>NC_133297.1:14452095-15768097 GCF_005239225.2 Populus alba | reverse complement strand
CTTAAATAGTTTGCTGCTAGTATAACCAGTTTATTTTCTCATTATAATCCTCGTCATTATGACTAATGTATTTTAACATTATAGTCCCAACCACTATAGCTAACTAGTTACAAATCATTTTCTTGTCTCATTGACATATTTCATTTGATACCATTCTCACGCTCTAAATACATATTTTATAAGGTATTATTTTTCCCATCCCGAATACATATTTCATTTGATACCATTTACTCGCCCTAAAGGCATATTTTATAAGGTATCATTTTCACATTCATATAACATACTTAATTTTTCTCATTGTTTCCATGTTTACATATTGTACTTTGTTTGTTCATCATTTTCACTTTCATACATCATACTTCATTTATTTATCATTTTCTCACACTCATTCCTCATATCAGAATCATATTCATATATTCACCTCTATTTCATAATCGCTTACTTTTATCGATTTGTCTACTCACATTGTATTCATATTTACATAATTAAATAAAAACAGTTGTTAAAGTAAAATAAAAAAGGTGACGAAACCTAGAGTTTGTGCAGGGTGTGCTCCTCTACGAGTCCCACTTCCAATGTCCCTCCTGAAATTTACAATAACACATCTTGAATTAGTACTCAAGCATTTTGGTCCAATTAGCACACTTACTTATTCACTTCATCATATATTTTCACATTTACTTTAAATGTCTAAACATCTCGTCATTTATTTTCATAGTTCATTAAATGTCCCCACATTTCATCCATTAAGCTTAATGTCTAAGCTTTTTGTCAACTAATTTTATATCCCAATTAAATATCTAAACATCATGTGTAACCATTTTCCATAATACAATTCAATATCCACACATCATGTCAACCATTTACATAATCCAATTCGATATCTAATTATTTTGTCAACTAAACTCAATGTCTAAACTTTTCATCGATGAATTTCAATGTCTAAATATCTAAACTTTTTGTCAATAAATTTCAATGTCTAAATGTTTAAACTTTTCATCAACAAAAATTCATGTCTAACATTTTATAAAACACATGGTGGGTGTTGGATTTAAACTATCGTATAATTGGCATTTGAACATGCCCAACCTTCTCAATCCAAATCAACAATAGTTCAATCATATACTAAGAGCATGTTTGGCAATGTGATAGCGGTTGTTTTTTAAATAACTTTTCGTGCTGAAATACATGTCAATGATGTTTTTTCATTTTTAAAAAATTATTTTTGACATCAGCACATCAAAACGATCCAAAAAGTACAAACCGCGCTCAATTTTAGCAAAAAAAAAATTAACTTTTTTGGGAACGCAGGTTGAACCGCATTCCCAAACAGCCCCTAACTCATTTACAAGAACCACAGTAACCTTAAATCTATAAATCAACATCATCACATCCAAAATATACAAATCTAATGAGTTTTCCATACTTTTTTCATTTCAAAATATAAAAACAATAACTTAAGCTTTTAGCAATCCACATTATAGTATTCAAAACTCATCTTAAGCATTCTAAACATCATTAAAACATCATAATCAACACAATAGTCAAATTCCCAATTCCCCTAAAATTCTCAACCATAAACGACCACTTTAATGTCTCAAACTCTATAATTGGTTCCAGTTTTCTTCAATTTACTTCCTATTACATAATTTCCTACACCAATCAACCAAAGGTTTAGTCAAACTATCAATTCCATACTTAAAATTACATAAACCTTACAATTTATAATTTTATGGCTCCCCCCCCCCCCTAATTCAAGAAAAGAATTGAAATTAAACTCATTACCTTTGCTAATCTAACTCTAGTTAATGAGTTCTTGGTGAAAGAGGCCAAAATCTATCATTCCTTCACTTTCCAAGCTTTCTCTCTCTAACAACACAAAATCCTTCAAATTTTCTCTAGATTTTCAAGCTAGAATTATTTTTATATATGGGAATTACATAAGACCACCACCATTTCATCTCATTTAATTTGAAAAAAAAAAATAAAAAAAAAATAAAAAAAAAACTCTCATAACCCTCTCCCTTTCCCATTGATATAGCCGAACTTAAATAAAAAGGAGGGAAGACATTTTTTTTCATCTAGTCATGACAATGCCACTAATTTAAATATCATACTTGTTATTCTATCAAATCTCTAACCATTGGTATTTTTCTTGTAATTTTTTAATTTTTTGAGTTCTTACGCTAGTTAAATGGGAATTTTGACCCTTGATAATAAAAAATTTCCTCTTAATTTATTTTTTTTGTTGTTGGAAATAATGCTATTTATCACGAGGTTTAGACTTTCCCTTTGATTTTCTACCAAATATGACTAATTTTTATTAAATCTTCTACCAAAACTATTATTGTTTTCTTTTTTTTCTCAGGGTTTATAAATAATCAATTTTAAAAAAAATAACACAATATTTTTTATATAAGAGCTAGAGTTGACATGAGTAATGAAACCCAACCCAGGTAAAATTCATGACAATGTAATAGAGCCTTTAGGTCAAATCTCAACTTAATTCAATGTTTGAAACATAGTTTAATGTATTTAGACTTCTTCTTGAATTTGTTGCTACACGTCCCAATATATATATTAAATCTCAAGGCATTTGAAGAATTTCTAGGTGTTTATCTTTTTTCTTATAATTTTGGAGATTTTTGTTTTTCATTATGATGATGCCATGTAGGATAATACTTCATTTTTATTATTTATTTAATTATTTCTTTACTAGGGATATATATTGGAACCAATTTAACATTTGGACACCATCTCTACCTCCTAAAATTAAAAAGGAAAGGATGATGTTAATAACCTGACATTCTTATATCATCTATATAATATGTAATATTAAAAATAAGTTTACAATGAAACTTCCACGCAATTGTTCAAAAAGAGTAAAAGACATGAGAGGACCATGTGTATATTTTTTTTTTTTTGGTAGCCCGGGGTGTTCGGGGTAGCTTGCGCGTACCACAACTAATTCCCGGGCTCACTGAACATCATGCAAGCCCAGTAAGCATGTAAGGCACCGCGGGGGTGACAGGCGTACACAAGTGGGGCTTGAACCCTGGTGTGGAGGAAGGGAACAAGTCCCTTTAATCACTAGGTCACAACCCCATGTGTATTTGGAGATATATAAACTTGGTTTTCTTTCCAAAAACTGAAGACCTTTTCTAACACTTTTTTTTTTCTTTTATTATGCATGGGTTATTTTTGTTATTTATTTTTAGTTCTAGTTTTTTTGTGTGTGAACAAACACTACCTGTGGATAACTGGTTAGTGCTAATTTAAAATCCAATTACAAGATGCAACATGAAAAGATCAAGATGGGTAAAAAGACATTGATGTCAGAGTTAATCAGATAATATCTGGCAGTATGTGCTAAGATCATTTGCGAGCTTGAATTAGAAGTTTCCTTCCAAAAGCACCCCAAAAAACAAAGGAAAGCGCAAAAACCCCCAACCCCATGAAGGAGAAAGGAGAAATACAAGCATTTCTGGCTAAGTTTTGGGTGAAAAATGAGGATTCTAGATTCCCTGATCACTCACTTCAAGCTAAGAGAGCAGTTAGGGAAGAGGAGACATCATTAGAGCGGGCTGGCTGTAATTTCATTGTTTGCATTTCGAGTTCCTGTTCTGTTTACCTTTTATCTACTTGTTTCTTTGCCTTGTTCTTATTGCCTATAAAATATACATTTACTATTGTTATGCGTACCTGAAGATCAGGTGCTACTTTGATCTGATCGCTTAACGCCAAGTGAAAACATCTGCTCCGCTCCATTATAAAAAGAAACATGACATCCATGTAAGTCTGAGCAGAAAGTTTTTCTGATTTGTTTTTAGAAGGTTGAGAAATATGAACTCCTGACCATGCCTTGTGTTCAAAACACAACCATTTTAACACAGTCTCCAGTGAATTGTCGATGTGCACGCAGGAGAGTGTGGTGTTGTGGGTATCGTACACTGCATAGATGCTTAGGAAGGTGAAAGAACGTATGTCATGGTTAAGTCTCCTTTCCTCCATAGAAATGCGAGAGCTTTTTCTCTGTACAGGTTGACCTTGTAGCAAGTGGCACATACTTTACAACCACAAAGTACAAATGATAGTCGTCGAGTGAATCGATGAAAATACGAAATTTGCGAGGACTTCACGTGTCTCGTCTTGTTATTTTGCAATTATCAAGCCTTGCTGAGGCAAATCAATAAAAACAAAGAGGGCGTGGTGGCAGAGGACTGCTTTCTGATCAAGATCAGTTGATGTGCGTTGATGAGGCCCAGCAAGAGTAGCAAATCCGAAACAAACAAAACAAAACAACCTATGAAGGATGAATCTTCTCTCTAAATTATATGTGGGGCTACTGGTGCCTGGAACTACTGCTCATCCCCACAGGGCCTTTATAATGTCAATCTCAACCCTCTGTCTTCATGATATTATATTATGTGCTTTCTGTCTCAAAGGAATTGGGGTTTCCTTTCTGTGACAAAAGACAATCAAGTAGATACAACCAGATCCTCATCTGAAAGCTCTGACTTTGCTCTGGCTGCCGCACGAGATGCCTTAATTAATCATTTGAATCATTAGAGGCTGTAATTACTCGTCGCTAAACTGGCTGCAACACCATTGTGGTGGTTCTAAATTGCTAGAAAGTTTCTTTCTTTTTTGACATGTAATAAGAGTATAATTCACAGTATATCGCGTGCGCAGGCAGCTGTAGATTACTGAAAATGACAGCATTGAGGCCTCCTGCATCCCCTACTCAAATGGCTGACTACCTTGGTGGAAGCTACGTCCAATATAGAGTTGCCTTTAGGCTAAGCTAGAGACCACACCGTATAGACAGACTGTGGGCGTGGAAATGTAAACAGTACTCGCACAAGTTGGTGATTTCACAACGGGCAAACGGCTCTGTGACAAAGTCTCGATACATGAAAACAACAGCAAAAACAACGCAAACAACAAACAAGAAATACTCTTTTAAGTACTCCAAAACAATATATTATTCAAAAAAAAGAGAGAGAGGGGCAAAGCATCGGTTCCAGTTCCTTTGCCTTGGACCTTTTCCTTTGGCCCCTTCTCCTCTCCCATCGATACCATCCTACTCCCGTTTTTCTTCCTCTAATTCAACAAATTCACGTTGCAAGGGAACGTTTAGGTTTACCTCAACTACTATTTAAACCCACTTTGACTCTCTCTCACACTGAATTAATAACAGTCATCTTTTATTTCCTTATAAACTACATCCCTCTTTCTCTCCGCTGAAACTGAAACCCTACACCACCCAAGCAAGAATTGCGTATTCATCATCATTAATGGAAGACAATGTTAAAGAGAAGAGACCCAAGTTCTGCATCAATGACCACGTAGACATTCTTTTGGAAATCCTGAAACGACTCGACGGCCGCTCTCTCTGTGTTTCTGCCTGCGTCTGCCGTCTCTGGTGCACCATTGCCCGCAACGACTCTCTCTGGGAGCATCTGTGCTTCCGCCACGTTTCCCCTCCTCCCTCCTCTGGCGTCCGCCCCGTCGTCGTGGCTCTCGGTGGCTACAAGAGGCTGTACATGGTGTGCGTGCGGCCCGTGCTGAGTCGACTGGGCCGATTGAGGCTTGCTGGTGACTCGGACCGGGTCAGGAGGGTGTGGACGCGGGATGAGGTCCAGCTCTCGCTCTCTCTGTTCTGTGTTGATTATTATGAGAGACTTGGGAGACTCGGTGGTGGCGGGGATGCGTCCGGATCGTCTCTCATGTTCCTCTGCAAGCCTGTTAATGTTTGATTTGTTGACTTCTTTTTTTCTTGGACTTGTTCGCTTGATTTATTGGTTAGTGCTTGAGCAACAGCGATTTCATGGTGGTCAGTCCCGCACAATAAAAAAAAATGAAGAGTGGGATTTTAGGATATGCTAGCATACTACACATTAGCATTCGACCAAAATATTCATTAAAAAAATAATAATAATTTCTGTGTAGTCTAGATTTTATGGAATAACATGTGAACGGCTGTGTTTGTATAGTAAAGAGATAAGTATTTTAGTAGTGATGCATTCCATTTAGTATTAAACTATATTGATGACCGATGGCGATCTAATTTATTTGCAGCAATGTTAAAGTGCTATCATTATATTTTAAAGAATGAAAAAAAAAATCAGCTACTTGATATAATAATAATGATGAAATCAGGAAAAAAAATTAATGAATAAAAATATTAAAAAACAAAATAACAGTTAAATAAAGTGAGATTATCAAAACTCACGAATAGTATCATGCGGACATGATAATCCAATATATATATATATATATATAAACAAAGTTTAATTTTAAAAAGAATCAAAATTTGAAGAACAAAGTAAAAAAAAGATAAAAAAAAAAAAATTGACTTCTACAAAACCTGGATCACTCGGATAAACCTCTCACCTAGATCATAAGATAAGTATAATCTGATTGGAAAAAAAAAAACTGAAGAAATTAACAAAGTTTATTTTTTAAAAAATAAACAACTTTGAAGGATGTAATTAAAAAAAAAAAAAACAATGTTAACTTTTCAAATCTCTAATTTAAGGTAGTGATTAAATTGGAAGAACTGCATTTGAAAAGCAACTATTTAAAAACTTAGCTTTACCCAATGGGTTGACCCGTGTCCTAAGTAATTTTTGGCTTAGACCGACCTGAGTTTCAAAAGAAATGGGGGAGAGGGGGATTGATTCATTGTAATACGATAAAAAAAACCTGGATTCACTCATGTTTTGGTTAACCTGGGAAAAATCCTGTCAAAAATGGTAAAAAACCATTCACTATTTTTTAAAAAAATGATATCATTTTAATTTTTTTTATAAACACGAAAGGATTTGGATGACTTGGGCTAACTCGAGCCAATCCACTCGACTTGTGACTCAATAATTATCCTAGATTGACTATTGAGTAGAAACAAAGGGAAAAGGCAATGAGACTAAATCTCAATAAATAAAATGTTGAATAATGAACAAAAATTAAAAGATAAAAAATAATAATTAAAAGAATAAGAACCTCATTTGAAAAAAAAAATGAGAGGATAAACTAAAATTTTGAATTGAAATTCAAAATTGAAAAAACATTTCAAATTAACAAATGAATTGAAAATAAAAAATAAAAATCAAGAGAATGAGAATGAGGACCAAGTTTTTTAAAAATAAAAAATCAAGATAATGGATTCAAGGATGAAATTGAAAATAAATTAAAATTAGATAAAAAGACTACGAATCAAAATTAGAAATTAAAATATTGAGAGTCAAACCTTAAATATCAAAAAAATATATATTGAATTGAAGGGCAAAATAAAAAGAAAAAATCAAATTCATAAAAAAAATATAAAATTAAAAAAAAAACAATTCCCAATGAATTTAATGATGATGGATAAATGGTTAAAAGTAATTAAAAATGACTGAAGCCAACCCGGCCTTCAAAATTTATGACACAGATCATAACACCGGATCACAACGTAAAAGACAAACATGAAAAAATAATAATGTAAAATTTTAAACCAATCAAAATAATTAGAGATAAACATGAAAAAACAAGTTAAAAAATAGAGATTTGAAAAAAAAAAGAACCAAATTTGACACAAAAAAATAAATTCAAATTATAAGGGATGAAATTGAAAAACAATTTTACTTAATAAAAAGATAAGAACAACTAAAAATAACAATAAAAAAATAAGGATCATATTTGATATAACAATAAAATATTAAGAGCTGAAATCCAAAGATAAATTAATTCAAAAAAGGATTCAAAATATCACACTTAAAAGAATGAGAAACAAATCTAATATAAAAACAAAGTGTAAATGGATGAAATTAAAAAACAATTAACTTAATAAATGATCAAAGACTAAATACATTGCAAGTAAAAGAATGAGGACAAAACCTGATATAAAAATAAAATATAAAGGGATATAATTAAAAAAAAAATTAACTTAATAAATAATTCAAAATCAAATAAATTACAATAAAAAAAAAACAACTTAATTTAACTTAACAAACAAATAGCTAGATTTTAATTATTTTTTTTGTAATTATCAACACAAATTTTTAACAGGAAAGAGGGAAAAAAAGGTGGAATGAAAAAACTCATTACTGAAGTTCCTCCACGAGCCATCAAAAAACACGTGTCTCACCACCGTAATGGAATGGTGAGGAGTAACGAACATTGCCCTAGAAGACCGTGTTCGATACTATACGGGTGTTAGATGTGCCACCCGATAGCGTCTCGTTAATAGCCTTCTTCTTTTTCTCTTTTTTTTTTAATCTAAAATAGATTATTATGTTTGATTTTTTATATGCATTAAAATTGTTATGCTATATAGCATGATTTTTCTTTATTCACATTTTCTTTTATTAAAAACCACATTTTTCACTGTACGTCTCTTAAGTTTTAACAATATATATATATATATATATATATATATATACTCGCCTTGGAGACAATTATTTTAAGATAAAGAAAAAAAATAAAGAATCACATAATCTATTTAAAATTGATGTTAATAAAGTTTTGTGATAATTTTGTCTTACGAATTGAATATAATATATTTTGAACTGAAAAGCTAGGGAAGTTATTATTGGAGGGGACCATTGCATAAATTTGAAATGGGACAGAGGACAGCGATCCATCGGGTTCGTATCGTAATTTACACCGACACAAAATTAAGGATCCAAGATAAGACTGAGCAAAATAAAAGGCCCACAGAGAGGATTTTCTTACAGTTGCGTGTTCTGAGAGGAAAGTAAGGTTTTAAAGATCCTTCTTGTTTTTAGGAGAATGTAATTACAGTTATTTTTAATATTTTTTTTGAACTTTGATATAGTAACTTAAAATAATTTAAAAATATTAAAAAATATATTAATTTAAAATAAAAAATAAAATAAATTTAAATTTTTTAAAAAATACTTTTAAAATATAAAAAAAAATATAACTTTTATTTATTAAAAAATTTCATTCAAAATTTGTGTTTCTCTTTTAATGTTTTCAATTGCTACTTCGTGTATCTTTATTTTTTAAACTAGTTTCAAAACTTTAAAATTAAACAAAAATAACAACCATTTTCTCAAATAAATGTGTACTTTGAAAATGTTTTTAGCTAATAATTATGGAAATTTAAACTTGTTTTTAGCTAAAAATATAAATGTTTTTTACATTTTTATTTTATTTTGAAAAGTTCATTTAATTATATGTGAGACTGATATAAAATATGAATGCTAACTTTTGATTGTTTAACAGCGTTGATTTTTTTTTTTTTACAAAAAAAATTGAAAGGTATAAATTATTTTATCAAAGGAGTCAAAGGTAACATAGTACAATAACTAAGAGACCCTTAAAAAAAAAATCTAATTTAACAATTTTCTAATTTTGATATAATTTTATTAACTTTTGAATTTTAATTATATGTAGAAAAAAAATCAAAATATGGTCATGAATAAAATCTTTTAATATTAAATAATAATCTCAACCTAAAAAAATAAGTTATTGACTGAAACTAAAAATATATTTTTTTATATCAATATTCTATCATATCTTTTTAAATAAAAACTATTTTGACTAATGTTTGAATAACTACATCACTATTTTATATTTAATTTTAATCAAAAAAATTATTTTAATTTAAAAATTAAATTATTAGATAACATTTTAATAATAATTTTATGTTCTCTCTATCATTACAAATAATGCAACTTTTAAAATTAGTAGCGTTGTGAAAAGAAATAACAACAAATTATAAATTGTTTTTGTATAAACAAGTTAAAATAATATAAGAGAATAAATAATCAACGATTTTTTATATAAATATAAAATCAAGGACTCAATTTAACAGTTTAATAATTTTTCATTTATTTTTTTAATTTTAATATTATTGGTTTTTATGGGCCTATTTTAAAGTATTTATAGAGTTTTGATATTCAAAATAAAGTGTTAATAACTCACTGTTAGGAATAATTTAGAAATATTACAATAAGAGAGACAAAATGTTTGAGTCTATTTCTTGATTAGAACTTAGATATAAAATTGAATTTACTTGATGCTATGCTATAATAATTAGTATAAAAAAAGATAATAAGGCTATGTCATATACAAAAAAAAACAAAAAACCAAATATTTTCTTGTATGGAGTGTAACATCCAATATTTATATATAAGAGTCTAAATGTCATGTAAATAAATAAATAAATCCTTTCCTTTACGAAGTAGATCTTTTTTGCATGTTGGAAATTTTTCTAAAGTAATATATAATATATCACATTAAAATTGATATGATTTTTATTTCTATTTTTATATTTTGTTTTTATTTTCCTAAAATATTTAAAATCATATCAACTTTAAAATAAATATAATATTTTTTTCAAAATTTGTATATTGTTTATATTTCCATAAATCAATTAAAATCATATCAATTTATTGTGATTATTAATTAGCATACATGACTTAATTTAAGTGTATGGTTTCTACTCAGTTTTTTTGATTTGACTTGATTTTAGCTTGATTTTTTTTCGGTTTGGGTTCAGTTTAGTTCGTTTTGGTTTTTTTTATTTTAATTTTATAAAATCAAAAACAAATCTCTTTATTTTTTAAAAATTTTAATTAGTTTAATAAGTTTTTTTTAACAATTCGATCATTTTTTTTGCAGTTCTTAGTAAGTACTCTTAAAGTACTAGAATTATTTTTCAACTATAAATATAGTAGTACAATATTATTTATATAAGAGGCTAAATGTCACGTAAGAAAACAAAAATCAATCCTTTCCTTGTGTGATGTAGGTGTTTTTTGCAATTTGGAGAGTTTTTTAAAGATAATATACTATATTTAATAGCTACTAATAAAATACTCTTAATACCTAAAATTCCATATAAAATACTATATTTAATAACTACTAACATAATGCTTTTAATACCTAAAATTCCATCCACAAAAATATATTAAATCTCTAAAATAGGGAAAATGGTGGGTGTAATACCCAGCAACATGATTGCATCAGAAAATTCCATGAGCTATAATGATTCTCCCATCCCTCTCCTGATTTGTTTTTCTTAGAAGAAAGCATTTTGAAACAAGATTGTACATGTATTTTAAAAAAAATTAATTTTTTTAGCTAAAAATTATTATTTTTTTTATATGTTTTGAATTGTTTTGATGCGTTGATCTCAAAATTAATTTTTAAAAATAAAAAAATATCATTTTAATGCATTTCTATACGATAAACACTTTGAAAAACAACCACAACCACAACCACATTTCCAAACAACTCCAAAAAACTATTGGGTTACTCAACATTATATATGGATCACTACAAATTTCACATTAGAACTTCCTTGATTATTTTCCCTTTTTTTTTTTAGAGACAATGAGTAAGGATTAAACAGATGAAAAAAATTTCCAAGTCAGGATTTTATTTTGATTATCTCATGTGAAGCAAGAAAAGAAAGAAAGTGTAACTTGCCTTTTTACTCCACAATCAAATAAAGTAAATTACAGGAATATTTTAAAAGCAAAAGTAGAATGAAACCATGACCTAATTCCATATATACCCATCACCAAACCCTACCCTAACAAAAAAAAAAAAAAAAAACAAATTAAAAGGGCAGAACATTTACGATATTGTTTTTATTGTTGTTGTACACTCGTAATTATTACAGATTAAAACAATAAAATTATAATTTTATCCTTGACAAGAAAACACAAATAACCTTGAAAACAATGGTAAAGTGATCTTTTTATTGTTCTGTGTAAAGTTTAATAACTTATATACCCTCAGAAAAAAATGAGTTTGCTAGCGGGCAAGGTATTTACAATTTTTTCATTTCATCAGCACAATAAAATTTCAAGAACAATTGTTTTGATTATTAAGATGTTTTTTTTTAATAATTTTCTTAATTAAATTATATTTTTAATTACTTTCCTTAATATTTTATTTTATTCTTTTAATTGAATTATTTTTTCAATTGTTTCCTTTAATATTTTAGTTTATTTTATTTTTTATCAGATTTAGTTATTATTATTTTTTATTATTATTTATCTTTTTTTTTTTATTGAAATTTTTTTTCAAGTTTATCCCTTGCTATTTTACTTATTAGGATTTTATTAATCTTTCGGGTCACGAGTTTAAATGATTGAACCGGATTTACTTATATTTTATATGCTAAGTTACATGTTTTGTGTGTTAACCTAACTTGACCTTGATGTGACTTAATATTATTTATTTTAGTTATTATTTTTTTTTTATCCTATCATCAAGGTTTATACTCATTTTTTATTTTATCTAAATATATTTTTACATGTTAAAAAAAATTTGATCTAACTCAGGCGCACCACTAAATACCAATCTAGTATATTCCAAAAACAAAAAAAAAGGGCAATACGTACAATACGCACTCATGCGCACTATAGCAATATCCAACATTAAATAGTATTAACCTTTTACTTCCACTGAAAATTATCATTTTCCTTTTATTTATTAATTTTCTCTCATTTCTGATCGGCGATTAGCGGGAACCTCCCTTCTCCTCGCCGCCGACTCACCCAAATCCGACCTGAATTGTTCACCCAATTTCACAAATCCCTTAAAAACCCTAAATCTCTTACCACTTTGTACTTGTTAGCTTCCAAAAATAATAAATAAATAATCCTTAGTGAGTAACTTTGTGCTTTTGTGTGCGAGAGGTAATCCTAATAGTACACTGAAATTCTCAAAAAAATCAGGTCACTATCTTGATTTGCCCGAGCTCTCAAATACACGTGTCGATCTGGCTCTCGCTTCATTTCCCATTCCTTGCTTAAATCTCAGTTGAGTTTCTTTATATATATATATATATATATATATATATATATATATTTTCATTTGTTTATTTACTTTAAATTATTTGTAACTGAGTTTGTAATTTTGTTATTAATTAAGGATTTAGAGTTGATTATTGATATTCTGAGGTTAATTGAGGTTCGATCTATGTGCATTTGTTTCAGATATTAAGTAGTGGAACTTGGGGTTGATTTGGGGAATTTGAGCTAAAGTTTCTGCTTCTGGCTTTTGGTTTTGAACTGGGATTTTGGTTTGGGAGCTGTGTAATGAAATGGGTTTCGATTTCGGAACTGGGACTGTTTGGTTACTGAGAAAATTGAAGAAATTTAATGCAAAGTTTCTATCTTTTTTCTTCTTATTTTTGTTTCATTGCGGAAAGAGTGAAGAGAACGAGTAATTATCATTTCTTTGAACCTTTTGATTTGGATTATAAATTTTTTAATTTAAGTGAGCTCGAATGTTGGACATTTTTGGTTATGATTTACATCTTTTTTTCCTTTCCTTTCCTTTCCTTTCATTTCTTGAGAATTGAATCTTCTGAGAATTGAAATTCCAACAAATCGTGTCTGCATCTATAATGATCCTGAGAATCAATCCTTTGGATTCATATATTACTTGGTCTGTTTGAGGTATTACTTGGCATTCCCTTGAAGCTTAACACCTATAATAAAGAGCTAAATGTTTCTGACAGTAATTTGTGCAGATAGCTGATGTGGTTATGCATGAGAATCGCGTGTCTTGTGTTTTTTGGCATATTGGGTCGGTCATAGCTCTTGCTTCAAGATTTTGGCTTTGTGTTTGATTTGAAGCTCCAGATGGAACCAAACACAGAGGAGGCTGTCATGGCAAAAGAGATTGCTGAGAAGCGATTTGCTGAAAGAGATTTTACTGGTGCAAAGAATTATGCTTTGAAGGCAAAAACTTTGTGTCCTGGATTAGAGGGTATATCTCAGATGGTGGCCACTTTTGAAGTTTATATTGCATCTCAGGCCAAATGCAATGGTGAAATTGACTATTTCTCTGTTCTTGGATTGAAGCCTTCTGCAGATAAAGATGCAGTGAAAAGGCAGTATCGAAAGATGGCCGTGTTGCTCCATCCTGATAAGAATAAAACTGTGGGAGCTGATGGAGCATTTAAACTAGTATCTGAAGCATGGACTATGTTGTCAGATAGTCTTAAGAAAAACTCTTATGATATAAAGAGAAACAAAAAGATGGCATCTTGTGTTGTTCAGACAAACCTATCTTCAGTTCATGCTGCTGGGGTTACAGGATACAGCCATTGTTCCAATTCACCAACTGCTCATGGACTTGATACTTTCTGGACAGTTTGCACCTCTTGCAAAGTTCAGTATGAGTATCTACGGAAGTATGTGAATAAGAGACTTTCTTGTAAGAACTGCCGGGGTACTTTCATTGCTGTGGAAACTGGGGCAGCTCCAGTCAGTGGTTCTTTCCCCTACTGTCCTTGGTCATATGTCCCTGGTAATGGGCATAGAAGTCATGGATATGATGGGGTTGCATATGTCCCAACCACCTCTACCTTGTACTCAGGAAATGGGGTCTCAGGATTGCATACTGGACATGGGTACGAGCATGTTTCAAATTTATCATTTCAATGGAGCTCATTCTCTGGAACTCCAGGGAGTGTTGTTGGTCCCAATGGATCATGTGCATTATCTGCCGATACTGTTTATCAGGCTAATGGAAGTGCCAGTGCAGCAAAGGTTAAACCAGCAGCCAATGGAAGGCGATCCATGAAAACTGCCACGGCAAAGATATACTCTGATGTATCTGCAAGCTGTAACGAGTCTTCAGGCTCCAAGACTGGTAGACCTGATAAGAAAAGGAAGGTTGTTGTTGGATCCGGTTTTAGAAGTGGGTGTGAAGAAAAAGAACCTAAGTCCGGTCCTGAAGTAGGATTAGCTAATGGATATACAAATGTTGAGCATGATGCCAAGCTTTCCAGTCCAATTGAAGTTCCAACAAGACACAGCTCGATTGCTCCAGCTTTTGATGCTAGAAAGTTGTTGATTGACAAGGCGAGGACTGACATCAGGAAGAAGTTGGAGGAGATGAGATTAGCTTCAGCTGCAGCAGTTAAAGAGAACATGGAAGATCAATCCACAGAGGTAGGAGAGGCTCCTAAACAAGCAAATTCAGATGTTGCTGGTCATCAAACAAAGCCAAACAAAATAGGGCCAATCTCGATAACAGTCCCTGATCCTGATTTCCATGATTTTGACAAAGATAGAGCTGAGGAATGCTTCAAGCCAAAACAAATATGGGCATTGTATGATGAAGATGATGGTATGCCTCGCCTATACTGTTTGATTCGCCAGGTGGTCTCAGTTAAACCCTTTAAGATTCTCATCACTTACTTGAACTCTAAAACTGATGGTGAATTTGGGGCAGTGAATTGGATAGATTCTGGGTTTACTAAATCTTGTGGACACTTCAGAGCACAGAATTCTGATGTTGTTGATCAAGTGAACATTTTCTCTCATGTTTTGAAAGGTGAAAAGGCTGGTAGAGGTGGCTGTGTTCGGATATACCCCAAAAGTGGAGATGTTTGGGCTGTTTATCGAAACTGGTCACCTGATTGGAACATATCAACCCCAGATGATGTGAGGCACCAGTATGAGATGGTAGAGGTCCTTGATAATTACTCTGAAGAGCTTGGAGTTTGTGTTGCTACTCTGAACAAGTTAGCTGGTTTCAAAACAGTATACCAAAGGAACGCAGGCAAGGATGCCATGAGATGGATTCCAAGAAGAGAGATGGTACGCTTTTCTCACCAGGTGCCTTCTTGGTCACTTGAAGGAGAAGCTAGTAATTTGCCAGGAAAGTGCTGGGATCTGGACCCCGCTGCTACTCCAGACGAGCTACTTCATGCTGCAACAGAAGCGAAGGCTTAGCATAGCCAGGGTACCAGAGTCAAGCGGGAAAGCAATGTTTGTTTGGAGTTCAATTTACCATTCTTATAGAAAAATTTTAGGTTGACTGTACCATATTTCACACTTGGTTCAAAGCCATTGCAACATTAACTCCATATGATTTTAGACAACTTGATGTTTTACTGAGAACTGTTGTATCTGGAATTCTGAGTCTATTGACTGCTTGTAGACAGAATTGTACTTCTGGTGTTCTACGCGGGTTGTTGTAACATTAATTAAGTGGTCAGAACTGATTGAGAACTCAACAGAAATGTAGTATCTGTATCTCGGCAAAGATTTGATGCCAGAAATCGAAAGATTCAATATACTTGAACTTCTTAGCAATCTGAGAGACTCTTGAGTCTGCTACTCGGTTTCTCCTTTTTAAATTCACGGCAGCACCCAGTAGGACAAGCTGATTGTAGGCCAGCTGTCTGGATCGTGATTTTTATTTTATTTTATTTTTGGGTTCATGATCGTGATAGTTTTGCCGAGCACAAAAATGAACTTCGATTTATACTGTTCTTGTCGCTTGTCTCTTCATGAGTTCATGTTCATCTTCATATACCCCGTTTCGAGTAAAAATTATTCACTGCTTCCGTGCTGACTTGACTGTAAATTATGTTCCTCGCAAACAGTCCTTGAAAATTTCCATCAGGGTGGGTACACACAATTGTCTGAATCTCATGTTCATAAACTAATCTGGGTTGATGATGAAAAGTGAATATTTTACTGCCAATTAGTAATTATTGAACTGAGAAGAAACAGGGTATCGACAGGCGACAATAAATGGAACTGAACATGTGCATTTTTCATGCATGGATTACAGATCTGTCAACAAAAAAGGGATGATTTATGAAATGGGCCTCGACAATGATACACCAAAAGGGGGCCAGGGCCATGAACATTAAGAAAAAAAACCCAGGTATGGTAGCTTCAGATAAACTGGGCCAGACATAGTGAAGGCTAAGACAGGCTGCTCATTAAGGAACAAGCCTAAGACTTCGTGGTCAGCACATCAACAATATAATGTCCCCAGCTCGGACCCAAGGTGTCCCCTTCACGAAGGGCTGAAACCATGAGGAATACGCGGGCTCTCGCAGCATGCAATTTTCGCTATTCCAAAGATTGTGTCTCCCTTTAACACCTACAAAGAACAGGTCTCAGGTCATCATGGACGGGCTTCGTAAAATTAAATGTGTTGAATGTCCCCTGAACCTTCAACAACCGCCATTAAAAGCACGTCCCTTGTGTATAAATACTAGCAAAGGGAACACATATGGAGGCGAGACAATCCACTCCCTTCAGTTTTCTGTCATAATTTAAGCATTGGAGCGTCCTCTTAGTACGATGAGGGGCTTGTTTTGCATATTGTATTTTGATTCTCACTCCTAATTTAAGCATTACCTTATTCAAGAGAATTCAGGGCGAGATGAAAAGAAGGCTTCATCTCTTAGAAAAATGTAGTTTGCAAAAATAACGTATGTTTTTTTTTTCATAGTTTAATAATACTCTCAAGAAAATATCTTACGAAAACTAGTAATTATGACTTTTGAGTTTTGACTTTTTGAAATTTGAAGGACACCCCCTCCCCCTGATTTTCACCCTTAAACTATAAAGTATTTTGATCGACACCTCTTCCATCATATTCTGTCTAATTTGACTATTAAATATCACAAATTTTCTAAAAAAATCATTCAAAAATCATCTTTAAAATTTAATTGTTGATCAATCAAATACTTATAGATTAATTTTGTTATCTATTTTGAGAAACTATAATTAAAAACTAAGTCCCTATCATAGAAGGATTATAGCTTCGTAAATTAAATGAAGTGTAGGATTCTCTGCTTGACTTTAACACATTAGAAATAACATGGGTAGACTAATCTATAAAAATAAAAGAAATAAAAGAGAGATAAAAGTTGTAGAGGAAAAGAAAGATAAATTGCAAAAAGAAAATTACATAAAGAAATTGTGTATATTGGGATGGTCATCATTTTCAGCCAGTGGATGATTTATTTGTAATATTATAGAGATCGAATTTCACACATTTGAAATCATAATCATATGAAAATTATCTATGACATATAAGAACTTTATAATTTATATCTTAGTACAACTCAACTCATACTCCTTATTTATACATATCCTTCTAACAATTATATGTGTTATTGTTATACTACTGTATGTATCTGTCTAACTACTAAAGACTTCTATTTTGAATAGATTTGATAAATCAATCGCTTAATATGAATTCTAATCTCCTTAGTTGATGGTCAGTCTCAACTATCTTCGCTAGTTGATGGTCAAGTCTACCAAACTACACATGTTTGTTTATTTTTAGCATAAACAATGCTTCTTATATTTTTTTATTTTAAATAAAGGAATGTTGACCTACTATTAATAATAAAATCAATCAATAAATCGATCATTGTATAATTGATTAGTCTATTTTTATGATGAATTAGGTTCAATCTTGTTTTATAATGATTGTGTTTATGATCAATCATCAACAATAAATGTTAGTATTGTGATAAGTGTTTGTCATTGTTGATTATTGATCAAAGGAATTATCTTGTAATATCCCCGACTTTAAGCATCAAATCATTTTATGATCTTTATAAATGCATGGAAAGAACAAGAAATTTATTTTTATAAATCAATTTCACAACCCATAATTCTTAATGACTTATTTGTAATCTTGTTAAACATGGTTAATGATTCTACAAAAAATCTAGCAGAGTTTCACTTGCATCTTGACATGCCAAATTATCAATATTTTTACTTCTAATCACAATGTAATTCCCTAAAATTTCAATCATGATCCAACCATCCTGGATTATGTCTCATTCAAGACCAATCATTCTTTTTAAATTCACACCATTCATTCATACATTTAAGCAACCATACACATAAACATTTAAAGAACTTAAAGTATAATAGCTACCAACTTATAATCAATTCAAAAATATATAACCAACAAGTACTCATACAAACATCTATTTGGCACCTTATATTAAAATCTCTATTAACATAACATCTACAATATTACTTAAAATACTTTTAGTTTTTACAATATCCAAAATAAAATTATATAATTGTCCATGTTTTAACTACCAGTCTATTTACATTTTCATTTAACAAAAATCTATAATTTGATAATACTATATTGTTTTATCACAACAATTAGGATGATCATAACCTTACACTATACTAATCTTACTTGACCTGTGATGGATCTATAATTAAACAAATAAAGCATAAAGATTTAATTGCTATTTAAACCATGAATCTTATTATTCATAATTTATTCCTACATTTAATTTAACACCAACATTACACCTTCAATTTTTTAAAATGTCATTCATGTTTTTAGCAATCCAACACTAAATTATCACATCACAATGATAACCCCTCATGATCATCATAATTCCAACAACTTATTTAATTGTCATTAATCCAGTTATTCCTTTATGAATACCAATAAATCTATAATCCTTCTGATTGTCAACAATCCGGCTATCCCCTCACGAATGCCAATAAATTTGACAATCTTTCTGATTGTCAACAATCCAACAATCCTCTCACGAATATTAATAAATCTAATAAACTTTTTTAATTACTAATAATCCACATCATTATCATTTATTTTTTTCATTCTTTCACAACAATTATAACACATCTAATAACCAAAATATTGAAATTAATCATTAAAATAATTCTATAAATTCAAGTGTAGTAAATAACACCTACCTACTAATCGAGAGGATCTTTCTCCACCTGTATGAGATCCTTCTCTTGTGATCTCCTCTGAATTATTACAATTTTACCACATTAATTCATATCCATAAGGTCTAGGGTACTTAAATTTTAATCACACATAATTTTTTTATTCTCACATAACTTACCAAAAATCCTATTTAAATTCATCTCATCATCATCATCAATATTTTTATATGCATTACTTACATACAACTTGTATTTATTCATGAAATTTCACAATTCCTTATTAATATTCCCTTGTTAACCTACACTTCTCAATTAACAACATAGGTTTGTCAACAATCCAACAATCCAACATAAGTTCACAAGTTTGTTAACCAAATACAATCTAATTATAATAAATCTGTCAAAAGCCCTAATTCATCAACAATAATCCCTAACTAAAAAAATAAAATTTTCGACTAAAATATATATAAATCCCATGTAAACATGTTAAAATCAATATAAAAACACCTTTCCATACTATTGTTCAAGCTTTAAATGCCCTCTAAACAAATTTCAATGATTTCCCCTTTCTTTTTCCTTACTTGGTCGAATTTCCTCCCTTGATTTTCACCCCCACTCACTTGTTTCTTTCTTATTTTGATGTTTAAATGGATTGAACTTTACAAACTCTCAATATCTCCCCTCAAATATACTCTTACCTCATGTTTTTTTTTCCTAAGTTTTTCTCTCCATTTCTTTAAAACATTCAAGAAAAATCATCCTTTTTTCCTCCTTTAATGGTCGATCAACACGCTCACGTGCACATATATAGATAATAATTTGGTTAATTCCTATTACATCCCACCTTTATACCTTTTCATGTTCTCAAGTGAATTTTTAACTGCTCGAAAAGCCTATTTATGCCATTTTTGAATGGATGATATCAAAATTCATTAAACTTTATCCCATAACCTGATTTTCCTGATATATTATTTTCATTTGGTTTTTATTCACATTCTATACTTTTTTATTTTTCAGCTATTTTTTGTCATTCATTTTTTTTAAAAAAAACCCATACATAAAAAAATCTATTTTAATTTCTCTCATTTATCATCATCCCCTTTAAGTTAAATATTCATTCCACTCACTTAGTGTAATTTTTTAATTTTGTAAATTTTATCTCAAAACCTAACCTCTTAGTAAGGTATATGTTTTAACATATCCTTTCTTATTGGTGTGTTGAAGTGATGCATCCTTTTAAACTGCATCTTGATTAGCCGACCTTGTTGCCACTTTCTTCCTAGGTCTAGGAGTGTTGGTGATCTCTAGCCAATTCATCATCCTTATGTTTGGCATGACAAGCCCAACCTTACAGGGCATACATCCCACCACCCCATAAGCTTGGGCTGTCACACTTGAGTTCAACAAAGGGCATACAATGTATATGAGCCTATTTTTTTTTTGACATCTAATGGGCTTAAACAACTCGCTTGAGCCCAACACTTCTTTAGAAATGTTTTTACAACCCCATGTGGGTTCCTCAATATTTTATATTGATCCAACACATGTTATTTTGAGTAGAATAGACACAAAATATCATGAGAGTGAAATGACTATTCAATATCTCTTTTACACAAAAGAACAAGATTCATATGCTATAAAAACTACATGAATCCTTAAAGTTCAAGGCTCAAAATCTTTTCATTCTCTACATTTTCAACACATATATTTTCATAACATCTCTCTCTAAAATATTGTCACACATGGGCTTTCGGTGTAACAGGATATCATAATTGAGGAGTCGCCACCTAGTTGTTTGGTTCAAGTTCACTAGAAGACCCAGGTCTACTGGTCTTATCAGAAACTCCAAGGGTAAAAAAATGATATTATCATCCCTAACACACCTTACCTGAGGTAAATTGCATTGTGGTTTAAATATAGTTTAAAGGTTTTGATGAGTTCCTAGCCAATGGTGTGTCTATGGCGCAAAATAAAAATTTACTCTCATGAATAAATCTAACTTGAATTATTATGGGCTTGTATGCCCAGATAAATTCTTATAGAAAGAATCCATGTAGGTTTCCTAACAGGGTTCACCTATCTTGAAAGGAAAAAGTGTTTCCCACTCGTATATTATGGTGAAAATACTCCCAATTAAAATTAATGAATATTAAAAAATTATGAGAATTTTCTCATCAACCCCTGATATTTAAATATCAGCTTACTTGTAGGTCCAATATTTATACCAAAATATTGATCAATGATTTTCAAAGAAAAAAGAAAAAGAAAACCTAGGGTTATTAAAATATTAGCCAAATTCTTTAGGAATTTTATAAACTTGTTGTAAATTCCTCAAATACAAAGAAATATAAAAAAATTTCTAAAACATTGCTAAAACATTTTTCTCTTTTTTATAAATAAATTGCATTTTTTGTAAGGATTAGGCAATATACAACAAGCAAAAATCATTTCTTCTGTCATGTGCAATTAAAACATTGGATTAATTATTTTTTTTCTTTTTCCTTTTTTATAAAACAATTATTTAACATAAAATAAAACGCAAATGCGCACACACTTTTTTTTCACTAATTACTCATACACCCAAAACTACATGTGTTTTCAAACCATCAAAAATTCAAATTCTAACAATAATTTAAAACACATACTAAAAATTCAAAAGTTTGCAAAACGGTCTTCCCAACAATTGAAAAAAAATTAGAGAGATTGTTAGAAACTCGGGGAGCATACTAGAAGATTCTAAGATGGTTGAAACAGTGGCAATGCATGGGTCTCACGTGCCGCTGCCACTAATGGCACGTGCAGGTGATGATTTGTTGTCTTGAGAGGTGCGTGGCAGTGTGGATTGGACAATTCTTCCTCTCCTCTTCACTCTTATATCAACGATGTAACAAGGGGAAACTTGTAAAAGCACGAAACAAACACAACAAACTCCAGTTATTTTTCTTTATTTTTCCTTTTCTACATCTGGTTGTCTCTCACTATTTTTTCTTTAAATGGTCATCGCCACTACTACCATATGTGGAGCATTGTGTGTGAGGAGGGCTAGTTCGTTGGCTTTATGGGTCATTAGTTCACGGCTAGAAAGAGAGAAAAAGTCATTGGCAGTGGTTTTTACAATGGCAATGTTGCTGGAGCTGGCATTGTCAAATCTATTGTTGACAAAGGTTGTTTTGATGTTGAGGAGCTGGTGCCTGCTGGCGGAGGAATGTGTTACTTTTTTTTCCATGCCCAATTAGGAAATGAGATGCAAGGCTACTAGATCTTGGATTGTTGTTACTGTTCATAACTTCAATGGAGTCCAAAGACTCTTGGGTGCTGAAAGGAAAACATGTTGTTATTGTCAGTCATGCTCCTTTGTTGCTCTCAGTTAGATAAAACAAGACGCAAAGCTGTTGGATCTTGGATTGCTGTTGTTACTACTACTGCTCATGGCTTTAATAAAGACTAAATGCACTTGTACGTTGGAAAAGAAATGGCATGTTATTGTTGAGATATGGTGGAGTGGTCGGCAATAAGTGAAGGGAGAGAAGTTGTGCTAGTTCGGTGAAAGAGGTGTTATCACAATTGAAATAAATTGGAGGAAAGGTTATTGAGCTTGGTTTTGTTAAGAGTTGTTGAACAATGATTCAACCAAATGAGGGGTTGTTGGTAGGGAGGCTGGATTGTGGTGTTAGGAAGGAGGCCAATGTTGGCTGACGGCTAGGTTTAGGTATAATAGGGGCTAGGGTTTTTTGTGGGGAATTTGAAAAGTGTGTTAGTCTTTTTATCCTCTCTCCTAAACATTCCTTTTTTTTTGTGTGTGTATAACCACCTATTTATAGATAAAAATTTATCTTCTTCCCCTCAATTGCTTGGTTCCCAAGCAATCTAATTTTTCTTTGGTCTCCTCATTTTCTTCCTGTTCATTTATGGTCCCTTTGCCCATTTATTATAATTTGATTTTTCTTTTTCTTTTTTGTATTTTGAATTGTTTTCTTAAAAAAAAAGGGCAATATCAACGTTAACAACTGAATCCATTGAAAGTAGATTTTTTTAATTTTATATTCTTTGGAAAAGACGCTAAAAATGATGAAAATATATCAAAAACATGTTTTTTAGGTTTTTGTTGTTTTTTCTATTTGTTAGGTTTTTTGAAAAAAATTCAAAAAAAAGATAAAAATTCAGGTAGCAACAAATATTATTGCACATTTTTTTCTCTTTGCAAATATACTTACTTAAGTATCTAAAAGTCCCAACATCCACTAAAAAAACTTTTTACATGTATCAGCTATTAACTATCTTGGCTTACCAAGTATTGGGCACCAACTACTAGCCTTCTTAACTAGAGAAAATGTATCAAATTGCTAGAACTAAAAGATTAACCAATTATCCAATACAAAAGCCTTGTTTCTAAGTAACTCGGGTATTTTAGGACATCATCACTAAGGTCATGAAGTTGCCAGATAAAAGGCAACGATCAAGGCCTCCAAACAAACCCTACTGTTTTATCATCTCTAAAGTTTCCTCTACCAGTCGAGGTTTTTGTGAGAATGAAATGCTAGGCAACAATTCCAAAGGTATTTACTATATACAGAAACTTTCAAATGGTTGTGGAATGGGTATTAAATGTCTTTCTACTTAATTTTTGAGTTCAGAAACTGGATTGGATAAATGAAGTTTGCTCAAAGAAATCAGTATTTTTAGTTGTGTTCGACACTAAAATGTGGTTCCTATCATAGGATGATCACCTTGAACATAACCTATGTAGTTTAAAATCCACACATGAGCTATTGAAAAAAATAGAGAAATAAAGGAAACCCATACAACAAAATCTTAGTTACATTTAGGTTTGTAGCAGCAGCAAAGGGTGGTTTTTAGGCAAGTAGTGTAATTTGTTAAGCAATGCTAACAATATAAATGATATGCTTGTAGAAATACTTCGATAAAGCTATTTTATTTTTGGATGAGAAATCTATGAATTATTTGTGAATATAGTTTTTTAAAGTAAAATTAAAACATGAAATTTATTATAAGACAAGTGTATGAAAGGTGTGGTTTAAAACCCAATCAATTTAATGTCAAAATGCTTCTCTTCAAGCATGCATACAGCATATTTGTTAAAATGCTTATTTGAAGCACCACAATATGTTATTCCCAAAGCTCTTTATAAATTAAATTGAATATAATGGTAAATCTATAAATATCTAGATACTTTTTTTTAGCATTGCAAGGTTAAGGATATAAATTGTTATTTAATATATATACCCCGTGATGTAAAACATAATTTTTCAATGTACAACGGGAAAGTGAAAACAGGATAAAAAAATAGGTGTTTTGTAATTATTTATAAAATAAAAAATTAGAGCCATTTAAGAAAAAGTTAGGCGCTCTTGGGTTGGAAAGATTGGTTTGTGCACCTATCCAGAAATTATAAAGCCAAGGCAAGCTTGGAATTAAAATATTCAGCTTGTGCACTCAAGTTTTTTTTCTTTTTAAGTAGCAAACATTATGTCATCTTCTTACAATATTTTTTACCCTGTTGGAAAATTAAGATCCAAGTCTTTGCACTTCAAAAACACAAACTTCAAATTTTTTCTTATAGAAAAAATATGAAAAAAAGCCAATATATATATATATATATATCTCAAAAACCTAATTACTAACCACAAAACACACTTTAATTGAACAAAAATCTCAAAATCAAACCAAATTAAAAGTTCTTTTCGGTCCCTAATCAAACTCAATGAATATCATTAAGTTTATTTCTTAAAAACGGATGATGAGGAGACACTTGAATCATACTTGTCAGTGGTCAGGCAATCTAAAGCTGTATAGCAGCAGAATGTGTAAGAAAGTCATCGTACTTGTATAGCTTCCGCCTGAAATTGTTGTGCTAATTATGGAGTTTGCCGCAAAGAAAGTCAAGGATGCACGTCACACCACGTTTTGCTCTTGTCACTCTCTCTCCAAGGACTAGAAGATGACCCCAAGATGATACTTATCAGACTTAGCTGTACTTTACAAGCTTCCATCTAACATTTCAAGATACAGTTCAGTACCTTCTGGAACCGTGGAGCCCAGCCAGGTCCCACAAATCCTTTATAAAATCAAAATCAGGACCCACACTTCCTTATCGCATTCATAAACACCCACATCAGAGGTCGCTTTAAGAACATGCAATCGCGAGTCTGTGACCTCCTTTCTTTTTTATTTTTTTCGAAAAAGTCAATGATCTCATTGGCAGCCAGGGAGCTAGATTGCTATAATTATTGTATATTAACCACTAGACGTAATTAAAAACGTTGTGGGATTTCTTTTACAAAGGATAAATAAACCGAAGAAGAACACAATCATCCTGCATCGTTGTTTCCGCCGGTTAGGGCTGTCTTTCCGCCGGTTAGGGCTCTCCAAATTACTCTGGGAATTGGACAAGGATGGCAGCCAGCATGGTAGCTTTACAGTCTAGAAGGGGTCAGATGAAGATCGCGAATATGTAGAGGATAAAACCACTAGCTTTGTAAAAATTAGACTTATTAGCATTTCTTACTATTCTTGGCAGCAAGCTGCTCTACAGCTTTCTTGCTCTCTCTCTGAACCCTGCACATTGTTCTACTTCCTTAGCCATCTAAAGCAGACTATCTTACATTTTTTTTTTTTTTCCCTTCTAGAGAACAGTAGGCTCTCTAGATTGCTTTCTGTGATTACATCAATTTTTTTAAAAATAAAAAAGAAAAAAAAAGGCTCTCAAACCTGTAACATATTAACTTTATGTATCTGTCGTCTTTGCAATCTCCACCAAGTAACATGGAGAACAGTTCTAGCTTCTCTCCTTCAGTTGGTATCTGACCTATGACGCTCACCGATTAAGTTTAGGTATTTTTTTTTTTTTTTTTTAAGAAAAGGAGGTCCTGGTGTCTGAAACCCTCGAAAATGGTCTTGGAATTCAGTCCTCTAACTCTATAATTCTTCTGTGCCTTACTCTATATAACTGTTGAAATGCCTTTCCCTATTGCAGATGCAAACGGGCTCTCGGGAAGATTAACTCCTTGGTTGCTGCAACAAAAAACCCATATCAGAGATATTGCGCAGCAATTCTTTTGTGAATAAAACTAAGATGATCCAGTCCTTCCCCGAGAAAGCTGTATTTATACAAAGTTTCTAATTTTTTCCGATCATTAATTGATATTATATAGAACAAAATGCATATCCACTTGTACCTATCCTGCTCACTGCAATTGGTCCTTGCATGCCTATGCTTTTCCTCGCTGGTGGAACCATTATTCAAAACGTCAAACCAGTAATTGAAATGCTCAGCAGATGGGAACTGATCTGCTTGTTCTGCACAGGCTAAACCATTAAATTAGTAAACCAGAATAGGTTTAAGGTTTACAATGTTATCAAGCCACCCAGATAACAATGAAAACAAAGAAGCCAGTGTATTATAGACCTTCTGAGACCTTGAACTCATCCATAGAGTGGCCGTGATACGCGTGACGAGCCAGGGGTTTAGGCGCAAGCTGAAACTCGGAGAGACGCCTTCTCTCAAGTTCAAGTGCCTGCTCATGTTCCTCCATGAGCTGCTTCCTGAATATTCTTGAATTATCACAAACTCTAGGCACTAAAAAATTAACAAGAGAGAATGTTAGCTCCATAAATACAACACCAAAGCGAGGGGCTAGCAAGAGAAATCATACAAGGATTCTACTCACCAGAGTGAAGCTCAGAATCTCCATCTATGAAGTGTTGGCTGTAAAAGAAAGGGTGCTGTATTTTCTCAGCGTACTTCCTGCACAAAAATTCTCTTAAAATATCACCTCTACTTGAAAAATATATATAGCAGATAATCTGACCATAAAAAAAAAAAAAAAAAAAAAAAAAAACATGAACAGAAGTTCCAATTTAATTTTATCAACATCTTACAAGCAGCACAAAGATTTTTCTCGCATTTTAAAATCGAAAGCAGTACATATGAACTTGCAAGAGTAATTATTTTCAATCCAGTGAAAAGAAAAATGAACAACCATGCAAACGATCCATGCTTTCCTTAAACTAAGAAGCACGATCATAAGTTCAGAAAACAAGCAGCATGCTTTGTCAATAAAGGAACAGGAGCCAGCTGGAATCATTTTGTAATTCTTTTGTTTATATTTAATTTTGATGATTGGCAAGAGAAGCAAGAATGTCAAAATATATAAAAAACGAACGAGGTGACCCATTCAGACTGGAATCATTTTGCTTGTAACAACAGGAACACATACAGGTTGAAAATATCAAATATTTCATAGATAGGATAGGGATCCAACTTCATGATTGATGGATTATACAAAACAACGGGCCTACCACCTCATATGCAGTTTCACCAATCTATGGAAAGTGGGCAAGGAAAAAAATTATATTTTAAAATGAGCAAGTTATCAAATCCACAAAAGCAAACCATGGAGGAAAATGCACAATATTGTAGACTTCTTTAAGATAAAAACCACTGGCACCACCTGTCAAATGATAGTGTTAGCGTACATTACAGTAGCTAATTATGGACATGATAGCTGAAAATGACAGGACAATAACTACATAATAAGAAGAGATAAGGTTTAAATCAGTCACAACGATTCATTTAGAATCTCTTTTGCCATTTGGGTCAGCAAACCATCCAGCAATAATTACTCATCAGAACTCAAAGAAAGGAGATAATATTTTAAACCAAAAGGAATATTAAAGGAATGATAAGAGGGAGGAGGCGAGGCATCATTCTATAGCAGATAATAGGGTTTAAATATTTACCTGTCAACAAGCCTTGATTTTTCCCTGTAGGGTTTCACAAGAACACGAGCCCCGCAAACGTGATGAGGATTCCCCTTCGATAGTATCTGCTTTACAGTCTCCGCAAAAACAAAAGTCACAAATCCAAACATCCTCTTCTGCTGGCATGGAATCCTAACATCTTGAACGGGCCCAAATTTGCTACAGAAATAAAGGACCGAGGCAAAATGGAACATCTTTATCAGACAAAACACAGAAAAAAAAATTTGAGGATCTCCATAAAGAAACATTCAGATATACTAACCTGAAATAGTTGGAAACATCTTGCTCTGTAAAGGTACTTTCAGCTGGAAAGGTAAGATAGATCTGCCTAGAACCAGCAACAATTCCGCCGGGATCATTCCTCTCACCAGCATACTCCAAGTACTTTGGAACATCTTCTGTCAAAATCACTGAATGCTGCCCGTGAGGCCTGTCCCAAACAATGAAAGTTAGAGAAGTTAGACAGATCAGTGAACTTGGATAAAATTTAATAGGAATTATAAGCACTATGAATATGCACGTATTGCACCTGTCAATGAGACGAATGCTATTCTTCAATCGAGCTAGGAGCTTTGTTAGACTATAACCTGCCTTACCATGTCTCTGGCTCTCCGTAAGATACCCCTCGGCCTGCAGCATCCTCCCATACTTCTCATAATACATCATTGGCAAAGAGGCAATTGAAACTGGCACCCCTCTTCTTGATTTCAAAAGCTCAGTGAGCTCCAATTCAAGCTTTTCAAGAGAGCCAGGTGAGATAAAATGTTCATCGTTTGCAATCTCATTTGAATTCAGACTAAGAATCTGAGAAAAGCTTTCTGGCATGGGATGGCCATGGAAATACCTACAGTTGTTTCCATGCTTGCAGAACCCTTTATTGAAGTAATGGCAAATCTTAACAGGAAATTCCGGCAAGCTTGGAGACCTTCTACTAGTCCTAGGACCTAATGCGGGTTCTGGGTAAAAGTAACTGCTAGAAAAGTCAGAATTAACAAACTCTAACTGATCATCCGAAGTCAAGAACTGCATTTGGTTTTGAAGCCGGTAATCTTCAGGGAGCATTTCTGAGTACCCTGGTGGACCAAAATCCAGGTTGTGCGCCTGTTGCTGGTCACCAGTCACTTGGGCATCCCAGAAAGAACCTGCAGTCCTAATCTTTATTGGAGAGGAAATTGGGTGTGATGAAACTGCTGTGTTAGGAATGAATTGCAGATGAACATCTGAAACAGGTGCCGGGTTCACCTGAGAAGGTGAAATTGGATTCGGAACTGGTGTTTTGTTTAGCCCCAGATCAGATTTGGCTTTGCTAATCGTAGCGTAAATCAAATTATCAGGGCTAAAGGCTAGCCGAATCATTTCTCTCTCACCATGGTTTTGTAACAGAATATAGCCAATGATCTTGCCGACGAATTCAGGCTCTATCTCCTGGATTCTATTGTACACAACCTTTGTGGACTCTGAAAAATCCATTTCAAATTCTCAACCCTGCAAAAGCAACACGGTAACGACACCAGTGGCAGGGTCAGTAGAAAATACACAGAAATACCGTTAAAATTCCAAATTATTGTGTGGACAAGGACAAGTACATTTCTTTCACAAATTGCAAATATAAGTAAATGCAGATTCAACACACCTAGAAGACTCTGAATATTAAAAAATACATCGTCTGCCAAAACTTTAACCCTGTTATGGATAATCTAGAGAAATGAAAAATCACACGAAGAAAAGCATTGGTTGTGACATAATCATTCCATTTGTTCCCTTGTATTTACTTTGTAAATAGCGAGGCTTAGCATTTATGACAACCAAAAAGCCATGCTGTAAGATATTGCCGAAAAAAAAAAAGACAGGGGGATCCAAGATACATGTTGAAGAAATGAAAATTTGACAGCAAAATGTGAGGGGGAAATCACAAGAAGTGGAAAAAACTGGAAAACTTACCACTTCAAGAATAGCAACATCAGCAAGAAATACCAACGTTTTGTTTCTTTATTTAGCATAAAAGACAATCATTTAACATTGCATAAAAGTTAACCTCCCAACAAACACCAGGACAATAAATTTCTTTACCTCTACAAAAGATATCTGAAAAATCAGAGCAGAAAATGGCAAATAAGGACCCAATTAGAAACATCATTGAGGAGAAACTGTGACCAAAACCTCAAACCCCTTTCCATTCTTTTTACCAGAAAAAAAAAAAAAAAAAAAACCCCTTAATTCTCCGTCCAAAAGAAGAACAGAGAAGTCAAAATCTATATTTTAATATAACCCAACGCCGAAACAATTTTTCTTCTGCACCTTACCAATTTCTTCAAGAGAGAGTTGCAGGAACCATAAAATAAATATGAAAAAGAAATCAAATTTTCTTTTCAGTGCATCTTACTAATCAAATTTTGCTCAATATCAAAATAGTCAGAAGCAAAAAAAAAAAACAAAAGGAAAGAAAAGAAAGAGAGAGAGCATGAAAGAGTACATGAACCATGAAATAAACCAGAATTAAAGTTCTGCAAATCATCACGAAGCCAGTAGAACCAAAGTTTTAGCACATTTTAAATATAAAAAAACAACAGCACTTCCAAATTCAAATAAGAACCCACCCTCTAAAACGAGAAGCGGGAAAAAACCCACAAAACCAGCCTTTGAAGCCATTTTTTAACACTAAAAACACAGTTTTTGAACATTTTGAATAAGACCCACACCCAAAGACTCAAAAACTTGAACTGTAATTCACCATTTAAACAAAAAAGAATCGTAACCCTACTTCTCTTAAAGAAAGAAGAAGAAGCAAAGATCTAACATACCCACCAAGATTTAACAAGCTTCTGTGTGTATAAAGGATGGAAGAAACAAAGTCAAACAAACCAAACCAAAGCCTCAAACAATCTTCCCTCCTTCTCCATGGCCATGGTTGAAAGATCACTATGTCTCCCTTTCTCTCTGTGTGTGTCTATTTCTCTGCCTGCCTGTCTCCTCTGTTTTTTTAGCTATTTTTATCTTCTTCTCTAGCTCTCCATTCTCCACAAAAACGACACCATTCTTGAAACAAAAATATAAAAAACCAACCCAAGATGACAGAGAGGATATTGCTTTTAAAGGCGCCTTTGTCTTTAGTTCAAATCAACTCTCCCTCACACATAAATAAATACACCCACTGGAAAACCCCTTTTTTTTATAAAAAAAAGAAAAGAAAAAGAAATTGAAGAAACATTAAAACGCTCTCTTTCTTGATAAAACTCTTTTAAGATTTTAGAAAATCTACTAATATATTATTCTAGAAACTGTCAGTTCAGATAAAAATGCGCGAATTAGTTTAGATTTCGAAAACTGAATTCAAAGTCTAATGTCAATGCCACCCTTCAGCCCATTTCAATATGTCAACTGGTTTTTATTTATTTTATTATTTCCATAAACAATAATATATTTTTAATTCAACATTCATAATAATAATAATAGCATTAGTGTTTCGGAAAAATCTATGTGGCCGAGCTTTTTTTAGAAACATTTCTGTCTCCTCTTCTCTTCTGTCCTATGTACTCTGTAGTGGCAAATCTATGGTGTGAATAACTTAAACAAAAAAAGAGTTCTCTGTGATTAATCAGTTACCGTTGAATCAACTTCTTTTGTTGTTGAGCGCTGGAAAAGAGCTGCTGTTATGCACGAGCCTGGGAATTGATGCCAAACATGCAGTTAATTATGCCACGTGTACATGATTATCGGTTCTGATCTTGTGGTGCATCTCAAACGCGTATTGTTTTCTGTCCTATAGTTAGCCCATTGTGTGCCTCGTATCTATTTGTGAATCTTTGCATGCAAGCCACGTGTCGGTCTGTAGTGGTTTACAGTCTGGGTTTACAGGTACTTGCTTTACGGAGTATCTGTAACTGCAGTTGAAGGAGGAGGGGTTTTTTTTTTTTTTTTTTCTCTTTTCTTTTTAACCAAGTGGGGCCCACAACATCCAAGCTGTGTCTTGTTTGGCTTAACGTGGGTCCCACCCTGAAGTCCCAGTTCAGTCCCCGTGATTGGTGGCTATAAAATCACCGGATCTTTTGAGCAGAATTAACCTTAAAAATATTTATTTTATGGATTTGTTATGGTCGAATATATATATAAATATACTGACGTTGACATGGACGTAGGAAAATTACTATGGTAAAGAAAAAAAATAATTGGATAAGTTAATAGTCGAAAAATAAATAGTGAGTGACCTATTCAGCCGGCATGAAATAGCAATTCTGGAAGGGAATTTGATTAAATTAGAAGAATATTTAAATTTATAAGGAGAGAAAGAAGGCAACAAAGTCACAATCAGGCTCTGTTTAGAATTAAATTTTAAATAGTGTTTCATAAACATTTATTTTTTAAGAATTAATTTTTTTATATATATATTTAGATTATTTTGATGTGTTAGTGTCAAAAACAATTTTTAAATATAACAAATCAATCCTTAAATATAATTTTTAGAATTAAAAAATTAATGCTTAAATATAATAAATTATAGTAAAGATCATATGTCTTAATAAAAATATGTAAAATTTCAGACTAATTTTTAACATAGCAAAAGAATGAAATAATGTTATAATTGTTATGGTGAAATACCAATTTCTTAGTCTTTATATAATAATTTAAAAAAAAAGGAGTAAAGAAAAGAAATTATAAAATAATAAAGATAAGAAAAAAAAATAAATAGATCAAGTATAAAGTGATAAATAATTAAAGTGTAAAAAACATATTTTTTTTCAAAAAAAAGTATAAAGAAAAAAAAATAAAAAAATAATGATAAATAAATGAAGTTTAAAATGATAAAAATATCACATATAAAAAGAATAAAATATAAGAACAAGTTGTTTTCTAAAAAAAACCTGAAAATTATATTTTTGCCACCATTATAGTAAAAAAATAGCAAAATTTACCTTTATGTCAATTTTATATGAAAACATCATTTTCTCTTAACCATTAAAAATTTTAAGAAGGTAATTTGTTGATCCAATTTCAGATCATGAGATGTTTGAGAGTGTGATAACGGTTGTAATTTAAAGTATTTCTTATTTATAAATATATTAAAATATTTTTTTTATTTTTTAAAAAATAATTTTGATATTAATAAATTAAATGATATAAAAACATAAAAAAATTAATTTTAAATAAAAAAAATTTAAATTTTTAAATAACATGGTTTAATGATGTTTCCGGCCTAGTGCAATTTCGATTTCAAACCCCGATCACACGTTAAAGGTATTTTCGTACGATTGACAAGCACTTGCTCCATATAATAGAAAACGTTGGAGAATCGCTTTGTGTCGCGTATGATATACATCTTAATCTTATCTTTCTGGTTATTAACTTTCAATAATCAATACTTGGGCAGCTGTCCTTAATATATATATATATATATTCAACATCTATTCATAGCGTATTTAGGGTAGACTATTCTCTGAAGTTTATCTGATGGGAAGGTATTTTGTATTCATATATTTTACAGGTCAACTTTGTTCTTAAACTGTCATATTTAAGTTAAATATTCCCCTTCTATTTGATTTCTTATATTAGTTCAGCTGGTCAAACTATGACCATTGATCAAAACTCACCCTAGAAAAATTATATTTTGATTTTTTATATTAGAATTTTTCATATATACTAGTAAAAATTCATTCAACTTTCAAAAATAATTTTGATTTTTTAAAAGTTGTCATATTATTTTATTTTTTGAATAAACAAGTTAAATAAATTATATAAAAAATAAAAAGTAAGTTGAAATTATATCAATTTCTTTTTAGAAACCCTGGATTTGTGTTTATAATTTTAATGTGATTCTAAAAATATATGATTGTGTGGATGCTAAAATTAAATTGTTTTAAACCTTGATAATTGTTTTGCATCCATGAGCATCACAATAAAACTAAGCACATAAATGCATATGGTTTTCTAGGGGGCAAGATTTTTTTATATCATTCCATATTATTTTTTGTTTTTATAAATTTGTAAATATTTCTTGATATCAAGATTTTTGAAATTATTTTTAAAAGTAGAATGAATTTTTATTAGTATATGTTAAAATTTTTAACTCAAACATACAAAATTTTTAGCCATTGATAGAAAAAGTAGTCAAGCTAGGATAGTTGATGTAAAGTAGGCTTAGGCATAGCCATTAGTAAAAATGATGGTCAAGCTAGTTAAGTTGGTATAGAGTCAAGTTTAAAGATAATCATTAGTGAAAAAATTGGCTTGAGATAGTTTAAGAGACCGTTTGTCTCTGCGTTTGCACCTGCGTTTTGTGCAAATTTGAAAAAAAAAATTTTGTTAAAATTGAGTTCGGTTTGTACTTTTTGGATCGTTTTGATGTGCTGATGTCAAAAATGATTTTTAAAAAATAAAAAAACATCATTGGCATGTATTTCGGCACGAAAAGCTATTTGAAAAGTAACCGCTACCACACTGCCAAACACGCTTTAAGTGAGGTAGTTATTGGTGAGAAAGGGTGTGTATTATAGGCTATGAGTGTTAGCATAGGAGAAAAAACTAATAATAGTTGTTGGTGAAAAGGTTAGGTTCATAAAGTTCATTAGTAAAAAAGAGTAGCCATTGCAAGTTAGGTGCGGGGTTCAGTTAGGTTAGGGTTAAGCTGACCTTTTTTCACCTTCTTTAGTTAGGTTTAGGATAAGGGTTAATTAGCCTTATTATCAAGGCCTCAGTTAGGCCATTTTGGGTTTTTCCTTCTCTTTTTCTTTTTTCTTAGTATTTTTAGTGCACCATCATCTACCCCCAAGTCTTTTAAACTACCATGTTTGAAAGACTTAACTAATAAAAATAGGGAAAAAAACACTTACTAATAATATACGAAGATGAGTATAAAAATAAATAATATGGCATGTATATGTGTTCAAGAACACATTTAGAGAGAAATGCCCCATGAGCGGTCATAGAGACCTGAAGAAGGATCCACGATCCTTTTAGATATAAATGATCATAGAGACTTTAATATAAATGGTTATGAAGACCTGACCTGATTGTTTTTTAGGTAAGTGGTCATGAAGATCTGAAGAAAAATGGTCACAAAGACTTGAAGAAGAATCCCTGATCCATTTAAAGATAAGTGGTCACGAAGACCTTGAGAATTCAAAAGAGGCAAGGGATCTCATTATAGAGATTTTATTAGAAATATAGAGACTTGTGTGGAGACATGAAGAAACATTATTATTTTTATTTAAAAGTTCAAAAGATAGTGAGATATAATTTCTAAAAATTATATGATTTTGAGTAGCATAATATGAGGATTTTTCCATGTTTGTTTAGGTTGCATCCCATTGTTCATAAATTGTTAGGTGTATCCTATAGAGATCAATCTTTTTATCTTTTTTTTTTTTAAGAAATGACATTCCTCGGTGTTATAATTATGATCATAATGAAAGTGAAAGAACTTATTAGGGTTCTTTATATTTGTGCCACTCTTTATAAGTGGTGGGTATCGTTAAAAATCATTTTTCTGAATCAAAACCAATACCACAACACACGTAGTGACAAAAGGTATGGTTAAAAGCTTAGATAATGTTGAGCGATCATGAATAGATCCTTTGGTACTCGTTCTAGATGCCCTAGTAGGAAATTGATGTTTTTGTGAAGATCATGCTCTCTAAAAACAAAGGTGACCATATTTGGTTACTCTTGCTTCTTTTACTCAAATATGGTTCTTCACTGCCTATTTCATATTGAAAAGAGTTTTGTCAAAGAGAGTATACATGTGTTTCTATGATGAGTAGTTATAGACTTTATCAATAAAAGGATTCATTGACGATAGGTTTGAGTTGATTTTTTTATGTTTAGCATTCCTTTATTAATTCTTTAGGAGTATGCTTCGGTACTTTTATTTTTTTAATGGGTGATAGAAAAGAGATTAGTTATGCTTTTTTTTAGTTCTCATGCTAAACTTAAATTAGAGACAAGTTTAACATAAAAATCATAAAGGTCAAGTATAAAGCTAAGATCAAGGCTCCATAGAATGTTGTCAGGAGAATTTTACACATAATATTACTTTTTGCACTACAAGCTTTGGGATGTTTGTAATATTTTATATATGCTTTCTAGGATTTGTAAAACCATCATACTTATCCAAGTTGGCTATCACGAAGAAACAATCTTTGAAAAATATATGTGTAACACTTAATGACACAATATAAGATCTTCTACTTGGTGGGAATGATGTCCATTCGTAGTAACTCATGTAGTCACTAATCTTGCCTTGCTTTCTGGTTTTTCTCAATAAGGAGCATACGAGCAAGACTCAGAAAAAGATTGATGGTGGTAGCCACTCTTGTAGCTAGGACTTATTGAGAAGTACTTTTCATAATTAGAGTAACCCCTTCATAGAGTTATAGTATCGTTTCTACTTTGCATATCATTTTGTTTTGTTCCTTTAGGGAACTAGAGTTATATGTGCATATGATGTATATGATAAATCTATGTGTTTCATTTCTTATTGATATTACAGAAGAGTGTGAAGTTGTTTTTGTGTAGCTAGAATAATATTGTTGAACACTTGCATTTAATGGAAGATTTGGTGAAGATCTAGGTAGTTGAAGTTCATATGGTATGAAGATCAATTACTCTTACATGTCCTAAAGTTTTCAAATTGCCGCCCATGAAAATAATTTTTATGATTGATGGGAATGGATTAGCTCTTTTTCCCTCAATTTCCTATAAATATGCCACTCATAAAGTCATGAAAATTTCAGACTAGATCTAGGTTTTTCATAGTTGTGTCATGGGATAGTGACTGGCTTGAAAAATAAGTCCTTTTTTTTTCATAACAGAGGTTTTTTTTATGCTTAAATCAGTAAATGTATGAGAGATAAAATATGTGTGAAGAAAGAATTTATGGTACGAAGAACAATGTTGTATATGGAATAAGAGAGTAATAGAGTCAAGTGAGATTGATTGAGCTTTTTACCTTATGAATCGTGATATTTATCGATAACTCAGGTCTCATAAGCTTACTTGTTTAAAAGGAAAAAATGATGAGAAAGCTAGAAGAGTTAGTGTACAGTTAGGCTTATGGATAACCATTGGTAAAAAGGAGTGTCAAGTTAAGAGAGTTGGTGCAAAGTCTTGCTTAGAAATATCCACATGTGGAAATATTAGACTTGAGATAGTTTGAGAAAGTTCATTGTAGGTGAGACAGGATGACCATTACAGGTTAGGAGTGTTAGCACATGTGTCAGTGTTAGAGATAATCATTGATAGAAAAGTTAGTCTAAAATAGTTCATTGATGAGAGAGAGTTATCGTTATAGGTTAGATGTAGGGTTCAGTTGAACAAATATTGATTTGGCATTTTCTTCTTTTCTTTTCCACCTTTAATTGGGTTTAGGATAATGGTTGGTTAGGCCAATGCTAGAGAAGGTTCAATTGGGCTTATTCTAGAAAGAGTTCAATTAGGCTTGGCCAACAAAAAAGGTTTTAATTATGTATATATTTTCATATATCATAAAATAGTTATGTTATTGATATGTTTCCGTGTATTATTATATTTTTAATTGAGCAACAAAATAATGTTGTTTGTGCTTTATATAATAAATTAAGAAATTTATGAACTAATAAACCTAAAAAGAGGCACTAGTTAAATATTAAATGAGAAATTTAATATTCATAGTAGAAATAAAATATAGATGAGCATAGAAATATTTAAAAATATTTTTATTCATTTTATCTTAGTAGGTGATTGTTGTTACTAATAAAAAAACCATTTTTTTTTTTTTTAATAAAAAGTTCATTCAAATACAACTAATTCATATAAAATATAAGAGGAAAAAATCACTTGAAATCAAACTAATCTCTTTGAAGTATAATGCAACTAAAAATATTAAAAAATTAATCACTATTTAAAAAACTAAGTTAATTCAATTTGTTTGAGAAAACAAAGAGGGCATATATCACTATTTAAATGAAAAGTGAAAAACCCAATAAAATAAAATAAAGGTAAGGTGTTGATGGATCAGACTCACGTGCCTAGCCCATACTTGCCTCTATGTTGTTTTTTTTTTTTTTACGCATGAGCAAATGTTTTGTCATCCGATCTTTTTTTATTATTATTATTATTATTATTATTATTATTTTAAAACAATGACAATTCATTACAATGGCATATTTTGGATCCCAAAAACCCAAATTTGAAGTTGTTTTTATATGAAAAAAAAAACAAAAAACCACCATAAGACTTCATAAACCACTTATGAACTCAAAAACATCCTCAAATCACTCAAAACGCTAAATTTAAAAAAACTAACCGAACCATAATTTTTTTTTAACAAGGAGAAAGCAAAATATCACTACCATTGAACTCCCTAATCTCTTTAAAGTACAACATATGTGTGTGTGTGTATATATAAAATCAATCACTATTTAAAGATAATTCAATTTATTTAAGAAAAAAAAGACATTAATTACCATTTAAATGAAGATAATTAACAAAAAGAGCAAAAACATCCAATAAAATAAAATAAAGAGCTCGGGTGTTTATGGCCAAGAGCCATAATACAAAAGCCTCGATCTGCCCCTAGTTTTTTTTTTTTGTGCAAGAGTAGATGTTGTGTCATCTTCTCTTGTTTTTGTTTTTTTTTTTAAAATTAATGACTGGTTGACTATAATGACAGTTTTTGGATCTTAAAAACTCAATTTTAAAGTTTTTTTATACGAGAAAAACAAAAAAAAATCCTCCATAAATCACTTGGAAACTAAAAAACACTCTAAAAACAAAAATTAAAAAATCTCGAAATGATAGATGGTCTAAAGATCAACAATTCCATTGTAGTATTCTTTCCCCACCTTTTATCCCTACATCCATTGTAAGTAGACTTCATTTTAGAACATTAATCATTGGACTTCATAATTCTACCAATTCGAAAAACATTATTAATTAATTATAGTCTCGTTGGGTATTTTTGTGAAGGAAAATAGCAAATGCTGTGGTTTTGCCCATTTTGACTTCATTCACTTTAGTGTCAGATTACGGCACTTCAATGAATCTAGATGCCCTTTCATTTTCTATTTCCTTTAAGAAATTCAACATTAGGGAAAAATAAAAAGAATTATCGTGAGTTTTCATAGCCTTTTGTATTATTATTATTATTATTTTTTATCAATAATGGAAATTGGAAGAAGGGAGTTAGGTTGTAACCCCCTCAAGAAAATATAAAATGAATCCCGAGTATTTTTTTTATTTTTATTTTTTAGGAATATTTTGGAGTCCTGATACATGCCTTTGATAGCTGCTTCACATGAAAATGAACTTATCATTTAGTGCTTTTTCCAGGGCAACATGTGGTGTAGAACCTGCATGGAAACCGAACAAAGGCTAAAGGTGTGGCAGAAGAAAAAAGCTAGAGAAAAGGAAAGGATATTTTTTGCTTGCTTATCTTCATGCCAATCTTATCCACAATCCAAGAATCCTGAGCTGCTGAATTTTTGCTGCTAATTATGTATGATGTGGACATTTGACGGCTAGAATGTGATCTTATGTAGAAATAACCCTATTCATACACGAGTCTTGTGATTAAAATTGTGCATTTGAGGTCTTGCCCAGCGATTGAAGGGACTTGTTTTTTTTCTTTGTATCCTGGGTTCAAACCTCACCGTGCACGCCTGTCACCCCCGCGGTGCCTTGCATACTCATTGAGTTTGCAGGATGTTCAGTAAGCTGTGAAATTAGTCGTGGTACGTGCAAGCTGGCCGAACACCTACGTAAAAAAAAATTGATGTGAGAATTAATTATGACAGTAGAATTAACTCCCACACATTTAACCATTAATTACCCATGCAAAATACAGAGAAAAACCTGTCATTTTTCATTTAAAAAATAGTTTAAGTGGTGGAAGGTAATTAATCCGAAAGTTTAGTTCATGGGCTGACAAAAAAAATATATAAAACAAAAAATTATTTTAAAATTAACCCAAACACAAGCTCGAGCTTGATTTGAACACATGTAGTTTAAGTGAAAATAAGCTACGGCCATCTCCCCTCTCTTTCTCTTCATGATAGACTCACATAGCAGGGGAGGAAGGCAGAGTTCCCAGTTTTTCCGAAATTACCTAAACAGTCTTTGATAGCTGACGTGTAGCTTGCGTTTCTTATATAATTATTAAACCCAGTTTGTAGGTTGATTTGGCTAAAAAATGGGGTCCTGAATTTTATAAATGGATTAACTCGGAAAAATTAATAAAAATAAAAATAATATATATATATATATATATATATATTTCAGATGAAAAAATCCATGTAAATATATGTTATACATATTATAAACAATGAAATTTAAAAGAATATTTAAAAAAATAAAATTATCTCACATTAAAAAGATATTATGTTAAGTTTTCAAGTTGAAGTATTTAAACCAAAAAAGTTTTTTTATCCCACATTAAAAAAAACATAACTTCTTTCATGGAAACATACAGTATATATATAAAAATGTTTTAAATCCCACATTGAAAAGATACTATATTATCCTTTTAAGTTGAAGTATTTAAACCAAAAGATTTTTTATCCTACATTGAAAAACATGATTTTTTTTCTTGGAAACATATAGTATATATACTAATGGGTTTCAAATCCCGCATTAAAAAAACATAACTTTTTTCATGGAATATAGAGTATATATACAAAAAGGCTTCAAATCCCACATTTAAAAAATATTATGTTATCCTTTTAAGTTAAAGTATTTAAACCAAAAGGTTTTTTATTCCACATTGAAAAAACATGATTTTTTTTCTTAGAAACATAAAGTATATATACAAAAGATGTTATCTTTTTTAGTTGAAATATTTAAACTAAAAGATTTTTTATCCCACATTAAAAAAATATGACTTTTTTCCTCGGAACATAGAGTATATATATTAATGGGTTTCAAATCCCATATTAAAAAAAAAAAAAACCGAGTCTTGTCCGGGTTAGCCCGGGTCATGGGTCGACCCCCCGGGTCGCTCGGGTTTGGCCGGGCTATTGCCATAGCCAGTCTTTTATTAAACCCAGACCGGTCCAGCCACCGGGTTGATCTGTCGGGCCAAGCTGGGTTTAATAACTGGTTTCGTATATTGTAATGTTAAATATTTTTTAATTAAAAAAATATTTTCTTAGATTTTTTATTTTTAAAATTAATATATTAAAATAATTTATAAAATATTAATTTAATATTTAGTAGATAAATAATAATTTAAAAGGAAATTATAACACAAAAACAAACAATTATTTATTATATACCGCATCATGTAAATATAGTTTTTTAAAAGCCAATCCAGCTAACTTGGGTCATAACAAACTGAGTTTTAAAAAAATATAAAAAAAAATTAGTTGACGCTGTAATATATTGATTTTTTTTTATTAAAATATAACGGTGTTTTGATTAAAAAAAGAAAAAGATAAACTAAAGTTTACCCAGTAAATCTGGTTAAAATATATGATTCGGACCTTACTCCAAATTGGTCGGGTCAAGAAAATGATTTTACAATATCAAACGCAGTGTCGTTTGTCTATCTCAGAACGACGCCGATCATCCTGCAAATCTTTCTTCATTTCTTCATCTTCTTCTGCTGCTTCCCTTTTGATCCAATAATTCTGCATTCCATGAAAATCTAAATTATTATTACTGAAAAAAATCATGTATCAGTGGAGAAAATTCGAGTTCTTCGAGGAGAAATACGGAGGAAAGAGCTCCATTCCCGAGGATGTGACGGCAGGGAAGATCGAGTGCTGTTCTAGCGGCAGAGGGAAGGTGGTGATCGGCTGCGATGATGGCACTGTAAGCTTGCTGGATCGTGGCCTCAAGCTCAATTTCTCTTTCCAATCTCACTCCTCCTCTGTCCTCTTCCTCCAACACCTCAAGGTTTTTTTTTTTTTTTTCATTTTCTTTATTTTTCCTGCTCAATCAATTTTTGAATTAAATATTGAAAATAACTATAAAAAATAAAAAGGAAATTTATTTGGTTCAGCGTGAAGTTCAATTTTGGATTTTGAGATCATTGAAGCTTCTAATTTAGGGCAATTTGTTTAAAATGGAGAAAATGTAGGTAAAATACAATTGCTAAATGCTCGTAGTGAAACTAGATCGTGATTTGAATTTGATATTTTTGTTTTTTGTTCTTATTTTTGTGATGAATCAGCAAAGGAATTTTTTGGTGACTGTGGGTGAGGATGAACAAATATCTCCGCAGCAATCTGCCATGTGCCTCAAAGTATTTGATCTCGACAAGATGCAATCCGAAGGCACGAGTGCTACTACCCCTGATTGTATTGGAATATTGCGGATTTTCACCAATCAATTTCCCGAAGCAAATGTATTTAGTTCCTTTCTTTCTTTCTTTCTTTTTTCCAGATATTTACCTTGTTTGCTGCTTTAAGTATTCTTCGATTGTACAAACAAAATTTGTATACGGAAAGATGGATATACTAAAGAATTGTGGAAATCTCTGCAGATTACTTCTTTTTTAGTACTAGAGGAAGCTCCTCCGATACTACTCATGGCTATTGGTTTAGACAATGGTTGCATTTACTGCATCAAAGGGGATATTGCGAGGGAACGAATCACGCGGTTCAAGCTCCAAGTGGATAATGTTTCTGATAAAAGTCATTCATCGATTACAGGTCTTGGATTCAGAGTGGATGGTCAAGCCCTTCAATTATTTGCCGTGACTCCAGATTCGGTGAGCTTGTTCAGCATGCATAATCAACCACCCAGGAGACAAACCTTAGATCAGATTGGATGTAATTTCAATAGTGTTACGATGAGTGATCGTTTGGTAAGGAGTCTGTGAAACCTTGTTTGTTTTCTTTCTTATTGCTTTAGTAATTGTATGACATATTGGTCTTTATGTTGCTTTATTACCAGGAGTTAATAATTGGCCGGCCCGAGGCTGTGTATTTTTACGAAGTTGATGGACGTGGTCCTTGTTGGGCATTTGAGGGAGAGAAGAAATTTCTAGGGTGGTTTCGTGGTTACCTTTTATGTGTTATTGCAGACCAAAGGACTGGGAAAGACACTTTCAATGTTTATGACCTGAAGAACCGTTTGATAGCCCACAGTCTGGTGGTTAAAGAAGTTTCTCACATGCTGTGTGAATGGGGTAACATTATTCTTATAATGACTGACAAATCAACTCTGTGTATCGGGGAAAAGGATATGGAAAGCAAGCTAGACATGCTCTTCAAGAAGAATCTGTATACTGTAGCTATCAATCTAGTTCAGAGTCAGCAAGCTGATGCTGCTGCTACTGCAGAAGTTCTAAGGAAGTATGGAGATCATCTATATAGCAAGCAAGATTATGATGAGGCCATGATACAGTACATCTCCACTATTGGTCACCTTGAACCTTCATATGTGATACAGAAGTTTCTGGATGCACAGAGAATATACAACCTTACTAGTTACTTGGAAAAATTACATGAGAAGGGGCTTGCTTCTAAAGATCATACAACCTTGCTCTTAAACTGCTATACCAAATTGAAAGATGTTGAGAAGCTTAATGTATTTATTAAAAGTGAAGATGGTGCTGGAGAACATAAGTTTGATGTGGAGACTGCAATAAGGGTCTGTCGTGCTGCCAATTACCATGAGCATGCAATGTATGTCGCCAAGAAGGCAGGGAGGCATGAACTGTACTTGAAGATCTTACTTGAAGACCTTGGCAGATATGAGGAAGCCTTGCAGTATATTTCAAGTCTTGAACCAAGTCAGGCTGGTGTGACTGTGAAGGAGTATGGTAAAATTCTCATAGAGCACAAGCCAGTGAAGACAATCGAGATACTCATGAGGCTTTGCACCGAGGATGGAGAATCAACAAAGAGAGAATCCTCAAGTAGCACATACTTAACTATGCTGCCATCTCCTGTTGATTTTCTCAACATTTTCATCCATCATCCACCGTCCCTCATGGACTTTCTTGAAAAATATACGGACAAGGTGAAGGACTCACCTGCACAAGTAGAAATTCACAATACCCTCCTGGAGTTATACCTGTCAAATGACTTGAACTTCCCATCTATCTCACAAGCTAGTAATGGTGTGGATCACACTCTTAAAGCAAGATCAGGTTCATTGGTAATACCCAAAGCAGAATCCAAATTGAAATCAAGCGCTGATCACAAAGATACATCTAAGGAAAGAGATCGTATGGAAAGGTGTGAGAAGGGTCTGCGTCTGCTTAAGAGTGCGTGGCCATCCGACCTGGACCAGCCACTTTATGATGTTGATCTTGCTATAATTCTCTGCGAGATGAATGCATTTAAAGATGGGCTTTTGTATCTGTATGAGAAGATGAAACTATATAAAGAGGTTATTGCCTGCTACATGCAATCCCAGGACCATGAAGGATTGATTGCATGCTGCAAAAAGCTGGGGGATTCTGGTAAGGGAGGAGATCCATCTCTCTGGGCAGATCTGCTGAAGTATTTTGGTGAACTTGGAGAAGATTGCTCAAAGGAAGTGAAGGATGTTCTGACATATATTGAAAGGGATGACATCTTGCCTCCTATTATTGTTCTTCAGACACTGTCCAGGAATCCATGCCTTACGCTCTCTGTCATTAAGGATTATATTGCTCGGAAGCTTGAGCAGGAGTCAAAGCTGATTGAAGAAGATCGACGAGCTATTGAGAAGTATCAGGTTTGTGCTTTGCTTCTTTTAAAATTTATTTCACCTTAATTCTGTCCTTGCACCTATCGCCAATAAATGGTCATGAACAGTATTCATCCTCCGAAGAACTGCTTTTTTATTTTTGTTGCAGCCAATCAGATTCACTCGTGAAAGTAGACTTGCATATTCGATGCCTTCAGCCTCAAACGATCTTTATGAAACTTTCTAACTTTTGAGTTTTTAATTCTCCCTGACAATGTAGGGAATCAAGGCTTTTGTTTTTTCCCCACTGTTAATCTTGGTTGAGAATAGATGTTCACTTTCAATTCCATTGTGAACGCTAAATTGTTTATTTACCGAGGAAATACGAAAGTAGTTAATGAGTCCTTTGGTTTTGCAGGAAGACACTTTGACAATGAGAAAAGAAATTCAGGATCTCAGGACAAATGCGAGGATATTTCAGCTCAGCAAGTGCACTGCTTGCACCTTCACCCTTGATCTTCCTGCTGTACATTTTATGTGCATGCATTCATTTCATCAGCGTTGCCTTGGCGATAATGAAAAAGAATGCCCTGAGTGTGCTTCTGAATACAGATCTGTTCTTGAAACAAAAAGAAGCCTGGAGCAGAATTCTAAAGATCAAGATCGATTTTTTCAGCAGGTGAAGAGTTCAAAGGATGGGTTTTCTGTGATTGCTGAGTATTTTGGAAAAGGGATCATTAGCAAAACCAGTAATGGATCCACAGGCACTGGCAGGACAGGTGACACATCTTCCAGCAGTGGCTTCTAAGGTGTTTTACGGGTTGTTGGTCCAGCTTTAAGCATTTATCTCCTTCCTTCATTGGCTTGCAAGCCTCTGCCTAATGTTGTCTGGTAATCAGAATGGACAGGGTGACTGCGCAATTCCATGGCTCTGGCTACATCTGTCTGGAGTGGACATTAGTCAAGGTTTGTTTTATCTAATTAAGCTTGCTGTCCGAGAAAGAGAGAAAAATCAGAGTTACTCCACTGAGGGCAAAAGATGATGAGAGAAAAGGTAGTATTCATCTGCATTCTGTTTTGTGCGAAACTTTCTATCTAGGCATCTCCCTCAAGGGAACTTAAAATGATCAAACAACATGTTCAAACTAGGAGCAGGGTTTTCTTGCCAAATATTGCTTGGTTTCTTGAAGTGTGAAATTTCAGCCAGCGTTTGTGGTTCCTCATAATCTTCAAACAAATAATTTTGGGAGTGCGTATTCTAAGAAACCAATTCATTTTTTGTGTATGGTTAGTGAAACATGCGATTGTGTTGACTTATGTATAGCTGGTATTTTATTTTTTTGTATCAATTATCTATTTGAGTAGACTGGAAGAGCATAGAATTTCAGGTCATTGATGAAGTTGGCTGCCTTCTAATTTATGCCCAAAACCTCCATCCTCCATTGTTGGTGACTGAGTTTAGTTGTGCTTTTGAACTGTTAAAAGTATTTGAAAGCTGATAGGCAGAAAAGTGCGAAACAATGGGCCATGTAAACTTATTTGCGTGTACTTGGCTATAAATCAATTTGAGATTTGCTTGTCATACCTACTTGGAGGGAGTGGCCTGTGGAAGCTTTATGGTTTTCTTTAATTTCATAGAGTAATTATTTTGGATGGCAATTTTTAGTAGGGACCTACTGGCTGGTTTGAACTTTTTTCACCTACTCCTTGTAAGTGTTTGTATGTCTGCATGGATTGTGAGAATCTAAAATCAGACTAGTGGGGGTGTCCTTTAGGGCTCTTATGATTGTTTGGTGAATCGAATTATTAGCTAGTCCAATCAAAGGGTGGTACCATAAATTATTATGAACTTGACATTTATTTTCGAATCAAGTATTGTATTTCGCCTGCTCGTGGCTCCGAGTAGAAAAGGAGGTTGTGTTCCTGTAAGTTTGGAAGTATTTGAATCTTGAGTTTACTGTGTGAACGGATTTATTTTTATATATTTTTGGTACCTCTTGGACAAGCTTCTTGCAGAGACAAATTGCCTTTTACCCTTTTATTTATAGCTTATTTAGGATTAGGATTGTAGTTGATTATTTTTTTAAAAAAAATTTATTTAAAAATAAATTAAAATATTATTTTTTTATTTTAAAAAAATTATTTTTCACACCATCATCAGGATATTAAAATGTTCTAAAAATATATATAAAATATTAATTTGAAGTAAAAAAAAATAAAAAAAAATTAATTTTTTCAAAATGCTTTTAAAACATAAATTAAAAACAAATAGTGTTAGATTGTTTTTTGGTTACTATATATATATATATATATTCCTAGTATGGCTTTGTAATGAGCGGCCATGTTATAACTGTTAACTGTCAATTATTAGCACCGTGTAAAAACATTCATCCTAGAATAGTTATTAATACATAAAAAAAACTATATTATAACTAATTTTTGTATATTCAATGTGTTTTATGGATCGAGAAATATATAGAGTTAAATATAATAAAATTAAAAATTAAAAGATTTCATTGAAATTATTTGTTTGAAAATTTCTTGAAAAGATAATAAATAGAAAGAATTAAAAAAAAAAGACTCCTAAACTCATAAAATAAATATTAGTCCTAACAAACTAATTTAAAATGCTAAAAAATTAAAATTAAAATTATTGAAAAATATTTTATACATATTAAAAAGAAACCATACTCAATTAGTCTAATAATATTTGTTTTATAAAAGTTTTGATTGAAAAGATATATATATATATATATATATATATATATATATATTGTTATTAATTTGTTAACACTGTGTAAAAATATTCCTTCTAAAGTAGCTATTAATATAAATAAGAGAAACTCTATTATATCTATTTTTGTATATTCAATATTCTTGAAATATATAGAGTTAAATATCGTAAAATTAAAAATTAGAAGATTTCATTCGTTTGAAGATTTCCCGTAAAGCTAATAAGGAAATGTTTGGTCCGGGAAGGTATCATTAAAGTCTTGCAAAGATTTCATTCGTTTCATTCTTTTATTAAATGATTTATTAGATAATTTAAAACATATAAAATACTATTTGAAATTCAAAAGAACTACGCGGAGGAGCCATTGAAAGGTTGGAAAAGGCCCGGGGCCACTTACGGAAAGTGAAAATAGAAGCAATTAATTTTGAGTGAATAAATGCTTGAAATTCTATTTATTTTTGTGTTTTAAAAGTATTTTTTTAATTTTAAATTAATATTTTTTTGATGTTTTTAGATTATTTTAATATGCTGATTTTAAAAATATATTTTTTTAAAATATTATTTTGATATATTTATATGTAAAAAACACTTTAAAAAGTAACCGCAATCATACTATCAAATAGGCAATAAAAATAAGAAAAATTGAATTGAATTAATTCAAATTATTAAAATTTAAAACAATTAAAAAATTACAAAAAACAAAACTTTTTATTTTGAACAATAAAAAGTGATTAATCAAGTTTCACAACAGGTTTTCTAACAAGCTTTACAAGGAAGTTTAGAAATTTCAATAATTATTCGATTGAAGAGTGATCTTTATGTGCTATTGATATTGTTATTGGTATGTTTGGGACAATAAAAGAAATATAATTAGACCTACTACATCTATATCTACTAGAGACATTTTTTTTTTCAAATAAAAAATTAAGAAATACCGGTGGTAACCATTCAAGCTATTTATGTTTTTCTTTCATAATGTAAACAAACAATTGGATCTTGGATTCAATTGATTTTCAAAAATATTTTTCAAAACATGTAAAATTTTTTTTGGTCTATAGCGATTATACATCGCCAAACATCCATGATTGAATAGTTAAAGCGTGCAACTCATAATTAATAAATTTATTTTAATGTAATAAACAAATGTTAAATTTTATAACTATAACTAATATATTAGTATACTCTAAATTCGAGTATAAATCATTATATAATGTTAACCTTATAATTTAACTTTGAATTTATTACAATTATATTTATTAGAAATATAGAGTTTCTTACCTTATTAATTATAAATATTAATAATATCTATATTCCCCTTCAAATGGAATCTCCCTTCAAATAAAAATACTCCCATAAAAGTTTTATGAAAAAAAGACAAAGTTCCTTATCATATTTGAACTAATCACTTAAGCCACGATGTTACTCTACCATTGAGTTAAAAATACCCATTTAATTTAACGCTAAAATGAGCTAGTACATGGATAATCTATATTTATAGAAATAGATGCAAGTTAAATCTATGTAATGTAAATATATTATCTATAATTTTTCTATTTCTCTTTTTTTCCTTTCAATTAAATCCTTTTATATCTTAATTTGATGAAATTAGGCATAAAATTATGGTAAAAATACAAAATTAAAAGATAGAGGCCTAATATATATGGCTAACATCACATTAATAATAATTTTTATTTTGGTTTAAAAGGTTTTTTTTAGTTTATGAGTTTGAAAGATGAGAGATAAACTTGCGAAAATAAAAAGAGAAAGTGATAAGTTTCGTCATTCATTTTTAACGATTAAACTCATCGTTTTTTTATGGAAAAAAAGGGGTGCAATGATTATGGGTTTTGTCTATAAATATGTCTAAAAAAAGAGATTGAGTTCCGTTTAGATTTTTGCTTTTTTAGATGATTTGTGGTGTTTTGGGGTTGTTTGGTGGTTTAGGGTAGTTTGTATAATGTTTATTAGGTGTTTTTAGATAAAGATAAATTAAAAAATGGATTTATAACACAAAAAACCCATCCCCTGAATTTTCAACTATCATAATAGTGACTAGATTCCAAGTAGTTGCAAGTGACGGGTCACTTCTTTCTCTTTTTTTTTTTTTCAAAAACAATAAAGGAGGATGATATGTCGTCCGCCTGTTTAAAAAAAAAAAAGCATAGGCTCATGTGATTAGGCTTTTTGTAAAATGCCTTGCCATGTTGGGTAACCAGACCTATATGTCTAAGTTGATTTTTTTTTAGCTTGATTTTTTTTTCAAATTCATTATTTGATGTTGTGTTTTTTATTTTCAATTTAATCCTTAATATTTTTATTTTTTTTAATTTTAATTTTAATTTTAATTTTAATTGGTCTTCATGAGTTGTTTCAGTTTATTTTTATAGGGTTATTGAGATTTCAAATAAACATTATGATATTTGGTTGGTGCCCGATTGTTTTTTCCCAATATCATCCTCAAATGTTGGGTTTTTATTGATTTTTTTCCCCCTAAATTTTATCATTCAATAATTGGATGATTTTTAATTGATTTTCATGATTTGTTTCAATTTTTTTTATATAGGGTTATTGTAGTTTCAAATAAACATCACAACAATAGGTTGATGCTCGATTTTACAAGTATCTATTTTTTATTATATAATTAAGCAAAAATATTTTTTTTAAAAAAAATAGTATTAAATCTATTGGAGTCCATGACCTTGTTTGTGGATTTAAAGGGTCAAGTTACGTCAACCGAGTCAATCCAATATGTTGACATTTTAATATTAAAAAAAAGCTTTCATCTTGAAAAAAAAACTTTAAATGTTTTTTCTTGTTGTCAGGTTATTTTTTGACCCAATAATTTTGCTATGTCACACTGAACAATTTTCATACAATCTAATTTGAAACCTGAACTAAGCAATAATTGTTTAAGGAGTTTTTAGATTTTACCCACTAAATCATGTGTATTGATAATGCCAAAGACATCTCTTTGGCCTGAAAAATCTTAATACATTAAAAAAAATAATTAATATGACTTGCAACATACATGCAATAACCTAGTTTAATATCTATGATCCAAATATATTCATGAGTAAAACATTTATTAATTAATAACACAGTTTAACATCATTCCATTTTCCTTTATATATATATATATATAAAACATTTTTAATTGCACTATTGCATTTGTCTGTTTTCTAAAAATAATTTTAAAAATTATAATAGGTTTTTTAAAAACAACAAGCATGATTTTTTTTATTTTTTGTTTTAGTTTTTATTTATAAGATATCAAATTACTAATTTTAATATCATTATACCATTACAACTAGCATTAAACCATTGAAATCACCTCATTATTGCCGCCATCACCATCATCACTACAACTATCATGTTTATTTTACTTCTTCATTATCATCATCTCCTATAACATCACCTTTTAATGCAGTAAGAAGAGAATGATAATAGATTTGTTATAAATCAAAACTCTCAAATACTAAACACATCATAATTATTAGGACACATCCAAAATATTTGAGTTTTATTCATTCATGTCTCCCCTTGCTAAAAGGCTATTATAACCATTTATACAAAATATAACTACAAAATCCTAGTAATAACGAATAGAAAAAATAAACTAGAAAAAATTTTCACTTCAAATAGGGAAGAAAAAGCTAAAAAATCATAATACTACATAATAGGAAAATATAAAATTAATTATGAAAAATATATTTTTTCCTAAAAATCATATGCATCAGTCTCCTCAAGTTAAAAGAAACTCATCCTCGAGTTCAAATCTTAGCCAAAAACCATCATTCACCATTATCGCCATTTGACATATGGTTCAATCCATTATGAGTCCTGAACACCTTTGTACGAGCTACCTTATCAGGGGTCCCTAACACAACATATTTGTAAGAGCTTACCCTACTGTGGATCCTTAACAAAACAACTTGGTGTAGCTCGTGTTATGGATCCCATCATCAGGATCTCCAATAATAATAACACATACAGATGGAAACAACACTAGTTTTGGGAAGTTTGTTTCCCGAGGAGGAACCTCTATGTCCCCTAAAAAACAAATACATCTAGTTATGTAATCTCTTCCAACCATGGTTATTCAACAATACACAATAACTAACTATCAGGAATCATTGATCTCTGAAACACATCATCTATGACCTCCAACCGAAACCACAAAGAATCGTTGATCTCTGATACCAATTGGCACTGTCAAGAGCGAACAATAATGAGTTTGTTGAAACTCGAAACCCTTAAAGACCAAAATACCATAACTATGAGGAGAAACCCAAGATATTTAATTTTTATCGATCCATGTCTCCAATTTTCAAAAGGATATTACAACTTTTTATACAGAAAAAATTACAAAACCTAGTAATACTGAATAAGAAAAATAAACTAGGAAAACTATTCACTTCAAATAAAAAAACTAGAAAATCATAATAATACAAAATATAAAATTAACTAAGAAAAGTAAATATTTTTCTGAAAAGCTCATGCATCACCATCATTATCATTAACTCCATCATTACTATCACTATTATTTTCGCAAACATGTTATGATTGTCTTTACTATTATTACAACTACTTCTATCATATCAAACTTACTATAATCACCATTATTTATCAATGAGATTATAATTATAAAAAAATTGATAGTATTATATATATTTTTATCATTTTTATTATTATATTGATTATCATCATCGCTACTATCATTGTCGTATATGATCGTGTCATTTAATTATATTGATTAAATTACATAACATAATTACTTTTTATAATATTTTTAATTAATATTGTATATCATCGTATTTCTTAAATTAAGTCTGTATAAAAATTACTTTTTATATTGATAGTGTCATTGTATCATCACTACTATCATTGTCGTATATGATTATATCATTTAATTATATTGATTAAATTACATAACATAATTACTTTTTATAATGTTTGTAATTAACATTGTATCATCATATTTCTTAAATTAAGTTTGTATAAAAAAAGTTTCTTCATGATTCTTTGTTAAAAATATAAACAATGAAAAAAAAAATGTTTTGGTTTCCTAAAGACAAAAAATGTTATCAAATGCGCTCTAAGGTTAATTCTTTTCATTTTGAGCAAAACAATGAAGAAGATACATATATTCTTGGGTTGTTGAAGACATTGTCAACCAATGTCATACAAATTAGTTAACAAAAGTTTCTATGGTTTAATTTAATAAATAAAATAAATATAAAGTAAGAGAAAGAAATTTACTAAAAAATAGTAAAATTAAAGAACTTTAAAAACTTTCAAGGGAGAAAAAAAAAAGAAGCAAAATTAAAGAAGAAGAAGAATTGGTTATTTGTTTTGGCTTTATTAAAAAAAATAACAAAAACAAAACCAAGGTCACTATCATAATTTTTTTTTTTTTTTTATTATTACTATTATTTTGGCTTTGAAATATTTTGACAACCCGTTATTGAATCTCTATATTGTACACAACTATACATGAATCACATGAGCCTATATGATCGCCCTTAGCTACCGATCTGGTCTTGGATCAACTGTTCAAGGAGTTAAAGTAGTATTTGGTATAATGGATGGTATTATATGGACTGGAGTCATATCTTATGTTTGGTGTCCGTCGAGTTTGAATAGACTGAATAAATTATTTTATTTTATGTTTGGTGGACATGAGATAAGATATAATAATATACTATAATGACAATAATACTTCTATCTTGTCTAGTGTTTGAAGTGTAGATTATAAACATATATTGTTTTTTTTTTTTTTTTTAAATCAAAACATAAAAAAGATATTCAAATACAAGGTACAAATAAAATATGAAAAAAATTATTTTACTTTTAATATGTATCATTATCAAACTTATATATTTAAATAAAATAATTAGATATGATTTTTTTCACTTTATTCTATATTGAGTGTTGAAATTAATAATATTATAATAACCCTGGTTATAAAACCTGGACTAACATGGAGGGTCAACCCAAGACTCGACACACCCATGGCCTGGACAGGTCCAAGTTTAAGAAAAAAAATAGAGGAATAATTTATTAGACTTGACACTATCAAAAACCTGGGTTGACCCGCAACTCGATCAATCCGAGATAAAACACGAGTAAAAAATTCATTGATTTTTTTTTAATCAAAACTAGGTTGCTTTGATTCTTTTAAAAAGAAATTGGGTCAACTTAAATTGACCCTACCAACTCGTGACCCAGGCATTGCTTAGAGTGGATCTTAGAGTTAAGTTTTAAAATTATGATAATAACCATTTTTGTCCTTATCTTGACCCGGGTCAACCCGAGTTGACCCTCCTGAACCATGACCTAGACCTTGTCTGGGATTGACTTCCTAGTCAGGTTATGAAATTATGATCCACTCGGGTTAACCCTCCTAACTGTAACCCGAGCATTACCCCATGTCAACCCCGAGTCGTTTTTTAAAACTATAATAATAACTATTTTTATCTTTACACTGATTCGGGGGTCAACCCGAGTCTTGTATCAATTCAATCCCCAAGTAATGTTTTAAAACTATAACAATAATAATTTTTATCCTTATCTTAACCTAGGAAAACCTGGGTAGACTCTTTTGACCTATGACCCGTACCTTGTCCCTAGTTGACTCTTGAGTCGGGTCACCACTCATCAATCAAATTGATATGTTAATAACAAAAGTTTGGGTTTAAGAAAAAAAAAATAGAGAAAATATTTATCGAGGTTGACGTAGAAAAAACTTGAGTTGACCCGTAACTTGGGTTTACCTGTCAAAAACTCATTGATTTTTTTCTCGTTTTGATCCTTTTAAAAAAATTAATTTTATATTAAAAGATGTATAATTATTTTATAAATAACAACATTTGTGCAGAGAATTAGAGAACCTTATCGTACCCCTTTTAATGAGACAAAAACTTTTCCACTAGAATAGCACATGACAAAATTTGATTTTTATATTGTCTAAAGGTGTGCCAAACAACATCACACAAATTATCATGTATAATCCATCTTTATCTAACAAACCTAACACTACCTATGAGTATATAATACATCAACTAGATAGAGGCCCATACTATACAAGGACAGAAGCATTTATAAAAAATTGATGCTAAGGCGAGCAACAAAAAAAATATAATCTAAGACTTAAGTTATTAACTCGAATGTGTTTAATAATTGTTTTATAAAAAAAATTAACAATGTAAAATATGTCAAAAAACCTGACTCGAGCCTATTTAGGTTAGCATGTCAAATTGCAACTTGGTCATCATACTGAGGTAATCCTGTCAAAATTATATTGAATAAAACTATGAAGCTTCATTATTATATAATCTAATGTTGAAAAATTAAAATAAATCTGAATCAACTTAGGTTAATCCGCGAACCTTATGATCATGGGAAAATGATTAAGATAACCTCATAAAAAGAAAATTAAGAAAAAAGAAGCATAGAGACCAATTCCTAATAAATAAGATGTTGAAGAACGAAATTAAAAAAAAATCAATTCCAAAAAATGACAAAAAAAGATCAAAATCAATATGTTTCAACCATGAGCCTGCCCGAGACTAACCCTATAGAAGGCAAACCCTAAAAAATAACGAAGCAAAATTCTACATCATCAAAATATTAAGGGATGAAATTGAAAAAAATAATAAGAAAATGATCAAAACAAAGAAAACTTTTATAAGGGGGTGGGAAAGAAATATATAAAAAAAGGACTAAAATTAAAAAAAGCAAACAAAAAGAGGATGAACTTGCATTTTTTGGGGAGGAGAGAGAAAATAATGAAAAAAGAAAAGAAAAGGTCAACTGATGAAAAATTGTCATGCCTACGACCACACGTATAGTACCTGATGGAAGAGGACGTTGTGATGCATCCAATGAGATGACAGAAGGACATGTTTGGTCACCGATAGACATGGTACACGTCGCCTAAAAGACGTGACGCTTCCCATATGCCGACACGTGGTTATCTAATGTTAGTAACTTTATTGAATAAAAAACTAATATTGAGAGAAAAAAACCAAATTACCCCACACATATGAGATTCACTATAAAAACTTATTTGAAAACATCCAAATACCCTTTGGTGAATGGTTGATCTCTCCTTGACTGCAAAGGTAAAGATGATTTTAAACTGTACAAAAAAAAAGAAAAAGAAAAAAAAATACTCTTAGCCAACCATTTTTTTTTTAAAATTACTAGTAATTAAGTAATTTAACTATTTTAAAATATAAAAAAAGACATAAACACCACTATACAATTATTAAATAACCAACATACCATATAAACATATCAAAAATACCCCAAAACAAAGCCTTTTTTTTTTTTTTTTTGTGAAAGATAAAATCATCATTTCACTATAGCGGGGAATGGTTGAGTTTGCCTTCCATTTTAGTTTTTTTTTTTTTTTTTAAATTATCATTTTACCTAGTCATTTAATATTTTATAAAACACTTTTGTTAAGAGGTGATTTCTTATACACCCAAGCAAATCTTTGTCATTAATTTTGTTCTTACTTATTAAAGAAACATTGATAGCATTGATATATAAAAGAACATATTGAAAAAAAACCAAATTATAAAATTAATTCTAGACTTATTCTTCATGATTAGAAGTGAGTTTTTTATGGTGTAGTTTAAGTAATCAATGATATTATATTAATTATTTTCTTGGATCTATTTTGAAGAAAGAGACTGAGAGAAATGATCCATAAAAAATAAATAAATAAAAAATATATTTATTTATAATATTTCTTTTTTATTTGTATCTATTTATTTATTTAAAGTAAATTCTGATGAATAATCAATAGGATTTCATAAATTAATTTCTTAATATCATAAAATTTCCCGTGATTAAAATGAAAAAATATTTTGAAAAAATTTTCAAACATCAAAAGCATCTCGCCTCCGTATCGTAAAACAGATTCATCCGTGAGATATTATCTTTTAGAGTTCTCTCCTTTAAAGTCTTTGGTTAGTAAAAGTCTTCAAAACTATCAAATACCTAGGACGAATGATTTTCCATTGCAATCTAATTAGAGTATGATCCATAAAGAACATCATGGGACCCACTTGTAACATCATAATCTTCAACCTGTACGCCCACCATCAAGACAGCGTTGGCCTAAGTGGGACCTATTTGATCGTCTCAACGTGGATGTGTCCATGCCAATTATTCTTCTTTTGTTTTCATGTTTTAAAATTATTTTTTTAAAATATTAATTTTTTTTAATTTAAATTAATATATTTTTTAGTATTTTCATAATAATTATATTGATATTAAAAATAATTTTTTTAAAATAAAAAAAATATTATTTTCATATATTTGAAAAATAACAATTACTACCTACCAAATATTTTCATTAGCAAAACATTTATCCTTTTATCAAATGAGGGATTTGAGAAGGACAAATTTTGTCCATTTGGTCGAACGTTACTTGGAGATCAAGTTTTTCATAATAATAATAATAATAATAATAATAAAAACTTTGGGAATCATTATTTTTTTAAAATCCTCTTTCTGATGAGGTGGATATTTACAAGTACAATAAAATAAAATAAAATCACAAGACAAGAGTTTGGTTAATGAGATAGGAGTTGTGGCTGGTAATTTAGAATAAAATTCACACAAAACATTATTATATATTCTACGAAAAATAATGTTGGTATCTGCTGTTAAGATTTATAATTCTTTTTAAGAAATATTTTAATGTGCTTATTCTTGGATACTGTTGTTTTTTAGTATTAAAAATATTTTTGAAAAAAAATATTTATTTTTTTATTTTTTTCTTTAAAAAATAATGTGCATCTCAACTAATTTCTTAATGCCTTGAAGCTAGCAACTAAATAAACTTCTAGTAACTTTAAGATTTTTTACACTTAAAATAGTAATTTTAAAAAAATAAATGACTAATTAAACTATATTCCTCATTGCTTTTCTTTGAGGGGAGTAAGAGCAACTGCCTACACAAACACTTAAAGAAATTAGAGTATTTGTTTCTGTGGTTACTTCTGCTTTTGAAGCAAACCATATAAACAAAATGTTCGGTAAAATAGAAAACATTATTTACTATGTGTACGATCCACTATAGTTTACGTTTTGGCTGCAGGTTACCTGAAAGCAGAATTGATATGCTTCTCCCCCTTGTGTCGCGTCTATACAGAGTGAATTAATTCACTCTGCACTGTTCACTTTAATTCACTTTGAAGTGAACAGTGCAGGCCTAATATTTTTTTTACTTGTGTTTTACTCGGAAAAACTAGTGTTTAACTACATAAATTAGAAGGAGATTGTATGATGATATAACATTTACAGAATTTGATGGCAATTCTAATTTAGTTTCTGATGATATTTTACTTGATTTTATTGCATGCTCAAAAAACCATGAAAACTGTAGTTCTTCTCGGAAGAATTTTGTACGTGATGAAATTGTAGATAGTTTAATAGAATAATAAAAAAATATTTGATATAAAGTATTATTTATTTACTGATGTAATAGTAGTAGTTAAATATATAATATTTAAATTTAAAATAATCAATATATATATATATATATATATATATATATATATATATTTATTTTATAATCTCAGTTTGAAAAGTATTTTTAACAAAATATATTAAACTATTTGTTATTTAATCTTAATTTTAACCATAATTTTAACAAAACATATATAAATATAAACTAACCTTAGCTAAAAATATTTTTATAAAATAAAATTTTTTAATTTATAACTACAAAAACTATTATAATATCACGTGTTATTTATAATCTCGGATGGGCTATTAAAAAGAAAAGAAAAAAAAAGGAGAAAGACACGTGTAAATATAACATAGAATTCAAGCCATGGCTTTGGTAATTTTATATTTATTTAGAAAAGGAGTTTAAAGGAGCCCACCTGCCTCTTCCATTTATGGCACCCCAGAAAAAAAATGGAACCACTTACCCAGGTAGAGAAGAGAAGGCGACGTCAACGACCCGACCCGAACCGACCCGACCGACCCGGACCTGGTAATCAAATTATTGATTATTGTATCTGAAGTGTTTGTTAAATTGCAAAATCAAATTCGGCAACCCTTTCTCTCTCCTCAAAAAAAAAAAAAAAAAAAGAGCAAGAAAGTTTTTCCTAGATCTTAAACGTGAAAAAAATCCCACTCGCAGACTCTACGTCTCCCTCCCTCCCTCTCCCTCTCCCTCTCTGTTTGTTTCCATAGAAAACAAGAAGGAAAATCAACACAAACCTTGTTTTTTAAAATAAAGGGAATGAAAAAGAAAAATTGAAGTCCTGATTATCGATCCGTCACTCACTTACTCTCAGCTGTCTGTTTCCAAAAAAAATTAATTTCCTTTTCTTTTCCAGGGAATCAAAAACAGAGGTTTTGGGGATTTGGAGTGGGAATTGGGGTGTGTTCGGTTGTGAATGTTTGCTAAGTTGTTAAGGAAATGAGCAAAGAAAGGCCTCCTGAGCCTCTCGATTTCTTCATATGGACTGTTGAGGTATATTTCTCCTTTACTCTTTTCCTTTTTAATTAATTAGATTTTATTGGATCTTGTGTTAGATCCTGTCACTACTCGCATAATTGTGATCACTGCTCAGATATTATTATTATTATACTCACAGCTTCTAATTTCAGTGATTTTGATCGTGATGGAAATCTGTGATTGTGATGATTGATTGTGCAGGTTTTTTATTTTTATTTTTCATCTGTATTTTTTAATGCGGTTAGGCTGTGGTTTTTGAAAAATGAAATTGGTGTTTGTTCTTTTTTCTTGGTGGAGTTAGTCAATTGGACAACAGATGTATCACCTTCTAAGTTTCAATTTCTTTTTTCTGTGAAAACGAATCAAGAAAGAAAGACTCATCAGTCAAATCTATAATTATGAACTAGCAATGAATTTGAGGCACCTTTCTCTATATCAGTCTGTTATGTGCAAGTGCAATTCACTAGGATTCTATGCTAGAATTCTGCTTCACTCTGACATCAAGTGGTTATGGTTTTCTATTGTAAGCTGATTTTCTTTTAATTCCCCATTTCCAACCAATTTGACAAATTAATTGAATTGAAATCCAATTTAGTGTTTAGTGATCAAGTCAACATCGGCTTGTTTGCTGGATTGAATTGAAGATGAATTTCTATGCTATCCCTTGTAGAATAGTAATACCAACTCAATTCATTTAGTCCTACTAATGGGACTCCTTATGGGGGTGTTAGCAATCAACTTTTTTCTCAGTTATCTTGTTTTTTGTATGAAGTTCTGAATTTTTTGTTTTTCTAAATTTCAAGTTTGGTAAAATGATCTCTTGGAGAGAGCTTTTTGTTGAGCAATTGTGGTTGAATTGTTCAATCTTCAATTACTTATTCTCTTTTTTTAGTTATTGTGTGAATCTTTGTGTTGCCTCTGTATAAATAAATCATTACTCTCTTTTAGTGGCCATGGGATACCTATTTGCAATAATGCGGCTTCAATTTTATTCTGAAAGTTAGAGGTTGAAATACTCCAATTTGGGCACTTTAGTATATTGTACATCATGCATGGAAAGTTGAGCATTAAACAATGGAGTTTGTAAATAAGTTGTGTACGGGAAATTAAGAATTCTTAGTTCTACATATTTTCCATGCATTTGGGGATTTTTAGTCAAAACAGCAGTATTCTTTAGTCATCAGTTTCAAGCCAAAGTGCAAACTTGGTTTAGCATGAGGAGACAGGTATAAGTAATCTTATTCATCTAAAAATGCATGCTTCTCAAGTTACCCATCATCTATAAGTAACTTCACAAGTCAGCTCGAGTTAATCGCCAATTGTAAATAAGTTCATGAAATGATTTGGAAATGAGCACCGGCTTTTGAATAATCCTGCTGGAAGTAGATCAAACTCAATCTAGAAGCACCTCACGCCAAATAGATCTAACATTTTTTTTGGATAATCAACCATTCTTTGGACAATGTATAGGTGACAGTGATTATTTGTTTCCTTTTTCACATGTGAATTTTTGTGAAAGAAACTGCCTGGTAAAATATTTTTCTTGTTTTTTCTTGGTAACTGTTTTCATCCATCTACAGCTAACAAGCAGCCCACTATTTTACATAAGTGCATGTTTCTTGACTTATATCTGTTCTTCATGCCACTTTGAATGACATGTATCTTGTGTGCCTCTTGTTTTGTTTTCTAGGATGTTGGTTTGTGGTTAGAAGAAATAAATCTTGGCAGCTACCGCCAAATTTTTAAAGATAATGGTGTGAACGGAGAATATCTGGAAGGCATGTCCATGTTCACAACTGAACAGATTTTACGGTTTATAAGGCGGTGCCACATGAAGTGGGGAGACTTCATCACACTGTGTAAGGAGCTCAGACGAATAAAAGGTTCTCCCTCTGTCTCCAAACACTCATGTGCTGAGTGCAGACATACACACACTTTCCACGTGCACGTGCTGACGTGTGTAACTGTATCCTAGTTGCCATGTCAATGAAAAGTTAACCCATTGCTTGAGAACTTCTATATATCTTGCTCTTTGGTGATTCATTAGAGACCTGATCTTGTTCTTATGCTCCTTCTATTGCATTTTGGTTAAAATATGGGATTTCTTTCACGGATTTATGCCATGGTCATCTTCAACATCCTATAACTTGTTTTATGCATATAACTTAAAGAGTGAATGAATTAAATTTCTGTTACACTTTTAAGCAACCTAAGATCAGAAAAGTAGTACCTTTAGCAAAACTTCATTGCTTGTCATTGCATATTTGCCACACCAACCTTCGTGGAAAATGGATCTCACTCGTTTAAATGTGATGGGTGCTTTGATGGTTCTATATCTACTTTTGAAGCCTTGTTATAAAAAACTTCATATTCTTGTACTTGAATGAAGCGAAGTTGATTGAGATAAAAGGTTCCAAAGGGATTTTGCCCCCCTTTCTATGTTGAACAAAAAGATAGGTTTTACTGAAGTTGGGATTCTTTCACTTCAATGGGGCATCTCTAGGAAATTGGCTAGCGGTTCACACTTCATGCATCTCATGTTTTCTAATAAGCTGAAAAGTAAGCATTTGAAAACACATGCTGTTTGAAGTGCTTCATTAAACATCATAATGAGACCCTAATACTTTGAATTTGATTTTTTCTTTCCTTGTCAGACGTAGCTTAAACAGAGGAATGGATATACTTTTGAAATAAAAATGGCATGCTTATTCATCTCATGTGTCCACATCTTTGATTATTGTTGCATTTGAAAATTACACATCATGGTGCTATTTTCTCCAAACAATCATATATGTGCCCTGTTAGCTTGAGTTTGTTTTCCACATGCTTAGCTCAACCATGTAATGGATGTACTTTTAGAATAAACATTATGGCCTCCATTCATTCCATCCACCTAATCATTTTAACTAAATTGAACTTGGATGAATATCAATTGACTCTTAACTAGTAACTAATTGGGATTGAGACTTAATTGAGCTAAGTTGGGTCTTCTTGAGCAATAGACTTTTGGAATATGGTCAGGTAGACAATTTGCCTTTTTCTTCCATTACCCTCTGAACTGTGACTAGATTAAGCTGCATGTTACTGACACCAAATGAATTCCAGTGGCTTGCCTAAAAGGAGAGCAAAAGGTTCGCCGACCATGGTGGGTTCCGTCCTGCCTCTCCGCGATCTTTGTCAAGGTTGCAAAGCACAACAGACAGTCACGAGTTGTTTCCTTGAAGCTGGAACCATGAAGCAAGATGTTATATGTATGTATTTGTAGCTTTTGTTTTTGTTTAGGGAACAGAAAGTAGTGTACCAAACTTTTGTCTGGAATGTGGCAAATTCTTCACTGGAGAATTTCCTTTCACATAAAAGCCCTTTTATATATTTATTTCTGTTGATTTGTAGTTGTATTTTCCGCTTGATCTCTGGAGCTGAATACAATGATGAGTGTCGCATCAAAGAAACCACTGTAATATGGATCAGTTGTGAAGAAATTCACTCCTCAACAGTATCTATAGAAATGTTATAGCTTTTATTTTCCCTTTGGATTTTCAGGTTACTGGCAGTTCGCCCTATGTTTTTGTTGTTCGCTTGCTCGTGTAATTTTGGAAAACCCTTTAATGGGAAGAAAGAGCTCCCTTTCTCCGTGGTGTAACTTTCTAGATTATCTCTTATCAGATAAAAGGATGGTGTGGTCAGACCAGGGCGGATGCCTACAAAACATTACAGAGCTTAGGCTTTTTCACCTTTTCCATGCATGCAAATATAGAGCTTAGATTCAAGTAGAGGATGTCACTGTTGTCAATGAGAGATATGGACTGAAGGCATTCACCCACCTGGCTTGTTCCAGCTCCCCAGGTGCCATTATTACATGTTTGAAAGATGGAGACGGGAAGTGGGCTTCTTGTTCTTGTATCATGGATGTCCTGCCAAAAGCTGTCTGATACAATGAACTAGAAGCTGTAACAGTGGCACCGTGTGTTCAAACAAGTTGTATTTTGCGCTTGTCCTCTTCGCTACAATGCCTCCATGATCTTCCGTGATGCAAAGCTGAAGTGCATCTGCATTGTCAATTATGGGGGGCAGAGCTAGGGTTGGATGAACTAATTAGAAGTCCGATTTTATAAACTAATTCAAGGAAAATAAATTGTAATAAAAACATGAACTAATTCAGAAGTCTAATTTTATAAACTAATTCAAGTAAAATAAATAGGAATAAAAAAAAGAACTAATTCACAAGTCTAATTTTATAAACTAATTCAAGTACAATAAATAGTAATGAGAAAAAATGGATTACATTTGAAGTAAAATTAAATCGAGGGGTTGGCTTAAAAATATAGAGGGGCATGCATAAATCGAGGAGAAAATATCATTGATGCCAAACCAGAGGTTCGCTTATCACATGCGCTGTCATAGAAGGATGTTTTCGGCAGTCTTAATTAGCCACACGCATCGCCTTAATGTTACGGAGTGGCTGACACTTGTTTTGTATATGCCAATCATTTTTATTTATTTAAATTAATAATCTTACCTAATAATAATAAAAACCTCAAAACATAATGATGAAAGTGCCCTTTGCCTAAAGGCATATATATTTTCCTTCAAAGGATAATTATCTTTTTTCACAATACTTTTTAAAATGAAAAAGATGAAAAACCCCCTACATGCAAGTTAAATAATTTTTATTTCAAGGGTGAGTATGTCATTTTATTATGCATTTAAATGTAAAAATATAAAAAAGCTCGTCTACACGACTTATATATTTTGTTTTCAAGGGCATTTAAGTCATTTTACTATTCAGAAATTAGATGAAAGTAACATATTGTTCATGATCAATCTTAAAATCGCGAAAGGGTCCTTATATAAAGACCATTTTACCCCAATGAGTTAGCCTAATGGTTTTTTTTTTTGTTTGAAAAGCAAAAAAGTAAAAATATTGTTTTCGTCTACAATGCTTTATGTCTTGAAGAACAATGTTTTATCAATGGCTTTCATTTTTTATTTTAAATTTAATGGTGAGTTGTGCCACTTTTATTACATCCCCATTGGCATTCAATATTGTAAAGTGTATTAGGACATGATAGATTTCTTGATGTGACAAAGCTTATAAAAACTAAAGATTTTGAGTATTCAATTGAAAATATAAAACTACTAGTTATCTGACCTAAGTAAACTATGTGAATGGCCTAACATATGTTTTTATAGACTAGTAAAATAGATCTAGGCCTAAAAGAAGTGTTGGTCACACCAAACAAGGTTAACACGTTAAAATTGAGATAATGGGAGAACCGACCATTAAATCGGGTTTAAATTTCTCCAGGTAATTCTACATGCAGTCTTTAAATGGGAAACCACTTTATCACTTATCGGACCATTGAATATTCCAAAATTAAGCCTGTTTGGGTCAATTTTGTTATTTTCCAAGGATTTTTTGGATTTATTATTTTTATTTTAGATTATGTTATAGTTTCCTTAATGTTTTCGGACTTTAAGTTGTTTTCTAGTAGATGTAGGTTTTCTTGGCCTATTTAAAGGTTTTTTTTAATCCTTTTGAAGGGGCAACATATACTTAAATTTCAAAGAATGAAATTGTAAATTTAAAGTTCCCATCTGAATGTTTGTTGCTTATTTAAATTCATGTGTTTCCTATGTTATTGCTATCCTTCTACCTTTCACTACATCATTTATCCTTCTAAGGCAAAGATAGTAGTCAATTTGTTGGGGGCTAAGGCTACCTAAGGTCTCATATCTCATGCTTTTCGTCTTGTTCCATGAAAGATTCTAATCGACTTTTTTTTCATTGATTGATTATGAGATAGTGTTTTGGTATTAGATTTCATCTTGATTTTAAAGTTTGAAAGATATGGTCTAATAAAATTATTGGCATTGATAGTAATTCGGGCATTAAAAAGGATTTGGCTGTGTAGAATGTTAGAAGAAACTAGAGTGGTGGGAGTTTATGAATAACAATATAACAAGAAAAACTAAAGAACAAGAAGAAAATTTGAGAGAAAGGAATGTTGCTTTAAGTGTTTTCTCTTCTATACATATTTTTTCTTTATTACACTTATACTTTATGCTTCTGATTACAAGCCTATTTATAGGCTTAAAGTCCTAGACAATCAATGAATTAAACTATTTAAGGGAAATCCTATTTTGAACATGAAAAATAATTCTGCTAATTTAATCAGTGGATTAGTTCTTAATTGATAGATTGGTTCATTTAATTCAATCGATCGTCTGATTCCTAACCGGTAGATCAATTCCTCTATTTCTTAGAAAAGCCAGAAATCTAATTTATTTTCAACATCCCCTCTTAAACTTGATTTCTTATAACTCCCAACATCTCTCATCTTAGCAAAAACATCATGTTTGAATGGCTTAATGAAAATATCTTTCTTGATATTGGGTCTTTACATACTTCACTTTAATTTTCTTGTTTATAATGCAATCTTGTAGGTAATGAAATCTTGTGTTAATATGCTTATTTCTGTCATGAAACACAAGATTCTTTGCTAAGGCAATGACTGATGAGTTGTCCATATACATTTATGCAGGCTTTTATTGTGGTATTTACAACTCCTTCAATAATCCTTTTAGCCATATATAATGATAAACATATGTTATAGCAGCTACATATCCAGCTTTACAAGTTGATAATATGACTATAAATTGCTTCTTCAAACTCTATGTGAATGCTATGTCTCCAATGTAGAAGACAAAACTTGTAGTGATTTTTTCTATCATCCATATCTCTAACCCAATCACTATTACTATAACTCATAAGATCAAAGTTGTTAGAGTAACCATATAATAAGCTAAAATCTATGGTACATTTGATTTATCAAAGAATTCACTTCAAAGCTTTGATATGTGTTATAGTTGGTGTTTCCATGAACTTACTCACAAGTCCTACTCTAAAGAGAATATCTAGATAAGTGCATGTCAAATATCTCAACCTCCCAACTAGGCTCTAGAATATTGTAAAGTTTATCTTCTCTCCTTCATCATTCTATGACATCTTTACTCCATACTCAACTAGAGTATTCACTTTTGCATAATTCTCTATCTTGAACTTTTTGAGAATCTCTTTTGCAAACTTCTCTTGATTCATAAAGATTCTATCTTCTACTTGTTTGATCTCAATCCCTAGGTAGTAGGTCACAACCAATATTTGTCATCTCAAACTCCTTGACCATTTTACCCTTGAAGTCTCTGAACATCTTTGGGTTATTGCCTATAAAGACGCAATCATCCACATAAAAGCATATAATAAGAGTATCACCATTCACTTTAATCTTTAAATAGATAGTATATTTATGAGGGTATTTAACAAATCCTTTCTTTAAGAAATAACTATTAATACAACCATATCAAGCTTTTAGGGCTTGTTTCAATTTGGGGTGACATTTTAAGGGAATGTCAATTCAACCAGTTTTATAAAGTAAAAAAAATATGGACAAGTAACACGTCAAACCTAACCATACATTTTTCTTTGCAGGACAGTCTTTGCTAATAATCATGGAACATGGAGAAAAGCTAATGGAATAATTCAACTAAGAGAACTGCATAAAACAATTGGTCAGATCAAGTCGAATATGAACGACTCTCCACATTCCAATTCAAAAGCTCAAACTTAAGGTGCATTAAATGATCTAACTTAGTTAGTTGGTGAAAGAGCCTGCCTCAATATGGTTATTCTCATGGATAAAGACAATGTTGAAGTGTTTTACAGTAAGGTTTTTGATCTTAAATAAGTATTTTATTGCGTAGAAAGTTACTTAACATATATATAAATGAAGAACAACTTCTTGAGGTTCATATCCAGAGAGCATGTGAACTCTCAAATAGTATCTATATTTGGTTATGTTGTGCTCTATAGAAATGAGCACCATATATATAGTAGCCTCTATCTCAGGGCTTAACATCATTGCATTTTTAACTTATGGTGTGGAAGGGACTATGGAGAATTACTTTTTTAATGCTTTATCTGTTTAATGGAACATCTAGACTTGAACTTTCAGCAAAATGACTTATATGCTCATCTATAAGTATTGACTGTATTTATACTTGAGGCATGTGCTAGTGCTATCATAGCTAAAGTTGAGCGAGGATAACACAAGGGACTGCTAGATAAGTATTGGAAGACATGATTCCCTTCTTGACTCCCTCTACAAACAAATGATATATTTTATGGAAGACAAGCATCGGGTTAATCTCTATTTTCTATAATTTTAATTCTTATAATCCTGAAGTTGAATGTTTATGGATCTTTAAACTATTTTCTTATACGTTTTGAATGTAGGAATTGATGAGCTAGATGAAAAAAATCCTAAGAAAGCTAACTTCAAATTTGTCGTCCATTGCAAAAAGACATGAAGGGTACAATACTATGTGTAGCATATGTTATGCCATTAATGATTTAGTAATGCTTAGAAATTGATGTAGATGGAAGCAAAATAGGACAACAACAGCATAAAAATCACATAAAAAAAAACACAACAGGTTTAATGAGCAAAGAGGGTTGCAGATATGAACCCTGAATTCTCATTTTTATTCTTTTAAAAAATAAAGTATATGATGCTACCTTTTTAAAAGGCTTATAAGAATTTTAAATAGACTAAAAAACTCTATCTCTACTAGGAAACAACTAAAAACCAAAAAACATAAAGGAAATAAACAAAAAGTTCAAATTAAAACATAGAATAAAAAAACATAGGAAATATAATAAAATAGGCACAAACATGAGCACTAAGACTCAAAAAATGATTTTAAAAGATCTTACGGTCTTTTCAATGACATGGGGACTCGGAAAAATTGCCTACAAAATTATTTGTAAAAATTTAAGCTAAATCCAATAGTTAGATCTTCGTTTATTGTAGCTTTAAAGAGCTAACAATGCTTGATCATTTTAGATCTTTTCTTGTACCTAGACCTATCCCAATTGTCTATAAAAGCATATATCAGGCCACCTATATTATTTGTCTAGGTTAGATCCCCATTTATTTATGTCAAATTCCCACTCAAATGCTCAAAACTGCCCATGTCTACAAGCTAGGCTAAATCATTAGCTACATAGCTCTAATCGAGTTGGAAATAACTCATCCTAAAGTTTTGGATATCATATCCTTTAGGGGTGATTATTTTTTGTTTGGTTCGGTTTTTATCAAAAAAAGTAACCAAACTGAGACCGGTTAAAATCAACCAGTTTCGGTTATTTTGGAACAAAAACCAATTCAAACCGGTTTGGCTTGGTTTTTTTCGATTTGGCTTGGTTTTTTTTCCAGTTTGGCTCGGTTTGTTTTGATTTGATTTTTTTGGTTTCAGTCTTATAAAACCAAAACCGAACCAGTCGGTTTTTTTCAAAATTCTACTAATCAATTTAATCAGTTTTTTTTTACGGTTCAATTATTTTTTTTTTTTGGTTTTCTCGGTTTAATAAGGTTTTTAATTTTTTTGCTCACCTCTAATATCACTGATATTGTTGACCTTTTCTGGATCTTAGTCATACAATCAACTTAGATAAAATAATTGAAAAATCAATTCCCAAAACATTGGTAGAGCCACTACTAATTCTCAATGACTTGTTCCACAACAAACCCTCATTGCCTTTTCTCAGACTCTTCACCTCCTTCTTCTCTCATATCTTCAATTTTGTTTTCTCCTTCTCTATAAATATGGATAAAAATAACTTATTCTTGCTTTTGCCTTCAACAATTTCTTCCTCCTTTATAGGTGCCAATATTATACATTTTTTTTTTATATTGAGAGTGTACGTAGTACACCTCCCAGCGTACATGACATTCTTATCATATTGTCAATGTTTGCCCAACAATACATGACATACATTCATAGCCACCATATCACACCAAACAATATAAAAATATTTCTTACCTATGAAAAATAAAATATTTATAGACACCATTTCCACGATTACCTTATTGTCTTCATTCAACCATTTTAGTTTGTTTGGGGTGTGGTGTTTTTCTATTTTAAGCTGTAACTTCTCCAATACATAGGTTGACAATACATTCTTGCAACTATCATTATCGATGATTAGACTACATATCTTGTTATTAATAATACAAGTTGTTTGGAAGATGTTAGAAAGCAACCAATTCTATCCTGAATCTCCTTTTAATTAGAGCATAATCTTTCAAAAAACTAGTGTAGTACCACCATCTCGATTCAAAATCTCTTTGCTATTATCATAATCATCATACAGATGATCAGCCACACTATTCACTGACTTATCTATCAACAAATTCTATCTTGGATGACTCTTACATTTGTTACATTTACTAGGTTGATGCCTCAATTCTCCATAACTGTAACAACCAATCATAAAAGTTAAACTAGAGTTTTGACTGGTTATCTGTTGATTTTGCTGAGCATATTTGTTTCAGGGGGAGGTTGGTCATAAATTACTGTTGAATAATTTTCTATTATACTAATATATTGTTTTCCACCCTTAAAGCCCTCTGATATGCATTTAAATTAGTTTATAAAGACTATAAAGATATTATGTCTTGAATGGGCTGCCGTTACCCATTCAGATATCGCAACACTACTCTTCCATTTATGCCAGGTGTTTCATGGCTATCAATTGATAAAATTCATCAGTATATTTGTTGATAGATTTACATCTTTGTTTCAACATGTGGAGCTTATGGTACAAGGTTTGGGTTTGGCCAAAAAAGAGGAAGTGCTCCTATGTTTTATTCTTCATCTTTTCTTAATGATTGTTTTTTTATTTCTCCAGCGTCTTTTATGTCCTCTTCAACTATTCTTACCTGGCAGAAGACCTACCCTTTAACATGATTGAAATAAGCTTTACTAACATATATTTGGGATCCTCTCTATACTAAAAAATTTATTCCACCTCATTATTTCAATCTATGAACTCTTCTGCTTATACAGCTATGAATTTAAGGAATTTAATAAGAAATCTAAAATCTCCAAATCCATATATGAACTCTTCCTAATCAAGAGGTTTTCTCCGTTGACCATGCCTATAGTTTACAGTATTGGCCATGGACATATGATCATTATCTTGGTTATGATTATGTTTTAGTAGTTTTTTTATTCTAAATCAAAAGTCAATTTTGTGATTTGCCTTTATATGTCCTTCATGGAAAGTTCATGGGTGTTCCTTTCCTGAAAGGGGACTTCTCATCCCCTCTTTCGCCATGCCAAGCTCGAGTGTCCACGCCCAACCCCAAGGTGGGTGAGGTAATATAATAATATGTTTTATAAGTATTATTTTTTCTCTTATAATTCAAAGTGTTCATATCAAAATAGTATTATTTGTGTTATAAATATTGTTATTTTTATTATAACTCAAAGTATTAATATAAAAAATATTATTATTTGTGTTGTAATCATCCTTGAAATTCTTAATACAATTATTTATGTTATAAATATTATTATTTTTATTATAGTTAATAGTGTGAATATTAAAAATATTATCATTTGTTTTATAAATATTATTATAATTGATATTATTAATAAATTTTAAAAAAACAATTAATATTAATACTAAAAAATTTTATTTATGTTATAATTATTTTTATTTTTATTATGATTAAAAGTATTAATATTAAAAATAGTATCGCTTTTTTATTATTTTTATTATAATTAAAAGTCTAGGCATGTCCACGCCTAAACCCAAGTTGGGCTAGACGCATTAACGCCTAACTTAGAGCACCTAGCCACGCCCACTCCCAAATTGGATCTGGCCGCGTTCACTCCCAACCTCAAGTTGGGCTAGATATGTCCACACCCACACCCAAGTTAGGCTAGACGCGTCTACGCCCAACCTTAAGTTGGGGCTGGATGCGTGCTCGCCCAGACCCAAGTGGGCGTGGATCAACCCTAAGGTAGGCGTGGAGGATCCACGCCCCAACCCTAAATTGGGTCTGGACGAGTCCACGCCCAACCCCAATTTGGGTTTGGACACGTCCACCCCTAACTTGGGGCACCCAGCCATGCCTAAACCCAAGTTGGGGCTGGATGCTTCCACGTACATATCCAAGTTGGGCCTGGACGCGTCCACGCCTAACTAGGGGTTGGGGCTGGATATGTCCACGCCCACCACCAAGTAGGGCCTGGATGCATCCTCGCTCACCCACATGTGTTTATATAATAATGTGTGTTATAAATATTATTTTTCTCTTATAATTAAAAGTGTTCAGATCAAAAATAGTATTATTTGTGTTATAAATATTATTATTTTTATTATAACTCAAAGTATTGATATAAAAAATATTATTATGTGTTGTAATCATCCTTAAAATTTTTAATATAATTATTTATGTTATAAATATAATTATTTTTATTATAATTCTAAATATTTATATCAAAAATAATATTATTTGTGTTATAAATATTTTTTATAATAATTAATATTATTAATAAAATAATTAATAAGTTTGAAAAAACAATTATTATTAATATTTTAAAAGTATTTTTTATTATAAATTTTTATAAAATTAAAAAATAAACTCGCTGCGTTGCGTTGATATCCAACTATAATAGACTTAGAGTGTGTTTGGTATTGCAGTAGCTGTTGGGGTTGTGCTTTGAAAAAAATTGTTTTTATAAAAAGTACTTTTAGTTGAAGTTGGTTTTGAAAAAATAGGTGTTTGGTTAAAACTGTGGTTGAAATTGAGGTTGAATAAAAAGTAGTTTAATATGTTTGGTTAAGAGTGCTTTTGAAATTGAGGTTATAAAATAATTTTAAAAAATATATATTAATACTGATGGTTTTTAATTTAAATGTTATGGATTTAACTATTGCTATTACTTCATAAAATAAATAATACTTTATATAAAATTAGATAAAATATTATCAGGAATAAAATTGATTTGATATTACAGTGCAAGTGAATTTAATTCACTCTACACTAGTTTTTTCGAGAAAAAAAATATTGTTTACATGACAATGTGAGTAAATTTAATTCAATCTAAACTAGTTTTTTTTTTTTAAATATATATATAAAAAATAAACACACTTAAAAAAAAAAAAAAAAACTGGTCATGTGAACAGTGCAAGTGAATTGCACCGTGCATGTAAATTAAATTTTGAAAAGCAGCCAGGAGCTGCTTCTCAAAATTCGCGTGCAGAACGCGAATTTACGTGAGCCCCACCAACATTTATTTGTATTTTTAATATAACCAAACAAATTGTTTACTGTGGTTGCTTCAAATGCAGAAGTAACCACGCAAACAAATGGGCTCTTAGACATGTGACTTGTATCTTACTCTTAGAAGCATCCAATCAACAAGATCCTTCAATTCCACATGGCAAAAGAGTAGCCTATATTTTCTTCAAAACAATCAATATGGAAATCCACATCCAATCTTGTAACCAATAGGACACTAGCGACGAGTAAATTACCTAATCCACATCATCTTCTCATTTCTTATTTAACTATCGTCTTTCTGCCTTGATCATCGTATATCCTACTCGGGAACCTAGATACAGTAAAAGTAAGGAAGAAGAAGAAGAAGCAACTTAGGGCGTCAACAAAAGAGGGTCATGGCAACCTCTGCAATCCAACAATCTGCATTTGCTGGCCAGACCGCTTTGAAGCAGTCAAATGAGCTTGTCCGTAAGGTTGGTTCCTCTGGTGATGGTCGTATTACCATGCGCAGGACTGTCAAAAGTGCTCCACAAAGCATATGGTAATGTTTCTGGTCTCTAGCTATAGTAATTACTATCAGTTTTACTAGTTTTTACAAATCAATAACAGCACAGCACCTCTTTGAATTCTTCTTTTAAATGTTTTTAGCTTCGAAAGAGAGAAAAAGAATTATACCCAAGTCATTCTTAGTTTCTTGAAGTTGTCTTTGGTTTCTGATTTCTCGTCTTTTAAATTAAAAAAAAAAAAAAAAGGAAAAAAGATTTTTCATCCATTGCTTGCTTCCGAGTTTCTTAGCAGTGTACCTAGCAGCATTGAGCATTGTAGCTGTGTATTCACTAGCTTGCTAGAGCTTATACTTTTAGCACATTGTTCATCATGAAAGATTTATTTGAATGGTGGAAAGTAATTGCAAATGAATGCTGGGAAAAGTGACTACCAAAAGCATGATCTCTCAACTCTGATAATTTATCTTTATGGCTCTATCATTTGGAGGGAAATTTCCCCCAAGAAATCCTTTGTCTGGAGAAAGGGGACTGCTAGAGTGAACTTTAGGAAGATGTTCACCAACACATTTTACATCTTGTTCTAAAATCTGCATTTTAGGTTCATTTAATTGCAATAAAAAGCTGACCATGTGATTGTGGTGATCATAAAACAGGTATGGCCCAGACCGCCCAAAGTACTTGGGTCCATTCTCTGAGCAAACTCCATCATACCTGACCGGTGAATTCCCTGGTGATTATGGATGGGACACAGCTGGTTTGTCTGCAGACCCTGAGACATTTGCCAAAAACCGTGAGCTTGAGGTGATCCATAGCAGATGGGCCATGCTTGGTGCACTCGGATGTGTCTTCCCTGAAATTCTCGCCAAGAACGGTGTCAAGTTCGGCGAGTCAGTGTGGTTCAAGGCTGGATCTCAAATCTTTTCAGAGGGTGGCCTTGATTATCTTGGCAACCCCAATCTCATTCATGCTCAGAGCATCCTCGCAATCTGGGCTTCCCAGGTTGTGCTCATGGGATTCGTTGAAGGGTACAGAGTGGGAGGAGGACCACTTGGCGAAGGACTTGACCCCATCTATCCTGGTGGTGCCTTTGACCCACTTGGCCTCGCTGATGACCCTGATGCATTTGCAGAGTTGAAGGTGAAGGAGCTCAAGAACGGCCGCCTGGCAATGTTCTCAATGTTTGGGTTCTTCGTTCAGGCCATTGTCACTGGAAAGGGACCTATCGAGAATCTTTTGGATCACCTTGCCGATCCAGTGGCCAACAATGCTTGGGCATATGCCACTAACTTCGTTCCTGGAAAATGAAGAAACTCAGATGTTTGCCTTGTAGATTGCAATATTACTTGATCCTTGTGTTTTTGTTGAAAACAACTTGTTATGGACTCCGCCAGTACTTGTGTTTTTAGTAGTGGAACTGAAACTGCTTACATACATGGGAAGTTCTTTATCACCATGAATCCACTAAGAACATCAGACTCTTTTGTGCTTGGATCTACTTTTTTGCTTGGATTGTGCCCTAGACATGTTGCCCCCAGAATAGTTAGATCAATGTTTCAGACAAAACAACCACTAACAGTTCCATCACCGCCCAGTCTCTGATGGAACATGAAGGCTTGTAAACAGAAGTAAGCTTGTAGACCATTTAAGTAAGCTGTTAAGGAGGTGGAATGAGGAAGCAGAGAAGCTTGTTGATCTGCCTTGAGGATAACGTAGGGCAAAAGGTGAAGAGATGGGCCTGGCACTACCTTATTTTTCAAAACTCTGTATCTTCAAGTTCAAAACTCTAAATTGGATTAAATTAATTATTCTGTGAAGCAAATTTAGTGTATCGATAACGTTGAAAGAAAAATTGTGGAATGAACAAATATATGGAATAATATATTATTGGTGGAGTTAGAAAAATGCAGGAAAATAAAAGTTTTATGTGTATTGTGTGACAATTCAATTATGGTTTAAATAAATGAATTTTTTTGCATATTGGTACTTTAGTACAAGAGCCATTTTATAATTTGTTCAAGAAATTTACAGTCATGTTGGTTGCAAAATGTTGTAATTGCTAGTAAAATGGTCATAACTAGACAAACCGTTTCGTGTGTTGGAAACTAGACACACAACTTTTCATGCTCTTTTTTTTTGGTTCCTGAACTATTATGTCTTACCAAATTATTCAATAAAGTCTTTGAATTTTCTTTTTTAAGCAAATGTTGCTCTTTTAGTTTAACATAACGATCTTTAAGATAGAAACCTCAAATGGAATGACCTAGGGTTCTTACGTACACTCTTAATTTTAGAAAGACTAAATGAAAAGATTAGAAAATAGGAATGAAAAAAATATAATTTCAGAATTTATAACAAAAAAAATTGATATATATTGAAGAACAAACCCTAACTAAAGGCTGCCCTGTTGAAAGAATGAAAGAAGGATGGAATAGGATGACGAAATATGTCAATTGTGATCTTATTATGCTCTTAGAAAAATACTTGAGCTGAAATAGAAGTTTTACATATGAATTGAAGAACTTGCTTGATTATAGATTTAGAAAATTAATGTGTGAATTAATGCATGATAATATAGACATGTTTATTGTGAAAATGATTATTTGCATGAGTAAACTAGAAGATGAGGGAATATCATGTTCAGCTAAGAGGAAGAACAATGAAGAGAACTTTTATGTGATGAACATCTTTAGGGAAACAAAATAAATGATAGAAATTAAACTCACATGTAATATGAAATTGGTTATTAGCCTATGTTTTGTGACTTGGAATGATGTAGTTAAAATTGATGAAATGAATACTTAATACTAATACACATGTTTCGGCCTATAGAAATTTAGATAGGAGAATCCTTGAAAATGTACTTGTTGAACGTGATTGTGTATTACTTGGCAACATTGTGATGAACTTAATGAGATTATTGGAAAAAATATGATCCTTGAAAATGTTTAATAGTACTTCATAATTGGAATGCGTAAAACACCTTATGTCATACGATAATGAATGAGAATTTGATGTTGTTACATGAAAAACACAAAAATATACTTGTTAGGGGAGTGACATAGGCTTCAACCACTTTAAAAGAGGATAGCAAAGACAGACCCCTATGAAGATATTAATGAATGATGATTCCTCTTTAACAATGTTTGATGAATGTGTGATATAGTCATAGAATAGAAACATTATATGTTGCCCTTACTTCATAAACTTTGAAAGTGAATTTGGTTGTGGTATATGTCTAAAACTAGGTTGAAGTATGGTCTTTAAGAGAAAAACTTGGTATTGACCATATGTGTGAACTTAGATAAAAGAAATGTCAAAATAACTTAGTTTCCATTGATGATTTTCAGTGTCAGGATGACTTAGTTTTCATTGAAGATTTTCAGTGTCAAAATATGATTAGTTATAAGATTAGCTTCAGCTAACGGTATCCACATTGGATAATTGGGATCAATTGATGAGATTAGCTTTGGCTAATGGTATCCATATTAGATAACCGAGATCAATTGATGAGATTAGCTTTGTTTAATGATATTCATATTGGATAATCGAGAATGAATGATGAATTAACTTCGGTTAATGGTATCCATATTGGATAACCAGGACTGATTGATGAGATTAGCTTCGGCTAATAGTATCCATATTTGGATAACTGAGAATGAATGATGAGATTAGCTTTAGCTAATAGTATCCATATTAAATAACTGAGAATGAATAATAAGATTAGCTTTGGCTAATGTTATCCATACTGAATAACCGAGAATGAATAGTGTGATTATCATCAGCTAATGGTATCCATATTGGATAACCGAGATAAATTGATAAGATTAACTTTGGCTAATGATATATGCATCGAATGATTGGGAATAAATGATGGGAGTAGCTTCGGTTAATGGTATCCTTGTTAGATAACCAGAAAGGAATTGTGAAGCTAGCTTCGGCTATTGGTATCCATATTGGATAATCGAGATGATTGAATGAAATTAGTATTGATTAATAATGATAATAATATATGCTTTTAAAAGTAATTATGGATACGCTAAAATAGGAATATTAATGTGCCAATTACACTTATGATTAATGTATAAAAACCGTAAACTAATAGATTATAGTTAGTAGAGGATAATCATTCATGGAAGGATGCCCGATGTACTAGGGTTTCTACATAGTAATGCACGTTATTGATTGGTGTTGATTATAGACCAAAGAAATAACATGATGTAAGGTTGCACAATGATGTGAAGTAAAATGTTAAAGATAGATTTAGTAGGAACCTAATAATGAGAATCTACCTATTTAAATTGCTAATACAGTTACAAGTATATGTCCATTGTTCAATTATATTATAAGGAATTGTTTATACACTTACATTGAATTTGATTTGTAACAAGGACGTCTCATAGCCGTGACGCTTATAAAATTTTTCCTAAGTATTTTGGGATAAATCATTTAATAGTATGATTAGACGACATGCATTTTGTACAACTATGTAATAGCTATGAACTGTCGATTGACACTTTTGTAAAAATTTATGGTGATGACTTTCAAAGTCGTGGATATGGATTATGGTGTGTATGGACACTTCATGTTATAGATGCAATGAATATGTACCTTTTTGTGATGCTACCGTATATTATATGTATGTGTGATGTACTGCATCATTTAATGATGTTTAATTTTTTAAATGATAAATGATATCAAGCAATACATCAATGGAATGTGATAATACAAAACAAAATCACCCCATTTCCGGCTTGTGTCATGAATCATTGAGTAAATAGTGTGTCATGAATCATTGAATTTTGCGAGTTATTACAAGTACATACCTATAGAACTTTGCATCATAGCCTTTTTGCATCTGTCAAGGTTGGATTAACATTGTAGGGGATAATTAGGATCCTCTAAAAACCCAAACATCCTTATATCTTTTATGGCTTAACTATGAGGATTGCTTTATTATACATCATAAATAATAACAATTCCCTCCATTCTTTCATGTGGGTGGTCTTTTTCTAAAACACTTTTATAATGGAACTCTTTTCTCGATGTGGGAATGTATAGAACCAAGCAATCTCTCAAGCTTTATCGACGCACCCAGATAATTAGTAACAATATCTAAACAATGTTGGGGTTGGTTATTTTCCATGTTGCTTCATATAGTTCTCAAAAGCAGTTAGGATGGTCTTTATATTCATAAATAACTAGCTAGCATAGATATCATTGTATTGGAACATACTTTTTACAGACCCTAATAATGGAAAAGTGTATATGCAGTTAAACATACAAAGAGTTGATATGATTTACCAATCTTAGAATTTTCTAAGTTTGAGAAATGTTGTTGACCTTATAGAAGCCTTGCTCATTAGATTCTAATAATACTAGAACTAATAATCACTAATATGAACTAGTACTTCTCTAAGCAATAGCTATATAATATGAAAAATCCTTTAAAATACCTTTACCTTTCTAAAAAACAAAGATGCACATCGTTATGGTGATTTGATAGAAGTTTTGATCAAATATAGGGTTTTATTGGAAAACTTAGCCACGAAATATTGTTTGATAACAAGGGAGTAAAAACTAAAATTGTTCAACATAAGAAAATGACAAGTGAATACCTGATAATGGCCTTATATAAGCTCGATTGCTCATTAATAAGGCCCAATGGTCTTCATCCACATGTTCTGCAGGTGGACATATGGCAACCCTAGAATAACTAGTATGAATTTCAAAGGGCACCAACCTTTTGGCTCATTTTCAATGTCTATGCATTAGCCTTTGGACTTCTTATGTTTAGTTATAATTAAACTCGAGCAATGAAATAAGACAAATGAATAAGTAAAAAATCATATTTAGGGTATATGATCCCCATTACTTGCAAGTAGATGTGAAGCATAATGAATAAAGTCTTTTAAGTTCTATCATAAAGACTGGAGAAAAAATGACGGGGTCAAGATTTACACCTAAGCTACTCAGCCCAAGACATAGAACATGAGGCAAGTCCCAAACTTAAACCTAATAGGTTATGAATGGATGTGAGGATCCAAAATATAAGTGTAAACCAGATATCTTTGGGAATTGGTATGATGGGTGTCAAAATGCTCTTTAAACCTAGGATTGGCAATATAAGTTTTACGAAGATTATTTAAACCAATTAGCCCACAATCCATTAGTCTATGAAATGGATCTAAGGTCTCTATACAGCCTAACATCGCAACTATAATTAGAAAATGAGACAATCTCACTCAAAGAAAGAAGCCTAGCTATGAGTTTACCCAAACAAGAGTCGTCTAACCATAAATATCCCCACCTGGTCTTCATATAGTTGGTATTTAGTATTAAATTCTCTTACATTTTTATGTTATAACTAGGCTTATAAAATGGTATTAGGGATTTCTATGCTTAATAGATAACCCATATGACAATATCTTTTTCACTCAATATTGCACCACCAATTATTAGTGGTTATTACCTTAAATTATTGTTTTTAAATTAGGTGTCGCAATATCTTCCATGCCTTACCCTTATTTCTATGCAAGTTAGCATAACTCATGGGTATATAAACCATTATAATTCACAAGGTAAACAAAATAAGAAAATAAAGTACGTTTTTAGGGCTTTTGGATCTTTCCTAGGGTTTCGGTCACTTCTCATCATTTTATTAATACAAGGGCTTTAGTTCTTAAGCCATTTATAAACTAGATGGTCATTTGATATATCCACTTATTATTTGATGTGAGAGTGGTAGATGAGATGAGAATGTTAGTCGAACCATGCTTGATGGTAACACTTGTCTTCTCAAAATGATAATATGTGTTTGTTGATATATGAAAGCATTTAATGCTAGTACTTTTTTGTCTTTTTAATAAAAGTTGGCAGGCGTTGATGATATAGTCATTGCTAGATTTTTTTTTTATTGGACGATACTTTTTGGATGGCTATCTTGATCTATAAGGGACCTCCCCCTAGTCACGAGCTAGATGGGGAAGGAAGAAAATTTAGTTATGTTGCTTGGATAAAAGTGTTATACAACCCTAACAGTTAGGGGACATATAGGTCCATATGACTTTTGGGTGCTTAGTAGCAATCAAAGGCCCACACTTAAGTTACGTATCATCATTAGCTTATGCCTTCTTCTTCTTCTTCTTCTTTTTTAACTTCATTTAGAAATTAGAACATTAAATACAAATTTATTATTGTATGTAAAAAATGAGTTTTATTAAGAATGATCTTGCATCAAAAAGATTTTTTTTTTTTTTTTTTTTGCAAACTAGCACATTAGGAAAAAGATATTTTCCAAACTAGCATATGAAAATTATTTTCTTAAACTAACACAAACATAGTCACTCAAACAGGTCATACATGCGTGACCTGTCATTAATTTTTTTGTATGGCACATGTAACACATGCACTAGTAGGTCAAAAAACATTTATGTGCGGCGCATGTATATATAAAAAAAAAATCTTACCCGCTAACGCAAGGGTTATGCCGGTATGTGAGCTTTTTGCCACCTTTAAACGGCGCATGTGACTCCTCATAAGCACAAGGAGTGACTTTTCTTGGTGTCTATAGATTTATCTCGTCAAAAGCTTTTCAAATAGTGTTAAATGTGTCGTCATCGGAGCCATGATATATTCTCAATCTCTCATTATTGGACCAACCTATTCTTCTTCTTTCTTCTCTTATTTGGTCCCTTATATTTTATGTTTAGTTAATTTTAGTTCTATTATTGTGATTATTTAAATAATTAAACTTAATTTTATTTAAGTAGGGAAAAAATAATTTTTTTTTTTGGGAAAAACTAACTACTTCTCATCATTCTCATTCGAAGATAAGCATGAACTTTAATTAATTTTATTTTCTCAAAAGCAACAAATGAAATGACTATAATAATAGAAATAAAGTTAACTAGAGGGAGTAGATGAAGAAATGAGCTATTACCTAAGCGGGGTGCGCAACGAGACTTGTGGGTCTTAAGGTGTGCAAGTCCTGCATGTACAACTAGTTATATTATGTTAGTGTAAGAATTATTTTTTAAACTACACACGCTAATTTTAGAAAAATCCCCTTCAGAGATCAGAATCCCAATTTGCCTCCGTTCAAAATTCAATGAGAATAATCATAACAATCCAAATAATTCAACGACGCAAAGGGGCACCAACATCGATGCCATTCTCTGCATATTTACCTGGTGGAACCCATCCATAAAAATACTTTTTTAAAAAAAATTGAGAGAAGCTGTTCTATTTCATGGCAAAGGTTGAAATTATAGGGCGTCAATCATGTGTCTAGGCATAAGAATCCAAATAATTTGTGTCTTGTAGTGAACCGTTGTATTGATGCGTGTAGCAGCTAGCAGTGGCCAATCTTTTTCCGTAAATATCACAACACTATACAAGCCTGGCATTTGGTGATGTGAGGGGGAGATATTGAACGCGGCAATGGCAGAGTTGATGGGTCTCAGTGGCTGGACTCATTTGGCTCCTGGGAGGGGAGGTCTAAACGCCATGCAAGGGAAAAGATACATGTTTTGTTAAGAAATAAATGATATTTGTGGATTAATCCATGCTCTAACTGAGATTTAAATCGTCATTTCAGTTAATTTGAAGGAGTTTTTTTGTTCAGAATAGTCTGGTAAAATCTTGATTGCATGGAAGGTAAAAAGAGGAGGAGGATGAAGCATGCTTGAACCTGATCACGAGATTAATCTTGTAAAATTAAGGAAAAGAAGACGTACTTTCTGGCTGGCTTTTCCTTTTCCCGATCGTCGAGGCAAGAGGGTGTAATCAGAAAAAAAAAAATCATACTCCAAAAATATTCCTTCTGATCAATGTCCTTTTGCACACACCCCCACAGACTAAACTCCATTAAAAAAACAAAAGAGGAGAGGCAGAGGGTTGAAAAACAAATAAAAGTAGCCACGTCCCTCCAAAAAAGAGCCAAGAAATGAACCATCTTCTCCCGAGTTTTAAAAGGCAAGCCGACAGAGCATTACCTAATCATTTATTCCCTTAAAAACATCCTTCCAAATGCTAATCTCCAATGTCATTTTGGCTTCTATCTCTCGAACCTATCCTCTCTCAAAAAGTGCTTTTGCCTTCACCTCCACCAACTCAGCCCCTCTCTAAGACAAGCCTTGACATTATGCTTCTTGGATTTTGCTACACACTTGCCGATTCTCCGTTGCATTACATCGTCCAGAATCAGTTAAATTGATTAAAATACCCAAAGTCTTGCATAAATTACCACAAAATGGCAAACAACTTTCTCCTATATATTCACCCAACAAAACCCTTCAAGACAATAAAGGTCCCTCTCCAATGGGCAGGCAAAATGGCGATGCCGCTATGGTTAACTCCTCTATTGCTCTTCTGCAAGAAAGGTTTAGGGAATTACAGAGAATAAGGGAGAAGAGACAGGAGAAAGAGATTCTCAAGCTGTTCGCATCATCAGAGTCTGATCAAAGGGTTCCATCAACCATGCATTATGATGAGCCTTCCTGCAAGTTCACCTTCCAGCCTGATCAGATGACCCGTCCAAACGCACCATCAACCCCTCAAGATTCACTACTCTCCCTTGGACTTAACTCTCAAAGCAATAATAAGCATCCAGATTTTCGAGCTATGAAGAGTACTCCATCGAGCTTATGGCCCAACAGTACCGGAAACTCCTCGTCATCGTCATCGTCAAGGAATCTTGAGAATTCTGACGTTGATACCTCTCTTCATCTCTAGATACACCTTTCCTTCACTTTCATTATCTATATATGTGTGTGTGTAGTATGTTGCTTTATCTGTAGCAACCTTTTTGGCTGTAAAAGGATGGGAGAGTAATGTAATTAATGTTTGTTGATACACTCGGTCCGAACGATTTTAATTATAATTATAATATATATATATATAGTCCCGATCATCATCCTTGTACAGAGCTACTCTTTTTATCATGAATCCCTTGCTTTGTCTATAATCATGACACCTCTTCTCCTTTATATATAACATTCCACGCCAAATTCTGATCAAACTATATAACATCACTGCATGTATATTCATGTCATGGAAAATTCCTTGGAATTAATCATTATCGTCTAAAGTAGAGAGGCTGGAACTTGAAACTTATCGAGAGAACAACAATACAGTTACACCTTATTGGCATCAAAGATAGAAATTTACATGGCGAGAATATTTCCAAGAAACAGAGGCCTTCTGAGAAATTGACTGGCATGGAATCACTGAACTGAAAGTCCTAATCAAAGAGATATTTGTGATTATTTTTGGATAATCCATATTTTGTATTTGATATCATGAAAAGAGCAGTGGGGTTTTAGATATCTAAGAGGGTATACATAACGGGCGGATTGTTCTGGCTGTAGTTTCTCAGACCAGTCCTTGATTAGTTGCTTGGTGGGTTGGTTTCAATGGAAGCTTGTAGTGTGTTTTTGCGTTGGATAGTGTGGTGGGTGCTGCGATGCTGGTGGTTTCTGCTCTGTTACTATCTCTTTGGTGTTTTTGCTTGATGGGGCTTTGTAAAGCACTTTCTTTTCGGTGAGGAAAATGATCTGTTGCGTTTATCATGTGCTAAAGCACAAAGCTCCATCGGGAATATGTTATTTCAGGTGAGAAATTTTACTTCTTGTCGTCAAGACATCATTTGACATAATTCTAGCATGACAGTTTTCCCTCGGTCTGTCGTGTCATGTAATAGTTTTCCAACTAGCAAATGTGCCCCTGTCGTGGTTCGGGCTCCTCGACAAGATGGTGTGTTTTAACTAGAGTTGATATGAATTATAATTAGTTTTAGCAAATATTAAATTAAATTAAGAAATACTCTGGTTCCTCAAGAAAGAAATCACTGTGGATTTGCTACTGTGATTTATCTTTTTTTAGTTTTTCTTATTGCACTCTTGCAAGCTCTAATTATTGACTAATTAAAACATTTTTATTAAAAAAACAAAATTCAAAAATAGAGTACTGAGATGAAAAAATAGTGAACAAAGGGATACCTAATCATTTTATGTTCCATAATTTTTTTTTTATTATAACCCCTCTGCCATTAATATGTTGAAAGTACATGGGAAGACAAGTATAAAAACATGTGATTTTAGTGTTAATAAATTTATTTTCATGGAAAAAGTTTATACAAAATGTTCTTTTTAACTTGCCTAAAATAGTATATATGAACTTCAAAAACTTTTTTTTTTTAGATTGATTGTAAGTTTTGGAGCTAATCTATGGGTTGTAAAAAGCTATGAAAATGTTTTAAAAGGTGTTTAGAATGTTTTATTATTATTATTATTATTGAAGTATGGTTGAAAATGGATTTCTTTTAGTCTGAAATAGACTAACTTGATTTTTCAATGACTGAAAATTGTTGAAATCTGAACAGTGCAAGCAGGACATCACCTGCTTTTATTTTTTCAAAACATTAACGGGCAGATGAACAACCTGTCATCCACTCCTTAAGAAAGCTTAAAAAATAAGATATGATGTGTGGGCAGATCCAGGCCTGCGTGCTTGGACCTTTTTTTCAAAGCTTAGGAACTCTAAGTCTTCCTAATATGAGAGACTTAGCCTTTTTTTGGTTTTTGTTTTTCATTTTTATTTATTAGAATTGCATTTTTTTTTCTAATTTTATTATTTAATATTTGATTCATTATTAATTGAGCAATGTAATTTGATTTTTTTTCAATCACTTTGATATTTTGTTAGTTCTTGACTTTATAAGTGTTTATTTTAGATTTAAAAAAAATATAAAAAAATTGTTGAACCTAATTGAGTTGATGACCTGAGTTACAAGTTTGGCTGATTAACTTTGGCTAGATAGGGATCGGGCTTGATAATTTTTTTTGTTGCATAAATAGTTTAATTTATTTAATTAGATGTATACATGAACTTTTTAAATTTCGCTTGTGATTTTTTTACATACAAAAACACATCATAAAAATCTACATCTATACTTTTTCTAAAAAAAAAAGAAAAAATATTTGACCCAAGGTGAAACGCGGGTCAAATAGCTATTTAAATCTAAATTAGCTCTTGGTTTTATTGTAGATCAAGAGATAGAATCACTCTAGATTCATACATCGATTCGTCTTTTTTAATTATTAATTATTTTTTCAATTCTATCCTTCAATATTGTGTTTATTAGTAATTGAGTTTTGTATTTGGTTTCAATTTATTTTCTACAAACTAATTATCATCTTAAAATAATATCATAGTATAAAGTTGGTGCTTAAATTTATGGAAATGAATTTGGTTTTATTATTTAAAAAAAAAATAAAGGATCAAAATTAGAAATGGAGTAAAAAGAAGGGTTTTATATATATACACACTTTTCATTCGGTGCATTTTTTTTTTAAATAGCTTATAGGATTTTTAAATTTTAATTTTTGGTTTTTGGTTTTTTAATTTAAAACTTTTATGTTTTAATTCAAAAGCTCATTTTATTTATTTTTCAGCCTCTGAGTTTATAAAAGAAAAGAGAAATTCACTGATATATGTTAAGGAGTTAGAAAGTTCTCAAAATTTAACATTCAAACAACTAGAAAGAATGATATTGGTGTCAATGAGTTGTGTTCTTGAGATGAGTTCAATGGGGGTGAGTTTTCTCTATCACAATGCCAGTAATAGCAAACAAGGTTCTTTCAATCTTTTAGATTCGGTTAATTTTTATTTTTTAGAGAGATTATAGGTTATTATGTTGTTGGAAACAGGTTTTTAAAAGCATATAGAGTGTTTGTTAGGTATTTTCAGTTGATAATAAGTTGAAAATAAGTTTTTAAGGTCCCAAAACTCATCCTGATTTTCTAGTCTTCATTAAAAAAAATGAATTAGTCCAGATGAATGGGCTTGATGGATGGGCTTGGGTTTCTAGCACTAGCTCTTGGGTAATTAGTCAAGCACGCGAACCTAATATTTTTTTTTTTGACAATTTTAACTAATACCATGCTTTTTTGTATTTTTTTTACTTTTGAATAATTTCATATTTAAATTGTAATTAGTACACACTCTCTAATTGTTTTAGATTGTTTGGTTCAACATTTTTCCATATTTATTATTTTTTGTAATTGTTTTGCATTTTATAATGTTTCAAAGAAATTATTGTAATTTATCTTTAGTGATGTATTTATAGAAATTAAAAGCATTTTTTTTATAAGAAAAAATAGTCTCTAAGATAATATAAATGTGTAAATTAAAATAAACAAAGTTGGAGAGAAATATTTACATGCATGTCATATTTTTCTTTTAGAAGAAAGATTAACTTTCTATTTTAGTTTTAAATTTCAATTAACAACTCTTTCACACCCTATCAATTATATATTTTTTAAATTTATTTTATAAGGTATGAATAACATCTATGCTTTTCTCAATTGAAAAAATCATGATAGCTAAAAACACATTCATAACTTCATTGTCCATATTTAGCCTAAAAAGCTACCTAGTAGGCCTATGATGATAGGCTATTTATTTGAGCTCTTATTTGGTTTTTTTAAAATTTTAATTTGAATTCATTTAAATAAAATAAATAAAAATATTTTTAAGATATTAATTCTAATTTACATTTTAAAAATATCTCATGGATCATATAAGTAGGTTTCAACGAAAAAGACACTTTTTTGTTCTATAATTTTATTTGTTATCTTGATTGGAAATGTTTGTTTTTTATAATCTTGTGATTAATTAAGAAATAGATTCTAAATTTTTTTTTTGTAATAGCACTCGAGTAGTATATTCTTTTTTTATATATAATAAATTCATGTCAAAAATATTAAAACCAAAATTTTTTCTTTACAAAAACTTGTTTCTATGGTTATGATAAATTGTTATTTAAAAAAAAATGTTATTCTAGTAAAACAATATTGCAAAAATGGTTTGTATTAATAAGATAAAAAAGGTTTTGATTAAGGAGATGTCTTTCTTATCCTTATTTCATATCTTTAGAAGTTTTTATTTATTTATTCTAGTTACTTTCATCTTTTATCAAACAAACAACATGTCTTTAAAAACTATATTAAAAAAAATGTGTTTTGAAATGGAGGAGTTATACTAGAAAATAATTTAGTTTCAATGGAATTTAGATTAGTGTTCTTGTTGTAAAAAAAAATTGACATATAATTAAATCAAAACATTTGAAGAGCTCTCTATAATACGAGATAAGATATCTTAATTTACAACAATCTTTTAAATTATCATTTTTGTCTTTGATTGCATTTATTTATGAATATAATTCTTGATAAAAAAAAAAATCTTGATGCATGAAAATACATTATCAATGTCTACTCATTTTTTCACATTATATTATTTTTATATGACCCATAGTGAAGTGCTAGTCAGCTTACTAGTTTGTTTTTGTTATGTTGTAAAAAAAGAAAGAAATAAACATAAAGCAAGAGATTAAAATTTTCAAATGTATGTTATAAATATTAAGAGAATTTCAATTCATTTGGATTGGTTGCTTTGGGGTTATGAGGCTAAAAACTTTATTTGTTAGTTAGATTTTAGCTGAATAGTTAGAAAGCTATTTTAATCATCTCTCTCAAAATATATAATTACAATCATGCTCTTCAATATAAGGAGTTGAGAATATTATTATTATTATTATTATATTTAATTGACATGTGAGATGAATATTCAAGTGTATGTTATTTCATGTTGTTGATTTCCTTTTCAATTTATGTTAGTTAGTTTTATAATTATTTAGTGATACTTTTGAAAATTAATTCTTTTATTATAGTAAAAATTAAAAACAATGAAAAAGAAGTGCATACATATGAAGAATCAATGAAAATTTAAACAACACATACTAATTAAAACTATTATTACATCATTTAGTTAATACCTCTATTTGATGCATTTCACAATATTCAACCAAATATCAAAGCATTTTTATCATATTTTTCAACATTATTTTATATTCATCTTGTTGTTGTTTCAATAAAAACCCCTTCTGACATGATATGAATCATGTCTTGTTCTGTTTTTGTCTATCATGTTTTGTATTTACTTTCTCTTCATCTATATTATATGGTGTTTTAAAAAAAAATTATCTTTTAACTTTTCATTTTCATTTTATATTCTTTTTAATTCTTTAAGATCAATTCAACATGAGAAGTTATACTAACCTTATCTTTGTTAACTTGTTTCTTTGTTGTGTTTTCACTCATCGCTCTTTTCATTGTCACCAAGTACAACATCATTTTTTTTCCAAGTTGATTGAACTTTGAGTAAAAAAAATAAATTACAAGAGTTGCATTTATAATATTTTTAGACTTTGTTTTATTAATTTTTAAACATCCATTTAGGTTGGCCCTTCAATTTCTCCTGGCAATGTTGAAATAGAAATGATTGATCTTGAATTGTTTTTGACATGCAATCTTTGTTTCATTGTGTTTATATTAAAACACCCTGGAAAGTATTATTTAAAAAATATTGATAAATTAAATGAATTCAAATATATGAGTTTTATATTAACAATAAATTGTCTTTATAGGTGAAATCACTTAGGTTTCTATTTTCAATTGGGTATAATACAAACAAAACTTATTCACTACTAGTTGAATGGTCGACTAACGATGCATTGGAGATCTTGATATACGCTATATAAACTTATTGTTTCTTTATAGGTGTCGTGAATTATTTTCCAATACACATTATTCTTTTTGGTCATTTCTACATATTCAATCCATGCTAATTGTCATGACGTGCACGACATTGAATTATGGATCTGCCTCCTGGATTGAAAAGGGGTTTGGGTGTATGAGGATTAATCATAAAATTATAATTTTGAGAAAATCATCACCTAGTATCATGGTCACTAAAAAACCTATTAATTTGCGAGAGTATAAGTAAGAGAACTAGTTATACATGGAGAAGACGCATCACCCCTTGTGCACCCTACCTATGATAAACTACATTGTTGATTGAATTTTTTTTTTCTATGTCTTGTTTCTATTCATTGGTCCATCTAAGGTTCCAAAAAAGTCCTTCTTACAAAAGAAATCTCTATCTTATCAGGCTAAAATCTAACCATTTTAAAGTCTAAATTTTAATGGTGCATTTATTTCTCTTTTGTATTTTTAATACCAAGAGATATATTTTACAATGTAATTTTATACCATCAAATATTAAGAGCGTGTTTGTTTGCAGGAAAACAGATTCCTGGAATTCACTTTCCTTGTTTTTCCATGTTTGGTAACCATTTGGAAAAGCAGTCAACGGAATCTAAATTCCAGTCAAACTTAAGAAAACAACGCTCTGAAAGGAAAGTGTTTTCCTTCTATTAAAGAAAGGAAAACACTTTCCTTTTTTTTTTCTCCGTTCATTTGCCCAAATACTACAATCTCTCTTTCTCTTTTATTTCATCAAAATCAATTGAAAGCTGAGCAGGAACAAAAGCATTTTTCTGGAACAACGTATTTTCCTGGACTAATTAATTTCAAGTATTTTTTTTCCTCTGTTTTTTCTTTATGTTTTTATCTTCTTCTTCTTCGTAGATCTGTAAATATTATGACATAATTTCTTAATATTCTTTTGGATAAATCTGCTGCCTGTCTACTGCCTGGGATAAATCTGTTGCCTGTGATATTTTTCCCATAAAATTTTCAACACAGAACAGTTTTCCTCTTCATCAATTCTCGTCAAATTCTACAATTAAAACTAACCAAAAATTAATCAATCAACCCATAAAAAACACATTTTTTCTTCATCAATCACAATCAGCAACTAAGATCATCTAACCTAACAAGGGGGAATCCAAACAGAGAGACAAAACCGGTGGGGGGGATTACTATGACAGAGGCAAAACAGGGAGGAATCATTTTTTGTGAACAACGAGAGGCCAAAACGGGGGGGGAGATTTCTGTGAACTTTATTGTGAAGCAGCCTCTCCCTGTCCCCGGATCCAACCACTATATCCTTAGCAACGATACCATAACAAGTAGCCGGGGGAGAGATGGAGGACAAATCGACAGTGAGAGGGAACAGGGGAATGGGGGAATGAGAGACCGAGAGGGTGAGGGAACATGGGAAATGGGGAAAACGAGAGGGTGAGGGAAATGATAACAGGGGAATTGGGGGAACCAATTATAGAACCGAGAGGGAGAGGGGAATGGGGAGACCGAGAGAGGGGAACCGAGAGGAGAGGGGAATTACAACTGAACCGAGAGGGGAAGGGAATGAGAGGAGAGGGGAATGACAACAGTGCATTTGGGTTATGTTAATGGGGAATTATAAAACCGGTTAGGGAAATGGGGAATGAATTATTGCATTCATTTTTCTTGCTCAGTGCACAGTTACTTTTATGAATTATAACATTAGTTTTTCACATCTTAATCTGCACAAGAGGGGAAATAAGGAATAGAAATGGGGAATGAATTATAGGGAAATGTTATGGAAACCGAGAGGGTCAAGAGAATGGGAGAATAGGATGGGAATTATAACAAAACCCTCTAATAAACATAAATTTGTGTTTTATTTTTCTTTGATTAATTTATGATTAATGTTTGATTATATTTGCTATATATGGATAAATTTGTGGAACTATACCGTTGTGAACTTACCAAATGAATAATTTTCAAAACGATTTTATTATCGAGAAATTGAGTGTTATGGTCTTAAATAATACATTTTATGACCTTGTTTGTTTAGGGAATTAGATATCATTGCCATAACTATTATACATTGTCAGCTTCTTTTAGCATAATTTATTGTATTAATTGTGTAAGTATTTTATATGTTTTTTTTAATATTTATTTCCCTAAATTTTTAGGTTTCGTTATCAGAAAACTTCACTTTCATGTTATGGATAGTAAGATAATTCATGCAGCATGTATGAGAGCAGCTGTAACTATGATAGCTACAAGGGTAGCTATTATTGAACAAGAAACAAATAGAATTAATATACCAAGAGAACCACGTATAAATGCAATTGCTCAACGAGAATTCTATATTGACAGCATTTTGAATCGAGGTGATAGACATTGCGTTGAACAAATTCATATGAAACCTGTTGTCTTCTATAGATTGTGTGATGTTCTCATAAGTCATGACCTATTACGATCAACTCAAAATATGTCGATTAGGGAGCAAGTAATTGTGTTCTTACAAATTGTAGGACAAAACCAAAGATTTTGTTTTATTAGTGGTATATACTATAACTCTGTTAAAACTATCCATCGTTACTTTAGAATTATTTTAAAAGCAATTCTTAAGTTATACAAACACCTTATTAAAGATCCAGATGATACAGTTCCAGCGGAGATAATGAACAATCGAAGATTCTATCCTTATTTTAAGGTATGAGAACAATACCAATATTTGTATACATTAATTAATTACATCTAGAACAAAAGGTTATAAATAATTTTTTCATATCTATATAGGATTGTGTGGGAGCAATTGATGGTACCCATGTTCCTGCAAATGTTCCTGTTGAGATTCAAGGAAAGTTTCGAGGTCGAAAAGAAGGAACAACACAAAATATTTTAGCAGCTATAACTTTTGATTTGAAGTTTATATATGTTTTAGCTGGCTGTGAAGGAAGTGCACATGATTCACGAGTTTTAGGTGATGCATTATCAAGACCTAGTGTTCTAAAAATTCCAGAAGGTATATAATAAAGTATTGTATTACATGTAATTAACATATAAAATGTCTTATTACATAAAGATAGTAATAGGAAATATTTTCTTAGTGATGCTGGTTACGGTATTCGAAAAGGAATCATTTCTCCTTTTCGTGGAGTTCGATATCACTTGAATGAGTTTACAGAACGTGCACTAGAAAATGAAAAGGAGCTATTTAATCTTCGACACTCTTCATTGAGAAACGTTATTGAGCGAGGGTTTGGTATTTTGAAGAGTCATTTTAGATCAATTGATGGAAAATCTTTTTGGTCTTATGAAACACAAGTAGATGTTGTGCTTGCATGTTGTATTATTCATAATTACATAATGGGGGTTGATCCTTATGACTTTCTTATGGAAGAAATATGTTCAAATAATGAACCAATTAGACGAACAATCAACTTAAATCAACGGGAGGAAAGGGAAGAGAATAGGGAGTGGATAACAAAAAGATAAATGATTGCATCAACCATGTGGAATGACTATAACACTCAAAGAAACTAGTAATTGAGTGTTAATTATATGTGTTTGTTTTTATTATGTCTTGCTTAAGTTTGTATTATCTTTGTTATGTATTTGGAGTAGATGTTGATTTTATTATAATTTCTCTTTTATTTATTAATTGTAGTTTTGATATGAAATTTATTAAATCTAAATATTTCATGATTTTATTTTGTATAAATTTGTAATTTCTTTTTTTGTAGAAATGAGTTCCACGCAGAATGAAAAATTAAAGGGCAAGCATTTCACATGGTCTAAGTCTATATCTCACATGTTGCTTGAAATATTAGCTGAGGAGGCACTTAAAGGAAGCAAACCTTCTTCTACATTCAAAGCATAATCTTTTGTTAAGGTGGCTACAGAAATAAGTCAAAAGTTCAACGTCCAATGCGAGCCTAAGCATGTGGACAATCATCTCAAGATTGTGAAAAAAGAATGGGGAATAATAACCAAACTTAAAAATAAAAGTGGCTTTGGCTGGGATGATTGTTTGAAGATGATTACAGTTTCGAAAGATGTATATGATGAAGAAGTGAAGGTATGATAAATATTATACTCTTTGTAATTTTTTTGTTTACTTTTGTTTCTAAAATGTTATACAATGAACTAAAAAATTACATATTATAAACTTTATGAACATGCACATCCCAATCATGACAATTTTCTCAACAAAAAACTTGATATGTACGATACAATGGCAATTGTTGTTGGAAAAGACATGGCAACCGAAAATTATGCCAAATCATATGCTGATGTCAACTTGGAAGAGAACACTGAAGAGCAGTCATTTTCAATTGAAAATAAAGGTGAATATGAAGAAACTTATAAGGGAAAAGATGCATCTTCCTCTAGTATACAAAAGAGGCAACATAGGAAGAGAAATCGCATGTATGAAGATGATGGTATTGAAAAGTTGTCTAAACAGATTGGAGATGTAGCATTTGCAATTCAAAGCCTCAGCAAAAATCAACTTGATGTTAATGCACTGTATACAGAAGTGATGAAAGTTGAAGGCTTTGATGTGATCACTCTTGGGGATGCATTTGATCATTTGGTCCAAAATGAAATGTTGGCAAAAGCATTTATGGCAAAAAATGCTAATTTGAGGAAAATTTGGGTTCAGAATTTTGTGAACCATCACTATTACAGGCCCGCTTGCTAAGATGGTTTGACTATGTTCAAAATTTAGATTTAGACTATATTTGTTATTTGACGAGTATGTTTACTCTTTTAATTCAATCTAGCATGTTTATGTTTGTAATTTGAACTAATATATATGTGTATGACATTGAAACTTAATATTTATGCATGACTATGTTTGATGTTAGATATTTATATTTATTTCTTGATGTTTATTTGATATATATTAAAGGGATATTAAAGGAATAATTGTCTTTACCCGTAAAAAAAAAAAAATTATCCAAAAAACCATAAAAATATTTTTGTATGTATTTATCTTTTAAAAATATTTCACAAGCTTATTTCTCTATAATATGATATGACATATATAGTTATATTCTATAAAATAAGTTATGTATGAATCTAGGATATAATAAAAAAATTCATCATTATACTTTTTAGATTTCATTTTTTTATTGTAAATGATTTAATATTTTATATTAAATATTATATATATATTAGATAAACTTGAAAAAAAAATTAATTCATTAATAAATTATTTTCCAGTTCGTTTTCCATAACACAAGCAAACACTGGAAAGTGTTTTCCAGTTCATTTTCCATAACACTACCAAACATCGAAAAATACTTTCCCGGAATTCACGTTCCCCAGAATTCACTTTCCAAAAGTAAACAACTTTCCTGCAAACAAACGGAGCCTAAAGTCTACAATTAATTCCTAACATTTTATTTTTGTCAATTCATTTAATTTAATACCAAGAATATGCATTCCATTGTAAAAATCATACTAAAAATATTAATTAAACAAATTGATTTTTTGTGGTGTTTTTTTGAAATTTTGGTCAAATCCTAAGGGATAATAATAAATTGGTTATAATATCAATTTTTGTAGTTTTTTTTTCAAAGCATGATAAAAATGCAATTGTTTTATTTTTTTTATAAACTATACATTAAAAACTTTTAGGATTTGGTTGTATGCACATAGATAAAAACATATTTTTGCATTTTTAAATGAGCAATTCCTTTTGTTTTATGTTTATTGTTATTTTTTAAAATTTTAAAGAAAAGCCAGTATTTTTAATATCAGGTCAGTATCTTACATTGTAAGTCTACAGGCTCGATATTAAATGAAATTATTGGAGAACCTAGCGAGGGACCCATAAATAATTCTAAAATCATCCTTGAAATGTTTTTAAATTTTTGAAGATTATTTAGAGCTTGTTTGGTAAAACAAAAAAATAAAAGACAAACCAATGTTAAAAGAAAACAACAAAGAGTGTTTGCCAAATACGTCCTTATCCAAAAATTAAAGGTACCAAAAAATATCTTAAGACCGCGTTTGACAAACACGTTTTAAGAATAAACAAAGGTATTTTGTCCTTTATTAAAAATCAACACTTTTATGGTTGGAATGGGCTTAACCCTATCATATGGGTTGGGCCTCTTGGCCCAAGCCAGTCTGATTGGCCCAATAACTAGCCTAAAGTTTCTTTTTTATATATAACCCAACCAAACCCCATGGGCTAGGCTTGGGTGGGAGGCTCGACCCCTATTTTTTCTTACTCAACCCGGCCCGAGAGCTATTACTTGGCATGTAGAATGCCATTAACAAAGGCATTTCCTACCTCGTGCATTCTCAACATTTCACTTTCTCTCTGTTACCATACAAGTAACTAGTATTAGTCCTAAACATCACATGACATGAGGAGGTTGGAAGGAAATTTTACTTGGCTTTGAGTTGCCCTTGCTACCATTACTAGTGTGCCTAGTACCATGAACTATATGAGAGGGGAAATAATGGCAGTGATGGTTCCTGTGGGTCATCCATGTATGCTGTCGAAATAGCATGTAGGTTGTCTACATATTGGAGCGTACCACACAAGCTCAAGCAATTTTTTTTAATAATTGTCAACTACAATAATGCCCCTTATTAACTTTTAAATTTATGATAAAACCAATGTAAAGTGACCAAATAATCCCTGTGAGAGAGTTATGTTGATTTTATATTTAAGGACATCAAAGTAATTACACTATTTAAAAAAAAAATAGAAAGACCAAAACAAACTTGAGTAATATGCATTATATTTTTTTTTATTCTTGAGTTAAATTAGTAATTTTATTATGTAATAAAAATAAAATAACTAATTTAACAGATTTATAAAAGACAATTGTGTTATGGTGAAAATACATTTTTATCCTCAATGCCTAGTTCAAAGCTTTTATGGCTCTAGGGCAATTTTATCATTACCTTACAATGAATAGTGTTCAAAGTCTTGGTGAACAATTATTTTAGTTTTTTTATTTCAATTTCAATTTAATTTAATGTTAATAAAATAATAATTAATAATATGATTAAAGAAAATTAAAGGAATCATACTTGGGCCATCAACCAAGGTGCATGTGCTCTTCGATTGGGTACATCTCATCCTGAAACCCATTTTATAAAGCCATAGAGCTTTTCATTTTTTAACCTCTCTATACACATTTTCATTTGCCTCCATTTAATTGGAAGATGAATTTCTAATAAAATTCACATAATGTTTTTACTATGAGTTTTTATTAAATAACATATATAAGCAATGGTTAAGCAAAATTAATTAAGATTATTTTAAGAAAAAATTACATCAATTATTTAGATATGTATTGAAAAGAATTGTAAATGTAACAAAAATATTTTATAATCAATTATTTTATACAATAAACTACTCACGATCATCCATAAACTTTATAGTTTTAATAAACAGTTTGATATAGATATTGTTAAATTCCTACGTTTTAATTGAAATCAAGATTCTACATTCGCGGGGTGCGAGCCGTGATATCATTTGGCTATGGCGATGGCGAATGCTTTTATCATGCCTCCTGTGTGAGGTGTGGTGTGTTGGAAAGGGTTTTGAATTTAATCATAAAATTATGATTAATGTTCAGGAGTCGTCATATAGTATTATGATCACTAGGAACCTATGGTTTGTGAGAGTCTGAATAAGGGACTAGTTGTACAAGGGGAAGACACATCACCCCCAGTACACCCTACTTAAGGTAAGTTGTATTGCTGTTTGATTGTTTTTCTAGGTCGGGTTTCTATTCGTTGGTCTTTTCTAATATTCAAGACAGATCTCTCTTCATGAGAAAGTCTCTACCTTATCGGGTTAAATCCTAACCGTTCTAAAGTCTAAATTTTAGCATCGCATTTTTACACCTTGTATCTCTAATACCTGAGGGTGTACTTTATCGTGTAATTTTATACCCCGCAAATATTAAAATCTACATCTGGATCCTAAAAAATAGATTGGAAAAAGATTTTTGACATGTTGGCTAAATCCTAATGGATAATCATAAACTGGTTACGATATCAATTTTTGAAATTTTTTTTAACATGAATAGGATGCATTTTTATTTTTTTTATGAAGATAAGCTTGAAATATTTTTAGGATTTGACCATATGCATGAAAACAAAATATTTTTGTGTTTGTTTTAGAAAAGAGAAATTAATTTAAAAGTTTTTTGAGATGTTTTTTAGAAATATTTCAAAAACATTTTGAAATATTTTGGAGCAAACCAGGTATTTTAATACCGAATTTGTATTTTACATTGTAAATATACAACCCATGCAAAATGGGTAGAAAAATATGCGAAAAAATCACAAATTTTTTTGAAAGGGTTATAGAATTTATTATCATTTTTTTTTGTTGGGTCGTACTCGGCCCCACCATTTGTTCTGGCCCGGCCCAAAGAAGATGTTAATTATTTTGCAAAATGTGAACAGTAGTTCACGTTCTGTATGCAACTACGTAGTTACAGACGATGGGAGAGAAAAATAGGAGGCGACCTAGTGGAGGGGATGGAGTTGCGATTACTCGCCTAAAGTGAAATGAGTAGAGGTACTGGTGGTCGGAGTTTGCTGGGGGAGGAAGAAGAAAAAGTTGCAAAGGAGAGAGAAAGGCTGGAAGGAAAAGAGAGAGAGTCGCGATGGCTACTTGGTGGTATTGGCAACACGTGGTTGTGCTGGTTACTCAAGGCAAAGCTGGAGGAAGGAATGGTGACGGTGTTGGTTTCTTGTGGTGGAGGAGGAAATAAGAAAAAGCAGAAGAAAAAAAATCTACAGCGGGGAAAGAGAGGATCTCGCGGTGGCTGCCCTTATTGCCGGTGAGGATTTGGGTTCATGAGGAGGCTGAGCAGCCGTTTGTTGGTGGAGGAGAAAGGTTTTTGTGGGGTCTTCAATGGCTGAAGGCACAATAGAGAGAGAGAAAGAGAAGAAATGTGCAGAAACCAAAAAAAGCTAGTTTTTGGTTGACTTTGGACCCGATTTCCCCCCCTCAGGCCATGAAATTCATTTTTATTTATAAGCGGTGGAAGAGGGCAATCTTGTCTACACTAGGAAAAAATGTAGCCCTTCATTCAGTTGGTAAGGATCTAACCGTTGGCTCAAAGTAGGCATGGTGCACTGTTAAATTTGCAGCTGTAGGTTGCCTAACTTTCCCTCTTTGGGGTGGTGCCACGTCTGTTTCTTTGCCAGTGAGCCTGTGATGACCAAACCCATACGTAGAGGGATGTCTTATGATTTATTTTGTGCAAGTTTTGTCAAGTTTGGTGGACATTAGGTACATTAAATGCAGCTGCAAAGTAGATAACCAGATCATCTTTTCAGGAAAAAAAATGAAGAAGATAATGAACAATGTTGAACGACGCGCCGTCTGACCTTTTTTTTTTCTTCTTTTATGAAACGATGTCATTTTAGGTTTGCATTAGGGATTTTTTCCGATCTTCAATTTCATCCTCTAATTTACAATGACATGCAATTGTACCCCTAATTGACCATAACCTTTCGATTTAATGCAATTACGCCCATGATGAACTTCAATTGGAACCCTAAATTTACACTCCTTTTGCACTTAGATCCTTGGTCTCGGTTTTATGCATTTTAACCCCTAATTGACCATTAAGCTTTCAATATCTTCAATTTCACCCACGATTTCTTTTTTCAATTGAGCTCCTATGGTTTGGCTCCTATTACAGATTGGTCCTTGACTGTGAATTTTGTCAATTTGACCATTAATTGACCCCAAGACTTCAACTTTCTTGCAATTTGGCCCTTGATGTCAATCACTTAAATTGGTAAAAATTAAATTTGGTCTCTTAAAAGTCCAATATTCTCAATTAAGCCTAAATTAGGCTCCCAATCATAATTTTTTCACCAATTAAGCCCCAAATAAAATTAATTTGACCCATTTAAAGTATAATTAAGTCCTTGCACTTAATTAAATCCTTCAATTGGATCCAAATTAATTTTTAACCATAATTAATATTCAATTTGGCCCTTGATTGAATCAAATTGGCCTCCTAAAAATTTAATTATGTCATTGGACTTAATTTTTATGCAAATTCATCCAATAATCTTTAATTTGACATTGAATTTGTATTTTTTTCCTCCATTTTTAGGCATAATAGGTTACAATTAAGCTTTAAAATTTCCTCCAAAATTGCTGTTTGATTTCCCGACCTGCTTTCTTTACGTTGCCAGCCTTTATTTTATTTATTTTATTTTTATTTTTTAAAAAGTGAATTTTAGGGAGTAACCCAGAATTGGGTTATAACATATGCAATAATATGTTTTGTTTTGTGCATCAAGATATCTAAAATTTTTAAATATGCATTCAAAGAGACGATTCAATGATAAAATTTGAGATTTTATATTTTATATTTTTCAATATCTTCTTGTTTTTACAATCATATATATAAAATCACAGTATGAAAAGTCATAAACCTCAACATTTAGAATTAAGAACTAGATTTGCAGCATGTGACATATAATTTTTTTTTTCCATGTAAAAAAAGAACGTTGAAAAAAAAAATTGAGACTAAAGTTGTGTTGGATTTCTTGAATATCATACACACAATAAAAATAATAAAAAAAAATTATTCGGGAGTCTCTAGGATTTAATTAGAAAAATCTAGAGTTGTTTAGGGATTCATTACATGAAAATCTGATCTTCTTCGGCTTTGAATAATTCTTTAAAGGCTAAGTTGTTGTAAACCACAAGTTATCCAGTTATTCGACCTCCAAAGATAATCCACACGAACCACCAATGAGAAGTCTCCTCTCCTAAATCCATATTTAGGAGAGAGAGATTGTTTTTCCTAGAGTGTTAACTCTCTATTCTATGACTTATATAGTTTTTTTGTCTAACAATAACCATAAAAAAAAAAAAAAAAACAGAGGCATGGTTTACTATTTGCAAATTCCACAAAGCAAGGCATTTATCATTCAACTTTCATTAATCCATCCAGATAAACAAACTCTTATTAAATTCATATATCTGCTGAATACCTCTTAAACAAGATATTAATAAACCTTTTTTTTGTGCTCAAAATATCAACATATAGTTATGGGGCTTTACTTGGAAGAAAACAAAATTTTTGTTCTAATGTTTAAGATTACCTTCCTTGAGTTGAGATTATTATCTTCTTTTTTTTTTTTTTTTTTAATATATACATATAACTTAAAACACAATGCATCTTTAACTCATGTAACGAGCTTTCGGCTAATGACTCCCATACCAGTTGGTCTTAGGGCATTAGGTGATGAGACACCCCTACAAGCTTAGTAACTCGGGTTGCAGATACTGATACGTAGATAGTGCAATGTTTAATTCTCTTAAGCTTTTCTCCTCAACCCATGTAACAAGCGTTGGCCAATAGCTCTCAGGTCAATTAACTTTAGGGTATTAGGTGTTAAAACACCCCTTCGGGCTTAATTGCTTAGGTTAGGGAGGCTACGAAACCAAATTTATCTATGTTTTTATTATCATCATTTTTTTTGTTTTGTTTGAATTTTATTTTTTTTGCAAACTATATACTATCCGTTTTCCTTAGTTGTTACCTTTAACAAAAAAAACATAAATAATGTAATAATTCAATTTGCAACCCACAATTACATGTGTGTGAAAATGAAGATTTAATAATACTTGTTAAATGAGCATATGAGTAGAATTAAGTGATAACAATACGAGAGTTTGTAAACTTGAATATTTCAAGAAGTATTCTAATAGACCTTGTTAAGAATGTTTACTAAGATGTGTCTCAAGAGTCATTTTATCAAAAGAACTCCTTTATTCTGTCATCCTAGTAACAACAATTTTGTAAATAGTTTATGAAATAGAAAACACAGTTTTTTTTTTTTAATATCAAAATGAGACAGTGTCCCCAATGTCCTAAGGTAGAAAGATAGAGTATAGAAGACATCACCTGAAATAGCGAACACTGACAAACCTGAAACACACTTAAACAAAAATAAGAAACAACAAAACACAATAATAAAACCAAAAGACACAAAGTTTTTACAAACGAAGGCTCAAATCCAATCTAAGCTTTTTACGACTTTCCTTAGTTGACCAATTTATGCGACTCATGGAGGGATCAATTATAGGGATGAAAGATTGTAGTTGGTCAATCAATTGTTCAGTAGTAGCAGTAGAGATTATGATTTGTTGTGCTGAAGATGTTAGAAATTTTGTGTTCCACAACATGATCAAGAAAAGACAACAACTTATCATAAAAACCATTAACATTTAACAGACCTATGGGTTTATGGTGAATGTGCAATTGGGCCCAAGAGGATATATGAAAGATCTCTTCTAATGTGCCCAGACCACCTGGTAAGGCAATGAAGGCATCAGCATGTTTAAACATTGTATTCATTCAATCAGACATTGTGGAGACCTATAATTCCTCTCCAATTGTTTTTCCAATGATATCCTCTTATGCTAAAGCTTTGGGAACAAACCCCAAAACTTTACTACCTCCTAAAAATACAACTATTGACACTCCCCCCATTAACTCAAGGCTGCCTCCCCCATACACTAAATGAATCTTTCTCTCAGCTAGTACCTAACCAAGATAATTTGTTGATTCTAAAAACTCTATTTCCTTTCCAGGACTGGATCCATCAAAAACACAAATATTTTTTATGTGATAACTTGAGGAACTTACCATTTCTACGCAGTTCTATATTTAATGAATGTATGGGCTGAGTAGAAATGAAAGGAAGGAAGAGAAGAATTCATAAATGAAAAATTGAAAATGCAATCATACCACCTATATGTAGGTCAGTTGTAGTCTCACTCACTCAGTCTCTCTCTCTCTATTTATTTTGAAAAAGCATGTGTATATACAGGTAGTTGTGATTGTGGCTCACATCTTTCCTTGGTTTTACGACCAAGAACGACTTAAACTCCCTCTATGGGTCGGGGATAGGCTTCCCATCCAGTTTTCTTAAAAACTAGCAAACACGGTCTTTTTTAGTCAGATTCTCAAGACTAAGTCGAGCATGTTCTTTATGGAATTGTGGCCATAAATCATGAATTGCACGATGCACATCTCCACTAGGGTGTCTCAAGAGTCAATAGAAGATTATCTAAAGACCCTTTACTCAGGGCATCCTTAATGAATTGTATTTTATCTTCACGGTTTACAGATACCATTCCTAAAAAATGACATGTTGCATTATAAATCCATCTGGCACATCTGTGACAGACTTTCAGTCGTTTTGCACGATTTTTCTTTGAAAAGTGTTTTTACCTATTCCAAGCATGTATGAAATGAAAGAATTGGAGGACTCACCTAATAATCAGACCTTTTCTTCAATTAGGTAGCGAATATCTTTAGGAATTTCATGGTTCATTAACAACCTCAATCTTGCACATCTAGCACGGTAAATTTTTGTAATCGCATTCTAAGGCAGAGCGGGAAAATATTTTTTCAATTTTTCAAGAGTGGTGTCCATTTTCAAATGAGAATTAAAGGAGAGATTTAAAGAAAGGGGAAAGAGCAAAGAATTGCACAAATATATACAACGATATAAGTTATCATGGGAAACTGAAAGAACCAACTTAAGAGTCACAGAGTACTGTTATACGCCATTTAACCAGGGTATGAGAGACTAGCAAAAAAAAAGTCACACAAAAGAAACATAAAAAAAATGCGAGGAAAAAAAAATCAATCTTTATATACAGAATCACCTAATTCAACAGAGTCATGTTCAACTGAAAAATTATCAAAGTAAACTTTCAAACGATATTCATTTACCTTGAAAACATTATCATTCTTTGGATTCTCGATATCACAGGCTCCATATGGATACACATGTTTCACAATAAAAGGACCGCTCCATCTTGATCTTAGGTTTCCAGGAAATAAATGGAGTCGAGAATTATAAAGTAAGACTTTTTGACCAACATTAAATGTTTTTCTCAGTATTTTCTTGTCATGAAACTCTTTGATACTTGCTTTATGAATTCTTGAATTTTCCTATGCATCATTTCTTATTTCCTCAAGCTCATTTACTTGTAATTTTCACAGCTAACTAGCATCATCAAGGTTTGAATTGAAGCTTTAATATCTCAATAAGCTTCATGTTCAAGTTCTACAGGCAAGTGACAAGGTTTTACATAGACTAGTCTATAAGGTGACATACCTAATGATGTTTTATAAGCAGTTCGATAAGCCCAAAGTGCATCATTAAGTCTTAAAGACTAGTTTTTTCTATTAGGGTTCACTATTTTCTTCAACATCTGTTTGATCTCTCTATTAGCAAGTTCTACCTGTCCACTCATTTAGGGGTGATAAGGGGTGGCAACTTTATGTGTGATTTCATATTTCTTCATTAAAGACTCAAATGGCTTGTTGCAAAAATGTGTTTCGCCATCACTTATCATAGCTCGATGGATTCCAAATCGACTTAAAAATATTTTCTTTTAAAAACTTTATCACTGTTTTGTGATCATTGTTTCGACTTGGAATTGACTCTATCCATTTTGAAACATAATCTACTGCAACTAATATATGCAAGAAACCAAATGATGGAGGAAATGGACCCATGAAATCTATACCCTAATAGTCAAAGATTTCAATGACAAGAATAGGATTTAAAGGCATCATGTGACGTTTTGAAATAGATCCCAACTTTTGACAATTTTCACAAGTCTTACAGAATGTATGTGAGTCCTTGAACATGGTGGGCCAGTAAAATCCATTTTGTAAGATTTTTACAGTTGTCTTTCTTGATGAGAAATGACCCCCACATGCCTCAGAATGACAAAATTTAATGACACTACTTACCTCATTGTCAGGAATGCATGTTTGAAATATTTCATCAGGATAATATTTGAATAAATAAGGGTCATCCCATTAAAAGTTCTTCACTTTGTTCAAGAACTTTCTTTTGTCTTGGGTACTTCAATGAGCTGGCAATTGTCCTGAAACAAGAAAATTAACAATATTAGCAAACCAATGCATTGTAGAGACAGAAAATAAAGATTCATTAGGAAAGTAGTCATCGATTGGTGTGATGTCAGATCTCGAATCGGTTGTCAATCTTGACAAATGATCTGCGACAACATTTTCGGTGCCTTTCTTGTCTTTATTTGTGATATCAAATTCTTGAAGTAACAAAATCCACCACACCAATCTAGCCTTGGAATCTTTCTTAGATAGAAGATATTTCAATGATGCATGATCACTAAAAACGACAACAAGTGAGCTAACAAGATAAAATCTAAACTTGTCACATGCAAATACTACTGTAAGTAATTCTTTTTCAGTTGTAGTGTAATTCATTTGAGCACTATTTAAAGTTCTACTTGCATAGTAAATCACATAAGGTTTCTTATCTTTTCTTTGTCCCAAGACATCACCCATGGTATAATCATTAGCGTCACATATTATTTCAAAAGGTAATGACCAATCAAGAGGTTGAATGACAGTAGCAGAAGTAAGCAAACTTTTAAGTTTAATAAAGGCTTTTTCACATTGTTCAATCCATTCAAAAACATTTTCCCTTGTTAGAAGGATACATAATGGTTTAGATATTACACAAAAATCTTTGATGAACCTTCTATAAAAACTAGCATGTCCTAAGAATGATCTAATATCTTTAATAGATTTTAGTGTTGACAAGTTAGCAATTAACTCAATTTTAGAATTGTCAACCTCAATTCCTTTTGATGAAACAATGTGACAAAGTACAATGTTGTTTGTTACCGTAAAGTGACATTTTTTCCAATTCAGTACAAGATTCTTCTCTTCACATCTATTCAAAACCTTTTCCAAGTTAGTTAAACAATCATCAAATGAATCACCAAAAACAGAAAAATCATCCATAAAAATTTCAAGAAAACATTCAACCATATCACTGAATATCCTAAGCATGCATCTTTGAAATGTGGTTGATGCATTATATAATCCAAAAGGCATTCTTCAATATGCAAAAGTATCAAATAGACATGTGAAAGTAGTCTTCTCTTGATCTTTCAATGCAATTTCAATTTGGTTATAACTTGAATAGCCATTTAGGAAACAATAAAATTCATGACCTGCAACTCTTAATTTATTAGGAATTAATATTTTAACTTTTTCACTCCACTTTTTTCTATAAGATTATTCCAATCTTATATCCATGGTCATAAAGTTTGGAAGCTAATAAGGTTTAACATAGGGTTTTTCTTTTGTTGTCATTTTTATTTTTTTTTTCAATTTTGCCCTTCATCATTATGTTGTTTAATAATCCAGGTTGACTTAAAATGGATTATTTAAACCTTTTTTTCCTTATCATCTTTTATCTATTTATTTTTTTTTTTTGTATTTTTAATCATATTATTTAAATTATCAATTGAACCAATAACTTGTTAGTTTAATAGACCTTGAATCTAATATTTGATTTTTGAATCTAGAGTAGATAGAGTCCATAAAAAAAAATTTGCAAAGAAAATTACAAAGCTGTTATAATTATAGGATTTCTATTGCATCAAAACATTGTTTCTAAAATGTTCCTAGTTGATACTCTTTTAAAAATTAGATATTTATTAGAGTTATAGAGACTGCTACATATTATGTTCTTTCCTTTCTTAAAAAGAATAGTTGTTCTCATACGCTAAGATACAAGTGATTAGTACTTAAAAAGTTCATTTTTATCAAGGTTTTATATCATTATTTTGCACTTGAAGTATCAATAACTCCTTAACTAAAGCATGTTTTATAATAACATACCTAATAATATAAGATACCTTTAATTTATGGTAAATGTTCATTTTAAATGCAGGACTATCACATAAATGAAAGGATTGATTGATGAATTTAAGTACTGAAATTGAAAGGACAAAGAGAGGGCCAAACTTAGAAAACAGATGTTGGTGCGGTCCAAACTGGAATACTGTTCGGTAATTGGGCCATATCTAGAGCTGTAGATCTCGGATTTAGGTCTGCTTTATATGGATCGAAAGGTGAGACATAGGGCTACAACTTTCATTTGGAGTCCAAGATTTAAAAAGGTCATTTACAAGTCCATATTATAATAACAACGAAGAAGTCTGAATCTGTCAGACATTGTTCAATGTTCAGCCCATATCTCGAGTTCTAGAAGTCCAAATGATCTTAATTTTTTTTCCTAGAAAGATAAGACAATTTCCCAAAACTTTCATGCGTATAGGTGGTTCCAATTCTGATATTAGTAATGATGTTTTGTTCAGACAAGAAGATAAGGATTTTTACTAAATCAAGAGTTGGCCACCCACTTTACAATTAGTCATCAAATCAATAGTTCTAAATTTTGGCCTATAAAAGAAGGCATTTGCCATGCATTTAGTTGTTAACACTTGGTACAATAAATGTTTGGCACTCTCATAGCCCAACCGTATAGTATAACCTGCATAATCTAGATTTGTGTTGTATAACACCTGGTACAACAAATACTTGGCACTCTCATAGCCCAACCGTATGGTATAACCTACACCTGTGCTATGAAAGGAACTTGATTTGTTGTTAACATAAGTTAGCATCATGAATTCCTGACAATATTTAAAAATTTGTTGTTACTTAAATAAGATAATTAATATGATCATGTTAACAATTTATAATGAGCTATTAATGACAAATCATCCGATTGGAATCTCTTTTGTGTGTGGTTTCCAGTTGAATAATAAGAGTTTATATTATACTTGTTTGAAATACCATTAATGGATCCTCTAACCTTGACATTTTTTTTATCATTGTTTAATCATTACATTAATCTTCCATCTCAAAGTTCTCATCAACTTTTTCTTCTTTTTTTTATTATTATTAGTATTATTATTGTTGTTGTTGTTGTTGTTATATTATTGTTGTCTATAATTTATACAATTAACCTCCATGTGGTTCGACCCCGGTCTTGCCGACTTATTTATTACTTCGGCACTCTTACACTTGGGAGAAGACATTAATCTTCTGGTCGTGTCAAGTTTTTGGCGTTGTTGCCAGGGAGGTAAATTCTTGTATAAATTATAGTATTTATTTTATTTTCTCTCTTCACTTTTCTTGTATCTAACTTTGTTTCTTTTGTTTTGTTTCCTTTTGTTTTCTTTTCTTCTTCATTTTATTCTTTTTCTATACGTGCATGAGTGTTTGGTCACGTACATTAAATGGTAGACTTTGTAGTGTATCCTCATCATTTTTAAAAAATATGACCGAAGAAGATAACCGGTTACTTCATAATGAGAATAATGAGAATAACCGTGTTAGAATACTTAGAGATCACATGAATCCCACAAAAACAAGTGCACCCTCATGCAAAGTTTTCCCTCTAGATGCATCTTATTTTAATTTTAAGCCAGACATTATTCAACTTTTACCTTCTTTTCATGGTTGAGATCTAGAAAATCCATACTTGCATTTGAGAGAATTTGAAGAAGTTTGTAACACCTATAATGACTTAAATTGTAGCATGAATACCATTAGATTAAAGCTTTTTTCCTTTTTCATTAAAAGATAAAGCTAAAACATGGTTATAAAATCTTAGGTCAGGATCCATTCGTGCTTGGGATGAAATGCAACAATAATTTTGAAAGAAGTTTTTTTCATCTCACAGAACCACCTTTTTCAAAAGACAAATCACCACTTTCACTCAAAAACCAGGTGAAACATTTTATCAATGTTGGGATAGGTATCAAGACTTGCTTAATACTTGCCCTCATCATGGTTTTGAAACATGGAGATTGGTTTCATAATTTTATGAAGGGTTAACACCTAAAGATAGGCAAATGGTGGAATTGATGTGCAATGAAAATTTTGAAAATAAAGACCCTGATGAAGCAATGGAGTACCTAGACTTGCTAGCTGAAAATGCTCAAAATTGGGACACTACATGCACTTATGAGGCACCGGGTAAAACTCAACCTCATACATTTAGTGGAGGTATGTACAACCTTAGGGAAGATTATGACCTCCAAGCCAAATTTGCATCTTTAGCTAGAAAAGTCGAAGCACTAGAATTGAAAAAAAAAAAGTGGTTAATTAAAATCTATTCAAGAAATTATATGTCAAATCTATGAAACGAATGAGCATGTAACCAATGATTGTCCAACTTTGCCTTCTTTCAAGGAATGCCTCCATAAACAAGCCCATGCTTTAAACTGTTTCCAAAGGCCCAATCATAACCCATACTCGCAAACATACAACCCTGGTTGAAGAAACCACCCAAATTTAAATTGGAAGAGTGATAATAATAATGTATAAACTTCACAACCACTGTTTCAAGCACACCATAATTTCCAAAATTCTTATGGATATGCACCTTCTTATGCTCACCTTCTAGAAGAAATCTTGAGAAAACATTTCATGCATTCATTGAAAAGCAAGAAATAATCACCACTCAACTTGCTCAAAGCATGACAAATTTTAAGGATGCTCTTGCAAAATTCACATCTACTCTCAGTTTTCAAGAGAAAGGTAAGTTTTCATCTCAACCATAGCAAAATCCAAAGGGGCAATACAATGCAAATGCAAGTAGTTCCAAAAGCCAACACATGGATAAAGTCAAATCAATCATCACTCTTCGTAGTGGTAAGGTTATTGAAAAACCCACTCTTAAACTTTTGAGAAAGATGATGAGTCAATCTCTGAGGGTAAGGAAGGGATTGAATCTGAACATTGTAAAGAAAAGACTGATTCTCCGCCAGCACTTCCATTTTCTCATGCCATGACCAAACAAAGGAAAGTCAATCACAATTCTGAAATCCTTGAAACTTTCAAACAGGTAAAGATCAATATACCTTTGTTGGATGTTATTAAATAGGTACCTTCTTATGCTAAATTTTTGAAAGATTTATGCATTATGAAGAGAAAACTGAATGTGAAAAAAAAAAAGCATTTTTAGCCGAATAAGTAAGTGCTATTCTTCAGAACAATAATGCTTTGAAATATAAAGACCTGGTTATCCTACAATTTCTTGCTGTATTGGAAAACATAAAATTGAAAGAGCTTTACTTAATCTTGGAGCTAGTGTGAATTTACTTCCATATTCAGTTTTTCAAAGTCTCAATCTAGGTGAGTTAAAACCAACTTTTGTAACTCTTTTACTTGTTGATAGATCTGTAAAAGTGCCTAGAGGAATAGTTGAGGATGTGGTAGTACAAGTTAATAAATTCATTTACCCTGTAAATTTTATTGTCTTGGATGCACAACTTGTTGAAGCATGTAATTCAATTCCTGTTATTTTAGGACGTCAATTTCTTGAAACTTCTAATGCATTAATTAATTGTAGGAATGGGCTGAGAAAATTATCATTTGGAAACATGACATTGGAGATGAATATTTTCAACATTTACAAGCAACCTGAAGATGAGAATAATTTCTAGGAAGTGGACTTTATTGAAAAATTAGTTCATGATCAATTTCAAACCACTTTTAGTGAAATTGGGATTGATGAACCTGACGATTTGCAAATGGTCTATTTTCAGGAAGAATCAAAGTCAAAGAATTGGAGACCATAAATTGAAGAATTATCACTATGATCAATTGAGTCCATACCTTCAAGTGTTCAACTACCAAAACCTGATTTAAAGTCATTACCATTCAATCTTAAATACTCATTTTTGGGAGATAATGAAACATTTTCATTAATAATCTCTTCCAAACTTAATGCACATCAAGAAGGTAAGTTATTACAAACTCTGAAAATGCATAAAAATGCATTAGGATGGACTATAGCTGACATAAAAGGAACTAGCCATTTGATGTGCACACACATGATTTATTTGGAGGAAAATGTTAAACCCTCTAGAGAAGTGCAATAAAGGCTTAATCCTAATATGAAAAAAGTAGTGAAAAATAAAGTCATTAAGCTTCTAGATAATGGAATCATTTATCATATTTCTAACAGCAAATGGGTAAGTGGTACCCAAGAAGTCTGGAGTTACTATGATAACAAATGAGAAAAATGAGTTAATTCCAACTAGGACTATTACTGGTTGGCACATGTGCATTGACTATAGAAAACTTTATTCAATGACTAGAAAAAATCATTTCCCTTTATCAATGAGAATATGATAACTCCACAAAACAAGATGGGGCTCGATCTCCAGCAAATAAAATGTTAAAGAATGAAAACTCATGAAAATTATAATTTAAAAAGGTAAAAAAAAACTTTATCCGGACCCACACAGATCAAGATGCAAAATCTCTAACCTAGTTATGATTACCAGGGTGAACATGTTTAGAAGTAAATTGAATAATATCATGAAGCTAAATTATCGAACAACGCAATGTTGCAAGATAAAAATGAAAAAAAAAAATTAAAGAAAGCAATGGAAAAAAATAAGAGTCAATCTGGGTTAACCTACAAACCCGTGACCATGAAATTCTTGAATTATGTTCAATCAAGAAACTTAATTCCCAACCAATTTAATATTGAAAGATGAAAACGTGAGAACATATCAATTTAAAAAGCATGTCAAAGGAAAAAAAATAGCAAGAAAAGGAATGGAGATCAAATTTGATAAGGAAAAAAACTCACAAAGGATGAAATTGTTAAAAAAAAATAATCAGGATAACCCAATAGAAAGGAAATGAAAATAAAACTACAAAGACCAATTTCCAATAAATCAAATGTTAAAGGATGAAATTGAAATAATTAAATTTAAAAAAGTTTCCATAAAAAGTCAATCTTTGAAACCAATGACCATGGCCCTAAACCTAGGATTAACCCCGTAACAATAACAAAAAAAGAATCTTAGTTAACTCGAGTTAACCCATAGACTTCGTGATCATGACATAAGATTAGAATAACCCAATAGAAAAGAAAAAAAAAATATAGGAAGACCAATTTCAAATAAATTAAATGTTAAAGAATGAAATTGAAATAAATCAATTTTTTTTTTTAAAAAAAAGGACCTAAAAAAAGTCAACCAATGTTAACCTTTGAAACTAGAGATTATGGCCATGAACCCGAAACTAATCTCATAAAAACAAATCATAAAAAATAATAAAGCAAATCTCTAAAAAAAAGGTAAGAAATAAAAGCAGCAGCTTTAAAAAAGAAAAGAAAATAACATGCCAACCTGGTCTAATCTCTAAAACTCACAACCCATGAAATCATTGAATCAATCAAGAAACTTAATTCCCAACCAATTTAACTTTGAAGGGTGAAATCATGAAAAAAAGTCATTTTAAAAAACTTATCAAAGAAAAAAAGATAGTAAAAAATAAGAATAGGGATCAAATTTAAAAGAAAACAAAAACTCATGGAGAATGAAAATCTAAAACAAATCTAAAAAATAATCTCAAACAAAATAAACAGCAATCAAAAGAATGACGACTAAATTTAAAAAATAAAAAAGGGTGAAATTGAAAAAAAATATATAATTTTATAGCTTATTAAAAATTTAAAAATAGTAATCAAAAGAATAGAAACCAAATCTGAAAGATTAAAAATTAAAAGATGGTGAAATTGAAAAATATTTGTACTTTCATGGCTTATTAAAAAAACTATAATCAAAATGACAAAAACCAAATGTGAAGAAGAAATAAATTGCAAGGGCTGATTTAATTTTTTGAAGGGACTAATGTGAAATTCAATGGTGAAGAGAGAGACAAAGGAAAAAAAATGGTCACTGATGCTAAACTCGATGCTTGTTAGGGGCACGCGCTGCACCATTTCATCGAGGGCGTTGGGTCTTTTCAAACACTGCCCTAAAATGCGATGCTTAGTGGCTGCGTGACCTTTCACGCAAGGGTCGTCTACACATTGGCTAGTATTATGCATTCTCCATAAGGTTTGTTTTAAAATTATATTTAATAAATATAATTTATAATAATGCCTTGAGTATTCTTGAACTTTAATTTATAATAATGCCTTGAGTATTCTTGAAATTTAAAATAAAACCAATGTAAAAAAAAAAAAAAAAAGACCCTCTAGTGAGAGTTTTGTTGGTTTTGTTTTTAAGAGCATCAAAGTAATTATATTATTTTAAAAAATTATAAATACAAAAATATCCCCGAGTAGCAGGCTTTAGATTATTTTATTCTAGAGTTAAATTAGTAATTTTACTTTACAAAAAAATGAAATTACTAATCTAACCTCATACAATTTGTAAAAGACAATTGTGTTATGGTGAAAAGACTTTCTTGCCCCTAATACCTAGTTCAAAGATGTTTTTGTTCAAGAACAATTTAATAATTATATTATTATAATGAATAATAATCAGAGTCTTGATAAACAATAACTTTCCTAGAAAAAATTGTTTTTTTTTAATTTAACTTAACTTTATATGTCAACCAATAATAATAGTTAAGGTCCCTCGAGTATAAAAACTATTCAAAAAAACATGAAAAGTTTCATGTTGGTTCTGTAATCAAGAATCTTTCATATTTTCTTTATTAAAACAACCCAACGCAATTACTTTATTATTTATATGAACAATAAAGTTTATTTTTCTTTCAATTTCATCTATGAATAGTAAATTAGTAATTTCATCCTTGGATATTTTTTTAATGGTCATTCGAGTTATTTTTTAACTGACTAGATTAACTAGATCATAATAGGCCAACTTTGCATGATTTAATTTTAAACTCGAGCTATGTAAGAAGTTGGTTCAAAATGTTATTTATTCTGTCAATTTTATTCTTAAATTTTTTTTACTGACCAATCATATTCCTTTTGGACTAGCCAAAGCGACCAAGTCACTCCAAAAAAACTCTCATACGGTTTAATTTTAAATTCATGCTAGACAGAGTTGGGTTTAAAGTTTTTTTTTTTTGTCAATTTCATATATATATATATATATATATATATATTCAACTTTGGATTTTTTTTACTGGTCGATCAAGTTGTTTTTGAACATATTAAGTTGATTGAGTAATGTTAAGACAACTTCTATATAATTTTATTTTTAAACCGGTCAAGTTGAAAGGTTTTAAAATTAACCTGTTTGCTTAGATCTAATAACAATGCTAAATAAATTTTTATAGCTTGAATATTTTTTATTACATTAATTTTTTAAATCTAAATAGCATGTAATTATAAGAATAATTATAAGAACTAGGTTTTAAGATGATGTTCTATGAAAACCGACCCAAGTTGCTAAAACCACACATAGCATGTGTAAGAAAAAAAAATTATATTCTTGTTTTTAAAAAAAAATTATTATTAAAAATGACCAAATACCTTATAAAACGTTGCGCGAAATAAAAGGGGCTAAAAAAAAAAAAAAAGGAGAAAAGGGACCGATCTCCAGAAACTTCCTCAAACCCCATGATAAACCCTACTAAACACCCATTCATAACTCACGGAGTCTGAGACTCGCTAGAAACAGTACCCATCTACTCCACCTCTCTCTCCCTCCCCGGTCGCTTTACGTTCAATTTCTTCCTCCCGTGAACGAACGATGCACAGACTATCGAGGCGTTCCGTCTCCACTATCCTCCGCTCCACTGGCTCTGCCTCTCGTTACTGGAGCGCCGCCACCGCTGTCCCATTGTCCGATTCTGTACGCTCTTATTAAAAGCTCTTCCCATTTCTACACTGACTTGATACCTGTTTCCTTTCTTTCTTTCTTTTCTTTTCTTGGTTGATTGGTTCTGCTTGAGATATTTTTAGCATCCAGTCTAATGGCCAATTTTTGTAATTAAATAAATTCTTAATATTGTTAATGCAATTTCCTCTTATTTTTGGCAAATAATGGGCACAAAGGAAAACAAAGTTGTACAGTTAACCTGAAGACAATTTATGTTTATAGCAAATGTATCTATATGGTATTGTGGTCAAATGTGGAATATTTATTTATGAGTCATGAGCAGGTTGTCGACGGTGAGGCCAAATTCAGATGGTACTCGGTTTCAACCACTGGGAGAGAGATACCAAATAAAACCAAGCAGCTGAACTTGAAGCATACCTATTTTTTGGGTACCCGTTACGAGTCTACTGCTGCAGAATCTGATTCGTCATCATCCCCTCCATCTGTGGGTGAAAAATATGAGTATCAAGCTGAGGTACATCAATGGAGATTTGGGGGAATTTCATTTTTTTTATTTCAAGGAACGGGAGCTGAATATGGTTTTACTGATGTCTCTCTCTTTTTAATACTTGATGGCAGGTTAGTCGCCTTATGGACCTCATTGTTAATAGTCTATACAGCAACAAAGAGGTGTTTCTTCGGGAGCTTATCAGGCACGTTGTTTTTTCTTTTCTTTCCTTTTCTTTTTCTTAATACTTCGATGCACTGTTACAATTTTTATTTTTGCCTGGAAAGCAAGAGAGGGCATAGTGATTAAAGCATTTCTCTATTTGGAAGCTTATGTAATAATGGATGCAAACAGTCAATAGACATGAATCATTAGTCTCGTGTTCTTTGCTTTTGGAAATTTATATGTTGCTGCTTAAATTTTGTACTTTATGAATTTCTGTTCACAGTAATGCGAGTGATGCCTTGGACAAGCTGCGATTTCTTAGTGTCACTGACTCTGAGCTTTTGAAGGATGCTGCTGAGCTTGACATTCGTATTCAAACCGATAAAGATAATGGGATTATAACTATCACGTAAGCTTTCTGAACTTCATCAACTGTTAATTATTGATTTTCCATCCGATTCAACTATTCCAACATATGGTTCTTTCTTGCAGTGATAGTGGCATTGGTATGACTCGTCAAGAACTTATTGATTGTCTTGGAACTATCGCACAAAGTGGAACTGCAAAGTTTTTGCAGGCATTGAAGGTCTAATATTTCCTTTAAGCTGTATTGAATTTTTTATTCCAAGTGTTTTGCTGGATTGCTTGAGTGCTTAAAGAATTCATATTTGTTTAACAGGATAGCAAGGATGCTGGTGCTGACAACAATTTAATTGGGCAATTTGGTGTGGGCTTTTATTCAGCTTTTCTCGTGGCAGATCGGGTATGACCTTAATGTAAAGTTTGGAAATTTTTCATGTTTGTTATCTTATCTACATCAATATAGAGTTTCCTAGTTTTCACTAATAAACCTCTCATTGTTGAAAGGTTGTTGTTTCAACAAAAAGCCCACGATCTGATAAACAATATGTATGGGAAGGAGAGGCCAATGCAAGCTCATATACTATAAGAGAGGACACAGACCCAGAAAATCACATTCCTAGAGGAACTCGCCTTACACTGTATCTTAAGGTCTAGCCTCCTTTTCTCAAGCAGCTTGTTTCCTCTTTCTTGAATAGATTTGAAACTCACAATGTTTTTTTTATTTGTTCTCCCTACTTCAGCGTGATGACAAAGGCTTTGCACATCCAGAACGGATCCAGAAGCTTCTGAAAAACTACTCACAGTTTGTTTCATTCCCAATATACACCTGGCAGGAGAAAGGATACACTAAAGAGGTCAGTTTTCTCAGGTACTTTAATTATCTGTTGTCATTAATACTCTCAAAGATCATAGCAATCTTCTGATGGATTATGAATAAATCTCTACCACTTGAAAAATGCTGCACATTTATCAATTATCTCTTGTTCTGTTGAAGGTTGAGGTTGATGAGGATCCAGCTGAGGCCAAAAAGGATGAACAAGACGATACCACTGAGGTATGAAGCATAACTTTGTTATCATTTTATGGTTCTTCAAAATTTAATCCAGTAGCTCTTTTTATTATTCATTTGCTGTTTCTTGTGACAGAAGAAGAAGAAAACAAAAACTGTTGTTGAGAAATACTGGGACTGGGAACTTTCTAATGAGACCCAACCAATATGGGTGGGTAAAGATTGGTATATTTGGATGTTGATTAATGCTAACATATAGGAAAAGGTTTGATAAATTATCTCGATATGTGCAGCTTCGCAACCCTAAAGAAGTTTCTACAGAAGATTACAATGAGTTTTACAAGAAAACCTTTAATGAATACTTGGAGCCTTTAGCGTCTTCTCATTTCACAACTGAGGTAACAACAATTCTCATTCTGGATGTGATAATGATTATATTCTTTTCTACAATTAAAATACATGAGATCGCATTGGATATATGCTTCTAAAATTGGATGATAGTTATCTAAAGGTCAAGGCCAAGGAAAAATGGATAGCATAAACTTGTTAGGCAAGGAAAAGTGCATGTGTTATGTCCCTGTCCTCTAACATGCTGTGCAATTTTTTATTGTTCTCTAAATGTTGAACTCTGAAGTCTTAACTGTGTTCTTTTCACATCTGCCTCTTTTCATTTCTTGCTAAGCTGGTGAAGGTTGCTCTTGCAGGGTGAGGTGGAGTTCAGGTCCATACTTTATGTGCCAGCCATTGCTTCCACAGGAAAGGATGACATAGTCAATCCCAAAACAAAAAATATCAGGCTCTATGTAAAAAGGGTCTTCATTTCAGATGATTTTGATGGAGAACTGGTAAGAGAATGTCATCCTTCCCTTCCTTTGACTCCCACCTCCTAAACAGATTTGTACTATATGGAAACTGTCATACTCATTCTTCATATTTTATGCTGGCTCACTTTTTTGATTTTTTGCTTGATTAGTTCCCACGATATCTAAGCTTCGTGAAAGGTGTTGTGGACTCCAATGACCTCCCCCTCAATGTTTCTCGCGAGATTCTTCAAGAAAGTCGCATTGTATGAGCAGTCAACATTTATTTGTTTTTTCCAAAACCTTCGAGGTTGTGGAATTAATTTAATTTGAATGTATCATTTTAATTTTGTTTTATCTGGCATTCTTGAAGGTGCGGATTATGAGGAAGCGCTTGGTTCGAAAGGCATTTGACATGATTTTGGGCATTTCCATGAGTGAGAATAGAGAAGTATGCTATTTCTTATGAAATTACTTGTTTCCTTTTACATCTTCAATGAAAGCTCATGTCACAGGATGTCAAAATAATTCTGCACATTGCTTGAGTGTGAATTTAGATATCTATGGGTTTTTTTTGGGAAGCCTTTATGTTTTGTCCTCCATTGAATTTTGTTCCACAAATTCTCTTGGTATTTCTCATGCCTTCCTTCTCTCTCTCTAATTCTCTGGATTATAAAGGTTTTTTTGGGAAGCCTTCATGAAATCACCTGTTTCCTTTTCCATCATCAATGATATCTCTTGCTTGAGTGCTTTCATTTTTTTAAATAAACCATCTTGCTTTTGTTGTAGGATTATGAGAAGTTCTGGGATAACTTTGGCAAACACTTAAAATTGGGTTGCATTGAGGATCGTGAAAACCACAAGCGTATTGCACCACTGCTCCGATTTTTTTCTTCCCAGAGCGAGGAGGAGATGATTAGCTTGGATGAGTATGTGGAAAACATGAAACCTGAGCAGAAGGATATCTATTACATAGCTTCTGACAGTATAACCAGCGCTAGGAGCACACCTTTCTTAGAGAGACTTCTTGAGAAGGATCTTGAAGTATGTATCTCACTTGAAAAAACGATTCCGCAACATTTTAGTTAATATTCTGTGATATATCATGAACAATCATATGAATTCTCTCTCGGTGTTATTTCTATAGGTGCTGTTCTTGGTTGATCCCATTGATGAAATTGCTATCCAGAACCTGAAATCATACAAGGAGAAAAATTTTGTTGACATCACCAAGGAAGACTTGGATTTAGGTTAGTTTTTGAGATAAAGCATGGTTGTTTGTTATATTTATTCTTTGTTTGGAGGCTTTATTTCTATTGGAATAAACATCTTGTATTGGAGTGACTATCTAAAGAAAATCTTGAAGATTTGATTGTTGTTTTATGCTCAATTACCATAAGCATACGGTTCTATGAAGTTTATGGCTAGTGGTTAGCTCTGATCTTAATTTTACTCAAGCTTTCTCAATTGTGATATCAACTGGAATAACTTTGTAGGGAAAGTTGAAGAGAACGATCCATTGGTGCTTATTGGTTTCAACTTGGATGTAGATTTAAGTGATTTGACTTTTTCAGGTGACAAGAACGAGGAGAAAGAGAAGATCATGAAGCAGGAGTTTGGCCAAACTTGTGATTGGATTAAGAAGCGCTTGGGTGACAAAGTTGCCAGTGTACAAATATCAAATCGCTTGAGCTCATCACCCTGTGTCCTTGTGTCTGGGAAATTTGGTTGGTCCGCGAACATGGAGAGGTAAAGTGCTCCTGTGTTGCTTGTGCCGGTGATTTATATGTCAAGCATCCCAACCCCTCACCAACCCCTCTCCTGTGTGCTTGTTTAACCTATAAATCTTATTTTACCGTAGGCTAATGAAGTCACAAACGGTTGGTGATATGTCCAGCCTGGAGTTCATGAGAGGCAGAAGGGTGTTTGAGATCAATCCTGAACATGAAATAATTAAGAACTTAACTGTACAAGGACATTCCCATCCATCTCTCTGTTTTTCATTTGAGTCTTAGTGACTCCAGTGACTCGCACTTACTTTTATCCCCCTTTTTTATTCTCTGTAGGCTGCATGCAGGAGTAACCAAGATGATGAAGATGCCCTAAGAGCTGTAGATCTCCTTTACGATGCAGCTTTGGTTTCCAGTGGATATACTGTGAGCATTTTTGTTGTTTTCTTAATTATACATAAATAAAATTACATTTAACCTTGCTGTAGTGTCTCATTTGGAGAATATAATATGCCAACTGTAATTGTACTCGGTTGGTGTGGCCTATGGAACTACATTTTTAATTATTTTTACCTGTTCAAGCAGTCAAGGTGACCCTAAACAATTTGACTCATTTCTCAACTACCCTCGCATTCGAACTATAGTTTCTGGCTGTTCTCTGACTTAGATTTTAATCCATGCAGCCTGAGGATCCAGCACAGCTGGGTGGGAAGATTTATGAGATGATGGGTATGGCGCTATCAGGGAAATGGTCACCTCCTCCTGAGGTTCAGCATCCTGTATCCTCCCAACCAGGTATCCCAGAAATATTAGAAGCAGAGGTGGTTGAGCCGGTTCAAGCTGATGAGCAGAAGTGAGAGGGGAGGGGACGCAAAGAACAAATGCAATTTTTGCTGCTTCATTTCCATGTTTCATACGCGTATATTTATCTAGGAGGGGGATTATTAAGGCTTTAGTTCATAAATGTCTGAGGGGAATTGTGCTAGACTGAGCTGGACTGATGTTGCTTGAATGCTTCTAAATGGTTGTAGTTAAATGATTATTTTGTCTTGTTCGCGTTTATTCTTTGCACTTCTAAGATTAATTTGATGTAGTGGATTGGAGACCGCAACACCTATTAAAGACAAATGACAGGAGACTTGAACAGGCAAATGATGACTGATTCTTCAGTTACTTTTTATGGGTTCTTACCATCCTCTTCAAATGATATATAAACAGGGTAAGCTGCCAAGGACATCATGTGTGTGGGAGATGGAGCGCATGGCCTGAGTGATGACATATTGCGTTCCAAGAGGTACGAATGTCTAAACCAGAGAGTGAAATTAATCTTGGTGTATAAAAGCTGGTTCAATACCCTTAGGTATGGGGGGAGAGAGAGAGAGAGAGAGAGTTGAAACCGAAGTTGGGGAGAAGGATTTGAAATGTTTCAGGGCAGACCAGGGAAATGAATTTGCACAAAATTATTGTGTTGTGATGGTGAAGAAATGAAAAGAAATAAATGATTTAGCATATGTTTGGGCTTGATGTTCTTATAACAAAAGCCTCCTTTTTAGTTAAAATGTTGTTAGTTAAGAAAATATATAAAAATAGTATATTTTTATTTTTTAAAATTATTTTTTTTATTAACACATCAAATCAATTTAAAAATATAATTTTTTTTTTATAAAAATCATGAAATGCAATTTTAACTGCAAAAAAAAAAAAAAAAAAAAACTTCATAATATGTTGGTTACATTAAAAAAATTTGGTGCTAAACATGGGGTTTATAACTAGGTCTGATTAGTTATTGATGAAATAATTTTAAATTTATTTATTTTTATATTTTAAAAATGTTTTTAAAAAATTTATTTATTTTTCTTTAAATTATGTTTTTTTGTAATTTTTTATAGTTTTGATATTCTGATGTCTAAAATAAATTTTAAAAAAATAAAAATATATATTTTAATATATTTTTAAATAAAAAAAACTTTAAAAAATAATCACTACTATAATATAATATTAAAAAGAATAAATATTTTTTTACCTATGTCCATGTGATTTCCCTTGCAACATCAAACTTTTTATTACTTTTGTTACCGTTGAAAATTTTAATGACCAAACTAACCATACTTGAACAAGAACAACACACTCAGACCAAGAATTCTTGTGTTTCTTCCTCTCAAATTTTGTTTCACATACCCAATCGCAAGTGAACTTCGCTACGGTTAAAATCTTAACCCACTTACATACAAGAAGAAATTTAATGTTACAGTTAAGTTAGTACCTTAATGTTACTTTTCTGTATTTATAATGTATTAATAATCTGAAATTACTTCATTTTTTTTAATTATTTATATCAATATTATTTTCAACAATAATTTTAACCGAATATCTATAAACTAAACTGTTTTCTATTCAAAAGATATTTGAATAATAGGTTTAACCAATCTCAAATTTTATCAAACTAAGTAATAACTAATTATGATTTTTGTATCAAACTAAACTATGAAAATTACTATAATATCAAATACACACTTAACACATTAATAAAATGATGGCCGTGTTATGTCACTTATTTGATGACAAAAGAAAACATTAAATGAAAATGAAATAACCCTATAGGAAAAAATAATAATTCTGAAACTCAATTCTCATCAAATCAAATGTTGAAAGATAATATTAAAAAAAATATTAATTTTAAAAAAGAACTAAAAACTTGTCCTAAATTAGCCAGCCAAATCCACAACCTGTCGTGAGAATATAATAACTTTGTAGAAAGCAAATCTAAAAAAACCACAAAACTCAATTCTCAAACTCACTCATCCAATGTTGAATGATGAAATTAAAAAAACAAATAACAAAACAAAAAAAACTCAAGTTAATTTGGGTTAACCTGACAAGCCTGCAACTCATAAAATGAGATTGAGATAAGTCCACGAAAAGGAATGTGAAAAGAACAAAGAAACTTAATCTTAAACAAACTCAATGTTTAATGATGAAATTGAAAAATAAAATCAATTTTAAAAACTGACCTAAAAAAGACCAAAGTCAACTCATACTAATCTTCCAAACCCATGACCCCGATCATAAGGATGGGATTATCCCATGGAAGGAAAATCCAAAAAAATCACGAAGCTAAATTTTCAATTAACCAATTAGTGAAAGATAAAATTAAAAAAAAAATAATTAAAAAAGATCCAAAATAAAAAAAAATAGCAATCAAAAGAATGATAACCAAATTTGATATAAAAATTAAATAAAACAAAATGAAAATGAATGAAATTTTAAAAAAATCAATTTAAAAATGATAAAAAAAAACAAACAACAGTCATAAGAATAAAGACTAAATCTAATACCAAAACAAAATAACAGGAAACTTTTCAACTTTGACAGGCCAACATGATTTCCTGTGAGATGAGAGAGAAAAGAGATGGGAGAAGAAATAAAAGATCATTAGAGCATCACCATTGCACTTCTATAAACACGAACCCTATCACAAAGAAGGTCTCATTGCAATGGTTCTAACACATCCGAGGATGGTGGTGGATAGCTGCTAGAAAAGACCGCACGCAATGACCTCTTCCCACATGCTAACACGTGCAACGCATACGCCAACCAAGTTATCCTTCTTGTTTTTTTCAATCCCTAATATATTTTTTTCAAAATGGATTATTCAAGTCGTTATTGTTTTGGATCAATAAAATCATATTTGATTTGCAAAACTGAGCATCAAACATGGTAGATTTCTTTCTCGATATTATGGGATCCCCATAGCTAGGTAACAAAAAAAAACTATCAAGTTCAATCTAAAAATACATAAATGTGAAATGATCAAATTGAGAAAAGATTGAGGGATAAAAGAAAAAAAGAATTGATGTAACAACCTTGAATTTTTAAAAAAAAATCTACTTTCTACGATAACAACCTTTTAAGTAATTCAAAAACTCAAGGGTAAATTTCTTTTTGTGCGCCCTACCAAGATTTTGGTACAATTTCTCTTATATTAGGAGCACACCAAGTTATTAACAACTTCTTTTATCTCATAAATCAATATCATAGTCAAGTCCAATCATCCTGAACCGTTCTCTCATCAACATAACTCAAGGATAACTTACATGTAATTTTTCATGAAATCTGAACAGTGTGACTAAGAGATAATTTACACATGAATTTATATAGTTTACTTTATTAAATGATAAATGAAAATGAATATTTAGAATATGGTAATTTTTTGGATCTTATCTTAAATAATATAAAATTCAATATGGATACACAAAATTAACTAAGGGTTACAAAATATAAATATGATGCTTTATAAAACATGATTAAAAGTTCAACATGGAATACCTCAGATTACGATACATATCAGTTTAACATCTTTAAATTACAATATTAAATTCTATAACAAAATGTGGCACTATAAGAATCAATGGGTCAGGAATGAGAAGGACCTGCCCTCCCACTTAGTTAGTCAAATAAGATTTTCTTAGTTATTTGAACACATATGTCACTAGCCTTATTTTGGTCAATTAGTTTAGTAAATCACCTTGATTATATAAGCACAAATACTAAAAGACCCTCTTAATCAACTAATCTAATAAAATATTCATGGTTATCTCAATACAAATTCCACTAGGCACTCCCAAACAACTAGTTTAATAAAATCTTCATTGTCATATAAACACTAATGTCACTGGCCCCTCTCGAATAATTAGTCTAATAAAATATTCTTAGTCATAGTCATTTGAACACAGATGTTATTAGTCTAATACTCATGCTCTATTACATGTCAGATTAGAAGTCAATTTTAGTGTAGAAAAGAAAAATATATAAGTGTTTTTTATTTTCTAAAAAAAGGAAAACTTTAAAGGGTAAATTACACTTTACATCTTGTAGTTTAATTATTTTTTTCACTTTACATCTATTTTTTCATAAACTAGTGTTTATATCTTTAAGTTTATAAGCTCACATAAAAATCAATAAAAAATATTAGATTATTTACAGGATTGTCATTATATTATATTTAATGACTCGAAAGCTTTTATATTACATATAACAACTTTTTCATTACATTAAAAAATAACTAGTCACCACCATCACTCTTTTCTCCTCCCTTCACTATCCACCATAAGAAAGGTCTACATCTATTGCTCCATTGTTGGTCATTTCTACCCCCACACTCTCCGATCTTAAATTTTGCAACCATAACAAGTGAGGATTGCTTCCATTCAACCCTTCGATTCAATCACATAATGTGACCTGTTTAACCAAGCAGGTCAAACACAACTCAACTGTTCCTTTTAAGATCAATTTGACAACAAAAAATTTCAAGCCATAATTTTTTATTTCTTAAAATAAATTGAAAAGACATCATTTTTTATTGGCATGAGTTGACTTAGCTCAAATTACCAAACTTGCCAAACAAATCATGAACCCATTTAGGTTGAATAACTTGATCTTTTGGGATCAAATTGTATATTATATAAACAACTAAAACAAAGGGAAGATTCATTATAGCTCCTTTTATATTTTACTATTCACCACTATAATGTAATGGCCATTTTTGTCCTTCCTATCAATAAATGCATGCCTTTGGACCTGGGTTATTTTAGTATTTTTACAAGGAGCATTAGTCAATATTGATTTTTTTGGGGTATTTTTGTCTATTGAATGTTTTAATGAACAATAAAATAACCAAAATACCTCTAAAAGCTCAAAAACAAGTGGTCTCGGTTAGGTATATTTAGGTATTTTTATTTTTTCATACATAGTAGAATTACACATGTACCCTTGGATGCAAAATATTGAATTCATTGTAGTCTAGGGTAGTTAGGACTTTTATCTTCTTTTTTTTTTTTGTTAATTGTAGGTTAGCTTGAGTTTAATAATGTAATTTACCATTAAAATAATAATTTTATATTTAAAAAGTTGTTGGGGCATGCAATAGAATACCCCCCAGCGCGTTGGAACCACCACACACTTTGGACGGCGCGTGTAGTGGTTTCCAACATTCAAAAATGAGCTTTCACTGTCTTAGTTTATTTCTTGTCATCTCCTCTTTTATTATAGGCGGCACATGTTCTCTTAATAAGTTTCCAAGATTCCTGGTGACTTTTTTTTTCTTCTTCATTTATTTCTCTCTCCTTTTCCGATAAATACATTACAGTCATCATTGTTACAGTTATAGTTATTTCATATTCATACCTTTTAATTGTGATTATTGCTTTTATTTTTTTTTTCCCTTTTGTTAAAGTTTTGTTTGTTTTTAATTTAACCATTGATGTTTAATTTGTATATATAAGGTATTTTGATTCAGTCCTTCTACTTTTAATTTCTTTTCTTTTTTTTTTGTCTTTTTGTCAAAGTTTTTATACCTTTCAATTTTATCCTTCAAATCAAGTTTATAAATTTTTTTTCAATGATAATAATGATTTCAATTTGGTCTCTTTTCTTTTGATTTTTCATTGTTTTTCTTAGCCTTCTTATCAAAGTTTTCATCATTTTCAATTATATTCTTCAAATCAAGTTCATGATTTTTATTTTCTTAATAATAATAATAATCATGGTAATATTAATGATGATGATGATATTATTGATAATAATAGCAATAATAATGATGATGATAATGATAGTGATAATAAATATTAAAATAATAATATTATTGATAACAACAACTAAATTCATAATGCTGGTGGTGGTGGTGGTGGTTGTGGTAACAACAACAATAACAAATGTTGATAATAATAGTAGTAGTTGTTGTTGTTGTGGTGGTAACAATATTACTGCTTTTACTACTACTACAAATAACAACAACAACAACAACAATAATAACATGAGAGAGAAGAAGAATAAGAAGAAGAAAAATAGTGATGATAATAAAAATACAAATAATATTTGTTAAAATGATAGTGATAATGACAATAATAATATTAACAACAGTAACAACAACAACAATAATAATAGAAATAGAAATAATAATAGTGATGATGATGGTATTACTTATTAATAATAGTAGTGACAATAATTTTGATCTTCATTTTTTGAATTGTTATTTTTTAAAAATCCTTTTGTATGATTAGGTTTTTTTTTTAATTTTATCATTTAATATTTGATTTTTTTATAAATTATACTTCATGATTTTTTTAAATTTGATACTTCAAGTTTAATGATTTAGATCACGAGTTTAAAAGTTAACATATTTTTTTAAAAGCCTTCATAAAACTTTTTATTTTTAATTCGGTTATTCTAGGCACATAACCTTGATCATAGATATGACAAAATGTCTCGTGTTGGTTTAGATCTAATTGGATTTTTTTACATATTCATCATAAATGGTTTTCTATATATTTTTTTATGCATTTTCAATACCTAATTATTATTTTTTATTTAAAAAAATAGTTTACCCTTGCTACGAAGCACAAACATGGAGGCTAGTACTAACTATACAATAACATAAATGTACAAGAAAAAAAATGAATAAATTTTAAAAAGAAAAATATAAAAATAAATATTGTAAAGGATATACAATAAGATTGTTATTAATATTAGAAAAATATGCTATAGTCTTACTGAGAAAAAGTAAAAAATTAAACAACACTTCATTAAATAATATTGCAAACATGTTTTTAATTAATTTATTTAAATAAATTTTAATTAAAAAACTTGACCTAAAAATAAATAAAAATATTGAAAAGGAAGTCACTTAACCTTGCTTCTTCTTTTTTTCTTCTTCTAAATATCAAGATGATGATGCTTTGGATCAAAATAAGTCAATCTAGTTAACTAATGAAATTTATAATCCGAGTCATCATCTTGCTTGGGTTTAATAATGATATTTTAGAATCCACCTTTCATTTAATTATACAAAAATAAAAATATATATTTGAAAAAAAAATGATTAAATAAAACCAAATATAAAAAATAATAATTTTATTAATTTTAAATTTAAATTAAAGAAACAATTAAAAGGAAAAGGAGAGAGAGGTGACATAACTGGTCTAGGTGTGCAACTATTTTTTATTTAATTATATAATAAAAAAAATTAATACTTGTAGTAAAGAAAATAAATAAAACTAAATAAATAATAATTACAATGGGTTGTACAAAAAGAACACTTGCTAATATTATAAAAAGAATTCTATAATCTTATTCAAAAATAAAAGAAAAATGGAATGGTAATAAAAACATATCTGAAATACATTCTTTATTAAGAATTTAATAAAATAGCTTATCTATTGTATTTTAAATGAATTTATTTTAATGAAATTAAATTTAAATTATTGAAAAAAAAAATATTTTTTTTAAAGACTAGGCACATGAGCTTGATAACAAGGAAAAAGCTACATGTGGTGGCCTATAAGGCCGAGTATACACTCCTAACTTTTGCTTCTTTACACACACTTGGCTAAAGGAGTAAATAACATGTTATTCATCAATCTAGATAAAATATTCTGACTTTTAGGTTTTAAACAATGTATTTTCAATCTTTATTTGGATTAATAACACCTAAGAAACATTTTAGTAGCCTTAATAAACTAATTTTTAGTTTTACATTAGCATTTTATCGATTAAACAATAAAAAATAAACTTTAATAAATAAACATTCTCAAACATTAATCTATTTTTTTTAAGATAAAAATTAAAAAATATATATACATAAATAAAACTTTCATCATCAAAAGAAATTTATTAACATCGAGAACAACTGGTTTTGTTGTTGAAATTGGTCATATGTTAACTTTCTTTGTTTCTTTTTTCAAGAACTTTTTTTTTTTCAAACTCATAAATTGAAATATAAATAAATAAAGTTTTGAATTAAAATGTTCAATAAAGGACAAAAAAACACTTGAAAAAATTAGAAGGAAAGAGAGAGAAAAGGTGCATTTATGAACGGTGGGGTAAGAAGAGAAACCATTTATTTTAGTCATAATGTCAAATTAGGTCCTTGAATGATTAATTTTTTCAATCAACATAACTAAATTTTTTTTTTTTACAAAATTAAATACCGATCAAATATCATGATATTTTTTTACACTACAAGAACTCTATACAAAACCAATTAAAATAAATTATAAACTCAAAAATTCATATAACTTAATTTTTCAAGGACTAAAAAAAAATAAACAAACTAGAGACTGAAACAAAAAAATCTCAAAGCTCAACAACACTGTTCTAAACAATGCGTTGTGAAGGTGTTCACAATGTTTTTTTTCATGGGATTTAGTTTCTCATAATTGTAATTTATAATTTGTAATTACTAAATGTAATGTAATAAGGAGAAGATGTTTTTTTTTTTTTTGTAAAAAATGTCTTTTACCAGCCACTTAATAATTTTAAAAAAACGAGTAAAAGCTACTTAATTTATAAACACAACAAAACCAAATGATTTTTTTTATCACTTATTTATTTAGTAAATTATTTATTGACTGGGCTCATTTAAAAATGTAATTGTGATTTTTTAAAAAATATATTTTAATTGAAAATGTATTAAAATAATATATTTTTTATTTTTAAAAATTATTTTTGATATCATTATATTAAAATGATATGAAAATAATAAAAATATATTTATTTAAAATAAAATAAAATAAAATTTAAATTTTTTAAAATATAAAAACAGGTAATAGCTGTCTTTCGCCACGTCTAAAAAGCAAGTCGATGCGCCACAAACAGTGACAAAATTGCAAGCATGCGAAGCCGGTGAACACAAATTAAGACACCGGCTTAGCCGCTAGCCGTTTTCTTTCGTTAACGACTTTCTCTCTTATATTGTCCAGTCTTGTCCCTGGGTAAAGTCGTCGGTTTGTTCCTGTCATCTGTAGTCAAGCCTCAACACTGGAGGACAAAATGGTAAAGATGCTGATTCAATGATCTCTCTGCTCTCTTGTAATCCTTGTTGATCGATGCCTGTTTCCTTCATCTCTTCCTCCATCGATCCATTTGGCCTCGTTTCATCAGGTCTCTCTCTCTCTCTCTCGTGCTGTCTTTCTTTTTATTAGCTTCTGTTTGGTTGCTGAGAGAACAGGTAGAAAAACCAGAAGAAATGTTTTTACTTCTTTTTTTTTATTATTATTATTGTTTGTGGTTTAAGTGGTGAATAAATAGATAGATAGATTTTTTGATTAACTAATAGATTTTTTTTTAAAAAAATTAATTTTTATTTCATTTTAGGAAGGTTTTTGAGAGGTCAGATCTGGTAACTTTATGTTTGGATTTGGTAGCTTTCTTAGTAATTAAACAGATCACTTCCTTTGCTCTGATCCACTGTTTGCTTGTTGCAGCTTTGGTATATTTTTAAAAATATTCTTGCTTTTTTTTCTTAAATAGTCTGATTCATTAATGATGCTGATTTTCTTTTAAAAATAAATAAATCGGTGAGCGTGTATGCGTTGCTTTCATCTGTTATAGCTGTAGTAGTTGATATGGTCTCTCCATGTGATTGTGCTCAATTTTCATCAATTATGCTTTTATATATATATATATATATATATGAATATCCTCTGGAAATCATGGTTAATTCTAAGCAAGCAACAAAAAACGTTCTTGTAAAAAGAAGGGATTATTACATATAATTTTGATCAAAACTTTATTGGACAGAAAAGCCTTTTTTGAGACAATATTTAATTTTTATTGCAGAATTTTTCCTGAAGATTTTTTTATTTTTTACAACGGAGGTGTTCCTAGTTGGGCCATGCTTCTCTGTACTTTTCTTTCTTTTTTTCACACATTTCCGTAGCTTGAATTCTAATGATAGTGATGATAGAAGTAGGTGGTGATGGATTGATGATGTGTTATAGTTCCTTGTGACATTGACAGGAAGAAACCACTAATTGATGGGCACATCATCTGGTTCTAACATTCATCACCACCCTTCATCAAAAATGCTTCCTCCACGACAGCAACCGCGAGCAGCTGGACTACAAACATCACTGTCCTTGGTGTCTTCTGATCCTCGCCTGTCTCCTGATGCACACGAACTGAGATCTAACTCTGATAATATTCGTGAATCACCTACTGAAAGTGCTAGTTCACGAGAAACTTGGCCCGCTGCTGATGCCATGATGACAAAGAAGATGGAGAATGGCAAGGCGGAGAATGATTGCCCTGAACAGTCTGTCATTCGTCGTGTCTCAGTTGCAGATAAGATAACTCTTCGTGACATAGCTAGGGAACGAGTTGATGTGATTTCTGAAAAGATGCATCATCTACCTGATGATTTTCTTGATGAGCTAAAGAATGGTCTCCGGGTTATCCTTGAAGGGAGTGGTGGTTCACAGCACAGAGAGGAATTTTTGATTTTGCAGAAGCTTGTTCAGAGTAGAGCTGATTTGACAGCAAAGACATTGATTAGAGCACACCGAGTACAACTTGAAATACTCGTTTCAATAAACACTGGAATTCAGGCTTTTTTGCATCCAAGTATAAGTCTTTCCCAAACTTCCCTGATTGAGGTCTTTGTGTTCAAGAGATGCAGAAATATAGCATGCCAAAACCAGCTTCCAGCTGATGACTGTACCTGCGAAATATGTGCCAACAGGAGCGGTTTCTGCAATCTCTGCATGTGTGTGATCTGTAACAAGTTTGATTTTGAAGTGAACACGTGCCGTTGGATTGGTTGCGATTTGTGTTCTCATTGGACTCACACGGATTGTGCCATTCGTGATGGGCAAATTTGTATGGGTCCATCTGTTAAGAGTGGAGCTGGCCCAACTGAGATGCTTTTCCGTTGCCGAGCCTGCAATCGAACATCTGAGCTCTTGGGTTGGGTGAAAGATGTTTTCCAACACTGTGCACCAGCATGGGAACGAGAGGCCCTTGCGAGGGAACTTGATTTTGTTAGTAGAATCTTCCGAGGAAGTGAAGACACTAGAGGGAGGAAACTCTTTTGGAAGTGCGAGGAACTTATTGAGAAAATGAAGGGTGGACTTGCGGAATCAACAGCTTGCAGAGTGATATTGATGTTCTTCCAAGGTATGTATTATGCTAAGCATTAAATAAGATAGCCTTCTCTCCTTCAGTATTGGAAGAATATTTGAACTGGTGCATTAGTTTGCTTTGCCTTCACTGGCTGCTTGAAGCAGTGCCTAAGCTGCTCCAATATCATTACCGTTATCTAAATATTTAACGCATTTTATGTGTGTGTAATAAATTGGAATCCTAGCAAGGTATAAGGGTAGTGCCCAGTGAATAGAATTCCAAGATAAGAAAAAAATGACGTCAGGTAAATCAAGATTAAAAAAAAAAAGTAAGGATTACAAATATTTTCTCTTAAGATCCGTACCTTATAATGATGATAGTAAGAAGAGATAAAACCTTAGCATTTACATGATAATATATAAGCAGACCTGAGTTTTCTTTTCTGTTGTAAAGAGCAAGAATTTTTCTTTAAATATAGTAGGGTTTCAAGGGTTTTAAAAGAGTTTAAGTTTGAAAGTATTTTAGTAAAAAGAGAAGGAAATTTGGAGTGAAAGGTGTAATTTAGTGAAAGGAATCCTTAGTTCATAAGGATAGTAGAACACCATCGTTAAAGAAAACAAATTAAAACACGATTTTTATTTACTTATTTGATTGTAGGATGATGAAAGCTCTGCTTTTGGACAACAGATAATGACATTTTTTTGTACAGAGAAAGGACAAATTTAGAAGGTAAGGAGTTAGCGTGGAGGTGTTTTATATATGTGTGTGTGTGAGAGAGAGAGAGAGAGAAAGAGAGAGCTAGTTTAGATGAGATCAGTCAAAAATAATAGAATTTTATATCTGGACCAGTCAAAGAAGAATTAAAAAATAAAATTTTCCTTTTACATGTGGACCAATCAAAAGGATTTAGCGTAATGCGAAAACAACTGAATCTAAGCTTTTTAATCCAGAATTCTGGAAGAAATTGCCAAAGGATTGCAAATCTCTCATCTTTAAACTTGTCTATTGAGGTTCTTAAGGGGCTCAACCACCACATCCATACTTGGTGATTTTAAAGCCAAAATATATTGATAGAAAAGTAAACCACCATGATTAAATAATATGTTAAAAAGCTTATGGATTACAAATATTTTATCTTAAGATCTGTACCTTATAATGATGATAGTAAGAAGAGATAAAACCTTAGCATTTACATGATAATATATAAGCAGACCTGAGTTTTCTTTTCTGTTGTAAAGAGAGCAACAATTTTTCTTTAAATATAGTAGGGTTTCAAGGGTTTTAAAAGAGTTTAAGTTTGAAAGTATTTTAGTAAAAAGAGAAGGAAATTTGGAGTTAATATATATATATTCTTTTTGCTAAAGTACCTAGGATTATTATAACTATTAAGGGTATTTGGACAGAGTTGATGATTTGTCATATGGTTATGGATGTATGATATATATATTTTATACATGCTTCCCTGCAGTAACTTTCTTATTCTCACGAAGTATATATATGAAAAGAATGTTTCCATTTTTTAGCAGAGGCAGAGAGAGTTTTCTTTCTTAAATATGATAGTGATTATTTTATAGCAAAAGCAGAGAGTTTCATGAGTACAGGGGTATTACTGTGTTCTGACTCCGCTAGTCATGTGAGCATGCCATATATATAGACATGCTAACAGTATCTCACTTTGCTGAGAGCCTTTGACATGTTCACACTGAAATTCTATTAATGTGATTGGAGCTGATGTCTTCATTCTATTATTAGACTCTTAGTTCAAGCAAATTGGCAAGCTAATCATAGCATGTGTCTCTTCTATTCTTTGAGCTTTAGGGTTCATCCTTGCTCTGCATTTCTTGAGAAATCACTCTTTCCCCCCTATCAGTATAGCCTCAGTTTTGTTATGGTCCTGTGGGGACTGAAGAGTCCACATGTGGTTCCATTTACAGAACCATGTACATTTAACTGATTAGCTGTATTATTGAATTCGTTATTTGAAATTCAGTAGAAATCTGCTAGATGAAATTAAACTTCTTGTTCTTTTCCTCTGTACCCTTCTTTGAAGAGCTCGAGGTGGACTCTCCAAATAGCCTTGAAAATGGGGAGGGTGGGAGGCTGATAGCCCCGCAGGAGGCATGCAACCGAATTGCTGAAGTGGTGCAAGAGGCCATAAGGAAGATGGAGATGGTGGCTGATGAGAAGATGAGAATGTTTAAGAAAGCACGCATGGCTCTCGAGGCATGTGACCGTGAGCTGGAGGAGAAGGCCAAGGAAGTGGCAGAACTAAAGCTAGACAGGCAAAACAAGAAGCTCCAGGTTGAAGAGCTTGAGAGAATTGTGAGGCTTAAGCAGGCAGAGGCCGACATGTTCCAGCTCAAGGCCAACGAGGCAAAGCGAGAGGCTGAGAGGCTGCAGAGAATTGGCCTTGCTAAGACAGACAAATCAGAGGAAGAATATGCTAGCAGTTACCTCAAGCTTCGTTTAAGTGAAGCTGAGGCAGAGAAGCAGTATCTGTTTGAGAAGATTAAGCTGCAGGAGAGTTCGCGCGCATCACAAAGCAGCGGCGGGGCTGACCCTTCACAGGTGTTGGCATATTCCAAAATCCATGAAATTCTTCACGGCTACAATGTCCCCCCAAAGACAGAAGCACAGCCAAACGACCGCCACCATTTCAGGACAAATCCCTGAGCAAAAATGCCTTCTCCTAAGTTAAAGTTTGATTAAGATGTTTAGAAATGTCGCTCTCTTGCCAAACGAGTGTGACTCAAATGCTATTTGGACTGATTTCAACCTTGTAATTTTTAATTGGCGAGTCGGTGGAACTGATTCGAGTTGTAAGTTGCTTTTACACTTGTGCATAAATATGTAGTTTTTGTGCATGCATGTTCGAAAGTTCTCGCTCGCATCTTCGATCGTGCAACCTGGGCTGATACCTTATCAGGTTCTTACAGTTGCTCGAGATATCCATGCAATGCTGTACATCTGACCGGAGGATTTTCTCGCCGGAGGAGTCAAGTCAGAGCTGCCATGTGCTTCTATTTTTCGTACATCAACCTAGCCTCCGTACCTGCAAGCTACATAGCCGTGCCGGGGTCCCCTCTTCACATGAGCAGATGAAGATGTTGTATTTCTGTAGGCGCTCACGGAATTGGACTCCGAATTAAGGACATCGAGCTGTGGTGGTTCAACGGAAGAATCAACCATGTTGAATGCAATGGCACGGCTGATTCCGTCTCCAGCTGTGGCACCGTCTCCTAGAGTTTAAATATGAAAATGTGGTGTTTTTCATATAGCAACACCACCTAAAGCAAAATCTGCCACGCCTGCCATGTATTTTTTTTCTTTGTTTTTTTTTTTTTTGAAAGTCCACACGTCGATTTAAAATAAATATGGACACACTTGATCATGAAGATTCTCGAAACACATTGTCATATGACAAAGATAATGGTCGGAAACTGTATGTAAGGATGTGTACTGGCCGATTCTCCAGTCACAATCTATTGGATTGAAGTGACTATAAATTTATTCTCATTAAATAAACTTCAAGATCATATTAGAGAGAGACAGAGAGGAGCATCTTCCAACATTTTCTTTTTTCTTTTCTTTTTTTAATTTTCAGATGATTAATCCAAAAACGAGTCGGGACCATTTGTAAGTTGGGAAGGTTACAAGTCTTGGTTATAAAACTACTTTGTTCCATGCTCAATTATACATAAAAGTGTTTAGGAGAAGGACAAAACAAGGATGCAATATCAAACTTCATATCCCATTGAGAGGATGTATGGAACTCTTCCTTCGTGTTTTTCATATCAAAAAGCAATTTTTTTTTTAATATTTAAAAATATTTTTAAAACATAAAAACAAACATAATTTTAATAATAAATTCTGAATGGATTTCAAATCTTTTTTTTCTCCCCCTAATAAAAGGGAGGTTGAAAATTTATTTTTGATAATAAGATAATTTATTTTTAATAAAATATATAAAAATTTATAATTTTAAAATACAAAATGAAACATGTTTTGGATGATGATAGATTATATGATTGGATATTCATGGATGGATCTCGAATCTTTCTTTGTCTCCCCCTAACAAAAGGGAGGCTGGATTCGAAGACATGTAAAAAAGGAGAGAAAATTAATGACACGTATGTCTTCCATTAATCTAGTAAGAACATGCATAATAAAATGCTTCCAGACTGCATCGGTTTTTAGAAATGTGTTTGCCACTAAGCAAGTTTGAAGACATCAAATCCTCTCGATGTCGAAAACAGAAGACAGTGATCGAAGGGCTTGTTTGGAAGCAAAGGATCGTTAGGTAGTTGAGCAGTAGCAGAAGCTGTACAGTACGCTCGAAACCCCATGGTTTCATGCTCTGCCAGCCACAGACGAGCGCGACCTTTGTTGTTTACCTTATTGCCAGCAAGCTACAACTGGTTATGACTTATGTCAACCGCGCTTTATTACAGTTAAATATTTTATTTCTTGTAAAATTATTATATATGCAAGTTTTATCAATATATATTTTTATAGTTTAACAAACCTAAGTTCAAATAATTTATATATATATATAATTAAATAAATCAAGAATTGTGTGTGAATAAATAAATAAATAAAAAATCATCAATGATATATAAAAATAAAACTTGAAAAATGGAGAGGCAAGAATAAATCAAAATATTTAATATAAAAAGTAAAAGTCAAGAAAGCCCGCTTGACCCATTTTATCAAGGCTCACGCGTGAACCTGTCCTGGCAAGCCTGTGTGACTGGACCTTTAATTTTATCATGTTGTCTACCCCAAATTTTTTTGAAAAAAAAAAATCAGACGACACGTTGTCTGATTTGCTTAAATTCAGGCCACCAAAATCAAGGCTTAAGTTATTTTTTACTTAAAAGACTACTTTTTAACTCATTCTTGACCCAAAACACCTATATATCACCATAGAAACTATGATAAATCTATATATGGTCTAAAATATACAAAAAAACAACCCAAAAAACCAAAATCATCTTGAAACCAAAAATAAACCCGAGTTAAGATTTGTTTTTTTCACGAACTTTAAAGATAAAAAACATATAATATGTTCTCTCTTTATTTTTGAAATCTGGCGACCTTCCTCAACCAGGGATTTAAAAATAACAAAAATAAATTTTTGTACCAAAATTGAATTTAAAAAATATCGAGGTACTAAAATAGTATAATTTTCATTATTTTTAAAGTTCAAAAGCCAAACCACATCTTTTGTGAAATTTATAGCATGACACCCATGTTTAATGTCGTTCTCATTACAATTCCTTTTCTTTCAATCTCACCCTTTCATAAGAAATCAAAATTAATTGGTATTTAATTAGAATTAAATTGTCCAAAAATAAAATTTGTGGGTAAAATTAAAAAATAAATTTTTTTACACGATCCATTAATAATAATATATGAGAGGATGAAACAATTCCCAAATGTTGAGTAGAAAAAAAAATCCTTATTTTTTAGAGTTATACTCAATGTTGAGTAGAAAACATAAATACATTTGGGAATTGTTATGTCACTTCTTTAAATTATTAGTTAAAGAAAATTAATTGGTGTTCTAATCTAGTCACTCTTTCCGATCTGCTAAGAATCTCTTATAGCTAATTAAGATTATTTAGAGAATTAACTACATTAGATTGAAAATCTTAGAAAATTGAGGAATTTGGGAAATCTTGAGAGAGATAGGGGAAATGGATTTTGGTTGAAGAAATTGTATTCATGAAGAAAAAAGTTGTTCATATGTTTTTGTCTTTTTATAATCATTTTAAACTTATAAAAAGTTGATAACCAAAATGTTTTCACGTTGAAATTAAAAAATTTTAATAATTATTTTAATAGAATTTGATGTGTGCATGTTTTGAGAATATGATTATGGTTGTTTTTGAAAATATTTTTCGTATAAAAATACACTAAAATGATTTTTTTATATTTTTTAAAAAAATATTTTTAAGATCAGCACAATAAAACAATCCAAAATATATAAAAAATTAATTTTTATGAAATACAATTTACACCTATTCCAAATGATGCTTTAAATATATTGGATCCATAACTAAAAAATAAAACAATTAAATTAAATTTTTATGAAACATAATTTATACCTGTTCCAAACACTGCTTTAAATGTGTTGGCTCCATAACTGAACAACAAAAGTCCTTGTAGACGTACTATGACCCTTGCTATTTTGATTTATTTGGAGATATGGTTGGATTGGGTTTTTATTAAAAAAAAATTAAAATTTTAATAAAAAAAAATATTTTTTTGTGAATACGATTCGTTTCAAACTGTGCATTAAATGTGTTAGGTCCACAACTGAACAACAAAATTCCATGTAGACGTACTATGACCCACGCTATTTTGGTTTATTTATAGACATAGTTGAGCTGGTTTTTTATTAAAAATTAATTAATTTAAAAAAAATAAATATTTTTAAATTATTTTAATGGGTAGGTGATAAAGATAATTTTTTTAAAAATAAATAATTTTAAACATGTCCTTTTAAAATAATTGTTTTCCTTTCAAAATGCTCTTCGTGTACAAGAGCCTGAGAAATCAATGTAGAAACTATGGTGGAAAGTGACTTCGAGAAAGCTATTAAATTTCTATAAGATTTAGTCTCATCACTCGTTGTACGTTGTTGACTCTAATAAAAGAGAACGCGTTAATATTATGGATATGGATATATTTTAAAATATTATGATTTTTTTAATTAAAAAAATATATAAATATATTGCTTACACAAACAAGCTGTTTATGTTAAGCGTTAACCTGGAAAAAAAAAGTATGGATATATTTTTATATATCATAATTTTTTATTTTAAAAATAAAATGATATTATTTATATTTTATAAAATAAACTAATAAATATATATAAACTGATAAATCATAAAATAATTTTGTTAACACAAATTAAATATCAAAGTGATAAGATAATTTTTATAGTATAAATAAAAATATAGATGTACATGCAAATATTTTATAACATCTATATATTTTCGTTCATTCTATCTGAACATTTAAATGTTGTTGCTAATAACAAATAATTTTTGTTTTTATAAAAAACCTTCAAACAAATACAACTAATTCATATACAATATAAGAGGAGAGTTTTTTTTATACAAATCAAATTAATCTCTTTGAAGTATCATATAATTAAAAAAAAATTAATTATTATTAAAAAAATAAAACTAATTCAATTTTTTTAAGAAATAAGAGAGATGACATAAACAAATACTTATATAGAAATAATTGATGAAAAGGAACAAAAATATAACGATAAAAAAAAGGTCAGACATAGATGACTCAAGCACATGTACATAGCTTTAATAAAAAATTCAGGTGAACCTGAGCTTAGAAACCCAAGCCCATGCCTAGTTTTTTAAAAAAAAATTCATTAGAAGTAAATGACATGTTGTTTGTTTTTTTTTAAAAAAAAAAATTTAGTGACTGTCTATAGTGGAGGTGACCTATTGCCAATAATGGCAATCAACATGTCACTGATTGATCTATTATAAAGTCACCTTTAGTGACAGGAGAAATTTCAGCGCAAGTTTTTGAATCTCTAAAATCAAATTTAAGCTTTTTTTAATTTAAAAACACCTTTAAAATATAATATAAACATCAAAAACAACTTATCAACCTCAAAACACTCTGAAAATAAAAACCAGCCAAAATAAAAAAGATCACATGCACACCAAATGACTTTTCTCTAAACGGTTATAGGAAACAACACTAGTATCTTTATTGAAATCTTCTTCAGAATTAAAATTTATTGACACTAAAATCATTCTTTTTAGTAGCAGAAATATAGTTAATTGACAACATTTTCTCTCTTTAAGTAAGTTTTTCTCTTCTGTCTCAAATCTAGAGATTAAAAAATAAACTAAATAATTTTTTAGACTAAAACAACTTTTAGCATGAATTCTATATTGGCCAAGTTGTTTTCATGTGTTTTACATATTGGTCTTTTTTCTTTGAATTTCCTTTTCTTGTTACAAACTTAACCATAGCTCATTAAATTTGCCACAAAAAAATACAATCGAGAAATTTTTTTTGCTATTGACATTGAAAAATAAATTAAGGTACTGTTTATATGAATAAACCTATAAAACAACAATCATGTGACTTCAAAGAGTTAAAATGCAATTTTAAAAAAAATATTCTGGAGGGGAAGGGGGGCCTTCACTATTCTTATGCAGGTGACTTGTCGCTAATTGATTTGTTGTTCGGTTACCTTAGGTGATAGAAAAATTAGGATACAAGTTTTTTAACTTTAAAAACCCAAGCTCCCTCAATTTTTATTTTTTTTCATTTAAAAACACTTTCAAACACATAATATATACCTTGAAAAACTACTTACCAACCCCAAAACACTCCAAAATCATTTAAAAAATAAAAATTAATTGAAAAAAATTAACAAATATCGATCTACTTTTCCCACAATATTTTTAGGTTTAGGGAAACAATACCTTTATTAAATTCACTAGAAAAAAAAGATCACATTGACACAAATATTATTCTTTTTTGCTATTAAAATATAGCCGACTAACAACTTTTTTTTTTCATTGGTTTTTTTGATGAATTTCTCTTTTCTTTTACAAATTTAAGGAATGAAAAATAAACTAAATAAATGGTTGAACTAAAACAAATTTTAGTGTGAATTTCAGATTGGCGACGTTGTTTCGTAGATTGGCCATATTGTGGTTTTCATGTTTTTAACATGTTTGTCCTTTTTCTTAGTTTCTTTTTCTTGGTTATAAAGTTTCCACAAAATTAAAGATGCAATCGAAAAAACGTTGACAAACGACATTGATTTTTGTTTTTGGAGTACTCTCATATATATGAAAAGACCTATAATAAAACTATGATCATGTGATGATGAAATTGCAATTTAGAGAAAAGAAAGAAAACCGAGGAGCAACAAATAGAAAAGGAAGGAGCAACCTCAACTTATTTTTTAATAAATATAATTTATTTATTTTTCCCATCCTCATGTATCAATGTTGATAATTTACTAACAGTTTTGTGGTTCTCGTTAGTTGATTTTAAAAAATCCCTAAATTAAAAAAAAAATACAATATACAATTATTATAGCTTTTGTGCATGCATGTAAAGTAGGACCTACCCACCAAATGACATGGTATTTGGAAATCAATGGCCATATGAAAACCTCATACCAACTGCTTGAAATCCCGCCGAAAGGTCCACCTGAACAAACATATAAATTGCAATTATTTGATCCCATAACCTTCCGGGAAGAGAGGGAGAGGGGGAGGGTGAGGGGGAGGAGGAGGAGGAGAGAGAGAGAGAGGGACGGAGAGGGAGGGAGGGGGGGAGGTGTCCGGCCGGTGGCCATGAAGAAATCCCAGAACCCTTACAGAAATACGAGTGTTTAATTGCCCTCCAAAAAGTAAATTAAATATTAAGAAACTTAAGAATATCCTCTCTAATACAAGATTAGGAGGCAATTGCCAGCCTCCTTTTGTTAATGCACTAGATACTCAGTGGTGGAAAAATAACATTATTAATTCTCTTCTTTTAAGTGGCACTCGATGCCCATAGTAAAACAAGCAGCTGTCATGAGGAGACAAGGGTTGTAATCAGACTGTAGCAGGTGGCTCCGGCACATGCAAGGGTGAGAAAACAGTAGCATTCATATCTTAATTATGAACAATTAATTATTAGTCTAATAATAAAGAAAAAAAACGAAACAAACGAGAGGGAGCATCATGGTGGAGTGTGTTCTTATTGATAATAATGCATCCTTCCTCCTTAATCATGCACTCAAGTCTGCTAGCTAGCTTGTGGTGGATATGCAATGATCTTAGTTCAACCCTAATTAATCGATATCTCTTGATACACCGCCACTTTACATAATTCCTTTCATTTTTTGATACGGAGAACGTAAAAAGAAGAAGAAAAGGAAGAATCCCATTGCTTCTAGAGCAAGTAAAAAGTAATAGATCGATTGATTCTAAGTTATAATTCCACCCTTATTCTAAAAACATAATATATACCAAAAAAAATATTTCAACCCAATAACTTAAACGTTATTAAATGATATTTCAGGATATAATTTTTATTATTCTTTATATAAAAATTATTTCAACTCAATAATTTAAGTTATTAGGTGAAGTTTCATGACATAATTTATATTATTTTTTAACAATATATACAAGAGGTAGATGGATTATTAGAGATATATATGCTGTACTGGAATTATGCATTGATAGCAAGGTGATTGACCTAGCTAGAGGGAAGGAAATTAAGAGCATGGACATTGTTCTGCATGCTGAGGGGTCTGGGGTAATCATTTTTATCAGAGGGATTAGAGGGAGAATTAAGAGTGATTAATTAGGGTTCATCACGTCCATCAGATGAAATCGTCATCGGGGAGAGGAGAGGAGATTAACGGCGTCGTGGTGGGTCTCCGTCCAACAGGAGGGAGTAATTATTGAGGCTAAAATGGTATTGCTAAGATGGCCCCCATGCACATTAAGGCATGTACTTGGGTAGTTCCCATCAGAGCCCAAGAAGCAAGCTAGCGAAGGGCAACAAAAGCAAGAAAAAAGATAAAGAGGAAATCATAAAGCTTCCATTGGCATTATTATTAAAGTAACTTGCTACGAAGCACCCCCTCATCCCCTCCTAATTAAAAAGCAAGTACAACATCACCCCATTTCTTCACCTAGCTAGGTGCCTGCATTCATACATATCATTGAGAAATTACTATATGTGTGTGTGTGTGTGTGTGAAAGAGGAAAAGAGAAATAATTGAGTTATAAACTATATATATGTGTGTGTGTAAGAGAGGAGAAGAGAAATAATTGACTTTATTTTTAGTATTTTCTCGAACACACTTCTAGTAAAGATTTGGCAGCTGGATTTATGAGATTCATATATTCAATGTGTGCATGCAATTCTTGATCAATATAATTTTTTCAAGAAAAAAAGAAGGAAGAATATGTAGTGAAATTAACATTAGATGCTTTACTTGTTAACTTGGGCTGTGATACAGAGATAAATATTTAGAGCTTGTTTGATACGTGATCATAGTTATTTTTTAAAGTGTTTTTTATTTAAAAATATATCAAAATAACTTGTTTAAAAATAAATTATTTTTTATATCAACACATTAAAAATAATTTGTAAATGCTTTGAAACGCAAAAAAATAAACCATATTTATATTTTTTATTGCTTGCAATTGCGAATGTGAGTGAAAGAATCAATTTTCAAAGATAAAATGTACTTGTCAGTATCATTTTTGTTTTCTTACCAATTAAGAAAATATAAATATGTTTCTTTCCAAAATGTAAAAGGAAGTTTTCCACTTTAAAAAGAAAAATATAATTAGCATGTCAAGAATGTGATGGGCAATGCATTTGTGACCTCAACTTCAAAGGCTCAAGCCTTTTGGATGTTAATTATTTAATGATTTAAGATATTTTTTCTCATTCTTAGCCTTTTGGATTCAAATTTTAGGATTAATTAACATCCAACACAATTTATTAAATTATTCTAAACACATCAAATTAAACAAAGGATGTCCTCTTAAAATCACGTATGAAAAAAACTTTATCTTAATTAATTTGTAAATTATTTTAAAATTTGTTTGAAAGTGTTGTTGCGGTTATCTTTTAAAGTATTTTTCGTGCCGAAATCTATCAAAATGATATTTTTTTTATTTATTAAAAATTATTTTTGAGATCAGCGCATCAAAACAATCCGAAACATATAAAAAAATATTTTTTAGTAAAACAAAAATAAATAAATTTTTTGAAAATGCGGTGCAAGCATTATTGCTTGCAATAAACGACCTCACCAATGGGTGTGTTCACTAGCTAGCGTTTGAAGCAAATCAAACCTTATTAACTATAATATAAAAATATGTTACAATTATGGTCAAACTAATCATGGCATAATATAAAGTTTATTAGATTAATGCCCTTGCTTTAACTAGAGATTTCTAAATTAATTAATGGTGGGTGGTGAGGTATATAGCCGACATATATTGTCACCGGTGGTGTGTCCATCATCTATTATAGCAATATATAATACTAATTAAAAAAAATAATTAACACTAACTTAATTATTCAGCATCCATATCTATCGATAACCCCAATCACCGATACACAAGACTCCAAAAATATATAATCTAGTGGTATCGGAAATCTTGTTATCGGGCTCGGAAGGAAGGAAGGAATAATATTAGCTGGCTGTTTTCTTTGAATAAATAGACCAAGTAGCTACTATATATTATTAGTTCACAAACAATATTCTCAAAACTCCTAGTTGGTTTCGGAGTAAGTGGCGATTTTTTATTTTTATTTTTATTTTTATTTTTATTTTTTCTGTTGACAATTATAAAAATAAATAAATAAATAAACAACCATGGTGGTGCGAAAGTATTTTTTGAATTTGTAGGAATTCTCAATTTAAAAGTAATTTGAAAAATATTTAGAAATTATTAGTATCGTGGTAAATTTTGTTTGTTATCTATCCATAAAGAAAAAACCACGGATTAGTTGAATGATTTTTATTTTTTGTAGTGACATGGTGTTTAATTGCATTTCAAACTTTGATTTTGTAGAAGAAAAAAAATTTATTCTCATTAATATAGATTTTTTTTCATTTATTTTACATGTAAAAATAATAATTTTAATAATTTTAATTAAAAACATATTTTTTTTTAAAAAAACTTATTTTTAAACAAATACAACTAAAGATATTTCTTTTAATTTTTTTTTTAAACCACAACAACAAAAACTATTATAATATCAAACACACACTTGAAAATATATATTTTGTTTGATATTATAATAACAGTTAATTTTTTAAGTATTTTTTATTTGAAAATATATAGAAATAATATTTTTATTTATTTTTGATATAAATATATCACACTAATTTAAAAAAAAACAATTTAATTTAATTTTTTTTTTATGTAAAACGCTTTCTAATCACAAAACAAACGGGGCATAAAAAAGGTGGAATAATAAAATTTGGAAGCAGAAGAATCAAACGAAGAAAGAATAAATGCGTCCTTGTGCTTTGGTAACCTAAATGAAAACTCTCTCTGCAAGAACTGGAAGCTCCAACTGTAATGTATTACACTTTTAAGTACCTTTTTTACAGCTCTCTCTCTCTCTCTCTCTCTCTCTCTCTCTCTCTCTCTCTCTGTTTTATAGCATAGCTCTCAACTCTAATATTATATATATATATATATAAAAATGTGGGGGCATATGGGCATGCATTATACTTAGGCATAGGCCCGCGTACAACGTGGATATGTATTTTTTCTTTATGAAAAATAATATTCAGGTAGTGTAATTGCTTTAGAAAAATAAAAGAAATCGAGTTTAACAAATTAATTTAATTTTAATTAGATAATAAAAAATAGATAATAATAACAAACAAATAATTAAAAAAATGAAACAATAAGAAAAAATTCATGGAGGCACAAAATTAGATAAAAAAATTTGAGTCAACTTGATATAATGTGATAGACATATAATTTAGGTAATAAGAGGTGAGTCAACCCGTGGTAACCCGTAAAACTCATGGCCTGGATAATGAGATCAGGATAATTAAATAGAAAAAAATCAAAGAAAACCACAAGGTTAATTTTTTTTTTTTAAAAAAAAACACTAATGTTAAATGATGAAATAAAAAAGAAAATAAATATAAATCGACAAACACCAACTTTTCAAATCCATGACCCGAGTCATTAAACTATAAGCATTATATAAGGAAAAATGGTGAGCATAATCCCTAAAAAAATAAATGTTGAAGAATGAAAGGGGGGTTTAACAACAAAAAAAAGAATCTAAATTTAAAATAACAATTAAAAGAATAAGAATGAAAATCAAAATTAGAGGAAAGTTAAAAGCTTTTAACTGGAGGGTTAAATTTAAAAGAAAATTAACTCCAACAAAAAAAAAGCATCAAATTGAAAATAATAACATGATATAAATTTGGATTGGAGGGTAAAATTGAAAACTAATAATTTTTTTTATAAAATGACCAAGAAAAAAAATTTAAAAATTAAAAGAATAAGGATAAAATTTATATATATATTTGAATTGAAGGTCCAAATTGAGAAAAATAAAAATTTTACAAAAATACAAAAAAATCAAAATTAAAAGAAATGAAGCCGAAGTAGAAATATAAAAAACAAAGAAGACCAAGATACAATTTACAGAGAAGAGAAGGAAAAGAAAAGAAAGGTCGATCAATAATAAACCATCCACTCTCCGAAGACACATTCCACACTAGAAGAAAGAAGATGCGGTGACGCATCCAAAGAGATAATAGAAGGGCAGTATCCACCACCGAATAGAGCTACACACGTTGATTAAATTGCACTAGTGGCATTCATATGTTGGTACGTTTGTTGCACGCATCCAATAACTTTTTAAAATTTAATATTAATTAATTTATGTAAACATACCATGATACCCTTCATAACACCACAAACAATTTAAAAAGTAAAAGGAATTTTTATTTTTGAATTTAAAGACAAAGAAGCAATCTCATTGTTTATCCAAAATTATAAAAAAATGGAAACTACCCTACAAGCCAAATATATATGTTTTCGTCTCAAAGGGTATTTTAGTATTTGTATTGTTCATTTAAGAACAAAAGGACCCTACAACCACTCAACCAATACAAATATTATATAATATAGGGATAAAATAGTTATTTTATTATTGTAGTCCATAATAAAATTTCTCTGGTGATACACTAAAGACACTGTTTAAACTTTTTTTTTTAATATATTTGTTATATAGAAGGAAACAAGAAACCCGGCCCATCCATCTTTTATTTAAACACTGAATAATGGAGGAGAAGTCACTTTCAACGCTTCTAAAAAGCAAAAGCAACACCCCCAGGCTGCTGCCACCAAAAACTAATAAAATACATGGATAGTATTAAACTACAATCCGCATATTGGTTTAATTATAAAATTAAAAGTATTTATTTCCACTGTAGTTTTATACGTATCTTATTAAAAATTCTTTGTTGAAATCTTAGTTTTAAAAAACTATTCTCTCATGCATGACAGTTGCCATTGGGGGAAGGCAACCACCCTTGATCGTCCAATAACTGAGGTGATAAATCACTGCACATTATTTCTTTATAACCATGCATAATGTATATCTTTTTTCAATAATGGTTTTTTTTTTTTTTCAAGTTTTCCCCCACCTAGATGATGAGATAATGATGTAGCCAACCCAAATTTCAAAATGCTGGACAGCAAACTGAACATGAGAGAGGAGAGAGAGAGAGAGGGAGAGAGAGAGAGGGAGACCCCACTGTCTGATCATTGATTCCAGTTGGGCTTACACAGAAACCAACCTTTTTTTTTTTTAACTCGGTGAAGAGTTTTTCTTTGAAAAAGTAGTTTCTTTGTTTCATTCTTGTGTATTGATGGATGGATGCTCCTACTAACTTTTGTGCTAATACACAGAGCAAGAAAGAAAGAGACATGTAAGAAAGGAAACAACTATGTTTTTTCTTACCTCATTAAACGATTCCCTTACAGCAAGCACTCCAGCTTCCTAAATAATAACTGGGCTTTACCTCAGCTTCCTGTTTGCTATGATTAGTTTCTTCATTTAACTTCTCTCTCTCTCTCTCTCTCTCTCTCAGACAACAAAAAAGAAAAGATAAAAGAAAAAAAGGTGTCTGTTTTGATTTGGATTTAATGCTCTTGCAGAAAAGAAACTTGGTATGGAACCATAAAGTGGAATATATTATAGATCAAAGAAGGTGGACCACTTTGTTTTTCCTTGCAAATTTTGCGCTCTAGTTCCTGCCTTCTAAGTGGGTTTTGTTTTGTAAAGTATAAAGGATTGATTTTGATGAGCTTTCCCAGGTGGGTTCTTACAGTGTTTGAGTCTGTCATTGGGGAAAGGGGGTGATTTTGATGAGTTGTACTGGTGGTGGAGCTGGGGTTTTTGTCAAGTTTTCTAGGCTCTTTGTGAAGAGACACAGGTGGGAATTGTTGAAAATGTCTATTAATTGCAAGCTTTCTGGTTCAAATGGCACATCACAAGAAAGTTTGAAGCTCAGGAAGTCAAAGGAGGTTTTGCATGAAACTAATTCTGCCAGGAAATGGAAGAGAAAGTTTCTGCTTCTCTGGTTTTTAGGTGTTGCTGTTACTATAGGGAGCATTTGGCTTCTCTCGAGCTTTGATAGTGGGGCGTTGGGAAGGAAAGGTCGGAGTCTAGATTCGTGTGAAGAAGGAGCTCAGGTCTTGCTTCGCCATTTCAATGTCAGCAAGAACCAGCTTCATGCTTTGGGTTCTTTGTTCTCTGATTCAGATCAGGTTCTTTGTTTATAGCTCTTTCACTATATATATATACACTTTTGTTTTTGGTTTTAATCGTGTGCTAGAATTAGTGTCTGTTGATTGCTCCTGTTAATTAGTCTAAAAGCAAATTTTCCTTGTTATTATTGAATTTAAAATTTATTCTTCTTTGATTGACTTGTGAACATACGAGTAAATTGTGCATTCTGGAATTAAATTAGGACGCAAAAGGACTTGTTACTATACAAATAGTTAGATATGTATTTGTAGAGATTACATGCATACAGATATCATGAGTGTTGTACCTTTTCATGCGTGGACGGAAATATATGGCTATCATATGCTGGGATAGGGAAACCAAATGACAATTTAAACACATCTTTTTAAGTATGAAATTAGCAGAAAAAATTGAAGGAATACTTTTTGGAAAAGTTGCTGGAGAAGTCTCTTGCATTTCAGAAATAGAATGCTTGGTTAAAAACTTATTTTCACTGGTCTGTGTATTGCAGATAGCATCCCTTGATTGTACCAAGGAACCAGGACCGGAAATGCTAATAAATGATGTTGTTGCCTGTGCACTGAAAGTACCATGTTCAAAGAAGCAGGAATTTCAACAGCACATCAGATGGGTTGCTGAAGATGTAGGGCCTAATGGAAAATGCCCGGTTCAAGATGAGAATGAATTTAGGAAGCTTGATCAATCATTGCTGGATGATTCTGCATCATTTGTTTCACAATCTACAATTTCATCAATTTCACAGTATTCTGGAAAGGTAAAGCCTTGTTGCTGAAGCAGTTGTATATGTATGTCTCTTGCTTGAAAGTTTCAGAATTCTTGTTGTCAGTATTCAGTGTCCTGAACTTTAGTGCATTTTGAGTATATTAAGCAAATTTTCACACACTGCATGCATTCCTAACACACACACAGACACAGAAAAAAAAAAAAAAAAAAAACACCATGAAAGAGGGGAAAATATATGACTCTACCGAGTTGATAAACAAGAGGCTATGCTTTGTGTTATGTTGTGGGTTCTATGCTCCATCGCATCAAACCACTAACAATATGGAAATCCAGTAAAAAAAGTTCTTTTATATATTTTGAGTTTTTGATCTGTCTCTGAGTGTCTTGAATACACAAAGTTAGATAGTTCAGCAGAGTGTATTGGCTCACCAGAATATCCACCAAGTGAAAGATGAAAATAAGATAAAAATAATTTCAATGTAAGAAATTTGTCAGATGTGCTTACAAAACTCTCTTGGAGGTTCTGTTATTGGATGCTTCAATCTATTTCAAGTTGAAGCTTGTGCTTAGGTACTTTGGTGAAATTATCATAGCTGCATGACATGTTTTCAGTCTTCTGTTTGAGTTACTAGCTGCATTGCCAGGATCATGCACTCACCTTTCGTCATTTCTACAGTAAGTATAAAGAACTGGAAAGTAGCCTTTAGACTTGACAAAATTGATGCAAGAGAAATATGTATTTCATTACTCAAAGAAAATTGATTGGAGAAATCAAAAGCTTATTTTACCTTTGAGTGATGCTACATAGGTATTTTGTCTCTTGGGCTATTTTGACTGGTCATAATATTTGCAGAGAAGGGAAGTGGACTGTGCAGAAGATCATTGTAAACTTTTTTCATTTGATTTGGTAAAAGAATGCTGGTGGGTCCTTGTTGGAATGATAGTGAGCTGCATACTATTGGGTTATAACTTAAAATTTTGGAGGAAGCAAAATCAGAAGCTAGCTCAGCTGGAGCCAGTGCCTCAGCAGCGGCAACAATTGTTGCAGATGAATCAGCATCAACTATCCCATAGTCCTCCTAGAGGTGCTGGAAAGTGGAGGAAGAAACTTCTTATAATATTTGTCCTGCTTGGAGTGCTTGTATCTGTTTGGTTGTTTTGGCACTTGCATGAAAAGATAATATCAAGGAGGGAAGAGACTCTTGCTAATATGTGTGATGAACGGGCACGAATGTTGCAGGACCAGTTCAATGTTAGCATGAACCATGTACATGCCTTGGCTATCCTTGTATCCACCTTTCACCATGGAAAAAATCCTTCTGCTATTGATCAGGTGATATTTGGCTTTCCATATTTGCTAATCTGTTCTAGGAATTGTGTGTATAAAAAATAATTGGGAATGAACTTGTACTAATTGCATTTCCTTCATTATATAAATCATGCAAAACCTCTATAACAACAAGATGCTATGTTAATGTCAAACTTCTGCTTAGGGACTGGAGATTTTAACTGAAGAACTCAAATTGTTACCATATAGGAGTAGCATGCAATGCTTGGAAGAAAAATGATCTTACCTTGAACTCTCTTTTATTTCACAGAAAACATTTGGTGAATATACCAAGAGAACAGATTTTGAGAGGCCACTTACTAGTGGTGTTGCTTATGCTCTAAAAGTTCCTCATTTAGAGAGGAAGCAATTTGAAGAGCAGCATGGATGGACAATTAAGAAAATGGGAACGGAGGACCAGACTCTAGTCCAAGACTGTATCCCAGATAAATTGGATCCTGCACCCATCCAGGATGAATATGCACCTGTGATTTTTTCTCAAGAAACAGTCTCTCATATTGTCTCAATTGACATGATGTCTGGAAAGGTGTGTTTCCATATAGTATACATAGCTTCGTCATTGCAGTTAATCTGTTTTCTTTTTATCCAACAAGTTCTTTTCCCTTGTAGATAAGCATGATTACAGTGCATGTACTTGATCATAATTTCTATTTGACTTCCTGTATTTTTATTTTTTCTACGAGTATCCGGACTTTTAAAGAAGGACAAATGAAGTGCTTTTGTTCCAAAAATACCCTTCTCAAGATTTAATTAAAAAAATTAAATAAATGTGTTGTGATATCTAATTTTCCTATTGCAAACCTTCCATTCATTAGGGCTTCTATATATTGTTTGGATGATAAATTAAAATTTTAAGTATGTTCAGTGTATGGTTCCAATAACAGAACCTATTGCTTACTCTTCTTCTGTTTGAGGAAAGCAATAAGGGTTTGGATTAGAGCTCTTGATTCATATTTAGGTAAATCCTTAGAATTTTAGTGATTTTGGAACTATGAAGCTGCTTTTCTTAAATGGCTAGTTTTCACCTCTCATGCAATAGAGCCAAATTAGTTGATGCCAACCATACTAGCACCTGGGTAATAATAAATATACACTGTTGCATTATTTTTTAATATAAAAAACAAATAAATGTTTGAAGATGGTATTGAAGAAAGATGTGGCTCTGCAACTCTGGATGAGTGTTATACTTTTGTTGCTTCTTTAGCTTGTATGTCAAGCATTTTTTTAAAGGAAAAATATTATATGGATTTTGGCTGAAAATATAGGTTTCTGTTTATATTCAAAACCTTGTTCATCTTGCACAACTATCATTACAGGTCAATATGAAGAGCATCTGCTAGTTGATAATTGAGATGCACACTGAATTTTATCATAATATATCAAGAGATACAAGTTCAGAAAATAAATAAATTATATTAGACCATTTCTTCCATGTACCTATACGGAGTTTGTTCTAACAACAATTGCCATATTTATATAGGAAGACCGCGAGAACATCTTGCGAGCAAGGGCATCTGGAAAGGGAGTGTTGACATCTCCTTTCAAACTTTTGAAATCGAACCACCTGGGAGTTGTTCTCACATTTGCTGTCTATAATACTGACCTCCCTGATGCTACACCAGAACAAAGAATTGAAGCCACTGTTGGGTAATTCTTTCTTCTCCAAATATTCTTGGTTTCTTGCACATGGTATGGTGACTTCAAATATTGTCATATGGTACATTTCTTTGAGATGAACTTAACTTTTAATCTGGGCTCACTTCTTATAAAGGTATCTTGGCGCATCTTATGATGTACCATCTCTAGTGGAGAAGCTTCTGCACCAACTTTCCAGCAAGCAAACAATTGTCGTGAATGTTTATGATACAACTAATGCAACTGCTCCCATTCTCATGTATGGTACTGATGTTACTGATACTGGCCTTTTGCATGTCAGTAGCCTTGACTTTGGTGATCCAATGCGGAAACATGAAATGCATTGCAGGTTAGTTCTCTTAGTGACAAGGTTTAGATTATCACAAAGATGAGTGATCTCTTATCTCCTCATTTCCATTGGGCACAGGTTCAAGCATAAACCTCCTTTACCCTGGACAGCAATAAATGCATCAGTTGGGCTCCTTGTTATTACTCTTCTTGTTGGCCACATCTTTCATGCAGCCATTAGTAGGATTGCAAAAGTTGAGGAGGACTTTCGTGAGATGATGGAGCTCAAAGCTCGTGCTGAAGCTGCGGACGTGGCAAAATCTCAGGTACATTTCCTGGTCCTTTTGATGGGTTTCATCCTATAAATATGGCTTCTACTCCTTGCATCTTTATTTATCTTCTATTTGAAATACTATTACTTAAGAAGTTCTACATTCTTCCGGCAACTAAAGTATTCTCATCCTTGCAGTTTCTTGCAACTGTTTCCCATGAAATAAGGACCCCAATGAATGGTGTTTTAGGTAATTAGAAATGTGTTGTTTATACAATGCATATCCTGCCAATATGGGAAAATTTAATATCTAAATGCTGCGTCCAACATATTTTAGGTATGCTGCAAATGCTGATGGAGACTGATCTGGATGTAAACCAAATGGACTATGCCAACACTGCTCATACTAGCGGAAAGGATCTAATTGCACTGATTAATGAAGTTCTAGATCAGGCTAAGATAGAATCAGGCCGGCTAGAATTGGAAGCAGTTCCTTTCGATCTGCGTTCTGTTCTTGATAATGTTCTATCACTATTTTCAGGAAAATCCAATGAAAAAGGGATTGAGGTACATATAGAGCAACTCTCTTTATTGCTCATTTTCTTCTCCTTTTCTTGGCATTGATATCATTTCTAACCCAAGCTTGTCTCCAATTGTTCTTTTGGGTGAGAGAAGTTGGCTGTTTATGTTTCTGACCGGCTCCCTGAAGTTGTTATTGGTGACCCTGGACGGTTTCGGCAGATAATTACAAATCTTGTTGGAAATTCGATGAAGGTTGGTTTCAGCAAAATAATTATGGCTACATTTTTTGTTCAATATTCGAAATAATGTTTAATACAACTGCCATTTCTATAAGCTACATATCTAATTGTGGATGGTGTCAGATTGATAATTCATCACTACAGCTAAAAGCTTTGTATATGCAGTTTTCTATTTGTATGTAACATCTTAGTGGTTGTGCAAATTTGGTTCACTAATGTTTTCCACTGTTATACCCTCAGTTTACACGCGACAAAGGGCATGTGTTTGTTTCTGTGCATCTGGCAGATGAAGTGAGAAGCCCTCTTGATGTCAGGGATGCAGTGCTTAAACAAGGGCTGGAGTTGGTTCAGGATACATCAAGCAAAGTTTATGACTCATTGAGTGGGTTTCCTGTTGTCAACCGATGGAAAAGTTGGGAGAAATTTAAAAAGTCAAGCTGCATAGATTCTAGGGATGAACCTGAAATGATTAGACTACTAGTTACAGTTGAGGATACAGGAGTGGGAATACCAGAAGATGCACAGGGACATATTTTCACGCCTTTTGTGCAAGCTGACAGTTCCACTTCACGAAAATATGGTGGAACTGGAATAGGATTAAGCATTAGCAAATGTCTGGTGGATCTCATGGGTGGGGAGATTGGGTTTGTTAGTGAATGTGGCATTGGCAGTACCTTTTCATTTACTGTTTCTTTCAGAAAAGGAGAATCAACTTCTCTGGATACAAAGTGGCAGCCTTATGATCCAGCTGTTCTGGAGGTCCGAGGAGGGAGAGCCCTGGTAATTGATGAAAGAAGTGTCCGAGCTGAGGTCACGAAATATCACTTGCAGAGGTTGGGAATAACTGCAGATATAGCTCCCAGTCTGAAGTCAGCATGTGCATATCTATCTAGTGGTTACTGCACAAGGTACATTTGATTTTATTAGCATAGTTGTGTGAAAATTTGAGGTTGGCTTGAATGTGATTAATGTTAAACTGTCATGAAAAAAAACTCTATCGCAAATGCCAATCCATGCTTGCAAAAATTGTCATCTTATCTCACAATTAGTGAAAAATTTGGAAATTTATGAAAGAAAGTTACTACTTGATGAGTTTCAGAAAAACATTACTGTCATATGATATTCAATTTGATTTTCTGATGTGCGCTTAATTCCTTTTAACAGTATTCCAGCAGATTTGCCTATAGTTCTTATTGACAAAGACGCTTGGGACAAAGAATCTGGCATTGCTTTCCATCATTTGCTGAAAATGCCCAAGAAAAACGATGGGACAGATATCCAGGTAGACCTTTCGAAGATTTTTCTCTTGGCTACCACCATCAGCTCTGATGAACGCTTAGAGCTAAAAACCTCTGGTTTAGTAGATAATGTACTGGTGAAGCCTCTTCGGTTAAGTGTCTTAATCGCTTGCTTCCAAGAAGCTTTTGGAAGCGGTAAGAAGAGTGAAGTAAATAGGAAGAAACCACCAGCACTTCACAATTTACTGAGAGGAAAACAAATTTTGGTGGTGGATGACAATTTGGTAAACAGAAGAGTGGCTGAGGGTGCTCTTAAAAAGCATGGAGCAATTGTTACCTGTGTGGAGAGTGGCAAGGCTGCTTTAGAAAAGCTTAAACCACCACACAGTTTTGATGCTTGCTTCATGGACTTCCAAATGCCAGAAATGGATGGGTAATCTCTCTGTTCTAATAGAATAATTATGTTTTTTGACTTTCTTTCATTGGAAATGTTCAGTCACGGATTCCTACATGCAAAAATGATTCATAGTCTGTAATCATTATGCAGCTTTGAAGCCACACGTCAAATCCGGTCTATGGAGAGTCAGTTTAATGAGAAAATTGCATCCGAGAAAGCATCAATGGAGCTACTTGGAAATGTAGCATATTGGCACACACCAATATTGGCAATGACAGCTGATGTGATTCAGGCAACAAATGAAGAATGTCTAAAGTGTGGGATGGATGGTTATGTGTCAAAGCCATTTGAAGATGAGAAGCTTTACAATGCTGTGACACGGTTTTTTTAGTCTAGTTGATAGAGTGAATTGACATGCTAGAAGTTGCTAACATCTCTTCAGCCTGCTGGCTGATCCATGCATTTTGGTTGACCCTAAATGCATTTGTTTGGCCAACTGGCAACAAGCCACAGCTATGAGGTCATGGAAGGAACGGTCGATGCCACATTCTTCTAATCTATCTACCCATCGTAATTTCTAGCATCATGGTAAGTGTTTTCCAATGGTCATGCATATGTGCATCAAATTCCCAATGTCTTCATGAATAAAAACTTTTCATCCATATCCTCAAATAAGGCTCCTCTCTTCTTTGAAACTCTTAAATAGATTTACTTTATGAGACCTTCAATGTTTGCTGAAAACCTATCTTGTTCATACCACATTATTCTTTGTTTCTTTTAAAGAGTGTTTCTTTCGCAGTTCTTCTCAAAGGGATACGTAATGTGAAACTAGGTTAGATAGTTGATATTTCTACAAACCATGCCCCCTGCTGTTTAAATTGTCTAAGCTTATTGAAATTCTTGTTTGCACTGAATTTCCCATTTATGATGCTATGAAATGCTCTGTAAAATTGAGAAATGTTAGAAGTGTCAGCAACTGCAGAGTCATCACTGTATATCGTGAAATTAATTGTTCGGCTTCTCATATAATAGGGGGTGTGTAAAGAATAGTTATTTGTTTCCAGGAATCTGAGCTTGCGACAAACTTATGGGTTCAAGAATGCATGGATCTGGTGAGCGCAATCAGGTGCCTTTGATCAGTTGTTTGCATCATTTCCCGCTCTGTGATTGCTCCAAGATGACGATAGCTAAATGGTGCTGGTGGCTTTTCTGCACATACTAGTTTTGTCTACTATTATTCTATTCCCTTCTCAATTTTGTTTTCCAAATTCTTCATTCTTGTAGGCAGTTCATAAAATGTCACAATGCTGCATTCTTTGAACTCTAATGAGATGATCAATTCGTCTTTCTATCCTCGATGGATTTGTGCATAGGAACATGTGCAAGCTAAAGAGGTTAGAATGTTGAACGAGCCATCTAATTAGGGTTGGGTACAGCCTTATGACATTTTAATATTTATCTAAATATTCTCCCTCTTAAGGAACAGCACAATAATAGCAGGCGATGAACATATGATGTGGTAAAGCCCCAGAGTGTACAGGAAACCGCAGTTACCATGAGGCTTTATAGGGAGCAGAATTTTTTTTTTGGTTAAAGTGTGAATTTGTATTCATTCTGATTGGTTCCTATGGTCTTGTATGTAGATGAGAATGAGGTGCTGTGACTGTTACTCATGTGTAAAGTAGGAGCTGTTTGTAACTCGTTCATCCTTCGTTGTATCATAAAATGTAACATTGTATTGTATACGGTGTGAATATGAAGTCGACTAGATTCTTTTTGGGGGGCAAAAGTGTTGAACTAAATCTGATGCATCCTTGTTTTGATCCTTTTTTCTGTGTTCATCAATGCATGCCCGTGTTTTCGCTGTTATGGTGCCTCGTTCAATACCAGCTGATATGCCCCATAATGCCCCTGATTTGGTGAAGATGATGTGCAGCTAAAATGTGGTTGATAAATGTTAGGGAGAGGCTGCTTGGAGAAATACATGGGCAATTGCCTTCATTGGGCAAGAGATACCATTAATCATATTGATGGATACTGTTTACGATCCTAAAGCAGAAGCTCCATCTTTTTACACAGTTGACTTCATTTTCCCCGCTTCTAATCATGTGAGATATGCCACTCACATGGACACCTAAGAACAGGACAAGCAAGGCACCTTTCATATTGCACCGGGTAGAACATAGGATGCCTGCAGATCGAGATTCCATGGCCATGAATAATTTGAGTCGTTTTAAAAGATGGAGTTGTTCTTCTCTTTATACAATTGGAATCCCTTCAACTCAATCTAAATAATATAGTATTGCAGAAGCACAACCTTTCCTTGTTGGGGTGAAAATGAGCTTATCTGGAACGCATTTGCAAGCTGACCTCGTATACCCCCCTTCACATGGCTGTCACTTTGTTGTCTAGCTACCGAATTACCATGTAATTTACTCGGTGTAAGGGTGTTTTTTTGTGTTCTATATATGGATCTAACCAACAAGCTTTCTGTGGATACACTTCTCTGCAACAGATTAGGTTATTCTGCCATTGTGACCTGTCTTTGTTTCTTTCTTTCGAAAATATGCCAATCCTTTGGAAAAGGACAATGCTAGCCCTTCTTATCCTGTCCATAACTCCCAGGAAATCAGGTAAGCTAAGCAATACAGCCTGAACTTCCCATCTGAGGAGAAGCTGGTTCGTTTTATCATTATTTATCACAGGTTGTTTTGTTCATATCTCACATAAGTTCTTGTTGGTGTATGTTTGGAAATAAATACTAGATGGGGAATTAGAGCAATGGTGCGTAGCAGATGAGCAGACCCCAGATGATGAGTTGCAGATGGCGTTGGACTGGGCTTGTGGGAAAGGTGGTGCAGACTGCAGTAAGATTCAAGTGAACCAGCCTTGCTATTTGCCAAATACTGTGAGAGACCATGCTTCCTATGCCTTCAACAGCTACTTCCAGAAGTTCAAGCACAAAGGTGGATCTTGCTACTTCAAAGGAGCTGCTATCATTACAGAACTTGACCCCAGTAAGCACTTGCTAAGTTTTTTTTTTTTTTTTAATCTCTAGTTATTTCTCGACTTGTTTTTAGTGAGGCTCCACCATAGGAAATCTTGCAGGTTGTAAATATCAAATTATCTACTTTTGATTATGAAAAGAAAAGGGAGACAATTCTGTTTTCCACATGCTTAGAAAGTGTAAGCCATGTGAGAGTAGCAGCTGGAAATCATTTTTCTATACTTTCTCTGTGTTAAATGATTCTCATTGTTCTTTTAAAAAATTGACGTGCAGGTCATAGCTCTTGCCAGTACGAGTTCCATCCCTGATTCAAATCCATGAGAACCATCAACACAGAAGATCAGCATTTCACTAGGGATAGAGATTTTTCAGTTTCAGATATTTTGTTCCTTTAATTTTTAGCAGCTTTGAGCTTTTCTCATTGCAAATTAAATCAGGTTTTCACATGAGATGAGCTTAGACATACTTTGCCAAGGTCCTTTCCTAGTTTTCCTTCTACTTCATATTTTCTTCAACAAATTTGCTTCCACTAATGTCCGTTTCTGGAACTGAAAATCTTTCTTCTAGCCAACACATGAGATTGCTTTCATCATGTAGCAACATGAAGCAATCATGCAAGAAAACTTGATACTAAGTCGCATTTATGATGTTCAATGGACAATCACCAATTCATGATTATCTAAGAAAGAATCGTTGGAGTGGACATAGTAGTACATTGGAAAAGCAACTGCAAATCTCTTTCAGAAAAGTTTGAGACTCGAATTGAAGGATGCACTGAAGAATCGCAAAACTTTTTCTCTGCCACAGATCTTTTTCGTGGAACATAACAAATTGAAATCATCACAGCCCAATAGCGATTGCACATTTTTCCATTAAGAATACTCGCAGCACGATAGAAAATATCAGCAACAAATGTTAACCTACATTCACTTCAAGTTCCCTTAGACTCCGAACAGTGATGGAGAAACTGCCACGAAGCAATCCAATAATTTCACAAGCACCATGATATATAATACATAAAGATATGAAATATGAACCATCATCAAGATAGTGAATAGATAGTTAAACAAAGTTCCTTCAGTATCTGCTAAAGCCCCAAAGCATTGATGTATGATACTTGTGACGCAGAAATGAAGATTCACCGCCATCTTAAAGAGGTCTATCCTTAGAAAAGCAAGCTTGCCCAAGCAGCAATAAATGCAAAGCCACCAAATGGAGCCAAAGTAGAATACTTTCTGTCCTCAAGAAGTGCCACAGTATAACACCTACACAATTCCAGATTAACTTCATTCAGACTTTAATCTCCAATATGGTGTTCGTTGCGAATGGAAAAGATAACTTGCTCAAAACAGGACACTAAGAAAAGAATAATCTAGATGAAAGCCAACCTCCACTAATGCAAGTTAAAATAATTGTAGAAAAAGTAATGACTGAAATACAGCGTTGCAATCAATTTAGCTTAACAAGAGCCGCGAGAATGGAGCTATCATAAGGTGTTTTCCTTTTTCAAGACAAATGCTACCCGAGCTGTAAGTCCAGTCAAGCAAATCATATAGCTTAGTTGGTATAGGAACTCCTTTATACGACTATATCTACAGTCTAAACTGAGAGCAAATATATGCTTGGTTCCTGGCTTTTTCCAAAGCAGCAGAAATATAACATTGTTCCAAACATAAGCTGAAACAATAAAAGCACCGAGTTCCAGAAAGTCCATATCCTAACAAAACAAAGAAATCAAATGTAATGTATGGTTCTTGATGTTGGTAGCTGAGGCTCAGTATAACAATAAGACAGTTGCAGGTCAGTTTGTTATTGATATATTTTAAGGTTTCCTATCATTAGTAAAGTCACCTGGTCGATTAAATTATCATGAGACATATGCATACGGTAAAAAAAAAAAAGATTTTTTCAGTCGCAAATCACCAACAAGGGCAGCTTTAGCATCAGAAAAAACGATGCAAATGCAAATTCAAAATCCCAACAAACTTTCATTCGAAAACTGGTAAACATGACTTACGTTCCAGAGAAAGCAACAATCCCAGTAGTCAAAAGGCCTCCAAACTGAGACAACAAATTTCAATCAGAATTAACAAAAGAAATGAAAGGAGAAAGAAGGTGGGAAAGTGGGAAGAAACTCACAATGTGGGGGCGTTTGGTGATAGGAGCAGCAAGAAGGGCTGCAGTGTGAACCAAATGGTATAAAGACGCTGTTTGCCATACCTTCACAATCACAATCAAGAATTGCTTGCTATCATTTAGAACAAGTATTTAACAAAAGAACGAGAAAGAGAAAAGGAGGACCTCTTTATAAGTGGGATTTTGGGGCTTGAAGACATGAGCACCATAGGTCCCCAATCCGAGAGCTGCTACCCCTGTTTGTTTGTGATTTTTCCAGTCAATCAAACATAAATTATACTGCCAGGAAATATAAATTTGAAGTGGTAGAATAGCAGTAAAGTACCGGAGACAGCAGCTATACTGTGCCACATCGAAGGAACCATTCTTCTTCGACTTGAACTTCCTTATGCTTCGCTTCTTGATCTCTCTCTCCCCTCTCTCTCTCTCTCTGGGTTTCAGCCTCCAGGACAGGAGGAGAGTCAACCACTCTAAGAGATCTATGGGCCAAGATTGATGATACTAAGTGGGCCGATTATCGATTGGATAATGGGTAATATCTGATTGATTCTACTTCTTTCTTTTTATATTGGGCTGGATCTGAGCCTAACTCCCCAAATCTCACTTCCCACATGTAAAGAGTAATTGGTGTCCACCACTTCTTCAAACAATTCAACTTTTTTTTTTTTTCACGAGGTTTCCCCAGCTTAAGACGAAGTGTACACAAAATAGAAAAATAAATAGACAAAACTATAGTTGGTGTATAGCATAAAAAACCCTAATTAATAAACTTGTGTTTCCTAGATGGTAATATCATCTATAAATTGTTAAAAAAAATTTAAATATTTATTTGCTTCTAATTAATTTTTTTTTCAATAGTTTTGATATGCTGATATTAAAAATTAATTTTAAAAAATAAAAAATATTATTATGATGTATTTTTAAATAAAAAATATTTTAAAAATAACTATTAATCCAATATTATACTAAAATAACTCATGTAGCGGGCAAGAAAAAGAGAGATGGATTAAGTGATAGCAAGGATATCCCCACATGTTGGAATGTTTTTAGTTTTTAGGTTGTACCCAATAATTATGGAAACAAATTAGGGACAGGAAAATAAATAAAGCTTAGCCTTTATATGGTTTTTGATGTGATGTGAAGGGTGTGCACGCTTTTCCTTTTCTTTATTTTTTTTTTTCTTTTTATCTTTAGATTGCTTGGCAGGTAATGAAGTTGGTGACAATTTAAAGAAGATCATCATCTATGATGCCAAACAAAGAGGTGATTTTGTCGAGCAACCTGCTAACAATGTTAGGGTAAACATTCATAAATGTCCTCCAACTCAAGATCCACTCCAAGTCCTGTTTCAAGTTCGAACAAATGCGTCAACAATGCCTCTATATCTATATCATATCATCCAAGATTATTTTCTTTCTTTCTTTTTTTACAATATGATCATGTCCAGGTTCATGCATGGATTATGTGGGATACGGCAAGTTAGAAAAAAAACGATGATCTTTTAATTAAATAGGGTTAGAAGGAGAGCAATCAAAAGAAAACAAGGAAGACTTTGATCTTTTGAAAATCAAATCTTGAACAAATTCTCGTAGACTTTACTTTATTATTTGCATCTTATTCATAGAGAATCTCTACGGTAGTTGTTCCATTCTTGAAATCTAAGGTCGAATCTTTCCGGTTCAAGATGATGATCTTTTCGTCAATGAACAAATTCTCATATTTAAGCATTAATTGATAATATCTTTCCAATATCTAATCGAATGTTGGGTTAAATTAGCTGCTTTTTCATATAATTATTTAAAAGTGTAGCTGTGGTTATTTTTAAAAATACTTTTCGTTCTGAAATACATTAAAATGATGTTTTTTCATTATTAAAAAATTAATTTTAATATTAAAACATCAAAACGATTCAAAACACATAAAAAAATTAATTTTTAATAAAAAAAATTAAATTTTTTTAAAAATACAGTAACGATGTACAAGTTTAAGAAAACAAAAGGTTCTTCTTTTAAGTTTTGAGTATCTTCAATTAATTTATACATGCATTAGTGAAAGTAAAAAAAGAAATATTCTAATGATTTTAAGAGGTATTACCCATATCAATTTAGCATATCCAAAACAATCGTAATCCTTGATCATCATAACCAACCAACGCTTGAGTGACATTTAACTTGAATAAAATCAAAGTACTTGAACAAAATGAAAGGGAGAGAGTATGTGTGTATATATAAATATAAATGCTTGCAACTTGTGTTAATGGGCTATATTCTCTCTGGGATATAAGCACGCATGCCAGCGAAACCAGTAAACAAGTTCCCGACAATAGCTTTATGAGTTCCAAGAAAGATGTCGAGCTTAACTTTGAATCCCTACGTTGACAATGCGATCATATGATGTCCTGCTGGCTGGCTGGTGATAAATAATGACAAGGACAACATTGAAACTTGTCTGTGTTGAATTTGGTGCGTACGTGCACTTCACAGATGAGCCACGCATGTGTTTTTAGCAAGCAAGAATCCATCGACAGCACCACAAACATGCTCCATAGCCATCCATCCCTTGAACTTGGTGCGTACGTGCTCTTCTCATTGCAGTATTTGCCTCGCCATTCCGACAATGAATCGAGCCAAGGGCCCAAGTTTTGAGTCACAATATGTTTGGTATGTAAAACAATTATCTTTAACCTAAAAATTTAAATTATTAAGTGAGGTTTTAAGATATAATTTATATTATTTTCTAACACATCTTCTTAAGTGAAAATATTTTGAGTTTGAAACTTATACATGTCCACGTTATCTTGTGCTTAATTTTTATAAAATAAATAGGGATGGTGAGATTCGAACTTGTAACTGCTTGGTTATTAAAGCTCTGATACCATGTTAAAGAACCATCTTAATTTAAAATTTAAAATTATAATATAAAATTTTAAAATATAATTTATATTATTCTCTAACACAATAATCAATCCTGGATCACGAGAGTTCGTTGGCCATCCATTGTCATTGATCCCTGGTTCATGCACATCTGCCTACGGCCTCCAATGTTCTGTGAAGTTATTGAAGAACTAGGTAGGAGCTCGAATCATTGCCTGCCTGGTCTTCAAGAACTAGGTCTTGTAGAGAGACAAACAAGTGTCAGAAGGACCCGCATGGGACCCAGATAGGAAAGTGAAAGAGGGGTCAATTTGAGGCTCAATTGAAGGGATTTTAGCTTTTACAAAAACAACACCCAATCTGCATAGCAAACGCAAGAAAGAGTAGAGAATAAATGGCGTCCAATCCCCCGAAAGCCCATAAATTTGGTCGGCAAAACGAGAGGGATGTTCGGATACAAAAGTCAAAGTCTCATCATGTCTTGGCTCCTCCAGTTTTGTCTTAAGGCCTCATAGAAATCTGGGATATTGATTTTTAGTGTCATTTGCATGAATCATGCGCGCCGGGTTTTATCCGGACACCGTGTGTGGGGTTGTGGAATCGAGTACGAGTCTGCCCCCCTGAGCCTTGACTTTTTTATTACTTTCTTGCCTTTTCCTCTTGTTGGTCCAATCCAAATACAAATAAATACAAAAAAAAAAAAAAAATTGCAGTTGATTTAATGGTCAATGACTGATTTTGCAGACTTTGTCAAATAACAAGCACTGTTGTTTTTCTTTGACAACATCAATTTTTCTTTGAAATAAAATTTATTGATATTAGAGAGAGAGAGAGAGAGAGAGAGAGAGAGAGAGAGAGCTGTGGCCTTGCATTCGAATCAGCCCCCCAAACGGTAAGATTGGTGTCTATTCCAACTTTTTTTTAGTCCTCAATAAATTAGGCCTCTTCCTAGCAACTCAGCGATGGAATTTAATTCCTTCAAGAAGTTTAGTGTCTGCCATACACCTTACTGTCTAGTCAGTCTGGAGCTATCTTTATCATCCATGGCTATCTTTTTACAAGAGTGCTAACCTTTCTTTATCAATACCTATCTCCTATCAATCTTTCTCACAATAAAATATTAATAATTTTTATCAATCACCAATGAATATTAATTCTTCCCATTAATAATATAACAAGATATAACAACTCATTTTACAAGTTATCTATGCGACAAAAAAAATTATTCTCTATCATTACTTCATTCTCCACGAAAAAAACTTATGATCGAGGTATATAAGCACCTCAAGTCACCAAGTAAACACATAAGATAGCTAAAAACCACATAATACAAGTCCATACAAAATACAAATATATAACCCTTACACACTTCATTTTCAGTTTCATTCCCTTTCTAACTTTCTTTGTCAATAGTTATCTATTATCAATCTGTCTCATTAGAGAACACTAACATTTCTTGTCAATCACTTGCGAATATCAATCCTTCCCACCAATAGCATAACAAGATATAACAACTCATTTTACAAGTTATCTATACGATAATAAAATTATTCTCAATCATTACTTCACTCTCCATAAAAAACTCACGTGATCGAGGTATATAAACACCTTAAGTCAGCGAGTAAACGCATAAGACAGCTAAAAACCACATAACACAAGTTTATACAAGAACAAACATACACCCCCTTACACACTTCATCTTCATTCTCTTCCTAACTTTCTTTATCAATAGTTATCTCTTAATAATCTATCTTATTAGAGGACAATAACATTTCTTATCAATCACTTGTGAATATCAATCATTCCCATCAATAGCATAACAAGGCATAACAACTCATTTTACAAGTTATATATGCGATAAAGAAAATTATTTTCTATCATTACTTCACTCTCCACAAAAAAGCTCACGTGATCGAGGTATATAAAAATCTCAAGTCACTGAGTAAACGTATAAGGCAGCTAAAACCATATAACACAAGTTCATACAAGACAAACACACACACCTTACACACTTCATCTTCATTCTCTTTCTCTTTCTATTTCTTGCACATTATTCTCCTCTTCCAGCTTATTAACTTGGACATTTAAGGATTCTCGAGACTTATTTTGCAGGGAATATCAAATCTAGAGATAAAGCTCTTTTCCAAACCTAAATACTTTTTTTGCATATTATTCCCCTCTTATAATTATTAACTTAAAGTATGTATATTATTCCCCTCTTATAGCTATTAATTTAAGCATAAAAAAGGTCCTCTATTTGTGATAGAAAACTTGTTTCAAGAGAACATCAAGACGGCCAAGATGAAGCCCGGATACTTTAGTCCAAGACGCACGGCGGTGGAAAGGCTTGAATCAATGCGAAACTGCTGCATAATAATTAATTACGACCAAAGTAGAGGATTATGATGATTTTTATTTGATCTGATATAGCTTGTATTCTTCTTTTTTTCTTGTGGTAGAATCGTGTTTAATCTGAAAAGGAAAAACAGCATAATAAAGACCTTAAACCATTTGCTAATAAATTATCTGGTTTTTTATGGATCAAACAGCCTTAGCTCGATCATTTACTGTAGATTATTATCGTTTCTTTCTCATTGATTCGTACAAAAGAGATAAACACAAAATCCAAGTGGGTATCGAGAGAGGCCCTCACTTTGGAGGGGACAAGCTATTCCTTCTTTTAGTGATTATTTTGCACATCCGATTCCCATAGAACATTTTTTTAAGAAGGAATCGCTTCGATTAACATGTCCCAAAGAAAGGAAGATCTCTCAGCCTAACATAAAGAAAGATGACGAAGATTGTTTGTCTCCTTCGAGAAGTCTCCTAGCGTGCTAGAGTGGTTATGGATATTTTTTAAAATATTTTTTTATTTAGAAATATATTAAAATAATATATTATTTTAGTTTTTTAAAAATCATCTTTTACATCAGCACATCAAAATAATTTGAAAATACAAAAAAATATTAATTTAAAATAAAAAAATAATTTTTTTTAAATACTTTTAAAATACAAAAACAAACAGATTCTTTATTTGATCGATAAATTTTAAAAATAAAACTTGTAATTATTACTATTCATTTATTTTATTTTGTATAAATAATTGGTTATTTAGGTAATTATTATGAATAAAACAATTGCATAAGATCTCAAATATCATAGAATTAAAAATTTATTATAATTATTTTTTAGAATATTTTTTATTTAAAAATATATTAAAAAAATAATTTATTAAAAAAATTCTTAGTTCTAAACTCTTACCACTGGACTACTTATTAAATTATTAAAATTATTATTATTTGATCTTAACATGCTTGGATATATCTTGGATTAAATTTAAATAATAATAATAATAATAATAAAAGATTATAATGTTTATCATCAATATCTAATCTGAAAGATTAGAAGAGACTGTAACACTAAAAATTAAAAAAAAAATTAAAAAAAAAGAAGAAGAAAGAAGAAGCATGATATGAATGAAACTAACGAAAAGGAACTCAAAAAGGTACCATGTTGTTGTTAGCTGAAGTGTAAGGCACTACTTCCACGTCATCTGTAATCTATTTGCCTTTCACGCTAGCTACTCATCGTGTAGGTCCCTTTCCTCTCTTTCTTTTTCTCCGAATAACCTTTGATTTCCGTAGGAATTACCATGACTGCCCCAATCTCCCTCCACTCACATGAACAAATTTCATTGGCTGGTGGGTTTTTATTTTTATTCTTGAATCTTGTTTATCTGTTTTTGCTGTTAAAAACTGTTTTTTTTTTTAGAATATTTAGAATTTTTTAAATTTTTATGATGTGTTAATGTTAAAAATAAATTTTAAAAAATAAAATAAAATATTATTTTAAATGTATTTTTAAATAAAAAATATTTTAAAAAATAATTATAATAGATATTTAATTCTGTGAGCTTTGAGATCCTGTTTAATTGTTTTATTCATAATAATTGGCTAAACAACCAATTGTTTATACAAAATAAAACAAACGAATAATGATAATGACAGGTTTTCTTTTCGAAATTTATTGATAAAGTGCATGATTGTTTTTTTTTTAAGTGTTTAAATTTTTTTTTAATTAATATTTTTTAATAATTTTAGATTATTTTGATGTGTTGATTTAAAAAATAATAATAATAAATTATTTTAATATATTTTTAAATAAAAAATATTTTAAAAAATAATTATAATCATAATTTCCTCAAAATCTCATGCTTTAATTGCTTGTGGGGGGTGGGAATGTTGATGTCGATCAATCAACCACTAGGAAGCAAAGACTTGATTAAAGAATCCGTAAACTTATTTAATAATTTATTCTCTTTTTTTTCTTAAGGTGATCTTGTAGATCTTGGCCTGACGATGCTTCCTCTAAATTGCTTTATTTTCTGTTTTTTAAATGTTTGGTGGCTAATCCAAAGTCTTAAAAGTATTCATTTAAATGATTAAAAATAAAAAATTCAACTGAGTTTCATTGGTAAGATACTAAAAAGATGATATATTCTGTGTTTATTTTGTATTGTAGTAGATGTTATTTTTTTTAAATATTTTTAAGACTTGAAAATACATCTAAATAATTTTTTTAAATTTATTTTTAACATTAATAAATCATCTAAAGTTTTTTATTTTAATAAAAATTGAATTTATTCTAATTTAAGAAATGAATTAAATTTACATTTTGGTGAGATGCATTAGAGGATGAGTAGAAAATACAAGGGTCTGTCCACTAATAGAAAAATATTTTCCTTTTCTATTTTTTATTTTTGGTTTTCTTTTCCTTTTTCATATTTCTTTTTCTAATGAGAATTTAAAAACACATATTCATTTATTGCTAACAAAGATAATATTAAAAAAAAAGATATGCATCGAGATTACAACTATATTTTTTTTTATAAAAATCAAAAGTACATTTTATAATAATCATCTCAATATTTTGTATTTGTGATAATCTAATTATAAAATATTAATTTTATGTTATTTAAGTTAAAAATTGCCATTAAAAGATTATATTGTTAACCCCGAAAGATATCTTAATATTAGATTTATAATAAAAAATAATTTATGACACTAACTATAAAAATAGAAAAATGTTTAATCTCTTACAATGTTAAGAAAATGCCTATATATAAAAGAAAAATTTATATTGTTAATGTCTTTTCTTCATTTGAAAAACAATACAAAACTTGTATAGAAAAATTAAGAAAATCTTTAAAATTTGTTTTTCAAACTTAATACAAAATTGATAAACTAGAAAACTAACTTTTCAATTTTTATGAACGAAGAAATATTCAATTTGAATAAAAAGTTCAAGTTCTCCTTTTTTGACTCTAGTTTTCTAAATAATCAAAGTATCTCTTTGTTTTTTAATGAGATCAGATCACTAGGGTTGGGAGTTGACCGAACATTAATTAAAAACTAATTGTCATGGGTGATTTCCTGTTTTGGGTGTTTTATTGTTTCTTCTACTATGGAATGGTTGTTTGGGTTTTTTTTTATCCTTTGGTTTTTTTTTTCTGGGTAGCCTTAAATTTTTTCTTTTCATTTGATTCTTTTTACGGTTTATTTTTTTTATAGAGTTAGCTTTATAGTCTTCTTCAATTAACTTATTATCAAGTTTTCATTATGTCGGATTAACTTCCCGGTGTTAGGTTAACACTCAATTTAAAAAAATTACTTTATATTTTTCGTTTGACAAATAATTATAAATATAGGGACTGAAATTGATCTTGGTTTAAAACAAAAATCCTTTCTATATATATATAAAAAAAATAGAAACATCAAGAAAGAAGAGAAGAAAATAAAAAAGAGAAAAGAGAAACTAGTTGCCATAGACACATTGAACTTTTATAGATTAATAATATTATGAGAAAGGTTCTTCTATCTTGATCCTAACAACATCAAAAAAATATGACATGAATGATAAGAGGAACCCGCATGCATTGTGACAACATGGTGGCTCCTCTAACTCATGAGCATGTGTAATGCATGTGCCATCTCTTTTTTTTTTTTTTTTTTTTTTACATTTTTATCCCTAAATTTATAATAGTTTTTTGATTGAGTTCTAATTTTTTTATTCTACTCGAGCTCATATCTTATTCTTTTAATTCAACCTTTATTTGTATAATAACTCCTCAATTCAGTCCTGAATTTCATACAACTCGAGATCATTGAAGGCCAGCCATGGGAGAGGAGAAGGAGAACGGGAAAAGAAAGGGATAACCAACTAATCAAGTTAGCGAATTGTAGTCATGTCTATTATCTGGATCACATATTTAATGATTAACCAGGGTTAATCGAGGTTAATATGATAAATGATTATCTTAATATTACCCTGATAATGTATCAACTTTGGTTTAATTAAATAAGGAATATTGCTTTAAATTTTTTTTTTTTAATGTATATATTTTCCGTAAACACATTTATTTTTTATTACACGATCTTAGCTTTGTGTCTATTATTGCAAGACTACTAATGTCTACACTTTTTTTTTTTTGTTTTTGGCATTGCCTAACAAAAAATCTCTGATCCGCAGTATGGCGGATATGGCTGTCTGGTTTAACTGTTTTCTTGAAAAAAAATCTGAAAGAATATTATTTTAATAAACAAAACATTCAAGCTAAATTCCGAAGCGGCGGTGTCAGGCTTCGGCTTCGGCTAAGATTAAACTAACAGTAATAAGACTTCTCTTACACATCAGTGGTAGAAATGTAGTTTTAGAATAATTAAAGGGCTCTTGCTGACTTCAATGTTTTTTTCGATTATTTTATTATAATACAATGTTAGATTGCTAACATTTACAACACTCTGGTCTGGCAATGATCTTAAGAAGATAACTCTGCTCTCTCTCTTGTTTGTCCGCACTCTCTATCAAAAGCCTCTGGTTTTTAGTGAAACACCAAAAGAACTTGGAGATTCCTCAAAACAAGGTGGGTGTCTGAACAATTTATTTTGTTTCTTGAAAGTGACAATGATGCCCACTATGAAAATTCGTTCCCCTGCCTCCTTGAAATCCTTTGTTTTTTATGGAACTATTTGCTGTTTAAGATTTATTTTCTTTTTGGCTTGATTGAGCTTCCATGGATGACTCAATGAAACTAAAAATGGGTTGGTGTTGGATCTCTCGATGGTGGGATTTCATTACAAGCTTCTAAATTTCTTTAGTTGACAGATTTTGTTGCTTTGATTTATTGAAAATTTAAATTTTGGTTTAGTTTGGCCATGAAATGTGCTCTCATTTTGAAATGGCAGTGTCTCATATCTTTGTTTTCTTAAGAATTTATGTTTAATTCAAGAAATGAAATTATTCATGATTACTTAACCTGCATTTCATATTGGTGGAGTGCAATTGTTGTCTTGGGATAGAGAATGTTTTTAGTGAACCTTTTCTTTCATGCCTACATTCAAGCACTTTGATGATCTGGTGGTTCAAAAAACATTGTTTCTAATAATGAGAATTTACTTTTGCTTTATCAGATGTCATGTACCTTCCAATATTACTTGTTGTTTTCATTAAGGTTTAGATGTCACAGAAACTTGTATTCTGATCAGTGGAGAAAAACTTCTGGGAAAAAAAATATATTTTTGACTCTACTGGAATTGGAGTTTTGCTTCTAATGGTTTCTTTTCCAAACTGCCTTGAATGACTTCTAACATTGAAGTCTTGCCTTGGTATATACGTTCAGTTTGAATCCAAAAAAAATGAGGTAGGTCATGTAGACATAGCTAATTTGGCGTGCTTCCTTGTCAATCCTTCTTATGCCACAAAAAGAAAAAAAAAAAAAAAATTACTTGCTGCTTCGAGAGCAAATGAAACGTAAAGGAGAAGGTTTCAATTTATATAATTCATGCTATTTCTGGGAGGCTTCTATAAACTATCTTAAGCATTTGAGCCATCATTTTTTGTTGACCAACTGGTTCTCTGGTTTGCAAACTTTCTTATATATTAATGTATTGTATTTCCCGTGTGCTGTAGATATGTATTATTTTTGTCTCTGTAAGATGAGAGAGTAGTTTTCTTTGTGTACGGAATTTATGAAGCTGGAATTGCCTCCTGTTTTTTTTACTAATGTCTGTGTACAAAATGCTGTCATTGGATTTATTGTGATTTTTATTCTTTTATGCGCAAGTTAATAATAATTATTTTCTTTTCTTTTGCAGATGATGCTGGTACTTTGTGTTCTGCTGCTGAGTGGGTGTCCTACAGAAATCTAGATAAAGGATTACATTTTGTATTGGTGCTGTCGCAACGATAGTTTAGCTGATCTATCAGAGGAATTCAAAGGCTTCTGTCATGAAAGCCAAGGCATTCTAATATCGTTCCATATTCTGGTGACTGATGTTCAGTGAAGTTCTGAATCGTGAAAGAAAAGATTACTTGGATTGTTTCTAACTTTTTTTAAGGAATCAGGCAGCCTGGTTAAGAATTCAATGCAAGCATCGAAACAACTCAGAGGTTCGGGCATTTCCGGCAGATTTCTCTATCAACAGATGCAAGAAGTTGAAGCCTACTGCAAGCCTCAGTCCAGAACTTTAGACCGCCAGATATACTCCAGTGGCAGCACCCAAGGAACCCCCTTCACCATTCCAAACTCTCATGAGCAATACTGCACGCTGGAGTCATCTTCAGCAAATGGCAGCTATGCTGCTTACAACTCCCCATCAACTGTCAGTTTCTCACCAAATGGAAGCCCATTGTCACAGCAAGAGTCTCAGTCGTATTCACTTGAGCCACGTCATTCCCCTGACAATGCCAGTGGTTCTCCATTAAGTGGCTCCTGCATTACTGATGATGCCCATGATTTCAGGCACAAGTTGAGAGAATTAGAAACTGTGATGTTTGGGCCTGATTCTGATATTATTGACAGCATTGAAAATGCACTTGAGAGTGGGACGAACATCGAGTCACTGGAAATGGAGAGCTGGAGACAAATAATGGATGTGATTTCTAGAGGGGACCTAAAACAAGTCCTTATTGCCTGCGCAAAAGCAGTGTCAGATAATGATCTGTTAATGGCACAGTGCTTGATGGACAAGTTACGCCAGATGGTCTCAGTTTCTGGTGAACCAATTCAAAGATTGGGAGCATACATGTTGGAAGGGCTTGTTGCACGCCTGGCCTCCTCAGGGAGTTCCATCTGCAAAGGTTTAAGGTGCAAAGAACCAGCAAGTTCCGAGATGCTGTCTTACATGCACATTCTTTATGAGGTTTGTGCCTATTTCAAATTTGGGTACATGTCTGCAAATGGTGCCATCGCAGAAGCCATGAAGGATGAAAACAGGGTTCATATAATTGATTTTCAAATTGGTCAGGGGAGTCAGTGGATCAGTCTGATCCAGGCCTTTGCAGCAAGGCCTGGTGGGCCACCCCACATCCGCATTACAGGTATTGATGATTCCACATCAGCATATGCCCGTGGAGGAGGACTGAGTATAGTGGGAAAAAGGCTATCTAAGCTTGCTGAGTCATTTAAGGTGCCATTTGAGTTTCAAGCTGCTGCCATGTCTGGCTGTGAGGTTCAGATAGAAAACCTTGGTGTTCGACGTGGGGAGGCTCTAGCTGTGAACTTTGCATTTGTACTTCACCACTTGCCTGATGAGAGTGTCAGCACTCAGAATCACCGGGATCGGGTGCTGAGGCTAGTTAAAAGCATGTCTCCAAAGGTGGTCACCCTTGTTGAGCAGGAATCTAACACGAATACTGCTGCATTCTTCCCTCGGTTCCTCGAGACACTGAACTATTATACTGCTATGTTTGAATCCATTGATATGACCCTTCCAAGAGACCACAAGGAACGGATCAATGTGGAACAGCATTGCCTGGCAAGGGATGTTGTTAACATAATAGCATGCGAGGGAAGTGAGAGGGTGGAAAGACACGAGCTTCTCGGGAAGTGGAGATCGCGATTCAGAATGGCTGGGTTTACTCCATACCCACTAAGCACCTTGGTGAATGCCACCATCAAAACACTGCTAGAGAACTATTCTGATAGATATAGGCTTCAAGAAAGAGATGGGGCTCTTTATCTTGGCTGGATGAACAGAGATTTGGTGGCATCTTGTGCATGGAAGTGAAAACTGCATGCTGATTTCGCTCTCATTTAGGAAAGCAGGCAACTAGCTGAGGTAGAACCGCAAGGGTTCTAAGAGGAAGGCAGTGGTCTCAGCTGTGTACTTGGCTTCTGAAACTCCAAGTTACCCTCTTTTTTTTTTCTTTTTTTTTTTTTTGAATCAGCAGCTCAATGCTTTGAACTTTCTAGCTTTTCCTGGCCTTGGGAGAACCAGGTCTTGGTGCTTTGCGGTTAGAATATGTTCACTTTCTCAGAGCATTAGGTATTCTGATTCCGAAGGTTCACCCTCTGAATCTCTGGCCATTCTGGTTTCCTAATGAAATTGTGGAATTTTTTTCAATATGAATCACTCTAAGAATAATCAATCTATTTGTTTTGCTCGAGTCTTGACTTCGAGTTCCTATCCTCAGTAACAACCTTGGAATCTGACGCTGCTGCTATCGAGCCAGCAATCAAAGAATCTACCTCTGTTACTGATTGGGAGATAGCCCCTATTGTCGTGGATATAAAGCACCAGCTTCATAGCATGCTTAACATCACTGTTGCATCGGTAAGAAGGAAGGCAAATCATGTTGCCAGATTAGATAGCTTAGGCTGCTAGAACCAGCTCTTCCTCCAAATTGGATTCATAACCCTCCCGATAGCCTAAGCAATTTGCTTGGATCTGATATTTATGCGGTATGAGACGCGTTTGTTGAAAAAAAGGGGGAGAGAAAAAAACATGCCTGCTCGAGACCATATAATAAGGCAGATACAGCACACCAAACTAGTTCCAGGAATTGTAAGAGTTTGGGAACACCTTCTCTTTACCAAATTCAAATGGTTTTACATCTAATCAGAAAAACAACGGATGCAAGACGCTGTTAACAAAACATGAAGTTGCATGCTAGATACTTGCTGCGAAACTCTACAGATTTTATGATAAATTAACCTATAGGAGTAATGTATACATCTGGAGGTCGTTTCCCTCCTCCCTTCTAAAAATCAATCTGTTTCAATTAGCTTTGGACAGGCTCTGAATTTAGTACGTGCTGTTCATTTGGATTACTCTCTGGACCTGGGGTAATGTTATGGACACCACAAGCAGCACTGTTCTCTTTTGGCTCAATTCTTGACTCACCATCATGTTGCTCAGTCGATCTACCTGCTGACACAGGATTGGTGTTGACAACAATATCAAGGTTAGCAGCACCACTTGCTTTCGTGGCATTTGTGTTGCCAGTCTGCTGCTCACATGATTTACTTTCATGGCCTGAATTACTTTCTTTCCATTTATTTCTTGACTCGGAACTCGGTTTCTCCTCCAATTTGATGTTGGAATCTGAACTATTACACACAACCATTTCAGGGGAAATGGCATTGCCTTCTCCTGATTTTGTACCCAACTCGCCATTCTGGATGGTAGTTGTACAAGTGTTGAGACCAGGTGTGTTATGAGTAATAGTCCTAGAAGGAGGCATATCGTGATCATGTTGTCCCTCATAACTGGTTATAACCAATTTTGGGTCATGAGATGCCCTCTCTACATGTTTCTTTACAGGACATCCAGGACTTGAACACCTGTAGTAGCTCCTACGCAATGTGATGAAAGAACAAAGTCAGCATGTACTCAAACAGCTTAGGTATTTTTGATTCTACATGCAGACTAGCAACCAATTCAATATGCTACCGATATAAGGAGGCATCTCCTGACATATCTTCATAACCAGAGGGGAGAGATGTAAACTAAAAATGTATAAACCCAGGTCTAACCTTGTTGAGTTCGTTAAATTTGACAGTTACCTGGGATTTGGATTGCCTTTTACCAATTTCTGCCCATATTTACGCCATCGATACCCATCACTGACAATATCGACCTCGCTTTTTGTTTGAATGACAAGACGTGGCTCACTAGTTGGTGTATCTACAGGAGTAGACCTGTCATTACAGCTACTTTTCTTCCTATTTTGTTCATTGGAAACAAAAGAGTTAGCTCATGCTTGAAACAATAGAGTAAATTTATAGCCATCTATTAACTTACCGTCGTTTTGAGCGTTGATCATCATCTACATCAACCTCGTCCCTTATCCTTTTTGGTTCTGATAGCACACGTTTCACATCCTCACTGGACGTAACAGAAGAGATCTGAGAGGTATTTGTTGACTCAATCGGATGAGGTTCATGACTTTCTGCATTTATCAATTAGCATTCAAATAAAAGAACACAATAATAAAATCTTCTGTTGATTAAGAGCAAAACAAATGGACAAAATGGTGATTTTTTCTCTGATACCTTCAACACCAGTCAATAAAAGATGATCAGGTTTTTCTTCAACAACAGACAGGACACAACCAACAGCTTGCGGGAGGTTATGTTGAGGTTTGGGATGCTCATGCTCACCAAGGTAAACAATATCAGCAAGCTTCCCATCATGTGAACATTCCAACTGCTTTTTCGCTTGACAACTTGTATGTGTACATTTGTAATAGCTCCGTATAAATTCATTTCCTTTAACAAGTTTCTGCCCATATTTTCGCCAGTGATATCCATCCTCTGACACTTTTTCCCGCATGATAGGAGTCCTTCCTTCCTGACCAGATTGCATGGAACGGAGATCACTGCCAGGGGCATGTGAGACCTTCCGTGGTGTTATAGAAGAAACACTTCCTTCTTTGTCTAACTCCGATATACGCCCCCCAGTATTCTCCAAAGATTTCCCAGGGGCATATGAAGCAGGGATTCCTTCTTGTTGTGAAGCATGACCTCCAACATCGTGGGTCTGTGGTTTTGTGTCAGTCCCATCAACTAGGCTCTGTCTTTTCTGCAACTCCTTTGGAGAAACTTCATCTGGAACTTCCTCTGAAGAAACCATCTTAATTTGGGAAGTTATAGAACAAACCAAAGAGATTAATTCAAGATGCCATTACTGCAATTAACCGCAGACTTCATTTTGGTGGTTCATACCTGAAGAGGCATCAAAATAAAGTTAATGATAGCGAGAATTTGCAAATTGACAGTCGAGACCAACTAATTCAAAATTCAAACAAAAAATATTTAAAGTTCTTCATAGTGATATGGGAAAATTAAGCAAATCTAAATATATAAAAGAAGGCTGGTAATCAAAATCATGTATGCTTGATTTAGAATTAAGGCATGATGTCGATTAAGATTTTGTATCAGTATCAATCACTAGTAGAAATAAAAATAGCAAGCACTTTAACAATTGTTCTTCTAGTTGTTTTATTTTGAGTGTTTTATCCCAACTGCGCACACTGATGAACTCAAGTGAGCGCGGTTGGGATGAAAGGTAAAGCATACTCACATATTATACACAAATGGATGAGCATCGACATTTTATTTGTAAAATAACACTCCCATCTAACAAATCAACGATCTTGTGCAGAGATACGCCAACACTCCCTTTGCAGAAAACAAGCCAAATGATGCACATATTCAATCAACCAACAAGCAAGACAATTAATTCCTTTCACATATAACGTAATGGATTCAACGATTCAAAGCTATACCAAACATCAAACAATTGGGAAACCATTTATTTTGCGGATACTCACACAGAATTTTCGAACATATAACCAATTTATAGTGCCTGTACTCTTCTTCAATGGTAAATAAATAATTCATGTAAATAAATAAATTCCAACAATAATTAATAAGAAAGACAAGAAAAAAAAAATCTATATATCCCTTGTTAAGTTGCCAAGAAAAATGATCCAAAATATGTGATTTAATCAGTTTCTTTTTCTCCAAAAATTAATTCTTTCAATTCTGATAATAGAACAAAAATCAAACTGACAGTCCACAGTGAAAATTCATAATTTTACCATGCTAAGACCAGCAGCAGTAGCTTTTGGCTCCAGAATTCAATTTCTCGCATTTTCCCAACAGTGGAAATTATAGCAGACAACTTAAAAGTATAAAGAATTAGCAATTAAAGAGGAAATTAATATTAATTAACAAAAAAAAAAAAATCAATCAGTTCACAAATAATTCAGAAAAAAAATATTTAAAAAATAGCCATAAATACAGTGATAATTAAAGTGAACCATCTGTCTAGTACTTTAGCAATCCAAATTACCTAAATTATAACCTTGTCTTCATTTTACTTTACGATGATGATGATCAGGTGGTCCCACTCCCACGCGAAACCCTCGAATTTTGACTCCCAGCTCAATCAGGGTCGTAGATCATGCCGGAACCAACCGGCGACCACCAAGGTTTCGATGAAGGTTTTCTTTTTCGTGATGAGGTGAGACGGAGAAAAGAATTTAAGGTTACAAAACAAAGAAAAGTCTAATCCATAAACAATCAGACTGACTGATTACTAGAGAGGGAGAGAGAAGGCCATACAAGCATGCGTAGTAGAGAACAGCAAGGGAGAATGATTCTGTGTTACTCGACAGAAAAAGGAATCTGTACTCTTGTTCGTGTCTATTTAATTTGTCATTGGTTGATTTTATATGTTTTTTTTTTTTTTTTAATAAATCCTTTTTTTTTAGTACATGCAAACTTCATTCTTACCCTTATAGATCATTAAACTTGCATTTCCATCCTTATATTTTATTTTATTTTTCAATATTAACTTTATGGTTCCTAAGGAGTTTTCATATCATCATTCACGTGTAGTTATGGAACTAGAACCAGGCTTTGATTGTTTTTGGAAGAGCAAAATGATAATTATACTGTAGCGGTGGTTAATAAAATATGTTGTTGATGGCCACAATGAATTTCTTTTTCGTTTTAGATTTTTTTGTTATATGATGAAAACTTGTTTTTCATGTTTATTGGTGCCTTTTCTTAATTATTTTGGTTATATTTTCTTATTTCATCCTTTAAAAATACTTAAAAACCTAAAAATAAAAAAAATTGAAAATATGTACTCATTGTTAGATTTTGTTATTTATTGTTTGATAGAGAAGAATACGTTGAACTTTTTGAATATCTTAAAGCATCCAAAAAAAAAATCTAAAAGAGATTAATAAAACACTATAGCTCAAGACATATATTATTGAGGATTTGAATATTGAAATGATTATTTTGTCATTCTCGAACAAAATCCAATAACTTGTTTTAGGAGTAATATGATTTTTTCCTTATAGTTCATTGACCATTATCAAATTGATCGGGGAAAAATTATTTTTTTTATTTTTTGCAGAGTAAAATAACTTATTTACCCTTAAAAGTAAAAAGCCATATAAAACTTCCCTTTATAGACTTTTTAGTCATTATTATTCTAAGTATAGTAAAATTATTTAATTACCATTGATATCACTAAATTATTAAACTTACATCAAAAGGCTTGTTCTTCTTTTCATTATGTTTTTTTTTTCTTGTTATAATCATTAACAAAAAAACTAAAAGGTCTTAGTGAATTACTGTAGCATGTGAGGAGACTCATTGTAGAATGAAGTAGTGTAATGATGATTTTGCCTTTCATTGCTCTTAACAATTACCTTGATATTGAGGGAAAAATTGTATTATTCATAGAAACCAAATATCATTTGAGAATTGATCTAGAAAAAAGTTGTCGTTCAACTTTATAATACACAGTAAAATACTCTTTTGTCGTTGAAATCTGAAAAAAAAAAAAAAAAAAAAAAAAGAAGGTCTTCTGTTAGGGGTTTTAATTTTTTTGTCCTTTTGTTTTAATTTGCATAGTAAAATAACACTTATACGTCTAGGTACTCAGAAAAAATGGTCTTGCGGGGAGGGATTTATTTGTCTTTGCATTATTTTTATACAGCAAAATTACATAGTTAACCTTTGATTATTTAGATTTAGAGAATGACTTCTAAGAACGTTTTTATCTTTGCACCATGTTTTATATATATATATATATATATATATATATATATATGCCCTTGGACTTTTATTTTTGTAATTCGTCTTATTAAAATATTAATAAATTGGTAAAATATGCCTACGCGTGCTATTCAGCACATTAAAGCCCTCTGCGCTATTTAAAAGGCATGTGTAGATAATTATAGTGATAAAAAAAAAAAAAAAATTTCGTCTCATCCAATACGCAAGGATGTGATATAGTAGCTAGAGTGGAGTGACGCATTCACCAAGGCAGGCGGCGGTTTGATGATGATGGAGTTTTTTCTCCCGCCCTTCATTTCTCCCTCTTGGACTTTGGTTTTCATGTTAGGCCTTGAAAAATTTTGTTTTGTCCTCCATTTTGGTTTTTTGTTTTTTTGGTTCGGTTCTCATTCTTTTGATTTCTATTTGCTTTGATTTTAATGTTTTTTAAAGTTTATTTTTTTCAATTTTATCCCTCTTCAAATTTAATTTAATTTCTTTTTTTGTTTACAATCTGGTCCTTATTTTTTTTATTGATGTTTTTTCATCCTTTGCATTTATTTTAATTGTTTGATTTTGTCCTTTAGAATTTTAATTCATTTTTTTTTCAAATTTTGGTCCTCATTTTTTTCATTACTTTTTTCTATCCTTTTCTTCATTTATTTTCTTTTCAATTTAGTCCCTATTTAGTTTTTTTCAATTATTTTTGGTGCAAGATTTGGTCATTATTGTTTATTTATTTATTTATAATTAAAGATTTTTTCTTTGTGATTATTTTTTCCTTTTATTTAATCTATTCTCATAACCCAATTCACCAGTTTCAATGCTTTACCTAGTTTGAGTTCGGTATTTTTTTTAAATCCGTTTTAGAATATTTTTTTTTCTATTTTTATTATTTGACATTGACTTATTAATTTGTTATTATTATTATTATTATTATTATTTTTATCTTTTGATGTTGATGTATTGGGTTATGAGCTTTGTGATTTGTTCAACTTTTTTGTGAGGTTATCCCCATTTCATAGGTTGGTCGGGTTAACATGGGTTGATTTAGAGTGTGTTTGGTATTGCGGTATCTGTTGTGGTTTTGGTTTGAAAAAAATTGTTTTTTATAAAAAGTATTTTTAGTTGAAGTTGGTTTGAAAAAATAGGTGTTTGGTTAAAACTATGGTTAAAATTGAGGTTGAAGAAAAAAATAGTTTATTGTGTTTGATTAAAAATGCTTTTAAAATTGAGGTTATAAAATAATTTTGAAAAATATATATTAATATTGATGGTTTTAAATTTAACTATTGTAGAATTAATTACTCCTATTACATCATGAAATAAATAATACTTTATATAAAATATTTTTTATTATTCCATTAAACTATTTATAAATCCATTACGTACAAAATTTAATATGATAAGAACTATATTTTTCATAATTTTTTGAGCGTGTAATGAAATTAGATAAAATATTATCAGATATAAAATTGATATTACAATGCGAGTGAATATAATTCACTGCAAACTAGTTTTTTTAAAAAACAAAACTATTAAAAAAATTAACACATTAAAAAAAAAAGTTCACGTGAACAATGTAAGTGAATTGCCCTATTCATTGATTTTTAAGTGAACACTGCAATTCTCTTGCACTGTTCACACGAATAGTGTATTAATGTACACTGTTCATGCTAATTGAATAATGCAAATGCAATTAGCATGAACAGTGCGCAAGAAGCAACATTTTGCTGCTTTTCCTTTTCCTAGTCTCAGACACAAAAATATGTAGGGCCCATAAACAATGAATTGTGTATTTTTCTTTACCAAACAGGTTGCATATGTGTTTTAAACAAAACACAGACACAACCTCGTTACCAAACATAGTCTTAGTTTTTTGTAGATTGATTTTTTTATTCGTTTTATCCTTTACCATAAAATTATTGACTCTTAAGCATTGTCATTGTTTTCACCTTTCTTCGTGCAAGGTTATCTCGAGCACAAGATGGTCAAGGATCTCAACGTCCCCTCCATAAATAAACAATGTGTCTAGCTTAATGATGGTTTGAGTGATGCGTGCAACCTTTTGTTTTTCTTTTTCATTCTCTCCTAAGTGATTTTTGTATTGGCCTTTTGTTATGCTTAAGATTTCATCTTTATTCTCTTTATTACAGTTTTTAAAATTTTAAAAATAATTATGGAATTAAAGGGTTCTTCAAATTTCACCGTTGTTCTCTTTATTAAATTAATACTTTTTTTATTTCACCCCCAATGTTTATATTCTTTTTATTGCTATTTTTTATATGGTTTTTGCAAAAAACATTTGGCAATTTAATCATTTTTTTTGTTTTTTTTTTTCTATAAAATCTAATATTTTTTTATTATTGTATTTTTTTTACCTTGCAAGATTTTCTTAGATTGATTTTTTTTAAAATTTTATCTTCCAACATTTAATTGGACTAGTGTTAAGCTTCTTAGTTTAGTCCAGGTCTAAAATTTAATGGTTTATAGGTTTAAAAGATTGACTTTGATTTATGAAGTTGACACAATTACGGGTTTCCGTGGTTTTTTTTTTTTGCTTTTTTTCCATTTTGTTATTTTTTTTATTCACTTTTTATGAGATTTTTATGGTCAATTTTAAAATAACATGAGCCACCTTGCTTTTAGGTTTTTTGGTCTTTGTTAAATTTAGATTTTCCAAAGGAAATTTATTTTATTTTATTTTTGAATTGAATTAATTGATTTCATCATCTAACATTTATTTTTTTAGACATTGAGTTCCTGAGTTGAGCCCGGGTCAAGAATTTAATGGATTGCAGGTTTGAGAGTTTAACTTGAGTTTACAGGTTTGCATCGTTTTGATATTATTTATTTGATGAAAAATATGGTTGACCCTATTTTATTTTTTTATTAAATTAAATTTATTGATTGCACCCCTGACATTTAATTTGAAGCAATACTTGAAGGAATTTTGTTTTTTTTTTTAAATTAGTATTCTTTGTTTATTTACCTTTTTTATTTTATTGAGTTATCTTGGTATCATGTCTCGACTCATAGATTCAACAGATTCACTAGGTTTGGCTCAACCATTTTTTTCATTGCTTTTTAATATTTTTGGATCTCGAGTCAATGATCATAATCTTGGATTTTTTTTTTTAATATGCATCGTCTCAATATCTTTTCTACGATAAAAAAATAATAGGCTCGTAGTGTTGTGCGAGCCACCACTGTGAGCCACCTATCAAATAATGATTGTCTGCTTGGTTCTATTTGTAGATTTTGACAATTTCACTTGGTTTTGTTGGTGCTTTGTGTTTTAATACTTTTTTTATTATTTTCTTCTTCTGATTTCATCATTTTATATTTTTATTCTAAGGGATTGATTGTCATTATTTTTTTAGCTCTCTTTTTATGGTGTCAAGCCATGGATTTTTTTTTTTGTTCTTTAAAATCCAATAATAGCACTAGAGAAATCTTCACCCTTTTCGATCAATCCTATCAAGCCTTCAATATATGTAGGCCTTTCTTGAATTGCAACCACACTTTAATACCACTTGTCACATGGATAAATTTTTGTCCATAAAATTCCAACTCCTATGCAGTTATCTAGTCCTTTTAGACTAAGCTTTTCTTTACTTGTTTGTTTGTGTTTGCCTACAACTATGTGTTTTCTTCATCCTAAAAGGTTTCCACGCTTAATTTTTTTACAAGTAAGCACAATTAACACAAGCAAAGTAAAGTACATAACAAGATTTATAGGAACTATTTCCCAACCTTTTATTAAATTTTTAAAAAAGAATAGACATAAATTCGTATATGTATGCCATGCATAAAACTTTCATCAAGCTTGCATACTACATAATAAAGGCTCTTAACCCTATTTATAAACAATTTCTTGGAAGTTACAAAACAAAGTTGTCATTCTTATTTTTAAGAACATAATGGAGCAATTTCTTCTCTATGTTTTTTATGAACTTAGTAGTCTCATTTCAACAAGTGTTAGGCAATCTCTCTTATTGTCCCATAAAATTAATGACCTTATAGAGCATCTTTAGTCATGCTTCATGTTTGATGACCTATTACCCATAATCTGAATAGTTTTTAACTAGTCATATTTGACAACTACCAAAACTTCTCACAACTCTACTAACACCTTTTCCCATTAAATGAATGTCTATCTGACCAGCTCTTTACTGATAGTTATGCATGACTTGGACTGTTCAACATCCAAATCTTAGCTTGCATCAACCAATGCTACTGATTTTTATCGATGTTGGTAATTTCATTGACATTGTTGATTTTAACACTATACCATTGACTACTATTTCCATTGTGTATTTCCAGTAGTGTTTTTGACAATGTACCCTTGACAAATTTAACCATGTAACAAACCTCTCCAACCAAAAAAACTTTATTTCCTCATCGAAACAAACTTGAAGTACATCTCACTAAATGTGTCTATTGTCATAGTTTTATGCCACATATATAAAGCCTCTTGAATCTGTCTATATTCAACCAGAACTCAATTCATCAAATCCATAATAATAAAGACATTGACAATCCCATCACCAATTTTTTTCCAAGTCAAAGATGTAACTATATTATTCTAAGGTTCTTGTTCCTAAACAGAGTCAAACTATATATTTTGAGACTATCCCAAAATTGTCAAGATCAATCCCATCATTCTCATTTTGACAAAACTAAAGTTGCAACACCATATTGTTACATGATGTCATGTCTACCAAAAGTCATATGTAACTCTCCCAAGTCACACATAAATAATACTCATCTTCTTGGCAATCCCATATGCCAAATTATTCACTTATAAGTCTATTTTGCAAAGCTGGACACTCCCATAACATCCCTCAAAGATACCATCATTTTTTTTACAACCACATAGAGTTTTAGACACTCACAATAAACCCCCTTAAGTTTACCTAACTCTTTAAATCCCCACATGCAACCTATAAGTATAGAAATGAGCAACTCAATTTTAGTGATCAACATCATATTGTTTTGAAGTCTTTTCAGAAAGTCATAAACCTGCACAAGCATACACACAAAATAGCATTCCATCATAAAACCCATCTGACCTAGTCTTCCATCCACTGTTGTACCCACATCACTTTATCACCATACACAGTTTTATTAACACAACAACTCTAATGTCCTAACCTTTGTGATATGTCTTGACCACTAAAAATCCGAAACAAATTAACCCAAAAAAGATATTAATTTTATTTTCTTCACCAAGATATATCCATTCATCAAGATGTACAAAACTCTATTTCTGCCTCACCAAAGGTAATATGGCCAAGCTACATCCTCGTCAATTTGGCTAACTTTTCCCTTGAATGAATTTTTGACTTACATATGCTATTTCCTCAACATCCTTCTCCACTAAAACAATGTTAAGTTATCCCTTTTTAGACATTCCCTCGTAAAATGATTCCTTTCATAAATGAAGCATCATAATTTTAGCTTTGACCTCTTATCTTTGACTTTGCTTCTAACTTTAATAGTTTGTTTAGGTTCTCCCCCACCACATTTCTTTTTTTTTCTTTTTCATCTCCTTCTTCTTTTTAGGTTTTGATAAAATCAAGAAATTCCACCTTTCTTGTTGGCCTCGACATTGATTTTTTCTCCTTTTGTTAATGTTTTTATCCTTTCAATTTAACTCTCAAATTGAAAATTTGTTGTTGCCCTTTAATTTATTTTTTATTTTTGGATTTTTTTGTTTAACTTTTTTTCAATTTCATTTTTCAACATTTAATTTCTTAGGGATTGGGCTTCACAATTTTTTCATGTATAGCTTTTGGTTTGATGACCAAGGTCACGGGTTTGAAAAGTTAATAAGGGTCGACATCTTTTTTTTCTTATTTTCTTTTCGAGTATCAACGTTCGATATTGTGTTTTTTTCTTAAAAAAATTGCTTTGTAGTTTTTTTTCAAAAAATTTTTCTATCAAATTATCATCTCATAACTTAAGACGCATAATAGACATGTAATCCAGGCATATCTTATATTCAGATCATGAGTTTCAGGAGTTAGCCTAGCTTTGCACAATACAATATTTTATTTTAAAAAAATTTGTTTGTTGTTTTTGTTGCCACCTTATTTTTTTTTATCATATTATTAAATTAATCAAGATTTAACCTGGTTATCAAGTTTCTCTCATTTCTTTAAGAACATAATCGTCTACTAAATATTTTTTTTAGCTTAAAATTGTTTATGGTCTCACCTGAGGTATTGCGCCGGGCATCAATCTAGTAATTGTTAAAGCTTGAATTTGCTTTAAAATAACAATATATTTGTACCCTGAAATCATTATGTCATTGTAATATAAGATATAAATAATATTATTTCTATAATTTTTTCATAGTAGAATCATAAAAAAAATCACTTCAATTAAATTAAACTTTGAACTTCTATATTAGTTTGAACTTTTGACAATTGATTTATCAATATTATAGCACATTCCATGAAATATTTTTGAAAGATTAGAGGGCATGACAATATACACATGTAATTAGATGTGATAATAACATATAATATAATTTTGGTGACATGAGGCCAATATTCTTATTTTATTCTATGTAAAGATAAACACAATATGAAATCAATTAAGTAAAAAAGTGAAAATCAAATTATAAGAGTTTTGAACTCATAAGTTCTTACTCTACCAAAAACCAAAAATAAGTTTGGAGATCAATATTTAGAAGAAGTCATATTAGGTTTGACATTTACATGAAAACAAAGTATTGCAAAATTCAAACATAAAATAAGGGTAGTATTGAAAACTCTTAAATCACAAGAGTCGAGGCACGAGGTCGATGAAACTAGAAGGGCCAAAATGAACTTTACCCTTTTCATTTAGCCGCTGGATATCAAGAACTTGACATGCGTGCCCCCCCCTGAATTCGACGATCGGATATGTCCTTTATTTAATGAGGAATTCATCATAACCGTTGGATCGCGGACATTTCAACTCTCTTCAACACTACCAACCAAAGACACCCACACAAATCATAATCACGCGCGCTTGAATTCTCCCGCACCCTTTCTCCTTCGATTCTCGAAAGCAGAAGGAACCCAACCCTAACCATTTCCCAAACTCGATTACAGAAATCTAAAAACCTAATTCATTATAAATCCACCATGCTTCTCTCTCCAGGGCACTCACCACGCCACCTTTCATCTCCGTCGCCATCTTCAAATCCCGAAAGGACCCTTCAAATCTCCTACAATGTCTCTTCAATCAACAACACCCCGATATATCCTAGAAAACGATCCACAGTTCTCGACTAGGACAGTTATGTGGCCGCTATCGAGAAAATCATCGAGCGCGACTTCTTCCCTGATATCTCGAAGCTCCGTGACCGTTTTGATTGGCTGGAAGCTATGAAAACGGGGGACCCGATCCAAATTCGAGATGCCCAGTTGAAGATTATGGAGCGCCGTGGCAAGATGGTAAAAAATATCCACTCCGATGGCAGCAATCGGGCTAGAAATCAAACCCAAACTCAAACCCCAGGTTTTACTTTTATTGGTAATTTCACTCAATTTGATGAGTTTGATAGCCGAATGCAAACACCTAGCGTTGTTATGGATAGGGGATTATCTAGTAATGCAGAGTCTAGTGAGATTGAAAATGAAAATGCTGTTGATGAGAATTTGGGTTTAGATGATTTTTTTAGGAGATATACGAGTGAGGATAATGACAGTTTTTCGAAGATATTAGAGAAAGGGAATAGGAAAAGGAAAGAGAGATATGGGCACTTCTTAGAAGTTGAAAAGAAGGATGTTAAATTGATCGGGGATGCAAAGAGGGATAGGATTACGGATGGTTTTGGAACCTCCGATCAGCCTCCGAGCACATTGGAGGGGTGGAAGTACACAGCGAAGAATTTGCTAATGTATCATCCGGCAGATAGGGGTGAGGCTCCATTGACCGAGGAGGAACGGGCTGTGAGATTGAAGGGTTTGACTAAAGAAATTAACATGTCTAATACACGTTTTCATTGTAAAATGTTGGATACTAGGCTAAAAAATGGTGTTGTTGAGGTGATTAATACTCCAGTAGTTGGGGCTACTCCACTTCCCATGTATGATAGAGATGGGGATAAGGCGAAGAAGTATGATTTGGAGGATTTAAGGAGGATGCCGGAGAGGCTTTATGAGGAAACAGGGAAGAAGGCAGATGATGGGTATAATTTTGTTAGGACACCCTCACCAGCTCCCGGAGTTGACGAGTTGCCATTTATTACTTGGGGTGAGATTGAAGGGACACCATTGAGGTTGGAACCTGAAGATACTCCTATTGATATTGGTGGCGGTGGCGGCAGTGGGCCACCTTTTAAAATTCCCAATCCACCTGCACGGGATGTGAAGGCCCATTCATTATTGAGGGAGGCTGCACGGAGGTTGAGGGAGAAGTCAAAGATGTTTCGAAAACCACCTTTGCCCTCTCCAAGTAGAGGGGGAAGTGCTAGTCCAAGTGCACGGACACTTTCTCCTGCTGCGCAGAAGTTTGTGAGGAATGCAATTTCTAGGTCTTTGTCATCTGTAGATGAAACCCTCCGTGCTAGTTATAGAGGGGCAAGCCCTGGAGTTGGTACTCCTAAGAGTGGAAGGAGTATCTCGAGGTTTGGAAGAGATGGGAGCATGGGTTCCAGGTCACCTTCTGTAAGGGAGAATTCTAACCCTTGGTAAACTGTAATATTTTTGTTAATGCTCTAAGCTGGCAAGCATTTGTTTAGTGGCATAATTTATTAGCTCGTATGATACCTTTTGTTTTTGAGGAAACATTTACCATTGTCTTTGTGAGGAAACATGCACCATTGCCGCTGTTTTCCTTTTTCCTCTGTTTGTATATGACTTGTGAGCTTAATGAAAAGAAGAAATTATGATGACTCATGTTGCAAGTTAGTATTCAATCCTTCTAGTATTCATGTTTCAAATTCTTTGTGTGTGTGGTTTGGAGGAAACATGTCTAGTATTCAAGTTTGCTGTGTTTGTAACCCCGTCAGACATTTTCAATTCTCAGTTTTGGTATGCTGAATAAATTTGAAGATAGCAGAAAACAAAGAATTATTTGATGTGCAATTAAGATTTCTTGAAGACACCTAACTGGATTCACATTTTGGATCAACTTATTATTCTAGTTATTTTGTTGTTTGATAGAGGCCAATACATCACATTTTCAAGTTTACGTTTCACTCATTAGAGTTCTAGTACTTAGCAAACATAGTTCTGCAGATGATAAACTTAGAAATCGACTCCACCGTCAATCCACTGCAGTGCTTGATGTTTACAAACTAAAAAAATTCTTAGCAGCCTGTCTTTGTGCGCCATCATTGAAATGTTAATATTTCGATTGGCATTACTTATTCTAGTGGGATCAAGGGCTAGTCAATTGTCATGTTAACGTTCGGTTCAGACAACATGCTGCTGTCAATCTAAGCAGCATCGCCATGATGCTGTCCTTCTTCCAGAAAGTTTAGATTTTGTTGGACAAGCAACATCAAGTAGCAGAGAGAGATAGTGAGATTTAATGTCTCGGTTCCAGGGCAATGGGCAAGCACGGGGAACCCATGAAGGAGGGGTAATGACATGTTTGGTTCCATGTTCCAGCCCCGTTGCTTTTTACTGGTAGGAAAACGAAGCTCAAAGAGGTCTAGAGTCATGAATGTAAAATAAATCACAACACGGGTGTCATATGTCCCATCGGTTTAATTTGCTTTTCCGCTGGATAGCTAGCATTGCCAGCTCTCTGTTGCCAGAAAATCGGCCAATAATTGATGATTTTTATCCCCCCCCCCCCCCGCGGGGCGGCGAGAGGTGTGGTACCTCTCATGCGATTTCAATTTTTTTTTTTAAATTATTATTTTGTATGCTTGGGAGAAATCTTCAGAGGTGGCTTTCAGTTATGTTCCGATCTCGAAAATTTTTAATATAAAAAATAATTTTTTTAAAATATTATTTTCATCAATTTTTACTTGCAATTGTTTTGAAAAGAGGCAAAAAGAGAGGTTAATGTCTTGCTAATAACAACATTAATAATAATATTATTATTTTGTGGTTTCATTTACGTGGCCAATTTGCTATGTAAAACGTGAACTCATGCTCATGTCACTATAAGTAGTCATGGTTCGGCGTCGTTGAAAAATCGAAACAAGAGTTAAGAACGACGTCGTTGACAAGAAAAACTGATACCCCGCGTTAACCGCTTTGCGAGTATAAATATCTGAAGCATCTTCTCGGCCTCTCCCCGCCCCCCTCCGTGTTTGATTCCTGTCACGACGAACTCAAGCAAGGTACTCTATCTAATCTCGCTCACTTAGTCACCCACCCTCTAACTCGCATCCCATGTATTATCAGCAGCAGCAGAAGCGCCTGCTCAATTCAATATCATGCATGTTCTTTTATTTTTGCTGTTTCCACCCAAACCTTAATTTGATTTAATGATTATTAATTAATTAATTGGCTTGGTCTTTGAAGATGCCGGCGGCGAGAAGCAATACATCTGAGAGAGATGATGAACCTTTCGTGGAGGTTGATCCGACCGGTCGGTTCGGACGGTACAATGATTTGCTAGGTGCAGGTGCAGTGAAGAAGGTATACAGGGCATTCGACCAACACGAAGGGATTGAGGTGGCTTGGAATAAGGTGCGGTTAAGAAATTTTATAGAGGATCCTGTGCTCATCAATCGGCTTCACTCCGAGGTTCAGTTACTCAGAACATTGAAGAACAAGTACATCATTGTTTGTTATAGTGTTTGGTTGGATGAAGAGGATAGCTCCCTCAATTTTATTACTGAGGTTTGTACTTCTGGGAACTTGAGGGATTACAGGAAGAAACATCGCCATGTGTCTTTGAAAGCTTTGAAGAAGTGGTCAAAGCAAGTTCTTGAGGGGTTGGAATTTCTTCATACGCATGATCCTTGTGTCATTCATAGAGATTTGAATTGCAGCAACATATTCGTCAATGGAAACAGTGGTCAGGTATTGAATTTTTTTTTTTAAATTGTGTTTCGGATTCTTTTCGTTGAGGTTATTGAGTTTTTGCTATATCTTATCTGTTCAAGTTAATTAGATGTGTGCAAGCTAGGCCTTTTAAGACTAGTATAAATTCTGCGTATCAGGTGAAAATTGGGGATCTGGGGTTTGCAGCAATAGTGGGGAAAAGCCATACTGCACATTCGATACTAGGCACCCCGGAGTTTATGGCACCGGAACTCTATGAAGAAGATTACACTGAAATGGTGGACATTTACTCTTTCGGAATGTGTTTGCTTGAAATGGTGACGATGGAGATACCATACAGTGAATGTGATAATGTTGCCAAGATATACAAGAAGGTTACCTCTGGAGTAAAGCCTCAAGCTTTGAACAAGGTGGCTGATCCTGAAGTCAAGGCTTTTATATTGAAGTGTATTGCTGAGCCAAGAGCAAGACCTTCAGCTTCCGATCTTCTCAAGGACACCTTCTTTTCTGAGGTCAATGACGATGAAACTGTACCAGCCAGTAGCGCTTGATGACATTTCAGGTGAACCACGTGCCTTCAGTTAGCCATTAACTCCCGTCTGAATCATGGGTTTCGGCCGGAGGTAGAGATTCAAACAATCTGTATCTATCTCTCCATTTTCTTCTTGATGTTTCACGTAGCCAAGCAGTTCCAGGTTGAATTGAAAGCAACAATTGTAGTGGTGTCTGTTTAGATGGGTCAAACCATTCTGGTAACTGGCTTTCAATGTAAATCTGCTGTGCTAACTACGTACCAAGAATGATTTGCAGTCAATTTTCTTATTTTTATATCCTGAGAACACTGTGTACTATCTGCAGTCTGCAGAATAATGTCTGACCAAATAAATCCACTCAACCCGTCGTTAGCGGCAAGTATTTGAGCACTGCTTCCATGGAGGGATAAATCTAACAGAACAACGAAACCAAATCTTAAAATCTTGCCAATCTGCTTATGAGTTTGAAGGATGAATGCCTGGAAAATGTTATCCGCCGCTCATTGAAAAGCAATGAAGGGGAGAGCTCTCGCTATTGAGGTAAAAAGACTCCCAAGTCCCAACCATAGTTGCTTAATTGACTTTGATATTAAGCCATGGTAGTGTAAATCAACGACAATCTAAACTAAAAGAGGACGACGACCTTTACGCATATAAAACAAAATGAAGAATTCATGGCTTGATACACACTCAAGGATCGGAGCTGCACGAGGAGCTTGTTTCAACAAGAAGGAACCGGTGCTCGTTCTCTTCAGTGTGCATGAACAGGCACTTTCTGTACGAGCATGTCCATGGGTATTTGCAATATTATTAGGATTTAGTGAAACTAGACTAGTGGGTTCTTGGTGTGTATATTGTTGACCTCGTCAAATTGTAGAGAAAATAGCTTTGGGGATTGAGACTGACCGGAGGAGAGCAGGGAAGCAAAACCCCTCAACCCAAAGCACCCGAATTTTCAGAAGCCGTGCCGTCGTGGGAGTTGGCATAGAATGGTATGAAGAAGTAAACAAAACAAACTTCTTCCGCACTTCATCTCTCCTTTTGACCAGATTTTATTCACTTCATCAATTCCCCCTTTTCTACTTCCCAACACGCTCTTGACCCTTCTCATTTCTCCACACTCCCTTCTATATATATATATATATATATATATATATATTGGACTCAATAATACTACCAAAAAAAATCTTCATAATTCTAATATATTTTCATGTTTAGTTTGATGGTAGTATTATTGAATCTAATCAAGCAGTTTAATCTTAAAATCTGCTAATCTGGCTCCTTGTCTAAATTAAGTTTCGAATTAAATTGCGCGGGAACTGATTCAAAATGAATTATTTAATTTAATAGGTTTAAAGATAACTTGGATGACTAGTAAAAACATGATATAGTTTTTTAAAAAAACTTTAAGATAATTTTTTTTTTTTATTGAGACGATATCAAATTAGATAATCCCTGATTAACCTTGGTTACCTTGCTTTGGGTAATGGACTCCACGGGTTTAATAGCTTGTTTTGTTTTTCACACTATTGTTTATTTAACTATATGATAACAAAAATAGATGATCGTAAAATTAAACGTCAAATTAATATTGATATATTTTTTTAAAAAACTAGTCCAATATGAAAGGATGAAATTGAAAAAAATAAATTTATAAAGAAAAAAAAAGAAAAGAAAAGTTAAACTTGCCATACCTATCAACAGGTCCATGAACTTTCTAAAATTTAATAACATGTTTTTATTTTAAACTATTTTTTTTAACTATATGATAAAAAAAAATAGTTAATCACATAACCAAGTTTAATTAGAAAAAAAATACTTTGCTAAACCCGCAAATCAAGGCAATCAGGATTACCTCACCAAACTTGTAAACCAGTTCATTGACTCCACAAAGTTTATTAGTCTAATTTTTTTAATAATTTTTTTAACTAATTTTTTTTAAATAGACCATACTGCGATGCTGAAATATTTTTCTAATACCAGTTTGATACATAAATATTTTTTTGATACTGCAAAAGCTATATAATAAAAAAATTAAAATAAATTATCAACTCTAAATCCTATAAACATATCATATAAAAATTAAATTATATATAAAAAAATCAATAACATAAAAAAGATAAAATAATGTTGATTAATATTATAATCAACACTGCTAATAAGTATGAGAAAACAGTGTTTTCCCGCAGCTTCTAGTTTTATTTATAATATTTATTCTACAACAACGACACAATATTGTTGTATTCTACAACAGCATCATAATATGGATGAGCTTAATTATATCCATAAATATGATTCACCGTCAAGCTTCCATTTCTTTTTCTTGGCCCACCAAAGGACTTTTATTGCCATTAATATTAAACAAAACATGCGTGAAGATGATTAAATTAAGCCATAATTATTGATCGAAACCAAGATGCAAGATGGAGAGTTGATGGGATCTTAGTTAAACACAAAAACTTGCCAAGCAAGCATCCATAAAAGATTGGTTGCTCTTCCATAATCTGCTGGCCGATGCCGAGGAGTACTGGAATTCAACTTCTCGGCATTCGAGGAACGTTGTTGAAGCCTTAAACTTTGGATTTTGAGTTGTTCACTCGTGTGCATTTGACTTTTGACTAGAATGGAAATACAAAATAATGCTCGAGTGTACTGTGGACACGCAGATCAAACACCCTCCTTTTACTCTTTTATTCTATCCCAATATTCCCACTGGTTTCTGGATTCTAGAAGCTCGTTTTCTACTTTTTTTCTTCGATTATTGAGACGGGTTTCAAGCATTTATGGGCATTGAAGGGGAGGGTTAAAAATGAGAAGTGTGTATGCTTGTGCTAGCATTAATATTAAGCTTTGAAATCATTTTCATGAGCGATGCCAATGGAAACTGCAAGCCCCAAAGATAGTTCATCAGCCTCAAGCCCTTTCTCTTCACCTAGCGTGACCGCCCTGTTAAAGATTAAGATCATTTCATGGTAAGAAATGCTAGACCTTGGGTTTTAATTTGTGGTAGCAACATGATTAGTCATCCGATGTCTTTGAAAGGCTGATAAATCTTTGATCTTGTTTCAGGAGTCAAGAGACTGGTTTGCCTGTTTCTGTTCGAGTTCGAGTTGGTGAGAGGACATTCCACCTTCACAGGGTAAGATGGATGTGATTCTTTTATTCCATATAAAGGCTAGCTCCTCCGTGTCTGTGGAGGCTAATTTACTGATACAGACAAATAAAGGCCTGAGAGTTCTATTTTAATGGTGCTTACAAAAGGTTGAAAATATTTTAAACCACTTGTGAAACAACTTTCGTCCATTGAAAGCAGGCCTGCCTGCTCTCTTTGGAATATGTAAGACAAAATGCCTTGATTTGTGATGAAGAACATAATAATTAGAGATTTTCAGAGTAACTTCTGGTCTAGTAAGCATACCTCTGAGTTTCATTCTTTCTGGTATTTGCAGAACCCTTTATTTTCAAAGAGTGGATACTTCAAGAGACGATTGATCGAGACAACTCAGCTTGAGCTGCCACAGAGTTTCCCTGGAGGACCAGAAACCTTTGAGATGATTTCTTTATTCATGTATGGCTCTTCCACCTTGATTGACCCTTTTAATGTAGCAGCCCTGCGATGTGCAGCAGAGTTCCTTGAAATGACAGAAGAATTCTGCTCCGGCAATCTTTGTGAGCGTTTTGATCTCTATTTAAACCAAGTCGTCTTACAAAATTGGGATGATACCTTGATCGTTCTCCAAAGATGCCAAGCACTGATTCCATGGTCTGAAGAGCTGCTGATTGTTAGCCGCTGCATCGAATCCCTAGCCTTCATGGCTTGCATGGAGATTCTTGACCCTGAGAGGAGAAGAGACAAACCAGTTGCTACACTGGAGGCATTGGCTGGTCAAGCTTGGAGCTGTGAAGCCGCCAATGAGATACTGAGCCAGGAGCTTTGGATCAAAGACCTCATTGCTCTACCATTTGGATTCTTCAAAAGGATAATAGGATCCTTGAGGAGGCAAGGAATGAAAGAAAAATATGTGAGCCCCATCGTTGTCTTCTACGCAAACAAATGGGTACTCTCTAAGAAGACGATACAATACTGGGAGAGCTCCGGTGAGAGAAGTAGCGATGCCAACGCAAATGATAAAGTTTCAACGATACTACAAGGCGTTCTTGATTTACTGCCAATGAGAGAGAAGGCCAGTAGAGTGATTCCTGTTGGATTTTACTTTGCATTGCTTTCCAGATCCATTGGCATTGGTTTGAGAAATGACAGCAAGGTAAAGTTGCAAGATCAGATTGCATCTCTTTTACACTTTGCGCAAGTGGAAGATTTACTCATTCCAAGCAGCCGAGTCGACTCAGATTGTTCCAGAATGGAGTTGGCTACGATGGAGAGCATATTTTCAACAAATGTATCCTTGAACATGGACACGAACAATGCTCCTTCAGCTAGTAACTCAACTGTAGCAGAACTATGGGATACATTTCTCTCCCATATAGCTTCTGATCCCAGAATGAGGCCTAAAAGATTCATGGAACTCATTGAAACAGTACCAATATCTTGCAGACAGAGCCATGATCAACTGTACAGAGCAATGAACACTTTCCTGCAGGCAAGTCTTTCACAAACCTCATCATGCCTCGAATGAAAGCTAAAAGCAAGTATCAGTTAATTACCATTGTTCACAAAGCCAGGATTCAATTAATTACACACTTATGTTAGTGTCTTCTTTACTTCTCCAGGCACACCTAGACATATCCCAAGAAGAAAAGGGGGCAGTTTGCAAGTACCTCAACTGCCAAAAACTGTCACAGTGGGCTTGCATTGACGCAGTTCAAAATGAGATGATGCCATTACGTTTGATTGTCCAGGCTCTTTTTGTACAACAACTGAACACGCACCAAGCGTTCAAGGAATGCTCGGACTCGTTTAGGTATGCACAAAGTGGAGAGTTCTCTGGCAGTCTTCCAAGCTCAAGATGCCCGAACACCAAAAGCCAATATCTAGCAGACAGCCCATATATGGATGGAGCAGAGCAAGGTAGTAGAACATTGAGTTTCTTGCTACAAAAAGACATTGCAGTACAACGATGTGAGTTCTCTAGAAAAGAATACGAGTCCACAAGCTTTAGAATTCAGAGCCTTGAACAAGAGCTGTTTTCCTTGAAGAAGAGCCTTCAATTGCAAAAAACTTCGAAGAGAACAGAAACACTGCCAACCAAGCCACAGAGCACAAAACCGTATGGCTTGCAAAGCAGATCACTAAGCAAGAACAGGAACCCACTTGGGCATGTTACAGGTTGCATTGGTTCTGTGAATTTCGCTTCACAAAGAAAATATGCTTGCAAGCTACTGAAGATCTTTCGCCGGATTACCTTGTTTGGAAGTAGAAAATCCAACAGAAAGCCAGCCGTCTCCAGCCTCTGGAGCAAACCGATGTAGCAAAATAAAGACGAGTAATGAAGAAGAGTCTATTGCAAACAAATTCCATATAACCAAGAAGAAAAAAGCTGGATTGTGAGAGTAAATGAAGCACTTCTGTTTAAAAAGCCATCCTAGAAAGAACTTAAAATTTGTGTGGGGGTCATGCGTAGAGTTACGTTGTAGAGTTTTTCTGGAGGTTTCGCCACCCCAAGCCAGCGCTAGAATTGCCGATTGTATTATTCAACAATTTGAATGGTCTTTGGAGTGGTTTAAAAAACGAGTCTGAACAGCTAATTAATTACAGAACTTAAGTTCGCAGCAGCTTAATTGTTGAAAACCATCTGTAGCAAGAGATGATAAAACATATATTGAGGCATGTCAAGCAAAACTCATAAAGAACGAGGAAAAAGGAAGACTATGGTGGATATGATTAAAAAGAGGGGGAAAACAAAATCCGTAGCTCTTCGGATGATTTGTCCTCCAATGTCCAAAAAAAGCCTGCATATTATCTTCCTCACACCTAATTAAACCACTCAGATGCTTCCATGAACTTTCCCAACCCAGAGAAAGGAACTGTTAGAAGAAAGGTGCAGCACATCTCTTCTCAAAGAGTCATTATACCACCTGAGCCTATGTATACATATAACAGAACTATAACTAAAGCATCCAAACAAATAGTAAGATGCACTGCACCTCCTCTATCCAATAATCACTGCCACTTAATTCATAAAGGCATTAAAATTTAAGAGGAATACTGTAGTTGTTAATTGATATTTTGCATCAAAAACAGAAGTTTTAACTGTGGAAGCAGTGAGAAACAATACTATCACGTTCTCTAACATAGCCTAAACACAACAACGATAACAGTGCAAGTATTCTTCTACAACTACTGATCGTCCCCCATTTTTGGAACACTGGTGGTGTTAGTTTTGAGCTGCCTGTCAGAATAAAATCAGCATTTTACTCTTCATGACACGACAAGGAAATGCAAGGAAAAAAAACAAAATGTTTCAGTTGAAGATATAATGAACACTATGTAGTGAATAGCAAGCATATCAAGAGTACCCTAACAGAAGAATTAACAAGACAACGCCTTCATTTTATAATCCAACACTTTTATCACCCTGCTTTGCAACATCCTCAGCAGTTTCAAGAGTTGCTGGAACATCCTCTATTGCAGCTTTGGCATTTGGTTGATCACACTTGTCCACAGAAAGCTGTGAATCTTTTGCCACTTCAATTGCATCAGGGAGATTTGAGTCATTAGCTTCTTTAGTTGCAACAGGGAGCTGCGAGTCATTCATCTCTGCAGTTGTATTTGGGGTCTGCGAGTCATTTACTTATTGGGTTGCATCAAGAATCTGCGAGTCTTTGAGCCCTTCATTTGTGACAGGAAGCTGTGAATCATTGACCCCTTCTGTTGCACCAGAAGGCTGTAACTTGTTTACCTCATCAAGAGCACCACTGCGCTGAACCTCATTAATTGTTGCATCAGAGAGTCATGAGGCATTGACCTTGGCTGATGCATCAAGAAGCTGAGAATCATGAACATCACTTCTCTTTTCCTGACAAATCTGTGAGTCATTCACCTCATTAGTTGGCTCACAAGACTGGGAATCATCGACCCCTTTACTTGCCTCACCATATATTTTTCTGTTGTTGACCTCAATAGTCACATGACATGACTGGGAGTCATTCTCATTGTTAGCGTCTTTACAAGGCTGAGACTCATTGATGTCCTCTGTAGCAGTGCTAGGCTTTGCATCATCTTCCTGATTAACCATATTTTGTAACTCTTCACTATAATCCTCATCAGCTGCATGAGACAGATGTTGAGGGTCAAAATTATCATCTGCCAGGCATGACTGTAACTGACCAACCTCGCCATCTGCCTGGTCCAAGTGTAACTGATCAGCCACGATAACTGCACCATAAAGCTGAGGCTGGTCATCCTCACTTGCTTCTTGATATTCCATTGGCTCATCCTTTCTCCTGCGTTTCCCATTACCTTTCCTTCTAACCCTTTCCTTCCCCCTTGACCTTTTTCCTAGTTCAATTTGTGGGGGTGCTGATGGCGTGACTGGACTTTCAATCTGGTCCCTCAAACAGTCCTGTGCAATAAACCTGATCCTTGAAATTGACTCAAATTGTTGTCCGTCCAACCCTTTTGTTGAGAATGAATCCGCTAAATAAGAAATTTCTCTTAAACCAGAGATCTGCAACAGTTAAAGAATAGACCATTGCAGATTATATCAAAAACAAAGGTAATAGCAAAATTGAAGTCTGAGCATAGCCCTACCGTCCTTTGGAACTCAGATGAGAGAGATATAGGCCTTCCAACAACTTTACGAGTGATTTTCCAGTACCATTGCATGTAGCCACCCTCTTCCACGCCATCATCCCCATCCACAATATGGAGTTGACGATCCATCCATTCATTAAGCTCCAGCTCCATTTTCCCAGACAAGTCAACCCCACCGTCAACTCCTCGACTCTTTCTCAGCCACCGCTCCACATCTTCTGGGATTGGTTGAAGCATGCCATATTGCCTAAGGCAACGATCAGGAAGGTGGCGTTCTGCCTTGTCAAAGCATATTAGCATTGTCTTTGATCTCCCTAAAATTAAGGTATTTTTTATATCTTTTGGTATTACAGTACTGTCCATAATTTTGTACGGAAGCCACTCCACCTATGTGTCAACACCAAGCCAGTTGCATTAGCATTTTCTATGCATCAAGTGGAATAAGAACTGAACCGAATTGAAAGAAGTGAGAACCTACATCAGTTGGTTTCAACGAGTCCAGTGCCTTGCGGTAGAAAACTACATCACGATTTGTTGTTGGCCCACTTTGTTTTCCCTTCCATCTAAGCACAAATGGAAAATGATCATGGATGGGGTCTCGATTAAGCTTTGGTCGGCCCACATTCAGATGGAAGTAGCTCCAACACTACAGAAAGCAAGAATCAGTCAATACTAATAGTCTATTTGAGAACTATTATCCTTGGATGAAATTAATTGCAGAAAAGAAGTCCTTCAATCTCACATTCCATCACTTTTGTTTTTTAATAATAATAATAAAAAAGATAATCAATGGATAGCTTTATTATAAACAACATAAATAACCTGCAGTAGTGTTAAGCAACCACAAATGGTACTCTGAGATTTAACACATGCATTGCCGAGTGCTCTATACAAGAAAGCTAATGCTGCTGCTCCCCAGGCAAACTCCACAGCTTCTTCAAAATTCGCAAACAATGGAAGGTACATTACAGGAACCTTATTCCCAGTGGTGGTGGAAAATATGGTACTACCGACAAGGTAGAGAAGATAAGCGCGAGTGCAGCGCTCAACCTCTTCAATAGGTGCATCTTCAGAACAATGAGAAAAGAACTCCTTCAACCAACTTAACTTCACCATCCCACCACTTGCGTAGTTAGAATCGGGCGATTTCCCTAAAAGCCTTTGGCAAACTGAGGCACAACTGGTATGTGTTATTCCAATAACAGGCTTCCCATCAATGGCAAGTCCAAGCAACAAGGCAACATCTTGAAGAGTAACAGTCATTTCACCAACAGACAAATGAAACGTATTGGTCTCCTTCCTCCACCTCTCAACAAGCGCCGATATGAGAGGATTGTCAAGACTAATAGCCGGAATCTTTCTCAAGTAACCAAATCCAGCTTTCTCCACCAACTCAATTTGCTTAGGACTTAGCTTCCATTCACCCAACTTGGACGTGTGCTCATGGCATCTTAGCACACCACGCTCCTGAACATCAAACCGACAACTCACACAATTTGCTTTCATTAATTAATTAATAAGATAATCCAAGAAAAGCAAACACACACCTGGCCATCCCAAACCGCAGAGGAGACATGCTTGTCTTGATCATACAGTACACACCCATCAATTGGTCCGGGATTCGTGTCCATTCACTGATTCCCGCCACACCACCAATGTTAATATTGATAATTACATCTAAATCCCAAGTTAATCGTCAAAATGAAAAACGAGGAAGAAGATACAGGAGGAGTTACGAACCTGAAATAAAATAGAGATGGAGGGGGGGTTTTAGCAAAACGACGACGGAAAGAGACTTCTAATTTTTTTCTCACGCTACGACCAGCAACCGCTTCAAAACGACGGGTTAAGCATCGAAGCGACGTGATATCAAAACCTAATCCTTCCCCTTTAGGTGTCTTATAAACGTGTCTGTTTTGCAGTATTCTGGACCGGGCCCGATAATTGAATGACTATTTACGCTATTAAAATAAAAGACTTGAGAGGATGTTTGATATTGTGTTCTAAATAGTAATTTTTTTAAAAAAATAATTTTTAATATAATTTTAGATTTTTTTGATATATTAATATTAACTTTTTTAAAAATATATATTATTTTAATATATTTTTAAATAAAAAATATTTTATAAAATAATTGTTATCACATTTCTAAACATTATTTAGTATTTTTTATCGTACAAGAACTTATATTTTAATAGATTTTATAATTGAATGAAAATTTTACATGTGCAGGCTTATATAACTTGCATGAGCAAAATTCATCTCATTCATATAATTAATTTGTCTTTGCAAGCTTGATTAGGGATATAATGTTATTTTTATTTTTTTTTATTTAAGATACCTAAAGCTTAATTTTTCTTAACTTTTAGCCAGGAGTATTCTTGTTTTTTGCTTTTCAAAAGAAAAATGCAATTACTAAAGTGCCATTGCAAGCAAAAAATATATAGCTTGCATTAAGGGGTTTTTTGGTATTTTTGTGTTGGTTTTTTTTATTGATATCATGTTGGCTAAGGGGTAATATGATCTTTTGATAAATTATAAAAATTAAAAAAAAAATTATTGGTATATGCAATGCATATGCTAGTGAGTAGAAGGAGCCCGTGTTTTTTTGTTATGCGTGTAGTCTTCTCGGGCTGACAGACACCACCTTCCATGATGGTAGTGGAAGCGGCCCCTCGAGATCTTCATGATGGATGGGTGCGGTGTGGCACCTATGAACTTTTTTCAAAGGAAAAATGCAATTACTAAAGTGCCATTGCAAGCAAAAAAATATATAGCTTACATTAAAGGTTTTTTTTTTTTTTTTTTTTGTATTTTTGTGTTGGTTTGTTTGTTGATATTATGTTGGGTAAGGGGCAATATGATTTTTTTAATAAATTAAAAAAATAATAATAAAAAAAAATTGTTGGCACATACAATGCATATGCGAGCGAGTAAAAGGAGCTCACGCCTTTCGGGTGATGCGTGCATACTTCTCGGGTTGACAAACACCATCATCCACAGTGGTGTTGGAAGCGGCTCCCCAAGATCTTCATAGTGGATGGGTGCTATATGGCACGAATGAACTTTTTTCTTCTTCTCCCCCTTTTCTTTCTCTTCTCTTTGGTAAAATACAAAGGTGTCTTTTAATTTATTTTTCATATTCATTTTAGTTCTCATTCTTTTGATTTATGTTTGATTTTTTTTTAATCTTTTTTATTAATTTTTTTCTTCAACTTAGTCCCTCATCACTTGGTTTTATTTGATTTTTATATCAATTTTAGTCCCCATTCTTTTAATTGCTATTTATGTGTCTTCTAGTTTTTTTTTTTTTTTTCATTTCTAATTTGATCTTTATTCTTTTGATTGTGATTTGATTTCTTTTTCATCTTTTTTTTTCATTACCTTTTCTTCTTCAATCTAGTCCCTCTTCATTTGGTTTTATTTTATTTTTTGTATCAAATTTGATCATTATTCTTTTAATTGCTATTTTTTTTTTTATCATTTTCCTAATTGAATTTTGTTTTCTATTTTATCCCTTAGTTTTTTTTATTTTTTTGAATCCCTTTTTTATTTCATTTTTCTCCTAATTTCAGCTCTCAATAATTTTTTATTAAGAATTTTACATTGTTATTTCTTAGGGTTTGCTTTGTCCCGAGGCTCATGATATAGTCGAGAGTTTCAACTATTAACACGAGTTGACTTCATTTTTTTTTTTTTTTTTTTTTTAAATCTCACCCTTCAATGTTTGATTTATTAGGAATTAATCTTCATGTTTTTTTTTTTCTATTTACGGGGTTATCCCAATTTTATACCCATGATCCCAGGGTTAACGAGTTAACTCGAGTTGACTTAAATATTTTTTTCTATTGCTTTTTTTTTAATTTTTTTTCAATTATGCCTTTTAACATTAGATTGTTTGATAATTGAGTTTCATTGTTAAATTTAACTTGTTTTTGATGAGGTTGCCTTGGTATCATAATCGGATCGTAGACCAGTTGGGCTCTGATAATTTTTTTTCTTTTTTTCATTATAATTTTTTTGTCGGTTTATTTTTTTCATGTTATCGAAATCATATAATTTTATTAGACCTAGTCAAGTCAATAACCTGCATCTCAGTTTTTTCTTTGGAAACAATTATGCCACAACATTTGTTTTTTCCAATGAAAAAAATTTGGACTAGTCATGTTGTGCAAACCATCTATTTAGTTTTATTGCTAGATGGCCTACTTTAATACCCTTTTTGTTTGGATTTTTGTGAATTGGGATGTATGCCATATATCACAAACACGAAACACACTATAATTACAAATTAGATCAATTGCCTACAATATGTTATGGGTTAGATAATTTAATTTTTTAAAATGTTAAGAGGAAATATCCAAACATTTTTAATGTTTTTCTAGAAAAATAAAATCAAACTATGTAGGGGTTGATCCAATGTAACTTGATCGACTTAGCTGGTTTAAAGACAACCTAGAAGACCAGTAAAAATATTATTTGACTAAAAAAGTTTAAGATGATATTTATTTTAAATATTGAGATAGAAACTTATTGAATTGACTCGGGTCAATGAAGGTTACCTTATTAAATCTATAACTTAGGTCGTAAGACCATGATAAACTCATAAAAAGTAAATCAAAATAAATTATGAAACCCTATTTTCAATCAATCAAGTGTTGAAGTATGAAATTGAAAAAAAAATCAATTTAAAAAAGAATGAAAAAAACTTAAATCAACATGAGTTAACTCTCCAAACCTATGACCTTGGTCACAAGGCCTAAATAACCTCATAAAAAGCAAACTGAAAAATAACTAGAGTCAACTCAAATTAACCTATGAATTGGATCATGAGATGAGACAATCTCATAAAAAAAAAAATTGAAATAAATTATGAAACCCAATTCTCAATCAACCTATTATTGAATAATGCAATTGAGAAAAAAATTCAATCTAAAAAAAAATACAATAAAATAACTCAAGTAAACCTAGGTTAACCTGTAAAATCCGTGATGTATGTCATAAAACCAGGATAACTTCATATAAAGAAAATAGAAACAAATCATGATGCTTAATTATTAATCAATTCAATGTTAAATGATAAAATTGAGGGAGGAAAATAAGAAAAAGAAAAGAAAAAACTTAAGTTAATCGAGTTAACATGCTAAATTCACAACACGGGTCATGAGACTGAGATAACCATATATAAAGCAAACCACAAAAAATATATAGTGGGAAATAAAAGGGGAAAAACATAGATTGAGAAAAAAAAAAAACAAAGAAAAAAAACACTATTACAATGAATAATATTTTGTGAGTTGGTGCAAAGTAAAAGCACCACTTCTTTTAGTTTTTTACCCTTTAACACATTAAAACATTAACACAAAACAACTAAAATCAATATGGGGTTTACTATTTAGAATTCATTGTGCACACACTTACAACATACTATTCATTGATTAAACATTTTTGTTCCATTTTTATATTTTGATCCCTGTAGTTTGCAAAGTTTACAAGTTAGTCATTGAATTTTATTTATTTTTTAATTCATTCTGTGAAGTTATCTTATCATAGTTTTATACACTTAGGTATATTTTAATTTGTTTTATCTAGCTAACTTAATTTCTCGGTAAAGTTTTCGACGTTAAATCAATGACCAATTTATAAAATAGAGTTCTAGCTTTTACTTAGAAAATAAATTGAGAAATAGAGGGAAAAATAGATATAAAGGAAAAAAAAAAAAACATACTCATTTTTCCATAAAAGATGAGCAAAAGTTTCATTTAACCTCTCAAGTTTTATTTTTCTCATCTTTCATCTTTTTTCTTTTATGTTACTATATTCTAATTCTAAACTTAATTTTTTTTTGTCATGTTTTATTACTTAGAGGTAAAGATATAAGAGTGAAAGATGTTGGAAAATTTAAGGAAATAAAAAGATATTGAATGGCTAGATTTTAACCATCTATAACTTCGGTTGTAGTATCTATGGGCTTGACTTTAAGAGAAAAAACTTAATGGAGGTGGTTTCCACATTCAATGATGCTGGAAAAAATAGTAGATATGTGCTTGAATTTGTTTTATTTGAAATTTAGTTTTTAGGCATGTTGGATGTTGTTTTGGGTGGTTAATTAGGATATTGAGATTCTTAAGATAGTTTTTAGGTTTTTTTTAGATGAAAATAGGTAGAAAATTGAGTTTTTTATGGCCCACATTCTTTATACCCTAATTTTTCTACCACCTCCGATGACCAAAGCTTGAATTTGACAAACGACTTATGGATCAAAAATAAAAAAATAAGCAAATGATGTTTCATTCAAATTCTTTAAAATAAAATAGGTTATTGGGCATTTACTTAAAGCCATGCACTTGGCTTGACCTTTCAAGCGCACACACTTGGCCTTTCACTTTGTTTTTTAAGTTTTTAATGTGTTTGTTTTATTTTATCAAAAAATATTTTTTTAATTAGGATTATTAGAATAAAATTTTAAAAATCATCCATTCATACCTTACTTTTCAAATAAGATTTGAGCTTTTATGATAATATTTTTAATTAGTTTATATAAATTATATATATATATATATATATATATATATATATATATATCTAATTTGTAATTTTTATTTTGATTGTTTATAGAATTTTCTTTTGTGTTTTGATTGTACTTTGCTTCTCCTATGATGCTAAATTTTCATTTAAAAAATTAGTTTTCTACTAAAAAAGACATTTTTGCTAGGAAAAAAATGCATGAATTAGGAATGAGGATTTTAACAAAGAAATATATTTTTTTCTCATTGATGTAAATCATTTGAATTATTGTGAATGTTTATTTTAATTATATTAGATTTTTATCCAAAAAATCATGCTACTTATAAAATTACATTTTTTTTTTGTCAAAACAAAAAAGAAATGCATTGATAAGAAAATTAAATTTTAACTAAAAAATATTTTTCTTATTATTTAAATAACTTGAATTCTTAAAAGATTTAATAGAAAGAATGCATACAGATCAAGTTTATACTTTCTAGAGTCTACCATATTAGAATCATATTTGCATTTGCCACTGATTTTTTTGATATTGTGGTGCATAATGCATTTCAAAAGTGTTTTTTTTTTAAAAAATATATTAAAATGATATTCTTTTAATTTTTGTTTTTATTTTTTATATTAAGACATTAAAACCATCCAAAAATACATAAAAAACATAAATTTAATGTTTTTTTTTTCAAGTGATAAACAATTTTAAATGCACTTTAAAAAACATGTCATAACACACAAAAAATTCAAGATTAACCTACCATCAGTAGTGGTGGGAGCAAATAATCTCAAATTATTCGACCAATTGGAATATTTATTGTATACATGCATTTATATGATCCTAAAGAAATCACAACAATTAGAAGTCATCTTTTCTATTGTAGATTTGCTTATACATATAATCCATTAATTCAAGTTTAAAGCAAGGGTCAAGAACTACGAAGATTCCGAGAGCTAAATTATTCTCACTTCAAAACTCAAGAAATTTCATTTTTATGGATCCAATATACATATATTCACTCCTTTTCTATTTAAAAAAAAATTATTATAGACGAAACAAATATTTTGAAAATATACATCTATGCTTGAAAAATTGCTTACACACACACACATGATTGGTTTCTTGTTCAACAATTACCATGATATTTGGTTTTAGGTCCTTCAATTTGACAACACTTTCTTGATTGCACCTTCTTATGCTAGCAATTTGTGGAGTTCAAACACCTATTTTACAATAATAGTCTCATCATCACATGTTATTTTGAGATTGATCACAAATTCTATCTCAACTATAGAACTAACAAATATTTCTTTGCACCAGAAATCAATGTCGTACTCTTGAGCAAGTGGAATGATAAGTTTCTGACTATTACAATTTAAAGAGAAGAAGACTTTTATTTTTCCCATATAAATCTGGGAGCTTCACTAGAAGATATATAATGTAACATAAACATGAATTCAGAAACATATATGAATTCAAAAAAATAGTGAACCCTCGCATTTATTTTTGTCCTATTTTATCTTTAGCAATAACAGTTGAGGATTCTTCATATTGCTTTTAGTTTGAACTTGAAAATGATTGAGTTGAGTTGGATCGTGCCTCAATTCGCCCCTACAAGTTCGACGAGAGCTCACAGATATTGAGGTTATGTCTAATAGATGTAAAGTGAGTTGGAGGTAAGGGCTTTATGAGAGCAATTGCAAGTTGATCCTTTGATGACAGAAACTTTACATTAGTGATTTGGATGCAACCTGATCTTGAACAAAGTAATAATCTATAGAAATATGTTATGTTCAAGAATAAAAAAGAGGATTAATAATCAAATATGTTACACCAATATTATCACACTATAGAGTAAGTGGGGATGGTAATTGAAAATGCAATTATGTGAGAATATATTATAACTAGATTAGTTTTGCAGAGGTGTTAGCAATAGCTTTGTATTTTAATTTTGTGCTAGATTGTCTTTTGCTTTCATGAATTCTAAGATGTTAAGTTAAGACCAAGGAAAATACAATAATCTAAAGTTAAAGGTCTATCATCAGGACACCCAACCCATTCAGAGTTAGAGAAAGTATGAAGAGAAGGCGATTTAGACCATTGGAGTAGCATACCATGATGTGGAATGAACCTGAAGTAGTGTAAGATCCTTTTGATGATATGAACTCACAGACTTTATTTACAACAAATACAATATTCAGACGAGTAAGACTTAAGTATTGTAAGCTCCAAATAGGGCTATGGTAGAGTGTTAGGTATGAGAAGGGATCTCTATAAAATTGACTTCGTGTAGCGGTGGAGATCATATGTGAAGAAATTAGTTTAACAACTGACATGTTTGTTCTTTGAAGAAGGACTTGGATGTATTATTGTTGAGATAATAATAATCCAACTTTTATTAAGTGAGCTTTAACTCCAAGAAAGTAGTTTAGATAGTTAAGGTTTTAAGAGAAAACTTAGATTGAAGAATAGAAATGAGTTGATGAGATTTAGAATGAGTCAAGGCCAGTGATTACAATATCATCTACGTAAATTAGAATGTACACAATGTTGGAAGAAAGATAGGTGTGGTATAAGATAAAAAAAAGAAAGTAATACAAAGTTAAAAAAAAACTCAAGAACAAGAAGAAGATTGAGAGGAAGGTATATTTTTATTAAATGTTTATCTTTAAACTCTCTTAGCTATTCTCTCTATTTTTGTATTGCTTAATAATGTTGAATTACAAGCCTTTTTATATGTATAATGTCCCAAATAATCAATGAATTAAGTTAATACAAGGAAATCCTATTTGAACAGGAATTGTATTTTGTTGACTGAACTGGTTGATTGTTTTTCAATCGGTCGACCAATTTATTTAATCCAACCGATTACTCAGTCTCAACCGGTCAACCTGTTCCCAACTGGTCTATTGGTTCAACTAATTTTTAGAAATCAATTTACTTTCAACATCCCCCTCTAAACTTGATTTCTTCATAACTCCCAACATATTTCTAATCTAGATAAAAATACCATTTTTTTTATTAGCTTTGTGAAGATATTTATGACTTGGTCTTGTGTATTTACATAACTTTAACTTCCCTGTTTGTAATCAATCTCATAGGTAATGAAATCTTGTGTTAATATGCTTACTTCTATCATGAAATATTGGATTCTTTGCTAATGCAATAACTGATGAGTTGTCTACATAAACTTCAATAAACTTCTTTTATGACATTCACAAGTCCTTCAATAATCTCCTTAGCCATATGGAATGAAAAATACATGATGTAGTAGCTACATATTCAACTTTATATATTGACAAAGTGACTATAGATGGCTTTTTTGAACTCTATGTAAATTTTATGTCTCCCATGTAAAAAAAAAAACTCGTTGTGCTCTTTCTTTCATCCATATCTCTAGCCTAATCATCATCACTATAACCCACAAGTTCAAAGCTATTAGAATAAATATAGAACAAGCCAAAATCAACAATACCTTTGATATACCGAAGAATTAGCTTCAATGCTTTGACGTGTGTCATGGTTGATGTCTTCATAAATCTACTCACAAGTCCTACTCCAAAAAGAATATCTGGACGAGTGCATGTCAAATATCTCAAACGCCTAACTAAGCTTTTGAATGTTGTTGAATTTATCTTCTCTCCTACATCATTCTTTGACATCGTTACTCCACTCTTACCTAAGTATTTACTTTTGCACAATCCTTCATCTTGAGCTTCTTGAGAACTTCCATTGCATGATGACCAAATAACTCATCAAGTTGCATTGGTTCTATACGAGTGTTAACCGATGTAGCAAGCTAGCTAAGATATGAGAAATAAGCTCAGAATCTCTCAAAGGTTGTCCAATGAATGAAAGTATGTCAGCAAGACCCTTGCCTGTTGAAAATAATCCTGGATAGAAAGACTACCCTTTTTAAGTGTGCCTAGTTGATAGAATTGTTCATTTGATGAGCTCGTGGAGAACATTTTCTCCAAAGTGAGCCAGACATCTCTGGAGGTTTCAAGACCATTAATATTAGTGAGGATTGGTTCAGAGAGGGAACCTATTAAGGTTATCAAAATGAGTTGATCTTGTTGGTACCAAAAATCATAAGCAAGATTTGACATGGGAATATGAGTGGGGTTTGTATGAAACATGTTAGAAGGTATGGATATTTTACCATCTATGAAACCAAAATGTTTTTTCCTCCAGAGATATAGGAGCTTTCCATTATCACGAGTAAGTGTGAGTGTTATATGGTGAGTAGGATGTGTAGGTGTATGATTGAAGTTGGGATCTGGAGAGGAAGTGATGAAGGAGGACATAATTAACACAATATATGAATCAATAAGCTCTAATACCATGAAGAGAAAAGGCCTGTGAGGTTTTGTTTTCCCCCACAGATCTGGGAGCTGCACTAAAAGATATATAGACTTTTGTTTTACAATGTAATAGAAATACGAATTCAAAAATATATGTCAATTCAAAACAACAATAGACTCTCTCATTATCTTTATCGTATTTTATCCTTGGTAATAATAGCAGTTGAGGATTCTTCATGTTGATCTTGCTTTGAATTTAAAGGTGTTCGAGTTGAGTTGGACTGTGTCTCAATACAGCTGATCATCGTGTCTTGATAGTCTTGGTCTGATATTGGTCATCAAGAATGATTTTGAGCAATAAACATGTTTTTTGCAGGATGACATCCAATCTCTGTAGCTTAAGATCATGGAGAAGTCAATGAATTGTGGAATGGTTTTTATATTTTAAGGTTTGAAATATGTTGAAGTTGGTGGTGATGGTAGCAAATAGATGAGGCGGATTTCGGTAGCCGACAGAACTTCCATTTTCTCAGAAAGAAAATCTGCAAATTTGAGATCACCATCTCTGTAAGCACCAGATTAAGATCCGGTGGCCGTGTGGATGGATAAACAGAATACATTATTTCTTTTTCTTTCTTTGGTAGCTTATAACTAAGTATCTCCGATCCATTAGCCCCCCTTTCCTACCTCTTTCCTTGTTTCTTTTCTGTTTTTTTTCTTTCTTTGTTGCCTACGCATTTCTTTGTTCATGCAAGCAAATTGTTCTACATATGCTGTCTTTACTCGAGGTCCACACCCATTTGCCACCAAATATTTTTGCTAGCATGTTTACACCCACACAAGACATCTTCTATTTGGTCGAATCTAGCAGGACCCGAGCTTACATCCTTCCTTTCTTTATCCTTTCGTTTCTTTCCAAGTTCTTTGTCTCCTTCCTAGAAACACTCCATTAATTAGACTCATAAATTGCTTCATTCTGCATCGCCAATTGATCATCTCAGTTTAAATTACCTCTTGCATCCCATACTTTCAATCTTCCTTCATCAAAATGTTTTGTCCCATTGCACGCACGCACGCTCACGCGCTAAACACTAGTCCTCTTCTTGCATTTGCCATGTGGTCATTGCTGAAATATGTAGAATGGCTTCTTGGCTTCTGCCATGGGATAGAAAGGATGGCCAGTCAAAGTTTCATTGTAACCAATGATGACAATAACCAAGGAAATGTTCAAGCTATCAACATCGTAACCGAATACATTAATATTTGTCTTCTAGGGAACTCTGTTAATTGAAACCATTGATGAAAACCTTAGATGCTGACCTCAAGAACTGATCAGAAAAGAAATATTTGGTAAAAACAAAGAGTTTTTGCTATATGCCTTTAACCTGAACATTTGAAAGCCTTTAAGACAGTTATAGCTCTGTAATTATGCTCTGCTTTTAAAATTTTACTTGAATTCTGCAGAAAAATCAATTACAAGCAATCCTGGCAGTAATTTATGATATAATGTAGCATATTACTTGATCTGCTAAAATTTGGTAATAACAAGGAACCTGTAACTAAAAACATAGAAAAAACTATAGGAAACAAATTGAGCACACTTAGATCTCTTCTTTTGAATGGATGCTGTTTCAAAACAATAATTCTGCTAACCTAAATAAGTTTGCAATTATTTTCAGGATCATGGTTCTTGCAATAAGATCCGAGGATTTGCTTTTATATAAAAGAAACCAAATAAAATACTTAGGCAGAACAAGCTGTGGATGCCAGTGACAGGACAAGGGGATCCGACGTCTCTAATCAAAGTGCACACACAACACATTATATGCAGCTCTTGAAAAGCTATAACTCAACTCATACAAACATGGACATTATCAAGGAATGTTTTGTTTCAGTTACAGCTTTCTTGATCCTGGTCTGGGGCAAACTAAGGCACCTTACCATTACCCAAACATCTCAAAACCCAGAAAAGCAACCTCTGTATTTTGATAACATGGCCTAAGAAATGTTGCAACCACCACTTCAAGCATTACATCCATCATATACACCACCTTCTTCTCCTGCCGTCGACCTTGAATCCCAGTTACCAGAATCACAAGCACAACCCTCTCTTACCAATTATAATCGAGAATTATCTCAAGCCCTAGAAACACAGCCCTTACATTTCACAGCCAACAACACAGAGATATTGTTGCAAACAGCACAATCACAGGCTCCTCATCTACTATGAAAACAGAGCTACAATCACCACCTCCATCACAACAAACACCTTACCCTGTCATCAATCCACAACAAATCAATATGGTCATTGTTAAGCAGTTCACTCTAGAATGGCCTGACATTATCATAGCATTCTGTTTTGAATCAGCAATTCAAATAGCTCTCCAATACGAAAAACCTCAACAACCCAAACTCCCTATTTCCTTATTCTTGCTTTCTTTTTCCATACTACTCACTTTTTGTTCTCTTCTTGTTTCACAATTAATTAGCAATAAGTTTCCTGATATATCCAAAGTATTAGAGAAAATTGCAATATCCCTCGCTGCCATTGCATTTTTCACCACTATCACATCTCCATTAACCCTGAGCCTGAAGTGAAATGCTAGTAATATTGCTCTAACCATTGTCCGTCTAATGTTATCATGTGCTAGAAAAACCTGCGTTGCGGGAGAGTTGGGTTGTCAGATAGTGATCTTTGTGCATGTTGAGAGTATTAATGATTTGCAGTCCTTTTTCTTAGGCAAACAATATTCAAATTCAGGTCTCGGAAAAGCAGAAGTACTAGAGTTCCAGTAGTCCCTTGCTGGTTGAAGCGGAATTCCTCCTTTCTCTGCCTCACGATTGCTTCAATCCTCAGCTGCACATGACGAGTGTCACTGTGTCACAACCATAGTTTGTATAAAGTAAAGAAGCAGAAAATTTGTATTTGGTTACTTGAATGAATGGAGAACTACAGGAACTTTCTAGACTAAACTGCACTTGAGGAAGAGAAGAGTTAGGTAGTTGCAGGATTCTCTTAATTGTCATGCCTAACAGACTTGCCATAAAGCCAACTAAATTCAGCTAACATTTGCGAGCTAATGACTGTTTTGTTTTGTTTTTAGTATTAATCACAGTGATCAATCTGCAAGTGACTTGAAAAAAGAGCATCAATGTGGTATAAGAAGACCTCCATTTCTCTTTTACTAACCAAATAAATTGACTATAACTATAATACCCTTGCACAAACTCCTGATACCTAATCCTTTGACGTGACTTGAAAATATAAAATTTTAGGAGCTAAATTGAGATCTTTAGTAAACTAAGTAGGGTTTATCATTAGACACTTTTTTATTTTTTAAAACTTTAAACTCATTCTTTTCAATAAATTATACACAAGCTTTCTTATTAAACTTTTAGTGAATAAATTTGTAATAATTTATTTTGACTTTACAAGGTTAATAAAAATAATCTTATTCAAGAGTAAATGTTGAACCATGTTATATCCATGATATATATATATGAGCTTACTATTATACATGCTACTTTTTGCTCTTTCAATTATTGATTGAATGTTGTAATGGACACAAATTATTAGCATTGACATAAGCTAACATGAAATATCCTCAAATAAATTCCAAAGTTATTTCATTTCCAGTCAAACTTTATCAAGAGCAATAAACTCTTATTCTATCATGGATCTTACGATACATATTTATTTAAAGGGTTTCCAAAACAGAGCTACTTCACTAGTGTAGAGATATATCCACTAGTAAGTTTTGAATTCTTAGTGTTAGATATCCAAGTTGTATCACTATACCTTTTTAATACCACTAGATCACTAGTATAGTGTAACTCATAGTCAAAGGTGTATTTTAAATATTAAAGAACTCTATTATTTCTTTTCAATAATCTATAATTACTAATGATAATTAGATTAGTAGTAAATCTACTTAGTTTACTAATTGATTATGCAACATCTAATCTTGTATAGTTGAGAACATACACTAAGCTCTCAATTATCTTAGAATATTTCAATTGGTGTATACCCTTACCTTTATTTTTGGACAAATATGCACTTTATGTTTATTGATATTTTGAAAATGTTGTTGTCAAAATTTATTGAGAATTTTCTCAATATAATGAAATTAAGACAATATCAATCTATTTGATGTCTTAATAATTTTGATTCCTAATATCACATCTGTAACATTCAAATTTATTAGTTAATATTTTTCTTAATGGACTTGATCATGTAATCATTTCTACATAAAATTAGCATATCATCTATATAAAGATATAGAATGACATAATCTTTATGTGATGTTTTGAAAAATAAATAGGAAAAGACAACAATACCCTTGGAGGCTTAGAAGTAGGTATAAATGAATAAAGGGATATTGTGGTAATTGAATAAAGCTTTATAAGTATAAATAAGATTAAAATAAAAGAAGAGGAATATCTGATTTGAGAGAGTGAGAATCGGCAAGAGAGAAGAAAAGGAGAAAGAAGAAGAAGAGAAAAGAGAAAAAGATAAAGGAAAGAGAAGACGGTTAGAGAAAATAAGTTTAAAATATAAGATTTATACTTTGATGTGTATAATTGCATTATTTAGCTTTGATTTTCTGTTTTTATTGGAGATTAAGGTTTTGAAGATTTTTTTTTTGGGTTTGATTGATGAATTGATTGAAATATTATGTGTTAATTGTGATGGATAATATGCTATTTAGTTTATTTAGAAGATTTTAGGTAAGGATAATGATTTTGAGTTATGACTTGTTTAAATGATGAATTTGAGTTAGAAATTTTGGTATATCAGTAGGTGATCTGTGGAAAAATTTGGGTTTGAGATTGAAGATGATAAAATTTTCATTTTGGTCCCTCAATTTATGAAAATTACAGTTTAGTCCCCAACTTTGAAAAAATACAGAATGGTCCCTAGAGCATAATTCAAGATTTTGGACAGAATTGAGGGTTTACTATGGGACAAATTCCAGTATAGTTATGAATTTATGATATTTTCAGTTTGGTTCAATTTGATAAAATTACAATTTGACCCCTAAAAATATGATAAATTTCCAACTTGGTTCCTGGGACATAATTCAAGATTCTGGATAGAATTAAAGATGAATTATGAGAAAAATTCCAGTATAGTTATGAATTTATGACATTTTTAGTTTGGTCTTCCATTTTGATAACATTACACTTTGACCCCTAAAAATGTAATAAAATTCCAAATTGATCCCTAGCTATAATTTTAGTTTTTTAGATTGGTTTGATGAATAATTAAGGGTTATTTGGTGAATTATTATCAAGTTTTATGATTTGTTTTCTTTTGAATTAAATTTTGGGAAAACCATTTATTTTTTTGATTTTTGAGAAAAATGACTAGTTTGTTCATAAACATATAGAGTTATGACTTAGACTCTTAGTTAAGTGTATTAAATATTTTGTAAGTTCTTTTCAAAAAAAATTTAGTATGTCTTATTTTGTATTCAAATAATTCTAATATTTTATCTACGAGACATCAGTAGGATTTCATTTGGTATTTGTTTTCGAGTTCTTTTAATTTTTGAGTCAGGTAAGTGGATAATTTTTTATATCTATATGTTATAAGGCATAATCAATTGTTGAATTGTTGATATGAGCCAATATATACTTTTGAATTGACTTCCAAAGAGGTGTTAAATGTAGTTTTAATCAAAAGAAATGGGGTGATAGTTCTACCAAACAAGTAAAGGAATGTGAATACAACCACATATATCATAATGGACCTTATCTTATCTGAAGAGGTGTTAAATGGTACTTTTAAACCCGTAGAGCATAAACTAAAAGGAGGGTGTTTGCCTTAACATGTGAGGAAGCTAGTGATGATAATGATGTAGTTACATGTGCTCTCCCTTTTAATTTTGTTGATGCTTCATATTCATTTATATCAGTAAAGTTTATTAAATGCTTAAGTAATGTGTCTAAGAAGTTAGATGAACTACTATATATTGTCACTCATGTTGGAGAAGTTATATTTGCATTGAATGAGGACAAAATTTATTCGCTCTAATCGCTTGTGCTTGAAATGATGAAAGACCAACTTTTCTATCCATTCACATTCTAAAATATATCCTTTGTGGTCTTCATATGATCTTGAACAAGTTTTTCTTAATAAAAAAACCTTGATTAGGATGACACTCTAGACTGGGAGGCAAATGAAAATCTCAACAACCAAAGGTCGATGCTAATTATAATAAAGGCAAACAAAATTCAAATATCAAATATCAAGAAGATGTTATGAAAAATTCAAAGAGCCCGAAAAATCCAGATATTTGAGGGCATGCTTGAAATATTCAAGAGGATGATTTATCGATAAGGAGTTTTGCTTTCTATCTTGATAATTATTTGGATTTGAATCTTAAGATTTATATCCAAATCGATTTATTAAATTCATCTTAAAATACTAAATTATTACGTAGATGTGTTTTTAAAATATTGTAAGAACGAGACTTATTTTTGACATGCAAACTAATTAATGTGATATCATGAAATAAAAGAAATACTTCAACGAAAAAAATCTCCACCGTGAAAAAAAGAAAGCAAAAGAAAGTGAATAGATGCTCGAAGAAGAGAGAAGACTTCAAGCCTTTGGGATGTAGGGAATGCCTTAGGTGAGGACAAGATTCTCCTCAACAACTCTCCAATATTGTCTAGGGCTTATGCTTCTATGCTCAGTGCCCTCAACTCAATAAAGAAAATTTCAAATCAGAGGGGAAGACAAATTTCACCTCATTAAGTCAATTTGACAATGGAGCCCACATGAGCTCCTCCTCCTTAACCGGCCCCTGCCTGTCAAATGTTTTTTTCGTTGTTGTCAGTTGGGAACTTGGGAATCATTGTCGGACATCAAAGCCAACCACCCCACCTTTCACTGTTGCCATGTTATAATCTCAAAGAAAAGGTCAATTAAGTGCGGCTAAAACGGAGGTCTGTGGAAATCTTGTAATAAATCATCAAAATAGCATAATGTGAAGTATAAAAACAACTGGAGTATTTTAACCGAAGTATCTTTTCCGTATTTTAAATATGAATTTTGGTCCAATAAAAAAAAGAATTTCGAAATGAAGGATCGATGTTTATTTGCATTTTCATATAAGATTGTTCCGAAGAGAAGCTCTAACAGTTAAGATTTGAAACTTTTATTAAAATATCGTAAATGGGAGTGGAATAAGATGAAGACATGAAACTGTTGTTATCGTTTCTCTTATTGAATAAAAAAAAAAACTTTAATTTCATTAACGAAGGCTCATCATTGCTTACAACTTCCCTAACTAGTAATTGAGTGAGGCATTAACTAAAATGATGGCCAAATAGGGATAAATGTTGGTTGGATAGAAGCCAAACGAGGACCATAATAACCAATCAAACCACCATAGCATAAAGCTAGCTAGGGGAGGTCCATATTCTTACATATATAGAGTAAATCATTCTTGAGGGTTTCCGGCTCTAGGAATTAAGGGGAATCATCAGAAAGTAAAACAATTTTCTCCTTTAGGTTAACTGCTAATAATCATCCACAGAGGGGGCGGGGGTGTACTTTTGTTATGCAAGTCAACACTTTGCGCAAATCATATATATTTACAAAAGATATATATATAAATATATATATATATCAGTTAATCTATACTTCAACGATGATTTTCTGGGTTTTTTAGGTCTTTAATTCCTCCACCGAGCAACCATCAATGGACATCAAATGGCAATAAATGCATTGTTGGTTTTGACTTGCTAGCACTGCAATATTATGGGTTAGGAGACCTGCGGAGCATTCTTAGAAGTCATGAAAAGTGTTCTTTGCCTTATGCAGAGTTTAAAAGAAAAGGTCATATACATAGTAAGAACATAGAACAATGTCTCTTCCAGTAAGAAAACACTTGCAAGACACCTCATTTTGATGGATCAAGGTCGACATATAGGAACGAGCTTAATTAATTTCTAATGAGTTATGCAGTTGATTGGATTTTCGATCACCATTAACATATATACTATATATGTCTGATCACCTTCATCATATATAATGGAATGTCTTGTAGCGTTCTATAACGTTGCGTGATTATGTGATTATTGTCAAGAAATCATTTTAACCCAATAATTTAAATTGTTAGGTGAGATTCCAGGATATAATTTATATTATTTTCTACCGCACCCCTTCAAATGAAAGCTCTTTGAATTTGAAACTAGCACATGCATATTTTACCTTATGCTTAATTGTTATCAAACAAATGAAAATGATGAGATTCGATCTCGTGATCGCTTGGTCATTAAAGGTTTGATATCATATCAAAAAACCATCTCAACCTAATAACTTAAACTGTTAAGTGATATTCTATAATATAATTTATATTATTTTCTAACAATCATGAATTTCATATCAATTTCATATCACTTATATGGTGAACAATATTAATGTGCTACACGAAACCATGTGCTGAAGTTTATTATGAGTTTGGTTGGACTAGTACCTTGGAAGAAAATGCGAAGCTATACCCAATTTCTTAAATGTGATCGATTCATAGAATTATGGTGGAGGAAGCATATTTATTCTGGAAAAAACTTTACTGTAAAAACAAGTGTACGTGTGATTTTATTCTGATTCATTTTATTACCAGCAAGCAAGATCATGTCAGGGAATTGCCCCAGGTTTTGTCCATCATTTAAATGAAAAATATATTTTAATTAATTGTAAGTAATTGCCATACATTTTTTATAAAGATGTTTTGCCCCAGGTTTTGCTTAAAGCACTTGCCTGTATAGCATAGAATATAAAAAAGGAGAGGAAGTAGTTTAAAGAATCACAAATCAAATATATTTATTAAAAAAAAGTGATCATTGTATAAATTTGGAATCAATCAGCCATAATCTATCTCAAGATTAAATTTTTTTAATATAAAACTAATTAAACGTAACTATTTAATTCAATACATAAAATCTCATTAATTATTAATTGTTTTTGTTTAATATTACATTTACTTTTATTTTATTTATTAAGGGTAAAATAATATTTTTATAATCTCTTTATATTTAGATTTAACTTAACTTAAACACTTTAAAATAAACAGAGTAATATATATTTTTTTATGTTTGTTTTTAGTTTATATTAATCTAAATTAATTTAACAGTCTTCACCCTGTCCAATATTGACCTCTTAGTTAAAGTAGCAAGGGATTCTTCATGAAAGACAAGCAGAATCACACGGTTTTTTTCTCCATTTTACAGAAAATTGGTTCATTTATTTTGATTTTCAAATAAAATCATTGATAAATTATAGCTCAATTATTGGCGTCTTTCCTCTCTCTTGCTCCCAAATCATCAACCATGACGGTGAAATCGAATGGCAACCAACCCATTAGAACAACAAACAGGAGAACTGACTGAACTTTCTATAACTCTTTCCTTCCCTTTAACAAAATATATAATAATTTAGCTAAGGAAAATAAATTATATTTTAAAATTTTACCTGACAACTTAAATTTTTAGATTGAATTGATTTTTTAGTATAATATTAAAGTCATGATGACCACACAATTATGAGTTTAAATTTCACTATTTTTATTTATTTGATAAACATTAAGCACAAATTAATATGGATTTATGTAAATTTAAAGTTCAAACGAATTTTAATTAAAAAGATATATTAAAAATTAATAAATTATATTTTAAAATTTTATCTAACAACTTAAATTTTTGAATTAAAATATACAATCCAATCCAAGATTATTAGAATAATAAAATTCAATCAGCACTGTTTATAAAGGTGTCACAACAGATGATGAGACACCCACAATCAAGGCCAGATGTTGCTAAGCACAAAAAATAATTAAAGAAAATACAAAATTAATGAAACCAAAAGAGATGATCTATTCCCTTAGGGCAGGCTAAGGCCACTAATTTGATTTGAGACACAAGTAAGAGTCATTGACTGTTAGAGGGGAAGACAAAGAGAAAGCACCCCAACGTGTGAAACCAAAAGGGAACTGATGTTAATTTTGATTGGCCCCACGTTTAAGAAAATTAAAACCCAACCTTTGAAAACAACATTAACGGGAAACGCTCGTCATCTTCTCGGGAACGCCCTTTCCTCTACCCCTTTCTCTCCTTTTCTATTCCCTTTTTATATATTAATCTTCTTGTTGGGTGTTCAAGTTCTAGGACGACACACTGCTCCTCTTTACTTTTCTTGTTTAGCTATCTCCTGCTCCTGATCTCTTTCTTTCTCCCCGCTAGAGATCATAGTTAGAAGCAAGCCCACGGAGAGATTAATGAAAATGGGTCTCCTGCTGATCAGGAGGAGGAGGAGGAGGAGGAAGCGTGATCAGCTGTCCGGCAAGATCAGATCATACGTGCATGCTATACATTCAAACTTACCTGCAAGTTTCTTTGGCCCGGAGAAGGATTAGAGATATGTATAAACATGGGGTTTGCTTTTGGGAAGTCTGGTCTCGGAGAAGAATTCACCGAGGCAAACAGATTATAAATTTAGCGGCGTACATGGGAAAGCCAGGCATTTGACTTGTTCTTCTTTTATCTTGTTTATGTTCATGTTCTTGGTTTCGATTCTTGCTTTTTTTTTTCTTTTTCTTCCTGTTATGGCTTATAAAACATGGGGAATGGGGATAGCTAGAGAGATAGGGTTACAATAAGAGATATATATTCAAACTGCTCTTAGAATTTCCGAGGCAGATTTGCTGGCAATGAAATTAACAAGGTTTGGCTGGTTTCCCGGGTCTGGTGTCTTCTTTGCAATTTGCAGTCCTTTTTTTGTCATCAAATGATCAATCATGGAGTTCTTTCTACATATAAACAGTATTATAATTAATGTTAATGCATCACTGTTCGATGATTGAATGTTCTTTTGTTTTATTTTACTACTTTATGTATGAATTAATCCCTTCTGTAGTACCGTGCGTGGATAAACTGTTCATCTTGCTGATGTATAAAATCAAAGGAGAATGTCTATGTAAGAGGCTTTATCAATCTTGATTTGCAATAAGAACTCAGTTTTTCCACCAAAAAAAATAATAAAAATAAAAAGCTAATTGATTTTCAATAATTTTAGTAGCTATATGAAATATTGTGTAGTATCTCAGGAGGCAATTAATTTGATTTCCCAGCCATAGTAGAACCGTGTGAGCCAAGTCCTTGCTCTTATTACCCCTTCAGCTCAAGCGGGTCCTACTTGCTTGTTTGGTGTGGTGTTGTATCAATGGCCGAATTTAAATATATTTGCAGGTGCTTCTCATCTGCAGTGTCGGTTTCAGGGTTTTGAACCTTCACCCACCACCATGATTAATTTAACATCTGTACATATAAATGATTCAGACAATACTTTCAATTAAAAATAATTCCTGGATTGTAATATACTACATCACTATTTATGTTATGATGCATTGATCAGAACAATTATTTTATAACATAAAATAAAATTTAAGTCATATGAAAATTTTTTAATATCATCATTAAACCCAGTAAAGTAAATGGAGCTTGAATTAATTTTCTGACATGATTCCTTTTCTATTTTAGGTTTTAAATTATATTGTATGAGAGTTATTTTAAAATGAACCAATTGACTCTGTAGATTAAAAAATAAAAATATATGACCAATAAAGAAAAAAAAAAGGTCTTAGAACAAAGATAACATAAATGATCGTAACATTAACCCTTTAACTTTTAAATAATATTTCAATATGCCATTTTTGTAAACCTAGGAAGTGTTTATATTATATTGACCCGAGTCAATCAACTAAACATGTTATTAAAGTCATGGATTTTAATTATATTTTTTAATTTAATTATATAGTAAAAAATATAAATATTAATTCAAAATTAATTAAATATTAAATGAGAAAATTTTAAAAAATAAAAATAAAAGGCCTAGTCACTTCGGCTTGAGACAAGCTCGCATGCTTGAGCCATGATATTTTTTAAGAGGTTGTTGACTTGTCATCCACCCATTATAACTTTCTTTCTTAAAAACAAAAAAAATAGATTACACATTGGGTTATAGCCCAAATTTTGAACATTATTGTGTTGGCTAAAAAAAACAAGGGAGGTTTTTTTGGGTTGAAAATCCATTGGTCAACTTATTTTCATACAAAACAAACTTTAACACACCTTAAAAAGTCTCTAAATCACATTATAATCGTAAAACACCTTAAAATCACTCCAAAAGGTGAAAATCAACTAGTTGAAAAATCTCTAAATATTTGAGTCCAATCTCCTTTTTTCAAGGATGTTTAAAGAAAAAAAAACTATCATTATCAAACTTTTCTTATTCCGTTGACATAAAAAACAAGAAGTTGCTTCATCAAAATGTGACTAAATCAATGATATTTTTTCTCTTCATTGTTTTTAATTGACTTTCTCTTTTCTTTTTCAAAGTCAAAAACTAAAAAATTAAAAAAAATTAAAAAAAAATTGGACAAAATTAAAATTGATGAGGATTTAGGGATTACACGTATTTTTTCTTTAACATTTCAATCATTTGTTTTTTAATTTGGTATATTTATTAAATTTTTTTTAAATAGTGAAGCACCTCAACTCAATTTATTTTCTAAACTTTTTTATTCCTTTCAATTTGAGTTATTTTGTGGCCTGATTAGATTAAATTAGAAACAACATGATGATACATAAGTATATATTAACAAAAATAACTTTAGGGTTTTCTTACGTTTTTTTTAAAAAAAAACATATTTGGTGCTTCTCTTTGAGCTTTTTTTTTTCTTTTCCTTAATTGAATTCAAATTCAAATTCACAATATAATATGAGAAAAAAGAAACTGATTCATGATTTAACAAATGATGTCTCAAAGGGCTAATGTCTAGTTAAGGTAGACATGAAAGTATTAAATAGTATGTGTATGCTGCCTGTCGTGGCACTCAAATAGTTGTATGATGACGTAAGATTATTGGAAAAATATATGAAGCAGAGTGGTGTTTTAGTTTTGCACGTAGTAGAGGGTGTCGGGAGTTAGGCCATTTCAAAAATTACGGCTCGCATTACGCCCGAGGCTATATTACTTGTTGACCGCCAACTCTACTCTTCCTTGTTTTCTTTTTAAGTTGTGGCCCCTCCCAAGGTTTATGTTAGTCCATGTGATTGCATAGTGTTTTCAAACATATCCTTTTAATAATTATAAATTCACCCCTTCAAATTATTTGGACACGACATCTTTTTATTTAAAGAATAATTATTTTTAATTTTTTTTTTATTAATGTAGGTGTTCGAGTCTATTTATGCGCATCTCAACTAATCCTACGAATTATGAAGTTAACGACCATCTAAGCCTTTAGTGACTATAAGGGGACTCGAACTCGTGATTATCGTTTTATCTTCACTACTATATTGAGAATTATGAGCTGGTGATAAACTCTGGAGAAAATAAAATAGTTTGATTGTATTTTTTCACTTGAATAAAATTATAATTAGCAACTCTAATCCTTGTCCGATTATTTATTAGGATGGTGTTTTGATGTGCTGATATCAAGAATATTTTTTTAAAAATAAAAAATAACAATTATCATACTCCTAAACGTTATCTAAATTGAATCCCTGTTTGTAATCTTAGCTGTCGATTTTTATTTAATAGTTATTATAGCCTATTGTTAATTAAATTATTTTTTTAAGTAGAATTAAAGGTGTGTCTACGTGCGTGCGTGCATGTTTTTTTAATTTGTAATTAATTTATTTTTTTGCTTTCATCTATGATCGTGGGAAATGTAACGGGGACTTTGAATGTTCAACGACAAGAATGCCTTGGAATATTATAGTTTGATTAAACATTGGATATAAAAAAAATATTGTGTTAATATTTGACACCACAACAACACCTCATTGACACGTGAATGATTCCTTTTTCTAAGATAGGAAGCGGGAGAAAATCTTATTTTACTTCGAAAGTAAATTTCAAATTTATTTTATGAGAAGAGAGATAGAACAAAAAAGAGAAAAATAAGTGATAAAAAAGTAAAAATTATTTTCATAAAATCATCTTCGATGGGTTTCAACACAACTTTCTCTTTTTCGTGTTTATTTTATTCATGAACTAAGCATCAATAATTACTTCCGGATTTAATTTAAGAGTTTTCCAGTCACAAAAACTCAATATTAATCTCTTTTTAGAGAGCAGATTTTTCAATATTCCCAAGTAAAATGACCATAGTGAGTTGTTCGTGGTTTGAATACGATGAGAAAACATAAATATTATGATTATAATAATAATAATTTTATGAATAAAACTAAAAGAACATAGTGATTCCTTGTAGCATTGCATATAACTCAAGATCCATAGTGTTCATGATGGATTGTGTCAAAGAACTATCTTAACCCAAAAGTTTAAACTGTTAGCTGAGGTTACAGGATATGATTTATATTATTTTGTAACACACTCCCCCTCAAGTGAAAACTCTTTGAGCTTGAAATTTGCACAGACCCACATTATCTTGTGCTTAATTTTATCAAATAAATGGAGATGGTGAGATTCGAACTTATGACCACTAGCTCATTAAAGCTCTGATACCATGTCAAAGAACCATCTCAACCCAAAAACTTAAGCTGTTAGGTGAGGTTTCAAGATATAATTTATATTATTCTCTAACATATTGCACTATAGAATCTATAGTGTTCATGATTTCTTCTTCTTCTTCTTCCTTGTTTAGGTCCCTCTCCCCTTAATTTTTTTCATGGCTTGGTCCTCCCTAATCAAAATTTAATTTCATCAATGTCATCCTTACAAGCCATTATTACAGTTACAACTCAAAACTGAAGAACTAAAATAAAGACATTGTACAGCTTTGTCAGTAATTGGATCCTTATAATCGTTAGGCATTGAATTCGTGACATTCTCTCGGCTAGAGCTCTGGTGGTTTTGATTTGATGGAGTTGGGCTTGAAATGGGAATTCTTGTATGTTTCCCCTTCCTTCTCCTTACGCTCTGGACCCTTCGTCTTCGCATTCCTCGATATCTTCTGATCAGATAAATAGAGTTGCCCTTACCATTCCATTTTAGTCCAGTTTCCAGTTACCACTTTTCTCTATGCTTACACGTCTTGTTTTGACACATGAGCTCTTTCCATTTAATGCCTTTGACTTTGGGGACTGGTTTCCTCAACTTTCAACATCCTCTCAGGACTGCCATGGCAACTTGTCCTCAAACAAACCCTAATTTTTCTTCTGGCCGGATTAATTGGTGTCCTTTCAAGTTACAAGCAAATTATTTTTCCCCTTTTGGGTTTTCTATTCTCTACTTTGTTTGGTCTTGACCTTGTTATCCTCAAGCCTTGCTTTGTCTACTGGTTTGAAACCCAAGTGCAGTTTTTAAGTGATTATCTCTTGCTCAAAACTCTTCTCGACTGTATTTTGATATTATTCTCTCTATTTTTCAGAATAGTTATGAGAAAATCTCATTTAACAGAGGGACTTGAGTTTTTCTTTCTTTTTTCCCTTTTCCTCGACACTTTTTCATAGTTATTGCTGCAATTATTCATGGTTGTAAAAATTACTTCATCATCCGTGTACCTGCATTTTTGTTCCTTTTTATTTTATCACTGGCATTTATCCACTACAAGTTCAAATAGGTTGGTCCTCACGTTTTCATCCAATCATCTCTTTAGCTCTGTTATCTTTCATGTTGAGGGATTCCTAGCCATTTAGGGTTTTTTGGTGCTGCTTTTACAGAAGCTGTGAGGGCTTAAGTTCTTAGTGAAAAGGGGTTTCGCAAGCATTTATGGCCTTTTGGTTGAAAATGTAATCAAGAAAAGAGAGCTTAGGAACCGACACCACCATAGAAAATATGTAACCATGAAATCGTAAGCATTGATAAGAATGGACAGGTCGTTGAAAATTTTCCAGTCCTCCCACCGAACCAAAATACTAAAGTCTTGTCTTCTTTTGACTTTTGTTTAATGCCATACCTGTTTCTGCTGATTTGTTTGAGATGTTTCTGCTGATTTTAAATTACCCTTTTGGATTAATGAGATTAAATATAATTTGTTTTTGGCTAAGAGTTTAGTTTTTTCTTTCCACTTGTGTTATTAATTTGTTGATCTGTCTTGCTTTGTTGCTCCCGTGTTATTTACGTCGTTCCTTTCTGCTTCATCCACCTTCTCCTCCTCTTCCTTTGCAGCTTATTTTACTTTTATTTGACGTTGAACATTGGGAATTCTTCATTTTGCTTTTGTTTAATGTTATTTTGTTCTCTCTGCTAACAGACTTACCTGTATAGCTTCAGCTCCACCTTTTGCAAATTGCTTCGAATTCATATTTGTAGATACACGTCGCCTTCCTCTTGCTTTACTTTTTCTTAGCTGAAATTCAAACCTTCTTCATTCATTCATGCCACAAATTCCCTTCTATCGATATACGTCATCATTAAAGGAAAAATATTTATTATATTGATATTCATATTTGACATGACATCTCTCGATTGAGTTTAAATGAGAAATTTATTATGGTAAATTCAATCAATTATTTGTAACCATGAATTACCACCTACAGTTACCAACTATCAACAACCCAACCACCACTTGAAATTTAAATTTTTTTAATTTCAATTTGTATATAAATAAGTAGCTAAGTTTATATTGTTATTATATATGGGAAAGAGAAAAGAAAAATACTATAGAAAAAAAGAGAGGGTGTGTATTAAGAGTGTTTTGTTTAAATATCCTCCTTTCAATTATCTTTCATGTTTTCTTTAAATATCCTCCTAGAATCCTTCTCCTTTGTTGGTCATTGCTTTCTTCTTTTTCTCATATTTCAATCATTCAAGACTTTTTATGCTTGATAAATCAGTTTGGACAGGTCCACCGCCATGCTTTTTACCCCTTTATGCTTGAGTGGCATTTGTGTTTCTAGGACTCTTTTAAAATCAGATATCTTCTTTTTCCCCCCTTCATCTGGGGCAACATCCTCTCAACAACTTGCTTTGCTTAGTAAATGTGTTGTTTACTTGTTTTTTTGACCTGATAAATTATTATTTCTTCTGTCAAACTCACTTTAGTTGCTGCAATGGTTTCTTGTGCTCACCTAACCTACATGACCAGCGTGTCATGGGCCTAGTAATGCCCCTACCTCCAAATCAGAGAAATAAAAACAATCCTTAAAGCCTTAATAAAAGGTTTCATTCTCATCATTTTAAGTTGTTCCATATAATCTTCAAGCCATTCTTTAAAATAAAACATTTTATAAACCACACAACCCTAAAATCATAGTTGCTTTAATTTAAAAAAAAAAAAAAAAGGGATAAGAAGACTACTTCATGGATATTATACCACGATCAACCTATTTATTCTTAAACCATTCAAGGCGCTATCTATTCTATTATAGCTACATTTCTCATATTTTATTTAACAAGATTTCTTGATTTTAGTCGTTAATTACAAGTCAATTAATCGTTACCTAGGGAATGCGAGCAATTAAAGATATATAATGCAAATGGAGCTAACATACTCGCACTCTTTTCGTAGAAGAGAAAAAACTAGTATGTTTAGAGGGGGGGGGGGAGGTCTTATGCAGTGTGAAGGGATATCAGTACAGGTGGGGAAAACAAAATATAGAAAACAGTAAAAATCCCTATTGCAGTACTGTGAAGGGATTTAATACGATAAAATGACAAGGAATCACCATAAAATATGAATGTGGATCTCTTATATTTCGAACATTATACATAAATAATGGTTTTTCCTTGTAAACCATAAACTTGTCATTTACATATTATCTTTCAATGGAAAATGATGCCTATGACCTGAAATACAAAAACAATAAGCATATTGAATTATGCTCCTTTTATCATTATAATGAAGTAGAGTTACTTGATTTATGTTATAACATATTGAATTATGCTCCTCAATGATTCAGCAGTTTTCTCCATCTGAATGATTAACAGTCAGTAAGAAGAACAATTCTGATCTTACTTGCAGAAAACATAGCATGTATCTTATAGGAACTGACCATATCCTTAAGGGTCTATTTGTTTCTACATTTTAGACGTGTTTTTCAAATAATTTAAATTTTTTTTATTTTTTTATTAACTTCAAATTAATATATTTTTAGTATTTTCAAATCATTTTAATGTGTTAATGTCAAAAATAATTTTTAAAAAATAAAAAAATATCATTGACATACATTTTAATATGAAAAATTATTTGAAAAGTAACTACAACTACACTGTCAAATAAGCTCAATTTACCTTAGAAGAGCATTTGAATATCTCATGCAAGATCAACCAACTATCATTTCCACTAGCTTCAATCTCCAAACGAGTCAAATTCTGAAATCAGGAAGATTGTCAAAGCCAGGCAACTTCATATGAACTGTGTCTGATAGCGTCTGTAAAGGGGATTTCTATGTGAGTGAGGGTGTGATCAGACCATGGAAAATTTTAAGCAAAACAGTAAAATGACGAAGAAACTTACCTCGTAGTAGAATCACACAATTGCAAGTTCTTGACAATAGGCATGATCGGTCTCAAAAACTGAACTGCCATGCATGTCAATATAATCATCTACTTGTATGGTGAAGACATGTTCATAAGCAACACTGAGAGCTGTCTCTACTAGTGAGTACAGAGGCTGCAGCATCGTGGGACACCAGTTAGTTTAAGAAGCTCAAGGTTAGGGGTATTAAGGGGGTGTCTTAGAATATGGTATTGATTACTTTTTAAATTGTTTTTTTATTCGAAATAGAAAAAGTATTAAAATAATATGTTTTTTATTTTAAAAAGATATATTTTTAACATCAGTCCATCAAAACAATCCGAAACATAGGAAAAAAAATTAATTTTAAGCAAAATTAATTTTAAAATTTGAGAAAACAGTGGTTGCACTGCCCAACCAAACACCACCTAAGTGCTCTACAATCAGGATCCTTCACGTAATAAGCAATAAATGTAAATCTTATGATCAAGCCTTTCAGTGAGCTTGAGCATATACGTAAGGCGTTCCAGGATTCACAATCTTCATGTTCAATTTTCAGTGCTTCAAGGACTGGGGAACCTGCTAATAGTTTCTGTATGGAAGCATGATCATCAAGCATCAGGAGGTCTTGAAGATGAAGGACCTTGAGACATGGAAAGCGTACACCAACCCCAAGAAGATCAATATCAATTCGATAACTAAGGTCCAAAACCACTAATTTCTCACAACTAAAAATTCTCCGAGGCAACAGAACATGATCAGACGTGTATAGTATAAGCCCCTCAAGATTGTCCTTAATTGCAGCAGAAATCCATTGCTTATACAGGAAGAAGGATAGCTTCCATGAAATCCATGAAATCATTAAAATTTTGCAATAGAGTTTTCAGGAGAGTTATGAAGATAACAAAACATATCCATGAAATCCCCAAAGGTGGTCTCTCTTTCTGCTGATAGCTGCCACCGAATGTGATCATCAAAATTAAAATTGGCAAGTGATGTCCAGAGTTCTCTCCAACTTTTGCACAAAATGCTGGTTCGCACAGCATCTTTTATAGGAAGAAACGAGAGTACATGACCAAGAATCTCATTAGGCAATCTACAAATCATATCTTTATTCGCTGTCTTGTAACGTTTTCGTCTATTGTCTTTTGCCATGGTCTTCAAAGGTGAAAGAGAAAATCTTTAAAATCAAAGTAACTTGAAAGAAACCAAGTCATACAACACATGGAATATTATAAGAGGAAAATCATTAATCAAATTATAATATCACTTGTAAAATAAATTAACGAAATGAAGTGGAAAACCATTTAGAATTATAAGAAAGATACATATTGTTGAATGGTTTGAAGAAGAAGAAGAAGAGAATTAGGCAAAAAAAATAAAAAATAAAAGTCCAAGAAACGAGGACAAGATTAACCAAGAAGGTATATAATTAAAAAAGCGAAACTAAATACTTACAAGATTAACAGTGAGGACTTTATTGAGGCAAAGAGGTTAATTTTTCTGAGGGAAATCAATGGTGATAGTGCCTCTGATGCTCTGTCCCTTCTTCAATTTACCTCCAAATACTCGTGTCCAAGTGACATGACGCGAGTACAGGTATGCAAAACAGATCTAACTCCACACCAAGACTTTGGACATGGCTTTACAGAAGGCTAGATGGGAAGAAGATGGAGGACATGGAGGTGACTGTGTGAAGTATGGGAGCTTGAGAAAGAAGAAGGCTAGAACATTAAAGAACTGGCCATTGACTTCAATGTCTTTTATTTCTTTTTGGGAAAGGCTTTGAATTGGTATTTTGAATTTACTCGAGGGACCTTTAATCCAGACAAACCCAGGAACATCAAGGACAATGTTTTTACTAAGTTCCAAAACCACTAATTTCTTACAAATGCTAAAGAGGCTCCTAGGCAATTGACTTGTGATTAAACTGCAAAGATCAAGATCATCCATATTACACATAACTGCAGCAGCAAAAAACCATTCATTTACACGGGACAAATCATAATGCCCACGAAATATAAAGTGGGATTTTAGAATAGACTTCTTTCTAATTAGAACATTTTCCCATATAGTGTAGATAGAAGTTAAGGTTCCAAGCTTTAAGATCACACACCTAAATTGTATTGAAATTTTAAGAAAACTGTTTAGTGTTTTATTAAAAGTCTAAATAATAATTTTTTAAAAAATAAATAAATTAGATATTCCTATTTATATTAATTTTAAAATCTTTTATGAAAAAGAATTTCTAATTCAAACTAAAATCCTTTTCATAAAAAGAATTCATAATTAAAACTTGTCTAACTAATAGAATTTATCTAGCATGGATTCCTAAATGGTAAAGTACTAATTAAATTTGAAGTCCTAATCTAAATAGAAAAAATAAATTCAAATACAACAAGAAAAATAACGGCAATCTCGTATAGCAACTTCTGAGCCATGTTTGAAAACCTTTTCGATCTTCAATCATCATATAATCTTAACCCAATATAAAACCGGGCTTTCAGAATCTTTTGTTAAAATTTTAATTCTATCTAATAATTGGATTAAAAGTTATATTTAATTTACCAAACTGCATCTTAAACTCTTCTTAACTATTAATGAAATATAACAATAAACATTATTATGCCAAAAATATTAAAGAAATTTCCCAACGTTAACCATCTCTCACGTTCTGGACTATCATGTGGCCTTATCCACAAATTCAAGCTAATCCATAGTCTATTTGAATCAATCAAAATTAATTCCCAGCACTTAAATTTTAACAAAAAATTAAAGATAAATTAACACTGAATACTATCTATGGATATATCTTTCTTTTTTTCTCCTATTATCCTCTCAGTATTTAAACAATCTAAATAGTTCCTTGGAAGAAAAGACGAATCCGCAAATTTTGATTTCAAGGGATGGCAGCATATGCAGTCTTTGACCAGCCAAAGCAAGCCAAATAGAATTGGAAAGACAACTACTTGAACGTTCGTTCAAACATTTGGGACAAAATTTATGCCATAATATGATAATAAGCACAAATAATTTTCCTATTTCTAGGTTTTTAATTAATATAACAATAGTGAATCCACCCCTAATTATATAGAAACTCTGCTGCTACAAGTAATAGATCAACTATGAGAAGGGAAAACAACTGTGATAGAAATATTATAAATGCACAATATCTCACCTACAAAATGAAAAGTGTACTCAGGCCCCCCTCCAAGATCTTCCTTTTCAAAGGTTCGAATAGCTCTCTTCTTTGCACGGGCGAATTGGTTATAGACATAAATTTCTTTCCTGTTTCCGTCATTTTCTATTTCAGCAGTGCTCCTTGCCCCTCAAGAGAGCATCAACATATCCGAAACCAGCCATAGCCATAGCTTCAGTTGCTCATCCTATGAGGGCATGGTTATAATTAACATGTAAAGATAGCTAATATTACTAAGGGTATAGATGATAAGAAAAATTATCATAAAATGATTATGAACAAAGATGTAACTGTCCAAACAACAAAAGAAAAGAAAAGGGCAACAACAATTATTCTAGTTTTCCATGAGAAAATTCACGATCAGTATCGCAGTAGATGCAATCATAAGTGTTTTGAACCATAGACTCTCTCATCTGAGAGGGCCATACATAAGTCTTAATGTAAGTTCGTGCATCACTCACCCGCAAACAGAGTGTGTTCAAAGTGAGATCAATTACAACCAAAGAATAAAAAGATCAGTTCAAAGTATGCACTGCCATAATTCATTTGAGACTACAGAATAAATACCACTAATAAAGAAAGTTGACAGTGGATAACTTGTTGAATAAAAATATGGAAGTTGAATGCCTCTGCCTCCTACACAGTAGGAGGTACTGGAGGAGGAGGAGCATTTCAAGGCTATTCCTGTACTTGGAGACACTACTTGTTCACCGTTTATCCCTTGATAGAGAAGGTCGTCAACATAGTAGCCATTTAGCCACTTTCCATGCACCTTTTCTTCCCTACACTCACGTTCTTCTTTCCCTCTTTATCACTGATTGTTTTCCTCTACATTGTTTGTGTTGGCTGCTAATTGAACATTATGTTCCTCCAATTCGGCATTTTATCAAGCACTTAAAAAGTCAAGTGTAAGAACCATTCCCCTTCTCACCAACCAAATTTACTACACTGATCCTTTCCAACTGGATAGTTACCACTTACCAGTAAGATAAATACATGTCTACAGTAGGCAGCCTCGAATTTATCAGTTATAGCATGAAGTACATAAATTTATTAATATAATTTCCACAAGAAAAAAAGAGCTCATAGGGACATAATAATAACCTGAATAATTGAAATTAGTGGTTCCTTAAATACCTTGAGGGACCTTCCATTGTCCCCTGCTGCGAAACCAAAACCCTCAAGTCATCTACCAGTTCATCAAACCACGACACCACAAACAAAACCAATCTCTCCTTGTGGGAGAACACCAACATGGCTCTTCCTTGTACCAAACCCAGAATTCAATATATTACCTGTGATTCATGCATAAGCTTCCCAATGCCGTAATTACAATGGAGACTCAACTAGTCTGCAGTTTTTCCACATTAATAATCTAAACATTCACTGGAGCCTCCAATATTGCAAGAATGAGATGAAGAGATCAAACATTCAGGAAGAAATCTAAATTTATGAACTAAGAGTAACACTCAAAGTGAAACCAGCCACTCTTACTTACTAACCTGAATGTTTGAAATCTAAAATGAGAATTTTTTGCCGTTACCAAACACGGCATCGAATTCAGAATGGCTTCTCCTTACATCATCATCTTCCACGACCTAAGCGAAGACAATCATTATCCATTTTGCAAAACATAAAAAGAGTGTCCCTGTTTTAGGGCCCACAAACTAGTTTGTAGAGCCCACGAATCCTAAAGACTCGAAAGCCATCCAATGCAAACCCACTTATCAAGTTAAGCTTTGGTCTGTCTTCTTTATTTGCTCACAATTCACCCTCACTCAATAACTTGCACGTGCATTAGCGACACGTTAACTAGTACGGTACCGTACGCTGATACTTCATGTACCTTTTCCGCGTCAGCAACAGATTAATAGGAAGCTTGTCAAAAATCTTAGTGACCGTTGTACCGCAACCGCCTCAACAACAAACCCTATTATATAAATATATTGGTGTGGGAGACATGGCTTTATAGTTACGCGCTTTGATTTTTAGAGTGTTTCCGATTTTCTATCTGCAATTCTTTAGGGTTTGGTTTTATAATCTTCTCTCTTGTTTCCACCAATTTCTTTCTTTATCAATCACCGAGAATTAAAGAAAGAAGTTAAAGAAAGTAAGCAAGTAGTTCTCTCTGTGTTTGATCTTCGAGAAAGAAAATTTGTTTCTCTCCTTTGATGTTTCTGTAAGTAAATACAGTTTCCTTATTTCCTGCGACTTTGTTCCTCGTTAATTCTCGTACCTTTCTTTAACTCCAACTGACAGCTATGTCGTTACATAGCAGTAGGGTACTGTTTGTACCACAAAACCCAGAAACCCTAACCCCTGAACTACCTCATGGTTATCGTTTCCGTCCCGATGATGAAGAACTAGTCCGTTTCTATCTCTACCCTAGAATCACAAACCCTAATCTCTTCACCACCATCCATACTCCCATTAGAGATACCCATATCTTTGGCGACCAAGCCAAAGAACCTTGGCAAATCTGGGAATCCTTCCCCAAACGTCATGGCGAGGATCTCTTCTTCTTCACTAAACTCACCAAGAGAGGGAGGAACTTTGTGCGCAAAATTAGCTGCGGGCCTGGTACATGGCATCAAGAGTTCAAAGACCCTCCTTTCAATGTCTCCATCGACCCCGACTGCAAAGTCTCTGTCATCAGAAAGCTTTTCACTTACCAAAATCCGAAATCTGACCAGAATGGCTCCTGGTTCATGTTTGAGTACAGCCTGCCATCACTTTCTGAACAAATTGTCTTGTGTCGATTGAGAAAGAAAGAAGTCCACTCCACTGAGACAGTACGAACTAAAACAACCGCAACAACTAAAAAGAGGAAGAGGGATGCTGACAGTGAAATTGTTGATGATGCAATAAACACCATACCGCAAAAGCCCAGGATCGATGAATTAGATCAACATCAGCAACAGATTATGGGTTTCAGTGTGGCCGTAGAAAACCAACAGCAGCACTTGGAGCTTGAACCGGTCTTTGATAATTGGGCAGAATTCGACCATTCTGAGTGCTTTTCTTTTGAGAATGTGCAGGATCTTGAAAGTTATCTGATGGCTGATGATTCAGATATTACTTCCACGAGCAATGTTGCACCCGAACCAATTGTATATGCATTTAATCCTACAGAGAACTTGCAGTCAATTGAGGTTGAGTGCGTCGAAAATGATTGGGAAGCTGCCTCAACACAGGATGATGATTTCAGTTTTAAGATGATAATTGATTTTAGTGGTGAATATGACGAGGCAGATGGGGTTCTAGCAAGTCAAGCAACAGCAGAAGCTAGTGTTTATTGGGTTCAGGCTACACCAGATCTGGATGGAACCTGCACTGCTGATGCTGTTGATGATGGTCTTGAACATGGAGTTTGCGATTCAAGCCTCACCAATTGGTCTGGGTCATTTTCTCAAATGCTGCTAGAAGCAAATTACTTGCCTGATTGAAGAAAATGAGATTCAGATAATTCCAAACCCTTCCTACATGGGGAGTTACTATTGATACCATGTCCTTCTCTTTGCTTTTCCTCAAGATGAGGGCAGCTAACATCCAAGGAAGCTGCGCTTAGATATTTCTGAAGTGCTGTAGTCTTTTTTTTCTATATGTTACTTAATTAGTGTCTGTTAACATGTAAAGAAATTGCTATATCCCTTTTTTCTTAACTGTAGGCTGTTCAAATCTTGTTTGTGCTGGTGTCTTATTGTATTAACCTTGGGTTTATGTTACTATAATGTAGCAGACTGTAGAAGTTTAATTGTTAATAAAATCCTGTTTTATTAATCACTTTTGTTCTTGTTGTCCTGTCGAGAGTTCTGTGGATTTCTGCTCAGATCAAACCTATTGAAAGTAATCGCATCCTTTCCAACTATATAGGCTTGTAATAAGGGTTACTTCTTTTAGACAAAATATAAATCACGAAGGAAATAGGCATGAAAAGTACGGATTTTGACCCTAGTTTATACTACTTTCTAACATCGAAGCACATGTCATGGGCATGAAAAGGTTAGGACATGTTGAGTAGGGCTACTCGACCTTTCTCAATAACGCAATTAAGCAATGAACTGCCGGCTATCTCCACTTTTTCCAAATGAATATATCATGTGGATATTCAGAAATAATTTTTTTTCCTAACCAAAAACAAAAAAAACTACTCACTATATACCGCATGCCAATATATGAATATTGAAGTTCTAGAACTGCTCCAAAATTTCGATATTTCATTTCGCAAGTCAAACGTGCTCATGATCTTGAAAGTTCCTGACTTACTTGCGTTCACAAATGTGCAACCATGCGTTCATGCACTGACATGGAATTTTCCTTCACCATTAAAACATTGAAGTGTAGAACAGGTTTAGATGTGAGGCTCATAGCATTTGATGGAAACAATTTGAAAGAATATAGACAGATGTGGAAATAAACCACTCTGTTTTATCCCCAGACGAATAAAGCTATCCAAGTGTAATGACAAGCGAATGGCATGATCTCTGCAATTTTACATTTGCTAAGAAAAGAGATTCGATGATCTTCCACAGCAAGCTATAATAGGTTCATGCAATGAAATGGAACATTAAGTATATAAATTTGAGACAGCCAATTAAACTTTTAAGTTTTTTAGGATTGCCAAGCAGAAACGGGAGAAAATTATACATGAACTGAGTTTGCTTGTTGCGTATCATCTTCTTCCACTCTGTTGTAATTCACTACTAAAAATGGAGCCTATTAAGAATGAACTATTCCGTCGCAAATAATATTAAAATATGTTGTTAATAAAACTAAACAACAGAATTAACAATAAATAATTTTATATATAAATAATAGATACTAATTTTTTTAGCAATGAATTATTAATTACTGATTTGTTTAGTAACAAATTATCCATTACTAAAATTCAATTGTTGAATGTGCAAATCAGCAATGGATATTCTATTGCTAATCACTATGGCTCATTAGCAACGGATATTGCATTACTGATTCATTACTGATTAGTAATGGAAACTTTGTTGCTAATACGTAGCTAATTTATCCAATGACTATTTTTTAAAAACATGAATTTTTTAAAATATTTTTTCTATTTATTGAATTTCTTTTTATTATTTGTGGCTATTTTAAAAATTATAGATAAATATATAAAAAACATAAATTAATACTAGAAATTATTTTATCAAAAATAATAAGTCAAATACAAATAAATTTTACAATAAATTTCTAAATCTCATCAAACTTACATCAAAATAGATAAGTCACAATTTAATAAATATGTTCTATCATAAAAGTAGTGGTGGGGGTGATGGTGGAAACAAAACAAAACAATGTTGATCATCATAAGGTGGGACCGGTATATGGTGGTCGAGACCTAGGTCGATATACTGGATTAGACAGGAGATACATAGGTGTCATCATCTGTAGAGCCACATGTGACGGCATAAATGAAGTCAAATGTGTCAACATACATTGGTCCATATTTGATGTCCAAGCTTAGTATCCCATATTACTAAGAAATTTTTTTATTGAAGTCATTTCCTATTGTAGTGATAAAATATGATCATCTTTCTCCTTGATTTACTCTTTCAATGCTTGAATTGATAAGTTAGGAGGTGTTGACTCCATCGTATAAGATTGTGATGAAGCATTCATACTAACCATGGATTTTGACATCCTAGGTGCACCATATATTCTACCCTTTGTAACTTCTTCTATAGTCACACATCAAGCTACTCCATCAAATGAAAGATGATTTTCCTAATCAGATCCATATCTTGAAATCATCTTTTTTTTTGTAATTCTCCTACAATAAAATTAAATATAATAATAAATTCATTTTAAAATAATAATTAAATTACATAAAAAAATACTTACAACAACTTTTTTAGACTTGTTATCTATAAAGGTTTCAGACTGCTTCGCACTCTGACGCAACACTGAAAACACACCATCCCATAGAGGTTCTTTTCCACCTGCTTTTTCTTGCTATCAACAAATAAAAAATATTAGACAATATAAATATAAAAATTTAAAGTCCATTATAACAAATATAAACAATCATCAACATGCTAGCTTGATATGATGTAAATGACACCATACCTCCAGAATGAGTGTTTAATTTACCATCTGTTTCAGTTAGCCAATTATTTCTTGTAGATTTTGATCTTTTTTGAAATTCAGGGGTGGACCAAATTTCTTTAATCATTTGATTCCAATCGTCATTGTTTATCCAAACTGAACCTTTATTAATGCAATCCATAATATTTGTAGTATTTATGTCTGACATAGCTCTCTTACGAACACATGTCAATTGCTGGTTTAAAGCAATTTTTATCTTATCTTCCCAAATCTTACGAACAATTGGTTCATCATCCTCAAAAAATATATTTTTTCCCATAAAAAAAAAAAAACAAAACAAAAACAAAGCTCAACATAGTTGTTAACTAGCCTATATAATTACAATCACACAATCAATAGTAAAAAAGATGAACAAAAATTATTGTTAAAATAAAAACTTATTAACTACATCATAAAATGGAATGTAATGTCTTATATTCTAGTTATTATAATATATTTTTTGGTATATACCTTACCATTTCTAATATATTCCTAAAATAGAATTAATTTACATGTTCTAACCTAATTGATGTCGATAGAGATTGAAAAACAATTATATATTAATTTATATTTTTAATAATTGATGCATTTATATTAACTTAATGCCTTCGCTGAAAATTCCTTTAATTCTTTCTTTTCAATCCTCACTTCCCTCAAAAACTATTCTTTATATTACTTGTATCTAAGAGGTTCGTACTTCATTTTGGTATTCACTTCCATAAAAAAAACTATTTTTCTATATTAATACTACTTGCATCTAAGATATGGTGTGTATAGAAAAAAAAAATATAACATCCTCAAATATAATGTCATGCATGAAATCTCAAACATTTCATTACTAATGTCAAGTATTGAATAATATATCTAAGATTATGGATTTTTAAAAAAAAAAAAAAATTCGGCAGATTTTCCTTTATTTTTGTTGGTACCAAGTTATCAACAATACTTCTATTATATGTCATTACAACTTTCATTTGGATTCAATCATCCTGGATCACATCTCATTCATCAAACAATCTCTCAACACTTAAGTATACTTATCAATATATTCAAGTCTCATAATATCATTTTAATAAGTCAACATAAAAGTATTATTAAAACAATTTGAAAGATAATCAATTTCATCACTACAAGTTCATCAATTTAAAAATGTATAATATCATACCTTAAACTCCTTAAAGAGTTCATCCCTATAAGTTGAATCAATTTTTTTTTCCAATTATGTCATGGTCCTTTAAAATTTTACCTCAAAATAAGTTTGATCCCATGCCCACACGATGAGTTATTGAAGCTTTAAAAAAATAACAAAGATTCATTAAAATAATAAAGCTTGAAAAATAATTATAAAACACAATAATCTTATAAATTTCAACTTACTTTGTTCTATATAAATGAAGCTCTTTTTTTTTTGTAATTGGATCTTTATGTGTGTCAAAACCCTGCTTTTAAACCCGTTACTTATAATGCAATGGAGAAGATGTTGAACCGTGGATTGATGGGATGTCATCTCGATCCTTTAAATCTCTAACATTACAATCATCTTTATCATCACCTAATCCTCTTGCATTAACATCATCTCCTTTATCTTCATCATTATCACTAGCTACTCTCTCATATTATTCTCCTCTATTTTCCTCAACTCTCTCAGCTCTTCCTTGCCCCTCCAATTATAATAACCCTCATCAATATTATATCCTCCAAAAGTATATATAAGTGATCTTGAGGGAAACCTTCTTGAGTTTGAAATAAATCTTGAAAGCGAAACCCTCGTACGATTGATAATCATCCCTCCTCCCATAATCTTGTTGAGTATGATGTGCATTCCTAGGATTATAGCAATCATGCAACTCATGATGAATAGGTTGATGAGAAATGGAAGCTTGGCTATTCGGCCCAAATGAAGGGCCATTTGATCTAGATGAAGTGGGCCTATTACTCTTGGAACCTAATATAAAACCACGTCAAGGCATGCTAGATACCTAAAATAGAATAAAAAATTAACATCAATAAACAACATTATAGAATAAATATAATTTAATTATTTGTAATTATTGATTATGAACTAATTAATACAGTAAGAAATTAAAATGAACAAAATAATTACTTTTAATTAATACCATTGATACAAACATAACTTACATCACTTAAAAATAAGTCCAAATACAATAAATAAAAATTAAATTTTACAGTATATCATCATTATGCTGCTCATCATTATCATCACTCATAACCACATCATCATCATCATAATCACCATTAACATCATCGTCAAATTCTTCATCTCAAACCCTTTCAACTTCTACCGAATTTGTCTGTAATTGAAGCAATTCACAATGGTTGATTTTTGTATAATATGATGCTTCAACAAATATATTTGGATCATCAAGTGTTTGAGTAGGAAAGACACGACATGGTTGAGAAATCTCATCTGATTAAGCGACATTAAATGATCTTATATTGTTATTATCTTCAATAAATTCACCCATGTTAATGTTATAGCAACTTCTAGCAGTTGTCTTAATTACTACCCACCATTCAAAAGATTTATTATTAGGTGGACATGTATAGTAGACTTGTTGACATTGTTACACTCGCACAAAATCTTCATTTCCATATAGTCGAGAAGTATTCTTGATTTCAACCAAACCATTTGCATGATACATTCAAATTCCTCTTCTTGTATCATATCAATGGCATTTAAACATGAATACTTTGCACTTACTCCCTAAATAGTCATTCCATAATAGTCACATTCATTGGCATCATAGCAACTTCCTTTCACACAAACCCCACTATTCATCATCTTTTTAAATCGACCATAACTTTGATTGTGAAATTTGAAACCATTCATATAATACCTATTATAACATTTAACTAAATTTGAAGGGCCCATAGCAAGTGCAAAGATTTCATTTCCAGTTCCATTTGATTGATATTCAACCTATCATAACATTTAACACCATAATAAATTATTTTTTCAAAAAAAAAATTCTCAAAAGAATAAAATTTCATTATATAAAACTACTTACATTATTTTTTTTAACCAAATTGGAAAGATCTCCTCACATAATTTTTCTATTTCAGCATCACTCGCATGTGGTTATTGTGACTTTAGCTCTTGATGACATTGCCTAAATTATAAACAGTTTATTTTTAAAATTAAATTATTAAGAATAAAGTATAAAAAAAAATATTTCATAATTACGCTAAATAGGGCTTCAATTCCTCACAGTTGAAACAAATATAGTTATGTGCAACTTTCATTTCAGCATGTGACAATTGTCTTTTATACGATCTTCTAGACAATTTTTTTCCCCAGGTAAAAAAAAAAATGAAAATTGTTCATCAAGACTTTTAAGACCACCATTATCATTTCTTGGAACTCAATTCCATATTGCTTGCACGTCATCTCCAAAATAATAAGATGCAAAATTGGTAATTTCATTAGTCAAATATGCTTCACATATGGAACCCTCAACTTTAGCTTTATTGGTCACTTTTTTCTTCAAATAAAACATATACCTATATCATTGATATCATTTAGTTTAGGAAAAAAAAATGGAAAAGAGTAAAAAATAATATGACTTGAAAACATACCGTTCAAATGGATACATCCATCGATATTGAACAGGTCCTTTAACTTTTGCCTCATAAGGTAAATGTATTGTCAAGTGTTCCATAGAGTCAAAGAAGGATGAAGGAAAAATCCTTTCAAGTTTGTTAATAATTTCAATGATATTCATCTATAACAACTCCATATGTTGTACATTTAAACTTATAGCACTAATGACCTAAAAAAATACTGACAATTCAGTTAATGACTCCCATAGTGGCTTAAGCAAGGAAGGTCGAAAAGCAATTGGAAGAAGTCTTTGCATAAAAACATGACAATCATGACTTTTCATGCCTGAAACCTTTCATTGGGCCTCTTTTACACACCGTGAAATGTTTGAAGCATAACCATCATGAAAGGACAAATCTTTCATCCGTGACAACACTTCTTGTTGTTTTTTAAACAGATAATAAGTGCCTTAAGGTTTGTAAACCCAACTACTTGCATCATGTTACAAATGTAAATTTGACTTCTTACAATACAACTGAATATCCAACCTAGCCTTTAAATTATCCTTGCTTCTATTAGGAAAATCCATTACTGTATAAAAAATATTGTCAAAGAAATTTTTTTTCAATGTGCATGACATTAAGATTATGACGAATCAAATTTGTATGCCAATATGGAAGCTCCCTGAAAATGTTTTTCTTCACCCAATTATGTTTAACACCAAAGCCTGGAATTTGTCATTATGAGATGAACTTCTAATATGTCCCACCGTAAAATTAGACACTTCAAATAACATTTATGAACCAGATCGATGCGGTAAAGGAGGGAGTCATTATGTTACTCCATTATAAAACTTATCAAATCAATATTTATATGGGTGATTCATAGGTAGGAATCGTCGATGATAGTCAAAAGAGGTTATTTTCCCTCATACTTTAATATAAAGGCTTTGTTATGCTCCATCTAATAAGGACAAGACAACTTGCAATGAGTACTTCACCTTGATAACATACCATAAGTTGAAAAATCACTAATGGTCCACATCAAAGTTGTCCTTAATTGAAAATTTTTCTTCCTATATATATCATAGGTATTAGCACCATCAAGCCATAACTTTTTCAACTAATCAATTAACAGTCGTAGGAAAACATCAAGCTTTTTCCCTGAATTCTTCAATGTAGGAATAATCATTGACAAAATCATGAATGGTTGGGTCATACACTTCCAAGAAGGCAAATTATAAACAGTCACATTTAAAGACATGTCAAATGAACTAAAACTATCAGTGCATAATCCTAACCAAATATTTCGTGGATCGGATGCAAAGTTTTGATGATCTTGATTAAACTTCTTCCATGCCTCCTCGTTAGATGGATGCACCATAACTCCATCATCTGACCTCTAAAAATGATGTCATGTCGTATCTTTGGCATGATGTGGAGACATAAATAGCCTCTGAAGTCTTGGTGTTAAAGGAAAGTATCGGAGTTGTTTCTCTGACTTATTAGAACCTTTATTAGTAGGATTTCTAGGTTTGTATCGTAAATTTCCATAAAAGTCACAATTTGTTTTCATTACATCTACCTATAGCACAATATACAATAATTAGGACACACATCATATTTATCATAACCAAGTCCAAGTGGCCGCATAAATTTCTTGGCATCATAGAAATTTAAAACCAAATTTTCATTATTAGGCATGCAACTTTTTATAAATTCAGTAAATTTGTTGAAGGCAGTCTAAGTCAAATTTTGAGTTGAGTTCATATTAAGAAATTGAACACAAGCAGATAATTTAAATTGTTTAGTACACCCATCCAATACAGACTACTCTGCAGCTTTAAATAATTTATAAAATTTATCTATCTCTGAATTTGGAAGTTCTTCTACTACTATAGGACTAGAAACCATATCATTAGAGTATGCATCACCAACCCCCAGTGCATGCAGAACCATATTCCTATATGAATTTTCTTTAAAAACATCATTCACAACATGACTACATCCAATTGATGAAGGTCCAACAATTATCGGTTCTAAAACATAAGACTCTCCATGCATAGTCCAATTTTCATAATTAGGTAAAAATCCTCTTGAAAACAAGTGCTTATAAACATCTTCTTCCATTAAAAACTTTTGATTTTTGCACCTAACATAAGAATATCTAATTTTACCTCCAAATACATTTTCATCAATTGAAAATGCAAAATAAATAAATCTTCGTACACCTGCAATAAATTATGGACAAATATGACAGTGATACATCCATAATCGATCGTCCATATTAATCTAATTAAGATAATTAAAACAACAAAAAATTATAATATTATTTAATATATTTCTTAATCTATATTTAAAACTTTATATAACAAATTATCAAAATAACTTCATTAATAACTAGCTTATAAGTTATCAAAGGGAAAGATAATACGTTGTTTTGATTGATCATTGGATTAGTAAAATGATGTAGGCAAAATAGTTAGCTAAATAGGATATGCCAAGCAATTGCCTTGTTTATTGTTTCTCACCATCATTTTTTTCCTTCAACTTTAGTAATCTAAACTATTCTATTGAAAAAAATATATAATCGTTTACAATGTCAAGTAATATTGTAAAAATGAAGCTTGCATACAAAAATATACCACATTTATTTTTTTTAACCAACTATTAAATATTTATTTCATCAATAATTTATTACTTAAGATTGGCACATTAAACAAAGAAATACTGACAAACTAAAAACACTTTGGAGACAAATTACACCATTATTAGCAAACAAAGGCTAAGATTTAATTATCATGTAACTTTTCTACAAATCAAGTTATCTTCCAAACTTAATAAAAAGTTTTAAGCTATATTGACAAACCTAGAGGACCAATATGCACAACCCAAAAACTTGGAAACTCCAATACAAATAAGTAATGTGATGATGATTGGTTCAACATTCTAAAATTAGAAAAATAAAAATAAAAATGAGTAAGAATAATAGTGTTAAGAAATTAAAAAAGTAAATTAGCATGTAATGAGCAAGAATAGCATTCAATAATGTTTCAAGGATTTAAACATAAGAAAATAAAGTTTCATGACTAAACTATAAGTACCCAAAATTACAAACACCAAAGCGTACAATGACATGCCTCCTGAATAATGAAAAAAATATATATAGTGTATTGAATAATATGTTTAGCGTGTGTACAATACTAGTATACCATGAAACACCCAGTTGTTTTAGTTTTTCTAATATAATTTATAATGTGTCGTATAATTTACCAGTCATAGGCTTATTTGAATCCAGTAAAACCTGCAGGTTATGTTTTCTTTCAATTCTCAAATTGCCTTTATAATTGGTGAAATTGCTCAGATAATGCACCATAAAGAAACAAAATATTAAAATGCATCATTCTTGTCTCTATTTGTTTCAAATGATGAAAATCAACATAAATATGTTCTGGTTAAAAAAAAACCTTTAAAAATTAATTAAACAAAAAAAAAATCAAATTAATTTATTATAAAATCCAAAAACATTCTTATCTAGTTCAATTTCAATTTCAAAAATTTGAAATTAATTCAGGAAAAATTAAATCTAATATAAAAAAGTTAAAATATTAATATTTTTATTAACTCAAAATCAAATCCCCATTCCCATAATCTGCTCCAGGAAAACTTTGCCTTTATCTCTCATCGATTTCTATTATAATCCCAAATCAAAGCCAAAAACATCCCCAATCTCTCTCTCTCTCTCTTTCTCTCTCTCAGCTATCTCTCAACTACTTGTATAGAAGAAGTTTGGCATGCAAAAGTAAACTTTCCAAACTTTGGATGAAAGAAGTTGGGAAGCTTTGCTGGGAAGCCGGCTGTCATAGTTTTTACCATGAATTATACACAAACTCTACCATCCTTCCTATGACACATTACCAATATTTATCCTCCAAAAAACAACACACATACACCTAGCAAAATAAAATAAAAAATCAAAACCCTGGAAAAAGTCTCACTACTTAACCAAGCAATAACGAAACCATCACAGAACCATAAAGATCAAGAACACTACATTAAAAATTAGAAACATTAGCATGTGATGACAGTTATATTTAATAAATAATTTGCAATAGATCTATAAAATTATTCTATAAAATTAGTTAATAAAACAATATATATTCCCTCTAAATTACAAACATAATGTCTCAAATATGGGTTTTTTATTATACCTACTATCTTAATTTTTCACACAATGTTTGTTCCCTGCAAGATGGAATACTTGGAAGCGTAGATTAACTGGAGAAGAAGTTAAGAAAATGACAAATTATGTTTTTGGAAAACAACACGTGACAGAGATAGGTTTCTGGAGAAGGAATTGAAAATGACATATGGGTTTGGTTTCTGGAGAAGGAATAGAAAGGGAGATATGGGTTAATTAGGTTTCTGGAGAAGTTATAGAAAGGTACATATGGGTTTTTCGGAGAATGAAGGAATTTGCATGTGCGAGGTTCTTTTTTGTTTTCAAGGTATAAATGGACCAATAAATAATTAACACGTAATTATTATTATTATTTTATATAAAAGTCAAAATTCAATCCTTTTTTTATCAACAACCATATTAGCAACGGCAAATCCATTGTTGATTCTTAATATATTAATTTATTTTTTAGTATCTGATTTTGCGTTGCTAAATCCTTTGCTAATATATATATATATATATATATATATATATATATATATATATATATATATATATATATAATTTGTTGCTAATCTGTTACTAAAGTTGCATCTAAATTATTCTGATGTTAATTATCCTATTTTTTAGTAGTCTAATCATGGAGGTAGCATATTGGATGTAATAATTGTGATAAACACAAACTGGGATCTTGAGTTTGCAAACTGTGATCAGAAAATGATGCAAATGGCTTGTTATCAATCAAAAAAGTAACAAATAATAAAAAGGACAGCCTGTTGCAAATTCAATATCGATTAGTAAATTACATCAATGAATAAATTCGGCATAAAACAACAAAATTATCAAGATACAACGTCTTTTTCGTCTTTAGGTAATAGTCACGCTGGTAGAAAAGATTATGTTTATAGGTTTTTGGAAGAAGAATTATTTTCTTTCTTACTACAAGATATATAGAAGACCACCAAATCAGGAAAGGCCATAAAATAAAGAAATCAAAACATAAAAGAGCAAATCTTTAGGCTAGAAAGTAGAAAACAAAAACTCCTAAAAATCAGAAATACTAATTTTAAATTTTATTTGCAATATCACTTTATATTTTATCTCCTAGAAATCCAACACCTCTTCAAGCTGAAGCATAAACATCTATCATGCTCAACTCATGAAGAGCTCAAAACTAGGTTTAAGAAGTCCTTTGGTGAAGTAACTGGCTATTTATTGGGTAGTGGGAACAAATGGTATGCACAGAGCTCTACTATCAATCTTTTCTTTCATAAAATGTCTATCAATGTCTACATGTTTTATACTATTAGCTATTTGTTATGTAGTGGGAACAGATGGCAGATATACACAGAACTCCACTATCAATCATCTCTTTTATGAAATGTATGTCAATCTCTACTAGCTTTATAATCATATTTCTCTAAACATAAGTACAATATCCTAATGTGAATCTTCTGTCAATGAATGAATTTGTCCACTACATCAATGTATGTCTTTATTGTTTGTTGTGTAGTTTTCTAGAAGAGTACACCCTTTCCTGGTGTATTTTTTAAGTATCTAAGAATCTAATAAACTGCCTTAGGATGTTTTGCCTAGGGTAAGAGCATAAACTAGCTTACTAAACTCACAATAAATACAATATCAAACGTGTATGTAATAAGTAAATCAGCCTTCCCACCAACTTTTGATAATGTGTTGTATTCACTAGATCACTTTCCTTGTTATCTATAAATTTCTCATTAGGATCTATTGAAATGTCTACTAACTTACAATCTCTCATCCTAGTTTCCTTTAAAAGATAAAGGATATACTTTTGTTAGTAGACAACGATCCCCTTCTTTGACCTAACAATCTTCATTTCAAGAAAATACCTCAGAGACTCTAAATCCTTAATCTCAAATGTTGATGAGAGGAAAGAATTCAATCGATTTAACTCAAGTACATTAACCTCGATAAGAATTATATCATTTGCATAAACAATTAGTGTTGCTCTATTCCCATCTTGTAAATGTCTTATAAACTTTGTATGATCATTTTGTCCTTGAGTATGCCTTTGATTATGAACAAACAAAATGAATTTCTCAAACCAGGCTCTTAGTGATTGTATTAACTGATATAAAAAATTCTTTAAGTTACACACTTTGGTTCCAAGCTTTCACAAATTCCTGAGGGTGTATCCACGTATACTTTTTCCTATTTTCCTCTAGGTCTCTATTGAGGAATGCATTTTTTACATCCAACTGTTGCATAAGTTGATCATAATTAGTTGCAAGTGACAAAGAAACTATCATAAAGTTGAGCTTTGTGATTGGAGAAAATATCTCCATGTAATAAATATCATAGGTCTATGTGAATCCATTATCAATCAATCAAGTTTTATATTGTTCTAACAAGCTATCTGATTTATACTTAATTGTAAATACTCATTTGCACCATTCAATTGTCTTTCCTCTTGGTGGATTAACTAACTCCTATATGTCATTTTAAAAAAAGCTTTCATCTCCTTAAATACAATTTTTTTCCATTCTGGAATTTTCAGAACATCATGTATAATATTTGGAATATCCATACAAGACAATAGTGAGGTAAAGGCATGAAAAACAATTGATAGATATTCATGTGACACATGATTAGAAAATGGATATTGGGTGCAAGACCTCATGTCTTTATAGATAACAATGAAAATATCAAAATCACTAGACTTGAGATTAGAACCAAACTTATGTTCAAAACTAGAAGACCTCAGAACTTGAAGTTGAAATAAACTAAACTTACGGTATAGATTTGGTAAAGATATTACCTCAAAGGTTTGTGGACTTTGGATAGTGCAAAGGATTGGATGAATCTTTCTTTCTAGTTGTCCTTTGTCATGAGTAGACAACATCAAATTGTATCAATGTTGTGGTTCTAGTTTATGTTTCTCTTTTCTTAAGATCAAGACATGGCATTGTAGGAAGACCTGACTTTTCAGGATCTAAAGGACTTGGTTCATAATTTGTATTTTTAGATTAAATGATCACAATTGAAAAAATACCATATTGTAAGTCGTTAGTTTGAAGAAAAAAAAATTATGAAACAAAGACATAGAAGAATTTGTGTTTTGGTTCCCTCTAAATATGAGGTGTGTATGTAATTCAAAAAAAGTAACATCCATTGTTACAATTTTATTTTTTATTTTTTTAATTAGGTCCAAAACATTTATACCCTTTTTAAATGGGAGCATAACCTATATATTTTTTTGGCTTAGGGCTAAGTTTTTCTTGATTGACTATGAATATGAATATAAGCAGTACAACCAAATATCTTTAGTGGTTAAAAAAAAGCCAATTTATTGGATAAAACTTATGAAAAACATTAAAAGGTGTTTCAAATCTTAAAACCTTATTAGGCATTCTATTTATGAGATATGTAGCAATAAAATTAGCTTTACCCCAAAGGTCTTTACGTTTTTTATTAGTAGAAAGTAATGTTCAAGATACTTCCAATAGGTGTTTAATTTTTTATTTGGCCACACCATTTTGTTCCAAAGTGTCATCACATGAGCTTTAATGAACGATTTTTTTTTCGCAAAAAAATTTGCCTTAAATTGTTTTGAAATATTCTTGATCATTATCACATCATAAATTTTTTTTAAAAAAATTTGAAATTGGGTTTATACTATGGTGTAAGAAATTTTAAAAATTATTTCCGCTTCAAATTCTTTTTTCATTAAATACACCCAATTTAATCTTGTGTGATCATCAATAAATGTCACAAATCATTTTTATTTTTTTTCAGAATACATGGATGCTTTACATGACCCTAGATATCACTATGAATCACAAATGGTGTAGTCAGTTTATAGAGTTACATGGAAAAAGATGTACAATGATGTTTAGTAAGCTAACAAATTTCATATTGAAAAGAAGATGGACTTTTATTTTAAAATAAATTGGGAAACAAGTGCTTTAAATACTAAAAACTAGGGTAGTTTAACCTATAATGATATACCATGGTATCATTATCTTTGAAAACAGAAACATAATTCAAGCTTATACTTTAAGGTCCATCATTAAGATAAGAGAGTCATATATTTTCTTAGCACTGTCAATCATCCTCCATGCAGTCAATTCTTGAAACTAATAATAAGTAGAGTAGAAATTAACTCAAAACTGATGATCAACATTAATTTTACTTATGGACAAAAAATTACAAGACAAATTGGAAACATGAAGTGCTTCATAAAAGATTAATAATAAATTGAGTTTGATAATTCCTATTCTGGCAATTACCAAGAATGAACCATCTATGATTTTAACCTTTTTATTATATGCTCATGATTTATATGACAATTTAAAGCAACCGATCATATGATTAGTTACGCCAGAATTGATTATACAAGAATGATCGAATAAATTTAGGGATAACACTAAAAGACGCAGTTGTAAGGATGTTACCCTTTTGTACTAGAGAACAAGATGGGGTTAAAGACATTTGCAAAGATTGAATCAACTTGTTCCTTGGTAAAAAGGATTGAATCCAAGTTGATTAAAGGCTTTTGAATCTCTTTGGTAATGGCTTGGTAGGCTCAACCTTCACGTTTGGATCTTAGCTTCCAGTGTGTTGGTTTACTATGAAGTTTACAGCATGTTTCCTTTGTATACCATGGTTTCTTGCAATGCTCACACTATGGTTTCTTATCATCATCTTACCACATATAAATTTATAGTATTTGAAAAAACAATAAAGGATGAAAAGTAAAGAATTGTTATGGATTAGGAGATTGCATCAATTGAAAAGAATGACACATGAAAATTGATTCCTAGACCAAAAGAAAAGAAACCAATATGTATTAAATGGATCTATAAAAAAAAATACCAAAGGAGAAATTAAGAGGCACAGGGCAAGGTTAACGGTAAAAGGCTATAGTTAAAAGCATAAGATTAACTATGATGAAGTATTTGCTTCAATTGCTAGATTGAAGACCATTTTATTAATCATCGCCACAACTACCCAACATAAATGGAAAGTCTGTTAAATAAACGTAAAGTCAGCCTTTCTAAATTGCTTTCTTGAAAAGGGGGTTTATATTGAGCAATCTATGAGTTATGAAATGAATGGATACAAAGACAGAGTTTTAAAGTTAAACAAAGCTTTGTATGGATTAAAGCAAGCCCTATAGGCTTGGTATAGTCGCATTGATGGTTATTTCTTAAAGAATGGTTTTGTAAAATACTCTCATAAATGTGTTATATATGTAAAGATAAAATAGAGTGATGATATTCTTATTGTATGCTTATATATGGATAACTTTATCTTTATAGGAAATTAACCTAAAGATGTTTGGAGACTTCAAGCAAATAATGATCAAGGAGTTTGAGATGACAGATATTGGTTTTATGACATACTATTTAGGGATTGAGATCAAGTAAGAAGAAGATGGAATCTTTGTAAGTCAAAAGAAGTTTAAAATGAAGGGTTGCACAAAAGTGAAAACACTAGTTGAGTGTGGAGTGAAGATGTCAAAGAATGATGAAGAAGAGAAGATAAACTCTACAACATTTAAAAGCCTAGTTTAAAGTTTAAGATACTTGACATGCACTCGTCCAGATATTCTTTTTGGAGTAGGACTTGCGAGCAGATTCATGGAGACACCAACTATAACACATGTTAAAGAATTGAAGCAAGTTATTTGGTATGTCAAAGGTATTAATGATTTTGGCTTGTTTTATGGATATTCTAACAACTTTGAACTCATGGGTTATAATGATGGTGATTGGGTTGGAAATATGGATTATAGAAAGAACACTACAAGTTTTTTTTTTTTTTTTTGTATAGGAGACATAACATTAACATGGAGTTCGAAAAGGGCAATCTATAGTCATATTATCAACATGTGATGTTGAATATGTAGCTACTACAACATGTGTTTATCTTTTCATATGGCTAAGAAACTATTAAAAAAGTTATGATTGCCACAAGAGAAGCCTACAAAAATTTATGTGGACAACACATTAGTCAGTCATTGCCTTAGCAAAGAATCATGTCTTTCATGATAAAAGTAAGCACATTGACACAAGATTTCATTACCTACATGATTGCATTGCAAACAAAGAAGTTGAAATCAAGTATATGAAGACCTAATACCAAGTTGCAGACATTTTCACTAAGCCACTCAAACACGATGTTTTTTCCAAGATGAGAGATATATTGAGAGTTATAAGGAAATCAAGTTTAAAAAGGATGTTGAAAGTAAACTAAATTTTAGTTTTTAAAAAAAATAAAAGAACCAGTGTACTGGTTGTCCGGTTAAGAACTGGTTAACTGATTGAATTCTATGAAGCAGTCAACCAATTCAAAAATTGAAATTTGTATAATTTGTAGTAATCTCAATTTATAAATTCATATTTGTAGATAACAAATTCCTATCTATTTTTTTATAATCATTGATTTATATTTTTATTATAGATATTAATGTAGCAGATAATAGAAAGTTTTTAATGGATAAATTCGATTGCCTTAAAAATCAATGAACCTTGCACTTTCTTTTGTCATCTATTATAGTGCTTGTTGTCTATCCCCTTCCAATAATACTTTGTTGAAAGTAATTGGATCTTTAAAGACACTTTTTTTCAACCAAGTTTCCAATAAGCTAATTACTCCCTTATTGCACCAAGCCTGCTACTTTTTTATGTTTTTTGGTTGTTAGTCAATTTTTTATTTATTTATTTGATGGATAACAATGTTTCTCCACAAATTGACATTTAGTGTAGAACATAATGACTACATTTTAAGCAATGTTTCAATGAGAAGTTTGATAAAATTGCATTTAAAATGGTGTTAAAGAGGTGAAAATTTTGTTTTGTGTCCCTAAATACTAAACTAGCTCTTGCAGGAAAAAAAAATTTTAACTTATCTTCAAATAATGTCTTGCATCTCCAATATCTATTATATGTGAGCTTAATCACTCCTAGATTGCTAATATTTGTTAGCAATAAAAGCAGAAGCCGAGAACACATACCTTCAATAAATAACTTTAATTATGAGAAAGCACAAATACTAAACTATAGAAAAAAAATTAATAATTTTTTGTCTAGTCTATCAAAGTCCTTAATTTGTACACTTGATGAAGAAATCATAGGTTTTCTTGTTAGACTAAATATACCTTTTATTTTTAAAGTCCTTAACTTATTTTTTCTCTTAATGCTTATTTCTTGTCATATATATATATATATATATATATATATATATGGACACACACATAGATATAACTCATGCACAATTAACATATCTAAAATATACAACATTCTAAATTATTTAATATGGGGAAATTTATTGTTTAAATATTAATTAATAATATGCCACAAAATAAAATTTTAATTCAAAAATTAAAATGTTACTAACAATATCATCTCCTATCAAAATGAGGTAAGGTTCAAGAACTTGATCAGTATGTCCAAGATATAATACTTAAATATCTACAACATGGATTTCGTGATAGGGTTGTGCCAATTTGGAGAATATGAAATCTTTCATTTGCTTTCTCTTACGGATCTTATTATAAGAGGTGTGTATATAAATGATGAAAATATAGAGAGACCACAAATTAACGTCAGGAAATGAGATTACAATTGAAATATTTAAGAATATAATGTAAGGAACATTGTATAGAACAATTAGAATCAAGGAATAAACAAGATTGACAGAAGATATTTGACATTATGAGCTAATTTATGAATATGTTTATGATATTTTGTATTTATTATATGATATATAGAATTGAACTAGTATGATGATAACAAAATTGTATTTGATAAAAACATTATTGTTAGACTAATTATATGTTTCATATTTATAAGTCATGTTAAGTAAAAACTAATATTGTAATATATGAATTGGACTGTCAAATCGATAATATATAATCTGTATTATTCTTATTAGTTCTCTAACTAAATTATGATGTATGATGTAATTAATATATCAGTTTCTAGTATTGCTTTAGGTGCATTATGTTGATTAACAATACTCTAAAAGGTCCAAAGGATTCGTTGTGCAAAATTGCAATGTAAATCCTTTCATAAAATATTATGGACTCATTGTTAATGGTATTTTTTTTTTTCATCCCAATATTTTTTTCACCCTTATAAGACCAAATTAGAGGCCAATTTAAGTTAATTTTTTAAGAAATGATAAAATTACAAGACAAGGGACAAAGTGAAAAGGTGGATGAAATGGATGGCTTTTTTCAACTTTGGATAAAATGTTTATTGTATACCTCATACTTTTAAAATTATAAGTATTGGGTCTCTTTAATTTTTTAAATTTTAGGGGAAAAAAGTTAATTTTAGTCCAAAATTTTATTTTTTTTTATTTTTTTAGTCTTTAATTTGAGAAAGGATAGAAAAAGTCACTAAATTCCAACGATAGAGAGAAAAAATCATCTTTAACACCAATTTCGGCCACCAAAATGGTTGATTTTGGTGTTAGCGGGTTTCATTCAATGAAAAAAACTCCACTTAAGTATTTTTCCACCTTCATATTACCTTAAAAAACATATATTAGCTCAGAAAGATATTTGGTATTGGACTGATTTCAGGTTTTTATATAATTTTTAGTATCATTGATGAGTTTATCAAGATATCTAGGTTTTTAAATGAAAAATAATTGATATTTATTAAACTATAAAGAAATATAATAGAACATGAGCAAGTGTGAGAATGTAACCTTAAATATATGAAAAAAAAATATATAACCGTTTTTTTGAAAGTCTTTATTTTTTTCATGTGGAAAGCCTTTTATGTTTGTAGTCTCCTTTCTGTTTTTTCTCCCCAGCTATGACTATATGCCCAATTCAAGTTTGAAACTTTATAATATTTTATATATTGTATGGGCTTTTCATTAAGTTGGATTTCGAAAATAATATGCCCAGAAGGAGCCCAAAGCTACGCAAACGACAGCCCGGTGTACAAAGATTGCGTGCAGCTAAATGTCATCACATTTAATTTGCTCTCCAATCCCCGAGATTTACACGGAAATTCCGTGCCCCTTTTTATTATTATAATTTAATCTAATAAACACAATTGAAATTTGGTTTTTGTGTCTACTGCGTATGTATTCTAATTTTCAATCAATTAACAAAATATTAAAAAGTATAACTTAATTATTGTAGCCACACCTATAAAATATTATTTATTAAAATAATATTTATTTTTTTAATTTAACTCGTTATCAACACAACCTTTTTAGGATTTTTATTCAAATTTTAAATATGATGTGGTTAAATCATTATAGTCACATTAACATAATATTATACATTAAAATAATGTTTTATGTTTTTTTTTTAATTTCAACTTTCATCAACCCAATCATGTTTTTGTACGTTTTTTCAATTTCATCCTTTAAATACTGAGTTCTTTTTATAATTGAGTTTCGTAATTGTTTTCGATTTCTTTTATGTTAGGTTATATATCAATACCATAGGTTTATTTTATTTTTTTCTTGATTTTAACATTACATTTATTGGAAGTGGGGTTTTATATTTTTTTATTGCTTTCAATGAATTTATCAAATCTCATGACCCAGATCGCATGTTTAACATGTTAACTCAGGTTAACTCGGATCATTGTTTAAGTTATTTTGTCTAACTGGTTTTTTTATTTCATCCTTTAATATTGAATTGTTTGGAAATTAAAATTTATAATTTTTTTAATTGTATTTCTAATAAGTTATTTCGATCTCATAACCTAGATAGGAGTTTAGCAGGTTAATATGAGTTGACTCGGTTTATTTTTTTTTGTTATTTTGTTAATCGGGATTTTTTTTTACTTACTTTCTATGAGATTATTCATATCTTATGACTCGGGTTAAGGGTTTGGAAGGTTGACTCGGGTTGATTATGTGTTATTTTTTTGGTTATTTTTTAATTAGGCTTCTTTTTTTATATATATGAGATTATCCTGATCTCATGTCTTGGGTCGTGGGTTTGACAACTTAACCTGGGTCAACTTGGTTTATTTTTTCAAATTCTTTTTTAATTGATTTTTTTTAATTTCACTCTTTCACCATCCAACAACTCAATCTCTTTTTTTTTAGTTTTTTTTAATTTCATCCTTCAATAGTAGGTTATTTAGGAATTAAGCTTCGTATTTTTTTTTTAATTTTCTTTATATGGAGTCATCCCGATATCATGGATTTTTTTTTTCTCAATTGCAAGCTTCAACATTGGATTTGTTGAAAATGGAGTTTTGAAATTTTTTTTATTCACTTTTTATAAGGTTATCTTGGTTTTATGGCCTGGGTCACAGGTTTAATAGGTTATCTTGAGTTGATTTATATTGTTTTTTTGTGTTTGTTTTTTTAAAAAATTGATTTCATGTTTTCAACATTTGATTGATTGAAAATTGGGCTTCTTAGTTTTTTTTTTTATTTACTATTCAAAATGTTATTCTGATCACATGATTCGAGTAATTATTTTTCAATTTTTTTCTTCAACATTAGACTACGTACAAACTGGCCTTCATAATTTATTTTGATTTACTTTATATAGAGTTATCACGGTCCAATGACTAGGATCAAAGATTTGACAAATTAATCGGAGTCGATCTAATATGTTATCGTCTCAATATTTAAAAATAAATGTCATTCAATATATTATCATATTAATATTTAAAAAAACAAATATTATTTAATATGTATTATATTTTGAATTCATGATTATTATTTTTTATAAAATACAATAATAATGCTTAGATATTTTTCAAACCAGTAACACATCCCGGACCAATAATCTAATATGACTATTAAGAAAAAGGTATATGATATCTATTGATCCATAGTCTCAATTAACCTAACTAAAACTTACAAATTCTAATCAATGATTACCTAACCTGCCTAGGTATATGATATCTATTACCTAACCTGCTAAAAGAACCAGGGTAAAACCAGCTCCTTCACTGTTCAGTGAAGGAGTTGCCCCCTTTTTTAATTTTTATTCTACCTTTAAGGGTTTTTTTTTTTTTCTTCAATACGTTTCACTTTGAATTGGTTTTTATAGTTTATTTTGTTTATTTTAGATAGGTCCTCACAATCTTAAACAAATATTATAATATTTGATTAGTGTTTAATTTTTATAGAAACCTATTTTGTTATCATATCATTGAATATAAAATAATTAAAAAAATTGTTATACTTAGTGGAGCCTATGATTTGGATCATGAGTTTGTTGGGTTAAACCATAAAAATCAGTCAATCTAATATATCATTATCTTAGCATTAAAGAGATATCATATTGAATTTTTGTAAAGTCATACCACACTTTTTATTGGTCGTTCGAGTTGCATTTTGGATCCATCAAGACAATTAGGTCATATCTAGACAACTCCTTTGCATGTTAATTTTAAACTGGGACTAGGTAAGGAGTTGCGTTGAGAGGTTCAAGACTGGCCTATTGGTTAAGCCCTTTTTTCCTCTCTTTTTTTTTTTTTAATTCCATCTTTCAATTTTCTTTTTGTGGTTGAATCCATTTTGGCTTTTTTTTTTTTAATTTCATCCTTTAAATTTTATTCGATTTTGAAGTAGTCTTCATAATTTGTTTTGGTTTGATTTTTATGAGATTATTGCAATATTAAAAAAAATATTATGGTATTTGATTAGTGCTCAATTTTGCAAGTGTCTTTTTTATTATTATATCATTAAATTAAAAATAGTTTTTTTTTTAAAAAAAAAAAAGCCAATAAAATACATGATCCAGGTCACAAATTTAGCAAGTTAAGCCATAAATCAATTAAATATATAGACATTTCAATATTAAAATAAAAGACTCATCTTGAATTTTTTTAAAGTCAAACCATGAGTTATTTTTTGAACCTACTAAGTCAACTTTGTCATATTAAAGCAACTCTCACGTAAATTAATTTTAAATCGAAGCAAAATAAAAAATCAGGTTAAAAGATTTCAAGTTTAACCGGTTAGATCAAATTTAATAATAATAACAAATAATTTAATATAACTTTGATATTTTTTCCACATTCAATAAAATTTTAATCCAAGTCGCTGCATAGCACGTGATAATAAAGTTGTTTGATCCATATGAAATCAACCAACGTATCATAATAAAATTAATCATTCTAATCAGGATTTGAGAAGTTGAATGAACTTGATTTGTTTTGCCATAAAAATAACAAAGAACTTTAACATGTTTGGTTGCTATATGTGTCTATTAGTTTTCGAAATGTCTTGGTTGGTAGCATCCTGTGCTGACATGTTAGGTGGGAGGATGGATCGTCGAGGTTGCATCAATTTCAATGAGAAAATAAATATAGGATTATGCTCATAATGGAATTTCCTCAGATATTAATTTCAAGCATAATTACAACCAAAAATCTTTAATGTACTTTTTTTTTAATTGTAATTTTACCAAATTTTTAATTAAGTATATTTTTTAATTAAATCAACCCCAACTAAATATTTCTAAACCATTTTTTTCTAAACCCCATAGAAATAACAAACATTTTTTCAATCTCATTATTTCTATTCACTGCTGATAAGTAAAAAAAAAAAACAAAAACAAAAATTGATTAAATTAAGAAAAACTAAAAAACCAATCCATAAAAAAAATTAAATTTGTTAAAATATTTAAAAAAAAAATTATTTGGTTTTGGTTTTTTAAACCTAAAATAAAAAAACTGAATTGAACCGAAAAAACACTTATTATAAAATCCAAAAAAATCCCAAAAACAATATAATATTCAGTTTTTAATATAAAATAATTAAACTAAACTAAATTGAATTAAACCAAATTAAATTGAAACCAAACGATTAGAACTGGTTTTGATTTTAATTTTAATTTTTTATATATATTTTATAAAATTTTAAATTAATTATTTTTATAGATAAAATTATCGAATTCAATTGAAAATATCACCCACACACCCTGTAGCGTAAAGTTTCGGGTTCCCCTGCAGCGTTTTGTATATTGTACACTCAAAATGTAGCTTGTAAGAAGAAGCAGCCTGACTTGTTTGCAATTATTCTGCGAGTAATAATAAATAAGCAATACACTTGGAGAAGTAGTAATTGATTAATTTCTAAATGAAAGGATGGCTTTGCTTTAGGACATCGTCTTGTCTTCCCACAGAAGAGAAGACATTTGGTGGCGCCATGTGAACACAATAATATCATCTACGACAATCATTCATCCAATTGGATCCAAAGACTAATCTCTCCCTCTCTCTCCCCTTTGTATAAGCATTATTATTATTATTCATAGTTTTTAAACTTAATCCAATAATCAACTAAATTCAAAATTTAAATTCCAGATTTTAATCAAATTATCAGTTTTTTTAAATTAATTTTTTTAATAAATCCTATTTAGTTTCAGTCTTAGATTAATCTGCCGGGCAGAACCGGATTTCAAAACTATAACCTTAGTGATATAAAACAGTGGTGCCACCTGGATCACAATGCTAGCGGGTAGACATTGTCTCTTCTTCCTTCTTTTGATTTTTCTGAGTAAATCTTAAATTTGATTTTTTATGTTATAAAATGAAAAGAAAAAACTACCAAAACCAAGTAAGTCTTCGGTAGATCAACAACTACCTTCTTCATGAGTCATGACAGCGAAGATTGAGAAACTGTTTTTAATTCCAATAACATTTGTTTTTTTAAAATGTTTTTATTTAAAAATATATTTAAATAATATTTTTTTTATTTTTTAAAATTTACTTTTTATATTAACAAATTAAAATAATCTAAAAATATAAAAAAATAATTTTTTTAAAACACTCTAAAAATTAAAAAAAAAAAAACGAACTAACTTTTCGTAATATAATTATGATGAAAATGATGACGGGCTATAGATGTTGGGTGAATTTACTATTGCATCTTAATTTATAGTGGTAAGAAAACCAATCACTTCTTTAATTAGTAAGTGCTTGCATTGAATGGTCATGTCAATGGGGTTACCGCCAAGATCTACGGAAAAATGGAATCATGCGTCGTTGTTTGCCACTTCGGAGATTTCAACACCCAAATTTTATCCAAATATTTCAAAATAAATGTCCTTCATGTTTGTGCATACAGTAAAAATTATTTTTAAAGATATTTTTTATTTATATATGTGTTAAAATATTTTTTATATTTTTTATATCTGTACATTAAAATAATAAAAAAATATTAAAAATATATATTTTTATAAAAATAATAAAATTTAATATTAAAAAAACAAGTTACACCTAAATCCAAATAAAATCATATGCTAATGAACCAATAATTATAATTATGAGTGCTCATACTTATTATCTAAAATAGTAAAATTGTAATTTTTATTCTAATTTAATTAATTAAATTTTAAATTTATTTTCTAGTGATCACGAGTTCAAGTCTTTATAGAATTATTAAAGGTTTATATGATCATTAAATTTAGAGGTTATAAGATTAATTGAGATATGTGTAAACTGATAATAATAATAATAATAAAAAAAAGCAAAATTAATTAATTTTATTATATTAATTAATCATTCACAATCCACGCTATTGTAACCGTATACTATATGGCTAAGGGGATTTGCCTTAAAGCAGTAGATTTTCTTATGCATTAATTAATTAAAGGTGAAGTGCAAGCAAACCAAGCATAACAATTTTCCTTTTCTCCTTGGAGGATCATTATCACTTTCTTGAATGATCCTCACAAGTGGGACCCAGAGCCAGACTGCCCCACTTCCTAGTTATAAGCCGGCCCTTTTGACCCTTAAATCCCTAAAAGTTTCCACATGTCAACTCGCTATTACAAATTCGTGCGCCAATAGAAACATGCTAGACAACTAGCCTAGCTGCCTAAGTTATGTAGACTTAAAATGTGTTTAGTATTAGTGTTATTATGATTGTGATTTGAATAAAATTATTTTATAAAAGATGTTTTTAATTAAGGTTGATTTAAAAAATAAATATTTGGTTAAAACTGTAGTAAAAATTGAGGTTGAACAAAAAATAATTTAATATATTTGGTTAAAAATGCTTTTGAAATTGAGATTATAAAATAATTTTAAAAAAATATATATTAATATTTATGGTTTTTAATTTAAATATTGTAGATTTAACTATTGCTATTATATCATGAAATAAATCATACTTTATATATAAAAAAATTTATTATTCCATTAAACTATCTACAATTGTATTACATATAAAATTTATCCGATAAGAACTACAGTTTCCATGATTTTTTTAGCATGAAATAAAATTAGGTGAAATATTATCTGGAATAAAATTGAGATTACAGTACGAATAAATTTAATTCATTTTAAACTAATTTTTTTAAAAAAATAAAAATTACTGTTCACATTCACGTGAACAGTGTGAGTGAAATAAATTAACTGCATTGGTTTTTCAAAAAAAAAAATATTAACTATTTTTTCTATATATAAAAAAAAGCTCACGTGCAGTGCGAGTGAATTAAAATTCACTGCACTGTTCACTATTTAATAGTCAGTTAGTGAACAGTGCGATTGTGGAGGGATGTTGCATTGTTCACTAAACAGTGTAGCATGGTGCAGCTGCAAGAAGCAGATAGGACCTGCTTTTGTTTTTCATGTGTTACAAACGCGTAATTTGATGGGACCCATGAATAGTAATTTACATTTTTTTAACCAGACGTTGTTGTATCTGAGTTTAACATTTTTTTTAAAAACAAATTGTTCAGTGACGAGAAATTATTTTACAAAGTTATTAAATCTCATTTATAGTTTAATGTTGAAATCTTTTATTCTGATTTATTATCTAGTTTACAACTCAAATCAAATATTTTGGGGTTGTCTTGATAATTTAATTGATTAATAAGTTAAAAAACAACTTAAAAAAATAAAATAATATTTTTATATAAAATAATATTAAAATAATAATATATTGAATCGATTCAGGTTTAACGTTGAAATTAAAATTGTAAAAATTAAAAAAATTACAAGGTAAAAAAGAAAAGTAGATGAAAATAGATTTTTTTTTCTAGCAAATTTAAAATTGACCATGAGATTTGTCATCCTGTTCACACTTTAGTTCTTTTTTATTGTTTTTTATTTATTTATTTACTTAACAAAATTTAAGAAACTTATCATTAGTTTTAGCATAATAAGGCTGTAATAAAAAAAATATATAAAAAAATGAATTACTGTAAATGACTGTAGTGTTTTTAACCTAAGTGTTTTAGTATATTTTGTGATGATATATATGCATGCAATCCCATTATATTAGAAAAATCATATTTTCTGTTTTATTCTAATTCTATAAATCTGTTAATCACCCATGTTCTTTATAAATTAATCAAAGAATAACTTAAATTTTATTAAAATTCAAATAAAAAAAGGAAGTATATAAAAAATTAGATTTTAAAATTTTTAATTATTATATTATATTTAAAAAAAAAAAACATTCATGTTATTGGTAATAATATTTGAAAATACAGAAAATATATTCAAGGAGGATCTCATAAAAAAAATAAAGTTGGTGATAGGTACTAATTAAAAAAGGATAAAATCTAAACATGCCAATCAAAAAAATAAATATTTAATATTATCTATATTTTTTTCAAATATAAATATAATACCAACATTTAAGACTCCTTTCTTCATTATAAAAAATATAATTACCATCCGTGAAAAATATCACTGTAAGAAGACAAACGCGTGGAAGGCTCCAAAACCACACATCGAGAGGCTGAGACCACGCAAGACAGACAAGAACACGGACACCAATCTTTCTCTTGTCGTTTGTCCTGATTTGGACACAGTGATATCTTGTCACGTGTCAAAGCTCGCACGTGAAATACTGGCACTGTTGGCTATCTCGTGCGAGGACTTTAGTCTAAAAATTTGCCAGCTCGCCCGCAACTTCAGATAATCATTGCTGGTGTTGTGCGGTCGTGGCTGGGCCTCACAGCCTCCTCTCAATTTATTTTTTTCGATGACCATTAACGCGTCCAGGACATCCATAATGACTATATTGCCCTTTCTGCTACTATTTTATTTTCTACCATGAATATTCCGGGATATTTTAAAAATATCTTTTTTGTAAGTCGTAGGTAGGGTAGCTTTTCACTTTCACTGCTGTTATTTTAATTTTCTCTCCATTAAAAAAATAATATTTTTCTATGTTTTAATTCTACAGTATCGAACAAAAGTTTTTATCCGGGACAGTTCTTGATTGGTAAAGAAATAGAAAAATATATGGTTTTTTTTTTAAGAAAGAAAAAAATGCCACTTTAACATTTTTATTTATTTATTTACATGGGTGTCCGGGCCACTTTGTGCGCACCATGACTAATCTCATGGCCCACTGAACATCCTGCAAACTCTATGAGCATGTAAGGTACCGCAGGGATGACAAGCGTGCACAATAAGATTTGAACCCTAGTGCAGAGGAAGGGAACAAGCCCCTTCCACCACCAGAGCAAGACCTCAAGTGCTACTTTAACATTTTCTTATTATGGATGTTTGTGGTATTTCAACCACTATTGTTTATTTTCAATAATTATTGTTTTAGCTTTTTTTTTCTTAATTAATAGATTGTATAAACTGAATTCATAAAGTTTTAAAAATTAATATATGGTCGTTATCGTATTCAATGATACATCTATATTATATTCATATCTAACTTTTCTATGTATCTAGAAATTATATAATGTAACAAATAGATCTTTTTTCCATTATTTGTTTCAAGTTGTTGAATATTTGAAGATTTAATATTTAGATAATGCAACATGGTATATCATATCTGATTAAATTTCAAAATCTAAGATATTTAAAAATAAGAATCATGTGTTGGATAATCAGTTAATTTTTTAGTTCAAATAATTCAACCCATTCTCCCTAGTCAAAACATCCACGGCGTGAAATAAAAAGTTCAAGTGGTTGGTATTTAATCTCTTAATTTAAGGTGACTAATACTTGTAAAATATATATTTTTTGATGGATGTGGAGACTTTCATGTGCTTAAGTTAGTAACTTTATAACAAGAGAAAGTGCAATGATATTTTTTATATAGATAAACTTTGAAATTATGTATGCTAAAAATGTTAATAATTAAAAGATTTAGAATCTGGAGCTTTGAAAGGATTCATGAAGGTATTTATAGCCCATGATTTCTTTTTTGTTGTGGAGATAAGGAGTTAAAGAATTATTTCATCTTAGTGATATTTTGAGTTGTATTCCATTCAAAATAATATTTATTGGATAAATATAAAATATTGAAAGACCCGTGTAGAGTCTTGAGAAAATTTCTAAGAGAGTGTTGCGCTCGAGCAAGGTGTCTGAGTCCATTAGAGGTGAAAAATAGGTCAAGACGCGCTACTTAGACCTAAGCATGTTGGGCCTAAGCCATGTAAGATGCTGGGCTGCATGCTGACCACATGAGGTGTTGGGCGTGACAATACGCCGAGCACAAGCATGTCATACCCTACTAGGTGTGCACCCAGCATGGGGTCGGGCTACCATGCCTGAGGCCATGCACCTTAAGCCCAAGCAAACAACCCGAGTCTATCCCTCTTGGTAGCAAATAGGCTCGGGCGTGGTAGCCCGAGTCTATAGGTTTTTTTTTCCTTGTAAGGGGTTTTTTCCCCTGTTAAAATTGAGTTTATTAGTAGCCTCCAAAAGCTTTGTGATATTGATACGCAAGGACTTGTAAAAATTCTTAGCATGATGAATTAATAGAGTTTTCTTCATATAAAAAGAGAGGAAGAGACTCCGAGTTTATTTAATTGAGAGCTTGTATGTAAGGGTATGCACCATGTTTAAAGAAATTTTTAAGTATGTAGAGAGGAACTATGAAAGAATTCATATTAACTTTCCTTAGATAAGGTGTTTGGTGGTTTGATGTGAAAAGCCTAGGTGGTTAGTAGCTAGTGGTGTCTAGAAAGCCAAAACGACTAGTAGTTGGTACCTAGAAAATATTCCCTTTGATGAATGTGGAGACTTTTAGATGCTTAAGTCATTAATTTTGTAGAGAGAGAAAGTGCAATGATATTTTATAAAGATAAACTTTAAAAACATGTAAACTACAAATGTTAAGAATGAAAAAATTGTGAACCTAAAGCTTTGAAGAATTCATGATGTATTTATAGCCCATGAGTCTTGTTTTTTTATAAAGAGGAGAGGTTGAAGAGTCATTTTACTTATGTGATATTTTGAGTTGTATTATACTCAAGATAATATTTATTGGATTGGTATAAAATACCACGGGACCCTCGTGAAGTCCTTAAAAAAATTCTCAAGGAAGTGTTATGCATGAGCAGAATGCCTTAGAGGTAAATGATGGGTCCAAGTGGATTGCCTGAATCCAAACATGTTGGGCTTAAGGATGGTAACTCGAGTCCATGTTGGTGTTAGGACGCATGCCCAATGGGTGTTAGGTGTGATAGTATGCTCAACACAAGCATGTCACGCCTTGCTAAGCGTTCTAGCTTGAGCTTGGGCTTCTATGACTGAGCCTTTGGGCCTTGGTAAACAACCTGGACCCATCCCTCTAGGCAACAAATGGGCTCGAACATGGTAGCTCGAACCCATGAAGTGTTTTTTGGGGTTTTTTTAAGGGGGTTTGGCATTTTTAGAGTTTTTTTAAGTCATTAAATTTATATTTATCAATATCAATAAATTTTAATTCAATTTGTATCAATACTATTTTTATATAAAACACCTCTAGACTTCAAACTTATCTTTTATAACAAGAAATAAAAAAACAATATATATTGAAAAAAATATATAAAAAGATTTACATCATATGACAATTAGTTAGTTTATTTTTTTCCGTCTTAAACAAGTCATTGTCTCCTTGTTTCAAAAGCAAAAGCATTACTCATTTGGCAAATATTTTCATATATCAAGGAGACATTCATATCTCAGATTTTTTTTTTATATAAATATGTTACTAGGAAATAATTCTGTCAAATATTTTCAACAAAAAATTTCCAGTATTCATTTTTTCTCTTTTCATCCCTGCTCTAAACTAACTTGTCTATGAAAATACTTTCCTAGAAAATAATTTTTAAATAGCAAGGGATCTGTAATATCAAATAAATTAAATAATATGTAAGCCAAATATAGATTTTGTTTTCTAAAAAGAGATTTTGAAAATAATTTATTAATTTCTTTCAAGCTCTTAGAAAATTACAAAAAAATTGGTGCAAAATCAATTATATATATATATATATATATATATATATATATATATATATATATATATATATATATCTGCTTGAGCTGCCTGCACTCAGTAATTCACACAAAAGAAAAGAAAAGAAAAGGAAAATATAAAAAGAAATTATCGTGATTTGTGAGGCAACCACATCTTTAGAGAGGGTAGTTTTGTAATTGAAGCAAATCATTAGCCTCTCCGTGCAAATCTTAACCTAACTTCTGTACGCCCTTTATTATCCGCTCTTGTAACGCTCTAACAAAAAAAAAAAAAAAAAACATTTCGTCTAAAATGACAGATCAGACCCCCAGAAAAGTGAACAGTTGCAGTTTCGTCCCTTCCATAATTTCCAAATCCAGCTCCTCCTCTCTTCCACTTTATCAAATCATCACACTTCCATATCTTCTCCCCAACCTCACACCTCAGTGACAGAGCTCACCTTTTTTCCCCGTTAAGTCCCTTCTTAATTTCATGTTTTCTCTCTTTTTCCTTAAAGCTTTGCTTACCCTGAAAAATCGGGTCTTTTTTATTTTCTGTGTCACCCATTTGTTTTAAAAATCCTTCCTTTTTTTTTTTTTTAACTAGAAAGACAGGATGAAAACTTGACAAACTCTTCAACCATCATCCCCATCTTTCTCTCTGCATAAAGATCTGTTTTGTGAGTCTTGTCTGATCAATCTGTTTGAATAAAACCTGTGCTTTTCTTGGTCCCTCTTGCGGTTTTAATATTTATTTCCTTTCATCTAGTAATTGGAAATTTTAAAGCTTTTTTATTTTTTTTTCTATATCAATTGCAAGCTTATAGGATAAGACGGTCTTCCATTTCTCTACTCATCCCAAGCCAGTTCAATTTAAGCTACAAAATTGACCGTTTCTTATGTTTCCAAGCCATTTGTGGCCTTTTCACATTTGACTAATAAAATCATAAAAAAAGAAGCCTTCTCCTTTTACCACCACTTCTCTCTTTATCTTTTCCTTGTTGATCTATCAGAGAAATTAAAAAAAAATGTATCAAACACATAGCCAAAGAGAATTTGCCATAGAATTCCAACCTCAAATACACATATTGAGGCCAAGCATCCATTCAAGAAGGGCAAATATAGTGGTAAAATTCCAAGACCTTTATGGGTTCACTGTAGAGGGCAATGTGGATGATGTTAATATATTGAATGAGGTTCGAGAGAAGGTGAGGCAACAGGGGAGGGTTTGGTGGGCGTTGGAGGCTAGCAAAGGTGCTAATTGGTATCTGCAGCCACAGGTTTCTTCATTAACTGAAGGGATTGCACTCAAATCTTCTCTCAAATTGTCTAATCTGACGAATGCAATTACTTTGAAGAGGTTAATAAGGAAGGGGATACCCCCTGTGCTGAGGCCTAAGGTTTGGTTTTCTCTCTCCGGTGCTGCAAAGAAGAAGTCTACAGTGCCTGAGAGTTATTACAGTGATTTGATCAAGGCCGTTGAAGGGAAGGTCACCGCAGCTACAAAGCAGATTGATCATGTGAGTCTTAATTTCTGTTATGTTGCAACATGCCAATGCTGGTTTTGATTATAATTTGGATTGGTTTTCTTCGTTTATTCTGATTGATGAATGATGTTGTTTGGTACTTCGGTGTTTTTGTGCTGCCTTGATGATGGGCTTGGACAATTTTCTGTTGGCTTTGATTGTCATGTTATTATATTAGATTTGGTGGTTATGCTGGCTTTACTATAATGCGTGAATCCGTATGCTTATTTTGAATTGCAATGATGGTTGTGGCCATGATGTGAAATTGTTTTGTTGTCTTGCTTAAAGCTTAAAGCCTGATGTTTTAGATTTACTTGCGATGTGCTCTGCTAGGATACCAGATTTCTTTCGAAAAGATAGGTGTTTGCATCCTAATTCTTCAAATGTTGAAAGTTTTTGTTTAGAGTGTTGATGCATGAGAAGATAAAGGATTTTGTTTTAGATTCATTTTCTGATAGAATCTGGTGATTATTTTTTCCTTTTTTTGCCTAAAGCAAATCCAATTGTGTGATTCAGCATTATTAATCTGTTTTTTTTTTTTTTTTTTTTTTCTAATGTCAAAACCAATAAGAGCATATCATTCACGACAAAACCTGTCAAGAGTACATGTAATTCTGATGTTCCTTCAAAATGACGCTTAATAAGCAAGGTGGAACATTACTAGTACAAATAAACACAGGAGTGCTCCTAGAAACCAGTTTAGCAATAGCATGTGGGGTGTGATTATTACTCGGTCTCACATGCTTAAAGAAGAGGAATTTGTGCAGTTACTCAGCTGCAAAATACCATTATAAATGGCTTCAATTTCCCAGGATCAAGAGCCTTGCACAATCTCATTCACCACTTCTAAGCAATCGCATCCAGCTTAAAGCCTTCATCCCTTGTGAACTAGCAACAGAGGAACAATAGACTGCTTTAGCAAAAATCAAATGACCATGAGTATCGCAAATTACAAACCATACCCCCTTCTTTCGTTTCAGCATTATTTTTTGTTGCCATTTTCAAACTCAAATTGTCAGAATCCGTTGTTCCTACCGATTACTGATCAAGATATATTGTGACAGGTCAAGATATATCGTGGCTGAATTCTTACCACGTTCATCAAAGTCTAACAGTCTTTCTTTATTTGCTTCTTTGATGTCTCTTGTGGAAGACATGTTGTTCTGCTGTCTGAACACATTGAATGGGGGAAGTAAGAATCATTCAGATGAATGAAAAAGTACTTTTGATGAGTGTTTATTAAAGTACCTAATTGCTGTATGCCTTGGAGACAAACAACTTATGCAATGCTGGTTCTCTTGTACATTTATTAATGATTGGGTAAATTTTCCATAGAAAGGAATTTAGTCATTGCTTCGTTTATTTAACTTTGTTTTTCAAGCTTATGTTACTTGGTCTGCTTGGCATAGAAATTATTGTACTGTTTCTCAATAGCATGCCTTACATTACAGGTGTTGTTCATTTTGCTATCAATTTCTTTTTTTCACTGTGTTAATTTGTTCTTGCTTGCAGGACCTGCCACGGACCTTTCCTGGTCATCCATGGTTGGACACTCCAGAGGGCCATGCTGCACTCCGGCGAGTTCTTGTCGGATATTCTTTCCGTGATTCAGATGTTGGCTATTGTCAGGTAGGTTATTTATGGGGATGACATTGTTTAATTAAAAAATGTATATGTGATTACTCAGTGTCAAATGAAGTAATTCAAAAGCTCTTCCATGTTTTCATCTTGCACACTTTGTTTGGTTGATAATAATGCACTTACATTAATTTTTGTACTCTTAGAAGCACATCAGCATGAGCTTGGCCTGGAATTATTATGTATAGATTTGGCAGCAGAGCAAGATGAATGCAGAGTTATATTCAGAATTCTTGTATCGTAGTCAAATTCTTGCTGCACCTTGCTCAAGTATTTTAGCTGTACCGAGCTGATAGCCTCTAGATGTACTAAATGCTTAGTCTCCGTTTCTTTCTGTTTTCCCATGAGCATAGCTTCTATATCAATCACCCTGAGATTTACTACTTACTCCATATTTTCTCGATATACTTTTATGTGTAGTTCATCTGTGTTCATATTATTTCCTAATCATCACATTGTCTGATCTTGCCCCAAATCTTCTTCATTACCACTTTGTAAATCATTAATGGCTTCCTTCTCATCTAGGAAGAATCTCCATTTGTATTCATGTCTGGCATAGCATATTTATCTTCCCAGACTATTCATTTAAGGAACCAAAAAATGATATGCTAGTAGGTGTGTACCAGCTAGGCAGCTACTGATTTTGTTTTTGAATTGGCCATGGTTTAATTTCATAGATTTCCATTATTAAGTTCTTAAATAAATAAATTCTAATCTCATAAAACGTGTTCTAATTATCTTTGGAGCAGGGCTTAAATTATGTTGCAGCACTGTTGTTGCTTGTGATGAAAACAGAGGAAGATGCTTTCTGGATGCTAGCAGTTCTTTTGGAGAATGTCTTAGTTAGTGACTGCTACACAAATAATTTGTCAGGATGCCACGTTGAGCAAAGAGTTTTCCAGGATTTGCTTGTTAAAAAGTGCCCAAGGTATTTTCCTTGTGATGGCCTAGCTAGTTGGCTTTTTAATGGTTGTTAATTTGCTAAGAAATTGGGAATAAAAAAACAATGCAGAATAGCTACTCAGTTGGAAGAACTAGAGTTTGATGTCTCCCTTGTTGCCACTGAATGGTTCCTATGCCTCTTCTCTAAGAGCTTGCCTTCAGAGGTTGGATTGCCGCTCCCTCTCATGCGCACTCTCTCTCTCTTAGACACACGGTTTCTCCTGAGTAGAAAGATCGCAATGTTTTCATTGACAAATAACATTTTTTCCTTTGCCTTGCTACTTTCCAGACAACTCTGCGGGTGTGGGATGTCCTTTTCTATGAGGGAGCAAAGGTTCTGTTTCATGTAGCTTTGGCTATATTCAAGGTGCTAGTGCTTTGCTTTTGCACTGGGCTTTTTATTTAAGCTGTTTGAATTTCTATAATCAAGCTTAGAAGTTTCTTGAACATCATTATTAAGCAAAACAAACAATAAATTGAGATTTATGATCGCAGATGAAGGAAGAGGAGCTGCTTCAAACTCACCATGTTGGTGATGTAATTAATATATTACAGAAAACAACGCATCACCTCTTTGATCCTGATGAATTATTGACGGTAAGACAGTTTACTTGCTGCCTCACCCCCTACATAAAATAGTTTTCTATTGATTATTGCATAGCACATTTTCTATGTTTTGTTTTTGCGAGGAAAAGGAGGAGAATTTCGATGAGTGAGAACATGTTAGAGAATGTAATCTTTGGTGGAGGAAAAACCATAATTTAATTTTTAATTGATATTCAAAGAATGACGAGGCTTCTCTTGATTTAGTACACTAACTTGACTTGTCAAACAACCCAATGGATTAGTCGTTAGCTTCTCAAGCTATGAGCATGATATTGGTTAAAAAGCTGATTATAGATTATTTTCCCCTCCATTTGGCGTCCTTAAACCCCTTTTGCAAGGAACTACTCCCATCTTCATGTCCTGTCCTGTTCTGTAATGGCAATCACCTAATTCATTATAATGACGACTAGCAAGTTAGTGAGGCACCGGCATTTTCTTGTTTTGAATGTTACTTTCCTCAATTCATAAAGAAAATGTACACTGAAACTTCCCCTTGTCTAAATCTTTCAGGTGGCATTTGATAAGATAGGTTCCATGACAACTAACACTATATCAAAGGAAAGGAAAAAGCAGGAGCCAGCAGTAATGGCAGAGCTTGATCAAAGATTGAGAAGGCTAAACTCAATCAAAATGGATGACGAGAAATAGCAGCACTTTTAGCACCTTGATCAAAATTGTTATATAACACATCTTAGAAGTGGCTTGTTTCCCCTGAGGAGAATATTTATTGATCCCCCCCTATCTCTGAAAGGGAAGGACAGTAAAGTGTGCGTGTTGTTGTATTGATGGATGTTGTAGGTTGCTGAATGTAAATTTGAGCTTGTTTTGACGCTAGCATTTAAATTAAAATGCAAGTCAAGACATTGCTGACCTTTTACCGCCCTGCAATTTTCATATCTGATCCGAAGCATTCTAAAACTAATCTGGAATTGTTTTATTCCCCGAAATCAGAGACTCTTGTGTCCGACGCAAGGTAAGTTTACCAGTTTGATATCGAACTGCTCTAGAAATTGGAATGAATTCTGTCGCATTAGATGGCAAGTGATTAAAGGTCCCCCTGGTGTGTAGTTTATTGAGCCTTCCATTAAACAATCCATTGCAGTTTGTTGGAAAACCACCATAATCAAGCTATGGAAGCTCTCAAATGAAATGGCTCAAATGAGGGTCTCATCCGTGTTAAAAAAGGGAAGAACTGTTCTCGTGACTCGCCAGTCCCTTTCAAAAAACCCGAGTTTGAGCCTCTTTTCTGTAAAAGAAAAAACAGAGAGAAGACAACATCAAGTTAGGTTATATCCTAGCCAGCTCTGGATTGGTGGGAGTTGCCACTGTAAAAGTCATTGATGTGCCCATTAATGATTAAACAAGTAATCCATTCTTGCAGGTATGATAGTAAAAACAGCTGTTTGAACTCTCGCATATTCAGTTTTCAGCTCGATCTGATGGCAAATCTGGAGAGCCCTAGTCACCTGCCATTATTCCACTAGCGCCGTGGGATTCTGGTGGTTTGCTTTCCAAATTGCTATGGATGTCAGCGGAACTGTTCGGGAAATTGATTGGAGATATATCCATGTCGATGTACATATCATCAGCTTCAAATGGTATTGCAATATCATTTTCTCCAGGCAAGACTGAACCAGTACTGCTTCTTCCCTCATTTTGCATCCCGTTCAGATTCCCACCGGAATGTTTCTTTGTACGGTCGCTCTGCCAACCTTCGATGTCAGACATAACCAAAACAGCCTTTTGCTCTGCTCACCGGTGACAAGTGCTCTGATTCCCTAAACGTCTGCAATCACCCTGAGGAACACCGAGTGGATTAGGGAAACCATCACGTACATATTCATCTCCGGATAAATAATCATCTTGTTCTTTAGATACGTGACCATGCTCTCGTGCTATCAGCACGACTCCAAAGATATATCGGAGGTGTGTTCACAGTCCAATCTTCTATCTGCATGCCATTCGCTACAGCTGATCCAGGCAGATAAAATGACTGTAAACCAAGAAAATAAATAAAATTTGCTACGTTAGAAGCTTATATTTCATATAATTCCAGTCAGGAATTGCAATGAGCTGCCTCCCCGCTTTTTATACCCTTGCCTGAGCTTAGTCTTTCATCCTCCCATATTAAAGGATTCAGATGGAGGTAATATGAACAATGAGCTTTAGTCTAAACTCTAGAGCCTCGCTAATAAATTGATTAGCAAGTTGTGCATCAATCCAAACGAGGGATTCAGCCCTATGATCTGATAAATAGAAATATAATGAAAAATAGAAAATTAAAGAATCAGGCTTATGCATGAGTTAACAAATCTGAACACCCTGCTAATCAAAAAGCCAAATCTTTACTCTTTTCGTACGAGCTGTGAACTGTCTAGCAATTCCTCTAAATGAACCTTCATCCAATCTCTTCTCAAAATAGAAATCAGTATGAACACCTAAAAAAGCTGACATTCACCAGCAAGCAGGGAAAAAACAACAAAATCAGTATGAAATATGTTAAGTGACGGGTTTTCTTTTTCCATTTCATTGGTTGGGATAACGCATGACAGATACCTTTAACATTACCAGAAACCACTTAAAGATCAAGGACTGTAACTATCAATTACACCATAGCCCTTCTGCGCAGAGCAAATTACACCCAAAGCAAATGATAAAGCAAACTTACAGAATAACTCTCTGTTCATGAAGTTTTCCCATCTCGATGAAAGTTAAGGAAATAGAACACAATCCTCATTTTTCGCTGTGAGACATGCATCGAGCTGTATGTTTCATCAGTAAAGATTTCCCAAAAAGACATAGGAAATGACATGATGAGGTTCCCACTGGGATGAGGTCTTGCAAGAGAGCATTTGGAGATAGCTTCCTGCCCCCAGCAGTTCATATAAAACGGTCAATATAGATTTCAACGAAGAACATACAAAGCTAACAGACCCCCTTAATACATAGATCGATTACAGTGCAGAAAGAATCCACAATGGGTTACGAGGCATTGAGACTGACGAAGTTGTAAAAACTTCATATTGAATTAGGCTTCCTCCTGTCCTGAGCTAAAATGTAATATATACAATATCTTTGAATAATAATAATAAAAATTATACAACAAAAGACTCATAATATTTAAATTAATATGTATAGGAGTAGAAAATAGCGTGCATAAAAAAGAAATATAATATACTAATGTGATGCAATAAGTTTGACTTATGATGTGAAGCAACGAAGCTTAGATTTTATTAGAGTTATTTGACTTGAATTGCTTAAATTGACTTGGATTTCTTAAATGATGATTAAGATATTTATAAACTATGATCATATTAGCTTATGCGTGGAGGGGAGCTGCATCTATTAATGGAAACATTTGCGCTATCATTGGTTACTGTGTTTGCACATGACATGGAGAGGTATGAGCATAAAATAAGTCAAAAAAAGGTGATGTATGCTCTACGTAGAAAACTTTTTGTGTAGGTAACCTCTTGAAACTTAGAAAAATACATTGTATATGTCCGATAATTATTTGACGAATATAGGTGAAAGTGTTAGGCTAGAGTGTTTGACCATGAAAAGAATTTTTTGATGAAAATATATTAGATTGAATCGGGATAATTTTAGTTAATTTATTAGATTTATGATCTGTATTATGAAATCATGATAATTATGTATAAAACAAATAAAAAACTAGTTATGGAGCCCGGTTCCGAATCAACTTAATGTTAAAGAATAAAATTAAAAAAAAATCAATTAAAAAATATAAAAAATGATTCGAGTTAACCCGAATTAACCTATCAAATTCATAACCTGAGTCATAAGACTATGATTATCTTATAAAAAGTAAATCAAAATAAATTATGAAGCCAAATTCCTTATCAATCCAAATGTTAAAAGATGAAATAAAAAAAAATTCAATCTAAGAAAAAGAACATGAAAAAAATAATCTAAGTCAATTTAAGTTAATCCGCAAAACTCATGATCTAGATTATGAGACCTAAATAACCTTGTAGAAAGAAAAAAAAAATACACAAGTCACCCCGGGTTATCCTCCAAACTCGCGACTCATGTCATAAGATTGAGATAACCTTATATAAAACAAATCTAAACTAATTATGAAGCACAATTACTAATCAACTCATTGTTGGAGAATGAAATTAAAAAAAAATCAATATAAAAAACACAATAAAATAGCTTGAGTCAACGCTAGTTAACTCGCAAAACTCGTTTTCTAGGTCATAAGACTGAGATAACCTTATAGAAAATAAATCGAAAAAAATCATAAAGTCTAATTCTCAATTAATCTAATATTAAAAAATAAAATTAAAAAAAAACCCAAGTCAATCAAAATAACTTATTAAACTTGCAATGTAGGTTACAAGATCTGGATAACTACATAAAAAGTAAATTATAATAAATTATGAAACTTAATTTTTAATAAATTAAATGTTAAAGTATAAAATAATAAAAAACACAATTGTATTTAAAAAAAAAAGCAAAAAGTAAAAATGTGTTAATTTTTTTAATTTCGGCATTAGTATATTAAAAAATACCACTTTAATTTTTTTTTTTATATTAAAAAAAAATATTTTTTAAAAAACACGTGATGAAACAAAATGCAAAAAGAGAAGAAGACAATGGGGGGTTTTTGTGGGGCCCCGGGAGTTCCCTACCTATAAAACCCAAGAAACATTTCCCTCCAGTTCATTCTTTCTCACCTCACCTCACCTCGCTCGCTCAATCCAATCAAACGCCCATCCATCCAATTAATGCCCCCAAATCGCCCATCATCCGGATGGATAATCGACCCGGACCTGGACGAAATAGACCTTGACCCCTCCGATTTCAATTCCTCTCTCCCACTTAAAAAAGTCCCCAACGGCGACGTTTTCCAAGCCTCCCGTGCAGGTGACGTCGAACGCCTCAAATACTTGCTAGAATCAGGCGTCAATGTCAACGCGCGGGACCAGTGGGATTCCGTTGCCTTGTACTACGCTTGCCTCGCCGGACACCTTGATGCCGCCCGCATGTTGCTGGAGAGTGGGGCTATTTGCTCCGAGCACACTTTCGACGGCGACAGGTGTCACTATGCTGCTTTGAATTTGAAGGTCAGGAAGTTATTGAAGGCTTTTGAGGCTAGGCCGCCGCCTTTGGCACCGTTGCAGGCCGCCTTGAGAGATACTTTTCTGAGCTGCGAGGCTAATAGGTTTTATTTGGAACAGAGCGAGGCTATTTATCATGTTTCAGGTTGGTGTCTTAATTTCATTTTTTTCCCTTTTCATTTTGAAAATGACTGTTTTTGCTCATTGTTTGGTGAACTTGTCAAGTAATATTCTGTATTCAAATAGTTAGAGCCGTGTTTGGTTTGCATCAGGATTGGACATGGAAATGGAGAGGGACCTCTTGTTCTATTCCTTTCCTTATGCAATGTTGTTTCGTTTGCTAATAGCGTGGATGAAGATTCCGCAAGAAGTGAAATGTTGCTCTTCACGTGGGAAATTTATATCACATGTTTTAATTGGATGTAGAATTGGAATTCAAGTCCCATTTTGGAGTGATCCAAACATGGCCTAAGCTTATATCTTTCCATTTGATTTTGGATAAACAGTCGTTTGAGCATCGTTATGGTGTCACTGGGACTAGCCCCTTTTTTTTGGCTTTATCAGACTTCGTTCCACTGCATGCGTCTCTAGTGGTGTTTCTCTAGCAGATGTTCGGTCGGAATGGAAAGCTTTATCCCGCTAGTTAATAGAGCTGCATTATTTCTCGGGTGGATGCCTTGACCTCGTGTTTGTGCTTCATCAATACCATTTTTAGTTAATTCTATCATTTTCTTTCATCCAATCTTTGCATAAGCTGTGGCAACACTTAAGTTGTTTGGGGCTATCTATCTCACTTGAGATTTAATTAGATTTATCCCGTTTAGGGAGGGTTATGGCGGATTAAGACAAAGTACAGCCTCAACTTCCATGGAATCATAAGCATGAGTAAATGGGTTAGAGAATTGAAAGTTAAAAAACGTTTGAATATTTTAGTGAGACTGAGAAATCAATTCCACAAATGATATGATGCTATAAAATCTGAATCAAATGAAGAGACTTGTGCTGAGAAATGGAGAGGACATGGTGAGCTTATGTGTGAGAAATGGGGCTGGGTATTTTGATATTTCAGTTTTTGATGAATTTGTGTAGTGTGTAAAGGTTTATTTAAACATGGATGATGTGTTTTCTGTGTCCTGGACTAGCCTTTTTCGTCAACAATCATGAAACCTGCCTTCCTCGAGGTTAACTTTTTGGGAGTAGAAGATCTGATGAGCGTGAGCTTCCTAAAACCCACATGAATTGTTCAGAATCGTCTTTCACCTTTTTGTGAAGGTTTTGTTTCTTATGCATACATGTTACAAACAATGGATATTTCAAAGTAACTCTATTCTACTTCCATAATCTTGAATTTGTGCATGTTGCAGCTTCATGAGTTTTTGATTGTTGGTCCGATTATCGTGGTTGTGCATTTTTTCTCCTGAGAACAATATGGATTTGACACTCGACATGTGATATTGCTGAGTAGGTCTTTCATCCAGTGGGGTATCCAATGTCAATCACTTCCCTCCAGATGTCGTATTTTTTGTGCAAGGTAGGCCTATTGAAGCTCACAGAGTCATATTAAGTGCTCGGTCACCTTTTTTTAAGAGAAAGTTCAAAACTGACTGGAGAGGCCGCAGTGAAGTGAGATTAGCAAGGGAAAAGTTGTCATATCCTGCTCTTTACAGTCTCGTTCACTTCTTTTATTCTGACAGACTGGAGATTGCTGTAGATGACATGGAAGATCTGGTAAGAATCTGCAAAGTATGCAAATGTGAATCTTTACAAAGGGTTCTTGAGAAGGAATTGATTCACCAAAAATATGCTGAGTACAAAGCACTGAGAGATCTAGACAGCTCTCAGAAACGTTATATCTTACAGGGCCTTTCACTTCCTGAGGAAGACAGGCTTCCTGCTGCCCTGCACCGGGTCCTTCAGAGCTCTTTGGCAAGGTCCACTATGCAACAAAACCTAGAGAATGATGTTGATAGGCTAGTATCGTCTTTTGATGTAGTGCAAATGAATGATTGTGTAGATGATCTTGCCGATATTTGTGTAAGAGTTGATAATAAGATTTTTCGTTGCCATCAAGTGGTTTTGGCATCAAGGTCAGAATACTTTAGAGCAAGACTGTCCCATATGAAGGACTTTCATGAAGGGAAAGTGGGGTTACCTAGTGATGCTGTTCCTTGTTTTGAAGAACATGATTTAAGCATGGAGGCATTTGAGAAAATGGTGGAGTATATGTAAGTGCTTTCTTTTCTTGTAGAAGGCTAATCCTAATTAAAATTGTCTATAGGGTAGTATTCATTTCCAGGCTTGGTCCATTGGCCAGTGCCAAATTATTCCTTGTAGTAGTGGTCCCAGGGCTCTGTAGATTTAGAAATAGTCTTAGGTGTAGTCTGAAATGTGTTGCTTAAAACCAGCATTCTCCTTGCAATGTGTGTTGCATAATCAACCGTTTTAATTGTTGGAATCATTATATGCAACAACGAAATTCACTTTGTTATTGGCAATGCTAAGCACAACTGTCAAGGGACTTATTTTTACTTCTTTGGTTCAGGTATACTGATGGTTTAAAGGATATAAATCCAGGGCAGGTACGTTATGTGTCAAAATGGCAGGTGCCTGACTTGATATTATCAAATACTGACTCTATTTTTTGAGCAGGCAGAGGAAATGTTTGATGCTGCTTCAAGATATCTATTATTTCCCCTTAAGCGTGCAGTTGCTGATGTACTGTTGCCACAACTGGAAACGGTCTCACCAGCAGAACTGTGCCATTGGCTGATACTGTCAGACATGTAAGATGCATGTTTATTGACCTTCTTATTTCTTAAAATTTAATTGATTTCCTGGTTTGAATGTATTTGGGATGGGCTTGAAGTTCAATTTATTCAGGTTGAGAAGGAGTATATATTTGTGTCGTTTCAATCATGTGTCAGGGTGTGTTGAGTTGAGACACATTGAAAACAGGTTTAGGAATCCAAATATCAGCCACCTTTCTCAATGAACAGATTGTGCCATGCTATCATTCAGGATTTTAGTGGTTAAGCTCCTAATTTGAAGTCCTGCTTTTCTGATTTTTCTGAGGGAACCAGAATTCAGTTTAGCTGATGGCCATAAAATTGACCTTTGGTTGAACCTAAATGTATCTTACTAGTTAGAGCCAATTGGTGTCCACCAAGTTGTTAATTGGTGAATCTACTTGCTTAGGTATGGTGTCATCAAGATCAGGGAGTACTGTCTGGATACAATAGCCTGTAACTTTGAGACATTTGCTGATACTCGTGATTTCCGAGCAATGCTTTTAACGGTGCCTCCACCATCTGGAGATTCCTCGCTCCGCACAACCGCCCCAAGTGCTCCCGGAGCTGCCCTGAATACAGACCAGGGAAATCTCCTTGATGACTTGCGAGAGAAATGGCTTGAAGCTGAAGCGGCTGATCTTGACAAGAGAGATGAGAGTGCATTACTTTTTGACAAGCGCCTGGAGATGCTTATGCTTGTGGCAAGGAAAGAATCTGAAGCAGTAGTTGATGATATTCAGGATTCCCCTGCATGAACTTTCCTCTTATGTGAATTTTGTTTTACATAATTTCCTTTGCACACCCTCGCACAAAGTTGGCAAAAGAGAAGGTAACGTTTAGACATTTTTTCCCGACATTTAAATCTTGTCTTTGTATAATTGTTTTTATGGGTTCTGTCCTTGTACTATTGTTTTATTAAGATTTGTGCCCTTCCATTAAATTGACAAATGAAAATTATTTTTTAATGAAACTGGGAAAAGAAAAGAAAAAAAAAACTGACCACCCTCTTTTCTCCCTCTCCCACTGTTCCTACCAAACAAATATAAAGGTAGAATCTATATATATAAAATTACACGACGAAATTCATTAAAAAAAAACAAAACAAAAATACATGGGCAAAACTTATCATTAGCCCAATTATTTCAGCATGATGAATGCAACAGTGTTAAAAGAATATGCCTAAGAACATCAGGCTCTAATTAAAGAATGCAATTTACCGGATTCACCCCCTTCCTTCTCTTTTTCCTTGTGTGCTTAAGGAGCACATTGATTCTGAAGACCCCCCTCTGTTCTGCACACAGAGACAGTGTATCTGCCAACGGCTGCTGTATTTTCCTTCGATTCTCATCTTTGGAAATGAATCAGTAATGAAAAAAGTGCTGCAGCATTTTCAGGTCATTTCATGCAAGGATCTTTTTCCTCCACATGTGTGGACTCAGTAGCATCTGAAACTGCATCGTCCACCGTCAAATTGGAAACCTCACCAACCAGAACTTCCTCTTTCTCGCCATCTACAGACGGTGGTGGAGGGGATGCATCAGGAACATCACTGTCTTCAGCAGCAGAAGACTCTGAGTATCCCTGTTGCTGCAGGCTCCAGTACATTATGCTTGCAGTCAATGTAAGGATCATCTTCTGGTTTACCTGTCATAATCATAAACACGAAAGCAAAGTTGATCGTTACGATCTGCCAAACTAATACACTGTACTCTGGTTAAATCCAGTTCTGCTGAAATCAGTTGGGGTCAACTCGGTACCATCCATTGACAGACTTCTTTGCATTTCTTTCAAAGAGTTCATTAAAGACCTCAAGTAAGGTCGTCAAAAGAGAAAGCTAAAGAATCTGGCAAACAACACTTGTGGTGCATGAAGAGGACTCGGGGGCCGAACCAGCCTTGATGATTCATGGTGACCTTTTTTATTTAACTTTTTAGCTAGACCTGAACAAGTAACCTACCGGAGACAAATGGGAAGAAGACACGGCACTTCATTTAATATTCAAAATATGTTCGTTCTATGTTCAGAACAGTGAGCCTACCTCTATAATGTCCTCGGGTAACAAGAAGATGGAGCACCCAAGCTTTCGGGCAACACTGATTATGTAGGTAGCATTCAACTTCTTATCCTCGTCTGCAGCGTCAGAAAAAACATAAAGTGAGACATGGTCTTCGTGTCGATTGTGTCAAACTAAACTGGGCACACAGGTTCCAGCGTAGTGCTGCTTAGGAAGCCAAAATGGTTTGCGCTCGGCGATTGCCATACAACTCCAACATCCGCAAGCAAATAAGAAATATGTTGAGATTAGAGAGATGAAGGATTCTGATGTACCAGTTTCTCCTTTCGTAACCACACTCCAGTTGACCACTCTAGGCTCCACTGCGCTAAGAAGCTCAAGGAAGAAAATTCCATTTGAAAGGTTCTTATCCTAGAAGCAAGACATCAAAACAGAGAAAGGTAAATCCTATGGTAGAACTTGGAATAAAATTGTCTAACAAGGTCAAATCTTTTCATTGATTACCTTGAAGCTCTCCGTTTGAGACGTTCTACCCGCTTTCTTCACTTTGTTGTTTGCCCATTTTAGAATGTCAGCATCTGTAATCTCTTTACCCTGGGAGTGGGAGGAGTGAGATCTCAAGTTTTTCAGGAGTTGAAGCATCGTAAACCTCATCAGTTGCCACAAATAGGCTGCGGGGAAAAGAGAGGGAAGAGTCAGGTCTTCGCAATATAAACTGAAAAGCAGTCACAAACAAACAACTAAATTGGGACAGAGACGTTGTCAAATTAAAAGGGGAGGGAAAAGAAAATTGTTAAAGAGGTTGTTGCCGGAGCTATTTTAGAACAAACAAGTTGATTACACATAAGCTGATTAGAGAAGAACGTCAACCACCACCACCGATGCCTAATCAGCTATAACCAATCAAGAAGGAAGAAGTCAGTGGGTTGAGTTGAATAAGATAACCTAATATGAGCTTCTTATTTCCTTGGACAATGTCATTTCCAGCTACATTCACAAGGGAGAAGCACAAGTCCTTCCCTATCTGTATTACTTGGTTGCAATTCTCAACTTTTCTAAATGGCATCTTTATAGGAGGCTTGGATGCCAGCTTCCAATTAACTGATCCAGGAGAAACTTTGTCAAGAACTTCTAGAAGAACCCATCTGCAGTGCAAATCATAAAAATCAATGAAGGTTCAATGAGGCTTCGTATTGAGGAGGAAACGAAAATCTCACCCGTTCCTGATGTCCTCAAAAACATTATTGACATATGTAGCAGTTCCAAGACTGTTAATCCACAGTCGGAAGCACCTCTCTTCTCGAGAAGTTTGTGCATCATCTGTCATCATCTCAGCAAAGGACATCTTACTGGTATCAGTAGACAGCCCATTTCTGCAAGATAAATTCTTGTACTGGTGACACAAATTTCAAGAATAATGCTTACAGAAAAAGCCAGCATTTGCACAAAAAAGACTTTCTAATTCAGTACAATCAAGTTGCATGGAGGGCACTAAATACGAAGCTTTTAGCAATATGGAAAAATCAATGTGAATGAACAAGAAGCTGGCTGGCAGATTGAAAATTCCATTAGCCACAATACATTGATGGTAGTTGGTAAGACGCAGACGATGGTCAGACTGGAGTGAAAGAAATTGATAAAATAGTTGACTAGATAAATCTTATTTCGCAACCTAGACAAGACCATGGTTCTCCACAAAAGGTTGATAGAAGAAGCAGGGAGATCAAAAACCTAATTTAAATATTTTAATGACAAACTAAACTTCCAGAAGCAAATATGGATACCCAACGGGACAAGAAGCATCAAAAGGTAGAGGAAATGCAAGCAAAAATGTCACTTAAAAATGATCGTCTTTTCTCAGTACCTGTGCTGGAATATTTGAGCCACAAATGCAAGATTAAGATTTGGTGATCCCTCAACAATGTCTTTAGAAGTGAGATATCCTTTACAATCCAGCTTCTCTGCCTGCACAAGAACCATGCTTGCCCTCTCTGTCGGATCCTTGGTATCCAAGGAAGCAGGGCTACTGTGTTCTGGGGCAAGAGCATTGAGAAGGTAAGCATAGGCCTCTCCATCCTGCAAATTCAAGGGTTAAAATTATGAAGAGAGTAAGAGATAAAACAAGAATACCAGAAAGTTTTAGTTTACAAAATCCCAAATGAAGTTTATTTACATGGAAGAAAATCTACAACAAAAACTGATTTTGTTAATGCAAATATCTGCTTCAAATGCTCAATTGATTAAAAAGTTTTTATCCCAAATTAAAATGCCACCAATTGCATAAGATATGAACATGAAGTATCTTGGCATGGATAAATAATAAATTGCTGAATTTGCTTACCTTCACATCAGAAGAGAAGTTTGTAACCTGTTTACTGTAGCCAGCTTTCTTCAGATGGAAATTCATCCATTTCAGTAGAACCTTTTCAGGTCCCAAACCCAAGAGCTCCTCCACTTCCTGCAAATTTCTACAACTAATAAGCAAAACATATGGGATAGCACAAACAGATTTATCCAACATCCCTCATACAATCGAAGCATGGAAAGAAGGTAAATGAAAACGACAACTTCTGACCTTGCTGTCATCCACCAATTCCACAAGTTGAGGAGTTTTCTTAAGATTAAGATCGGCTAATAGCTGAATCTGAAAGTTGCCACCATATTGGAAGATGACATGTTAAAAGCATAGACACCTAATCTTCGAGTCTTTGAATTTAAACAAGACTATCACCATCATCATCGTTTCTATATATATCCTGCTTCACAAAATGAATTTTACACATGTAGTGGACGGAATTTAAGTTGAATACCTTAATAATTTGAGAAATCAATCCAAGAACCAGATGGGGCTGCAAAAGAGAAACTGGAAATATTGAGCATAGCTGAAACCACAAAGAAAAATATAACAAGATTGCAAGGTAGAGAGAGCTAAGCAGCCCAACTTACCCTTGCTTCAACAAGGTCCTGTGTGCCTATATTAACAACTGTACAGCCAATAGCCTTTGCAGAATTAAGGCAAAGGGTGTGGTTCTCATTCCTTTCCCATGGATTAAGGGTCCCTTTTGTGTTAATAGCTCGCTCATCTATGGTCCCAGGAACAGCCACATTTATAAGCTTACTGCATTAAGCATTAAAAAGCATCAACATATATTCAAAACATCCTCCAACAATAAAATTGCAGTGAAGCGGATGCGACTCATCTACCAAAGAAGAACTCCATCTTTTACAAGATCAAACAAGTCATTTGTTGTTGCATCTAATGGAAGATATTTCTTCAAGAAGAGATCTTCCGCCAAGTAGCTGTTAATGTGGGACACATAGGAAGCCTTCTCTGACTCGTTGATGTTGTGGTGAAATGTAGTTGTGGATGCCTTGAGAAAGGAAACAGAGCTTTTCAGTTTCTTCCCACCTGTTTTTTTAGTTGCTCGGCTTTGCAAATTTATGTATGCCTGCCAGTTTGAAGTTTAGCAAGGTCACCGCTTAAAATTTAAACACCAAGATAACAAGAAAAGCATCTTAACCAGTCCTCAAACGAGAAAATAATCAAAGAATTAAAAGCCAAGCCAGACAAGCTTTAATTTACCTTCAGGAAGGATTCGAAGTCGAGTTCTTCTTCCATGTTGAAACCAGCCTCCCCCAACATAGCCTTAATACCATCCTCATTAAACATCTCAGTGAAGGCCCTCAATTTAGCAAAAATAGGTGGCAAATCCCCCACCGTGACACGACCGGACTGAGTCCTCGTCGACACAAACTAAAACCAATCCAAAAAAAAAAGAAAAAGAAAAGACATTTGAATATTAACAATAACGAGAATGTAATGAAAAGAAGAGAGAGTGAGCTAGTTACCTTAGATTTGAGGGAGCGTAACTCGACTTGAGTGAACTGGCTCTGAAGCCATGGATCAGAAACAAGTACACCCACAAAACCCGACATCTTTGCTTCTTGTGCTGCACAAATTCATTAATCAACTAATCAAGCTAAAACTGATCCCCCCCCCCCTGCATGCATGCATTCCTCGATTAATTATGTAACAACAAAACTGATTCATTTAAACAATAAAAACATTAAAATTTGTCAAGGGATTCATAAAAAAGAAGAAGAAAATGAAGAGAAACAATAATGATATGCATGAAATGGATATCTGATCAAACGTCATTGAATCGCGAATGTATGTAAAATCTATTGCAGCATATGAGGGTCAAATCCGATAAAGAAATGGTATTCTATATAATCCAAAAGAAGAAGACAACAAAAGCAAGAGCCATTGACCTGAAAAACTCAGAGATTGATCATAACGTCCTTCTTTTGGGGCAATTTGTACTTGAAAGATAATGGAGAAAGAGAGAGTCAAGTGATGTTTTGGAAAAGAAAAAGGATTATATGATTTGACGATGGAATGAGAAGGAGAGAAAAGCGTGCTGCCTGTAAAGACCCGCGAAGACGCAGGGCCTAATAGTAGTATGAAATTATTTTTTATAGAGCGAGAGAGAGAGAGAGAGAGAGAGAGAGAGAGGACCCAAAAAATGCTGGGCTACAAGAAACACATATAGAACCAGCCAGCTTTTCTAGTTTAGTTTACACTTCTAAAACTTCCGTCTCCTCTCCCTTTCTTTTCTTTATACATTCAAGTTAGTGTCTGTAAACTCAATCCTAATATTTTTTAAATTATTTTTCATATAAAAAATATTAAATAAATATTTTTTAGTTGTTGTTTAATAATTTTAATGTATTAATATCAACAACAAAAAAATATATAAAAATATTATTTAATTTGATAAAATTTTAATTGAAACACTTTTGAAAAACATCATATACCAAATACTAAACACATGTATTTAATTAAAAAATATTTTTTTCAACTCTATAAAATGTCATCGTAAGACTATGACTTGTTTGGAATTGTGTAGTGGTTCAAAGTATTTTTTGTTTAAAAATACATTAAAATAATATTTTTTTTATTTTATAAAATTTATTTTTAAAATCAACACATCAAAATGATTTAAAAACATATAAAAAATATTTTTTAACAAAATAATTTTTTAAAATTTAAAAGAACATGGTTTAAAACCACGCTTCCTAACAAACCCGACCAAAGAAATGAAGGATATTGCTGGTTGCTGGCCTGGCCAACCGAATGGTTCAGGTTACTGCTGCCTCCCATTATTATGAGGAGCATCGTCACGGAAAATCAAACCATAATTACAAGATAAGCAACTATTTTTCTTAAAGGCCTTCTCATGTTTTATTTTTCCAGCCAAATATTAAATATAACATCAAATTATAGGGTATTATCAATTTTATACTTTAACTATTTTTTATATTAATTTCACTACTATTTTGATTTTCCAAGTAAGAATTTATGTTAGTGTACTTCATGGAAAATATTAAGTTCCTTGTAAAATAACTTTTTTTCTCTCACAAAAAGAGCATAATTTGGATGGATTAATATTAATATAAAAATTATTTGATTACACCAATATAGTTGAGACATCTCAACAAACTAGATGTAAAAAGGGTAAAATAAATAAATAAATAAGTCGTTATCTAGTTTTATAATAATTAGAAATCATGACTAAGATAAACATGAAAAATAAGCTATTTCGTATTTATTTTTAACGATAAAAATAGGTACATGTTAAGAATCTGTCTAAATTGATACACACATACATATTTTTATTGTCAAATATAAAGGATTATTAAGGTTTAAAATAGTGATTTGAGATCATAGTCCAACAATATTGTCCAATCCTTACTTTTAAAGTACGAGTGTTGAACTCAAAATGATGGTAAATATAATGAGAATCAACAAGCATCACCAAATGATTTATTAGAGATGTTACTTGAGCAAACTAAATGGTAAGGGTCAAGAATATTAAATAGGTATTAAGTGGGTTAATTTAAGATATTTAGGCCAAATTAAGTATCAAAACTAAACAATGAATAATTAGGTTTTAATTAATGTAGTCCATGCAAAGAAATGAGCTGGTTCTTGGGCTTGAGGCATGTGGATTGGGTCTATTTTTCTATTAAGTAATTTATGTTAATAGGCATAATCTCTAATCTAACTGTGGAATCTAATTAAAGTTTTTTGAAAGATTTAAAGGTCATGTTTCCTGTAAGATTAAATTTCATAGGGATTAGACATCCGAAAGGTTTTTTTTATAAAGTCCAGAAGTTACTATTCGATATTTGCAATATTTCCTAGTTGATTTAAGATTTTTTTTTCTATTTTATTTACAATTCTTTTGTTATTTTTTTCAGTCTTGTTTAAGAAGTTTTACCTAGTTTAAATAAGGTTATTTAACTTGTATTTAGGTTTTGGGGTAATTTTGATTTCAAAAATAATATTGTGTGTGTAAAGTTAATCATACTCTTAGTTTTCCATTAAGTTCTTCAAAATTTATCAAAGATTACTTGTTTTTGATGTTTATCCTTATAACTTCGGTTCTTGATTTGTTATAATCAATAGGTTAGAGTTTTCATCCACTAACTATTGTTTATTGGTTCAACTGATCATTGGATCATGTTTTTTTTTTTTTAATTCTAATTTTAGCTTTCTTTGCTTGTGTTCAATCTTAATGATGCATTTTAGGGTTCTTACACTCGGATTTATATTAGTTGGTATCATAGCTTAACACCAAGATCAAGTTTTATGTGTTTTGAATTTCAGCTTGTTCTCTAGTTTAGCTTTTTGTTGCATTATATATATATGTGTGTGTGTGTGTGTGTGTGTGTGTGTGTGTTATTAGTTTCCACTAAAATATATATATATAGAAAAGAAGATCAAATCATAAAATCAGATTGATTAAAATCAGTAGCCTTAGAAAAATTCCATATATAAATTGGTTTTATTAAGTTATCTTGTGTTAAATTCAAATTCTTTTCAACTTGATTTTAATTTTCCTGGGCTGTGATCAATCTTGATTATAGGTTTTAGGATTCCTACATTTCAGGTTCGCATCAAGATGTTAAATTGAGCTTTGGTCCATCTTTTACTAGTTATGTTCTAAAATAGACCCCAAAACCACTACTTGTACTCAATATTGGAAGTCGAGGTGAATATATAAAAGGAGGGTGGATTAGGTTGCCAATTAAAAAATTATTCTTAATTTAAACCAAAATATAATCTAATGATCAATCCAAATAAACAACTCAAATATCAATAAAGACAAACTTAAAAATCTATTTTCTAAATTGGCTAGACCGATTTAGGTATTGGAAAAATTGCTGTGTTTTGGGAATTTTGTTCTTATTTTGTATTGTTTTGGGTTTGTTTAGGTTTGTTGGCATGGAAACCAATTTCTAAACAAATTGAAAGTTATTTGGCAAAACTTTCTTTACAAGATCTTGATCTTTAAAGTTGAAAGTCATTATTGTCTGAAGATTTTTGTTTGAAGTCAAAAATTGTTATCAAGACACTTCATGTATCCATGCCTTGCTTGTCATCACAAAGCTTATACAACATATAAATGCAAGGATGTATATATCCAGCAACTGATTAGACAAAAGTTTTCTGTACCTCTGCTTCCAAGGTACTTTGCTTCAATCGAGTTCTCTTTCTATTGTCGAACAAGATTGCCAAGAGTTTATCTACTCCATCTAAACAATCCCACCCTACAAGCTCTGATCTTTTTTATCTTTACCCTGAGTAGCACCTTGATTCTTTCTTTATTCCCACACTGATGTGAGAACTTCTTCATAGCCTGAATCTTTGCACCAAATAGCCTCCAATTGGAAAGGTTTGTTGGTTTTTTCTTTTCCGTGCTAGGTTTTAAAGAAAAAGGGCAAATGATCAGAGTAGTGGGATATATACATATGTATATGTAGAGAGAGAGAGAGCTATTTTTTCTAGTTTTTGTGCATTCCTTAACTTTGTATTTAATCGTCATTTAACTTAAGCAATAATACATGTTTCATACAATCATATTACATATAAATTTAAGCATATCTTATATAGACATTCAAATAAATAAATAAATATCTCACCATTCATAAACATAAAGATTCAAGTATGATATCATAAACTTTAAGTATAAATGATAAATCAAGTTAAATTTTGAGTTTAAAACAATTTGACCCTTGAATGTAAAACAAGTTTAATATCGACTTTTTAAAAAACTTAACTTTTAAGTATAAAGCAAGTTAAACATTAAGTTTAAAACAACTTAAATTTTGAGTATAAAATCAATTAAGTACAACTCTTCAAGAGTATTGTTAAACCACTTAGTTGCAACTCATTAATTATATTAACTTGCACATGAATACCCTCAATCATGACAACATATGTAATTCTCCTTATACTATATGCAATGATGACATAAATGTAATGCTACAAAACTTATATCAAGTATACGTCATTATTAAAAGATATCTTAGAGATAAAAGATGTTGCAATTCAAATTATCTAGTCCATAAAAGTATAATTAAAATAATCACGAGGAAATATAGAGTCATTCAAATATCATATATCTCTTTTCAATAAGATCAAAATAACTTTGAGTAAGTAATAGTTAAATCACATGCCAAAAAATCTTTATATGTACGTGTCAACATCCTTAAACAACATTCAATAATGGTTCATTTATCTTGAGTTGACTTTATGGACAACAAGAAAAATATGTATGCTTACTCAAAGTTGTGCATATACTATAATGGTCAAAATATGTATGCAACAAAATATATCAATAGTTATCATACATACAGAGTAAAAAAACAAATACCAAACTTATGGCTAAATATCATATTCCACTATAATAAATAGTTCACAAAAATTAAGATATTTCAAAACCATTAAAAAGTACATAAGACTTCATTTAGGATTTAAGATTGACCTTTTGAGAGGTACTAAAATTGACTAAAAGCTACTGAAATTAAAATAAAAGGTGGTGGTATATAGGGATCATATATGGGCATAGACCGGTGGTTGAAAACTAGGCGTGCGTGCGTGCGTCACACACTTCCATAAAATCCTAAAAAGACACAAATAAACAATTAGATTTGTGAAGATTTCAAGCTCGCTCATGGATGATTTGGTTTGGTGAAGATAAAGGATCTCAAATGGGTTTAGTGGTGCGAGCTGTGGAGTTATATAAAAGGAAAAACAAGATAATGGGTTGGTTTGAATTTTAAAGTGATCGGTGGTTAATCTATGAGGAGAAGGATATGGGTTTTGGTGCATCTAGAAAAGCTAGTAATAATGAACAATAATTGATTGCTTTCCAGCACTCATCACTCGTATAAATAAATTCTAATTCATTATTCCAACCAACACCAGTTTCAACAATCGATTTTTTCCATATCCTCTAATTGTTTTTTGTACCATCATATTCTTCAATTATGCATTAGAGAAAGCATGGGCAATCTTTTCCTTGAAGGTAGTCATAACAAATTTCCAACCAACTTCATCAAAAAGATTATTTGATCTTATTTTAATCTCAATAGCTTTGATATAAATGTCACAAAAATTATGCAATATTTTTTTAGTCCAAAAAACTTTATCATGACTTTTAGAACCTTTCATTGTTTTGTTTGATAATTTGGTTCCTAATTATGCATATTCTTCAATTATGCATTAGAGAAAGCATGGGCAATCTTTTCCTTGAAGGTAGTCATAACAAATTTCCAACCAACTTCATCAAAAAGATTATTTGATCTTATTTTAATCTCAATAGCTTTGATATAAATGTCACAAAAATTATGCAATATTTTTTTAGTCCAAAAAACTTTATCATGACTTTTAGAACCTTTCATTGTTTTGTTTGATAATTTGGTTCCTAATTTGGTTGAAGTAGGGGGTTAATTGCATAAATATTGAAATTTAATAGGCAATTAGAGATTTTATTGAAAAAATTCAAAATCAATGACCAAACCGTAAAGGATGCGGAACTTCAGAGACTTAAATTAGCTAAATCATAGGCCAAATTAAAGACAATTGAAAGTTTGATGGCCAATTGAGGGTTAATTTATACAAATCAGGAATAAATAACTGAATCGGAAAAGACGTTGAACTTTGGGGATGATAATTGAGTTTGATAAGGATGGAATTACATGGAATTAAAAGCTGGGAGGCAATCACAGGTACAATTTAAAACAATTGGAAAAACAAGGATTAAATTGAAGTTTGTCAAATCTTAAATTAAAAACCCTAGTTTTTATAGTTTAACCTAGACGACACATCACTTAGATTTAATGAAGAAATTGCATGACGCGTTGTTTAGCCATTGTTTATCTTCTTCTTTGGTAGTTTTGGCTGATCGAGTAAGCATCTTTAAACAGATGAATGTAAAATCTCCGATTACCTCAAGGGTTGTAGACCATTTAATTAAGAAACATCCCTTCTATAAAGAAATACTACTCCCATCAAACATTTACATCCTATTTAATGAACTCAACAACATCTTATCCTGATAAGCCATCACTACATTGATAAATTTTATGTTAATCGAGTTGACACCTTCAAACGAATGAATGTGAAACTCTTGACCTTCAAATCAATCAAAGTTAGATCCAAATGAAAGGTGTGCACACCTTTTACCAACTTCAAGTGGTAGTAAACAACAATGACATTAGAGTTACTTTAATGATGCTTTGAAAGTGGGTAACTTAGTCATCGATGACTGTGATACCCATTATATGAAAACCACTCATTGTTTTTCATGTGTTCACACTTCAAAGCTTATTATAAGGTTCTTATCAAAGGCTTAAACCTTTCCCTTAAGATCAAAAGAGCTTGGATAAATAGCTTAATGGCCTCCAAGTTTATCAAACCCACCGCAAAAACCAAATCCACCATAGCAAAACTAGCCAAATATAGAGCTTTCAGCTATGAAGATTTTTCCAAAACCCTTTTCTTTTTTATTAGAGGGACAAGTATTGATTAATAATGATCAATCTTTGATTGAATCCATAAAAAAAACTTAGTAAACCTTATAAATACCTTAGAGAATTATGGGAGAGAAAAAACAGGGGGAAAAAGCAAAAGAGAAAGTAAGAAAGAAACCTAGATTTGAAGGTTCATGAGCCTAGCATAAAGGTTTTTTATTTTTTTAAACTTTGAAAGGTTTGAAATTTATGGAGGTAAAATTTTGCAAAAGAGAGCAAAAAAGGGTAACAACCACTATTTCAATCCTTAAAGGTATAAAAAACTCATCTAACCTAGTAGGTGATGTTCATAAAACACACCTCTAACTCTTTCTTACATGTTTTAATGACATTTTGTACTTGTTTTGGTGTCTCATAGAGTTGATCTTGTATCTTAGTTAATGCATAAAAATGTTATTTTTCTTTGCTTAATGCTACTTTGAGTTGGTTGTTAATGTTATATAGATGTTTATAAAATGTTCGAATGTTTTTTTTTTTGGCTGAGATGGAATGGTTTTTGTAATCTTTCAAATATAGTAATAGGGATGTTGATGCTTTTTCTATGTTGTTAATGTATGTTATAGGTTCCTGGGTTTCAATTAAGTTTTTTTAAGTGTTAAGATGTCAACTTTAAACTTTAAAATTGTCAAATTTGCCTATTGCTAGTTTTGGTAGTTTTGAAAATTAAAACTTTATGCATGTTATTGATGATTTGATATTATTTGTTAGTTCTTTGGATTTAATTATGCTTGATATTGGTAATGTGGTTTGTGAAGACAAAAAATAACATGTTCTAAAGGCCTAAAAAGTCAGTTATAGGTATTGATAGTGTGCAGGGTATTTCTGGGTTCATGTTCTTCCCAAGAACATTGCGTTGGATCCATGATTTGGATCAATTTCAGTTCATTTATTTGTACTCAACACTTTAAAGGATATATATATTTAGTAATCTATGGTTATTTTGCACCAATAACTGTTAATTCTAGGTTTTAATTCTAGGGTTTTTTATTATTTTTTTTAATTTATTTATTTTTTTCTGTACCCAACACATTCTAACCAAATCGTGATGATCCATTAATAATCAAAGTAAATGGATTCTTGATTATTGATCCTTAGATGATTTACAATCTTTTTATGCCTTTGATTTCATGAAATCTAGTATGCTTTGAAAGTGATGTTGTTGGGTTCACTTTGAGTGTTCATCAGTGTTCTTTGTGTTTTCTAGGTTCTGATCCATTTTGATAAAGATATTTTGAGTTTTTGTGTTTAAAATGTTTTATGGCTTTGTTTTTGTTTTGGGGTTGTTTTCGAGTCAAACAAGAGTTTTTAGTTTGGTTTATGGTCAAAGAAAAGATTTTGAATCAACCCGATTATGTCAAAATCAGGTTAAAGGATTAAGACCTTGTTTGGGTTACCATGTTTTTGCTAAAGGGTTTTTCTTTGGTTTAAGGGTGTGTTTGACAAACACTTCTTTAAGCTTGTTTTGGTAATTTTATTACAAAGAAAAATGAGTTTTTACCAAGCAATGCCTACAAAATAAAAAAAAATATTTTCCTCCTTGAATATGGCAAAAAATCCTTAAATTATATAAGTACTTTTTTTTTAAAGGTATTACATGAATTTTACAACAAGTTTGTAAAATTCCATTGGATTTTAACATATATTTCAAAAATATTTAAAACTTATTTTTGGCAATAAAATACATTATTAATTTTTAATATAAGGATAAAAAACCAACAAAAATAGTTAAAATCCAAAATATTATGAGAGATAATGATTTATTATTATTCACCTTTAATATAAGGATAAAAAAACTTGTATGAGGTTAATATGAAAAATATTATAGGGAATAATACAATTTATTCACTCATAATATAATAATAAAAAAATTTAAAAAACTTTATCTGAAATATTATTTGGAATGATGCAATAACCAAAAATTCAAAATGTATCCCAAAAGAAGCCTCAATGATAATTGAGGACATTTCTTCATTCTAGACAAAGTTCTTAACCTAGAAAACTAGGATTTATTCATCGTAGCGAAACCTTCATAGTGACTAATAGAAATAGAAACATCATCAGATCATAGCAAACAAAGAGAAAGTAACAATGCATCTTACCTTAGGTAAAATATATTATAGGTATTAATACATTCTCTTTATGTAACTAGTCCCTTGCCTATAATCTTTAAAAGACTAGTTAGGGTTCCTATTAATCATAATATTAAGTGGTGACTCTCTTATCTAACAAAATACCATCTAAAATATGCTCAAAAAGGGTCACCATGTTGTCACACCCCTGTGAGGAGAGTGCAATAAGAACTAATATTTAGGCTTAATAGATTAGTCCAAATCTTGTCATAAGCTATAACAAATGATTTAGGATTAATACATCAACTAAATTAATTGACTAAAATGGAAGAATCAATTGGCAAAAAAAAAAAAAAACTAGAACAAATAGCAACAAATTAAGTTGGTTGTTATAGGGTATACCAGTTAAGTTGGGATGATCGGGTTTCAAAAATCTCAACTCGCCACATGACCTTTGATATCAATTTCTTAGGTTTTTTAATCCACTATCATCTGTAATATCTATATTATCTGACTTTGATGGGTTATGTTAGGACAAATAATACAAATATTACAAATATACTAAGTTTTGTTTTAACACCTCATGTTGTGGAAATTATGGTGATTGGGAAAATACACCTGTCATAGTCATAGTTAAGCTATTTGGTGGTATTAGGTAGTCTTTATAAGTGAAGGATGCATTTTGAGTGAAGTAAAGATGAAATGATTTCTTGTAGCGACCCTTGTAACTTTTCAATTGATAATCAATCACGTGATGCACACCAATATCTTTTCTTTTATTGGAACTTCCTTTAATTTTTTTTTAATCTTGATTTGGATGCTTCATTAACTATTCTGACCTTAATGGTCTGCTTTATCTACTTAGCTACAAGTATAATCTCAATGAAGCTAGTTGATCCATTCCTCAATAGATATTTATATAAAAGAATTTTAAAAGTGTTGATAAAAAGGGAAACTAACTCCTCCAAATAGGCGGTTGGTTACAAGCTTCCACTTCTTTATAATATTATGCATACTCTTTCACAACCTTCTTACTTTTTTTCTCCATCACCTATAGACTGGTTTTTTTAGAAGCTATTTCCAAGTTGAATTTATACTAGTGCTTGAATGTATCAGCTAAATCTTTTTATTTTTTTTTTTATTTTAGTTCTATTTAGGCTCATGTACCAAGGGTGGAACCACTTAAAATTTTATAAAAGATGTGGATGAGTAGTTTGTCATCGTTAATCGCTTCGACCATCTTATTGTAATGAATTTTAAGATGAGTCTTTGGGCATTTTATTCTCATATATTTAGCAAATTCAGGCACTTAAAATTTTCAAAGGGTGATTATATTTGACACTAAACACATTTATGATGTCTTTACCGAATCATATATATTTATGCCCTTAATAACTTTTAGGTGTTCTTCGATTCCCAAAAACTTCTTAGCCTTTGACTTTTCCTTAAATTTTTTACTATTAATCTCTTATGTAATTGACTCAAGAGTGGGGGTAGACATTGCTTGTGGCAACACTAAAAAAGGACATGAAGCTTTTGGAAACCTATGATTTATTGGTTGTGTATAAACAATAGCTTCTTGGTGGGAAATCCCTTGTGACTAAAATCTTAGAGATACGTCTGAAGATTCATGAACAATAAGGATATGTAGAGGAGTGCACATTCCCATTGTATTTTCAATGTTTAAAGGTTATTCACCAAATAGCATGCTTTGAAAACTTTACTCAAGTAGATCTATGAGCCTAGCTATCTTACTCTTTATAAACTCAATTTTTTTGGGTGGTTTTTCTCTAAAATATCTCTCTTCATTCTCAATTCTTTTTCTAAGCTTGGTGTTATAGATGTGCGAAGGAAGTTTGACTTTATGAGGATGAATTATGTTTCCTTTCAAAGAAAACTAGAATACTAATATGAATACATATATACAATTATAAAAAGATTCGATTAGACTGAGTATAAATTAAACTTATATGAGGGGTGATAAGAGTTTTCAAATATTTGATTGCAACATAGAGTCTAGTGAACAATATTTGTAATTTTTCATGAGAAAGCATTTTATATAATTCTACTATACAAAACTGAGGTTTAGGATGCCTCCTTGTAGACCCAAATAACATTGAACCCTTAATGTATATTAATCAATCCATTTTAAGAACAAAATTAAAGATTTTTATTCATTCAAAATGTGGGAAATAGCTCAACATATTATCTATATATTTTGGAAAGTTAGTTGAGACTTTTTTCATCTAAAAAAATATGGAGTCATTTGAAGCCTTAGTACATAGCATTTGAGCATTTAAGAAGACAACTTTAAAATTTTGTTCATTTAAGAAGACAACTTTATACACATTCTCTAACACCAAACCATTAAAAATATATTAATTCATATATATTAAGAATAAAACTTAAAATTTTTTATTCAATTGAAAATATGAAAAATGAATATTATTTGTATATTTTAAGAGTCTTTGACTTTTCTTCATAAAAAAATATTGAAACATTTCAAGTCTTAACCCTTCAAATTGAGAAGAAACTTATAAATGAATATTCATTCAAAATGGATAATATACATAATAATAGTTCATACAACTAGCTACAACTATATCTATCACAACTACATATAATTAGCTCTTAATTTCAAACTCTTCAAACTTCATTATGACTAACTATTCATTTTAAGAAATCCTAGCATTGTCTTATATGAAATTCATATTCTCCATAACTCGACTTTTAATTAGCAATATAATGAGTGACATTTAATAAGCACTCAACTTTTAAAAATGATCTTGCTACTTGGTCTTTCAAGACTTATAGATTTGTCATATAATAATCATTAGCCCTTATCAAGGTCTTGTGAAAATCCCTTCATTGCTTATGTTGCCTTTGAAGATGAGGAGCTCGAACCTTTACCCAATTTCTTTGTTTTTCTACTAAGCAAACTTTCTCCCTTAAATAGTATTTGCGAGCCTCATTTAATATACTTCTTAATGATAGTAGGTTCCCTCTCGGTTATTTTTTGCTCAACAAATCCTTAGGTCATGTAGTATTGTCTTATAAGCTCGAAAATAGCAAAAAAAACTGCATCTTTGAAATTACTCCAGAATTCAGCCAAGCTTATAATTATTGGGGCACACTATTGACACCTAAATTGTTTAACTACCATAAAACGTGCATAGCTAACATATTTGGTTGCTTCAACTAAAGGAACCAAGTAGTATTATTCATACTAAGTAAGATACGTCCTTAAAAGCATCCAAACTGCTTTCTAGGTAAACGAGGTAGTTGGTAATTTATGAGATAACTCAATACATTTTTCTTTTGAAAGTATGTTGTTCTAAAATGGTTGTTAAGCTCTTTGGTTTATTCTTATAAACTCATTCAATGGTTTGTGGTTTACCCATCATGTTGTTTTGAAAATGGCTACCCAAATGATCATATGACAAATAATCCTTATATATAAAGTTGTACTCAACAATATATTAATCATTTACTCATCTTTCAACAATGATTAAGAGTCAAGATTATTTCTATTAGGATTGTTATAACTATATTACTTGTATTTTTTTTTTTACCTTAATGAATACATTGATTGCTTCGGGACTAATTAAACTCAATGTTGAGGGAAATAACACTAGCCTAAAAATCTATAAAGCCAATATTTAGATCCTGCTAGTATTACCATTTTTGTTCTTCTACTTTTCCTTAAAAAAGTCTTTTCATACATTGCAATGCCAACTTCTAGAAACTAATTTTTCTTTTACTCTACCCATGTTCTTATCGATATTGAAAAGCTTTAAAATTCATTAGGTTGGTGATTATAATATAATGTATTTATAGGTTGAGGCATTTGCAATAACTATTGATACTCTTTAAAAGTGCGCACCATGTCAACTGTCTTAAAAGTAAAACACATGTATGATGGATCCTAAAATAACACCATGATTTTGATGACCCCTTTTTGAAAAGTTAGTTTAACCATTTTTTCCAAGTTCCCATACTTGTATCAAAATTTATACTTGTTATAGACATTTAGCTTTTTCTAAAATATAAAAATTTTATCATCTTCTTTGAGGAGGAATATGTATTTTATATCAAGCAATTTATTCTTAAATACTTAGTTAGACAATCCTCTCTTATGGTTTTAAGGACTCAAACCTTTGTTGAAATTCATCTTGAATGTAACCTATCATCTTAGTTGTATTATATCATCCATTTCTGAAATGACCAAATTATAAGTCAAGATTTCATGCTTATAGGTTTGTCCAATGATATTCTAGGAAATAACCTAGGGAAAGGTCCTAGCCATTACATATAGGTAAGTTGGCTAACCTAATGGTCTTAAAAAGGTCCCTCGTTGCTTGGGTAATTAAACCTTAAAAAACTGACATGAGGCCTATAAGGCATAAAAAGTATTGAATGGGGAAATCCCATCAGGTACCAATCAAGACTTATAGGCTTTCAAAGAGAGTCAATGTTTTATAAGTGCTACTCTAGGGTGAAACCCATCGGAGCACCACTAATTTTCTCATTGCTAACTTAAAATAAAATGCATGTATATGATGTGAGTATAGGTGCAAGGGTGTAAGTCTATATTTAGTCCATACAGAATGCAATCATATAAACAACAATAACAATAACAACAATAATTATACAAAAAAAAATGCAAAATGATAACACGTGAAACCTTTTAAGAAAACAAGCAAGGCAAACATTCAGAATATGAAGCATAATAGGTACATTATCATGGAATCTAACAAACAAAGTTTAGCCCTTAATAATTTCCCAATGAAGTTATGATTCTATGATAAAGGATATGTATGTGAATTATAGGTAAATATAAGAAATAGAAGTCGCCACTTAGTTTATGGTAACTAGAAAACTCTAACTAGTCTTCAAAAGTTATAGGTAAAGAGTTAATTATGCTAGAGGTAAGATAAACATCACCTTAAAGCATTCTACTTAATACAAGCTACATTGTTCTTGTTTTATAATGATAAAAATACATATTGCGCTCACGTTGAAATTTGTTTAAACTAGTGTCTGCATATTTGGTAAAGGCTTTTAATCCTAAAGAAGTGGTTTCGGACCTGGGCTTGGCTGCAAGGTTTTACTTTTAAAATTATACAAAGTAAAAAAAATAATTTTTGGATTCAAAATTGACCTTTTAAAATAGTAAAAAATGACCTAGAATAAGGCAAAAAAATATCAGCATGTACGTCTCATGCACTTACACTTTGGTGGCGGTGAATGCTCCTCACATGCTACTATTAACTTGCAAAAAACCATAAAAGTGCTAGGATTTTAGGAGGAAATTAAGGTTGTGACTTTTGGAATTCTTTTTTAAGATAAATTGGATGAGTTTTTAGTCGTGTTTAAGGATAATTTAATAGGAAAAAGGTAGATTTTGGTGTGTTTTTTAGGTTAAAATTTAGGATTGTCGTGGCTTAGTTTTGGTTTGTAAATAAAGGATTTTCCCGATCATTCTTAACAAGAGAGATCAAGGTTGATCTATAGTGTTTAGCTAAATAAAAATAGAAGAAAATCCAACTGGATAGTGGTAGAGGCTGAGGATTTTAAAGGTTGCTGGATTGATTTTCTTTCTTTTTTAAAAGGAATCAGGGCTTATCTTTTGGTGAAGGTCAGGTGTTTGGTAGTAGGGTTGTTGAAGAGAGGGGCTAGCCAATAAGAGGAGGTTGTGGTTGGTCTATCGTGGTTGGCTGAAAGTTAATGGGAGAGAGGGTGGCTAAGGTTTGGTTTGTTATGTAGGGAAGAAGATGAAAAATGTTTTTTTCTTTGTTTTTTTTTTTTTTTTTGCATTGTGTTATCTCTTGAATTTTCCTCTGCTTTGCACTTTAATCTCTCATGAATTTTTTTATGGATGCACTTATTAAAAGTTGTTTTTGGATTATCTATATATATATAGATTATTCACCAAATATTTTACTTTAATCCTGATCTTTTATCTACTGATCTCGTATCTTTACCTACCAATCATTTTATCCCTCTATTTCTTTATCCTTTTTTTAAGTTGTTTAGGAGAGACTCAAACTATTTGTTTTTTTTATTATTATTATTTTGGTCCCTATTTCTTCACCTGAGTGTCATTTTGCTCCTTATTTTTTTTTTAATCTTTTTTTAATGTAGGGTTAAAATCGGTTATGACTATTTTTTAGAACAAGATTTTTATAGGGAAAGGTGTTGTTACAAAAGCTTGTTGAATAGCTCTGGAAGGAATCAGTAGTAAGCTTTTAGTAGAAGAATGAAGGCAATAGTAGTAAGCAACATAACAAACATGGTAGCAGTGGTAATTGCATTATAACAACAACAGTTAGACTTAGCTTGTAAGGAATTAACACATGGCAAGCTAATTAGTTGTTGATAGTTGGTTAAAAGTTAGTTAACATGTTAGTTTGATAGTAGTTAAAGGAAAGGAATTCGTTGTATATTGTAATAGAAATGTGAAAGGCAAGCAATAAAGAATTTAGCTTTTGTAATACATCTTCTCAATCTCTTTTTCCTTCTCTTTTATTCTATACTCTTTTCTTCGATCTGTACATTGCTTTGTTAAGAAAAACCTTAACATAATTCTAGCCACGATCCATTACTATCTTTAAACACTACAAACATATAGAATTTTACGAGGAATAGTATCTTTTTTTAACTACAGTTGGAATGGTGATTTGCTACTTATTACTAATGATGAATAATCATCAAAGAAAATCATGATTATCTTTTATTAGTTTGAAGTTACTTTGAGCATCATAATAATATTCAATTGAGGAACCTAACCCATTTTCATTATTTGGTGAACATCTCTATTCAAGTTTAACGTGTGACAATGCCTCATCTCTAATTAATTAAACAATTAAAAAAATTGGGTAACTATCACTACCGATATAAACAATGAAGCTACTCCTTAATTCTTACATTGTCTTTGCACCGTCTCTTGCTAAACAACTAAAAGAACTAGGGTAATAGTCATTGTTTATATGAACAATAAAGCTGCTCCTTAATTCTTGCACCATTTTTACTTACTTTTTTTACTGATTGAGAAATAAAGTAAGTAAGATTAAGAGAGTAACACAATCTTTTAGTTCATGCATTGTCTTTTATATATATATATAAATTGAGAAATAAAGTGAATGAGATTAAATAGTATTATTAATTTAAAACCCTTTATTACAATACATTCCTCTTTCAAAGTCACTCGTGACCACCACAAAAACCAATTGGACAAAGAATCTCACCATCTTAACCATCATAAATCACCCAAGCACAATGATACTAAACGTGAAAGATCTTAAGAAAGAGAAAATATTATAGATAAGCGAGAGAGATCTTCTAATAACAAATCATATTCCTCCCTGAGATGTGAGGACAAAGAAAAGTCATATGATGCAAGAGAGAGAGAGAACAATGAGTAGAGAGATAAAAACTTATAGGAAGGATTATTTAGAGAGAAAAAGGTGGTGTTTTGACCATAAATGTAAATTTTCCCTTGAATCTATTTTGATTTTCAATGCTTGTTTTTTTTTTTTTTGTATTTGTTTTTGTTTTGTGCATAGTTATCAAACCCCGCCTAGCCCAACAGGTTAACTCAGGACTTAGGTGACCCGAAACTTGACTGGGTCAATTTCATTCAAAACTTGGGTCTACAATTGGCCCAAAGAAAACCCTTTAAGCTACCATGTCAACTTAGAACTTGGGTGATTCGGCAGAACCCGGTAGAGATCTTTTTTAAAAAAATTATGTTTTTTCTCTGGCCAAAGACCTTTTTTTGTCATCTTTTTCAGTTAGTTACTAACTCATATTAAAGTTCACTATATAAAATACTAGAAGAATGTTTTATTTTTCAATGTGGAAATTGAAGCCCATTAATATATATATACTCCATGTTCATAGTAAAAACATTGTGTTTTTTCAATATGGGATAAAAAATCCTTTTGATTTAAATACTTCAACTTAAAAGGATAAAATAATATTTTTTCAATGTAGGATAAAAAAATATTTTGAAATAATCTTTTAGCATATATCCATATAGATTGTTTCTTAATTTTTTTTTATATAAAATATTAAAACCTAAAAATTTTTTTAAATTATTTTTTGAATTAACCAGGGTCAACCAGTGTGACCCGGGACCTGGCCTTTTAGTTAGATCAATCCCGGACTAGATTTGATAACTATGGTTTTGTGGTATACTTAGTGCCCGTTTGACACAGCGGACACAGGATTGAAATGTTTGGTTGAATTGAATAATAATTTTATTTCACATGGATCCCACTAAAAAAGTGAGGTACAACCTCAGTTACTGAAAAGCAATTTACAATTGCTTTTCTGTCTGTGTTTTCCTCTCTCTCATTGACACTGCTAATTAATTAACACAACTTTCCTAACCCGAGCTAACGTCCTCTTTTCCCTTCCCCTCTGTTCCTTATGCACGAGTTGACTGATTCTAATTTTTCTTATTACTCATCTATTATCATTATTATTTTCTTCATTTTTCTTCGGTCAAAACCAATATATGCTCTCCTATCACTATCACTATTACAAGATGAAAAGTCAAGACCCATGCCATAATCAACACGACAACATCTCACAAATAAAACCTCTCCTATTATTTGTTCAATATATATATATATATATATATATATATATATATATATAGAAATTATATGTATAATAGTTAATTATGTATTTATTAATTATTAACTAATCTTATATCATGTATTTTTTTTAAAAAAAATTATATATCAACTACATACGTAACTTAAATAATATAAGGTACTATTTAACAATTTCATTTTCAAAGCTTAGTTCTTTAGTTTTTTATTAATCAGTGTGATTAATAGATTAAGTGCCCCTTTTAATATATATATATAAAAAGTTAACTTAATTTTGATATGTAAAAGTGACATGAGAATTTCCTGAATCATTGAAAAAGAAAAGAAAGAAAGAGGAAGGGAAGTTAATAAATTCATGCATGGCATCATTAATTAACGAAAACAACTAGAAGACACCAATCACGGTCCATTGACTGGTAATAAGTTTTTTCTTTTCTTGTTAGATTATTTGCATAGATATTTCAAGAAAGAGTCAAAAGTGACAGTTAAGATCACCCTCAATCCTAGGCTGAGACTGTGCTTCATTAAAATCCGTCGACCCACCATGTCCCCTTCCAAAATAGTGACTTTCACCTTCTTTCTTATATATTCGGATCACCTCATGACCTTTTCTCAGCTACCTCCAATCGAATTCTCTCTCTCTCTCTCGAGCTATCTCAAATTGTTTTGAGATTCAACAACAATCCACCCTAACCGAAAGAAAAAAGAAGGACAAGAAAAGCCAGGAGACAAGACAAACCTAGTTATTCTTTTTCTTTTTCCTTTTGTCTTTGCTGAGCTTTTGTTTGTGGATTGTGGGTCTTTTTTTTTTTTTTTTTATTTACGTGGATGTCCGGGCTAGATTGCGCGCACCACGACTAATCCTACGGCTCACTAAATATCCTGCAATCTCAGTGAGCATGTAAGGCATCGCGGGGATGACAGGCGTGCACAGTAAGATTGGAACCCAAAATACAGAGAAAGAAAACAAATCCCTTTAACCACCGAGCCAAGACATCAAGTGCATTGCGCGTCTTTTATTTGTCTCTCGTTAGGTGGAGTCTGCACAAAAATATCTTGTGGCCTTTTCTTGCCTCTTTTTCTTTGACACGGCAAAAGTCAAGTGATAAATTAACTTTGCTCCCATCTTGGATTCTCTTCAATCTTCTTTCTTTCTTTCTTCGATATAACAAATTCTTACCAGTAGTCTTTCTATTGTCGTTTTTTTTTCCTTGGGTTCAAAGTTTATAAATTTGTAGTACTTTGTTATAGATGTACTGCCGATCTTAAAGTTGATGTCTTTGGCTATTGGAGCTACATCAAGTTTGAGAAATATGGGGTTTGATGACGACAAGAAGAAGAAGAGGAAGGAAGGAGGAGAGAAAAGTGGAGTTCTGGAAACACGTGACGAGGATCATGATGGTGGAGTGAGGATAGGAAGGCAGATGAGTGAGAGTGAGACCTCTATGTATGCGACTGATCACGAAGAGGAAGATGATGAGAACGGAACCGACAAGCTTCAGCTGGGCCCTCAGTACACCCTCAAAGAACAGCTTGAAAAAGACAAGGTTTGTTCTTTTGTTGCTGTTATTATTTTATGTTCCATTTTTAGTTATGAAAATGTATTTGTTAGTTCATTTTTCATAAATTGGTGCATGGATTTTGGAAGTTCAGGATGATGAGAGCTTGAGGAAGTGGAAGGAGCAGCTTCTTGGGAGTGTGGATCTGAACAACATTGGAGGTGCATGCATGTCGTCATATTTTATTTTTCCTCATCTAAAATTATGCGAGTTTGATGGGTTTTAACTTCTGAAATTCTTAAAGTATATCTTGGTTTCTGTTAATTCTTTCATCTCTATAATTAATGTTACATGTTCCAACAAAGAATTTCGAACAGAATCCCTTTCCTTGTCTTTTTTTATTTTATTTAATCCTCTAAATAATCTTGTTTTTCTTTTCATTATTGCAGAAACGCTTGAACCAGATGTGAAATTTCTTAATCTGTCGATCCTGTCTCCTGGTAGACCAGACATCGTACTTTCGATTCCTGAGAATGGGAAGCCCAAAGGCTTGTGGTTTACATTGAAAGAAGGCAGTCCCTACAGCTTGAAATTCTCCTTCCAAGTCAGCAATAACATTGTGTCTGGCCTCAGGTACACCAATACTGTCTGGAAAACTGGAGTCAAGGGTGAGCTATCTACATCCTGACTCGTGCCAAAACCTGTGCTACAAACACTTGAACGTTTCCCATCTTATAATCAGTCTTTGTTGACTCAGTGGACAGCACAAAAGAAATGCTCGGAACCTACAGTCCTCAGCCAGAGGCTTACACGCATGTTAATCCAGAGGAGACCACACCCTCGGGCATGTTTGCTAGAGGATCATACTCTGCAAGATCGAAGGTTGGTTTTAAACTTTTTGAGGTTTTTCTTTGAACATAATCTCATCAAAAAAAGGAAAGAAATCTTCATTTTAACAGTACTCTGATGCAAAATCACAATATGGCATCTCCCTCTTGTCCTAATTAACCATCTCTGTTTCTTTCAGTTTTTGGATGATGATAACAAGTGCTACTTGGAGATCAACTACACCTTTGGCATTCGAAAAGAATGGGCTGCTACTTGAATGATCGATCATTCTTCCAACAACCTTTTAACACATCTGTCTCACTCAGTTATAATTCTTAAACTACTAGCTACTACTAGTTCCATGTCTTCCCTGATCTTCACGCCATGTTTAATTGTTGTCTCTAGCTCCATTAACCTCTTGTAATCATGTCTGTGGCCAGATATCTCACAGCAATAGAGACGAAGAAAGTGCTAATGGTAATTTTCTTTTCAATAAATGAAAGCTTAGCATGTCTTTATGGTACTTGCCTTTTCTCCATTTCTGCAGTAGGTTGTGTAACTCAGGTTACTCGATGTTTATATGAATTAGGAGTCACGAGAATGTTTTATAGTCATGGAGATGATGGCTTCGATTGTACTTGTCCATTTAAATTCCTTTCTGGCATGGCTAGAATATTGTACTTGCTTTAATTTTTGTAAACCTCCTCAATTCTTTTCTTTTTTTCTTACTTATTAGAACCCTCGATTAAGAAAAATGTTCTTAAAATGCTTAAGAAATAAATGACAATATTTGGGTCTACCAGTCTTGGGCTGTGAGACTTCAGTGGGCTGCATGAGCTCTTTGATAAGTGGAATCTACCCAACCCAATTCAATATACAATATTGTTTTCTTTCCTTTCCTCGGCGACATCAACATATAATAATACTATATGACTCTCTCACGAAAAGAAATTAACATTATTTTTCACCATGCAAGTTTCAGAATCAAAACCGATCTCTAGAAGGGCCACCAGACTCGTCAACAACAACAAAAAATGGAGCATATGAGCTTGAAAGGGCCACCGTAACTGCTATACACAGTTGAAAGTAACCTCCCATCTGACCTCCACTCCTCCCTGGCTCCAGGTTGATATTAGCCTTTCCCTGCTTGTCAAGAATCCAATTTGGCCATGGACTTTTCTTCTCTTTTTCCCCAACAGTCTTCTTGCTAGCAATAATTATTCTCACAGGAGAAAGAGAGAGCTTGTTGGGAATGGCAAGTAACTTTCAAGCTACTCTTTCGAGTGCTAGATTAAGTTCTTAATCAAGTTGTTAACTGAGAAATTGAACTTAACTGTATAGATGGGTGGAATCAGATTATGAAAGGTCGTGATTAGTTGATGAACACATGAAGAGACCCTCCACCGAAAAATGTGTATTTAGCTCGCTAACCCTCTTGATAATGATATTGATTAGTTTAATTGCAAGGCCATGATTTCTATAAAAACAAAACCCATGTGCGAAAATCAAGGTCTAGCCAGCTAATGCGGTCGATCGGTCTTGATATTGCCACAAGACCTTCACCAAGAACAAAGACAGAATAATATTCTTTATGGTTTTTTTTTTCCTTCTAGCTTCACAAGACAAATCCCACCTTCCTCACCCAAAGTCAATGTCGATTAAGTTATGATTAGGAGATTAATCTTGCCCGATGTCCTCAAATCCCCATGACTTCACATGCCTCGTGCTTTAATAAATGTCAATAAGGATACAGGTCATAATAAATCATCACTCGAGATGCTTCATTAATTTTTTAAATTTCTCAAGTTTGAATTGCAAAAAAAAAAAAAAAAACCATTTAAGAATATATATATATATATATATATATATATATATATATATATGCATGTATGTATCATCAATATTAAGTTTAAAAGTCAACCAACTAAGATAAAAATAATTACACAATGGTTATAAAGATCTTAAATGTTATTATTTGTTTTGAAAGGTATATTTATGTTCTTCTATAAATAACATTTTTTTTTATATTACGGTATTATTATTTACGAAATGGAAAAGAAAATCTCTAAAGAAAAACAATGTGAGGTTTGGTTATATGAAAGATGACTTTCATGTGATGAACATGTTAATAATATTTGAGTTAATTCCTTCGTTGCACTTTGGTCAACTTATACACTAAGCACAATTAAGTGTCGGTGGGAAATATCGAAGAAACGATGACGTTTCCCTCGTAAAAAACAAGATCCTTGAATTTAAGGGTCAAAGGTGGAATTTTGGGGCTGGGACAGCGAGATGCTGGTGGCCCAAAAATCATGGCGGGCCCTCACTCTTGACCACCACGGCACCACCCTCACCCTCCATTATTTCACACCAAAGCCATGCCCTACGATATTTTGATTCCAAAATCTCTCTCACTTTCGTTTCCATATTTTGGGTTTTCCCAATTTGCTTTGTTCTTATTTTTGACCAATTTGATGAGATGTAATTCAATGTTCTTTTCTTTGAGAATCTAGACTTAAATTGATTTTTAAACCAAACCAAAACTGATAATTTTATAAATAGAAATAAAATGATTATTAAAATTTTTTATTGTGTTACTTGAAACCAAGATTCAACATGGTCATGACTCATGAGAATCAACAATTTAAGTGGGACCCGAGTCTTGTAGTCAAATGAAATTGAAGGAATTATTTTATAGCATTGAAAAATACACTAAGTAGACTTTGATTGGTTTGGGGAAATTGTGGCTTTAAAATGTGTTTTTAAGAAGAACAAAAAAAACTAAATTTTAATCACAATAACATAAAAAATTAAAATAATGGATTCCTTTTTTTATCATTATTTAAAAGTTAGATGAATCTATTAATTTCATCTTGGCTTTATAATGCGTTAATATTTTTTATTCAATGTTTTTTGTGCTTTGAAAGAATCCAAATCTATTATAGGATGATAACCTAATTAAATGTTAGTTTAGTAATTTTTCAGTTCTAATATACTTGGGTTTAGCCATAAGATGGGCCTAAGGTGTTATGGGTCTAGCAAATTATCCAACTTAATATACTTGAGTTCGGCTGTGAGCTGAACTCAAGTTTTCATGGGTTTGGCGAGTTGCCAAATCTAATATACTTGAGTTTATCTATGAACTGAACTTAAGTCACCATGGGCCTAACGAGTTGCTAAACATAATATATTTGGATTCAGTCATGTGTTAAGCCTATAACACCGTGGGTCTAGCAAAATGCTAGACCCAACATACTTGAGATCAACCATGAGCTGAGCCCAGAGTATTATGGGTCTGATGAACTGCCATGCTCATCTCCCTTAAGTTAGGCTATACGTCATACCTAATTAGTCGTATAGATCCATGTTATGACCATATAGTTCTATCTTTAGATTATTGACAACATATTCATGTTAGGAATAATCATCTCTCAAACCTATAGTTGTATAGAATATTTCTCAAATTCTACTATATTATCATCTCATTAATATTCATTAATGATCTATAAGGAATATTTGTTTCTCATTAATAATATATAAATGATATTTATTCCAATTCATTAATGATATGTTTTATATATAACATCCTGAACTTTTGGATGCATTTATTATCATTTCAAATAATCAAGTGCAAAAGAATTTGGGTAATTTTTTTTAAAAAAAAATCAAAATACTCATATCTCCTACATCACATTAACATAGTATTAATATGTCTCTACTTAGTTTATTTTTATAAAATTTTAGCAGTGTTTTATTTATACGGAACTCTTATCCATAACCTTAGCCTATAAAATTCTTGTATAATCCCACATAAATATCTTATTCAACAACTAGTATCTAGGTAACCCCAATCATACCCTCAATCCATCATTCATTGTCTGCATCACTATAATGTCCTTTACACAAACACACACATAAACAGAACTCTTATCCATAACTTTAGCCTATCAAATTCCTATATAATCCCATATAAATATCACATATATATATATATATATATATATATATATATATATTTCTTTGTGTGTGTGTGTGTGTTTTTCAATGAGGTCCTTATATCATTATAACATAGATGCATAAAGAAAATCCAACTTAACTAGTAGTTTAATGTTTCACTAGATAAAAACTCCAAAAAAATACATATACATTTCAATTAATTAAATAATAGAGCATAAAAACAACAAAACTCTACTTAAGATGGCTATAAAGACCGAACTACCATATTTCTACTGCAATGACAAATGTGATGGACCTGAAATATACATATATAAAATTAATAATTTTAATATAAAAAAATATACATTTTATTCATGATACATACATTTATTTAAAATAATACGTAATATCTTTTTTGTCTTATTTTGTAAAAACTATACTTTGGATAATGACATCTTTATTTATTTTTCCCCATTTTCTATTTGTACCATTAATTATTTTTTTTTTCATAGTCCAATTACCCTAAATTACATATTGTTATTTCAAACCTTTCACATGCTTGTAACACATAAATAATATGAATTATAAACCACTTGTATTCATAATCAAAACCTCTAGCATTTCCTTTCACTTAAGAAGGAAATAAGTACAACGCAATAGTTTCTACTTATTCAACTCACTACCATATTATCTCTATTTATTATATAAATAATAATAACACTTGTGATCTTCTCAAACACATTTGCATATCTCTTCCTTTTTTTTTCATTTAAACGCTTCACAAATATGTTAATGATCGAGGATAACAATTATATCATTTATTTATGATCCTAAGAATTCATTAAAATTTAATATTTTCAATAGTGTATTAACAATAATCATATTATGAATCTGCACATTATTTTTCACCTTTTACCTTTAGTAAAAAAATTGACAATAAAAAATACATTTACAAGTCTTCATCAGTTCATCTCATTTCTTAATAACACTTGTCTTAATATCCTTTATACACAATAAATTTCATATAAATGGTATCCTAAGATATCCAAGGTCTATTAGCCATAATTGCAACAATAACCCCAGCCTTTAAATCCAGTTCAGACATAACAACCTCAATTCATGATGCCATAAATACAATATTTTAAGGTCATTATTATCTCTACAGAGGTTTCCATTAAGTTTCCTTTTAAAGTGGATCGTTCTCAAATTATTGACTTAAACTTGTTTTACTTGTACTCATAATCTCAATCCCTTAATCTAGTCATCCTAGATCATGCTCCACATCAACTATATTCCAATAATTTCAAACCATCCAATATCACATACAAATAATTATATAACACATTAATTATAAAGTGTTGATAAACAAATGTCATAATTTCAGTAAAAATATTATGTTAGATAAATATAGCTAGGTTCTCTTTTCTTTTATCTCGTGCTGATAAGTAAAATCTTTTTATCTCATTTACTTATCATTCATTTATCTTTTATCTGAATTCTCAACATCTAACGTAATATTATTATCTATCACCTATAACTCGGTCAATTTATCGATGTCAACATTAATTTCTAAATTGATATCATTAGTCATCACCTCGAGTGTGGCTAATTAATGGTATGCCAATACCAATACCAATACCAATCCCTTTGGTATCATTCGCTTCTATTACATTAGATATCTAATCAAATTTTCTAGTATATGTCGGTGCCAATAAACCCATTGATATTATTAACCTTCTAATTATTATTTTTAGGAATAACTAATTAAGTCCTTTTTTTATATATTCCTTTCATGTTTATATTGATACCAATGAACTTCATTGGTATCATTAGTCCCTCAAATCAGGAACAACTAATCAAATTTAAGAGATATCGATATCAATACAATTCATTAGTATTATCAGTCTCCCAAATTGAGAACAATTAATCAGGTTTAAGAGTTTTATATACCAATACAATCATTGGTATAATTGTTGGTCTCCCAAACCATAAATGACTAATTAAATTTAAAAGACGTTGATACCAATACAATCCATTGGTATCATTAGTATTCTAAACTTAGAATGACAAATCAAATTTAAAAGATGCCAATACCAATATAATTTATTGATATCATTAGTCTCCCCAACTGAGAATGACTAATCAAGTTTAAAAGATGTTAATACCAATACAATTCATTGATATCATTAGCTTTCTAAATCAGGAAAGCTAATCAAGTTCATTTTCAACACTTTAATGTCATCACGTTAATGCCAACATCAATGAAACTTCATTGGAATCATTAGTCTCCATTATAGGAATGACTAATCAAATCCTTAACCAATATGCTTTCATCCAAGTAAATACTAGTATCAATGTATCACATGGATATCATTAGCTACTGAATTACCTCGGGCAACTAAATTAAATTCATATTTTTTCCTTCTTTTTAATATTTCATTAAATATTCATGAGTTACAACTTTAAAGAAACTATAGTTTAAAAAAAAATATCTAAATGATACAAGTGAAATTATCAAGGTGTAGGACACTTACCTATTTCACACGTAGATCCTGTTTTTTTAATCCATGGTAAGTTTTCTAGAGTCTCTCCTAAATTGGTACAAAATAATTTATCATATCATTCTAAAAAAATGATTTATTAGATACACTACTTTTATTTATATCTACTTTACACACCTATTAATATCCATTTACTTAAAATTTAACTATACAAATTTGGCATTTTGCTTGGCCAAACACAAACATAACTATCCATTTATTTAATTTTAACACCTTTTATGTCGTTTTATTCACACTTTAACCACTAGTTTATTCATCTTTTTTCATATATTTTATCAAACACCCTATATGCAATGTTATTATTCCCTTTTTCATACACAGATAATAATTTATTCCTCACATCTCAACTTAAATGGTCATAACTAAATCCTAATATATAATTTATAATAATAGCATTTATAGTTCAAACAAACACATGACTTCCAACTAAACCTCTCATGGTCGATCACTAATGGTTGAATCTTTACAAGTGATTTCAATTTCTTTAATATAATTTCCATTACATAATTTCTCAATCATTCATAACATATTTACAACAATTCAACCTTCTCAATAAGTTTATTTTAACTTACACTCATGAATATTAATTAATATTCTTAATATTCATACATATTATTTCAATGATACCTCATCCACACACAATTCCTTAACATTTATCTAATCTCATTCTAATGTATCTCATCATATTGCAACATACCTTTAATTGCTCGAACCCTTTAATTTATATAATAATATCAAACTTATTTTATTCAAAATCCTACCATTACACAACATCACAACATTTTAGTTTAATCAAGGAACCAATGTTTGCTTCTCAAGTTTTAAAAGAAAACTTTAATTAACAATTTAACTAACCATTAACCCAAAACGTATAACTCTTCCCATCCTCTCAAATTATTACTTCATAATGTTAATCTTTTTAACACCAAATGCATTATACCATCATTTAAGTAACATTTCACAATACTATTACATAATCTAACAACTTATTTCTCATACAAATATCATTTCTTCATCCACAATTCAACAAACCCCAACCCTTCTTGCAAACCTATTTTAACACATAATCAAAATCAACTAAAACTTGAATATAAATGCAAAGGAAATCTTGTTTACCTTTTCAAATTCAATTTGATGACAATTTCTATGGTCCAAAGCCTCTATTACCTTCTTTTCTTCTTTAATCCTATACTTTCTCTCTCTATCCAAAAATTTCTCTCTTTTTCTCATAAATTTATGTCAATGATCCATTCTTTTCCCTCTTTTCTTCCACTTTCTTCCCAAAACTCTCATTTATGGTGATTTTTCAAGGATGATTCAAACAAAAATGAAGAAAAAGATCTCTCTCTCCCTCCTCCAAAAATGACTAACCATTTAAAAAGAAGAAGATGTTGGAATTGTCTGGCTAATTACATTTTTGCCCTTATTTATTATTAACATGCTATTTTTCTGGATTTTCTCTCAGCCACTGATAATTTCGTATGACCTTACCAAACTTTGATTGGCATGAAATTTAACCCAACATAGAAAAACATGTTATGAGACTTCGAGAAAAATTTCAGCTCAATCTGATTGTCAAATGAAGAGTTATGCTTGATAGCATAAAACTGGGTAGTTTATGATTTTTCATAAAAAATCTGAATTCTCTTATTCCACCCTTGCATAGATCATATTAACCATTTTACTAAATCCTTGGAGCCATTTCATTATTTAAAAATATATTTATTTTTTCTTCTCTCAATTTATTTTGTTTACTGATAAAATATTTTCACAGTAAATTTATCAATTTTTTTAACTGGGGTTTACACCAATATTTTTTCATGTTATTATTTCTTAAATTTCATTCTTGATTTTCATTATAGCTCTTTGGAATTATTTTATCACTTTTAAAAAATATTTATTTAAAATTTTTCTAAATCTTCTATCTATCGAAACCCATTACTGTTTACTATTGTTATGAATTTAAAACTAAATTTCCTAGTCCTCATTTGAACTTCATCAATACCTTTAAATTTATTTATAGATGTCAAACCCTCCCTTTACACGTCACATGTACTATTTATTTATTTATTTTTATTTACTTTTTTTTTCTAGTTATATTACTTTTGATCTTACATTTACAAGAGGGCTTACAATGTATGTGTATGTAGGGTTTTTTATTGATTTTAAAAAGATCTCAAGTCCTTTTATATTTTGTTCTTTGTTGGAATTAGCTTCTCTTTAAAGAATTTTTTTAAACTAAACTAAATTAAATTAATTTCTCAGTATTTATTTTTTTTAAAAAATATATATCGTTCGGTATGTCATCTTTTCTATTTATTTTTAATATTTCTTTAAGGTTAGGAAAAAAAAATCTAACTCACATAGTGTTGGCTAAAAAAAATCATATATATATATATATATATAAAATTTTCTAAACTCATGTATTTTCAAAAAAAAAAAATAATAATAATTTCTGACCACATCCCGAAATAAAGAAAAATTAGTATCGGTGTATTACCAAACCATCTATGAAATCAAAATCCTTTGGGAGGCTGATTTATCATGAGATGATAAAATGAGAGAGATTATGATAATGTTAGGGTAGAGTGCAAGGTGGGTGTCTCAAGAAATATATATATATATATATATATATATATATATATATATATATGAGTAGATACATGATTAAGAAATGCCACCCATTTTTATTTTTTCTTACCTTGAAAAGATTTCCAAGAAAGCATGCTTTGTTTTGCCCTGTAAGAAAGAACCATCCAAGTCTGGAAAGTGAAAACAACATCTAATAAACAATAATAGACAGCCTCACCTCCTCTCCTCACGCCCATGTACACTCTACAATTACTTACATGTATTCTGATTTTCACCTTTACATTCATCTCTTGAACCATCACCAGCTGCTGCCGCCCCCACCCTTTTTTTTTTTTAATCTCTTTTCTAGTTAAAATCCATCTTTATATAGCGTGAACACATTACATTTTGCGTTGCAGCATTAGCGTTGGCACTTTGGCATCCCCAGGCCAAAACCAAAGCAATTTCTCTCTGAATTCTTGCTCAGGTCAGTCCTTCTTAACCTTTTTTTTTTTTTTTTTTTTTTTTTTTGGGGGGGGGGTTAAATATGCTAAAGGGTCTGTTTCTATTGGGATGAGCTGATCTAGATCTGTTTCTTTGCTTTATGTTGAACTACATTGTGTGGTGGCTGTGGTTTTCTTTTTTGTCCAACAGAATTTGTTTTGACTTGCTTTTACTAGCTTCCAGTCACGAAAGAGAAAGGAAAGCAACATAGATAGCACTGTTTCTCTCTTTCTTTTACCTTAAAAAGGACAAGATGTATTGTACTTTTAATGGGGTTTTGATCTTGGTTTTTGCAAGAATACTTGATCTTCTGGGGATTTAGCAAGTTGGGTATGGTATTTCATCCTTGTGATTTGTGCATGATGTTTCTTTTCTATGGCATTTGCATTTTTTATGTCATCAGTCATTGCTTCATTTCTCTGTCATTAGATTAGATCCTCTTCCAACCTTTCTCAATTAATTTAATATCTTATTTGTGCCTAGAAGAGAGGGTTGGTTTTGCTATAGTAATTGTTTTGAAACTATCTATAGATGAGTTGAAAAGGACCTTGTTTTTTTTTTTTTTTTTTTGTTGAAGTAGTGATAGCTATGGCTTTCCATGGTCATTACAAAGATTTGGTTACTCGGATTTTGTGGATTTGGGAATCTTACCTGGATTCTGAAATGCTGGGTTTGATTTCTCCAATTATTAGCTAGTTTTTCTGTTCATGATGTGGATTCGCATTGGTTTGCCATCGATAGATTTGTTCTCATAAATTGAGATATAATCAATGATGGGATTTGGTTCTTGCAGGGATTTAGAGAAGATAAACCATGGAGTTTTCTATGATTATTGTGCTTTGCAGCACACTGCTGTTTTCGTGCACTCCACTGGCATATGCTCAAAAAGTAGCTAGTCCTCCAGCACCAACCCCAACTCCATCCCCAGCACCAGCACCATCACCTCCTTACGTTAACCTCACTGATTTACTCTCTGTTGCTGGCCCATTCCAAAACTTCCTTAACTACCTTGAATCCACTAAAGTCATTGACACCTTTCAAAACCAAGCCAACAACACTGATGAAGGCATTACCATCTTCGTACCAAAAGATGATGCCTTCAAAAATCTCAAGAAGCCTTCTTTGTCAAACCTAACTCAAGACCAGCTCAAGCAACTCATTCTTTTCCATGCCTTGCCACATTATTACTCGTTGTCTGATTTCAAGAACCTTAGCCAAGTGAGCCCTGTTAGCACATTTGCTGGTGCAGGAGGATATGCTTTGAATTTCACCGATACATCTGGGACCGTGCACCTTGATTCAGGATGGTCTAAAACTAAAGTTAGTAGTAGTGTGCATTCAACTGATCCTGTTGCAGTCTATCAAGTTGACAAAGTCCTCCTTCCTGAGGCAATCTTTGGTACTGATATACCTCCAACCCCAGCTCCAGCACCAGCTCCTGACACTAGCCCTGCTGCAGATTCCCCAACATCTGACGACTCGGCAGGAGCAGGGAGCGCCCCAGGAAAGTCCCCCCCAAATTCTTCTTATAGGATCAATGGTGTAGGTATCTGGAGTCAATTGGTTCTAGCCATTGCAGGTGTGCTGGTCCTGTTTTTGTAAGGCAGGATTTCATTGTTGTGTATTAATTTATGAGAAGAGGGTATATCTGGATTATGTCATTTGTTTTGATTTAAAACCATTTTTTTGATTATACATGTCATTTGATTTATGTATGTGAACTTGAGAGTTTTATTTCTATTCAACTAGAGTACTCGTCATTTTCTTGGTTCTCATAGCTGTATATGGAAGCAATTATTTTGTTTTATGATATTTGGAACTTTATGACCCCAAATGCTTGTAAAAATGATGATGTTGAGAAATTTATGGCATTGTAATTGTGATGTGGAAAACAATTGCTTGCCTGTAAATGTTGAAAATCTTGATTTCTTCATGTGCTTTTCACCTAACCAGTTCTATATCTTTAATTAACGCTGCTTTTCCAGTTATCATCACTACTTTACCTCGAATCCAAGGGGAAAAAAACCCTTAATAGGTGACACTGATCCAGTTATTAATGGATAGAAAGCAGAAAAAACTTGTGTTCTATCCACCTTCTTAGCAGCTACCAGTCTATTCGTTGTGTTGAATGCCTGATCTTGAGTTCTTTGTTTGATATTAAAACCCATCTACGAACAATTAATTTCCAAGCCACTGACCATCAACAGAAACACCGCTGGCTTTAAAACTGGCGAAGATTAAAGGCTTCAAATTCATAAACATTGTCAAAAACATGATGTGCCTGAATCTTCTTCACCCTTTATTGTTATTGGATGTGAATCATTATATACATCCTGTCAACAGATGTGTGATCAATATAGGAGCATTTAAGATTCCAGTGGGTTCCCTTTTCTTATGGCATAATGTTAACGAATGAGGCCAACATACTCATTAATCGTTATATTTACCACCCATTATGCCAACCACAACAAATAATTCAAGGGTCTGGCAAAAAGCTAGAAGGATAGCCTAGCATGGCCGTATCTATCACCTGTTCCAGTTTAGGAACTGCTGGATATATAATTGTTACATCTTAGCAAGGTAAACGAAGGAGAACATTCAAAGAACTGGCCAGCACGCACCACTGGTGCTGTTAGGGCAATTAACTTTCTTTAAAAAGAGGGATGCTTACTGAATATCAGATTTCTAACCATGTTATCTGAATTAGATATGAACTAAAGATGAAGAAGAAGAAACAGAATGGGGACAAAGAGTTGATGGATTTTTTAAATGATATGCTTGCAGAATTGGATTTGATCCAACCTAATTACTTATTTTGAGTTTAGTTAATTAGAAGGGACCCAGCAGATTGGCCTATTAGCTCAGTTGGTTAGAGCGTCGTGCTAATAACGCGAAGGTCGCAGGTTCGAAACCTGCATGGGCCATTTATAATGTTTTAATCTTTTTTTTAAAGATGAACCCTATGTTCAATACTTCAATCTGTCAGGTTATGGGCTTGTGAGAGGAAACCCACAAGCAAACATCCCTACAAATTTCCCTTTGGACCTTTGCCCGCAACAGTCTGAACTCTTCAAGGTACAATGAGTTGAAGCCTGAAGGTACAGATTCTTGTATATGTGTGTAACGTTGAAGCCTGAAGGTACAATGTTCTTGTCAGTTTCTCTCAGATGTTTTCCACTTTTATTATAAGAGGTATTATTAAATCAGTTTATATAAGAGGTTCATCTTAGGACAAAAATAATATAGAAAACATACAAGTTTAATGAGTGAAAATGAATGTAATTGTGAAGCTTATATTTATAATTTTATTATTTAAAAATAAGTTTATGGTGGTCTTCTCTTCAAGCAATTTATAAAATCTTTAAATAAATTAGAAAACCCTATATTTATTATAAAAAAAAATTAACCTAAAGTACAAAAGATAAAGAAAATTAAAATTAGAATCCAAAATGCAAATAATAAATCTTGAAACATGGTTAGTATATTAGTGAAACCAAATGGAATTACCTTCAACTCATAATAGTTATAATAAGTCTTAAAAGTTCTCTTCTTCACACATTCTTCAAACATTATTACCCAGTGATACCCAAACCTTAAATCTAGCATAGAAAAAAAATATATGAACCGTGTTATTCATCCACTAAATCATCAATCAATAGAGTAAAGAATTTGTTCTTGGTATAAAATCTTCTAGTATAGTATTTTTTCTTAACCAACAATATTGAAAAAAAAGGGTTGTAGTTATGTTAAAAAATTGAATTATGCAGCATCTTCTTTACCAATTTCTCTATTATTATTTTTTTTTGCATAAAAGATATTTTATATGATCTAATATTGACCGATTTAGCTTCTAGTATTATGGGTATTTTGTGATTCAAGCTTATAGCAGTTGGAAGATGTTTTGATTCTGCAAACATAAATTCCTATTCTTTTAATAATAACTTTATTATTATATTCTACACTCCTTTTCTTGTACTTCAAAAGTTTAAATGAAAAAAAAAAATTCCAACAAAATCATACAAGTCTTCTTTGAAACTTTTATGTGCATTAGCTGTTGTGATCACTTGCAACTTTGTTTTTTTTTTTTATATAATCCCTTTCAGCCCAGTTATTTTGTCATTTTTTTTAACGACAATTTTCTTTTAATAAAATCAAATATAATTGGTGAATAATTTTTTAATCAATATACTCTAAATACTATATCATATTTCCCAAGTTTCAATATCATCAAATCAACTTAAAATTCATAACTTTGTATGGGCCATTTGAACTTGGGACCGTAAGCATCACATCTCATAATATCTTAATTAGCTACTATCATTGCCAATATAATGGTCCTTTAAATGATTTCCGTGATTTCTTCAATCACTTATGCATTAATAAAACCATGTGTACTACTATTATCAATCATAATGGTAATGTTCCTTCCTTGACAAGAATATTTAATCATGATTGTGTTATTTGTATAGCTATCTACCAATGCATTCAAGGACAATCCATATTCTTTGATTTTATCATCCTTGACTTTATTCCATTATTGTATCCTCCAATTACATTTACAAATTCCTCATTTTTCTTTTCTCATCTTTCTATCATATACAATCTCTCATGTTATATCGATGTCTTAGTATATACTTATTCCTATATTTAAATCAATATCTCAACCTTTTTCTTTACTCATATAAGGTTTTAGGCTGTTGTTTTTTTAATGATTAAAAGGTTTAGAATAGAAATCACTTGTTTTTTTTTTTTTTTCCCAAATCATATGAATAGTTGGTTCTTGGTATGAATTTATTATTATTGGCCAAAGCATTGTTAGATTTTTTTTTTTCTATTTAACTTGATCAAAAGCCTATATCAAGATATGGGTTTAAGAATCTTAAGCATAGGCTTAATATCATCTTTCAATCCATTTATAAAATTGAAAATATAGTGGGATTTTGGCAGTGATGAATTCAAAACATTTGTCAAAGATTTAAATTTTTTAAATAATTCAAAATACTCCTTGACTCCTTTATCTTGTACCAACATGTTGAATTATTATACCTTATCCTATTAAATCTCATACAAATAACTCTGGTAATTTTTTTCTAATTTTTCAAATCATCTCCACCTCTTAAAAACCCTTCATATCATTTTTTTTTCCTTCCTTCTAGGTATAAAAAATATATCTCCACCTATTAATGCATTAGAGTAAAGTGCATATTAAAGAACTTTTTACATTTTCTTATCTAACTCTTTAGATTATCCCCCTAAAAACAAGTAGATTGATATTTAATAATAATCTTCTAGAAATCATGATTCCCCATGGCTTCTTTATGATTGCATCCTCTATAATTAGGAATCACCCTATTAGGACTTGAAGTGATTCCTTTTTTCTCTATTGTTTGATCGGAAACAAATGACTTTAATATGGTCATTAATGTTTTGTATTTGTTCATCAAGCTTTTTGTTATGCTCTTCAAAACTTTCACCTTGTTATTTTATACTATTATTCATAGTTAAACAATGAAAAAATGCTTATAATGGTCAGGGATCATGCTTTGATGCCAATTTGTTAAGTTCCCCTTAACAAATCAATGTATAGATAAAAGAAAAAAAAATATAAAATATAAGAAAAGAAAAAATAGGTGGAGAAGATGCATTCTAAAAACTCAAATCTTTATTATTTGCATTACACATTTCTATTATAATGCTATTTTATACAATGAATTCCTTTAATCTAATTATTAACCATCTAACTAACAACCTGTGTATTAACTTCTAACTAATTATTAATAGATAACTAAATTGTCACATATCAGTTTTTTACTAACTAACTCTAATTACTGTATCAATGTCTTGTTTATTTTAAAGAATTGCATATTAAGAAATCAATAAACTCAAATCTATCTTCATAGGTTTAGATAACCAAAATAGTATTTTTATGGAGTAATAGTTATCCTCCAATCACCCTCCACGGTAATTATTACCTTCCAAACAATTATGATAATGTTGGTGGTTGTTGTATGTGTATCATTTTTAAAAGAAAAAGCTAAAATATATACCATTTTTTTTAATTATCTTTGAAGAATATTTATGGATAACTTAATTATACATATGCTAAAAGAAAATAATATTTTATTATAGAAATGATATAATTGTAAATTTTATCAATTGTTTTACTTAGGCGGTGACACACCTGTAATTTTTTATTTTTTCTAGAAAATAAGTTTTTCTTATATTCTTTTTTCTTTGTACTTGGCATTTCTATCACTATCTTTTTATCTTTATTTTCTTGTAATATTTATTTATTTTTTAATATACTTTTTTGATAAAAATATTATTCTATATTCTTTATACTTGGAATATTTATCACTCTACAATTGATTTATTTATACCATTTTTTCTTTATTCTTATCTTCATTCTTTTATAACTTATTTTTTAGTATTTTTTTCTTTGCACTTTTCCTTAGAAAACTTATTATACAAAGATTAAGAAAATAACGTTTTAATGTTGCAATTCAATTTGTCTTATTTTTCTATCACATTAAAAATTAGCTTAAGATCTTACATGTTTTTATTAATACATTTGATCTTCATTATATATTCTTATATATAAGTATCGATTTTTTTTATTAACAATTATTTTTTTTATCCGATGTCAAAAAACACGTTATAATACCTAAACAATAATTATTTTACATTAGAAAAACAAAATACTCGACTTGCAGCTAGGTAAGTCGAATAAATTCATTAACACACACACACACACACACACACACACACACATATATAAAAGCCTTTTGATTTACAATATTATACAATACTCTAAATGGTGTGAGGAAATCACTATTTTCCTATACCCAAAAGCACTGTGCATTCCTTTTTTTTTTCTTTTCTTTTTCTTTTGCACTTTCTCTTTTTTGTTTTTTTTTTTTTTGTTTTTTTTCAACTTTTTTTTTCCAAAACTATCTTTGTTAATTTTACTTTTTAACTATTGAACTGATTAAAAATTTTGATTTGTAATTTTTTTCCTTTAAAATATTATAGATTGTTACGGTGTTTTTCCATATAGTTTTTCTATTTTATTTTTTTATGTTTCAAAATTATATTTGTCGGTTTTATTTTTTGAAATCACTGTTTCCCCACACCTAAATACATTGTGGATTACAACAATAATCCACAATGCATTCCTTTTTTTTTTTTTTTTTTCCATTTTTTCATTTTTTTTCCAACTTTCCTCTTTTTCCTTTTTTTTTTCATTTATTTTATTTTTTTCCAAAATTATCTTTGTTGATTTTACTTTTTAAATATTGATATGGTTAAAAAAATTTCTTTATAATTTTTTTCATTTAAAATACTGTGGATTACTACAATATTTTTCCATGTAGTTTCTCTATTTTATTATTTTTTATTTTTTAAAATTATATTTGTAGATTTTTTTTTATTTTTTTATTGAGCTAATTGAAAATTTATTTTTGTAATTTTTTTCTTTAAAACATTGTTGATCGCTACAGTGTTTCTCCGCATAATTTTTTTTAATGATTTTCTTTAAAATTATCTTTTTTTATTTTATTTTTTTAATATTAAGTTGGTTAAAAATTACAGTTATAATATGTGAGCAAAGCATTGTAACTTTCATCGCAAATTATTCTGGCTTGCTACAGTGTTTTTTTCCTATATGGTTTTTTTTTCTTCCTGTTTTGTTATGTTTTTCTCTAAAATTATCTTTGTCAATTTTATTTTTTAAATATTGTGAATTGCAATTACAAATGAATACAAGTTTTTCCTCACAAAACACTATGGATTGATACAGTTTTTCCTCACATGGTTTTTTTCCAGTTTCTTTTGTGTTTTTTTTTTGTAATATTTTTTTCTAAAATTATCTTCGTCGATTTTTTTTTTTAATAGAGTTGGTTAGAATTTAACTTTGTAATAAAGCTTAATCATGTGGGAAAAGAACTGTAGTTTTCCTCACAAAATATTATTGAGAATTACAATTACAAGTCATTACAAATAAGGCTAAATCATGTGGGGAAGTACTGTAGCTTTCATCACAAAACACTGTGAATTGCTACAGTGTTTCTAATATAATTTTTTTTCTTTTTTTTGTTATTTTTTAAAATTATTTCTGTCGATTCGATTTTTTTTTTAATATTGAACTGATTAAGAATTTAATTTTGTATTTTTTTTCTTTAAATACTATGAATTGTTGCAGTGCTTTTTCATATGATTTTTTTTTAGAATTATCTTTGTTGATTTTTTTTGAATATCATGTTAGTTGAAAATTATAATTACAATAAACTTAAATCATATGGGAAAAGCGTTGTAATTTTTCTCACACAACACTGTAGTTTTTCTCACAAAACATTATCAATAGCTATAACATTTTTTCTCATGGGTTTTCTTCCTTCTAAAATTATCTTTGTTGTTTTTTTTTTAAAAAAATATTAAGTTGGTAGAGAATTTAGCTTTGTAATTTTTTTTGCTTTTTATTAACAAAAAAAACTAAATCATGTGGAGAAAGCGCTGCATCTTTCCTCTCAAAACAATATGAATTACTACAAATTATTTTGTTCAGTCTCTAAGTTTTTTTATAACTAACACAACTTTTTTTTTCCATCATAAAATATTAATTTCATCATACTTTTACTTTTTATTATTTATTTAACATTAATTTATAATTATAACACTATCAAATATATTTATTTTATAAATAAGCGATAGTGTACGGACATGCATCTCGAGGAAACTGAAGCAAATCAAAAGATTAGAAGACGGAAACCTCAGTGAACAACGTATGCTATTTTCAACTCCAAAACAACAAGCGAAATACACGAGGTAAAATTGGACTGAGTTGAACTCAGTTACCTTCTAGATGAGCCAACAAGGTCATTGCCACTCGACCTAACCGATTGGCAATGAACATTGAGCTTTGCTTGAGTATTATTTTAATATATTTAAAAGTAAAACTTTAAATATAATAATAAAAAAACTTTATCTGAACTAAAAGTTACGAAAGATTACCACAATCAGGATGTTGCTTCCTTCCGAAAAGCCTAGCTTCCTCCATCCATCGACGTCCATCAACAGCTCCCTGATTCCGTCCAATGGGCCCACCTCCTCTTGCATCCAAATGACCCTGTCCCATCCAATAATGACATGGAAACAGCATCATCCCACGTGGTGGGTGACGTGCATTTCACGTGGCACGTCCTGATTGGCAGGCCGGACCACGGAACCCATGTGGGCTCCACGTCTGGTAGGCCAGCCCACCGCCCAAAACCTGAACCTAGACCTAAAAGGCAGACCTTTACAGAATTGTTGAAGTGTTTGCCTTTCTGGCAATCCTTTTCGGGGGATGAAACGACACGCTGGACATCAGTTATCCCCTGCTGCAAATGCATCTCGGTGCAGGAACTTGGTGCCCGCCACCGTACGAAGTTTTCAATTAGCAGTACTATTCACTGAGATAACTATTCTATATTCATCGCATGATCATCATCATCATGATTTTATGATATTAACATCAATTTTGATAAATAAATAAATAAATAAATTTTTAGTCAATAATACATGAAATAATATCATTTATAGGATTTCAAATTAAATTTTTTTAAATAAAAACCATAACATTTAAATGGTAATTAATCTAAATATGATTTGAGTTTTTAGTATTAAGCTATTTTTAGAATTATGATTGAATTAGTTTTTCATCGAATTTTAAAATTTTTTTTGTTTTAAATTAAAATTTTTAAAATAAAAAATATTATTTTAATATATTTTTACTCTATATTAATATTTTAATTTTGAATATGGTATTGGGTACGAAAGTTTTAAAGCAAGTTTGGAAAAAAAAAAAAAAAAAAGGAAAAGAAAAACTGTTGACACGTAATCAAGAGCTAGGAGGTCCTCCAACTCAGCTAATCGAGTCTTCCTCCAGTAATGTCAAAATCTGTCTCTGCTTTCCATCTCGTGGGATCCACAAGCTTTAGAAACGCTAGAGAGAGTAGATCAACTTAAAGTGCCACGTCAGAGTTTTATTCGTTTCTCTTACGTAAATTAAAACCATTGGTTTTGGGCGACCCTTCAACTCCCACGAGACACAGGCCCATAGGCCGGACTCCTTTTTTTAGAAAAGGTTAAAAAAAACAAAACAACAATAATAATGATTTGAACATAATATAAAGACAATGATGTCTATGGCTTATTGAGAATTTTATATGTTAAAATAAAAAAATTACTTCTTTTGACGTCAATTCATCACTTGAGTTGATGGTGGCCGCGATGGTGGTTTGATTTTGAGTGCCGGCTAGTATACTTTTATAAAAATATCTTTAAATTTCAAGTATTTTTTTATTAATATATAAGGGAATTTTTTAAAAAATCAACTTTATTTTTAAAAATAATTTCAAACACATTCAATATAATTAAGTGTTTTGAGGATTTTATATTCTTAGGATTTCCATCCATGTTGGTTTTGAATGATTGAATTGGTGAAGTTGATATGGACCAAAATATATGCTTTCTATGTAGTCTTTAATTTAACTTTCTATGCCTACTATTATTGATGGTCACGAACCATAGAGTGTAAGTCTTATTTCATAAGTCTTGTTTGAAGTGTAGAAATCTAATTTAATGTACATAAACTAATTATATATATATATATATATATAAAATAAAAAATAAAAGTCATTATACGTGACAAAAATCCAAAAAAAAAAAAAAAAAATCAGAATATAAATGCTTGATTTGATAAACCTTGTTTAAAATGATTTTATCATTCAAAAAAAAAAAAAAAGAGCCCTAGGAAACAAAGTTTCAAAAATACAATGATCAAAATGGTGATTTTATAAAATTCATTTAGCATAATTATTTAAATAGGACGGGCTCGGGTTGATGTGAGACATTAACACAAAGAACATATGATACATTTCAATCTTGGTTAATGTTATTATGGATGATACTAAACAATGTAAACCAAATATATATCTCTATGTAATCTTATTAAACAACTATTTTCTCAAGTCTACATATAAATCAATTCAATGGTGCTTCCAAATACATTGTACGCACACGGGTGAACTACCAGCCTCCACAGGAAACAAAAAATTCAAGAAATTATTGTGAGAAGCATCATCATATATTATAATTATGAAGGTTTTAATGGGACTAATTAATTCCATGTTGGGAGGACAAAATTCATATAATCATGAAGTTGAGAGGGCGGTGCGACAATATTTACCATAGGGTAAACAACTTGGCAAGATCAAAGCCAAGAAATAAAAATAAAATAGTTTGAAGGACGAATGGCAGGTGGAGGATGGAAAACAGGTCACGTACGGGGCCGACTGCACTAAGCACACAAGCACACACAACCAAAAGGAGATGATGGCTTAGATGAAGATGATGACCTCCATTATTTCAGCCTTTTTCCCGATCAAAAGCATACAAACAACTAGCCATTAAAAATAGATGAACCCATCTCAAGAAATTTTCCTAAACATCATTACAAAACATGCTAATCCCCTTTGAATTCAGTGAGGCTGAGGTGACATATCCCATGATTCCTCAAAGTAGCTCCCTCACTCAATTGATTGAGCTTGAGGTCGGTTACTTTTGGGTTCCAAGGATTATACACGTATTATTGGAAATATATATATATAAAATTATTTAGAAGTTTTTAGTATTTTATTAAACAGATCTAGAGTTGTTTAGGGATATATTACCTGAAGATTTAATTTTCAATAATTTTTTAAAAACTGGATTATTGTAAACCACAAGCCATATAATTATCCTAGTTATAACGTTTATCTACATGAATAACCAATAAAAAGTCCCTATTTAAGAGAGAAATGTTGTTATACCTAGAGTACTAACTTTCTATTATGTGACTTACGTCATTTTTTTATTTAATAGACAACAATTCAAAAAATAAAAGGCATGACTTTCTATTTATAAAAAAAATATGAAAAAACTCTATAAATTGACAAAATATCAATTTCACCATTGAATAATATACATATATTAACTCATGATAATTTTAAAAATTAACTCGATCAAGTCCTTACTTGATTTTTTTTAGGTCTAGAAATGTAATCCCTGTATTAATTATATTCTAGTCCTTAATTTCTAAAATATATTTTAATCAAGTTATACTTAATTAAATCATCTTGGTTTAATTTTTAACTAATAGTTTTTAATGTGTGTGACTCATTAGGTTCCTAATAGATTAGCCTAAATATGAATTATAATTATAATTAAATAGAATTAAAGAAATTAAACAATTTAATTTATTATTAATTCAATAACTGATTCATTTGTATTTAAATATCAGATGCATCGTCTAGCAATGTGTCATGATCTCTCAAATATAAAAAAAACCACTAGTGGTTTGACTTAACCTTTCATTGATCGGTTTCTCAGTATAATCAATATCCTTTTATCAATAATATATCAATTTAACATTAAAGCATGTAATATGTTTGCCTTGTTAAATCATATTTGTTCTCTACATAATAATCATTGATTGTTTGAATAAGATTCGAAATTTTTTCAAATCTCATTCTAACTTGATCAAGGATTTCTCAGTCAATACTATTTGAGAACAAATGAAATATCTTTTCTAATTTACATATGATGATGAATCATCTCTTGATCATTCAAATATCTTTATATAGTTCATGATATATCCAATATATGCCCTTTCGTTACCTCAATTAAGATAACATGCAACATGATTAAAACATAAGATTCTTTATATAAGATAACTTAGTGATCTCAAGTCTAATGATCACTTAGATAACCGTCATGTGAGTCTTTCCATAAACATATGTGATTTTACCATATAGAATTCTCATGCGGGTTAGTTCAAGTGTGCATATCTTATAACAAACACCTTAATATTAGTTCTAGGCATAGTTTTAAGACCCAGCCCGGTCTAAGGCCCGGGTTCCGGGTTTTGACGGGGTCACCGGGTCTTGACCGAATCGCCGGGTCCCGGGTCGACCCGCCGGGCCGGGTTTCAAAACTATGGTTCTAGGTATCCTTTATATCTAAACATGGGAGAATAACTTCTTTTTTTTATAAAGGAAAGAACATAATATGTACTAGTTTCTACAACTCTAATAATGTTCAGTATTTAAGAGAGCTTCAACCAAGAATATTTTAGGAACAATGTTTTGATGCAATAGAAATCTCATAATTATAACAACTATATAATTTCATTCGGGAAACATTGTTATCCCATGAACTTTATCATTACTTTAGATTTATAAATCAAATATTAGATTCATTAATATAATATTATATAAATATTAAAAATAAATCAAGTATTTATTAATAATAAATATATATTTACATGAATATAATAATATCATGAATAACCTACAAGAAATATTATACTAACCCTTTCATCTCTATATAAACCCACTCTCATTGATCACTTTGCACCATACACTCAAAGCAATCTTTCCTCGTCTTCTTGTGTGATAATCACTCCTTCCTATTTTGCTTCTTAATTACAGTTTTCTTTGTATCCCATTTGCTTTATTTTCCTTTCAGTTCCAATGGCCACTGCTGAGGTAACTCACTCACTATTAATCAATTAATTTCCCTGTTGAGAAACTTATTTAACAGATGTCGTCTTCTTATATGCTTCTTCTTAGTCATTTGATACATATCAAGTGTTAAAATTTGAAAAACTTGATCAATTTTATGATCTTTACTTCTTGGATAATCATATTTGAAATCTCATATCCTCATCGCTATATTATATATATATAACAAAGGGTAAAACCCCATCAGCATTTTGGTGAACATTGTTCTTAATCACTGGGACACTTCAAGTAACAGTTCTTGAAAAATAGATAGTATCGGCATTTCGGTGAGCATTCTTTAATCATCTGTTTATCCTGCAGGTTGTGTCAGCGCAGAGTGCACTTGCAGAGGAGAAAACTGAACAACCAATCAAGATTGAGACCGCCACAGAAGAAGCAGTCGCTGCAGCACCAGAGGCAGTAGCTGAAGAGCCAAAAGAAGAAGTAGAGACACCTGCAGCATCTGAAGAGGCCGTGGCACCAGCCCCCGAGGCCCCAGCTGAAGTTGAGACTAAAGAGGTGGTGGAAGAGACCAAGATTCTTGCAGAAGAGCCACCAGTGGTAGAGAAAACAGAGGAGGAGACACCTAAGGAAACACCAGAGCCGGTTGTTGAGGAGACAAAAGAGGAGTCTCCAAAGGAAGTACCTGTAGAGCAGGTTGTTGAAGAAGCTAAAGAGGCTACCGGGTCTGGTGAGACGCAGGCACCAGCACCAGAACCAGAAGTTGCAGTCGAAGCTCCAAAGGAAGAAGAAGAAGAAGTCAAGGGAGAAGAGAAACCTGTTGAAGCAGTGGAGAAGGTTGAAACAGAAACCCCAGTAGAAAAGACTGAGTAATGAGGTTATGAGAGAAAGGTTTTCAGTCGCTCTAGTGGGTACTTGTGTGTGAGTAGAATCTTGCATGTCTAGCGAGTACGTTGCTGAGTTCTTATTCTAGCTAGTGGTTTAATAAGGATGTTATGTTAATGGGGTCTCTAGGCATCAAAGTATCCCACTTAGATCACAGCAATGTGAACTCACCACATTAGCAGCATTTGATCTTTGATTTGGGGAAGAAATGCTTGGGGCTTGTTTGGGTATGTCATGGATGATCTATGCCAAGGGATGTTCTTGTTGGTTCAAGTAGGTTGATGAATTTTGTAATGGTTGTGGTATTTTATAAAATAAGTAGCATGTTATGTTTGCTTTGTTTGATAATTGAGGCTCATGCTCTGCTTCTTTGCTTCTCTGCTTCTCCGCCTCTGCACCTAGCGACACCATGCCGGGAATTTGATGGGGGTGCCGGAACTCAAAGCATGCCGGGATTGGTGGATGCTCGGACGGGTGTCTCCTTTCAACAGGAGTGGGTGCACAACTTTTTTGGGTGGGCTGACCTGATATCTCTTATTTTGATAGACGACCAAGGGACCCTTTTCTTTGATGGACAGACCGCACATCTTCCCTTTTGATGAATCCACGACACCTTGAATCGACCTCACCTATCCACCATACTTGTCAAGGTCGATCACACCTCCTCAAGAGACTAGACTCACACCCTCTTCCTGGTGGACCTGGACTCGCATCTCCATTCCTTTTTCCTTGATGAGTCGACCGTGCATCTTTCCAAATATGTTCATGCACCAAAATCCAACTACTAGATGCTATATGCATTACTCGTCAAATATGGTTAACTCGCCGCAGACTATGAAAATAAAATATATATTCATTAACAAAATAAAATATATATTCATTAACATTATTAAAAAATTGATAAATACAAATATAAATATTAAGAGAATATTGTCATTGGTAAATTACCGACAATTTTTACAAAAAAAATTACAGTGAGAAAAAAAAAATAAAACAAAGCAAAAAAAATGATGACGTACTATTTTTACCAACAGAATTATAGACGAAATTTATTCCGTCGATAAATTCGTTGGTAAACTGTGAAAACAGTTCATCATGTTAATTACAAATGGAATCACTAACAAAAAAATTCCGTCGGTATTTTTCAAAGAGCTATGAAATTGTTCACTTTTCAATTGTACTGTTAATTATTATTATTTACAGAAAAAATCACCGACGAATTGAAAAGTCATCGGTGTTATTTGGTGGTTTTCTAAAAAATTTTGATTAAATTAAATATTACAGACGGAATTACCGATAAATTGAAAAATCCTCGGTGATATTTGACAGTTTTTGAAAATTTTTGATTAAATTCAAATTTTAAATTAAATATTACAGACAGAATCACTACCGAAATGATTAAAAATATTAATATTTAATTATCCATCGGTAAAATGCCCCAATAAAAAGCTTGAAATCCATAATTTCACAACAGATAGAACTCCTTTCTTCTTCTTCTTCTTCTTCTTCTTCCTCCCCATATTTAAAAAACATGAATATCCATTTCTTTCTCTTCTCTTCTCTCCTCTCCTCAACTCCTTCTCTTTTCCTCCATGCTTAGGAATGTATTATTCTTTCTTATTTTTTCTTCTCAATTTTTTTTAAATTAATATACTTTATGAATTTGTTTTTTTTTTTTTTCCTTTTCTTAGCTTCACTTGCAACCACATCAAGGTAATTTTTTTCTTTTTTCTTCTTTTTTCATGTTTTTTCTCACTATATTTGTTATTTTATTTTATTTTATTTTTGTTCTTAATAATTGTATGAATATTGTTGTAGGATTTTTTGTCATATGATTTTCTTCTTCTTTTTTTCCAAGCGTTTTGAGTATTATAGAGTATTGATTTATATTAATTTAATTATTTTATAGTTTTGTAAAATGGATTTCTTTAAAATATTTTTAAATAATTACTTTTTTTTGCACGCTTTTTTTGTTAGTAAATCCATCAGTAATAATATTTTTTTTTATTACCAACGGACTTGCCAATGAAAAACAAAATCACCGACGAAGCATTTTTGTCAGTGATTTCATTGGTAAATTAATTATCAACGGAATGATGGTACAAATACCGACGGAAAATTCCATCGGTAAATCTAAAGATTATGATAGTGTTAAATGATCACATGTCCTCCCCCTATAATGGAGCCCACAGAATGACATTATGGCATGTCTATACTTAGGGATGATCCTCATGATGTCATCCTCTTCACTTTGAAGTGAACAACTAGCCATATCTCCAGGTAAGTTAGTGTGGCTCATAGCCATATAAACGTCCATTAGTCATAAGATAAAGGGGTCCAAAAAAGGAGCTCACATTCCCTTCTTTAACCTCTAATTGTCTTTTGTATCTTTTTTTGCAATGCATACAATATAACCTTAAAATATGCATTTCTCCTGCACTAGTGCTAACTTAAGCATCAAAGAGTTTACCTGACCAAGTTCTATGGGTCACCTCTTCGATGATCTTTATCCAAGGTTGTTCTCTATGTGTTCTCTCCATGAAATTAGCTCCATACAATATTCAATATTCTCTCTAGGTGGATCTTCATATGTTGTTTTTCATGAAATTGACTCCATATGATATCGATTACGAGATTCTCTCCAAGTGACTCTTCGTGAGTTGTATATAAACACTCTCCAGTCCTAGCACAAACTATAACTTCTCTCGGATATAAAGACCTTCCTCACCTTATCTAAATATAAAGACAACTCTCCTCCCATGTGTGTGGTTACACCATGTCTAAGTATAAGGGCACTACACCATCTAGAACAAAGGATTACCATAACATATTATTGAAGTTATCCTAAATAAATCCTTAGCCACTTTAGAAAGTGTCTTGACTGATCAAACAAGAAGGTGAAACAATTTAACTTAATGACTCGCATCTCTAAAGGCTTGGTTCACACAAATCACATGTATGATGAAATTATTTTATCTCAAACTAAGTGAACCTCACTTTGAGAAATGAGCAACTGATGGGGGTGTCAGGGCTTGAAGCATGCTTGAATCGGTGGATGTCCAGAAATGAGTCCTCTATCAATAGGACAAACCATTTGACCCCTCTTTTTATGGACCAACCTTGTGACCTTTCTTTTATGGAATAACCACAAACCTTGAATTTCTTTTTTTGGCGAATCAACCTCACCTGATACAATCAAGCAAGGTCAAAATTAGATTTTGGCGTAAAACGTTTTATTATCCAGTTTTATGCTATCAAGAATAACTTCCAACTCGACCATTAGATCGATCTAAAATGTTTATAAGTGTTTCTAGGCATGTTTTTCTAAATTGGGCTAAAATTTCAGGTCAATCGAAGTTCAGGAAGGGATTATTTAATAAGATCAAAGTTACTAGACGAATCTTGTTAAATATGTATGTTTGGACTTTCGTCTATTGTTTGGACTATATCTAGAGATGCTTAAAGAAATATTTTGAACAATGTGCTTGAAGTTAGGATTGAAATCTGCTAAGAATATGGTAAAATTGAAGAAACTATGTTTCCTTGTATATTATGGATTCTAGTAAATACAAAAATTCCTTAATGCTTTTGAAAACATGTGTGACAACTATTGACTTACTAGGAGAATATGTGTGTGATTGTTGTTGTTGGTCTATGACCTTATGAATTGACTCTTTTGTTTACCTAGTGACTTAATATATTTATATATCTTGGTCACATGACCTTATCTAATGGAGAGTGAATCAATCAATAACCTAATGAAGAGTGGAGTAATGATTATATGGAGAATAATTGATATTCCTTGCAGGCATATTGATTGTTATATCTTATTGGGTCATTAGTGAAAAGGTTGAAACTTGAAAATAATTGAAAAAGATGGTGTTCACTAAGGATATAAGTTTGGTAAAAAATACCTATTGACACAAGATAAGATATAACTATTAGCATAAAAGATATATGACATACTGTTAATTTATATATAAACATATGAGGTCGATGCAATAATAAATTTCTTGAAAGTCATAATTTTACATTGTGGTGTGTTATTGAGCCCAACAAAATGAGACATTTTGTCCATTTAACAAACAAGTACAATCCATTTGGATTCCTCTAAATGGACTAGTTATTTTATATTTTTATTCTTTTATTTTTATACCATCAAGAAAATAACTAAATCATTACAAATCCATAACTTAGCATATTATTACCTGAAGCTTAACCAAATAACTAAGTTTTAAATGGAAATAAAATCATAGATGCAATATTAAAACTTTTTAAATTAGAGAGATCAACTAATTATTATTTTTTTAAAAAAATATATAGACTAAATAAATAATGGAAAAACCTCAATTTAGTTCAAAACCTGTATGTAAATTGTCGATTATATTCCAAATCTATGAATTTATTATCAATCAGGTTCCCAGATTTCTATAAATCCTTCATAAATAATTTACTCTTATTTTTTCTATTAGCCACGTATTCATTATCATATCTGTCATGATGCCTTGTGTCACTCTATCACGTCCCGAAAGGAAAATAATACCGGTAAATGGTATCTGATCCTGTTCTTCCAGGAGAAAAACATGGCTGCTTCGTTAGCTAAAGCTACAGTACTAGCAAGAGGCAAAGATGAAGTGTATGTGGCAGCAACGCCACTAAGAGCCACAAAAGGACCCGCTCAGCTGCTTATGTCTACTACTTACTCTCTCAACCTCTGGGATTTGCAGCACTTTGTGGTTATCATCAAACCCAATTTACCACCTCCTCAAAATTCTCAGGTTCTTGATTCTCTAGTTCATTCTCACTTCTCTGTTTTCCGGGCCTTGAAATTCATTCCCCCCATATTTGGGTTAGTCCAATATATGCTTTACATTCTTGTAGATGATGGGAATAATTTTTTTCGGTGTTAGATTGTTAATTACCAGTGTATCGCATATTAATCTATTTGATTTTTTTGTCAAATTCTTAAGCTATTAAGGCCAAAACCAGAAAGAATATTTGTTATTCATGGAATGAATTGCAAATTCATGTTATCCATACGAAACGAAAACAAGGCTGCACGCCATTGCTCTTATGCTGTATTAGGGGTTGCATTAATATTGAGAAGCTGAAATCTAATACTGAAGTTCAGTTATTTGTATTGTAGGCTATTGTTTTTGATTTTCAGCCAAAAGATCCTGAAAATATCTACACTGCACTTGCAGTTCTATCAGGTAGAGCAGTACCAGGTGAGGGTTGCTATTGTTTGTAAACCTTTTTCCCTTCAAACAAATGTTTGATTAAGTTTTGTCAGATTTCCATCATGCATAAACTCTATTGTTTTGGACGCTACGGGGTATCTCGGCCGAGATGACTCCATTACATTCCAAATCAGTGAACAAAGTTCTTGATGTAATGTTTCTAATATATGAATACCTGCCGTGAAAAATAGTACAAAATTCATTTATTATGTTCATAATAATCTTTTATTATTTACTGAGTCACAATTTTGTTGTCATTTCAACATGAAAATATTAACTTAATATCCTTTTCAGCTAGCACTACTATGATGTATAGTTAAAAGCTACTATATAGTTATAATGATTTTGGTCGTCCACGTTATTGAAAGTTCTCTCCTCCTTTCTATATATGATGTTCTCTACCCTTTTTTAATTACAGGAGTTGTTCTTGTGCGGAAGTTGTCAAAGCTACCGAGAAGAAAATGTTGGTTTGTTGGATCCTCGAAGTTAGACGCTGTAGATATTGCAACTAAATTTAACAGTGACTGGAGAACGGATTTGAGGGTTGGCCATCATGACTGTCGTGATTATACAAATGGTAATAATTAATCTCTTCTTTTCATTTACTTATTTTATGAAAATCCATTTCCCGTTCTGTCATGCTATGTGATCTGGATACTTGGCAACTATTCTTAAGCTAATGATCTGCCTGCTATGTCAATTGCTTGTAAACACTGGTGTTGTAGCACTGCTTGTGTTATGTTATGCCAGCTTGCTTACCATCCCTTTTGTTTTTGGTAGGTGTTTTCCCATTAACTAATGAATCTTGGCTGATAAAAAAATGCATGTGAACATAACATCATTTTCCCCTTTCTTGGCAAGTAAAGGGATCCCTTAAAAATAAATTCAGCCTGTTTCTTTATCATTTTCGTTCCCCTAATCTATCCTTTTTCACTTGGAAGGATTGGTAGAGCTTCTCATTGGTGAAAAACAAGTGTTAGAGCGTCTAAGAAAAGACCGTGGTGGTCAGGGTTAGAGCACCGTGTACTGAAAAGGCTATACGAAAGTTACATGGACAATATCTTCTCTTATTTCTCAAAGAATCTGTTTCGACAATACTCTGGTGAAGAAATCTGCCTGCAATATTGTTGGTGTATGCTAGCGCAAGGCACACAAGCTTGATAAATTCCAACTCGTCTTTCGCCAAGAATAGTAGGTTCATGTTTTGCTTTTGACAGGCTAGTTTTGTTTTCTTTCTCAGCCAACAATCTGCCTTGCAAATTATCAAAAAGAGATTTCTATTCCTTCTGTATATCACTGAATGGCATGATTAGCTCGCAAGCAGTTTTCTCTAGGTCCAATGCTTATATGGACAGAAATGGAGTTCGTTGATTCATGGTGCTGCTGTATACTTGGAACCAGAAATTTACGATTGGGGTGCCAATTGGATGATATATGATTTTTGCATTGCAAAACCTGTATTTTCTATATAAAATGAACTTTAAATTAAAGGGTATAATTAAAAAATTTCAAAAGTTTAGGAATAAAATGCATTTGTTTTTAAAGTTTGGCACCCATGCCCCGCCCCCCCCCCCCCCCCCCCCCCAACCCTTCGACATGGTTCCTCTCTGCAGGGCTTTGATGTTTCATATCAAGTTGTACTATATATAAGAGAAATGGACTCACATATATAATGTTGCACGAAACATGATGCTAAAAAACTATGAGGACATGATGCAGTAGCAAGAAACTCGTGTAGAAACATGATTAGAGTTTAAGGCATATCACTGGAGGTGAAGCTAGATTATTTATCGTGGGGGTTAAGATTAGAAATTGTTATCTAGAGAGGGCCAAAACTAATTTTTAAACTGTTTAGGGAAAGCCGGGAATTTTTGTATTTTTTGCAGTGGTCGGACCCTGCCAGCCTCCCCTGCATATCACCATTTAAATTTTTTCCTTTGACAAACTTAAGGATTTGCTAAGAGGAAAATAAGAAAATCAGTATTTACTCGTAGAATTATTTGAAGAGAGCTGTTGCAGAAATTAAGAACAATGATCAATAGACGAAAGAATTCATATTTTCAAAGAGTAGAAATAGAGATAAGTTTCCTGTGACTTCTAGTGAAGTAGTTAGGATTGAAAGTGAGAGTTGAGTCTAGGAACAAGGGGAGAGAAAGATCAATATTCTTAGTTTGGAGATCAACCACTTTCAGTGAACACAATCTCAGCTCTAAACCTCTGAATATAGAGAAAAAATCTTCAATTTTGTGGTCATCAAGAGAGGATATTGGGAAGTGTTGAGCAGATGTCGTAAACATGAGATCCAAGGTTGCATCACTAATCTACCTTTTGGGGTAAATAATTTCCTTTTTATACACTTAATCATTCTGATAATGATATAAATGAGAATTTCGAAGTTTTTGATACGTGTTGGGGTTTGTTTTTATTAAAGTTTGCAGAAACAATTAACAAGAGCAAGTCAAGTCCTATGCTTTTCAATTGTTGATCCGTCTTACTTATCGTAAAGGGAATCAATGTGCAGGTTTCTTTCTACTCTACTGGGGTTGCCATGTTCCTTTCAATGTTGCTTTTAACCAGCTTCTTTCTCTGGTCTCAGGGCCCTCTTTTACCAAAGAAAATATAAAACGTCCCAGTCATGTCCATAAAGATGAGAGAAATTGCTGTCATTCATTGAAAGCATGCGTTACACACACGCCTGGGAGGGATGTGGTGAAGGAAATACGTAAAAGAAGTTATGGTGGGAGATTTTCCACTGGTCAAGTTTTGCTACTTGTCAAGCTTTTCTGAGTATAATTTCATATCAAAGATTGAAGAAGACAAAATAAAAGGCATTAGGCATAGGATACGAGGGTAGTGTTGGTTAGACGGTCGAAACAAGGAAAAAGATCATCAAAAAGCAGACTGCTTTGAAAGTTTTCATATAGGCAAATCTTCAAGGAAAGAAATCTGTTCAAAGGGAATCTTTCATCATGGGTGCTGCAATTTTTCCTACTGGACCACGGAGGGATGTTTTGGGTGACCTACTCTTGGATAAAGGCTTCTTTCCCATGTACATCGAATGTTTGGTAAAGAAGCATGAGTTCAATTTTCAACATTGTTTTATGTTAGTGTACAGTTGTTATGTTGATAGTGAGTTGTTGAAAAATTGGCCGAGTTCTGGTGCCCATTTCTAGGTAGCTGATAATTAAGAGGCTGTTCCAAGTACCATTTTTCTTGCCTAACCTCCTCCTGTTTTTATAATCTCGATTCAACAAGAGAAAAACGAGATGCTGCTCGGCCGATCTAGCTTTGTAAACAGGATTTTATTTAGTTAGTCTGAACCAGACAAAGTTTGGCCAAGACAACTAGCAGGATTTAGCCAGTCAAACATGGTTTCTAATTTCTCTCGGCAAGATTTAGCCTGCAAAACCTTGCAGTAAGTAATCTCCGATGACACACGATGAGTGGTCCGGTCCTTGTTGATAATCATTTAGCACATTCAAGAGGATTATTGAACCTTGGAATTGAATGAATATTCGTTTGTGTTGTGATTGATCCGATATTTATATTCAATATTCATATATACACAAATAGAAATTGTTATCTGAAGTCTCCAAGCATGTAAGATTTGATCATAACCTGATGATGAAGCAGATAATTAACACAGAAACAGGATTTTGTTTCAGAGCAGGGAGTAATCAACTCACATATGGAGAAGTATCCGATCCTTGGTTGTATGCATCGCTGGGAGTATCGATCCAATTCAGGCTGCCCACATGAACTACTGTTTGAAACCAATTTGGTGCCCCTTGTAGCTCAATGTCCTTGAACTTTCCGTTCTTCGGGTCATAAGAAACCAGAACTCTGTTCTTATACTCCAGCAGGATTTCACCATTCTTCAAGACACACAGAGCTCCAACAACCCTTCCATTAGAGCTATTTTTCCATATCTTTAGCTGTCGGTCCTGATTTTGTTTCAAGCCCTTGGGCATGTAAGACCCGATGTTGTATTCTTTAACCCAAGAGTCCTTCACATTGTACTCCTTCATGACCCAAATCTCCAATCTTCCATAATTGCAATAAACAGCAGCAGAGAGGCAACCCCTCAGAACCACCAGGTGATAGTTGCACCTATTTAGGCCGCCGCAGTCCGGTTTCGGGACTTCTCGGAATTGCTCATCGGTCAAGTCGAATGAGACCAGCCTGCGGGCGGGCTTATTTCGACACGGGCGGCTAATCCAATGAAGCCTTCCGTTAACCAGGGCCCCTGAAGCCCGGCGAACAAGCCGGTACGACACTTTGCCTAGACTTCGCCATTCAGGGCAGCCTAGCGTTAAAATCTGGACTTCCGATAGCGGATAAATGATTCTACGTGACCGGGGGTAGCCACCATGCCCATTCCTGTAATACACGATTCTGATTACCTTGTATTCTTTAGTCTTGGGATTGAAACCAAACCCAGAAACCACTTCTTGATCAGGATACTGCAAGGATTTTGGGAGCTCTTTATAGCAGCCTGTGAAAGGATTGTAGATATAAAGAGAATCATTGTACAACGAGTCAGATAGGCACAGTAAACCGTTACAGGAGCCTACCACTTCAAATTCTGGCATCATAGAGGAAAAGGGTGCCGGAATTCTCTTCACCTTCTCCTTTTCTTCCTCCTGAGCAGCAAAATCCACAAAATAGAGATTGTTTCTGATGGGAAAGTCGCAGTGAAGGATTAGGCAAGGATGATCGGTATCCTGAGTTGAGCAAGACAAATATAAATCTACAAGCTGAGGATCCTGCACCAAGGCACGCCAAGCTCGACATACACACTTGAATTGCACCAAAGAGGTGATGGGTAATCTTGAAAGTATATCATGAGCAATCTCCCGTGGTAGAAGCTCCATTCCAGTTGTTTGTGGATCATCTTCAACCTTGGTTTTTCTTCGTTTCCTATGTTTTTCACAATCCAAGTCCATATTGACCACTAGAGGCAAAAAGGCTTGGTATTAGATCAAAAGATGATGGCTTGTTCTTGAAGAGGAAGAATTGGAGTTGCATATAAGCATGATGGGCTTTGATAAGATCATCAAAATTTTAAGAATGGAGTTGGAAGCCACAAGGAAATTGGTGTGTTCTAAATGGGAGCCACCATTGAATAATTCTCCACGAATAAAAGAGTTTGGTTTTCTTTTCATTACAGAGAAAAGTTAAATTGATAGTCCCAGCAATCTTCACCGTCCATTAAAAGAATCCAGGGCCAAGATACGATGCAGATTAATTGCAAAAATTAACGAATCCTATTCCTTGTTTATGGATGCATGACCCTACTGATAGCGACCTCGCGACATTTAGTTTGAATAAGAACAAGAAGTGACCATTTAATGTACTAAATGCTAGACAAAGTTTTCTTTCTTTCTCCTGCGTGGATGCCCTTGTACGTGTTCTTCCAAGAAACTTTGCCTAGGCAGATGCCAGGAATCATCCCTGTGCAGGTTTTCTGAATAAAAGCCATTGCAGAAACGTGATTGCTCTGAGTCACAGTACAAAAGGACCAAATGTATAGACTTATGGGAGCTAGGCAGAGCACAGTTCTTCCCACACACAATCATTTAGCGTAGTCTAACAAGAAGGTCTCAAGAACAATCTGCCATGTGAGCTTGTTTGGAAGAAATTTCTAGGAAGCTGGGATGCCAGTGGCCAACAGAGGGATCTCATCAAGACTTTCTTTTTTCTTTTTTTTAAAAACAAGCGAAGTTAAGCATGCAATTTTAAAGCACTTGTTTATCTTCTTTCAAGAAAGCAGCACAGAGACAGTTCATTTCAAAGCATGAATTCTCTTTACACTAACTAACAAGTAAATAAAGGTCATGTGGGAAATTGTTGGATTTAAAGAGTTAAAGTTTAAAGTGATTGAAATAAAGTCTGAGAACCAGTTTATAAGTTTATGAAAAGGTGTTGAAAAGCATCATTTTGGGACCAAAACTCACCTCTTCAGTTCAGCCCGGTTGTTTTAACATCCGTTGAAACATCACCATTTATTAACCACTTAGATCATTGGTTCACGCCACGCTGCCGATTGGATAAGAAAAGATTTAATATAAAAAAATATATAATTATTGCTAATATTTTTTCATACAATTTAAATCATGTGAGGTTTAATTTAATAAAATCTAGTCAACTTGATAAATTTAAGAACAGATGATTGATAAAAACATAATTTAACTTAAAATAAATATTTAAAATGATATTTTTTATAAATATTAAAACAATAATTTATTGGATCGATTCAGATCAACTCAGGTTAAATTATTAATCCAGATGATGAGTCAAGAGATTATGAAACCTTACAAAAAAAAATCAAATTAAAATAAGTTATAAAGTTAATTTTTAGTAAACTTAATATTAAATTGAAAAAAAATCAATCTTATTTTTCAATAAAATTCTGTTTTTGGAAATATGATTTTTTTTTTTTGGGGGTTTTAACAATGAAGGATTTTTTTTCAAGGATTTATTAAACTTTCTGAATAAATAATAAAAGGACAGTTATTAGTCTTTTCAAAGTATTTATTTAAGTTCAATGATTGTTTTGAAAGTAATCTTTTCTTTCACATGGAAAAATCTAGAGTTAAAAATCCTGAGATGTAGACGTCCAAATGGAAAAAATAAAAACAGTCCTTAATTAGAGATGGTGATAATTTATGGGCAGTCACACATGTGGATGCTGCTCTGTGCTTCCAAATTCTCAGAAATTTCCCAATGTTACAAACGAAGGATCCTTCTGCATAGCTACAAAATTGCACTGTACAGATCTTTGGAGATGCACTCGTTGTATTTGCGTAGGACAGAGGGACAGAAATGTTTTTACCAAAATATTGTTTTTTAAATAACAAATTATCATAATCTTAAAATCAGATTTTAATTAAAAAAAATAAAAAAATAATGAATTGATAATTTTAACATTAATATATTATAAAAATATAAATAGGAAACATGAGAAAATTAAAACATAATTTCTTAGGTATGTTGTTTATTGCATAAAACTCAAAGTAATTAAGATAAATACGAAATAATCACAGTAATTTGAAATAGAATTAAAAAAGGTATTTTTTTTAATCTAAATCCCTTTATCTTACTAAAACATCCATTTTTTATATATAATTCTTATTATCATAAGTATTGTTTTTTAAATAAAAAAACTCATCATAATTCTAAAAGTAAATTTTATTTTGTTGACTTACTTTCCCTTAGATAGTTGCCAAAAAAACTTCACATCTTTTATGATTTGAACTGATATTTCACTTGTATTTATTGAAGGCTTTTAAGCTCTCAAGATTCAAATGATTTTTGTGAAGCTGATAAAAAGATGCACACCAAATTTGCTTGTCTCACCAAGTCCCTAAAAAAAATAGAAAATATTATATTCACCTAGCAATAAAAAATGTTGCATAACTTTCCAATTCTCTTACAAATAGTGTAAAATTAACATAGAGCATAAGAATGAAAACCATTTTCTTGGTTAATTGATGTTGTAGCTCCGCAGAGCTTCTTTTGGCTAATATACTGGTGCTAAAAAGCAAAACAAATTTAACATAGAGGCCATAGAAAACCATGATAGAGGCTGGTTCCAGCTTACTATATCAGGCTTATTAGACCTAACAATTCATTTGAATAAATAGCACTACCTTCATACGGAGTTGGACTTAAATGAAAAGTTATTGATGCTTTACTAGAATAGTTGTGCCAGCAACCCTAGGGAGACTCGTGGCCCATCTTATTCTAGGTATGTCTTGATTATTTGCCATTAATAACGACAAGAGATGTCAAAAACTAGTTCAGAAAAAATAATTGATGACTTCTTGATCAGGTTCCCATAAACGAAGCCAATGATGATATTCCAAAAAATCCAAATAGCTTATGAATAAGGTTTATATGTTGGATAATTGGTCAATCTCTTGATTCTAGCAATTTAATCCATTCTCTCTAGCCAATGTGGCTGGTGCTTGGTGCCTGGTAAATCAGGATGGTTGGTGGCTGGTACTTGCAAAAAGTTTTATTTGGTGGATTTGGGGACTCTTTGATACTTAAGTATCTATTTTAGAAAAAAAAAACAATTATATTTTAGAGAGACACTCTAAAAATAAATATGTAGTAAAAAATAAAAATTATGAACCTTTTTCATTGAAAGATTCATAGGGTTTTTATAGCCCATGAGTTTAGTCATTTTATGAAAATGAGGGGTTAAAGTGTCATCTTGTTTTGATAGCATTAATGAAGAAAAATATCTTTGACACATGTATTAAAGAGGGGTAAATATTTGTTTCACATCATTAATGAGGAATAAATATCTCTTACACATCATTAATGTAGAATAAGTGATATAACATTTTGGAGACTTTTATACACATAGAGGTGTAGAGAAATGAGTATTGTTAACCTTAATATTTTATATTAAAGGTCATAAGAAGAAGAAGAAACAAGTAGAGTTTGGTGGTTCAATATATAGCATTGAAATATCATCAATTCTACATCCATTTAGGTTTAGTGAGATGTTGAGCCCTAGGAGGTCAGTTCTGGAGCTTGTCTGGCCTATATATAGTTGGGCTTAGCGTTTAGCTGAGCCAAGGGATGTTGGGTCATCACCATATTTTTTATCCTTTTAAACATGGATTTTAAAAGAAAAAAAAATAACATATATAAAACACGATAATCTATCAACATCCATTAAATGTTCGCATACATCTAGAGCACATATTCACTTTATAGGAAGATGTTATTCATATTAGCATGGCATGAACCAACATCCCTCACACCTTTCCTGTCACAGGATCATCAAATCTTTATAGGTACTGCATAAAGGTAATAATATATTAAAATGAATAGAGGAACTTGCCTCCCTAATCTTTTCAAAATGCTCATAATAGCCTTTGTTAGTTTAAGATTTTAAATTTCTCTCCTTTTTTTTTTATAGATGTTTGCTCGTATAATTTCTAAAACTTGTCTATTAACCCTTAGCATTTACTATTTTACAAATTGATAAGGTATCAAAAAACTCAAGTAGCTTAGGAGCAAGGCTTATGTGTTGGATAATCAGTTAATCTCTTGGTTCTAGCAATTTGATCCATTCTTCTTAACTAAGATGGCAAGTGGTTGATTCTTGATGCTTGGTAAGCCAATGTGGCTGATAGCTAGTACTTGCAAAAGGTCTCATTTGATAAATTTAAGGGTTCTTAGATGCTTAAGTAAATATCTTTTAAAAGAGAGAAATTATAAAAATATATAAACAAAAAACAAAAATGAGCCCAGGCATGCAATTTTAATTTTTTAAAGTGTTCATCCGCCTTTATTTTTCCTTGAAATAAAAAAATAGGTAAATGATGTATCATCTGCGAACCTAGATTTTAGCAACCATTGTATTGGTTGGAAAATCAGTGTAGTGTTTCTTTTGCCCTAAAAACCTAATTTTTAATCTATTTCAAAAAAAAAAAAAAAACCCTCACCAACACCGTTGGAACACTTACAAGCCAAACCATTAACTCGAAAAAACCAAAAGAAACAGTTAAAAAGCACAAAATCAAACCAGGTTAGTTAGTCTTCCTTAACTTGGATTTGTTTTTTCAAGCAAAATTGAAGCTCCAAACAACCAACACCAACCCCCTTTCATTGCATAGGACCCGTAAACACCAAGAAAAATCATTTTAGTTGTTGGAAACAGTGTGACAATGACTTTCTCTTTCATGAAAGAATTCAATGATATTTCTTTCCTCATTTTAACTAAGAACTGAAAAATGATATAAATGAATTTTCATACCAAAATTGATTTCTAAAATTTAAAGGGTCCTAAATTGTATAAATTATATTATTTTTAAAGATGGAGGATATAAGTTTATTTTTTACCAAAAATCTGGATCGCCATCCATTTTTTGACACTCTTTTTATTTTGGTTCCTCTTCTTCCAACAAAAGCAATTACTTTTTAATTTGGATCAATTTGTTGAAAATAAAACTTTAAAAAATAAAATGAATTAATAAAAAAAAAAAAAAAGAGCATTGTGAGTATGTGAACAATATTTCTCCATCATGAAAAAAACATATCTTTTAGTGTTTTAAATAATTATTTTATTATTGATCACATACACACTTATTTGCCCTTGTAAAGTAAAGTACTACCTTACCATTGATACTCAAAAAGCGATTAAAACTTCGAGTTCTGGTTTTATGTTCTTTGTGATCTGATTGAAAGGGAAAAAAGAAGAAGAAAAAGAAAGCACTGCCGAAAATTATTATAAAGAAATTTCATTAGATTCCCTTTTCAGCCTTTTAAATCTTTTAACTGCTCACATTTCTCTAAAGCAATCTTGTAGCCTTGCAAATTAGCACTTGTTAAATATCAAGTTGTATCTACATGTATTTCCACTCGCATTCAAAAAAAAAAACAAAAAAATCGAGCAAGTACCAAAGAACCCCCAGTTTCTTGTCTGTTAAGAAACATAACGAGGAATTCTTGTTTGTTTTTGTATTTTAAAAGTATTTAAAAAAATTAATTTTTTTAACTTTAAATTATTTTTTTTGTATTTTCAAATTGTTTTGATGTACTAATATTAAAAATTATATTTTAAAAATAAAAAAAATATTATTTTATTGTATTTACGAGTAAAAAACACTTTAAAAAACAATCACTACTACATTCTCAAATACTCTAACACTGTAACACCATGTAGTCCAACAGTAGAGAGAAAAGCACAAACAATGTAATGAATTAGTGACATTGAATCAAGATCCTTGTCTTTCTGGTTATGCTTTATGAAACTTATTTAAAAAAAAAAAAAGTATAGAGAAAAGGAGAGATCCATTTTGGAGTATAACTACAAGTTTGTGGTAAATTTAAACTTATTTTTTAAACAATATTATTTTATTGTTATATAACTACAAGTTTGTGGTAAATTATAGAGTTCTACAAGCACATACATTTTGATGACGCGTCAATCAGAGTGCCGACCGAATTGAGACTGCCCTTTCCGACCTTGAAGAAAGACATCCATTTTGGAGGCTCAGACAACCATGATTAACAGCTGCAGAAAGACAACCTCCTATATTGACTCTATGAGAATGAAGCCGGCCAAAATCAACACAGCCAGCTCGGGAACTTCTCGAAATTGTTCATCTGCAAGGTCGGCGTGCCAGCTTAACACGCATCAATTTTTTTATTTTATTTTATTTGTCATATATAGGTTGAAGATATGGAGATTGTCAAGATGTAGTTTTTCGAACTCGTAAGGAAATTCGAGATATGAAAAGAAGGACCAGTGTCTTCCTGAAGAAAACCAACTTGAATAAAGACCAAGATTGTCATTGTTTTTTCGTGAAGAAAGTACTTTTAAAAATTTTAATTTTTTTTTGTTAATTAATAAAAAATAATATAAATTATATGTTAGGATCTCACCTAATGACTTAAATTATTTGATTGAGATAATAATTTGATATGATATCAAAATCTTGTTGGCCAAATAAGCATTTGGATCAATTTTTTTAATTAATTATACAAATAATATTAAAAATATATTTGTTTAAGAGATGCACCGTACAAACAAACACACTCTAAATCTTGTTTAATGTTAGAATAATACTTGTACTTAGGTGTCACATTATTATATTATATGTTTTATTCTCATACACTAACTATTAAAGTTAGATTTTTATCAAAATTTAAATGCATTCATGGTTGAAGAGAGATCTTAGTATGGTTCATTTATTGTTAGGCAGATCTCCCTCTTTTTTTTTTTTTAATATAATGTAAATATGTGCAGAAGAGTGGTAAGCATATATAAAAATTAATTGAATTTTGTATGCATATAAACAATAAATGTATCAGATTAATAGACATAATAGAAACAACGTAGATACAGGAATTACATGCTAAAATTTGATGAAAAGAAAAGAAATGAAGAAGGTTAGTGTAAAAGATCATCTATCCTTAAAGATAAATTATCCATCACTGTGTGTAAATAGTCTCAGCGCAAGTAACCTTCTAGAAAGCTGGCTTGATTTTTTCATTACAGTAACCAAATCTAAAACTAGAATAAAAAACGATAGACAATGAATAGAAGAAGGAAAGAGACGACAGGAGAAGGTAGTAGATAGCAGAAGACTTTACTCTGTTTTCTGTCTTTGAACAGTGGACCTAGGCTGCCTAGATTAATTATAATAAAATAATCAATTCTAACATTTTAAAAACAAATTAAAATATAACATTTTAAACATGTTTTTTATACAGCAGCCTTACACATTGAAAGTATCTCATTAAAAATCTTAACAGGAAAAAACCCATCAGAGAAAAAAAATACTTGGTTAAGAAAAAAAAAGAATATAGTCTTTATTAACTCTTGAATGACTTCATAGATTACAAGTATTTTAACATGATTAGATAAAGTGAAAACTAATGTTTGCTTTGTAAATCTCCATGATATAACAGTATTACCACATATAAAGAGATTATTTGTTTGAGATCGACCTTTTATGTGAATTAGATCAATATCTTGCATTAGCATACCTAAATAATTCATGATTAACATTATTTGAATAAAATAATCACATGTTCATAGTTCCTTATATGTATCAAAAAATATGCTTAACTACATTTATCTATCTTTAGGTAGGACAAGAACTATATTTTGCTAGAAAGTTTATAAAGTATGTTATATCAGATCATGTATTATTAGCAAGATGCATTAGCGCATCAATTACACTAAGGTATGGTACATCAGGACCAAGTGATTTTTCATTATCCTCTCGAGGTCTAAAAAGATCCCTTTTCACATCAATTAATCGAATAACCATTGGGGTACTCAATGGACATGCTTTATCCAAATAAAAATCTTTTAAGAACCTTCTCTGAATGAGTTGATTGATGAATGAGAGTTTCATTTACTAAATGTTTGATCTACAAGTCTTGATAAAATTTTATTTTTTCCAAATCTTTCATCTCAAACTCTTTCTTTAAATAATGTACTATCTTTAGTATCTCTCCAAGAGTTCTAATAATATTTAAATCATCAACATACATTGGAATAATAGCAAAATCAGTTATGTATTCTTTATAAAAACACATGGGCATAAATGATCATTATTATACCATTCTTTCAATAAATATTCACCTAAAAGGTTATACCATTTTTATCTTGATTGCTTTAATCCATACAAGGACCTTTGCAACTTGATCGAGTAAACTTTTTGGGGATTTGAATTATATGCTTCAGACATTTTAAATTCTTTAGGTATCTTCATATAAACATCATTACCAATTGACCTATATAAATAGGCTTTAACTACATCCATCAGACATTTATCTAGTCTTTCATAAGTTATCAGGCTAATAAGATACCAAAATATAATTGTGTCTACTATAAGAGAATATGTTTTATTGTAATCATTGAAAGGCCTATGTGAAAACCCTTATACCATTAGTCATGCCTTATATCTTATGATTTAATTTTTCTCATTTTGTTTTTGCACAAATACTCATTTCTATCTAACTTTCTCTATATTTTCAGGTGCTTGGACTACAAGTTCAAAAACTTCATGTTTTGCAAGTAAATTTAATGTTGCATGGATCGCGTCTTTCTATTTTGGCCAATCATTTCTATATCAATATTGTTCAACAGATTTAGACTCAAGGTCCTCATATCAAGTAATATATTAGGCCGGTCATATCAAGTGATATATTATATGAAAAACTATTGTTGATAACTATCTCATTTCGATTCCTTCTTTCTTTCTTTTTTTATATAAAGACATAATTTATCAAGATCTTGATTTTTTATCCATAAATCAAATATGATTATTTACTTCAAGATGGAAACAGGGAAAAATAGTGTTGATAACATATTATAAAACTATATATTTAGAAGCAAGCAATATACTCAATAAAGAGTAAATAAAATAAATAAAAACAATAAAGATTAGTGGAACAAATAGAACATTCTTATTTCATATAATCTTGTAAATGTAGTTGTACTTTTTACATCATCTCAATAATGCTCCTATATATAGTCTAATGTATCTTAATACTTGTAAGCCCAAAAATCATAATATATATATATATATATATATATATATATATATATATATATAGAATCCACCCAAATGTACTTAGGGATGATGAATGAACATGAAGATGAAGAGGTGGAAGAAAGAAAATAGACATTTATACATAATGTATGATTTCATAATATTAAAACATTAAACCAAACTGTTTTGGAAAAAATTATTAGTTAATGTATAAAACCTGATAGATTTAATGAATCCAAACATGTGATTGTTCATAGGCTGATAAAAAAAATTATATAACAAAAAAATATTTTACAATTAACCAAAGCTTGAGCTAAGCATGCAGTTTCATCACAAAACCCATATTGTCTTGGACCTCTCATCTTTAAAAACTTTGCTACCATATAGACCTAATTTTTACTTTTAAAGTCACCGTTATATAAGTTAAAAGAAAAACTTGTAATTTTTCAATGTGTGATTAAGGTTTCTAGGTTTGACATTTTTTTTTTTGTTAACCAAGCATTTTTTGAGATCAATTTCTCATTCACTCACATTAGATTTTAGACATGTTAATATTTCATGTTAAAATATTTATATTAAAGAATATTTTTTAACAAAGTCTTAATCCCAATTATAAGTAGTCCCTACTTTTAATTTAGCCTCAGTTATACCGAATACACATGTCAAACAATATTTTTTCAACATTTTAACCATAAAATTTGAACAAAAATATCTCATGATCTATTTGTCATTTCATTATTCATAAACTAATTATAAATTAAAAAATATATTTAATTATAAGATTTCATGAGAGAGAAAAAAAATTTATAAGGTGGGCACACTAGATTATGAGTGTGTCTGGCATTGTAATAGCTTTTATGGTTATGATTTAAAAAAAAATTATTTTATAAAAAACACTTTTAGTTGATGTTAGTTTAATATAATATATGTTTTGTTAAAACTGTAGTTGAAATTGAGGTTGAATAAAAAATAGTTTAATGTATTTGGTTAAAAATGCTTTTCAAAATTGAGATTTGGTGATAAAATGACTATATATATATATATATATATATATACACACATATATAGTTTTTAATTAAAATATTGTAGATTTAACTACCATTACATCATGAAATAAACAATACTTTATGAAAAATATTTTTTGTTATTCCATTATATTATTTACAATTCCATCACGTACGAAATTCATCCAGCATGTTCAATTAATATGTAAAATTCTTCATCTTTATTTCCAAACTATAATGACATGTTCAATCACATTGCATAATGATGAATGTGCATGATTGAATTGATCTTTCTGACTTGTTGGTTGTTAGTTATTATCGACACCAAAAATCTTGCAAATGATATCTTTTACCTTGATACATGAGGACCAAGCAATATGGATTTAATTATTTCATGCCTTATAAACATAGTTGATACATGAGGACCATGCGAGTACCAACAATACAGCAAGAAACCTATTTTTATTGCAGAAACCAAATGGCCCTATTAGCCCAAAATTGTTACACCTCACCTACCTATTCATCTTGGTAGGAGCTAGAACTTGCCACCACATCTTTAGTGAAAGCACAACAAAAGAATGACATCAACCACAACTTTTCACTGAAAGCATAGGAAACTGAAAGGCAAGTTGACGTCCTCATTAACCAATATTAATTCATATCTGCATCAAATTTGTAGGGAAAGTGGTGGCTTGTGCAAAAAGTTAGAGGAGACGATGCAGCAAAAAAAATTGGAGAGATGGGTTGTGGTGTTTCAATGTGCATTTGTGCAAAAGGTTAAAGGAGACGATGCAGCAAAAAAAATTGGAGATATGGGTTATGGTGTTTCAATGTGCATTGATGGAAAGGCCAATTTTGTCCAAGAATTTCAATGGTAATAAGCAACACAATTGCATTGTTTGATTTACCTCATGACCAACTTTTCCACATGAAAAGCATCTCTAAGATGCTTCTCATTAACTGAGGCCAAACCTCAGATTTATCATAGGGTTCACATGCAAAATCATAATCAATTTTTAACCAAGCATTGACAAGATGGAGTTGGAGAGAAATCACACAATCCACTACCTTTTCAAACACCCTATTGACTCATTACAAAAATCAAGGGAATGGCATTCTAAGCTTCTAGCAACTTAATAGAAGAAGAAAAAAATATATCACATATCGCTAAAAAGAGATGCAAGAGAAGATGTGTGTTTTGTATTAGGCTCATGATGTATTTCAAAAGTGTTTTTACTTAAAGATGTATCAAAAAAAAAAAATTATTTTATTTTTATATTAGCACATTAAAATCATTAAAAAGCACTATAAAACATACTTTTAAAATGCACTCAAAAGCAAAAGTTATCACACTTTCAATTAAACAATTAATTAATGTCAATTAGTATAATCTAAAAATATTAAAAAAATAAATTTAAAATAAAAATAAATTTAAAATAAACCCAACCGGGGCGCTAAGTGTAGTATTTGAGTTGTGAGGCAGTTCATCCCATGACGGTATGCTAAGAATATTTTACGATTAAACTGTAAAAAGTAGCCACATGTTAGATTGTTGGTGGGTTAAATGTATAGTTCATCCTATTCTTGATCTATTTTAATCCATTAAAATTTTTTAGCATAATTAAAACAGTATAATAATTTATTGGCTCGGTCTTAACACATTTGATTAAAAGGTATGGGGTTGGTTAATTTTGTTAAGACACACATGTTTTTAAAAATCATCTCTATATAATAATATAATAAAAATCCTAATTTATTTGGAAATTAAAATTGAAAAGAATTAAGAAGAAGAATAATAAAAATATATATATAAAAAGGTCATGATGAACAAACAAAAACTATATGCTCAAATCTATACTTTATAATAAAGGGCAGATTTTGGATAAATGACATGTGGTTTACTTTTTATTATGATTTCTCTTCTGTCAAATGACTTTTATTTTTTATTTTTCTCTCTGTATGGAAAACGAAAGGAAGAATCAAATTTTGTTCGACTTTTATGGGCACCGCAGGCTAGAATCACGGGCCATTAATATGGGCTCCAGCAATATGTGCACTCTTTTTTTATTTTATGAAAATCGTTGAGACTTTATTTTGGGCCAGATACGTAAACATCCACGGCTTGAGCCGTGAGCAATGCATGACTCAGCTGTTAGAGTATCGCTTTCATACGGCTAGAGTCATTGGTTCAAATCCAATAGTGGATAAAACCGGCCGAAAAGGATGTTGGAGATCTTACCGCTTTTACCCAACTATTCTTTTTGTTTCTCTTTCTTTTACCATGTAAATAATAATAAAGTTGTTTTCTTTGTATCTTATTTAATTATGATAAATAAAATAAAAATTATTTTATTCTTAATATATATTATTATCAAACTTATATATTTTTTAAAAAATAATTAGATTTTTTTTTTACTTTAGTTTATATTGAGTTTTGAAATTAATAATTTTATAATAATCCTTGTTATAAAAACGAGACTGGCCTAGTAGCTCGACCTAAGACCTGACCGCCTCGTGGCGTGGACTAGTCCGAGTTTAAAAAAATAGAGAAAGAATTGAATTAACCTAACCTAGTAAAAAATTAGAGTCGATCCATAACCTATTCAACTTAAGATAAAACATAGGTATAAAACTTGTTAATTTTTTTTAAAAAAAGTTTTTTGGTCAAAATAAGATTGGCATGATTTATATATATTTTTTTTCAACTCATATTGACGCTCCCGACTTATGAATCTAGTCTTGCCCTAAGTTTATTTTTTAATCAAGTTTTAAATTATGATAATAATCATGTTTATTCATACATTGACTCAAATCATCCAAGCCTTGCCCTTTATTGACTCCAAGTCGAGTTTTAAAACTATGATAATAACTATTTTTTATCCTTATATTGACCCTCCCGTCCCGGATTGACCCCAAGTTGAGTTTTTAAAACTGTGATAATAACCATATTTATTATCATGGTGACTTAGGTCAATGGTCAACTAATTCATAATTTGAGTCTTGTCCTAGGTTGGCTTTCTAGTTGAGATTTTAAAATTATGATAATAATTATTTTTGTTTTTATGTTGACTCGAGTTAACTCAAGTTGACCCTCCCAACCCGTAAACCAGGCATTGTGCAGGATCAACTCCCGAATTAAATTTTAAAACTATGATAATAACTATTTTTATCTTCACATGTCTTAGTTGTATAATTTTAGAATTAAGAGTTTTTTAAAGGATATTTTAGAAATAAAAAATAATAAATATTATCTACGAAGACATATCATTTTTATACCTTCAGTTTTAAAAATACATAAATTCACTCTAAAAATATCTCAAAAATATATTTATTTTATATCTTTATATTTGTAGCCAAATATATTTTTATCTTTTTTTTTAATTGAACTTTTCTGTTTCAATATTAGCAAGTATATACTACCATAATATTTATTTTTCTTACCCTTTACCTTAGGCTTGGGCGTTTACGGTAGTGTCTTGCATGTGACTTTCGTGGGCCACAATTATGGGCCCATGGCTCATTATACATCCCATTTCCTCCTCCTTCTTCTTCTTGTTTTTTTTTTTTTTTTTTTTTTCTAATGAATTTTTGCAAGTTATTTTATCTTTTCGTCGCTCCCTTGCGAGTGAGCAGGTGTTATGTGAATTTTTTTCTTATGATACTCATCTAGGATAAGAAAGAAATAGATATAAAAACAAAAGAAAATCATATATTGTCTTATGAAAATAAAAGAATTTTCTCAACCGCTAAAAGATAAAAAGCATTGGTAGTTATGAGCATTATAGTTTTTTTTTATTATTATTATTTGGTGATATTTGTCTCTATTTTATTACTTTAACTACTAGGGTTTTCTCGAACTAGTCTATGTAAATTAATTTCTATTAGATCTCTTTAATTCTTTCAAGCAAATCATCCGAAAATCAATTTCTTCTGTTTTCTTTTAGATTAAAACCTCACATAATAACCACTTCTTACTTGCTCTCTTTTGATTTCTTCCCCCTTATAACTACTCTCTTTTGATTCATGCGACTATGTGTGCAAGCGGGACTCAGTATCTGGGGACAATTCTTTTGGTGGAACGATGGAGGTGGGAATTCCAGATCCTGGAGCTTAGGCACTTTAGAACACGAGTGTCCTAAATCATTGAGTCAACGCAAACCGGACTCGGTCGGGAAAACAAAATCTTACCTAGTTGATTTTAGTATGCTTTACAACCTAAATGGAAGGTGCTATATGTTCTACATGGCTGGTCACGCAGAATGTTTGAAAATAAACTGTAGCTCGTCTAAAGTTGCTGTCTTCTTTCTTCTTGAAAAAAAGCTAGCTCGATCTTTCTCTGTAGAAAAAAAAATCATCTAAAGAACAAATCTTGGCACACATGGCATGTCATGATCTTTAGCAGTGTCTTTTTGTTTATGAATTAACCAGAAACAAGTTCTTGCAAGAAGATAAGAATCCACGTTGTTGCAGAATAAACTTGACACTTGCTATGAAACTTTGTCACGTCACTTAGGCTTGCCTAACGCGTCTGCTGCAATTTCAAAGCTTAGATGGCGATCCAGAAAGGGTGCTCCTTGACTTGACTTCAAGTATAAATCAAGAACGTGGACTTTGACCTCCATTTGCTTGTGAAACAGTAACATGAAGCATTGTCGGCAATACAATAATGGCGTCTTTGGAGATAATCAATTAATTAGCAGTATAACTTTTTGTTGAGGACGGGTGCACTCATGATTCTGGTGTATTCCTGCAAGCCACAGAAGATAATATAGACAAATGAAAATGATGTTTCAAGATGGACTTTATTTAAAGGTATTTTTTCTCTATTTGTTTTATAAATTGCACTTTATATTTTAGGTAAAACAAATTCAAACAAAATACAGTATTGATGATGTAAATTGTTATTAATTGTGTAAATTACATGATGAAAAATATAACATATAAAAGGATAGAGGGAAAATGAAATTCAATTCCAATCAAGATAATTTTTGTAATTGTTCCTTTATTATATAGTATTGTATTGGCAGAGAACGATTATTTCAAGGGAACAAAATAAAAAATCCAAGAAGTTCTCCCCTTAATTTAATACCTTCGATATTAATTATTTCCGAGTTATAAACCGTGGGCCTAAAAACACATACAGTAACGAGATTAATCAGAAATAGTATGCTTTTGCGGGGGAAAAAAATGAAGTTCATGATTTTTGTTCTAAAAAGCAAAACTTGCAGCCAGTTAAAGTTCTTAGACAAACTTTTTGTCGGTTTCTCTCTATCATTCTTTTAGCCAAATAAAATCTTATTTTTATTTTGAAAAACTTAAAACCAAAATACAGAAACCACACATGATATTGAAGCTATGTGCTCCTGGGGCGTCTCGGTTTGGATTGCTCTCATGTTATTATCCAAATTGAACTTAGATTAAAGAAAATATACATGTTTATGGGTTGCTTTCATGTTATTATCCAATTAATTGAGCTTAGATTAAAGAAAATATACATGTTTATATGAGTAATTGTTCGCGTCTGGTGAGAGGGTTGGGTGATTAAAAAAAGCTTGAAGGTTCGGCTCTTTGCTACATGAAAGTTGCTAGGGAGGATGGTGTATATTGCAAGTTAATAAGAGCAAGGTGGGAGCACGATAAACGTCGGAGGAACTCTAGAAATGATCATGGGTCTCCATCACCATCACGATTCACAAACAGGTATTGATTCTTAAATGGGATCCAAATTTGGGACCCATCTAGCCTAAATGATGCATTGTATGGTGGTGGGCTTGTAGAACTTTGTCTATTGCATAGTCTTTTCACGTTAATTTATATCCAAGTTTTATGATTGAATTTCACTGGTCACAATATTAGGGAGGAGGAATATTACTTGATTGTTATTGTAAAAAGAAAATAATTCAATCCATATATATTATGATGAAAAAAAAAGAGAGAGAAGATCGAGAAGATATCAATTTATGTTAAATGGAGCAATTAAACACATTGCATCTGTATGTATATTGTCATTTTTATATAAAATTATGCTGTAAGATAGAGCTGTTTGACACAGCATACATCTTTTTTCTTTCTTTTTTAATAATGCAAGAATAATATTACTAAGGCATAAAGTGATAATGTCATAAGCAATTACAAAAATCATCTGTGTTTGACAAATTAAGTACCACTCGCGCATGTTAAGCAAATTGGATATAAATACAAGAGGAGATAATGCAAGAGACATTATCACTTTATGGTTATGTTTATCTATTAAAAATCCTTACTTTACTTTATCACATTAGGGTTTTAAAATTTAATATAATAAAAAATAATAATTATTAATTTATAATAAATTGCATAATGCGAAATTGACATTGAAAATCTCTTAACCTTGATGTATGAAGTTTAAAGTTTATTTTTTAAACTAATGCGAGATTGACTTAATTAGTTTATTCTTAAGTTTATTTTTATATTTTTTATTAATGTGTTTATTCAGACTATTTTATATAAATTTTAATTAATTTTATAAATTTTAAAATTAAAAATAATGTAAATTTTCAAAACCCTAAATAAAGTCAAATTTATAATTATTACAAAGCAATTTAAATATCTGATAATCTTGAAAGTTATTATTACATTAGATAGATGGAGGGGTAGATAGCCGGTTACCTAAACCTAATTGAGGGGTTTTACAAATGAAAATCTTTAGTGAATAATTAGGCAACTTCGTCAGTATGTTGCCTAGCTAGACCCCACAAAATAGGGTGCAAAAAAAATAAAAATAAGAAGAAAAAACACAAGTGAAAGGCCCTTAAAAAGGCACTCCTCCCCTTTGCGATAAACACCGGCACTAACAACACCACCAACCTACCATTATCAAAAAGCCACCTTAAAGCTGATCTTGTAACCCTTCTCTTCACAAAAACTTGCTTCTAATTATGAACATCTAAAACACCATACATATTCCTCCAAGGATTCTAAGCATCCAAACAACCGATAAGATCATGTGGCGCAAGTTGGCTCGATTGAGGAGCAACGTTCAAAACATCAGGAAAAGCCCGCGAGTAGCTGATGAGAGCATGTTTGGAGGCATGAACGGAGCTGAATTTCCAATCCTTGTTCGTGATATGAACAGAACACACAGGTGGAATGCCCTTTCTTCCCTGCTTAGAATTGTTCTTGCCCCATTTTCAATTCCTTCTTGCTTCTCATCACAACCTCATGTCAACGGTGCTGATGGTCTCTGGGTGACTGGTGAGTTTGCGCAGCTATCAGAGATGAATCATCTCATGGTAAATGACAGCATGCGCTATGCAATCTTGATGTAGACAAACATGTAAGTTACTTACCAGATGTACTTAATTAGTTGGTGTAGAGAGGTAGCTAGTATGGAATGCAAATTTTGTCGACGGTATAATTACTTGGCTGGCAAGGATTTTTAAAGAATCAATGTCTTTTATAGAATGCGATCCATGTAAATCTCTTCCCTTTTGTATGCACCAGTAACAGATGCTGCTTGTTAGATGAGAAGCAAGCTCGACTATATATCCCTGTACGAGTAGGGTTTTTCAATCCATGAATAATGTTTATCAGCTGGCTCCGCTCCGCTCCCAGATTAAGTTTTGGGAATTGATGAGAGTTCATATCGATCCATTGATTGATTGTTAAGTTATATGGAGTTGTTTATTTGAATAAGATTACTTAGTTTTCAAATGGGCCATCGTGTTCTCAGTGCTCTAACATGTCTGAACTATTATAACAATTTTAAAGGGGATTGCTTTGCTTTCTTTTTCTTTGTTTTTTTGTGAAACATGAAGATACTGGTGGGAATTTCTCTGCGCTATTATAAACAAAGGAACAGCAGCAATGATCCCATGTCACAGTCCTTTATTTTATTAATCTGTTGCATTATTGTATAAGCCAAGATTGAGCTTGCCATCTGGGAAGTAAAAACAAAATAAAGATCAGTTAAATTAGAGGTCACAATAATAAATATTCCCTCTTGGAGAGAACCTAGCACGTAGTCCAACATACACACTACCAGCTTGCTTTGATCGATCAAAGTAGTTAAGAACAGCGTTTAGGTCTTGTCATTAGCAAAGGGAAAAGCATGATTCTTTGGCCTAAACTTAATTTCTTATCAGAAGATATAAGCGAATAAGTTCCACAGAATACAACCTCCAAGCCACTACTTTATCAGACACCAGTCATGGCCTTTACAACTTCGTGGATTCCATGACACCAAGGTTGATAAGTAATAAAGCTGTGTTTGGATTGGTTTTTATTGCAGTCAATGCTGTGTTCCTCTCTTGAAGGAAACATTCTTAATCTCCTCGCCTTAAAAAATACTGATCGATGAACAATGATATTGGTTATTTTTGTTTTTTTTTTTTTCACAGTGAAGCTGCAGCCCATTTACCTCTTGCGCGAATAATGATGATGATAATAATGGTTGACGCCTTCAAAAAACGAGCATGTGATGATTTTGGAGTAATCATGAGAGGAGGCTAGTGGGATTGCTGGGGAGTGTTCTAAGAAGAAAGGCTGAAAAAAGAGCAACTTGTGTCCATATTTAGTGCGAAATGAGAAAAAAAAACAAAACAGGTCAACCTCTCTCTGCAACTTACAGATAATTTTCATAATGGGAACAGATGGTTATATGACTTTTGGGCACTAGTGGTGGAGAGAGTGGGTACGTAGAGGAGCCACTCAAATTCAGGATTCAATATTGAATTGAAGAAATATCCATGACCAAGTTGAATCACTTGGTTTAATTAATTCCACAAATGATTGGTTTCTATCTAATATATATTGGCATCATGCATGCATTATCTATACGACATGTATCAAATTCAAAACTTGTACATGCCATTACCATTACGGATCTACTAATTTTTGTATTTCAAAAATATTTAAAAAAAATTAATTTAATTTTTTTATATATTTTTTCAAACTATTTATCAAATTCAAAACTCTGTATACGTCATTACAATGACTCTTGGCATTTATCGGCCCTATTTGTTTTCGTTTCAAAAGTATTTTTTTAAAAAAATTAATTTTTTATTTTAAATTAATTTTTTGGTATTTTCAATAAAAAGGATATATTATTTTTTATGCATTTTTGAACAAAAAAATCTTAAAAAACCATTGTTTTAAAACCCGGCCGACTCAGAGCTGGAATCGAGCCGAGTTGAAGAAAAAACGAGGGAAGGAAAAACCCAACGTGACCTGACAAGTTGACCCGGCGACCCAATTGACCCCGTCAAGACCCGATTGCAAAACCGTTGACTTTTATTAATTTTTTATTTTTTTACTAAAATGATGTCGTTTTGATTTTTTTTATAAAAAAATTAACCTGACCGACACGGTCAAAACTCGAAACCCGGACCTTAAACCAAGTCAGATCTTAAACTATATAAAAAACAATCATTACTATACTTTCAAACATTATCTTAATCTCAGTTTCTTCTTTATTTTTTAAACAAATAAGAGATTTTTCAAACTTCTTAATCTTAAACACGTTATCCTAAAATTAATGAACTAATATGAGTCGACAATTTATTTCAAAACATCCTTTTGACTTGTATCGTACGTTGAGATTCTCAAGGTAAATCACTATATATGTTCAAGAAATAATTCATCTTCAGTAAATGTTATTTGTTGGAGTTTAATAAACATATTTCATCCACATTTAGAAAAATATTTGGTTCATATATAATTATTCTGAAAATAATTTATAATATCACTATAGAAGGTGCTAATATTGTCTTAAAATATTAACATGTTCAGATAATTATTTAAACATTATTTAAATAAATTTTTTAAATAGTATTCAAATATAAAATGAGAAAAGTGAAAAAAAAAATGATTTACAAAAATTGATGGGCATGCATGCATGGACGGGACATGAGCATCCAACCCCCTTCATTACCCGAGCACTTGTTTTTAATTATTTTTTTAATTTTGTCATTTGCTATATCTTTTTCTTTTTCTTTTCCGAATAGTTTGGTTGTCGTTTTTCATACTCACTTGACCAGTTCCAATAACTCCAAAATTGGGTTTAACGTTTTTTAACCTCAAAAATTTAGATTTTAATTATTATTTTTTATCTAAAAACATATAAAAAAAAAATAATCTCATAAAACTATATAACCTCTTATCCAATGAAAAAGCACACTTTAATAGCTCAAAAACTTTAAATTCAGCAAAATTAAAAAATTTGAGAGCTTTAATCTATTTTTTTAATATTATTAAAGGTGGCAATTATCTTCCATTAAGTTTTTCTAAAGAAAAATCTATAAACACTAAAATTAAAGTTTATAGTTGTCAAATCCAACCTTCAAAAACTTTTTCTCTCAAAAAAATTCTTCCAGTGATTTTTTCTCTTTTTTTACTCAAGATTTAAAGACTAAAATATAAAATAAATAAAGTTTCGAACTTAGAAAAAAAAAATCTAGAATTCCAATGGTTCAAGGTTTACAAAAGAAAATATGAGGTACTAAATAATAGATTTACAAACATTTTAAACAAAAAAGAAAAAGCTGATAATCCTTATTTTTTTTTAATTTTGTTTTGTACACCAATTCTTAAATTTCTCATCTAAAGTCAAAAAGGAAGTCAACCCTGAGATAATTCTCAACAACAAGAAACATAATTAAGAGTGTTATAACTGTGTTTTTAAAAAATTAAATTTTTTTTTGTTAAAAATTAATTTTTTATATATTTTGAATCGATGTATTAATTTTAAAAATAATTTTTTAAAAAATAAAAAATATATTATTTTAATATAAAAAATATTTTAAAAAATAATCAAAACTATACTTTCAAATGGGATGTAAATGTAACTCAACAAGTATGAAAAAATCTAGAATAACAAAAAAGAATCTTTTAAGGATAACATTGAATAAAAAATCAAGATCAAGAACTAAAAAAAAAAAAAAAAACTCGAAGAACCGAGAACAAAACTTTACAGAATAAATTAACTCATGTATCTTTTTCGGTTCGTTACAGTGAAAGTCTAATCTAGTTTATTTTTTAATGTAAGTGGTAATATATTGAGATGTTATCCTTATCTGAGCCACACGTTCTTACTTCTTAGTTGGCTGATGTATTATTTTCATAATACATGTCAATGATTGCTTCATTTTCATATTTATCATTATTAGGACTTATCCCTACATTACCAGAAACAAATATTAAATATAAATAAAAATATTAATAAAAAAAATATGTTGGTAAATTATAGTTATTTTTATCAACATAATATTTAATTTTGATAACTATCAAAGAAAATACAATTGAAAATGAAAAAAATAAAAAAATTAACATCATTATTACAAATAAAATTACCAAGAAAATATGCTCTTCGCTAAGACTTGTTGGTAAACTTATTGGTAATATTCAAGTTACAACCCAATATATGCCTCTCATTTCCCTTTCCTATTTTTTATTCTTCTTTTTCTTTCTTTTTATTTTACAGAAAACAACACACAACATCAATGGTAACAAATCCAACCACCCCACCACTCAATCTATCAGATTCCATATCCTGGTTTATTTTATTTTTTTTTTAAGATTCATCACATCAAGCAAGCAAAACTATAAATTTTTTTTTGTTGTAACCCATTTTTAAATTGTTATCTTTTTTGTTATTTTGATGTAATACATATAGTTTTTTTTTTTATGTTTCCTTATTTTATAACTTTTTTCCATAGAAATTTGTTGTATGAAAATATGATTTTTATATTTTAGGGTTTGTTTAAAATATATATATATATATATATATATATATATATATATATATATATATTTGTTATTTGATGATATTGTGTTTGACTTTGTAACTTAGATGTTTTATAATGAAATAAATAATGATTTATTTAATAGATACATTTTATATTTTATCAGTTTTATTGTTAAATTAAAAATCTTGATTCATTTGGAGGACTTTGATTTTTTATAGAAAATTAATAATAATTTAAAGGTACTATTAAAATAGATTAAATAAGTTTGAGTTAAACTAAATAGTTAATTAGTTAGGTATCGATAATTCATTTAAAAAATTGATAATGATTTAAAGGTTCCATTAACTATTACAGATATAATCATCAATGAAATAAGTTCAACAAATACAAATAAAATTGACTAAATCTTTTGTAAAGTTCTAAAAAATTAAAAAAAATTGTAAGAATTGCCACTAATAATATGTCAATCATTAACGAATTAATTGCATTGGTTATACAAATTCAATCACCAATGATGCAGTAATATTTTTTTGTTTGGGATTTTTTTTGTTTATAAATTCATTGATGATTATATTATTAACAAAATAATTGACATAATAAAAATTACTAATGATAAATTTTCTGATGATATTATCATCTATTATTCTATCAGTAAAGTTTTTATGATAAAATTAGTATTTAAATATCTCCGAATTATTCTACGGATATTATACAATACTCTGATCTGCTAGCTAGCAGCCTTCCTGCCACCTACAACTTCTCGGTTATAAAAGGGGACATCTCAATCTAACCCTAACATATTGCTTCATTATTAATTAAGTTTTAAATTGTTTGATTTTATCATTTTTATCTCAAGTTTATTCCTCCATTATTAAACAAGTCTCAAACCTTTTGATTTTATTAATTTTATCTCAAACTTAATGAATTTTAGACAATATCACCTCTCATTCCATCCATCCATTGTTAGCGAATATTGTATCTAATTTGCACATGCTAATTGAGTTTTTTAATCAAATACATAAAAAATAAGTCTGTATATGTTCTGAAAAAGAATTTAAGTATTAGATTTTAATAAATTTTTATTTTTTTTCTCAACTTCACTAACTTGTATTGAAGAGAAATTCTCTATGATTCGGCACTAAATTTATTCATTGTTAGTGATAGTTAAATATTCCATCCAATCTACACATTATTCCATCCAATCTACACATTCTTGTTAAATATTTCAATTAAAAATGTCCAAATAAATTAATTTATCCACAATTGGGACGTAATTGATAACAAGGTAATATAAATAGGGAAAAATTGATAAAATCAAGTATTGAGGACTCAATTAATGATGAGGTAATTGAAATAAAATTGATAAAATTAATGGTGATGAAGCTCAACTCATTAAGAGATAACATGTTAGACGATTAAATTTAGGTTTCCCTTTGTATTAATATTAGTTATTTAAGTTGTGCTCCGCTTGCGAGTTGTAATTTTGTTTTAGAAAAACCTTGGGTATGCAGGTTGAAAACTTCAAAGTGTAAATCAAAAAGTTTATGCAGCATGTAATTAAATAAATATTTAATCATCAATGTAAATAAATAAAGAAAAAAAATATTTACAATAACTAAAAGAGAAACTGAAAAAATTGAAAGATAGATTTAGATCAAGATAGTTGATGCCATAAAATAAGATATTTACCTGGTTTGTGTCTATTGAATATTTTTTTATTAAAATCAATAACATATAATAAAAATAGAAACATGCATAAAACTGATATAATAAAATAAAAGGAAAAAAAAATCTTATGCAAGGCCAAACGTATTAAAAATATTATTTCAAAGTAATTTTTTTAAAATAAAGTTTATCTATATAAAACAAAAAACAAGAAAAATCTTCAAAAATTAAATACAATCAAAACAATTTTAAAAGATAACATCTATTTAAAAAAAGACATTCAAAACCCATGGTCTAGGTCATGAGACTAGAATAAACTGATAGAAATAAATTTAAAGATAACCACAAAACCAATATTTAAAAAAAAAATATAGAATGATAAAATCATAAAATAAAATGAGAAAAAAAGATGTCGTATCAAATTAAATTTTCAAACTCGTGATCCATATCATTATATTAAAAGCACCACAAATGATAAAACCATGAATCCCAACTCTTAATAAATCAAACATCAAATGATGAGATTAATAAAAAAAATTAGTCATAGAAAAGGATCCAAAACAAAAAAAAAAATTATAATTAAAAGTATAAGGGTGAAAATCAAAATAAAAATTAAATTAGAGGTCATAAAGAATTTTCAATTGGAGGGTTTAATTGAAAAGAAAAAAACTTTAACAAAAATAAAAAAATAAAAAAATAAGGATTATTTTTTTTTAAAAAAAAGATAAATTTTGATTGAAAGATGAGGTTGAAACTTGAAAGCCAATAAAACTTGATGTAGAGAGCCAAGGAAAAAAATTAGGAATCAAAATGATCAAATATATATATAACAAATTGCAATTTAAGAATTAAATTGAAAATGTAAAAGACTTTTATGGAAAAAAAATAAGGGTGAAAATAAAAAATAAAAAACATAAAAACTGAAATACTCCAAATACAAAGTTTTTTTTTTTTTTTTTAAATACTAAAATGTAAAAAAATAATTTTACCCGAGGAATCCACAATAATATTATATTGATGTAGGGTATATAATAGACTGTCCTTTAGTGAATTCCATATTCCAAGACAACAAAACTCATAATGTAGGGAAGCATCATAAGGAGACAGGTGGGGGGAGTTTGCTTTGGAAATAGTTGGTCCATTTATTGGTTAACTGCTTAGGTTTGGATGAAAGTGGCATGTTTCTTTATGGATATGAAGTACAGTTTAATTTTGTGATTCCGACTATATAATAATTTTCGGCACTGTTTCCTCTGAGCAGCGTATCTGAGATTCACAAATTAACAAATATTCTCATTATATATTTCAAAATGTGATTGTAGTTGTTTTTTAAAGTATTTTTTATATTAAATATATTAAAATAATATATATTTTTTAAAAAAATTATTGTTTAGATTACTATATCAAAACGATCCAAAATATATATAAAAAAATTATTTTTAATTAAAAAAAATTAAAATTTTTAATAACACGATGCCCGAACAGCTTCTGAAGTAGAAGAAAGTATTTGATTGTAAAATATGATAGTTGTGATTCATACAAATTTATAAAAATAAGAAACATATAAAAAAATTTAAATATCCTTACAAATAAAAGAAAAAAATTAAGCACAACTCGTGCTCTTTCCTCACGTGTAATTAATTAGTTTAGAAACTAGATTCATTATATATATATATATATATATATATATATATATATATATATATATATATATATATAAAAGGATATTTAAGTCAGCACAAGCCCATTTTAAAGAAAGAAGAAGAATTCATGAGATTATAACCCAATTAAGTCAAATAAGTTAATTTTATTTTAATTAGATAGTAAAAAAAAGTAATAACAATAAATAGGCCAAATAAAAAAAAAGTGATCATGATAATTTTGAAAAAAAATATTTTTTTTAAAAGGAAAAAAAATATATAACTCAATTCTTAACCAACTAAATATAGAAAGATGAAAGTGGGTAAAAAAAAAAAATAACCCAAGTTAACCCGAGCTAATATGAAAAATCTATAATTCGAGTAATAAAGGTGGGATAACCTAATATAAAGAAAATGAAAAAAAAAACTCATAAAGTCTAATTCTCAACAAATGAATTGTAGAATGATAAAATAAAATAAAAAATCAACAAACAAAAAGGATCTAAAAAAAAAAAATCAAAGCCAGGTAAAGTTACCAAACCTCGTGCCCTAGATCATGCTAATTGAATAACCCAATAGAAGCCAAAAAAAATTAATGAAGATTAATTTTAAAAAGAACCAAACTTTGAGGGACATAACCAAAAATAGATTAAGATTTCTTTTTTATATATATAAATAACTCCATTTAAAGGATCATGTCAACCTGAGTCAACTCAATAGAAAAGAAAATGAAGAAAATCATAAAATTCATTTAAAAAAAAACAAGGTGAAATGATGAAATCAAAATAGAAAATAAGTAAAAAAAATGATATCAATCTGTGTTAACTTTGCAAACTTATGACTCGGGTCATTAGGTTAGAAATATCCTATTTGGAAAAACTATGAGTCCAATTCTCAACCAATCAAATATTGAATGATGAATTGAAAAAAAAAAAAAACTCAATTATACAAAAGGATCCAAAATAAAAATTAGTAATTAAAAGAATGAGGATCAAAATTGAAATAAAAAAAATCAGATAACAACTATAATTTTTTTTTATTGAAGGGTGAAATTGAAAAGAAAAATTAATTTAATAAAAAGACCCAAAAAAATCAAAAGAATGAGGATCAAATTCGAAAACAAAATAACATATTACAAATTATGATTGAAGGATGAAATTAAAAACAAATTGCAATTTTATAAAAGGATCAAGAACAAAAATTAAAAATCAAAAGAATAAGAATCGAAATTGAAATCTCAATAAATAAGAAAAAAAAATTTGAAATTCTTATGACTAGTGCAAATTTCAGAGAAAAGAGAGAGAAAAGAGAAAACAAAGGACAAACCGTCTCACCATCGAAGCCACACGTCACCCCAATAGGAAGAAGATGTCGTAATGATTCCAATGACGTGGTGGAAAGAAATATTTTTTCTAAGGGAGACGTAGCACCTACCGTCATACACTTTTGGTTTTTAAAATATATTTTATATTTATTAAAACATGAAATTCCATTGTCAACTTGATTAGAACTAAAAAACCAGGTTGAAAATATAAAAATATCTTTGAATGCTAGTTTTAAAACTTTTGCTTTGAAGGATAATTTAATTATTTCACTATGCTTTATAAATGTGAAAAGATTAAGTTGTCTCCGATCAATTTGATCATAACTAATAGACTTATAATATTTAGTTCAATGATTGTTTATGAAAAAGGATAAAATCATCATTATACTATTCTGGTGAATAATAATCCGTCTAATAATTAGTGTTTTTCCAAGGTGAATTAGCTTTGGTTAATTAAATAGAATAATACTAAACTAATAAAAAAAAACATAATAATCTAAATTCTTATGTATTTGGAAAAATTAAAGAAAATCATATATAGATTTTCTCTCCCATTGTTTTCTTGAAAATAAAACTATCATAAAATCCAAATTCTTATGTATTTGTAAAAAAAACATTATTTTGTTATATTGTTTCCATTTTGTATACTATTTCGCGCTTTTATAAAAATAACGATTTGATGATGAAAGGATCCCCTATGATTGTGTTGGTAGCTGAAATTTTATTTGAAATTTAATTGAATTTCTTATAATTATTTTTTGAAACAAAGTTTTTTTTTTCCCTGAGGCAAATATTTCATATTTTGTTATGCAGATGAATATGTGTTATAATTAAAAGGATTGTAGTGGTGATGATTTTTTTTGGACTTAATTGAGTTTTTTTTTTTATTTCACTCAATTTCATAATTATTGTTTCTTTTATAATTTATAATTAACAAATACGTAATTATAAATAAAAAAGAAAAAATTGGTGGAACTTACTTTTTTTTTCAATTTTATTGATATATATATATAGTTTTGTCCTTAAATTCTTTATCTGTTTCTTATCATTTTATGATATTTTTTTCAAATAAACAAAAATATATTTTCAAAGTTAATAGGCAAATAGTCCCATTGATATTCATGGGACTAACGATATGAACAGACCAATAGTACACAGTTTTGATTAAAAAAGTTGACAAATGGGAGGCAAAAATCGAAAGTATAGAGATCGTCAAAATCATTAATCCGTTAAATGTGAATGGAGATTGGTATTTCACTACATTGGTTTACAGCCAATCAGGTTGCTTTTTTTACAACATAAGAAAAACGATGTAATTGCGCTAATAGCATGTTTTTAAAGGGGAAAAAAAAATCACGATTTAAGTTAGAGATCCTAGTGGTGTAATAAGATAATTTTATTTAATTATATAATATAAAAAATAAGGATGAATCAAGTTTTTTTTAAAAAACAACTAATAACAATTATAGACAAAAAAATAACCACATGTCAAAAAAAAAAATTGTCAAAAAAAAAATTGACTAAGCTAAATGTCAAGGTAACTCAATATTAAAAAATAAAATAAAATAAAAAGTTTCGAGGCAACCCGAGTTAACATTGAAAAGTCACAACTTGGATTGTTAGGTCGAACAAACCTCATATAAAGCATATTGACAGATATAATGATGATAAATTTCCAACAATTCAAATATAAAAAGATATATATATAAAAAAAAAAACCAAGCCCATAAAAATAGAACAGCAGCAAACCCGAGTATAACCATCAAACTTTATGAGCTGGATCATACAAAAGAGATAACTTAATAGAAGACAACGAGTGAAAAATGATGATTCTTAATTTTATTTTTTTTAAAATGAAAAACCAATTTTAAAGGAAGAAACAAAAAATAAAAGTAAAAAAAGTGACCAAAACAAATACTCAGGTCAAGTGGCTAAACCTGTTATTCAGGTCATGAGATTGAGATGACCTAATTAAAAGGAAACTAAAAAAAATCACGAAGTTTATTTTTCAAAATAAACAATGTCGAAAGACGAAATAAAAAAAAAAAGCAATAAAACGGTAACCCGTGTGAACTTTTCAAAACCGTGATCTTAGTCACTAAACTGAAAGTATTATATATAGAAAAACCAAAAATCTTAATTCCTAACAAATCAAATGATGAAAAATAAAATTGAAAAAAATAAATTATAAAAAATGATCCAAAACAAAAAATAGCAAGTAAGAGAATGAGAATCAAATTTGAAATAAAAATAAATAAATGAGAGGATAACTCAAAATTTTCATTTGAAGGGGAAAATTGAAAAGAAAAATTAAATTCACAAAAAGGATCCAAAACAAAAAATTGAAATAAAAAAATTGAGGACTAAATTGAAAAAAAAAAAAACAAATCACAATTATAAATTAAAGGGTAAAATTGAAAAAATTAGAATTTGACAAAAAAACCATGAATAAAAATTAAAAATAAAAGGATAACTTTAAAATCTTAAATCACCAACATGAATTTTGTGTGGAGAAGGGAGAAAAGAAAAAAGAAAAGGTTGTTAATAACACACAATCACATAAACGATGATAAGAGTCGCCCCATGTGGAATGAGCCACCTTGACGCTTCTATCTTTGTTGTAAAAACTGTTGTTTGGATGTTAGAAGATACTGCACAAAATGTTAAAAGACCAAAGGTGTCAACCAATTTTAATTTTTAAAATATAAAATTATTTCTAAATCATGATTATAACTAAAAAAACAAGTTAAAAAAAAAAAAAAAAAACCCTAGACGTAAGTTAATTAAGTTTTTGCTTATAAAGATAATTTAGTTATTTTTTCACACTTTTAGAGATATAAAAAGACCAAGTTGTCCTCCATCAATATAATAATAATCAAAGAACCATACAAAAAAAAACCATATTATCTTCAATAGCAAAATCTTCGAACAACGAATCCTCTCACGGCAAACAATCTTTTTCCCAACCCAATTAGCTTTTGTCAGTACAGATGAACTTTATAATTATTTGACATAAATTTATTATTATTTTTTTATATATTTAAGTTGGCCCAAACTTAAAACCCAAGCCAAGCCAAGCCTGTGCTAGCTACCAGCTTGCCATTACTTAAAGCATGTCTTTTAGCTATTTAAATCGGTGTTTATGCACCTGTCTTTATATTTGTCCCCATGTAATAAAGGCATGCATCTCCTTTAACTTGCATGCTTCGATATCTAATTTGCAGCAAGATTTCAAGAGGTCTCGATCGTCTTCTTCCCCTTGTCTTCTCTGCAGTCACTCCATGAGTGGGAGCTAAAGTTCTGATCTTCAAGAACACTGACAGTAACTCTTGATTAAAGCAAAGATCCCATCAATAATCGATCGCTAAAGAAGAACAAGCAACTAAAGTATCTTTCTTTTTCTTATCCTTTGCTTACAGAACACGATTGACAAGTGTTTGTCCTCGCTTTCCTCCATATCTATTTCTTGCCCCAACTTTTAAGTGTGGCCTGAAAACGACGGCCAGTGCAATTAAATAAATATTGATGGAAATAATTGAGTTATGAAATAACCAAGTTGCACTTGATGATGAAGAGAAGAGAGAGACAATAACTAGTTTTTATTATACAGAGAATAATATTCTCTGATTAAATTTATATTAATTAAAATTAAGTTTTCTTTTTACTTAGTGCATAGAAGAATTTTATATTTTTTTTTTTAATTGATGCTAGCTTCTATGTATGAATCTAAAAAATTAAAAAAGAAAGCATATCTTTTTTACTGTAGAACCAAGATTTACTTTTAGAAAATCACTTGTTTAATGTGTTTGGTTAAAACTACTTTTTAAATTCAGGTTATAAAATAACTAATATATATATATATATATATATATATATATAGTTTTTAATTTAAATATTGTAGATTTAACTACTATTATTACATCATTAAATAAATAATATTTTATATCTAATATTTTTTATTATTCCATTAACTTATCTACAATTTTATCACGTATGAAATTCATTTGATAAAGACTACAGTTTTCATGATTTTTTGAGCGTGCAACAAAATCAAGTAAAATATCATCAGAAAAAAAATTGAAATTGCGATTAAATTCCATAAATGCTACGTCATCATGCGATGTTCTTCTAATTTATGTAGTGTTATTAAATAATATTAAACATTATTTTTTTTTAGTACAACACAATTTAAAAAAAAAATGTATCAGGTTGGACGCGATTTAATAAATACTATTCATGTAAACAATGCTAAAAAAATTCACCTGACACTATTCACGTGAATAGTGTCAGGTGAATTATAATTCGCATGTGCACTGTTCACTTCTTGAGTGAATAGTGCCAAGGTGAATTTAATTCACCAGGCATCAGCTGGCATGGGCACTGTTATGAACAGTGCCCAAGTGAATTACAAGAGAAGCAGCTCCCAGTTACTGTGAGCAAAACACCGGTTTGATGAAAAAAATTATGGGGCCCACCAAATAATAAATTGCTTTTTTCATGTTACTAAACAACTAGTTTACACAATTTGCTTCAAAAGCTAAAGCTACCGTATAAATAAACACTCACTTACTTTTAGCTCAATCTTATTTTTGTATTATCAAAAGACTAGTAGATAGTATTGATAAAACAGATACTTTGTTATTATATTTTTACCTGAAAATATCTTTCTTTAGTGAATTTTTAAATTTTACTTTATTCATTGTTAGATATTACATTAATTTCAGAGATTAAATTGAAATTATAATATTATAATTATTGTTTTTCTTTACAAAAATAGACGGAATGTGAAATATTAAAATCCAAGTAGCTTTGCAATAACAACCACTAGACTATTATTATTATTATTATTTTGAACTCAAAAAAGAAGAATAAAACATTCCTAACATGTTATATAAAATAAAATTAATCATGAATTCAAAATCTTAATATTATTGGATGATGTTTTTTGAGATATTGAAACAATAGTGTTATGGATTGACATTGGTTAACCGTGGTTAAATAGCCAAACTTGTAACTCGGTTCATGAGACCACGATTACCCTATAAAAAAAAATTAAAATAAATCATGAAATTTAATTCAAAATCAAGCCAATATTAAATGATGAAATTGATAAAAAAAGAATTAATTAAAAAAAATACAAAAAAAAAAAACTCAATTAAACTTAGATTAACTTGTCATACTCATTATATAGATCATGCACCATACCAAATTTAATAAGTTTGTATCAATTAGATCATATTTTGTTTAATTGTACGATAATCATGTGTGAGATTTTTTTGTATCAAATAACAAAAAGCAATAAAGAAACAAAATAGGGTAGGCATGTGGAATTGAAATAAAAGATTCGAACTTAAATTTTTTTAAGATAAATAACAAAAAGATTCATTTAAATAATAAAGGATGGATATTTTTTTTATTTTAAATGACTAAAAAAATATTAAAAAAATGTTGGGCATGTGGACTAAAATAACAAAAGCATGCTTAAGTTTTTTTAAGTTAAATAACAAAAGGATTCACTTTTTTAAGTTAAATAGGGAAAAAAGGACCTTTAAATTAAAAAAAAAAAAGAAATTTTTTTGAAGTCTAAGAAAATAAATGCATTTAATACCAATAAAAGAAAAATAAAAGGCCAGCCACTTCGGCCTACTAGCCAAGGCCCAGCTTGCCTATGCCTTAACAAAAAAAGCCCAGGCTTATGTTATTAGGGTTAATTGTATTTTTGCTAAAATAGGTAGAGAACGTGTCATTTGCAACCTAGATTCTATGATAAAGGATCCATGTTTACATAAAAAAAATCTATTTTTAAAATAATTTTATGGCCTAAAAAAACAACCCAAAACCTATGTGAACTTGTTTATTCCATTAAACAACTAAAAATCAATCCAGAAATAAAAAAATCAAAACACAAAAACTTTTAGATGTCAAATCTAATTTCTCAAGTAATTTCAAGGTGCAAGAACACCTAAATGAAACTCATCTTATCTAATGAAACTCGTCGATACCAAAATCAATTATTTTAGTGGTGAGGATCGGTTTCAACCAAGATTGAATTTTAGAAAACTATAGGGACCAAAGATCTATCAATGAAAAAGAAGGGGGTGGGCGGGGCGGGGGGGCTTTATGCCAATTTTGAGAAAGCCACCTAGTTTCCCCATTTTTTGTCATTTTGGTCCCCTAAGTTTTAATCCGACCCTTCACCAACAAATAGGAAGCTATATTGGCCTTTAATTTAGCCATAAAATAGTAAAATCACTAAAAAAAAGAGTTTTATAACCAAAATGAAAAAAAAAAAAATACAGTGTGTTAATTTGTTTTGATTTACTTTCTATGAAGTTATCTCAATCTAATGACCCGCATCACAAGTTTTACAGGTTACTCGAGTTGACTTGTATTGTTTTTTTTGTTTTTTTATATTTAATTATTTTCTCAACTGTATCCTTCAGCATTGAGTTGATTGATAATTAGGTTTTATAATTGTTTTATCCTTCAAATTTTTAATATACTTTTCTCAAATATATTTTTAAGTGAAAAACACTATGAAAAGCAACCGATATTATAATATCAAATAGGCTCCTAGTCTTAGTGTCCAAGTTTGGTTGATGAATGACCATGGTTCCAAAATGTCTTGGAATGAAAATTTTAATATCAAAATTCTAGATAGAGATTGGTGCGATCATTATCACAAAGTTGATCTTATAAAAGTTTTGACTAATGGAATTAACGTGTTACTTTATTATGACAACTCTTTATTTTATTATAAGCTTAAAAATCAAACTTATAGACCTTGGAGGAGAAGCAATTAATGCAGCATGAACTTAATTAATTAGAATTGAAATGAAAATGAAAGAAAAAGCGAGGACTTGAGAAACCTTAATCATATCTTGTTTATTTTTCCACGTAAAAGAAGATAAAATTTGAATATTAAACTAAAAGAAAGAATATTATGAAAATAACATATAACTGTTTAAATAAGTACTTAACTGACCTAATTTGAAAAGGAAAAGAAATCTTAAAATAATTAGAAAAATAAAAAAGATAGGATTATCTTGCAAAATACTAAAGGATGTGGCACAAGAGATTTCACTGAGATTTTGCAACCCCTTGGCTACTTTAATTTGCACATATATAGTGCTTTTGCTTTGCTGATCATGGATTTTTTTATAGTTTTATGCTTTGTAGCATTAGCAATTACAATTTATTTTTAATTTTTTGAAGCTGGTGTATATAACGAAGGAGCTGTTTTATTTATTTTTTGGAAAACTAAATATTTTTTTTTAGTTAATTTTATTTCTTTTCTATTCTATATTATTACTGTTTTTTATTTCCCCCTTATTTAAAAGAAATAATTTTTTTAGTTTATTTTTTATTTAGTATTATTAAGATTTTCTAGTTTTTTCTATATGATAGTTTATAATAGTTTTTTTAAAAAGTGAAGACATGAATGAATAACATTAAGTCTTTTGAGTTTCTTTATAATTATGTTGTTTTTAATTTTTGAAAGTTTTGACTTGTAACAAATTTTATTATCCTTAGTTTTCACTTGTAGGAGTTGTTGGTATTAAAATTTAATAATTTTTTTTGGTTAATTGTTGTATTTTATTGAATAACCATGATTGAAAAAAAGTGGCTACAAAACAAGATGCACTCATGTAAGAGAGGAGAATGAGGTTTTTTTCTCTGGAAAGAAACATTTAGGAAATAATATATTATTTTTTACTATATCAGTTGTTGTTATTAGAAATTTTAGTGGTGAGATCCATAATGATGTGACCCGTATAAATGTGTTGTATGACTTATATAATTGTTAATTTCAGGATCTGTAAGGTTAGTTGAGACGTGTAAAAATTAGCTCAGACATCCATATTATTTAAAAAAAAAAACAAGAAGAAATTGTTGGTATATAAAGAGATTTACTAAAGTGCTAATAATACTAAAAAAAAACCCTTCTACAAAGCAACAATAGGCATCATCTTGATCAGCAACACCTAATTAAGATAGGCCAACACCAAAACGTCCAAAGAAACAATTATTAAGTAGCTAGCTGACAATCTAAGCTTCTTACATCACAATAGGCTATCTTCCCTCTCTTAATAGTGTATTTATTGTTTTGCTCTAAATCATCTATATTTTATTATTAGACTCTTTATGCTATTAGTTTAACCTTTACATTACCTAGATGGCCTTCACTCTTACATCGCAAGGTGATTGATACTGTATCCATCTATTAAAGAGATTAACATGCTCTAATAGCAATTCACAATGTGTAACATGTACAAAAATTAAGGATCTCAAGTCCTAAAATTACACTCTTAAGCAATAGAAAAATGAAGAGAGAGAAATCTAATTTTTTTAGAAAAGTTTGAAATTCAATAATCTAATAAAAGAAATAATACACCAACTACTTATATAGTGGTTAAAACCATAGTTATTAAACCCGGCTCAAGAGTTGATTCGACCAAAGGGTTGGGTCCTGGGTTTCATGGGTCAACTCAGGTTAACCCGAAAAAATTAAAAAAAATTAAAGTTTTAATATTTTATATGAAAAAATTAAGAAAAAACCAATGTAAATATAGACTATACATATTGTAAATAATGAAGTTTAAAAAAATATTTTAAAAAGTTTATTATCTCACAATAAAAATATATTATGTTAAGCTTTTAAGTTGAAGTATTTAAATCAAAAAAGTGTTTTTTATTTCATATTAAAAAATCATAATTTTTTTAGAAACATAGAATATATATACTAATGAGTTTCAAATCACACAAGAAACATAACTGATGGTGGAGAAGCATGTGCCATAGCCAAAATGGCGTCATTCTACTTATCCAAAAACAATTTATACAGTATAGGTCGAAAAAAGAGGCCATTCATGCATGTAAGCTAGCATGAGGGGGTGCCAGGAGGTAGTATTTACAATTATATATAAGAAGTGAATAGCAGCTAGCTAGAAGAAGGTTAAGCAGACGGAGAACAGGTGGCCGGAAATATTTTCCGGGAGACTTGGGGCTTCACGTTTGCGCATAGAGATGTTGAGCTCCCTTCTTTTCCATTGTATACCAAGTTGATATCCTCAACCTCAACAGAAACATTTTCACTGCCACTTGAGTTGCAGAGGTGCCCCGTAGACCTTCGAATCTAACATCGGAGATCTTAACACGCGAGGGAACCTTGAAAACAGAAGAAATCATCAGGTAGCTAGTCCTTTTCTTTTCTTTTGAAAATTCGGAGTAAAAGAAAACAAGATAATTAAGATAGATGAAAAAGTTCCAAGTACCTTTTGCCAGGCAGTTACTATAAGGGCAGTATTCTTGGTCAATAAGAACAGGGTTGCTAACATTGTTCATGATAATATCCTCAAAATTAACATTTGAAGCTACGCCACTGGGGGAAGCTGGCCATGTTTTAATCCTAACACCATTTTCAGTGTTTGTGAGGGTGCAATTCCTCACTGTAACTCCGATAACTGGTTGTTCATCATGGTATCTGCCAAGGCTTCCTATACTAATGCCATGGCCTGGTCCGCAGGTTACTTTCTCAACGTTTATTTGTTGGCAGCCATCGCCAAGAGAGACACAATCATCCCCAGTTTTTATGGTTCGCCTGTAATATTGACCATAGTTGATCGACCGATATGAATCCCATCAGTGTTGAGGCTGTTTTTGGGTGCATTGATCACAATGTCTTGGAAGGTCACATTATCGCAGTTCAAAATGTTCATGTGAAACAGCTTGCTGTTCAGGGACGTAATCCCTTCTATTTTTGAGTTGGTCAGCTTTGTGAATTGTAAATTCTGTTCAAAAAAATCAACACCAGGTTAAACAAAATAAAAACCATGCATGTTTTCTTTGAGATATGAGGACTTGCTGTGGGCAAGGAATTGCATTTTCCAGTTTTTGCACAATTATCTACGGACCACCAAGCAATTGCTCCTTGACCATCGAATATTCCACCGCCTGAGACAGTTAATCCTTCGACATTCCGGAAAGCGACCCAATCATCACGCAGTCGCTTGGGGTCTGATGGAGCCTTGAGAGTTCCTTGAACCTTCAACGTTACAGGGGCTGTGCAAGGTCCTTCGAATTTCAGGGGACCAACCATGTGTTCCCTTTTGCTATCACCACCGTGCTGGCTTCTTTGGCGGCACAGGCATCTTTCCAAGCGCTATTTATAGCTTACAACAACACAAGACCTTAGGCAAACTGAATTTGGAGAAAATGTTCAGGACGAAATTCAAGACAAAAGTTCTCATCTTGTACCTTGCTATCATCCATAGGCTTTCACATCAAAATTTGAACCTTGTACTTGGGTGACTAATAGCAAGAAGCACAAATGGTATGCATCTCCTGCGGCCATCATTTCGAAACCCATCGGTTAGCCTTCTTTTCTTATATTTCAGCCTTTTCTTATTGCCTGGAGCTTCTTAGTTTCATCTTGAACTCATCGGTTCTCGTTTTTACTTTTATAGTGTATTCAAGGAACATCAATGCCACAAATTCAGCCTAAATTTAGGTGGGATTTCTAGTTTTTCTTTGAGACCTCTAAATCCTTTGGTTATTTTGGTCCTCTCAGTAAACTTTTCCTCCTAATTCAGAGGTCATGGTGATTTACCTGACATCCTTGCTAACCTGCAGGCTCTTTTGGGCTTCACATGGAGAGGGTATAATGCTTGCTATTTATGAAAAGAAAATAGCAAGTCACTATTAATTAAGTTAATGATACAGTGGTTTAACATAACCGTGTGAATGATGTTATTGTAAGGTCAAAGATTTGAGTGGTGGCGGTGTTGTGTAGAGAACAGACTCGACAGATTTGGGCATCTGCACAAGCCGTGGCACTTCCACTATTCTTGATCCTAAAGGAAATTTTGATTGGCTGCCATAGAAGCAGTCACCACAATATTTCTCGAAGGTGCCGACCATGCCAGATTAACTGTGTTCTGTAATAATCCAACTCTTCCATTATCATCAGTTCTAGAGCGACTATGGTAATGCTATCGAAAATTGTCTGCAGAATAATCAGAGTGGTTAATCAAACATCATTATTGGCCATTACTAATCTACTAGTTACAATAACAACATCCAGCCGACGAGGTTTTGGAAGGAAATATTATTGTTCTTGAAATTTTTCAGGAAGATTTATAAGCAGAAATACACTAAAAAAAATCTGACACCTGGGAAAGGAAATGGAAAAATACAAAGGTTCTTCAAGGGCAAAAACTGAACAGCGCATGGAGAAAAGCTCTAGTTTCCATATGCATTTGTATAAGAATAATTTATCCAGTAACAGTGTATTTATTTTCTATTTTCCTCTTGTATTTTATACAAGCATGTTAAACAAATAAAATGGAAATCAATTTCCAAGAACAAGAACTTCATAATGAAGCTCTCCTTTCAATGGCTGACTTGATTCTGCTTATAAAATCATCAACTTCGATGGTCCCAACCTCCCCACTAAACCTAGATCTAATTGTAACAGTTTGCGTCTCAGCCTCCTTGGGGCCCACAACTGCCATTAAAGGAATTTTCTGCTTCTCTGCATTTCTAATGAGCTTTGGCAGGCGCTCCCCTTGGCAAACTTCAGCCCGAATACCATTGCCTTTCAGTTTGCTCATCACCTCTTTGCAATATTCAAGCTGAGTCGCACACAATTTTATATGAAATGTTAATAACCTCAAGTCTTGGAGAACACTTGCTAATGTACGGTCATTAATATGAATAATAAGACAGGAACTCTGAGTATACCTGTGTGTCTGTCACTGGTAAAATGCGAACCTGTACTGGAGAAAGCCACAATGGAAAGTCTCCAGCATAATGCTCTATGAGGACCCCAAAAAACCGCTCCAAGGATCCAAGCACCGCTCTATGTATCATGATAGGCCGCTTTTTCTCCGTGTTTGAATCAACATAAGTAACATCAAATCTCTGAGGTAAATTGAAATCAACCTGCGCATTTTAAAGGTGGCAGTATTGGTCAATTACAAAAGTTCAACATTGCGATGCATGGATGCTAACAATTGACTCAGTACAGCCACATCCTAAAAAATAATAGCATTAGGTGTGAGCCAGGGAGAACTGGTTATATATGTATATATAGTGATATATCGCTCAAAAAAAATCTAGCCATGCCAATCTAATCAAGCTGTTGAAACCCAGTAAAAAAAAGTTCAGCCTGCAACAATTTAAAAACTACCTGTATAGTAGAGCACTGCCACTTTCTTCCAAGAGCATCCTCAATCTTAAGATCAATTTTTGGACCATAAAAGGCACCGCCACCTTCATCAATTTGAAAGCTCCATCCCTTGTCATCCAAAGCATCTCTAAGGGCAGATGTTGCTTTTTCCCATATATCATCATCTCCCACAGATTTTTCAGGCCTAGTTGAGAGATTAACTTCATACCGTCTGAAACCAAATTGCAATAGTATCTCTTCTGTAAGATCTAGGACACCCCTAATTTCATCTTTGATTTGATCTTCTAAGCAAAATATATGTGCATCATCCTGCAAAGCATTTGAAAATAAATGTTATTGCCGAACATATGTAATGCTGTGATTATAAGAGGGAAATGTAGCACTCGTCGCCCCGGCCCATTCCAACCTCCAACCCAACCAATGTTGTATTGCACAATATAATGCATGCCAATTGTCCTGTTGACAATTTAAACATTACATCAGCAGTAACTTCTCATTTTTACTGCATCCACAATAAGGGATAGACGGAAATTGCATTCGGTGAGGACATTGGCAAAATCAAACACAAGCAAATTGATACACCAAGGAGTTTTCATGCTGCCCTTCACAATTTAATCAGTTACCTTTGCACTGCTAACATAAGATCATGCAACCTATATGCATATGCATAAAATCATGTGAAACCTACAAGAAGATCATATAAAAACCAAAATAAAATTGTAGCTGTTCATCAAAGAGGCCACACACTCATTTGCAACAAAATTGAATAACAGTTAAAATATCATGTGTATAAATTTACAGTTAAAAGATAATCAAAGAAGATTTTAGAGACTACCTGGGTAAAACCTCTTACACGGAAAAGACCGTGTAAGCTTCCAGACAACTCATATCTATATACTGTTCCTAGCTCTGCAACCCTGATTGGGAAATCACGATAAGAGTTGAGCTTTCTTTTGTATAACAAAATATGATAAGGGCAATTCATAGGTCGAAGTTGGTATTGTTCGTCCTCAATCTTCATCTGATCAAACATATTCTCCCTATAAAAGTCCAGATGACCACTAATCTTCCATAGATCAGCCTTTGCCACATGGGGAGTGTATAACAAATCATAGCCATGTTCTATATGTGTTTTCTTCCACGAATCTTCAATAATATGTCTAATAACAGCACCTTTTGGATGCCAAAAGACTAAGCCACCACCAGCTTCATCCTGCAACGTGGAAATTCCACATTGTTTATAATAAAATACATAAGACAAAGAACAACATCAAGGGGTCACATTTTTCTGATTAACAATTTGAGGAAAGTAATACCTGTATAGAAAAGAGATCAAGATCTTGGCCAAGGCGTCTGTGGTCTCGACGTTTAGCCTCTTCTTTAAAGTGAAGGTATGCTTTTAGCTGGTCTTCATTCTCCCAAGCTGTTCCATAGATCCTCTGCAGCATTGGTTTCTTTTCATCTCCTCTCCAGTAAGCACCAGCAACAGACTCGAGCTCAACAGCTTTCCTATTAATATTTCCAGTAGATTCAACATGAGGTCCCGCACAAAGATCCCACCACTCATCGCCTGGAAACAAAACCAGTTATCCAGCTAAAGTCAGTCAAGAGTTAAACAATTAAACAAAATTGCATTTTTATGTTTATAAGATTTAAAGCCCTAGCCACACCATTCACCTCCATTTAATAATTTGGTACACTAATAGAACAAAACTCATGTATATATGCAAATGATTAGCCTGTCAAAGACAGCAGCGTGATTGCTACATAAAAAAATTACATAAAAAAAATGACAAGCATTACCAATATGATAGATAGTGATGGGATCTTCTTTAATGCTTTCCAAAATCTCCATCTTGTAAGGTTCATTAACAGCCATTATTCTCCTCTGTGCTTCATCTCTAGAAACATCTTCCCTTACAAGCGGTAAATTTCGACCAATGATACGATCCTACAGATTGATGTAAGAAATAAATTCCGTACCCTGAAAACATTTTTCCCAGGCTCATGACCTTTCCCCATTATTACAAATCCTAAAAACAATTACTTTAAATACTAATTAACAGACATAGAATGATTAAACTAAACTCACCATCTCCTTCTTAATCCTCTTGAGGTCTTTATCAGTCAAAGGGTCCACATCAAAATCATAGTAAAACCCATTTTCTATCCAAGGCCCAATTGTCACTTTAGCTTCAGGAAACAGCTTTTGAACTGCCATAGCCATCACATGTGCACACTAAAGGAAGAGTCCCAAAAGGAAAAAATTAAAAAGAAAAGAACTTTACCATTGATGAAAACAAACGGAAGGAGGAAACATCCAATTAAAAATGGGAAAAAATATGAGTTTACCGTGTGGCGAATTCTGAGAAGTTTCTCAGATGAATCATTGGTGGGAAGCACGAGTTTTTCAGTTTCCTCATTCTCTGCTGTGTCGTTATGGGAAACAGTGGCAGACTCGGTGGCAATAGCTGCAGTAGATAGGGAAAGTAGAGGACTTGTTTTGGTATAAGGAGAACCAAGAAGAGTCCTCCTCCCAGCTTGGGTGTCATGTTGCAGTTCTGATGCAGTGGAAATGAATCTTTTGAGGGGAGGAGAGTGGAGGGATAATAACGGGGGTTTCAGAAGAGGAAGTGAGGATGGTTTGGAGAGGAAAAGAGAGAAAGAGCAGAGAGATGAAGAAGGAGATGTGGCCATTTTGTGTAACACAAACATGGCTTTACTTTTGATTTTCCTCGCCTTTTTGGGTGGTTGATGTTTCTGTGCTTCTCAGCTCAAGGGGCTTGCCTGATATGGGTGGGTAACACTAACCAGGCAATAACGAGATTAAAAAAAATTAAATTTAAGATAAATTGCCATTTTACTCCTCGGTTCTTAAATTTTAGTTTCTTTTTTTATTATTTTAATATGTTAATATTTAAATAATATTTTTTAAAATAAAAATATGTTAAAAAATAACATTTAAAATACTTTTAAATAGATATAAAATATCACACAACGCACTATAATAATATTTTTAAGTTAATTTTTTATATAAGAAAAAAATATTAGAAATATAGAAGCATTTTTCAGTATTTTAATTGAAAAAATTATTTTAAAAAATAACATTTAAATTTTTTTTAAATAGATATAAAATATCACGCCACGCACTATAATAATATTTTTAAGTTAATTTTTCTTATAAGAAAAAAAGATTTGAAATATAGAAGCATTTTTCATTATTTTAATTTTTTTAATTGAAAAACATAAAAATAACATTTAATAAAATAAATTAAAAAATATTAAAAAAATAAATTAAAAAAAGTTCTGAATAGTAATTAAAGCGTCTTAAATGAGTTTTTTTAAAAATTAAACATGAAGAAAGGTATTAATTAAAGGTTTAAATTAAAATAACATTTAATTTTTTTAAAAAAAATAAAAACATCTGGACTATTACATCTGTCAAAAAATAAAAAAAACCTAGGTGCATTTTGCTAAAATTAAAAAAAAAAAAAAAAAGCTCAGACATTTTTTTGATCTGAAAAGTCAGGTCAATTGAATGATTTAATTTAAAACAAAAAACAAAAAACACGTCATCCACTCTGTTGATATTTTTTTTTTATGAATGATATATCGTTCATCTTAGTAAATAACATGTCATTTGCTAAAGTATTTTTCGATAACTTATTCCTTAAAAATCTTATTTTAACTTAATAAGGTATTTTCATTATTTTTATTTATTATCCATTTATCATTTATTTAATATTGAAGTGATTAAGATAAAACGTTAGTTTATTATTTTCTTAATATTCTATTCACTACCAAAATATCATCGCATAATGATGGTATCACATAGGGCAACTAATCGTCAAAAACCATATCATCAATGATTTATGTTTTATTAGTTATTCCATCAGTAATATAATTATTGATAGGTTTACAAATAAAAATAGCATGTCAAACAAAAAAAATTATTAGCATCCATTTCGTTAGTAAATCCATCAGTGATTAAAGCACATTACATATAGAATAAACAACTGGTAAGTTCATTGGTGATTATATATTACCAACAAAATTAAATTGTTAAAAATTTACATCTAACAATGACAAGTTTTGTAATTTTTTTTAAACTCTCCGGAACTTTTCAAGAACCCGTTTGACTACGCGTTAGAGTTCGTGTTTCTTTCAAAACGCACTAATTAAGTGTTTGGTTATAGATTGTTTGAAAATTAAAAACGTGGGTCCCACCATTTAAATGCGGCAAGACCACACTTTTTTGGAAGCAGTAAAATACTGCTTTTTTTTTCGAGATTCAACATGTAGTTGAACTTTCTAGAGATGAGTAATGTGGAATTATCAAAAACACACATTGTTCCTCGTTTAGTTCTCATTTCTCTTCTCATTCTTGTTATTCCATTTGCATTGATTTACCTTCACATCAGCCCTAATTGCGCACAACAACTCCACATTAACCATTACTATTGCAAAACCCAAAACATTAACTGATGGCTCCTTCTATTTCTGCACGTTCAATTGTCATTCATTTCTCTTTAACAAAAGGAAATGAAGAACAACTTGCAACAACCCTGAAACATGTATATAGATCAAGCGTGATTCAAGCACCAGAGCTCAAATTTCCAAAAGGTTAGTTCACTGGTTTGTTCTTATAGAAATTTTAAGTTACTTGTTGTTTATTCCAGCACAGATCTGTTTATCCCCTTTTGTTTAATCACTTGTTTATATGCTAATTTTTCCTTCGTTTCTCATTATTAAAATAAAAAGAAGACGACGAGCAACTTGTGTTCCTGCAAGCAACAACCCCACCACATATATCAACACCGTACTTCATTCAAACACCTCAGCTGTAATTTCCAATGGGTACTGTGCTTACTTCATTGGTCCCCTTAGCAATTTTAATTTTATTTTTGTTCATTGCAATGAAATTGACCTGTTTATGCCCTTTTTAATTCACTTGTATTTTACTCTCGTTGACCATTACTGCTAAAATAGTTAATTCACTTGTATTTCTTTTCGTTCTTTCAATTTGTAACCATTCTTTAATTTATTGGTGATTTGTAGAAATTTAATTTTAATGTTTTGATTTTTTATTTAAAATGATTTAAGTGGAGTTATAGTAGAATGTTGCAAATGTGTTTTGTTTATTTTTTACAGAAACTTTCAAACTTCGCTATTTCAGATTCTAATTGCCATCCATTTAGGCAAAACAGTTGTTTTCATTTATCAACAAAATAAAAGAGTTTTTATTTTCCCATATTTGAAGGAGGGCTAGTACAAGAAATTAGCTGAGTAACCCTAGCCTTTTGGCTCGTAAAAGAAAAAGGATAGAAAGAAAGAAAGTTAAAGTTGATATTATCAACAGAGTAGCAGGAAATGAACTGGGGAATTAGTGTTGTTTTTTATGGTTGAAGATTGTTGGGACACACATCGACCACTATGATTAACAATATATATATATATATATATATATATATATATATATATATATCTGTGTGTGTGTGTGTGTGTGTGTGTGTTAAAATCGTATTACACAAAACATCCCCTGCTTGCTATGTTAAATTGGTATTGTGTGCTGCTGATTTCTAAGTAATAGTAAATTAAACAAATAATTTTAGTTGCTAATTAAAACATCCCCTGCTAATTGATGAAAAACAGTAATAGGTTTATTCCACTGTGGGTAGGTTTTTATGTTCTTTCCCCTGTCAAGTTTCTTAGCTCACACTTCACATCATTCAATCTTTTTTTGAATTAGTTCTTTATTTTCTTTTTTTCATCCTTTATCAATATTAAAGTTGTTATCAGCTATAGTGAATTGTGCTTTGAATTCTTTCTTGCATTGTCAACCAAGCTGCTATAGATAATTTCCTTATTTATGTTTTCATTCCTTATCAACATTCAACCTTTTGTTATTCTTTTGTATACCTTTTACTGCACATGTAATTTACTATTATGTTACTATGTATTATGGCCTTATCAGCATTCAATCTCTTGTTCATTAGTTAATTGTTTGTTTAATTTTTCATTGCATTGTCAACCATAAGCAATGGATGGGTCTGACACACATGATAAAGCTTCTTAGAGCAAGGCAATGTTACACATGTTTTGCGACATTTGCATTACAACTATTGGTAGAGGTATGAGACCAAACACATTTTGACAAAGCTGGTTGGAAATTTGTCGTACAGTCGTTCAAAGATCAGATAGTCCTTTCATTATCAAAATCTTAGCTTAAAAACAAATGGGATGGGATTAAAAAGGACTAGAGGGTATGAAACAAATTAATAACTGAAACTAGAGTTGGTTGGTCTTTTGAACTTGGGACCATCTCAGCAACTGATGAATGGTGGCAATCAAAAATTCAGGTTAAGTTGCTGATTTGTAATAGCATCGTAATTTTTTTATCATGTTGTATTATTTATTTATCTATTAGCATTCCTAATTACTTCCAGCTGTCATTGCACAAAAAATGAGAGGAGCAAAAAAGTTTAGGCATGTTGGCATAGAGCCCTCGTTATGTGCCAAGTACGATATCATGTTTACTAACATAGTGGCCATGAGAGAATATGCTTGGACTTCTTCACAAAGACTTTTATCAGATGAAGATAATGTGGCGGCTGGAATGAGAAATACAACCAATGAGGATACTAACATGGAAGAAGGAAGTGGCGACTCTGAAAATGATGCAATCCTTGATTTTCAGTTGGGATGTTAGCAACATGGTTGGTGGAAGCAATGTCGCAAACAGTAGCAACAACCCTAGCAGTTCAAAGAGAAAGAGTCCACATCAAACTACACCTCAATTGTGAAAAAAGAAAAGGGGAACTGGAATGAGAGTAGCACTAGTTGCACGTCTGGATAAAAATTTTGAGACTGTCTCCATACCTAGAGGGATCACAGCTCTTTGCAGAGATAAAAAAAGGTTGTAGCATTGAAGAGGTAATGGAAGAACTGCACTCTATTGATGGAGTTGCCTTTGGTAGTGAACTACATACCTTTGTAACTAAATTCTTCTGTGCGAGGAGCAAGAGGGAGATGTGGGCTGCAATGGGTTGTATTGACAGAAAAATGTCATGGCTAAAAATAATGTTTGACCAACACAGACAAAATTAGATCGACAAGGTTAGTTTTTAGGTTTTTACCCTATTCATGTCTTTGTATTTATGTTGAATTATGTAGACAAGTAACATATTTAGTTGTTTGAAATATTTCCCACTGGTTTTGCAGACTTCCTGTGTTGTAAATGTTGCTAGAATTAAAAGGAGTTGCCCATGTTTTGATGTATTTCCGTAACTAAGTTTTTGGAACCCACTACCATGTATGTTTTGTTATATATGTATGACTAAATAGTGATGTTGGGTTGGAATTTCATGGATGTTAATTTCTGAATTGTAGACCTTAATTATGTGGATGCTTATCTTTCAATGGTATCTTAAATATGTGAATGCTTAACTTTGAATGTTATGTTTAGCTTGTTAAAGTACTCCTTTGCAGTTTGGTTACTTTGAAGTTGAATGGTTAGTGATAATAAGTTATACAACCAAGACTACTGCTTGTTTGTATTATACTTTGAATGTTTGGTTAGTTGATCTTGAATGGTACATCTAGGTTGCTAATTTTGAAATTTTCAGTTGGTGTATGCCATATTTGAATGTTTGGTATCTTGCTCTTGAATGGTAGTTTTTGAAAGTTAGGTAATAGTTTTTGGAATTTACTTCCATTCCTATGTATTTTTATATAAATACCAACAAGTATGGGAAGTTATGGGTTTGCATATTGTCAATTTCTTTGGGTAGAAATCGAATGTGTTAGTACCTGCAGAAGAGTGGTTGTTTCTAATTGCTGGTGTTGCTGATTGCTGCTATTTATACATATATAATAGGTAAGTTCCATTGAATTCATTAGGTTGCAGCCAATTGGTTAATGTTATGGCATGCATTACAAGTTAGTTTAGTTTCTTAGGTTTTTAAATGTTTGTTTATGGTGTGCATTGGGATAGTGAAGGGTAGAAAATCGTTAGCTTTGTTAGAGACCTCTGTCATTGTATATTCTTCTACATAATGTCATCATTGTCTTGTTCAATATGTTGAAGCAGCATTCCATAAGTAGAACCAGTTTGAATCTTGGGTAAAGGTGGCAAACATGGTTATTATTTATTGAATCAGGCAAGAGGGAAATGAAAATATTATAGTTAATCGTATGGCTCAGTTTTGGAAATGCAATTTTTAGTGATGTATGGTACAGTTGACATATTATAGTTAGCACAAGAAATAAAATACTGGAAGCAGGAAATGAAAAGGAAAAACAATTTGTTTGTGATTTGTTCATTGTTTCTGGAATTCCAATTTTGATCTGTTGAAATTCTATTTTTTATGTTGTGTATAGCAAGTGGAATTATAAATTTTGATTAGAGATAATAGGCATTTTGGAAAAAGAAATTCAATTTCACTTTCAAAGAAGGTAAAGGACTGAATTGTAAATAAATATAGCCTTATAAATTTTACAAGCCGAGCAAAATTTCATTAAACATGGAGAAAGTGAACAATAACACTTATTTTCAAGAATGCATTATCCATTTTATTTTTTTTTGGTAACAAGTCATACAATTTTCAATTATTCACAAAAAAATTTGTATGGCATGATAAATATGGATTCACACTGGTTTTCATCACTTTTTGACAGGGATTATGATGACGTACTGAATAACGTTGTCGATTATGTTAATTATGGTAATTCTTCTATAAACGATGGAGATTGCAATGGTAATCACAGTTCTGACATTAACGACGATGATGACAATGATGATTCAGATGAAGAAGGTGAGTTGTTTTGGGAAAGGGAGTTCGATGATGAGAAATTGATTTTATACACAGCATGTGCCATATCTTTATATTATAATACTTATATATATAAGGAGCCTTGTATGGATTCATATAACACTAGAATACAATGGTTGATAGAAATATTACATGGACATTGGACGCGCTGTGTAAACATGTTTAGGATGGATGCAACAACCTTTCAAAGTCTATGCTTTAAACTTGAAAACCAATATGGGTTAAAGGCATCTAGAAGAATGAGTGTTTTTGAAAAAGTTGGAATATTTCTTTATACAATAGCTTTGGGTGCTTCCAACAGGGAAGTTCAGGAGAGACTTCAACATTCAAGAGAAACAATTATTAGGTACTTTAATGAGGTTCTTAGATCAGTTTGTTTGCTCGCTACAGATTTAATTCAACCTGCAGATCCCAGGTTTGTAAACACACCGAGAGAAATTGTGAACAATCCGAGGTATATGCCACATTTCAAGGTAATATCGTTAATCATATTTGTTAATGGTGATTCGTATTTCATGAATTAGTGAAATTTAATTTTTTTGTTAGCTCAAATTGATGTTATTTTGCTAGTTAATCGTATATTAGAATTGTGTTGGAGCTATTGATGGTACACATGTCTGTGCATGTGTTTCTTTTGAATAGCAAATCCCATTTATCAGCCAAAAAGTTGTGCCGACCCAAAATGTTATGGCTACATGTAGCTTTGACATGCAATTCACATTTGTTTGGGCGGGTTGGGAAGGTAGTGCACATGATACACGAATTTTTCTCGAGGCAATTGACAATCCACGTATAAAATTTTCTAAGCCACCGAAAGGTAGTAATATGTGTATATGTGTGTGTGTATATGATAATTAATGTTATTTTTTTAATTTTTTTTTGCAATTTTCAGTTTAAAACAATTATATGTTTTTCCAGGGAAATACTACTTGGTTGATTCAGGATATCCTAATGAATATGGATTTTTTAGGTCCATATAGAGGTCAGAGATATCATTTGCAATAATTTAGGAGGCAAGGACAACCACAAACTCGTGAAGAAATTTTTAATCGTATGCATTCTTCATTATGTTGTGTGATAGAACGAACATTTGGAGTTTGGAAAAAAAGATAGTGAATCCTACAGAATATGCCTTCTTATAATTACAAGGCACAAGTTCAAATTGTTGTCGCATCCATGGCAATTCATAATTACATTAGAAGAACTTCAATGCAAGATGTGGCATTTACGGTGTCGCAGGGGGTCGCGACGTCGTCTAACGACGGCGGAGGCTCTTTTTCGTGCCTCCGGTGTGAGGTATGTTGTGTGCTGGGAAAGGTTTTTGGATTTAATCATAAAATTATGATTAATTTTTAAGAGTCGTCACCTAGTATTATGGTTATTAGGAACCTATGGTCTACGAGAGTCTGGGGAAGGGACTGGTTGTGCAAAGGAAAGACACATCACCCTCAGTGCACCTTATCTAAGGTAAGCTGCATTGTTGTTTGATTGTTTTTTTCTAAGTCGGGTTGGTTTTTTCTAAGGTTCAAGGCAGATCTCTCTTTATGAGAGAGTCTCTACCTTATCGGGTTACATCCTAACCGTTCTAAAGTCTAAATTTTAGCATCGCATTTACACCTTGTATCTTTAATACCCGAGGGCGTAATTTATTGTGTAATTTTACACCCCACAAATATTAAAGTCTACATTTGGATCCTAAAAAAAAATTGAAAAAATATTTTTGACATGTTGGCCAAATCCTAATAAATAATCATAAACCGGTTATGATATCCATTTTTGGATTTAAAAAAAAAACATGAAAAAGATGCAATGTTTTTTTTTTAATGAAAAATATGCTTGAAAAATTTTTAGGATTTAGCCGTATGCAACAAAATATTTTTTTTTTAAAATGTTTTGAATTTATTTTTTTTGAAATATTTTGTAGAAAAACCGGGTACCAGACTTGTATTTTACAGTGTAAATATACAACCCGATATTATGCAAAATGGACAGAAAAATATTTGAGAAAATTATGATTTTTTTTTAATGATTTTTGAAAAATTTTGGATTTTTTTCAAAAAAAAAAAAGGGAGGGGTTGGGTTAGACCAGCCCAGCTATTTGGGCTAGGCCAAAACTGGCCCGGCCCAATAGCATTTTAAATATTCTGCCGCTGCATGCAGAGCACGACCACAAACCCTCACCACCTTAGGTGGTTCTCCTCCCTGCGTCGCCTCCTTCTTCTTCATCGAGGCCGCTGCATGCAAAATTTTTAAATATTTTGCCACTGCATGTAGAGCACCACCAAAGACCCTCACCACCTCAGGTGGTTCTCCTTCCTGTGTCGCCTCTTTCTTCTTCATCGAGGCCGCTGCATGAAGAAGAAGGAGGCGACGCAGGGAGGAGAACCACCTGAGGTGGTGAGTGTCTGTGGTCGTTCTGGTGGAGAGGACGGTGTCTGCGCTAGAGGCTGCAATAGTGGAGGCCGACGTTGGTCACAGCTGAAGAATAAACGTTGCATGGGAGAGAGACGTTCACGGTGGCTGCTTCACCACTGGTAAACCGTCTGTTGGTGCAGGAGGAAGGATTCTATGGTGAAGCTGATGGTGGAGAAACTGGTGGGGGCTTCGGTTGGTGGCTGGAATGGCGGGGAGAGAGAGACTGCAGAAACAGGGTAGTGGGAGGCTAGTTTTTTGTCAACTTTGGACTCGGTTTTCTCCTCCCTCAGGCCATCAACTCCGCCTCTATTTATAGGCAGTGGAAGAGTGTAATCTTGTTTTCACCGGAGTAAAATTTGAGCCCTTGATTATCTTAGGAAGGATCCTAACCGTTGGTTCAAAGTAGCCTCCCCGAGTTGTCAAATTTGCAGGAAAAGGCTGCCTGAGTTGACCTCTTCACGCAGTCGCCAGCGTTGCCATGCTGTCACTCATTCTGAACAGTTCACATCGGGTTGTAGAGGAACTGTAGGGGATACATTTCGTGCAAGTTTGGTTCGATTTGATGGAGAAATCAAGCATTAAATGCACCTACAAAGTAGGCTCCCACGCTGTTTCTTTCAGATAAAACGGGGAAGACAATGAACAGTGACCATACGACGCGTCGTCTGGTCCTCTCTCTCTCTTTTTTTTCTTTAAGTAAAACGGCGCCGTTTTGGACTGAATCAAGGATTTTTACTGAATTTCAATTTAGTCCTCCGGCTTTCAATTTGTGTTAATTGAACCCCTAATTTACCATAAATGTTTGATTTAATGCAATTAAGCCCCTGATGAACTTCAATTGCAGCCCCGTATTTACGCGCCTTTTGCAATATGGTCTTTGGTCTCAGATTTTGTCAATTTAATCCCTAATTGACCATTAAACTTTCAATTTCTTCAATTTAGCCCCTGATTTTTGTCAATTAAGCCCCTACAGTGTGGCGCCTCTTGCAATATGGTCCTTGGTCTCGGATTTCATCAATTTAACCCCTAATTGACCCCAAAACTTCAATTTTCTTGCAATTTTGCCCCTGATTTAATCAATTAACTTGGTAAAAATTAAATTTGGTCTCTTAACATTCCAATCTTCTCAATTAAGCCCAAATTAAGCTCCCAAACTTAATTGTTCACCAATTAAGCCTCAAATAAAATTAATTTGACCCATTTAAAGTATAATTAAGTCCTTGCACTTAATTAAATTCTTCAATTGGACCCAAATTAATTCTTAAACATAATTAAAATTTAATTTGGCCCATGATTAAATCAAATTGGCCTATTAAAAATTTAATTATGTTCTTGGACTTAATTTTTCACTAATTAAGCCCCAAATAAAATTAATTTGACCCATTTAAAGTATAATTAAATCCTTTAATCGAATCAAAATTAATTCTCAAACATAATTAAAATTCAATTTGGCCCATGATTAAATCAAATTGGCCTATTAAAAATTTAATTATGTCCTTGGACTTAATTTTTATGCAAATTCATCCAATAATAATTTAATTTGACCTTGAATTTGCATTGTTTTCCCTATTTGTTTTGGAGTAATGGGGTACAATTAGACCCTAAATTTCCTCCAAAAATTGAAACTTAATTCCCCGGCCTACTTTCTCTATATTGCCTACCTTTATTTTATTTTTTTATTTTTATTTTGAAAAAACAAGTTATTTTTTGGGAATAACCCATAATTGGGTTATGACATACGGAGTTCGATTACCATCCTGATTTTGTGCCTGATGATTTTCTAACTGATATGGCTCAACATTCACAAAGCCAAGGACACCAAAGACCTTCACGAATGGATTATGTACGTGATGGTATTGCTCCAAGTTTAATGACACAATTATAAATTATTGCTCTAATATGTTTAGGTCTATTTGAAAAAATTTATTGGTTGTAATGTTACTTCATTAATATTATGAATTATGTCCTTTTAGGTAATTATACAATAAAATAAAATTGAACCATAATTTGTAACCAAACACATTAAACAATTTTTTTTTCAACCTCAATTTCAAGTACAATTTTAACCAAACATCTATTTTTCCAAACCAACCACAACTAAAAGCACTTTTTATGAAACTATTTTTTTCAAATCATAACCACAATAACTACCACAATACCAAACGCACTCATGGGTGGGTAACCAGGCAATAACGAGATTACTAAAAATTAAATTTAAGCTAAATTTCCATTTTACTCATCCGTTCTTAAATTTTAGTTTTTTATTAATATTTTAATATGTTAATATTCAAATAATATATTTAAAAATAAAAATATTTTAAAAAATAACATTTAAAATACTTTTAAATAGATATAAATATCACGCAATGCACTATAATAATATTTTTAAGTTAATTTTTCATATAAGAAAAAAATATTAGAAATATAGAAGCATTTTTCAGTATTTTAATTGAAAAAATTATTTTGAAAAATAACACTTAAAGTTTTTTAAAATAGATATAAAATATCACGCCACGCACTATAATAATATTTTTAAGTTAGTTTTTCATATAAGAAAAAAAGATTTGAAATATAGAAGCATTTTTCATTATTTAATTTTTTGTAATTGAAAAACATAAAAATAAAATTTAATAAAATAAATTAAAAAATATCAAAAAATAAATTAAAAAAAGTTATGAATAGTAATTAAAGCGTCTTAAATGAGTTAAAAAAATTAAACATGAAGGAAGGTATTAATTAAAGGTTTAAATTAAAATAACATTTAAATTTATTTTTTAAAAAATAAAAACATCTAGACTGTTACGTCTGTCAAAAAATGAAAAAATCTAGGTGCAATTTGCTAAAAAAATTTTAAAAAAAGCTCAAACGTTTTTTTGATCTGAAAAGTCAGGTTAATTGAATGATTTAATTTTAAAAAAAAACAAAAAACATGTCATCCACTCTATTGATTTTTTTTTTATGAATGATATATAGTTCATCTTAGTAAATAACATGTCATTTGCTAAAGCATTTTTCGATAACTTATTCCTTAAAAATCTTATTTTAACTTAATAAGGTATTTTCATTATTTTTGATTTATTATCCATTTATCATTTATTTGATATTGAAGTGATTAAGATAAAACATTAGCTTATTATTTTCTTAATATTCTATTCACTACCAAAATATCATCGCATAATGATGGTATCACATACAACAACTAATCGTCAAAAAACATATCATCAATGATTTATATTTTATTAGTTATTCCATCAGTAATATAATTATTGATAGGTTTACAAACAAAAATAACATGCCAAACAAAAAAAATTATTGGCATCCATTTCATTAGGAAATCCATAAGTGATTATAGCACATTATAGATATAATAAACAATTTGTAAGTTCATTGGTGATTATATATTACCGACAAAATTAAATTGTTAGAAATTTACATCTAACAATGGTAAGTTTTGTAATTTTGTCTAAACTCTCCAGAACTTTTCAAGAAACTTAGTTCGTCGGTAATTCCATTTCTAATTGTCATTTGGCAAAGTCATGTAATTCAATGTCATTTTGTATTTAAGGTTCGTCGGTAATTATATAAGTATTTGTATTTAATATTTTTTTAAAAAAGAATAAACAAAAAAAGGAAAGAATTCAAAAGAATAAAACTAAAATAAAAAAACCAATAATTTAAAAATATTATTGAATACAATTTACTTAGTGGATAAAAGTTGGAAGAGGAAGAGGAGGAGGATCTTTGTTGAAACTAGATGAGTGACAGGTAGACCACATGTACTAGTAAGGGTTAACAACTTCTACTCGAGGACATTCTCTTTATCCTTTAAGTCAGTGTTAATGACCTAAGTTAAGCCATCTTAGCACTAAGTCAAGTCATATGAGATTCAAATTGTTCTTGCATAATCACCTAGACAACTAGAGATTACTGGCTCAAACCTAATTTTAAGGAACCAATGGTTGATACATTACAGTTCGTACACATATCCTCATCCATAATGCCGAAGATATCATAAACTCAATTTCTATCAAGTCCATTAGAGAATCTAGCCTCCAACCACAAGTTAGGATCGAGTTCCAAACGGGTAGAAAAATCATCCTTGTGTCTCTCTTGCAATTAGGTGTTATATGTTCCTTGAAAAAAATTTAGCAAATTTAAAAAATAATAACTTAAAAAAAATTATTGAAATTCAACTTATCATGAACTTTTGAGCTCGGTTATTCATGAGTTGTTGCACCCCTTTCTAATTGTTTTTATTTTGTATATGAGTTTTAAAAAACTTCATGTGTCTTAGATTGTATCTAAGCATCGTAGCCTACAAAAGGAAGCTACCATTAGTTAAATATTCTCATATAATACAAAATTAAAAAATATATATCTTATAAAATAGAATCTTACCATTTGTTTTGCATTTGATACAAATAGAATGGATTCGTTAATGTACGTGGTAATGGAACTATGAATCTCTTTGTTTTGGTTATCTACACCAAACGATGGCTGCTGCATTAAACGCTTAGATATCATGTGCTAAATATAAGCATCCTAGATAGCCTCTGAGACACGTGGAGGTTTGAAATCCCTCCACACTGCCACGTCTTTCTAGATTGAAAAACCCTTTTTCTTTTGTATATTTCTTTGATTTTTTTACGTTTCATACCAAAAATCACACAATATAATTCTTAAAAAAAATTATATTCCATCATGATTATGAAAAATTAAAATTAAGCATTTTAAAAAATATATCACATTTTGAATTCAATCTTACCTAATGATGTTGTAATTCTCTCACAACCTCCTAACAACATTGTTGTCAGCCTCTTTCTAGAAAAGTTTTTCCTTCCATATCAATTTCATAAAATAATTAGTTTATTAAAATTAAAATATTGACTAAATTAGATAACAAGAAGAAATTATTTATAACTATATAATAACCTTGAACTTTACGAGTCAAGTATCAATCGTAGGATTCCATTCAGGATTTTTGAAAACCTGACTCAATTGAAACAAAGCCATTTCCATCAACGATTTCATCATCAATGTTATCATGTTAGTAGCCTCTACATTTTTAAACCTGAAATTCTATTCGTTCATTGAAATTAATTATTAAAAATTATTCATTGTTGTTTATTTTTTAATCATGTAGGAAATGAAAACAAACTTATATGTTGTGGTATAGCTTTTACTGAGCATTGTACTTCCTAGTATATATATCCTACTAAAAAAGGATATCACCTTTGCAAGGTGGCCTCGCACTTGACGAGCCTGTGTCGAGAAAGGGTGCTTATACCCAAGGTGCCTAATCATGGTGGACACATAACAACTTGCAACATCAGAAGCGCTGCCAAAAGAAACAACAACGCTTCTATCTATATTACTCATTAATGACCTTCTCTTCGTCATCTAAACAAATTAAGTATATAAACAAATAATTACATTATCATTATATCCTATTTTAAAAAAAAAAAAAAAGAATTAGCAACACCTCCCCTATACGGGAGACTACCCAAAAGTTTATTACCTACAAATACGCATCAATAAATAAAGCTACAAACCAGTCAGTTTTATTTATGACTACTATTTAATTAATTTATTTAAAAAATAACAAATAAAAATCATAATATACCAATTGGCCCCTACATAATCCTTGGCATATCAACTCTATTATATTAAAATAATGCTTGCTTGATCATTGATCAATAAATTCATTAGAGGATTTTAAGTGAAAATAAAAATAATTGAATAGTCTAAAATATCATATATCCAAAATTTAGTTCTACATCACATCTTAGGCACATATAAATCTTAATAATTAAGTTTGAAACCCTTGCAATATATAAGATGAAACACATATTATTCAATTAAATACAATGTTCAATTAAACACAATATTCAATTTAATTGAATTTTGTTTACATTACCAAGATTGTTACTTTAAAAACCAATCCCTCGCTTTCAATTTTGTTTACATGACCAACAATATTATTAATTATGTTGCCAAAACTTTTCCATTAGGCTGAAGATCATAAAACTCATATTATCTAATGCAAAAGCAATCATATGTTTAAGATACTAGAAAACAATACTATCCTAAGACAAATTCTTTTTGAAACATCATATTTATTTAAGTTTAATGTTTTAACAAGATATTCTTCTTGAACAATGATCATCTATGATATCTTACAGTACATATTATCATTATTATCATGAGCACTTATAAAAACTACATCATAAAAATATACTTCCTAGAAATAGAAGTTATTGTTGATAAATAAATTGTCTAAAACTTAAATTTATTTTGGAGATTAAAATACATAAAGTATGCTATAACAATGTCAACATTCTAATTTGATCCTATGTTTTTATTGCATTACCTAACTTTTTGGATTTTCAATATTCATTTGATTTGAGTTTGAGTTTGAGTTTGAATTTTAGATTTTAGTTTTTAGTTTAATCCCTAAATGAACTAATTGAACCCCTAAATTTGGGTGTTGTTTTTTTTATATGTATGACATTCAAATTATTACGAAGGATATTAGTATTCCAATAAGAAAGCTCTTAAAAAATACTTCGTTTTACCCAATTATGGGTCACACCAAAACTATGAAACTTTTGCTTATCAGATTAAAAACTGAACACAATACCCTTTTATTATGAGATCACATCACATAATTTTTCACTTGACGGTACAGATGGTACAACATCCTTTTTAACTTTACCTATAAAGAATTCATTTTTATTCTTTCTACACTTGTGATCGGGTTGGCAAGAACCTCCAGTGAAATTTTTTTTTTAAAAAAAGACCTTTTATCACCATTTATTAAGGTAAAAGCCTTGTTATTTTCCATACAATATGGACATGTTAATTTTTAATGCGTGCTCTAACAAAAAACTATCACATACACAGGAAAATCATTGATAGTCCACATCAAAACCATCTTCACCTAAAAATTATATTTCCTCAAGACATCATACATCAAAGTCTCGGGTGACAACAATTGATTCAACTCATCAATCAATGGTTGGAGATAAACATCTATATTCCTACCTAGATGATTAGGACCGGGTATGATTATGGATAGGAATATGAACTCTGGCTTCATACACATCTCTGATGGCAAGTTCTAAACCATGATTATTACCAGTCAATAATAATATAATGCAATAAATGACTCAAATGAATTGAATCTATTTATACATAACCCAACAAGTATATTTTATGGTTTTATTGAAAACTTAGGATGTACCCTATTAAGCTACTTTTAGGCTTCACCATCGGAAAAGTGCATTATGACTTAATTCACTACATCATGTGAATAATACCATGTCATCTGCTCAACAATCTTTAGAGAGATGGATAACTTTTGCAGTATAGGAGTGATTTAGAAGTATTTTAGTTTTTTTTATGTGTGACAAGAGTCTTTCCCCTTTCAGTTCTAGGTTTATACTGAGCATGCCTATAAGTTCTACACTTGGTCAAATTTGTATTTTCAAGACAGTACAAGATGCAAAAGTTTGGACTTATATTAATTTTTTAATATCTTAAACCAAGGGACTTCACATGGATTTAGTAATTTAGAAATTCTCTTTAAAGATATTCCCTTCGGGTAAAATGTTTTTTTGCCTATTTGATAATTTTATTGTAATTGATCTCAATCAATTCATGATTTGACTTGATAGTGAACACTTATGTAACGACCAATAATTTACTGTGATTTATATATGTATCCTATAATGGTTAATAAAAAATTTTCAAAAGTTCAAAAAACTTGATTGCGCCTGCATTTGATTTTTTATCTATGATTAAACATTCACCTGCATAATATTGATTTATTATCATTGCATCCATAACCATATTCCTATAATAATTACTATTATTATTACAAATCTTTACACATTGCTAAAATTAGAAGTTGACCTAACCATCCTTTCTACCATGGTCTTGTAAGAAACATATGGTTCTCTGTGTGTAAACCAACAAAAGTATTTTTCCATGAACCTTTTTTGTAGAAGATGCATCATAGAAATATATGGATTGAGAAACTTTTTTACTTTTACACCTCTGATTAGCACTTAAAAATGTATTTTTATCAAAGTTTTATATCATTATTTTGCACTTGAAGTATCAATAACTCATTAACTAAAACATGTTTTATACTAACATATCTAATAATATAAGATACCTTTAATGTATGGTAAATGTTCATCTTAAATGCAGGTCTATCACATAAATGAAAGGATTGATTGATGAGTTTAAATATTGAAATTGAAAGGACAAAGAAACGCCCAAACTTAGAAAGGAGATGCTGATTTAGTCCAAACTGGAACACTGTTAGGTAATTGGGTCATATCTGGAGCTGTAGATCTCGGATTTAGGTTTGCTTTATATGGATGGAAAGCTAAGACATAGGCCTAAAACTTTTATGGGAGTCCAAGATTTAAAAAGGCCATTTTTAAGTCCAAATTGTAGCAACAACAGAGAAGTTCGAATATGTCTTGTAGCCCAGACACTATTTAGTGTTTAACCCATATCTCGAGTTCTAGAAACCCAAATGACCTTAATTTTTTTTTCTTGGAAAGCTTAGACAATTTCCTAGAACTTTCATGAGTGGTTCAAATTCGAACGTTATCAATGATGTTTTGTTCAGACAAGAAGATAAGAATTGTCACCAAGTCAAGATGTGGCCACCCACTCAACAATTAGTCATCAAATCAATAGTTCCAAATTTTGACCAATAAAAGGAGGCATTTGCCATGCATTTAGGCATCTTGGTTGTTTAGATCAAGATCATTCTCTTTATTTCTCTCTTTATATTTTTGTAATGCTTAAGTTTTGCTTTCATTAATATCTTGTTTATGCTTTTCATTTTCTTTCCTTTACTTAGTTAACTTGTATGTTATTTATATTCTTATCTTGCTTATTTATGTTTCTCTTCTTCATTATGTTTAACTAAGTTTATTATGTCAAGGTGAAAAGGTTACACTAATAGTGTAAGAATAAGTATAATATAAACTCAATATGGATTTCAATGTTTATATCTTAAACAACTTGTTATTAACATGTCTTATCATTTTTATCTTATTAATTCTTAATACCTTGCTTGTTAAATGGTTAATCTAGATTTGTGTTGTATAACACTTGGTACAACAAATGCTTAGCACTTTCATAGCTCAATTGTATGATATAACCTACATCTATGCTATAAAAGGAACTTGATTTGTTGTTAACATAAGTTAGCATCATGAATTCTTGACAATATTTAAAAAATTGGTGTTACTTAAATAAGATAATTAATATGATCATGTTAACAATTTATAATGAGCTATTAATGACAAATTATCCAATTGAAACCTCTTTTGTGTGTGGTTTCCAGTTGAGTAATAAAAAGAATTTATATTATATTTGTTTGAAATATCATTAATGGATCCTCTAACCTTGTCATTTATTTTTATCATTGTTTAATCCTCACATTAATCAAACATCTCAAAGTTCTCTTTAACTTATTATTATTATTGTTATAGTTAACCTCCCTATGGTTCGACATCAGTCTTGCTGGGTTATTTATTACTTTGAGATTCCTACATTTGAGAGAAGACATCAATCTTTTGATCGTGTCAACCTCTTACATGAATATTTAATACCATATACACTAATATTTTTCAGATTAGATAATGTGTAATTAATAAAATCTTCAACCCCGTTACAATAATTCGCTATGCGCAACCCTTCAGGTAAAACTCGATACATACAAGAACAATCATTCATTACTGATATGAAACTTATATAGAATATTGATGACAACATGTTTTAATTAATAATGTTAACAAAAACAAATAATCAATACTTAATTAATTAGTTATCATTTATTGAATTCAAAATTATTCAATCTATTTTAATAGTACCCTTTAATGATTATCAATATTCTCCAAAAAAATTCAAATACCTCCAAATTTATCTAAATTTTCAACTTAACGATAAAATCAATAAAATATGGAACGTACTCATTAAATAACTCATTATTTATTTCATTATAAAATACATATGTTACAAAATCAAACTCAGTTTCATCAAATGACAAACAAATATAGTTTTTTAAAATCTCAAATAAACCCTAACATATACAAATAATACATTTATACAATAAATTTCTATAGAAAAAACCATAAAACAAGTAAACACACTAACAAACTACATATACTATATAAAATAACAAAATTTTAACATAAGAAAATGAGTAGTTTTGTTTACTTGATGTAGCGGATCTTAAAAAAAAAAAAAAAACTATAACATAGATATTGACAGACTGAGTGTTAGGGTGGATGAATTTGTAATGATTAGATCTTGATTTGTGATAAAATAGGGGAAATGTGTTGTTTTCTCCATAACAAAACATATAAAGAAGAAGAAATGAGAGAAGGGGAGAGAGGAGTAGTTTGTCGGGTTATAACTTAAATATTACCAACAAATTCACAGACAAATCATATTTCCATTTTTTTCATACCTTAATTTCTAATTGTAATCCCCTCGATGTTTATCAATAAAAACAGCTACGTCATTTTATGTCAGTAAATGTTACTCTAATTTAGTGATGTATTTTTTCTATTAGTGTTTCCATTTTTATTTGACAAATTAATAGGTAGTGATTTAATAATAATAATAATAATAATAATCTCCTATTTTTTTTGAATAAATAATTATGTAATTCTATATTTTATAAGTGGGTCAAACTGTAATTATTACCTATATAATTCTTTAAAGGTACAAAGAAAAGACAAAACATGAAGATGGTTTTTTTTTTTCCCTGTCTATTGAAAGACTTTTTGCATTACTGTAATTTTTTAGTATTAAAATGTACATGTGCATTTGTGTGCAAGGTATCTATGTGTGGAGTGTGTAAGCATATCATTTCCCATCCAATTAACCCAAAAATATAAAAAAGACTCTGATCCATAGTCCATACCATAAACTATATTTTTTAACATGTGAGGGTTAGAAAATCATCAGCAAATTATTAAAATTAAAGTTTTTAAATCTAATTAAGTAGTTAATCCGATCTAATATAAGAGTCATAAATTTTAACCAAATCATCAAAATATTTTATATCAACCCTAATTATATATATATATATATATATATTAAAATGATGGAGTTTTTATTAAAAATAAATAAATAAATCATCATTTATATTTTAAAAATAATTATGTTGGTATTAAAAATTACCAACAAAACTGCTAGGAAATATCTAAAGCAACAAATCTAACTCTTTTTTAACCATTTTATTAGGAAAACCTTAATAAAATTGTAAAGTAATATAAATATAGAGCATCGAAAATAGCCCTAGAAGTACATTTACACAAGTGTGTAGCAAGGAGAGAATTTTGTGGAAGAGGCCCGAAGGCACACCTTAAAATAACAAACAAACCTTCATGACATGTCATGGAGTGCCAAGAATCGGAGCATAACAACCAGGAAAGCAAAGCCAAGGCCAAAGAAAACGGTTTCATTTATATTTTTATCTGTCATTTACTATCATCTGCATCCCATTTTCTTCTCCTCTTATTCCGTTACTAAAACCCTCGTCGTCGTCGTCGTCCTCGTCGTCGTCGTCGTCCTCGTCGTCGTCGTCGTCATCTTTGCACCAAATCCTCAGCAGAAGATTTCCTGCTCGTGCATGTGTCCAAGATATGAAGGGACTCTTCAAGCCAAAACCCCGGACTCCCATGGAGCTTGTGCTACAAACACGTGATCTTCTCATCTTTCTTGACCAGAATACCGAAACTCGAGAACGCAAGCGAGAGGAAAAGGTACGTTCAGTATGCACTGATTATTCTTTCTTTCTCAATTTTTTTAGATCGATATCTTATAGATATTTAATAATGATGAGCAGATGTCTGAGCTGGGCAAACAGATTCTGGAGATAAGGATAGTTTTATTTGGGAATGGACAAGCAGAGCCGAATCCTGATGCTTGTGCGCATTTGGCTCGGGAGTTCTTTAAGCATGATACGTTCCGCCTTCTCGTTGTTTGTCTTCCAAAACTCGACTTGGGGGTAAGCTCATCAACCAAATATATATGCTTTCTTTAATTATTATTATTATTATTATTATTTTATGATTGATGAGACCGGTTTTGTGGGTTTCATGAGCACTCTTTGTTAATTTCAGGCACGTCAAAATGCTACTCATGTTCTAGCAAATTTGCAGAGGCAACGAGTTGGTGGGCGGTTGATTGCTTCCGAGTATCTGGAAAATAATTTAGACCTTATGGATGTTTTGCTCCCTGGGTAAACCAAAAATAAATAAATAGACTTTTGCTGTCAAGAAACAATACTTGTGGTTGTGATGTGTTCAAATTTTTTTTTTTCCTTACTAATTTCCTGCTAATGTGATTAGTTATGAAGATGGTGACATTGCTCTAACTTATGGTGCAATTTCGAGGGAGTGCATTCGTCATCAGATTGTGGCTAGGTAAGTTATATGATTTGGATTTTTTATTATTTGACTCTCTGAAATCTTATCAGCAATGGTCAATGATGAACGTTTTCATTAGCTATGTGTTTACTGGCTAAGGTTCAGATTTTGTTCCTGGTCAGTTTTGTTAGTCTTTAGAGACAATGGAGGGTTAATTATAGTTGAAATGAAGGCCGGATTCTTTTGCTGCAGAAAACTGAGGTGCTGATCTTGTTGTTGCTTCTTGTAGGAAATTTCTAGGCATAGTTGGCCCTCTTAAATGCATATTATCGTTCAGATTATATTCAAACTAGTAATTAGTATTTGGTTTTGCCTTGCAATCTAAGACGCAGTCCAGAAAGTTCATGATGAAGATACGAAATGCCTCCATCATTATAATAGGAAACACAGAACATAGCTAGGAGGTAATCGATCACTAACTTTTCCTGCAACATCTATTTTTTACCTGACCGAAACTTGTAGCACAAAGTTGTTGGCATTTTGTCTTTCTTCCCTCAAATAGACAAAATGAAGTAAATTTAAGACATCATAGGTGTATGCCAAGGGTAGCCGTGTTACCATTTTTCATTTTTATTCTGTAGTTCGACCACACTAGCTTCAGAATTGTCAAATATGGCTTAATTTCTGCTTTAGCACAATTAACGTGATCTATTTCAATAAATCTTATTGATTTCTCAGGTACGTATTGGGATCAGAGTACATGAAGAAATTTTTTACCTACATACAAATTCCACATTATGACATAGCATCAGATGCTCAGTCAACTTTTAAAGTATGTTGAACAGCTCTTTTACTTATTTATGTTCTTACATCTAAAATTGGTGTGCATATCGTGCTGGCAGAAAACTACTGCTTGTATTCTTCATAGACTAAGAGATTACCGATTTGATGTAACATTAGATCCATTAATGCTTTATTTTTCTAATCTATCTTGGAAGCCTTTGCAGCTGCTCTTACCATCAAAATATTTATGTAAATGATAAATTTGCAGGATTAAGAACTTCAGGATAAGTTTGTATCAGGAACATAATTTCTACTAGTCCTTACATGTGTTCATTGAAACCTGAGCAGGCAAAAAACCTTCGACCTCCACAATAACCATATTTTCTTTTTTGTTTTACTGTCTTCGCTATCTTCTACCTGTGGAGTTGGGATCAAGCTTCTAGCTCAAATAGCCTACCATTTATCTATCCATCATCCTATGGCCTTGTCAGGTTTAACCAGAATGTTTTGTGTTTGGATTTCTTGATGTATGCAATAACTTATTTATCTACACAATCCACACTCGGATTGTGTTTTAATATGTCAGTTCTATCAATAATCAGTATATTTGCCTAATGTTGTGCGTGGAACTTGTTCTTTTGTACTATTGTTCTTCATATGTTTCTAATTTTAAGAGTATGATCACTGACCCACTGCCACATTTTCACAGGAGCTCCTGACAAGGCATAGATCAACTGTTGCAGAATTTCTTTCTGCAAATTATGACTGGGTAAGCAGTTTAATCAATATCTCCTTTCTAGTCCAGTGAGGTTTACCTATATACATATATTACAGCAACTTGTAAAGTCTTCTCAAAGAACATGAATAGTGGATGATCCAATACAGCAGAGTGTCAACTAGTTTCACTGCTAAAATCAACAGCACTTAAGACATTGAACTGGAGGTAGATTCAGAGATATTTCATTATTGCCATTCATCCCTTACATGTTCATAATACTGATCTTATTAAACAATATTGTTCCTAGGATCAGTGAAACTTCATAAACAAATGATGTGAACTTGTTTAAGAATTATTGCTGGATTAGAAAGATCACCCTTCATCAATGACAGAGCCAGCTAAAAGTTTAACTGGTTGAGTTAGTTAGCAAGAGGTTTTCATTTACAAAGGAGAGGTTCGAACAGAGACCTCTTGGGAGAAAAAGGATACTAATGATAGCTAAGCCACATCTCATTGGCAAGCAAGAGCTTTTAAAGCTTTTCATCTGAAAATGGATGGCATCGTAAAAAGGAGGCCGCTGACAGCTCAGAACAGACTCTGCTTGAGGCATTGGAATGACAGTTCTATCATTCATCCCTCACATGTTCATAAGACTGATCCTATTATAAATTGTTGTTGCTAGGATCAATGGAGCTTCTTTAATAGCAGCTGTGAAATTGTTTACAAATATATTTCTGGATCAAAGATCGTACTGTAAGGCATTCTAATTAAAAGATCAACTAATTGAGTTTTTTAGATGAGCTTCTTAAGCTTATTCATCTGAAGAGGACGGCGTTGTAAAAAAGAGGATGCTGATTACTCATACCAGAGAGCATTAATGACAACCATAGGCATTGCTTATAATTTATGCTTGCAAAAATACCAGTTTGAAGTGGTATCAGACAATCTGTAGAATTATAAGACCAAAGTAATTGGCATGGATGTCACTTGGAGGTGATAAATACTGACCCTGTATAATCTCCATGTTGATGGTGTGATTAAACATAACATAACCTTAGTTACTTACCTTTTTCCTTCCATTTTGTTAGTGATTAATTCCTATTACCAATATCTTACGTGACAACAAATTTTCCCTTGTTCCAGTTTTTCCAAGGATTCAATTCACAATTGCTACAATCTCCCAGTTACATAACCAGAAGGCATGCTGTCAAGGTAATACAAGATTCACAGGAGCAATCTAAAGTTTGCATCATTTGTTGATTTATATTTGTTTTGATAAAATCATCTTCGACCAAATTTATTTATATTGATTTTCTATAAAAAAAAAAAAAGAGGTTACAGTGGTATATGTCTAAATCCCATTGCTGGGAATTAATAAGCTCAAATATTTGAAAGCAGCTATAAGCGTGAAAAAAAAAGTGAAATGGGAAATCCTTTTTGATTTTATTTTCTCTGAGGGTTTTCCTTCGTTGTTGTTTTCCCAAAAAAAAGAAAGCAGAGATATTTGTTAAGGAGAAATAGAATACAACATCTTTTCTGACTAGCGTATAATGTGCTTCAGCTGTTGGGATACATGTTACTTGACCGCTCAAATTCTGCTGTGATGGTTCGGTATGTGAGTTCATTGGAGAACATGAGGATCTTGATGAACCTTTTCAGGGTATCCCCCCCTCCCTCTCTGATAACCATATTTGTACACAGCATGTACATGTGTTTGTATAAAATCTTAGTACTTCTATACCACTATAAATCTTGGTTCCTTCATTTGCAGGATTCAAATAAGACAATACAACTGGACACGTTTCATGTGTTCAAGGTAGTGTAGTAAGATATTTGGATATTGTAGATATTTTGTCTGCTTTTATTGATCTGTCATATTTTAATTAACCTTTTGTAAATGATAGTTATTTGTAGCAAATAAAAAAAAGCCTCCTGAGATCATCAGTGTACTTGTTACAAATAGAAGCAAGCTTCTTAGGTTTCTAGGCGACTTCAGCATTGATAAAGGTGAAAGTGGTATAATTAGAAAACGAAGTTCTGAAGTTTGTAGTCCTTGTTACCTTATACTAGATTGCTAATGAAAACAAGGATATTAATTCTGCTTAATTATTTTCAGAGGACGAACATTTTGAAGCTGACAAAGCTGAAGTCATCAAAGAGATTGCCACTCTAGAAATCATCGGTGAGCGCTCATGCACAGATGCAGATGATTGTGAGGTTAAGTCTTAAATTGTCCTTAAATTTACAACATTTTTGCATTTGGGAAACTGTTTAGGATCTAGTTTATCCCTGGTCTTTGTTACTTCTGCTAGAACTTGTACAAGAGTGTTCCTATTTTATTATATGTTGGTTCTGTTTAGAATAAATGTCTTTGAAGCACCTGTGCCTTTAGTCAAACCGCATTTCAGGTGCTACTAATTGTTTCTTCCCCTCGTCGAATACCATAAAATCTTGTCAACCATGAAAATCTCACCTCCAGAAAATCCCATCTTCCTATGACTTAAAAGGAGTAGTCTTCCGAAACAGTTTTCATGATATTTTTGAATAACCACATAGTTTTCCGAAATGAAGGTTGACATTTTCCAAAACCGAATTTCTACTTCTTATTACTGCTTTCAGACCGCATGACTCAACAGTTGTTGGAAACTTTCTATGCCATGACAGGATGCTTCCCAATCATCGCCTGCTCTTCCATTAATCAGATAATGCGTGAACCAGAGAATGACAGATGCCTTCTAGAGCTCCTCCCACTCTGGAAGTGCTCAGGGGTCATATACATATTATTACATTTCAATAAAGTGCTAACTGGGCCATGCTAGACTTCATTTTAAAAAGTTATGTGGCTACAATTGGACCAATCCCATGTATGACAAACCGCCAAAGGCATCAGGTACTGCAGACCTGACAAGGAGATAAAACCAGCTTTCTAATCTCACCCTCGACTCCACACAAAAATACAATAACCAAAGAAGACTATGATGATGCTACCCTCCATCCATCCCTGCCTGCCTGCTGGCTAGAATATGGCAGATCGCAGAATTTCCCAAAAGAATAAATAGCAGGGCTGTATTTGTGAATTATGACCAAATAAAACAAGTACAAGCTCTATTAAATCATATATGTGATCCAAAAATACATCAACCGTCATGTAATAGAATGCCGAGAAATAAAAATAAAAAAACCGGAGCTCGCTAATGAACTTCTAATCAGGTGGTATACATAGAACACAGAGCATGTTAAGTGATGTTAAACCAGCCATCAGTTACGCAGTCTGCTGTGCCCTGGAGCCATATACATTTTCTCCATTAACATGCCTATCAGAACTTGCAGCTTTCTTTCTCTTGATCACAATGAACCAAGTTACTGCTTCCATAACAGCCGCCACAACCACAAGAAATATTAGAACACCAGTATAAGCCTTTTTCCAGTTATCCTCACTGTCCAAAACATCAAATCCCTCAAAGATGTTAGCAATGCTCAGAATCACGGTAGTATATCCGATGGAGTGGTGGTATATGTTCCAATACAGTCTGTATTTGTGGTCTGGCTTTGGCCTCAAAAGCAAGGCAAGCACCTGCAAACAGGTCGGCAATGCATTACTTGTGAGAAGACTAAGCTACAAGGTAATTTTTACATTACTTGAGTACAAATTACAGTGGGGACATCGGTTTTTTTGCCGGAGAACAGAGAGCCTAAAAAAGTAAGTCCATCTATTTTTACTTTCTGTTTCTTCCCTTTTGAAATAGGGTGGATGGTTTCTAAAAACGTTGATGGAATGGGACGTTGCAACCAGATGCCGGTGGCTGATCTTGAAAATATCCTGCATTAATTGAGTATGTTTGAAAACAACATGAAGAACATGCTGACTTTTCAGGCATGCTTTGATACGAGGAAAGAAATCTAGAAACTATCGATACCATGTTGTACTAATGGAGGCTGAAAGAAGTTTAATGACAATCAAGTTTCAATTAATTGCTCTAAGCTAGAAGACAGGAAAAAAAAAAAAGAGCGATGTGCTAGTAAATACCTGAAGGGTTCCAAGGGCGAAGATGATCATGCCAAGATTTCTGTGGGTATCATAGGAAATTCCAGGACTATCGCTTCCGAGTTTTATACCAGTCGCCCATCCAGCAATCCCGACAGCATAACCGGAAGTTTGGCAAGTAACATGCAGGTAAAACCATGCTGGACCTGCTGACTTGAACACCTTCAGGTACCTTGCTATAATGATTCCCACAGGCATAAGAATTCCCCAACTCACTGCATTTAATACTCCATGAACCTGAAAAAAAATCAATTAAATCACCTTTAGAATCACAAGTTAGAAAAAAAAAAAAAAAAAAGTTAAACCCATGCCCTGATATCATCCTCCTCCTATAGCTATACATACTGCATAATTAATTGACCGTCCACTTACATTTCTCTTTCGTTGTTTTGAGGTGGTTCCACCGGTTGTTGTTACTGATCCATTTATAAAATCTACAGTCCCCATCGATTTCCCATTTTGTCCGTTGGTTGGATGTTGACCAGGATTACCTCCGTTCAGAGGACCTTCTTGCCAAACCTGGTTGGTCAAACGCAAGCTATCTGTAAGCTGAAGTGTTGCAAATATTATCATATCCCCATTGGAGGAAAACTCCGCGGCAATACTGGGGACATCGAAACTCAATCTACCAGGTTGCATGTTTGGGTTATCATTTAACTGGGTTGTGTAAGCAAGAATGGAGCCATTGGGGTGCTGGAACGCTACAAGAGCCTGTGAACCAGCCATCGCTCGCCGGCTAGGATTTAGAGCCCATGATATCCAGTTAGATGTCGATGCTCCAGATTTGCGAAACGCAATATCAGCTGTCAGGTTCGATGGGTGGTAATTCCAGTGAAGAGAACAGCTCAACTGTGGAAGGTCATTGCAAGTGCTGTACGATCGGTTTCCAGAGAAAGTATAGTTCCCGCAAGTTTGAGCCAGAGATGGGACACATAAGGAGATCAATAAAGTGCAAGACAACAACAGAGTTGCTAAAGACTTATCCATGGCTGGTTGCTGCTTATAGAAGCAGGGATTGATGTCAGGGATGAGATGCCGACGTACAGAGGAAAAGCAAGTTTCAGCCCCTAAATGGAATAGCTACAGAAACTGTTTCCTGATGAGATTCTGGTTTCTGCGGGTGGATGAGAGAGTTGTGAATCCAGAAACTTGAGATTTATAGGATTCCTCTTGTAAGAAGAGAGGAGGCGTCTTTCGAGGAAGAAGTTATCGAGGGAAAGTGATATATACAAAACTGCCTGGATTAGCTGTGCATGGTTTTCAACAGATGCTTCTATAAAAATAATCTCGACTCAGTTCTTATCTATTTTACATTTCCTCATCTATCAATGGATTCTCAGTTAGGTTCTTGTGATAGTTTTAGTTAATCATAATATTATATAATAACTTGAGACTCATATAATTTTATGTATGAATATCACGTGAAATAGTTTGATGGTTTATATAAATATAAAGAAATTACGTGAACTTCACATTAATACTGATAGTTCTATTAACGCAATGATTGAGAATTCATCGATACATTAACGATTTAAATAATTTAATCGAGATTGTCTCATCTTTAGGAGGCCTTGCTGTGAAAGCAAGAAATCATGAGAGCTTTGTCTTGGCCACTTGTTGCTGTTTATTTAGGAATTTAAAGTATTTTTTATTTAAATAATTATTAATATTTTACTTTAAATGATTATATTTTGGACTTATTTATTAATTTGATGTGTTGATATTAAAATTAATTTTAAAAATTAAAAACATATTATTTTAATACACTTCTAAATTAAAATTACTTTAAAAAACAATAACACCACCCTTTCAAATACTTCACGTTACATTAAAATATATATATATATATATATATATATATATATATATATATATATATATATAGTGATTGTAAAAAAATAATAATTAAAAAAAAGAGGCGTGTGCCTACCACAACCTGCAACTAGCTGTCAACCCGGCCATTGATGCTTCTCTCAGAGCAAAAGATACATACATACATATATATATATATATATATACATACATACATACATACATACATATATATATATATATATAGTGATTGTAAAAAAAATAAAAATAAAAGAAAAAAGAAAAAAAGAAAAAAAAGAGGCGTGTGCCAACCACAACCTGCAACTAGCTAGCTGTCAACCCGGCCATTGATGCTCTCTCAGAGAAAAAGATATATATATATATATATATATATATATATATATATATATATATATATATATATATATATAAAAAGATGGATATGATGTGTTTGCGTGACGTCTAAAGGAGTGGAAAGGGGGGACCTACGGCAGCAAACCTTTCAAATCCCATTATTGTATTCATTTCCTGTTTTGTCCACAACCTCTATAAAATCATTTAGTTTCAAAATTCATTTTCAAACAACCCATAATCATATTCATATATGTTTTAAAAACATTTAAATAAAAATTATTCATATAATGAGGTGTAATATATATTATATACATAGATATTTTTTTTCTAATGTACAAGTGGATATATAGTATATTAGATAGATTTGTTAATTAAGAGTCCACAATTCTTAAATATTCTTAAAAGGAGCGTTAAGAACATTAATAAAATAATAAAATTTTCACTGAAGTGGTGGTAGTACAAATCTTGGTTTTTGGTAGTACAAGTTTCTCTTTTTATTTAAAATTTTTTTTTTGAAGTATGATTATAATTATTTTTTAAAGTATTTTTTATATTAAAATATATTAAAATAAAATTTTTTTTATTTTTAAAATCAGCGCATCAAAACAATTTAAAATATACAAAAAAAATTAATTTTTAACAAAAAATAATAATAATTTAAATTTTTTGGGAACGCAGTTACACCGTATTTTCAAATGGTGTCTTAGTATTATGATAACTGTATTTTTTATTTAAAAATATTTGAAAATAAAAGGAATATTAATTTAAATTAAAAAATTAAATTTTAAATATTGTTAAAACATAGTGTTACAAATATAAATAGAACATTCTCATTAGTAGAAGTACAAATCTTGATGTGTTGGAAGTACAAGTTTCTTCTCTTAATAGTAAAAAAGTAATAAGACCACTTGCCTTATCATTGATTATTCCCATGAAATCAAGAAATGCCGGTGTATAGAGGGTGTTAGATGTTGTGGTTGACTGTAATTTTATAAGTTTTTTAAATTTTTATTTTTTATTTTAAATTATATTTTTGTATTATTTTTATTATATTAATATCTAAAAATAAATTTTAAAACATAGAAAAAATATTATTTTAATATATTACTAAATAAAAAACTATTATTTTCACAATCACCCCCACTACGTAAGACACGCGCACAACGGCGTAAGCGCGTTGACTGAAGTCTCAACTACTGTATATTTGAATTCTTGTGGGCTTGTCAGGTAACGTGGAATTTGGAATTATGAATAGAATAAAATATATGTGTGTGAATGGAACATTTTGTGAACTTCCGTTTGACCCACTGGATCTCGAAGACTTTCCGGTGACGTTGTATGAGGTTAGTCGGGTGACTGGGACACGGTGGATGCTTTGCTTGCCGTGGTGGTCCAGCTTAACAAAGTGCGAGCATACAACCTTGTCTAACTGGCGAGTTTAGAAATATTGCTGTAGTTATTTTTAAAAATATTTTTTATTTAGAAAAATATATTAATAATATATTTTTTAATTTTTAAAAATTATTTTTAAAATCAGTATATCAAAATAATTTAAAAATATTAAAAATATATAAATTTAAAACAAAAAAAATAAAATTTATTTAAAAATACTTTTGAAACACAATACCAAACATGCCATGCTTTCTAGATATTTGATATTCTAGAATTGACAACAATTAAAGTTAAAATTAAAACTAATGACCATGGCATGTTTTTTTTATTTTTCCTAAGTTGCTTAGTTTTGTTTTTATTTTTATTTGATCTTTTAAATTTTAGTTTATTTAAGATTAGGATTAATGATTTGACTTGGTTAACTTACGGAAAGTTTCTTACAATGTTTAAAAAATAATCTGAAATTAAATTAATGTTCAGTTTGGCAAAACCAAATTTAATTTTAATGATTAAATATAATTAAAATTGTGAGGACGACAACTAATATTGGGAAAAAAATCACATAATCTATTTTGTGAGGGTTCCTGCATCTCTGGGTGTGTGTTTAGCATTTTTAGTCCCTAGACAAATTCAATGTTGAACAAATTCACAACCTCCGAGGTCTTTGCATTTTGATGCAATACTTCATTTTCTTCACGTTTTATTCCTTGAGCATGAGAGAGGAGAGAAGGTATCCGGAAAACACCAAAAAAGAAAACAAGGTTGGTTTGTCCGATTCCAACAAAAAAACATGAGCAAACTTGATGTTAAAGTGTTCATCTTTACAAGAGAAGTGCATTTAAAGGTGTTTTCGGTTTCTATATGGGAAAAAGTAAATCACTCCGGAGATAGAGTTTTTAGCATGTTTTATTTTGTGTTTATAAACATTTTGTTTTGTGTTTGATAAATTTGGTTTTTAGGGGTTTTAGAGGTTTTTATTAGGTGATTTTTATTGAAAATTTATTTAAAATCTTCAACGATATTACAACAACTTCTACAGCTGTTGAATTCTAGGTAGACAAGCGACAAGTTGTCCATCCTTTTAAAAAAAATAATAAATTGGCCAAGGTACATGGGCCTGCTCAAACCCATGCACTCAAGCTTGTTCGTTTTACGGCACAGGAGAGAAGGTATCCGGAAAACACCAAAAAAAAAAAAAGTTGGTAAGTCCGATTCCAACAAAAAAACATGAGCAAACTTAGTGTTAAAGTGTTCATCTTTACAAGAGAAATGCATTTAAAGGTGTTTTCGGTTTCTATATGGGAAAAAGTAGATCACAATGGAGATAGAGTTTTTAGCATGTTTTATTTTGTGTTTATAGACTTTTTGTTTTGTGGTTGATAAATTTGGTTTTTAAGGGTTTTAGATGTGTTTTTTAGGTGTTTTTAATTGAAAATTTATTTAAAATCTCCAATGATTTTACAACAACTTCTATAGTAGTTAAATTCTAGGTAAACAGATGACAAGTTGTCCATCCCTAAAAAAAAAGTAATAAATTGGCCGAGGCACATGGGCCTGCTCAAACCCAAGCACTCGGGCTTCTCGTTTTAAGGCTTAGGCCCGCACATGTGGCTTGTGTTTTTTTTGTCCTTTTACTTTTTTATGGTTACTTTTTTTTTTTAATGTGATCCTTTTATATCTATTTGATTTAAAGTTAGGGTTGATGATTTGTCTTGATTAACTTCGCAAAGGTTTCATTTTTCTTTTTCTTTTTTCTTTTTTTTGTCAATTTCATTTTTCAACATTGAATTTTTGTTAGTTTTTTATTGATTTTTTTTCTCAATTTTATTTTTCAATATTTGGTTGATTAAGAATTAAACTTTATAATTTATTTTAGCTTTCTTTTTATAGGGTTATCGCTGCCTTAAACAAATATTTTGATATTAAGTTGGTGCTTGATTTTATGAGTATTCTATTTTTGTTATCATATGGTTAAATAAAGAATAGTCTAAATTTTTTTAAAAAAAAAAAAACAGTGGAATTCACAACCTAAGTTAAGTGTTTGATGGGTGAACCCGAATTGATCTGAATCGATCCAATATATCATTATCTCAATATTTTTTAAAAAAGATGAGTCACTTTAGTCTTTTTTTTTTTTTTTAATTTTCATAAAGCTAAAAAACACATTAATGCCTACTGTACATTAGCCTATCTAATTATATATAAGCTAAAAGGCATTAGCCCTTCATTGTGCGAATCCATAGTGAAGGGCTAATTTTGTCCTTGGTGGGCAAGGTTAGCTTTAGGGGTACATATGTCTTTTCCATGAGGCTTATCAGTAGTTATGTTAAAGAAGGGTGTTAATTAGTAATTTCATGTTTTTTCTACAGTATAATTACCAAATAACCCTTTAAAACTATTCCCCTTGGTTTAGGGACTTTTCGGGTTTTTTCTATTTTTTTATGTATGTCAACTTAAATATCCCTAAAAATTAAACTCTCTCTACTATGGATGCGAGGTCATTTTAGGTTTTTTCCTATAGATTTTTTTGGTAATTAACATGTGGGGTTAAGAATGATTTTGTGTGTGTGTGTTAATTTTAAATTCAAACTACTAGCATGCACCAGCAAGTAGGTGTCATTTGCGCGCTTTGGGTGCTACGTGCGTCTCACCACCCCAATCACGGTGGTAAGACGTGTGTTCGTTGACGGCACGCGAAAGAGCACCAACACAAAGTTTTTCCCTTCCTCCCTCTTTTCCTTCTCTACACTAGAAAAACGTGCTAGCATTGAAAAAAACAAAACAAAGTCTAGCTATTTGTTTGTTAAGTTAACTTACGTCATTTTTTTTCATTGCAATGTATTTGGTTTTGAATCAGTTATTGAGTTAATTTTTTTTTCAATTTCATCCCTTGATACTTTAACTTTATATCAGGTTTGGTACTCATTCTTTTAATTGCAATGTATTTGATCTTGGATCATTTATTACGTTAATTATTTTTTTCAATTGCATCCCTTTACACTTTATTTTTATATTAGATTTGCTTCTCATTCTTTTAATTATGATGTTTTTAGTCTTGAATCCTTTATTGAATTAATTTTTCTTTGGATTTCATACCTTAACATTTTATTTTTAAATCAAACATGGTCCTTATTTTTTTTATTGTTATTTTAATTTGTTTTTATCCTTTTTCTTAATTGAATTTTTTTTCCAAATTCATCCCTTATGATTTGATTTTTGTTTTCTTTTTGTGTCAAATTTCATTCTCTTTCTTTTAAAATGTACATTTTTTAAATCATTTTTTTAAAATTTTGTTTTTTTCATGTTGATCCCCAATTATTTTGGTTGGTTAGAATTTTACATTGGTATTTTTTTTTTTTTTTGCCTTTTACTTTGTGATCCAACCTTATGATCTATATCATAAATTTTGAAGGTTGGATCGGGTTTGCTTTAGTTATTTTGAATTATTTTTTAAAATTTCATCTATTATTATTGAGTTCATTGATAATTGATTTTCTTTGTTTTTTTCTTATGCATTGGATTCTTTTTTGAATTTGGATTTTCTTTTCAATTTTACACTTCAATTCAATATTTTCTTACATTTAAGGTTTGACATGATACTACTCGCGGGTTTTGACTACCTTACTTGATTTTACTAGTACTTTGTTTCTTAATACTTTTTTTTCATGGATTTTGTTTCCCGGTTTCATCATTCTATAATTTGATTCATGGAGTTTGATGATCATTATTTTTTTAGTTCCTTTTCTATTATGTTGAGTCTTTGATTTTTTTTTTCGCTCTTTAAAATACAATGATAGCATTTTGGCATTGTTTTTTTCAACTGCAAAGAAATTGGCCCGGTCCGTGGCGAAGCACGGGCCATTAATATATTATCTTTTTATTTGAAAATATAAAATGAAAAAAATTTGAACTAGAATCATGGAAATATATTTAAAGATTCAAGAAACATTGGAAACATAAGGTAATTAAAGGCTACAAGGATTATGATAAACTCAATAGATGGGGCATGAGTTGAAGACTATCCAAATCGATTGAAAAGTATTGTTGGTAGATATCTTGATGGCAATGATAATAAGTACGATGATTTCTTTATATTCGATTGAAAATGCAATTTTTATCGAGAGAAGGTGTTTGGTAAAAAAAAGATTTATATAGTTATTTATCTAATGTGAAAAATTTTAAAATGTGTCATTATTTGGTATGGAAGGGGAATAATTATGGGATGCAAGTTGAGCTAGTTTGAAAGGAGCATGGAAAATGCAATTTTCACTATCTCTAGTAAAAAAATAATATTATAGTGCTCCACACTGAATCACTTTATTTTTATTTTTTTATTTTCAAACTTTTTTTTTCTGTTTTTATATTTTTTAAAAAATTTACCTTTAAAATTTATTTCTTTTAATTTCATCATTTAATATTTTATTAATTTTAAATGGAGCATCATACTTTATTTTAGTTTTCTTTCTATGAGATCATCGCAGTCCCATACAAAGATCCTGATATTTAATTGGTATTTAATTTTTGAAAAGGTCTATTTTTGTTATCATATCATTAAATAAAACATAATTTTTTTCAACCTGGTAGATTCCATCATCCAAGTCTTTAAATTTTTTGAAATTAACATTTTTTGCCACTTTAGTTTTAGGTTTTTTTTTTAGTTCATTCTTTAATTAAAATTTATTTTCCTCCCATTACAAGCCTTGGATGTTAAGAAAAATTCAATTTAGTTCATGAAGGTTTTGAAATAGTTAAATTCAATTTCTCAAGTTTTTTAATTTTATATTTTTATCTTTGTAGTTTTAGGTATTTATAATTTGGTCTTCAAATTTTATTTTTCTCATGTTTTAGTCCATAAATACATAGAAAAAAAAATTCAATTTGGTTCTTATTTTTTGTAAAAGTAATTGAAGTTTTTTGGATTCGTTATAAAACATCATTTTCCTCGAGTTTTAGTTCTAGAATGTTGAGAGATGATATAAAAAGTTGACGAAGAATGGTAATGAGAGAGAGATGTTGACCAACCATATTCCAACCATAAAAATAACCAACCTTAGTGTTAATGGATTCATCTTGGAGAGAAGGGTCAAAATAAAGATTGTTTTTCCTTTTAACCATGCCAAAAAAAAGTAGATTGTGGTTCAAAAAGTTTTTAATTGTTTTGGTTTAATTTTTAGTCTTTAGATTGATTGTAGGCTATTTTGGGTTGGAAATGAGGTTATTGAGGTTTTAAGATAATTTTGTGTCATTATCTGCCTTTATATATATATATATAAAAGCACAAATAATGCATTGTTCACCTATCTCGTCTTAAAGAGGTTTGCCTCCTGTGTCGGGCCTTTTACACACACACACACACACACACATAGAGAGAGAGGGAGAGTAGATGACAGATTGTATGATTTTTTATTGTTTTTTTAAGGCACATATGATGCATTGTTTGTGTAATTTTTATTTTTTAAAAAAAAAAAGGCACAACCGACGTGTTGTCTTCAGCCCTATAATCCAACAATCGAAGGATCACTGAAAAATCAAGGCAATGGCATTTTAAGCCTAGAACTTTAATTTTCAATATATTTTGACTAAAAACACCTAAAATACTTCATATAAATTTTAATAAACTCATTTATGGTCTCAAATAACCTTAAAATCTGCTCAAAGTCCCAAAATCAACTCGAATCCAAAAACCCTCTCAATCTCTAGTGATGGGAATACCAAAGAACACCCCAATGAAACTCCCATCATTGAATAGAATTTGTTGACACAATGATCAACTATTTTGATGGCTGAAATTGATGTTAACCAACACTTATTATCTAACATCAAAATCCGACGACCATTTCCCTCCTCTCAAACTAAAGATTGAAAAATAAAGTATGGCACCAAAAATAAATTTTAGAAAACTAAAGGAATTGAAAATCGATCATTTGAAAAGAAAAGGGGACTAAATTAAACTCCTCAACACCAATTTTTAAACCACAACCTATTTTCTTTGTCTTGTCCACTTTGATCCTTATTTTTTTAAAATTTTTATTGGTTAACAAATCAGAAGTAATTAGGCATTGATTTTGCAACAAACGGACTCGATAGATGAGAAAAGAAGTTTAATAACAAAAAAATATTCATTATAAAATCTATAATGATATATGAATGTGTAAACAATGTTTTTTCCACAGGAAAACTATTAAGAAATATTATTTATTTATTTATTAAAGGTAGAATAATATTTTTATTTTAGTTTATTTATAATCTCTTTGTATTTAGATTAATATTTGTTTTTTTAAAATAAAGTGATCATGCAATATCAATGAAATGCTAGCCTCCTTTTCTTTTATTTTTGTATTTCTTTTTGTTTAATATGGATTTTTTAACGTGGTATCAAAGCATGGTTTCATGGAACGAGACTTAACCTTAAATACAGCTTTTGTGGATCCAATCAGAATGATATTTGTTCAGTTTTTGCAATTTGGTATCTCATCTTCCCTACAGTTTTTGCAATATGGTATTTGCATTCTATTTTTGTAATTTTTAGAGTGATTATATAACTTTAAGAAGATATTTATTCAATTTCTGCAATTTGGTATTTTGTTTTTTATTTTCTCTTGCATTCTAGTTTTTTTTTTTTTTTGTTAATTATGGCTATAGAAAGATATAATTCACTTCAGTATGTAAGTGTGAAGCTGGATGGAAAGAATTATTTGTATTGGAGTTATGTAATGAGATATTTCTTTAAGGGTAAAAATATATAGGGATATGTTAATGGAACTTATATGATACCTAGAAATACTAATGAGAGTTATGCTGCTTTGATAAATGTTTGGGAAGCAAACACTGCAAAGATTATTACTTGGATAAACAATTCTGTTGAACATTTCATAGGTACACAGTTGGCGAAGTATGAATAATGAAGGAAGTTTGAGATCATCTATAAAGGTTATTCACACAATTAAAATTTGCAAGCAATATTAATTAGATAATAACATACGAGCTCTTCACTAGAAAAATATGAGTATTCAAGAGTTTTATTCTACTATAATAGATTTTTGAAATTAATTGGCTCTTACAGAATTGGCAAAATTAAAGGTACGTGGTGCCTATATTGCTTATAGAGAGCAGCAACGATTGACACCATTTTTAATGGCACTTCACAGTTATTTTAAAGAACTTAGAGGTTTAATTTTGCATCGTTCTTCACTGTCTTCTATTGACTCTGTTGTTAGTGAGTTATTGACTGAATAAATATGTCTTCAGTTTTATTCTAAAAAAGAAATTATTTATGCTTCTAATTCTTTGTACTAGTACTGCCCTCTAAGTCATTCTCTAATTATCAAAATAAGCCTTTTAAAAGGGTTGCCATCGACGAGTGCAATTTCTGTAAGCAAAAATATCATTAGAAAGCTTAGTGTCCCAAGTTAAGATAGTAGAATAAAGAATAAAAGCCTGATAATCAGTCACAATCTAATGCTCATAGACCATCTCAGGGTTATAAACCACCACACCATAATACTGCATCATTAGTTTCATAAGGTTCTATCATTGACCCCTCTAGTTGAGCAATTTCAGAAGTTTCACTCTTTACAGCCATAAGCAATGTTCGTTTCTTCTTTTGTAGGTTAGTTGCTTTATAGTTTCTCAAGTATGTCATATTCTGAATGAGTCTTAGATTATAGTGCTTCACATCATATATCTTCAAATTCTTCATCTTTTATTTATGTATCTTTTTTGCCCTTTATTCTTGTTATGACTGTTGATGACACTCTTATGCCCTTAGCAGATGTTGGTTTTGTTATCACACCTCATTTGTCTCTTTCTAATGTTTATTTTATTCCAAAACTCAAATTAAATCTTGCTTCTGTTGTCCAGTTATGTGATTTTGGTGAGTGATTATTTAGTCATTTCTTCTTGTTCTTTTTGTTGTGTACAAGATCTGCAATCTCAGAAGTTGATTAGGACAGACCATAGGAAAAAGAGACTATATATTTTAGATGAGTTAAAAGTGTTAGTTGTTGTTGATGCTGCTTTTATTACTCTAGTGTTAATTTATCTACTTTTCATTTGAGTCCTCCCTCTTCTAGGTTTTATTTATGGCATTCTCGTCTAGGTCATGTTTTGTTTTCTCACTTAAGAATTTTAGCATCCATAGGAGCTTTAGAAAAATTTAAAACTTGTGATATTTCTGATTATAGTGGATGTAAACTGAAGAAATTTTTTGTTTTACCTTTTAATCAAGGTATTTTTGTTTCTTCTTTCCTATTTGATTTGATTCACTTTGATGTATGATGGCCTTCTCTTGTTGCTATAGAAGAAGAGTCTTGATATCATGTTTTTTTTATTGGTGATTGTGCTTGTTAGTATTGGGTTTATTTAATGAAACATTGTTATAAATTCTTTAAGATATATATAGCCTTTTGAGCTCTTGTAAAAACTTAATATTCTGATGTTATCAAATGTTTTATGTGTGATTTAGGTGGAAAATACGCCTCTAATAAATTTTACGAGTTGCTTGCCTTAGATGAAACCATTCACCAAACTTCATGTACTGAACTCCTAAGCAAAATAGAGATGCTGAAAGAAAACATAGGCACATTATCGAAACTACTCATTCTCCCTTGCTATTTGCATATGTTCCTAGTGAGTTTTTAGGAGAAGTTGTTCTTACTGCTGTAAGTTTGATTAATACAATTTTTATCTTCTCATATTTTAGGTTTTTCTCTTTTTAAAAAGTTATATGGATATGCCTCTTATTATTCTTTCTTTAGAGTTTTTTTATTGTACTTGTTTCTTCCTTTGTCCTCATGTAAAACATAGTAAGTTGTCATCTCAATATGTTATTTATGTCTTTCTTAGTTATAGTGAAGGTAAAAAGGGATATTATTGTTTTGATCCAATAACTCAGAAACTTTATGTGTCTCGTCATGTTGTATTTCTTGAGCATATACCTTTCTTTTCTATTTCATTCATTACTCATAATTTGACTAGATTTGATCTTATTCATATAGATCATTTTTTCTAAGGATTTTGATAGTTTATCATCTTAGGTTCCTAATACCTCAAATACCCCTCCTCATGTTCAACCAATTCATACTTATTATTTTGCAGGTACTAACACTTTACTCTCTAGCACACCCGAGGCTTCATTCTTCTTTATTGTCTATTAAACTTTGCTTGAGATTATGGATCCTCTTATATGTTAATCCATACGTATTTATAAGTTCACAAAGTTACCGTATTTTGTTTATTCTTGTTATTCTTCATCATTTACTTTCATTTTAGCTTTTATTCATTGTTTATTTGAGTCCTCTTCATATAAAAAGACAATTCTTAATTCTTTTTTGCAGCAAGCTATGGATGAAGAACTTTTTACTTTGCATAAGACCAACACTTGATATTTGCTTCCTCTACCTCTTGGTAAGAGTGTTGAGAGTATTTTAGTTTGCAACCAACTTGAAATGTTATTATTGAGAGTACTCTTATTGTAACAGGGCAATAACTCCGGTTCAACAGTAACATATCTCTTAACTTGATGTTAAAAATGTCTTTTTGAATGGAGATCTTTAAGAAGGAGTTTATATGACGCCCCCTCCTCGTGTTTCACATAACTCTGGGTATGTTTGTAAGCTCAAGAAAGCGTTATATGGTCTCGAACAAGCACCTCGTGCTTAGTTTAAGAAATTTTATGTTGTGATCTCTTCTCTTGGATTTGTTTTTAGTAGTCATGATTCTATTCTTTTTGTTAAGTGCACTGATGCATGTCATAGCATTCTGTCTTTATATGTTGATGACATGATTGTTATTGATGATGACATTGATGGTATTTCAGTTTTGAAGACAAATTTAGCTAGACAGATGAAATGAAGGATTTGAGTTATCTACGATATTTCTTGGGTACTGAGATAGCCTACTCAACCAGAGGTTACCTTCTTTCTCAGTTGAAATATGTTATAGATATTCTTGAGTGGGCTAGACTTACTAATAATAAGATTGTAAATACTCTCATTGAAGTTAACACAATGTATTCTTCTTTTAATGATTTATCTTTGACATATCCTACTTTATATCGTACTATTGTTAGGAGCTTGGTATATCTCACTATTACTCATCCAGATATTGCATATATTGTTCATATTGTTAATGTGTTGATTCTCCTATTACTATTCATTTGACAGTTGCTCTTTGTATTTTGTGATATCTTCGGGGTACAGTTTTTTAGAGTCTTTTACTTGGAAAAGCAAGAAATAATATATTGTTTCTCAATCTTCAACTGAAGTAGAATATCGTGTTATGACATTTATTACCAAAGAGATTGCTTGGTTACGTTGGTTACTTGCAGATATGAGATTCTTCCTTTCTCATCCTACTCATATGTATTATGACAACTAGAGTTCTATTTATATTGCTTACAAGTTGGTTTTTCATGAACAAATTCAGTAGATTGAGATCGATTGTCATCTTACTCGTCATCATCTCAAGTATGACAACATTACTTTACCTTTTGTTTCTTTTTCTTTGTAGATTACAAATTTATTTACCAAGTCACATTTTATTTCCCGTTTTCGTTTTCTAGTTGGCGAACTTTCAAAGTTTGTAGCTGCCGCATCGTGAGTTTGAGAGGAGATGTTAAGAAATTATTTTATTTTATTTTATTTATTAAGGGTAGAATAATATTTTTATTTTAACTTATGTATGATTTCGTTGTATTTAGTTTAACATAATTTTTTCAGAATAAAGTGATTATACAATATTAATGAAATCCTAATATCATTCTCTTTTATTTTTATATTTTTCTTTGTTTAATTTAGATGGTTTCACAAAAACAACTACCTATTTTAGTTTTTTATATAATATAATGTTGATTTTGCATTTTCTTTCACTAATTTGATGTCAGTCGTGAGAGATTGCCAATTCAAAGGCCGGTACAGTTCCTGAAAATAATGTGGTGAATAAAAAGTGTGGTGGCCGACAAGTAGATTTCTTCTAGTAATAAATTCATGATGGCATTTGTTAAAACTACGGCATGAATGTCCTGTGCCACATCATATTTGCATATAATTTGTCAAAAAACAAAAATATCTATTTAAAAGTTAAGTTACAGACAAGGTACCTTATCCTTCATTATTTAATTTTAATTATAGAAAAAAAGGATGGGAAGGATTTGAATTATTAACTTTTAATCAATAAAGCTTTAATGTTATATTAAACAATTATTTTAATTCAAAAAGTTAAATGATTATTATACTTTACCTGGTGTGACTACACATGAGAATATTTATCTAAAAGCAAAAATATAGATTATTTATCTAGTTATATTTACTGTTAAAATCAATTTATAATAGAAATTAATATACACATAAAATTTTATTAAATAAAATAACAAAAAAATATCATGCAAAATTACACATATTAAAAATATTATAAAAAGTATTTAATCTATATAAAACATTACAGATTAATCATACTAACCTCACATATAAAAAATATATTAAAAAATGCAAATTATAAAATAAAAAAAAAATGAATCTAGGCATTGTGGCCCACTAAAAAAGGGCTCTTGGGCGAGCCTTCAAGTTCAAGTCCTAGCGTGTGGCCTTTATTTTTTTAAGTTAAGGGGGGTGGATGTCGTCCACCCCATGCTTTGACAAAAAAAAAAAAATATACAATACATCCTCATTATTGGCAAACAACGCATCATATAAATTTTTCAAATTCCGGTCATTATGCTAGCTGCAAAAACAATGTTCTTTTTTCTTCATCAAACAATCTATTTTTTATCCAAAACACTTGAGAAACACCATTGAAACCTTGTTAAACCAAACTATGATCTCAAAAAATACAAAAAAAAAAAAAAAAAAATTCACCATAAAAAAAAATTTCTTCCCGAGCTCATATATTTTTTTAGGCTCTTTTAAAGTTTTTTTTTTTTTTTAAAAAAGAACCACTTAATCTTAACTTCTCGTATCATATGGAACCATTTAACAGAAACTAACAGAAACAATTGACAGTTTTAGTGGTTGAAATCATCTCCAACAGAAACTTTCTCTCTTTATACCGGAATCTAGTGATCCCGTCTCTCTCCTCCACTAAAAAAAGACTGAAAAAAATAAATAAATAAAGTTGGATACTAAAATTGAATTTTTTGAAATTAGAGGGACTGGTTACCGAATATCTATAAAAAATAGACTAAAATGAATTTTTTGAAAAAATTTCAAATTCATCACCTATTTTACTCATTCTTTTCACTTAAGTCTTATCACTTCAATCCAACCATCTCTCCCAAAAACAAATATGTAATCGAGTACTAATTTGAGTTTAAAAGGTCTCAATTATATAAAATAAAAATTTAAAGATAAAATTGAATTGTTTTATAAATTCACTATTAAAACCCACAGTGATGTATAAGAGAATGAACAATAAAATAATTAAAGCAAAACTTCTATCTCTTTTAGTTTATTCTATAACTATAATAATAAAGGGAGTTGTTGCTATATTGGATGCATAATGTATATTTTCAAGGTTGACAACTTCAAATTAGGCATGGTCAATTGATGAGATGTGCGCCCATACACATAATTGACTTTGCCTAATTTGAAATTGTCGTCCCAAAAAAATAAACATTATGTGTCCACCTTATAAACAACTCTTTTTTGTGTTTGTGCTGTATATATAATCTTAATTAATATTTTTTATTTTTAAAATTTTGGTCCTAAATCCTAGTTTTTTTTTTTCTTTCATGATTGCATCCTTTTGAAGAATTAAAAGACAATTGGATCAAGTTTGTTAACTAAGAACAAAATTAAAAGACAAATGACCAAAGTATAAATGACGCTACAAATAGATGATAGTTTCAAAGTTATCACAAAAAATTACTTTAATCCTCAAAATTCACATAGTATACACATTCAGTCCCTTACTAGTTTTGCAATTCAATTGTAGTATAAAAATTCATTTTTATTATTTTTTAGTTCCTAGTTTGAAAGAGTAGAGAGAGAGATCGCTAAATTCCAGCATTAGAGAGAAAAAATCAACATTGACACAAATTTCAGCTAAATGACTCGTGTTGCAATATCAAATATTTTGATTTATATCTGTCTCTCAACTTTTTCAAATACATTTTAGGTGTTAATGATAGTTTTTTCATTTATTAACATAAATGATTATTGATTTATTTCATTAGACATATGCGCAAACTTTTTTATTTGAATTTAATAGTTTTTATGTAAAAATCATGTCGAAAAAGCTTGCATGTTTAATTTTTTTTTGTTGGAAAAAAAATATTCATTCCACAACGAAATGCTAGTGCAATATCTAATAAAAATTAAAAGATATAGCTAAATTATTGTAGCCTTACTTATAAAACTCATTGTAATGATGTTTTGTTTTGTTTTTTTTTTTTTTAGCATTTTTTCAATTTAACCTTACAACAATTTTTTTTTATCCTTTAGTATTATGTTATTTTGGGAATTATGCTTTATATTTTTTTTTCCTTTATGTTCTATTATATACTAATTTCATAGAATTAGTTTTTTTTTTCTTGATTTTAACTTTTAATATTAGATCTGTTAAAAGTGTGGTTACATAATTTATTTACTTTTTTTATTTTCTTCCTGTGAATTTATCATAATCTCATGATTTAGATTATGGGTTTAACAGGTTAACCCAAGTTGACTCGGGTCTGGTTTTTAGGCTACTTTTTCTAATTGATTTTTTTTCAGACTTCATTCTTCAATATTGAATTGATTGAAAATTGAGTTTCGTAATTTTTTTTATTTACCTTCTATAAGATTATCTCAATCTTATGACTCGGGTCGTGAGTTTGGCAAGTTGACCCGAGTTAACTCTGTTTATTTTTTTTTATTTTTTTTTAACTTGATTATTTTTTTATTTGGGATTTTTATTATTTTATTTTATTTTTATGAGATTATCATGATCTTATAACCAAGTCATGATTTTAATAAATTGACTCGATTTTTTTTGTTTTTTTTAATTGAATATATGTTTTTTAAAATTTCACTCTTCACAATTGAATCTTCTTTTTTTATTTTAATTTTATCCTTTATTATTAATTGATTATAAATTAGTTTTTGTATTTTTTATTATATAATAAATAAAATTAATTTAACTTACTAAAATCTATAGATCGGATTGCTAGTTTGATGGATTGACTAGACTTATCTTAATATATTTATTTTCCCTTGTTTTATATTTTTTTAGACCTGCAGGACAGATCACATGAGACCAAGTTCGAAGGATGAAAACTCATGCTAATTAAATTAGAATAAAGTACTCAGAACATGAATTATATATAAATAAAGGGTGTCGCTACATGCCAGCCAAACTTGCACTCCGCGTCTTTGCATCTTTTTTCCTTGTGCTAAGAACCTGTAAAACAAGATGGAAAGCAGGCCAACAGGAAGGAAGGGAAGCCAATGGTTTTTCAGAGTGGGTTGACCACTTGTAGATCGCCTGAGTTTTAAATTAGCCCACGCCGCCGCCGCCACCACCAGCAGCAGCTGGCTAAGCTTGGATGCCATTAATCAAAGCTTTCTTATTATAAAACTCCGCAAGTGGTAATCAACCTTTCTAGAGGCATGCCAACGTTTAAACCATTTACGTGTATTTGCCTTGAAACATTTCGTTTTCGCCAAAGCTTTCCAAATGAGAAAAGTTCAGACCAATTATTCACTCCTGTTTCACAAAATGAATCCAAGATTAAAGGACACGTCCAAATCGACGGTCTACATTTTAAGCCCTGTATGCTCTCGGTGAAAAATAGTACTTTTGAAAAGAAATAATTTTATTTTCTTTAATTTTTATTTCTTCAATATTTTTAAATATTTTAATATCAAAATTAATTTTTTTTTAAAAATATTATTCTTATATATTTCCAAGCATCCATTTCTACAAATGTCAAATGGGATAAGCGAAGCCCCGGGTACTTGATCAGTGTGGTTAATTTGACTCCGTCGTCGGTGAAAAAATTACCTGCCTGGCTATGGGAGAATTTCAAACAGGCAACACCTACTCTTGCGGCGCCTCCAAGTGACATAACCTTTCCAGCCATTACATTTTCTTGACAGAAAATAACATCTGACGACTTTGCTCCTCCATCCGAGACGTTAACGGGAACACAAAACTCCTTAATCAAACCTACTCTCTTAATTTCCTCCTACCCTCTACCCTTCTAACTTCCTTGGCAAAGCGAAGAAAGAGTTCCAATCTTGGGAAGGAATTTTTGTCCGCGAGGATGGATGATCCATTCAGGATAATCTAGAAGAAGCTTGTAATGTTCCTGTCTTGTACATCTTATCACCACTCAGCAACAAGTTTCCTGTCTATTTCTGGCCTGTTTATCAGAAAGGGTCCACTTTTATAGGCTAGGTCTTGTTGAATTAGTACTAACCATTAATTAGGTTGGAAATCGGACTGTTGCAGAGCAGACGCAAGGAAATATTGTCATGCAAGAAGAGATAAAACTTGCATGACTCTAACCCTGATTTCTTTAGTCTTCTCAAGATTTGTGTGTTGTTCAGAAACAACACACGTAACCTGTCAACAACTCTTGACTTCAACTTCTCCAGCTTCACTTATAAATTGGATCACAGCCAGACTCATTCCAGCCAACCAATCAAAGCTCTTGTAATCCATAACAATCCACCTCCTGAAAGAACTTGTTCTGAACTTCCGACTGTATCTTCTTCTCGCTGACTGCATCTCAGCCACTGGTGCAATTTTAGACCACTAGATTCATACTAGAGGGTCACTGCCTAGAGCTGAAAGAGTGCATAGTTCGCGGATCGTCTGCAAGAAAACACAACCCCAGATTGCCAAACTAGATTTCCTTCTTCTGAACTTTTCTATCATTTCCAAACTTTATTTGTGTATGAAATATCTGCGAGACCACATCACAATTATAAATTGTGAAATCCTATTCCCTTGAAATTAATTATAAACCCCAACACAAAAGTCTTTGGACATTCTGCATCTTCATGGCTATTACCTCAACATCTGCATTGTTTATTAGCATACTTCTCTCCTTAGTCCTCATCTCTTCTGCTCAATCATGCTCAAAATACACCTTTCCAGGTAATCAAGCATTCAATTCTTGCATCGACCTCCCTTTTCTACAGGCTAATCTCCATTGGAACTACATTCCATCCACCAGAACTGTTCACATAGCGTATAGAGCCAACCAAACCTCAACAGGATGGATTGCATGGGCAATCAATCCAAGTGGTACAGGCATGGTTGGATCACAAGCTCTTGTTGCCTTACATAATTCTAATGGGAGCTTGACTGCCTATCCAACCCCAATAACTAGTTATACCACATCACTACGACCAGGAGCTCTCAGCTTTCGAGTGTCAAACATCTCTGCAACATATGCAGATAATCAGATGAGTATCTTCGCTGTGCTGGGCCCTCTACAAAACGGGACTGCTGTTAATCATGTCTGGCAAGCTGGGAATTCAGTTATAAATGACATCCCTTCGAATCATGCTACAACAGGACCAAATATTCAATCAATGGGGACATTAAATTTTCTTTCAGGATAGAAGAAAATATTGAAGGGGGGAGCTTGAAACACCTGTGTACTCTAGCCTCCCTGTGTTCAACTAGTCCAAGTACATCTGCAGGTTTCCAGATTTCGTCATTTATTCCATCGCACTGTCATTATGAGCACATGTTTTCAGGTCTTCGTCTGTGCATAATAAATAGTGAAGTCATGTATCTGGCAAATCCTAGTAGGTTCACTGTTCCAAGTCTGATGAACGCTTCCGTTTTCCAAGTACTCTACAATTCTCTGAATACTACAAATAGGACATTTAAAATTTTATCCAAGTATCCCTTTAGTTTTAAGAGAGAGAGAGAGAGAGAGAGAGAGAGAAGCAAAAGAACAAAAATGTTCACACCATTATGATCCGGGGGTTACAAAATAAATTTTGATATTCATTTCCCCTAGAAAAGGGAAACAGACTTAAGAGATGCATGATAATTTCAATGTCATTGTATAGTCAAAATGAGAGCTCTTAACCTGTCAACACAATATTACTTACCTAGTTAAAGTTCCACACAGTAGTAATACAATATAACAGAAGGTCACTTTCTGAAAACTACTCATGTGTAACCACGTTATCAATCAATTTCAGTAATTCCTCACACTTAGGCTGTGTCATTGGTAATTCCAGTGTCACCTGCCAAAATTGTTAGGAAAAAACTTTTAGATATCGTATTGATGTAAAAGATTTAACAGATATAGTACACAAAGTGCAAAGATAATACCCATAGCCTGGGCTAATCACATGGGAGTAGGTTCAAGTACTGAGATGTCAAAACACTTCATGCAGAAAAGTTAAAATGGTTGGATTATCCCCAAATTCTTCTATTCAGAGCCCTCATTTCACTGGGATCGTAAGTGGACAATGGCATTTTTAAGCATAGAGCAGAGGATCTAAGCCAATAGCCACATTAGACTATTCTAAACAATTGGAGAAGGCTATTCTCTTGAAGGTTAGGAAATGCAAGGTCAGTTTTGATAAAATAGTCTACCTTACAATTCAGCAAACAAAATGATGTAATCTTCTCATTAGAAGTTAGCACGCTGCCTGAAAGAACAAAACCAGGCACCTATTGAATCCAGTTTAGGACAAAGGATGCCTGTTTCAACTTTCAATAAGCATTAACCACCTCATTTAGTTAAATCTATATGGTAATTCATGGAATCAACCTATTTTAAATTTTAAATACATTTGACTCCATAGTGTTCACCTATCCTTTTCTTTTGGCATGAAATGAATTGATGAGAAGTTAATCAACTGCACAGGCTGAAGATTAAGCAGCAAACAAAATTCTTTGATTTCAGAGTGGTCCACTCCAGACCATCTCACGCTAGATATCAAGGAAAAGCATGCCCTTGATTACTTCAATAAATCAAGACTGTGATAGCTTCAACAGCTTCATAAACCAAAGGAAACAAATCTCACCTCTTTGAAGATTTCACTGCGAGAAGTCTCCTGAAAACCCTACACCAGACATGAAGAACTTCTGTCAACCTAACAGAGACTTGATGAAAGAGTAAGAGCATGAGCATAAATAACAACCGCTAGCCCTTTAAAACCACATACAAGAGCCTGAAATTTGCCCATCTAAATATGGACTGTATACATGCAGAAAACAAAAATTCATGAGCATATTGAGAGAGAGAGAGAGACCATATTACGAAACATATTAAGAGATGATCCATTTGATTCTCCAATTTTAGCACGGAATACATGGATCCCAAGGTCCCGAACAGCATAGGCCATCATCATCAACACAGCTTCCTTCCCGAGTCCTTTTCCACGACTATGCTAGAAAAAGAAAGACCATAAGAAATGAGGATGAAAGAACTGCATAAATAACTAACTCACTTTACACCCATCAAGAAGAAAGCACAGGGAAGAGTTGAAAGAATGTTTTATTTGGAATATTCTACATTGATTACCTAATAACATCTCCTGCATAAGATTTACCATTCATTGCCTGGCTAGTAATAGATAACAACGTGACAACAGGAGCTGGACTTGCCAAAGGTTAAATCTGAGCTATAACATCTTCTCTGGTTCCCAAAGAAAAATGAAACAAGAAAGAAAAGAAAAAAAAAAAATGTCCTGAGAAGATCTAGCTGTGATACACATGCTAATATGCTATGATGCTATCCCACTTCACTCCTCTTGACTTTGCACACTCTAGAGAGATTTTTAAGCATATTATTCTTCTACTTTCACAAAGATATAACTGAGCCATAAGAAAATCACGAAACCTCTGACCAAATTATAAATTAACCGGGAAATTAAGGTTTATTCCAAAAATTGTGAGAGCTCTCTACTTGACAAAGGTATATTATATTCCATATTTCCTTCATTGCAACTTAAGAATAGTAGATTCAATGGGATGACTGCAGCTACTGTGAAGAAGCAAGAAAAATAATAGAAATACCTCTTTGGTTCAGCTATCATTATCTCGATCTCGGCCACTTGAGGATCATCCACATCATTCATGAATATATTTACATCACCTACCATAGCTGCAAATGGGTAAAACTATTAATCCCTTGAAAAGAAAAACATTAAAAAAAAAAAACATGAAGGAAAACCTTCGACATGAGGGTCTCCATGAACAAAACCAGCTTGTATCAATTCCTTATCCAGTACAATAAAAGTCCTTTCTGCAAACAACAATAATCAAAAGAAAGATCACAATAAATATAGTTATTGAAGCAGAAAAGAGAGAGAGGGAGAGAATACTGAGGGGGTCTTGGGTCCAAGAGAGCTGCATCTGATACTCGTCTTGAAGGGATAAGAGCTCAGAGCCGGTGGCTTGGAGGAGAAAGGGGTCTTGCATCCAGTGGTGATACTTTGGGACGTGGGCCTCCATGTAAGGCACAAGTATTACCTTCTCTCCTTCCAAGCTTACTCCTCTCATTTCCTCAATCTTACTTTGCAGCCCACCACCGATCATGCTTTGCTGCAAATCACACTCTCCTCTTTTTGCTGCCTTACTCTCCATCCCTCCAAGAGATCTCGTGTTCTTGAATACTTGATAGCAATAAAATTAGGAATTGCAACGAGCAATTACAAAAAGGATTAAATTGTAATCATATATAAACTTACAGGGACCCGGTATGTACTTTTCAATATAAGGGATCAGCTAGTTGTTTCTCTAAGAACTCAGGGACTGAATAAGCGGTTTCATCGTATTCCTTGGGTTTGATAAAAATGGAGCTGGCAAATATAAGGGCCCACGTTTGATCAAAAAGGCCCATCACCCTCCCCCAACCTCAGCTTGGTTTCAAACATTTGCAAGGGCCCACAAGCTCCGTTCAAGATTTAATTCACTGCTATCACCTGGGTAAATATCCAATCCAAAATATTGCACCAATAATTACGTCATCATATTTAAGTATTCCAATATTCTTTTTTTTTCATTGAAATTATACTTTATATTCTTATCAATTTAAAAATTAAAATAAAATAAAAAGATAAATTTATCCACGGATATAATATAACACAAACTGACTAATATAATGTGGATAATGTTTGGTTATGTTTCTATAATAGAAAAGATAAAAATAATAAAAATAAAAATAATTTTAATCGAAAAGAGAGAAATATAAAGATAAAATGGTCTATGAGATAATTTTAGAATTAATTTGTGTACATCTAAATCATAAGGTACAAAATAAACATGTCTTAAAGACTATTTTTTATTTTTTATTTTTAAAATATTTTTATAAAAGACTTTTATTTTTAAAATTATCTAACTAAAACTTCTAAGGATAAAAATTCTATTATTATAGTTTTAAAACTTAACTTGAAAAATCAATCTAGTACAATACTCTTACCATAGATCAAGATAGTTAACCTAGAGCACGGCATAAGTCGAGTTGACTATCAATCTAGGTTAATGTAATGATAAAAAATAGTTATTATTATAATTTTAAAATCTGACTTAATGGTTAACCTGAAATAAAACTTGAGTAAGGAGTTGTTTAAGTCAACTTAGATTGTTATTTTATTTGGAAAAAAAATATATAAACAACATATCATCTGTTTGAAAATAATATTACTAGTGGTGCTTAAACTCTCGACCTCATGGCTTCAACTTGTGTACTAGTCAACAGATCTATAATAGTAAATTATTATAAAATGATTAAAAAATATATATTAAAGTGTTTCATTGCTCATACACTAAAAAAGCTATAGTTCTTTTAGAATGGTTAAGTAATTGAATTAGACATTAACATATGTTTGAAAAATTTGAAATTAAAAATAATAAAATTTTTATAAAAAATTTAAAAGAATAAATAACACGTATGAGAACAATATATCGATAGGAAATAATAATAAAAATGAAAGACGTGGAACTGATTACCATTACTATTCCTAGTTGTGTTGATAGGAAATTATTACCCTTTCCCCTCTGTCATGCTCCAAAGACCGGAAAAAAAAAAAAAAAAAAAACGATGAAAAATACATGATTTACTTACATTGCAAAGTTGAGAGTTTTATGATTGGTTGAAAATTATATATCTAGTGTATGTAGATAAGATGTTGTGTGGTTCAATGGTCATAAATAAATGTTTGATATTATATCGTATTAAAAAAAATATTTTTTAATTAAAATAATTAAATTGAAGAAAAAAAGTAATTTTTAATTGCAAATATTAAAAAAAAACTTTCTAATTAAAAAACACGAACATAAATATTGAAAAAAAAAAACCAGAAAGAACAAATATATAGATAGAGAGATCCTAGAAGCAGAATCACTCGCTCTCATAGCTAGCATCTTCAATGAGTTGTTATCTTTGAGGGCAAATTTCAATTCTAGTTAAAATACAATAATGGCTTTGACAAAATAGAAAATAGCAAAATAATCAACTTGAAAAAAAGACATAAATATTCTTATACCAAAAGCTTTTATCTAGGAGTGTTCATTTTCTGCTCAATTTTTATATATAAAAAAACAATCAAACTAAAATTTTTTTTAAAAAAAGAACTAAAATTAGTTCAAACCGACCGGTTTCGGTTCATTTCGGTTCAGTTTTTTAGATAGAAATTGGTTTGACTCGGTTTTTTCAGTTTAAATTCGATTTTTTTGGTTTTGAGCTTATAAAACCAAACCAGTCAGTTTTTTAAAATTTTAATCGGTTTTTTTTTACAATTTGGTTTTTTCAGTTATTTTTTTCTTAATTTTCTTGGTTTAATCAGGTTTTTTGCTCACCCCTACTTCTATCTTGTTGATTTGAAGGGCATGTGAGTAATTTTACTGGAAATTAAAATACACATATATAAGGGCATTTTAGTATTTGTACTTTTCATATAAAACAAAACGACCCCATCACCCTTCCAGGGTAGCCAAATGTCATTTGATTGAGTGAAAAAATAATAATTATACTGCTGAATCCAGAGTGTATGATTGGTAGATGACAGTTACCTGCTCAGACCTGGGAAGTGTAGCAAGCAATTCAAGAATCAAGATTTTTTCACTTAAAATGGCTTAGCTTCAAAGCGAAGCAGCAGACTCAAGGCTCCTGGAGAAAATTATTCAAGAAAATGATAGGAACTCAGTATACTATCCACAAGATGATGGCGCACTACAGAGTCGACTCGCCATTACGTATCCACTACTCATAAACAGACAAATGCTAGACTCTCTTTTTCTTATATCCACCGAATTATCACTCGAGCCTGCCTTTCCTTCAAAGTTAAGCACCACAGGAAACTCCACTGTTGATTCTCATAGTTTATTCTTACTCATCATGATAACGTTCGACCACTCTTACCTGAAAATAATTAGCATCGTACACCTAACACACAGGTGTTAACAAAAGAGAGCTTGCTGCTGCCTCGATCGATCCTTCAAGCCTCTGCCATCCCCTTGTCTTGTTCATCGTTCTTCCACCGAAATGCCTCTCTTGATCGCCCTTGTCCTCTTCCTTCTCTCCTTTCATGTTCGAACTGCGTTTTCTGCTCATTGCAGCGTCGCCACACCCACTAAGACCTTTGAAAAATGCATGACACTCCCTACCCAGCAAGCCTCGATAGCTTGGACATTTCATGCCCACAATGCCACCCTGGACCTTGTGTTTTTTGGTACCTTCATCTCACCTTCCGGTTGGGTAGGGTGGGGAATCAATCCTTCCTCGGCTGAAATGACCGGTACTCGTGCTCTGATTGCCTTTCCAGACCCCAACTCAGGTCAGCTAGTCCTTTTACCTTTTATTTTAGACCCGACAGTAAAGCTTCAAAAATCACCACCCCTCTCTCGCCCTCTAGATATCCACCTTCTATCCTCCTCTGCCACCCTCTATGGTGGCAAAATGGCCACCATACACAATGGCGCCGCCATCCAAGTTTATGCCACGTTAAAACTTGTACCAAACAAGACCAAAATTCACTTCGTGTGGAACCGTGGACTGTACGTTCAAGGTTACTCCCCAGCTATCCATCCGACGACCTCAAATGACCTGTCTTCCATTGCCACCATCGATGTCTTTTCTGGTTTCAGTGCTGCCCATAGAGATGATACCAGGACATTAAAGATAGCACATGGAATCTTAAATGCTGTCTCATGGGGTGTCTTACTCCCAACTGGAGCTGCGACTGCAAGATATTTGAGGCACATACAAGCACTAGGGCCAACATGGTTTTACGTACATGCAGGGATACAGCTTTGTGCTTTTATCATAGGAACTGTAGGGTTTGCCATTGGAATTAGACTCGGGGAGTTATCACCAGGAGTGGTTTATGGGCTACACAGGAAGCTTGGTTTCGCGGCATTTTCCTTCGGGGCTTTGCAAACACTGGCACTGTTGTTTAGGCCTAAGACCACTAATAAGTTTAGGAAGTACTGGAAATCTTACCACCATTTTGTAGGGTATGCTTGTGTGGTGCTAGGAGTTGTGAATGTTTTTCAAGGATTTGAAGTAATGGGAGAGAGCAGGTCGTATGCAAAGTTAGGTTATTGTCTGTGCCTGTCAACATTGATAGGAGTTTGTATAGCTTTGGAAGTGAATTCTTGGGTGGTTTTTTGCAGAAAATCCAAAGAAGAGAAGCTGAGAAGAGAAGGATTGATTAGCTGTGGGTCTGGAAAAGGAAGTGGGATCCATGGTTAAGAAATTAACCTCTGAATTCCATAAAAAAAGAAGAAGAAGAAGAAGAAGAAGATAACTGGTGCGATTGGGATTTTGAATGGTGCTTTTTGCAGGCCACAAAATTTTTTCGTTTTTCTTTTTGCGTCATCTAGGTGTACATTAATTATTTTCAAGCCTCTTAAGGATGCTCTGCTCTTGTGTTTTATATTTTTCATCTTATGAAAGAAAATAATTCATTTTTGGTGGTGTTATTCTCACTCTATTTCTTTATTCTTATTTCATCATTTTTTTTATAATAATTAATATGATTTTATACGTGTGTGTGTGTTTGTGTTTTAAATTCTGAAATTATTCCTATTTATATATACAGAAGTATTAACAATCCAAATTAATTTTTTATTAGTTTAAAACATATTTTATATTACACTTATTCAATCCGAATATGCCTATACATTAATTGTATTGGTTGAAATGAATTGAGAAACTTTTATTATTATAATAGGAAGAACCAAAATAATCATTTTAGGATAATATATTCGATGTTCTTGATCCATATTTGATTTAAAGAAATATTACAAAGTTAATATTACATGATTTTGCAATTTTATTAATAAAACGTTTAATTGAAAAACACTAAGGATGTAAATGTCATATAATTCAACTATTTTAATATCATGAAAAGCTAAATAATTCAAGGGGAGTTGATAAGAATTGATCAATATTTAGACAGTTTTTTCTAAGTTTAATTTTTAATAAACAAAATAGTTGGATTTTTTCTAAGTTTAATATTAAATTAAAGCTTTTAAAATGAGTTTTTAATTGATTTAATTGAAAACAATAAAAAAAAACAAATAAATTGTAAAATATTTTTGATCTATTTTTTTGTTATTTTCCATGCTAGCCCAAATTATGATAATTCAGATAAGAAATAATTGATTAAAGATAGAGAAAACAATACGCTAAAAAAAATTATAATTAAATGAACTTTGAATTTTAGATAAAATTGGGAATTCTAATTACAAATAAAAGATATTTTTTGCAAATAAATAATTTAATTATGATAAAAATAAACATCACCACCAGAAATTCGCTAAATACCAACGGAAATACCGACGGACTTTTTTCTGTCGGTATTTTTCGGCCGAAATCACCGATGGACAATATTCGTCGGTAATTCGGTCGGTAATTACCGACCGAAAAAAGTCCGTCGGTAATTACCGACCGAATTACCGACAGAAAATTCAGAATTAATGAAAAAAGGGCGGGTAGGTGGCGCAGAGGTTTTGGCGGGTGATTTTTCCGACGGATTTGAAATGCCAGATCCGTACCAGTGACGTGACCGGTGCACCGTCAAAAATACCGACGGAATCACCGAGGGATTTGAATAGCAGGTCCGTGCGGTGACGTGTCGATTGCGCGTCAGAAGTACCGACGGTTTCGCCGACGGATTCACCGACGGAATAAAACCGTCAGTAAGTCCATCGGCAAAAGTGAATATATCAAAGTCGTCACTCTCCTCCCTCATTTCTCCTTCTTCTTCCTAATCCTAACCCTCCCCATCTGCAAAATAACCAGCCCCCCTGCCCCCAAAACAAAAATCTTCCTCATCTCAGCACAACAAGTTGTGTTTCTTGAAGTTTTGTGGTCACAGCATCCGTGTTCTGATTTACTGACGGATTTTATCATTTTTTGTAAGTAATTCTATCTTTCAAAATTTTAACATTTAAATGTCAATTTTATTGTTTTTTTAGTATATGTATTTTTTTTAGTAGATGTACATGTTTTATTGTTATTTCTCAAACAAACTTGTAGTATATGAATGTATAATTTTATACTTGTTATGGTTTGTTTTAGATTTTTGTAAGATTGTATTTGTTTGAAAATTGTTAAAACTTAATTTGTAGAATTACCGAATTACATGTTATGTTTTGAAATAATTAAGAGCTTGCTTAATGGGTCCTTTTTATAGAGGTTCGATAGAAGTCATGGATGATCGTTCATGGATGTATCTAGATTCACCCCAAGGATTGCGGAGGATGGATTATTGTAACGGGGTTCAGGGTTTTATTAATTTCGCAACATCTATTCCCAGAAATTTTACTGGAGGCGGTATTAGGTGTCCATGCAGGAAGTGTCAAAATAAAAAAGTATCTGCATCCAGATGTTGTAATGATGCATCTTCTACACAAAGTGTTTGTGGAGGATTACGAGTGTTGATATGCACATGGAGAGGTATTTGTTAGTAATAGGAGAATGGGAGAAACGGTGGTTGGGTCAACTTCTAGTGCTAGCAACGTGCATGAAACGGCAAATGACAACACTAATCCTTACAGAAACATGGTTATGGATGCAATGAGAATGAATCAAGATAATGTTAATCAATGTCCAATCGTAGAAGAAGAACCTAATGCAGAGGCAGCTAGGTTTTTTTATTTGTTGAAAGATTCTGACGAACCATTATGGGATGGCTGCACAAACCACAGTAAATTATCGGTCGTGGCACAGGTGTTCACCATCAAGTCAGATCACGGGTTGAGTGAGGCTGGGTATGAAAAAATTATTGATTGGGCAAGAAGCATTTTACCTGAAGGGAACAGGCTCAAAGAGAATTTCTATGCTGCAAAGTCCATGATGAAACCCCTCGGTTTAGGATACCAGAAAATTGACATGTGCCCTAACTTCTGTATGTTATACTACCTTGAAAATGCTGAGATGACCGAGTGCATGACATGCGGGCATTCCCGTTACAAACCCAGAACTGGCAGGGGGAAGACTCTAGTGGCATATAAAAAACTTAGATATTTCCCGATCACACCTAGACTGCAGAGGTTATTTATGTCACCAAGGACTGTTGAGCACATGACATGACACCAAACACACGATGTCGTTGATGATGTGATGGTGCATCCTTCTGACGGCGAAGCGTGGAAACGCTTTAACAGTGTTCATCCTGACTTTTCTGCTGAATCAAGGAATGTTCGACTTGGGTTGTGCACAGACGGGTTCAACCCATTTGGGTCATTTGCTGCTCCCTATTCTTGTTGGCCGGTCATTATCACAGTTTATAACTTGTCACCGGGAATGTGTATGAGGTCGGAGTTCATGTTTCTATCTACTGTCATACCCGGTCCAAGCAGCCCGGGGCGGAATATAGATGTTTGTCTTCAACCGTTGATAGATGAGTTGGCGCAGTTGTGGTCCTCTGGATCTCTGACTTATGATATATCGAGGAAACAAAATTTCCTTATGAAGGCGACTTTGATGTGGACTATCAGTAATTTTCCAGCTTATGGAATGCTTTCTGGTTGGAGCACGCATGGGAAACTCGCATGTCTATATTGCATGGAAAACAACAAGGCATTCACGCTAGCAAACGGAGGTAAAGCTTCTTTTTTTGACTGTCACCGTCGCTTCTTGCCACTTAATCACAGGTTCAGAAAGAACAGAAAAGATTTCTTTGTTGGTAGAGTTGAAAAAGATGTTGCATCCTCGCGTCTTTCTGGTGAAGAATTGCATCATGTTGTATCAGAGTACGGTGACATTGTGTTTGGCCTTCAATCAGGTAAGCAAAAGTTGTATTGTTGTATTGCCTATATAATTATATTCAATATTTTTTTTTAATTTATTGAATATAATTTATTGTTGTATTGCTTATATAATTATTGATTAATTTATTGAATTAATATTGTTAATGTTGAATTTACCTTAGAATTAATAATTGCGTTTGTTGGAATAATTATCGATTTCCAATTTAATTTATTTACTTTAATTTATTTTTAGTTGTTTTTATTTTTGTTGTTTTGTTGTTTTTGGTGTTTTTTTTTGTAATGTAGATAAAGTTTTGAATTTGTCACATTATTAAGGTATGTATATTTCGTTCCTTTTATTGATGTAGGTTTTTTTTGAATTTTTTGAATATTTTTTATTGTTTTGTTGTCATAATTATAATGATTAATTTGTTGAATTATAATTGTTAATGTTGAATTATAATGATTAATTTGTTGAAGTATAATTTGTTGAATTTATTGAATTTATTTTTTGTCATATTTTTTATTGTTTTGAATATAATTATTGATTAATTTGTTGAATTATAATTGTTAATGTTGAATTGTAATGATTAATTTGTTGAATTATAATTTGTTGAATTTTTTGAATTTATTTTTTGTCATATTTTTTATTGTTTTGAATATAATTATTGATTAATTTGTGAATCGTAATTGTTAACGTTGAATTTATCTTAGGATTAATAGTTGAATATGTTGGAATAATTAGTATAGATTGGTTCAATTGGTTGTGGCTATTGTTAATATTTGCAGGTTTGTGGATTTGGGTAGTATCCAGTATAGGGGAGGTGCTGCCGATTTTTTTTTAACATTTGAATTTTATTATACAATTATTAATATAAAATTGTTTAGATGCGCAGAATGAAAACCAGAGCTGGTCGTTCACGTCCAGTCGAATCAAGTTCGTCTAGCAGCGATGATGATGTTTCCTTAGGTGCCTCTCAAGAAGAGGCACCTACACCACCTGCGCCGTCAACCGATGCTGCCTCTTCCAGTCATGTTTCACATCGCAGAAGCGGCGTGCCTTCGAAGCGGAATCAATTTACCCGCCAGTACGAGGCACAGTGGAAGGACGATTTTTCAATGTAAGTTTGTTAAGGTTTTATTTTTTATATATATAAAAAACAAATTTAAAACATAATTTATGAAGTAATCACAAATTAATTTCATTTCTTTTCAGGTTCACAAACATTGAAGCCGCCCGAGTAATATCATTGGCATTTAAAGCGTCGATGGAGATTCCATTGTTTCAATGGAATCAGATATCCAGACATCCTGAATGGATGCCTCAAATCAATGCATGGTTTCGTAGATTTGAGGTTCGTGTTAATATATAATTTTCAGCTTATTTCTAATAAATTCTAGTTATAATTGTAAATAAATTATTAATATTTTAAAAAATTATTTTTTTATATACAACATCGATTCTACTGGGACGATGAACATGACACTGTTGTGAGGAGGGTGTGGGAAAATCACGCGGCAATTAGGTAACATCGAAAACAATACGACTTCTTTTTACATAATTATTTATGTTTCAAAATGTAATTTTTTCGTGCGTGAATTAGGTTGCGTGATTTTTGGTATGACACCCAGAAAAAAGCAAAAAAAACAGCGAGGGATAAGGGGTTCCAAGGCTGGAACGATGTTGCGGTTTGGAGGGATTTCAAACCAATATACATCCCGGAAGATATATGGCCGCACTATCTTCAGCACGTGACGTCTGAGCGGTTTACTTGACGCTCACAGTCCGGTGCCGGCAACCGGAATCAGCCAATTCATGGCTCGGTGACAACGCACACCGGCGGCTCCGTTCCGTTTTCTGCACATGCGAAACGGATGGTAAGATTAATTTAAATGAAATATATCGTTCAATTAATTTGTTGTTAATACATTTTTTTCATTATAGGCTACGTCTCTTGGACGTCAGCCGAGCCCTATGGAGCTGTTTGTGGAGACGCGCGTGCGAAGTCATGACCGCCAAAAGGGGACGCAACAGTTCATTGACAACCGTGCTCAACATTTTGTGGTATGTTTGTTCAACCATTTTATTTTGTAAGTTATTATTATGTTTATTGAATTGAATATGATGATTTTTTTTTTCATGAGACCTATAATAATCGGTTGAGGGAGAGATACGGGGACGATCCATCGACCCATCCGGAATTCGATCCGGATTTGTGGATGGAGGCTGGATCGTCAGGTGGACCCGATAAAAATCAGGTTTACGGGCTCTCCAACACTACCGCGGCCAACTTGCGGTCGACCGGTACTGCTTCAACCGCTGGGAGCTCCCAATCTGTATCGAGCTCCCAATCTAAGGAGTTTGTGGCCTTGCAGCAAAGGTGCGACCACCTATCAGAGGCATACACACAACTCAAAGAAGAGCAAGATTGGCGAACGAACAACACAGAGCAGAGTTTGAACAACAAAGAGCTGCCTATGAAGAGCTTCGGCAAATGGTCATGAACATGACACAAGGTGGAATATGTGCGTCTAATCTTTTTTGGCCGCCTAACCCCCATCCTCCTCCTCCTCCTCCTCCTCCTCCTCCACCTTTATATTAATTTTTAATAAACATTATTTACATTTAAAATTTTGTTTAATGTTTTTTTGAAACACATTCATTTTGTAATGAATATTATTTCACTTTGAGTTTTTGTTGCTTAATATAAATTTTATTTGCATAATTGGTTTGTATTACCATTAATTTATATTATTTTTTCAAAATAATTAAAAAACAATTAAAAAAAAACAATTACACAGGGATTTACCGACGGAAAAACTCCGTCGGAATTCGACAGTGCCTGCCACCGTCACCGACCATCACCGACGGAACAAATCCGTCGGTATAACTTTACCGATGTATTTACCGACGGACATATTCGGTCGGTATAAAATATCACCGACACTTTTCCCGACGGAGTTAGTCCGTCGGTATTTTTATAACACCGACGGAAAATATTCCGTCGGTATATGCCAAGCGGGAAACTTTTTTTTTTTTGGCGCGCACGGTCCTTCAGTAAAAGTTTTTTTTGTATTTCCGACCGATATAGCGACGGAATATGGAATCACTGACAAAAGGTATTCCGACGGGAGTATTCCGTCGGTAATATAGTCGGTAAATACTTTACCGACGAAAGTTCTATCACACACACACAGACGGAATATTTCCGTCGGTAAAACTGTGAAATCTTGTAGTGCATAAAAATAAAGACCAAGAGGACCAAGTTATAATTAAGTATGAAAATATAAGTATCAAATATTAGTTTATTTTTTAAGAAAAAACAGATGGATTCACTAATTATTTTATTAAGAACACATGGATTATATAATGATTTACTCTTCTAAAATATATTGCAATTAATGTTTCCAAACAAATGCCATTGCATACGATATCCTTTAAAGCCTTATTCTCCATTTTCATCACTACAAGTGCAGGCTAGTTTGCCTCTTCTACTTTTTTTTTTTTTTTTTTTTTTTAATATGAGTGTCTGAATCAGTTTGCGCATACCTCAAATAATTTCATGGGTCGTAAAGTTAACGATTATATAAGCCTCTAGTGGCTATCATATTAGCAACCGTATGGATCGCACCTGAAATCACAGAAAAAGCAAATCTCTTGACCTCAAACTCTTACCACTGGACCACTTACTAAATGTTTCTTCTTTTACTTTTATTTGTTCTGATGTTAGTCTTATTCCATTAAAATTGATGAATCTAGCAAATCAAATATATATTACCATACTGTAATTGTAATTTATACTCCAAAGAATTGAAACATCGAAGGATTTCAATTGTTTCAATATCCCTGTCGACATTTATCATGATTAATTACCTATCATAAAAAATAATTTGATAATTTTTTACCCTTAATGTTTTTTCATTAAAAATAAAATTTTGATCAAAATGAGGAAGATAACTATCAACACAATTTGTTCATAGGTTGGCTAAATCTTTATAGGCCTAAAGAGCCATCATAATAAATAATATTATATTTCTTTTCTTTTAAAAAGAGATTTTTCCATTAAAAAAAAAACCTATTTAGATAGGGAAGACAAATATCAAGATAGTTTATTTATTTGTTCATACATCGGCTAAAAAATAATCTTTTTAGGCCTAAATCACTATCATAACAAATTATGATATTTATTCTCTTTTAAAAATAGATATTTTTTCCATTCAAAATATAAAAAATATATACTTAAATAGAGGAATATAACTATCAAGATAGTTTGTTCATCCAAGAAAGTTTATTAATAGATTGGCTAAAAACAATCTTTATAGGCTTAAAAAAATATCATAATAAATAATATGATATTTTTTATTTTTTAAAAAGAGATATTTTTCTATTAAAAAAAAAAACTACTATGATAAAGGAAGATAAATATCCATGGTTTGTTCATGGTCGGCTAAAATATAATTTTTTAACGGGTCTAAAAATTATTTTACAATAGACCCAATTCCTGGCACAAACATAGCAAGTATGTGTGATTTAAGCTTAAAGCCTAGTTAACCTAAGGCATCTCCCTTGATCTAATTTTAACTTTTAACCTTCTCATTGCATAAGAAATTTTTGTAACTTTTCAATGTGAAATTGAAGTGTTTAGGTATATAAAACATGTTAATTAAAGGTTTTTTTCATATCAATTTATTTTCCAAACACATTTTGTTTTAAACAAACTAATGTTCAATATATACTTTTCATTGAAGAATGATTTTAAAAAAAAATCAACCTTAGAAGTTAATGGCCTTAATTTTAATTTTGCTTCAAATAAACCAATTAACTATTATTTTCCTTAAAATAAATTTCTAATATTGACAGTATATGATGGCTAGATAGAAATATCAATGAATTATTCTTAGATGTGGGATGAAAATGTTGTTTTCTTTTCTCATTATATTTAATTTAATTAAGATTTATTTTAATAAAATAATTAAATTAAGATTTATTATATTATTTCATTCAATACCATTTAATTTAATATTTATTTTTGAATAAGATTATAGCTTTTTTATATATATAATGTTAGAAATCATTTAGTTAATTTTTATATGTTAATCTACCATGCAGAATTTTTATATATTATACCAAAATAAAGTTCAAATCATATTTTTCTGTGAATATTATTTTGGATTGTTGTTGCTTTTTTTTTTGATGAACTGTGCTTTTTATATATAAAAAAAGGAATATTTTTTGTCTGAAAAATGAAAAATTACATAAATTAGAAAAGATAGTTTTGATTTAAAAAGGTTCATATAATCTTATAAATCGCTAATAAATCACAAGAAAGAGATAATATATAAAAAATGTTTATTGCTAAACCACAGGAAGTAAATTATAGAAAGAAGCAGCGAGAAACCGGGTTTTAAAGAATTAGTCATTTTCACCCTTCCCACCATTAAAGGCCACTGTATGTACTCAGTATCTCTCAAGATTTGTTTTATTATATTATATTATCTTGAGTTTTATGAATGGTTATTTATATTTTTTAATTAATTTTATTTTAATTTTATTTTTTAATATTAAATTAATTAAAATTTTATTTTATAATTTATTTTAATTTTATTTTTATAAGGTTATTTCAGTTATATAACCTTTACTTAACAGGTTAACTCGAGTTAATTTGATTTATTTTTTTTTAATTAAATTTTATTTTAAATTTTATTATTTAATATTAGATTAATTGAGAAATAAATTTAATTAAAAAAATTATTTATTTTTTATAGAATTATTATGATAGGATGATTGAATGAAAGATTTAATAAGTTAATTTTAATTCAAATTAATATAATATATTATAATTTCAATATATATATATATAGATATATATATATATATATATATATATATATATAAAGTCATTTTTATGGGTTGATTGGGTTCTCTTTAAGCTGTTTAATATTCTGTTTCTTGTTTTCTTCTTCTTCTCTATTGAGAGGTACGAGTAATATCGTGTTAAAAGCCAAGGAAAGGGTTTTTCTTCTTCATGTCACAGCAGCTTGATGCTAAACGTTGCAACCTTTGAAGGAAAGCAAGTTTCTAGAAGAAAATTACATTCGAAAGCATGCATGACATCATCATATAAGATGGTAACCTGATGAATTACTTCCAGATTTGTAGATCCTAGAACACATAGATAGATTATTTTCTTAAGCCAGAACTGGAGGTTGCATTTATTGGCATCCAATCACCATCCCTGAGATCAAAGCTTCAAGAAAGTCACTGATCTAGAGGTGACTTCAGCTCCGCTAGAGCATAGCCTTTGAGAAATCCTGCAAAACCCAGTTTATTGTTCCAATTCAAAGGCTGCTGTGGAAGGAATGAGATGTCCTCATCAGGCATGCTTTTCGAAAAGGCAATCGCAGCACTGATTGACTTGCAAATTCATTGTTTCTTCCTCCTCTGCTACAGAAGGCATGTGCATTGTTGTTTCTCTGGGCTTCGGTCCCTCCCTGTACCAGAGAGAGAGAGAGAGAGAGAGAGAGAGAGAGTTCCTAAGTCTTCTGACTAGTGCGGCATTCAAATAGAAAGAATGCTCTAATTATGCATTTGCATGTGTAGGGTTGAAATGCTGAATATTTACAGTCTGTAAAGGTTTGGAAAATTGATTGATTGCAAGAAGCATTAGCATCTCCCGAAAGGTCATATCAAAAGCCGTTTCCGATCCCTTTTTTCTTCTTTTCTTGTCCTTTCAACTTTTGGGCCATTAGAAACTCCAATCTCTTTCACACCTCCATAAATTTGGCTCAGTTCAGGCGCACCAAAACTGAGCAGTTGAGTGTAGAAAGCCAAAGGGACCATCGTCTCAGCTGGCTTTGGGGGGAGTTATCATGTGGTCAGCTAGGGAGGCGAGGCGACATGGCGTGGAGAGAGAAGGAAGGACTCACCAAGAATAGCTGTCCTGAACGGGGCTTTGATAGTATAAAACTTACGTTAATTATCATCCTTGGACAATATTTTTGTTCTTCTTACAAGCTTAGACATAGGATGCAACGTAGAGCCCAAGTATTAGATACCGATAATGAACCATTTAGTATTGATATAAATTGGAAAGGAAGACACAGATTTCTTCAGAACCACTTAATCTCATTATCCAAGCTCAGGTGGCGAAACTGACACCTTACCGACCTAAGAAAAAAATCAAATACATTCATGACAGTAAATTCCTGCCGGATTCATTTCCTGGTGGAAATAGAAAGCATTCGACTAAACAAGAGTGCTTAGGAAGATCAAATGCTTTGCTGATGCACAGGTGAATGAGGAGGTTGGACTGCTTGACAGCCATACTGCACAGGTCAGGAACAAGATCTTCGCTTCTGGAGACGCCATGAAACCTCTAAAAGCTGTAAGGCCCTTAGACAGAGCATTTGAGGAAGAAGTCATTGTTCATTCACAGAGAAGTGGAAAGGATGATCAAACTTAGCGGCACCGGAAACGGGCAAAGGCCAGTTATGGTCTAAACAGAAAGCCGAAACAACTATCCCAGATGAAAATTGATGGATATCGGGTGGTACATGCAAAGTCGGTGCACTTTGCACGCCATACCGGGAAGCAAGCGAAATAAATCGTGCCCGGACGACAGGCTTAGGCATGCTGATGACCAGAATTGTTATCTTAGTAGGTATGATGCTATGTGCTGTTAAGAAATCCTGAGGGTCCCGTTGCTTAGCACACTGAATGCACTACTGCATCCGCTTGATGGGAAACTTACCAAAACAAGGAGATAAACACTAGATATCCAGTCATCAACATTACTTGGTCAGCATATGTGACAATTTACGAGTTAAAAAGGGTTCATTTCAAATACCGAGTTTCAACTCTTTGCATATAGAATAAAGCCATGAAAAAAGAATCATAATATGTGGCAACTTATTCATGGGGACCCTAGATGGGTATCCCTTAAACGTTTCACACTAGTAAAATCAACAAGAATCTGGGGTACAATCTGCTGAAAAACGATCCCAATCAATGGGAAGTGGGAAGAACAAGACATGGCTGAAAAATCCACAACTTAGCCAGAAATTACAGGGCATGAAAAACTAGGGAGTAAGAAGAAAAAAAAAAAAAGAAGTCTAAATCTTTTTGTATCGCCAGCCTCACCAGAGATGCTTTGATGCAGTTTGACTATATCCCGCAAGCTGATTTTACATCTCAATCAAAGAACAAGAAAAGAAAAACCTAAAATGTAACTCAAAACTCGATCCTTGACACAAAATCCCTTATAACTTCTATCCCTAAATTTAATTCTTCAGAGCAGGCACTCCAGTTAGCTCTAGATAACCAATTTGTTTTAACTGAAATATACTAATGAGAGGATGTGCGAAATTCACAATTCACCTGGTCACCAGAATACCTCCACCTAATATTTCGTGATAACAGAAATGATCCAGCTAGGTAGCAATTCCTGAAACAAATTTGAAGATTATCCATCAAAATCAAAAGGTTGAAGCACCATAAAATCAATTCATCAAAATATATCTCATGTACCACAAATTAAATCGCTATGCATTGTTCATACAATTTTCAATTCAAAAATCGCAGGGGGAAAATTAAATTACACAAGAAACCATTGTCATCAGCATAGATACCAGTGAAGGAAATCAAAGAACTTTGCATTGTACATGCTAATAGTACAAACACTTAGACCACACTCAGTTTCTTAGCTAAAATGGATGGTACAGTACAACTTCAGCAGTTCAATCAATAAAATAAGATCTACAACAACATATTTATTAGATATTTGCGAGTCAATGGTAAAGAGAGATGATCCAAAGTAATGGATAAATGCAAAACTGTATTTCTGTGAGTGGAATGTGCAACCTTTGCAACTGATCACTCACAAATACAAGACGAAGTAATGCAACTTCAAGATTAGTCAGCTTATAATCCAGGAATTACCATTTAGAAAAGAAAAAAAAAAAAAAAAACCTTGCTTAACTGAACAGTTCATTCTTCAACACATTACCAACTTCTATTTGTCTTTGTTATTCAATTTTCTTATAAGCCCCTGATTGCAGGACTTCCCAAGCCCATCAATCCCAATGTCATAATCTTCCTTGTCTTTTTTTACATCTTACCAAGAAGCATGTAAACTCCAATCAATCAACCAATGCCATGCACTCAGAACCAAAGGATATTCTATTTACACATTTCAATCTCTTACAATTATTTTTTTCATCCACTTAATTTGAGAAACTATCATAGGAAGCCTCCAGAAGGACCTAATGATGACTAAACTTGCAAACGCAGCAGGCAAAATGCAACACATTAATCTGTCATCATTTCTTGCACACATTTGATGCACCCATTTCTCATTCACCAAATGTGTTGTGGGAGCATGTTATGAGAGCATGCTCCTATTCCATTCTATCTCAGTCTTTACTTGCATGGCTGGTGGTTGAACTTCTAATTTAAAATCCTCATTCAAAACCTGACTGGTCAAAATGTTGACCAGATCAGATCCACAGATGAATACACTTGAGTTCATGAAACAATTGAGTCAAAAGGGGAACCAATTGACACACTATTCTCTCGCTCACTCACTCACTGTCTAAGCCAAAATCCATATAGGAAATCCATATAGAAAGGTCCAATTAGACAGAAGATCTCATTATGGTATGTTTCAAGTCAACATAGCATACAAGAAGATTCATGCAACAATATGCTTTTATTCAGACACAAAGGAAAACATGGTAAGAAAGCACATGATAAATCAAGTGAGTTCTCACTTCATCACACAGTCATAGTGGAGATGTGAATGAACATCCAATCATGATAAACCTATGCTAGAGACCAACAACAAGCTTCCCTTTTATTTTTGACATTGGTTATAAACTAACTTCCAAAGTATAATCCTGCTTTTAAATTTGACAATACAAGGATCGTTGAAAAATTCCACCAAAACAGATCACTGCAAAATGCTAAGAAATACTAGGATATGCCAAGTGCATTACTCCCTCTTTCTCATAGAAACTAGAATGTGCACATTTGAAACTGATGTCCTGTCCAGCATGAAACTAACGTCATGAAAGAGTACATTATAGGAAGAAGAATAACTATGCCATCTGTATTCTGTTTACTGACAAAAATTTGCAGGCGCTCCAAAACAGAATGGTGAGTTTTTACAATGGAATGGAGGAAAAACAGTGTGTGATAGTGCACAAAAATAGTGGAACCTAAAATTCATGGTTTTACATGTTAAAATTAACCACAAAGACAAGGAAGTGGAGAGGCAGAAAAGTGTTTTGTGCTCATCATTTGTGCATTATTAGTCGAGAAACATCTCTTGACAAGGGGACATTAACATAAATGAATATAACAAAGATACTACAGAAAAGAGCAAAATCTAGCCAGGAAAACATCAACTGTCTACATCTCAACAATGGGAATTAGGCAGACTAGCAATAAATATGAATAAATGCACCAGAAATAATGAGCAATTTAATAGCAATTCCTTGATTTTTTAAGGAGAGATCATCTTAGAATTAAAAAAAAAACACTAGAGATGGAAACTAAGAAACTATTTTCTGAAAATAAACACAATCTAAGCTTTCCTAGGCTCGTTTTCCAATCAATATATGCACAGAGAACATCTTTTTTCACTTTTTTCTATGAAAATAGTGACGATAAGTTTAGATTGCTCCTCTGAACCTCAAACCAAAAATGTTAATTCATGAAAATAGAAAACAATGATATTGAACTCTCAGCATTATTAACACTTCATGTTCTGCATGATGGCGAGGGAGTGTCCATGCCAACATTGGGATTAGCCTGTGGTTCCTAATGAACCATCTATAGCAGAAAAAAAAGAATTTGAGACGTGCATAGGGGTGGTACAAGATCATGTTCCTCACATCACATTGTATTATTAATTTATCTCAGTCAACTATTGCACTGACCATGAGGTCAAGCAAATTTCTGCTAATTGGTTTGCTGTATCTTATCTATTGCACAATTGATTCATACGTTTGAAACTAAACACCAATATTCCTATGAAACTAGACAATTGAACAATACTCCTCTGTCATAATGTAATAAACAACAAATAATATGGCAGTCAAATGGTTAGGGTTAAAGTAACACTTTCAGTGATAGAAATCAAATATCAACTGACTGTTGCAGGGAGACGCCACATCCAGTAAGTGCAAGATGAGGAATCCAAAGTATTACGAACAAAACAAGACATGCTAAGACAGATCCCTGTTTCAAATTGATTTCTTCATGTTTCAAATATCATAAATGTTCTGGGCAAACCATTTGTAATTATTTCCCATCTGTACATATGCACACAGACATAGAGAAATGACATAGAAAAAAAGAAAATGGAGACTAATTGCTTATGCTACTGCTGGTTATAAAGACTCGAGCATACTTGTCTTTCAGAACATTAGGAGCAACCTTAATTATTCAGTATGTAAATTATTTATTAAAGTAATATTAAGAAAGAACTTTTAAAGAACCAGAACAAGCAATTGAATTAATGCACTAGACTAGAAGCTCTTACCTCTATTTGACTGTCTCTTATTAACACTATAACCACCACCAACATAACCAGGGGAAGTTTTGACTGGAACATCAGAAGTGGCATTGCCAAGACCATAACCAAAGGAAACAGATCCATCTCGCTCAGAATTTGATGACTGCCAAGTGGGGTCCCCATAATCTGAACTACCACCATAAAGGTCAGCAAATGCTCCATCAAAACTACCATTTGATGCAGCATGTGATATTGTTGCGCCCACATTGTTCCCACTGTTTCTTGCATAACTACCTATGCCCAAACCAAAACTATTTTCACCACTTCCATACCCAAAACTCAGATTGCTATTAGAAACATTATTTCCTCCACCTTGAACTGGAAGTGATGAAGAACTCCAATTAGCCCCACTGTTGCCAAAGGTGCTTCCTCCAAGGCTTCCAGTTCCAGATCCCATGTATGCATTTGAACTTGTAGAGTTGGAGTTATGATTTAGCCCCCCATTTCCCCACAAGTTTCTTGTTGCCGAGCTGAAAAATGAAGTATTTCCTCCATTTCCTCCATTACCTCCATCATATCCTATAGGTCTAGCAAGGCTATTAGTATTACCAATATAGTAAGGATTCATTCCCCGCCCATAGCTGAGATTGCTATTAAAATTTGCATTGCCCCCGTAACTAGGGCTCAATGCTGGCTCAAAATTCATACCCATTCCATAACCAGAACCGAATGGAGGGAAACCACTTCGGACACCAGCAACTGAACTGAATCTGCCATCCATCCTAAGTCCATAGCCCCCAACTGTACCTGGAGTATATCCCTGAGTGTAGCCATTAAGGAAGCTATTAACCCTATTTAGACCATAATTATATCCACCAAGTGGGCTGCGACTAGGACCGGGTGATAACTCTTTGGGAACAGCTCTCTTGACCTCAACCATTTTTCCATTCAGTTCATGAAAAGTCCTCATCAAAACTTTGTCCACTGCCTCCTCAGAATCAAAAGTGATGAACCCAAATCCCCTTGGCCTCTGTGTGTTATGATCATACATCACCACAACATCTATGATGGTCCCAAACTGGTCAAAATAATTCTTAAAATCATTTTCTGTGACTGTGGATGCTAAGCCTCCTACGAAAATCTTTTTTGTACGCCCTGGACCGGGAGAACTGTGGATGCTACCACCACTGTTTCTATTCAGAATATTCTGGTCATCCCTAGGAACAGCCTTTTTTGCCTCAACCTGAGGATGAACACATCAATTAGAAGAACAAGCACAGACAGTGGGAATCTGTCAACACTTGAGACTTAACTTCAGTACATTAAAATCACAAATTTGGAAGATTAGCAAATCTATAATAATAATAATAATAATAAACTGAGAGAAGGCAAGCATTTTCACTTGGCTGAGTTTGATATCTTACTACAGAAGAAGAATTAGAAAATTGGACTCATCACTCTGATACAGAAATGAATTCTCCACTTTGTACGGTGCAGTATATAGTAAAAGTTATGAACAGCATTATTACATTACACACAAATCTGGAGAGTCACTTTTAAGGTTAACAAAGCTTACCATTCTGCCATCAATGCTGTGTTTTTCCTTAATGACTCTCTCTGCAACAGCTGGGTCAGCAAAAACAACAAAACCAAATCCACGGGCACGCCCTGTGGTGCGATCCTTCATTATCACAGCCTCCACCACCTCCCCAAAAGATCGAAAATAGCCCTTGAGCCGTTCTTCATCGGTGTCCCATGAAATTCCCCCAATGAACAGCTTGCCACTATCAGATTGCATTTTTTTTCCTCTTTAATCTCTACAATACAAAATATTTTTCTTCGTGAATATGAAGCCCAAAACTTCACAAATGCAAATCACACTACTAATAAAATCAGTACAAAAAGGCAAACCTTTTTAGACAATCAAGCACCTGCTTCAATTCAGTAGACGTATTTTACACTGGATCCAATCAACAACAACATAGTTACATACAATTCAATAGCAAATCAAAACCAACAAGGACAGTTAACACTAAACAGACAATGAATCAAAGTTATCATTATATCTAATAAGAATGCAATTCAAATTTAGGCAATACCTTTATTCGGACAATTAAGAAAAAACACACAACAAAACTCCTATGTTTTCGTTTGACACAAAAGTCAAAAACTTAACAGATCCTTCTACGATCAATCAGCCAACCAACAATCTAGAATCAATCAAACCTGGAAAAAAAAAAACCAGAAACAGAAATTCAATCCTGGAATTCAATAAAGGTCCAAAATTTACAAAGATCCGAATCAAGAAACTCAAAAATCTTACAGAACCCACTGATTAAAGAAAAACCCAGATGGTAAATCTCATCAAAATTGATAATTTAAGATCTGAGAGGAGGCATAATGAGAATATAAATAGAGGGCATGTTCATCCTCCTCTACAATATGCCCTCTTCTTCTTCGTCTTCTAGTTCTTTTAATTTGTGTTTCAATTTTTTGATCAGCTAATGCAAATTCAGTCACCAAACAAAATTGCAAATTTATTTATACAAACATAAATTCTAGTGAGAGAAAAGGGTTGTTTTGTTTTGGAGAGAGAAAGAGAGTGAGAGAAAGTTTTGTGGAGTCTGGTGTGAGGAATATATAGGGAGAGGCTCAAAAATGGAAGGAGCTGATTTTCTTTTATTTTCTTTTTCTGTTTTTATATATTTTTTATAAAACAAATTTTGAATTTTTCTGGTTTTATTTACTACTTTTCCTTTGCAGTGAAAGGAAAAAATGGAAACTGAGAGAAGTTCGTGTATTTTTTTCCCCTGATCTGATAAAAGGGAAAGAGATGGAATGCTTCATTGCTTCTTCTTCCTACCCATCATATATACTTAATGGAGATGGATTTGTAAGTACACAACTTTGTGCGTCCACATGCATGCATGGGATCTCAGCTCCATTGTTCCTGTGGGCCCATATTACACTTCAACCATAGATTCTTCTGACTTTTTCATATGTCATCAACTTAGAATTTTGATCTATGGCTGTGATCTGTTGATGTATTCAATCAACACTTTGTGTGAATATCCCCCTTTTTTTCTTACCTCCTCCAGGTCAAAAATATTAGAGGTTCTAAGAGTAAGAGTGTGTTTGGCAGTGTGGTAGCAGTTGTTTTTCAAATAGTTTTTCGTGTTGAAATAAATGTTAATGATTTTTTTTATTTTTTAAAAATTATTTTTAATATCAGCACATCAAAACGATTCAAAAAGTACAAACCAAACTCAATTTTAACAAAAAAAAAAATTCAAAATTTCAATAAACGCATGTTCAAATTTATTACCAAACCGTCTTTAAACCTTTTTTTTTTGGTAGGATAGATCATTACCTAATTTTGATTGTTTTTATTGTCTTGTCAATGCTTGAGCATCACACAACATTAGTTGAACAGTTGTTAGTATTATAATAGAGATTATTTTTAAAATAGTTTTTATTTTAAAATATATTAAAATAATTTTTATATTTTTTAAAATCTATTCCTTAAGATCTGTATATCAGAACAATCTAATAATATAAAAAGATAATTTAATAAAAAAAATTAATTTTTTTATTGAATGGTGTTTCGGCGCATCCCAACCAATAACCCTTTTCTCAATTGAGTCTTTTTTTTTTATTATTTTTTTTTTTAACTAATTAGCTTCTCAATGTACCTCTGAATCCTTAGCTTCTCAATGTACCTCTGAATCGTCAGTTTGATCCTTCCATCCACAAATATGTTCCACATGAGGACCTAGTTGAGAAAAGGCTCGGCCAGATTCACCTGTGAGAGCATTCGATTGAGAATTCTTGAATGTTTGGAGATCTAATTGGTTAAGAATCTAGATTGGGGACCTAATACAGAAGAAGGTTAGATATTAATGAATTTGGAACAATTAAATTTTTACTGATTGCACCCCCTCTCTCTCTTATTTTGGTTGTGGTTATGTTGTTTTTTTTAAAAATTTATTATTTAAAAATATATTAAAATAATATTATTTTGTTTTTTAAAATTTATTTTTGATATTAACGCATCAAAATAATCTATAAACATAAAAAATATATTAATTTAAAAAAAAAATCAATTTTTTCACAAATATTTTTAAAATGTAAAAACAAATCGTCACAATATAATTGAAAGTCTTTTTCTCAATAATCCGAAAAAAAAAAAAAATTCACTTAACCACAAAAACGTTGAAATTACTATTTAAACAATCAGCGTTATTCAATCTCATGTTATTTCAAATGGCAATTTAATGGTAAATCTAATTATCATATCCACAGGATATATACATCTCTTTTCTTTTCTTTTTGTCGAGAATATATCCTTTTTATTGATTGAAATGACTAGAGTCAACCCTTTTTTTTTTTACCCTCACATAAGAAAAACGATATTGATTTTTTCAATTAATATTCTTATATTGTATGGTTTCCAACACGACTTTGTGGGCGAATATTCTCAATAAAAAAGAGTTTCACTGCGCGCGTGACGTCTGATAAATACATTTGTAATTTCATATATAGTTTCACCAACTATATATATTATAAATGTTAAGTCCATGCAAATGTTATAAATCATATATATGACATATTTTACTTCGATACACAATGTTGTCTTCTGTGTTGGACCTTAAAATCCACCAGACATGACGGGCAAGACGACCGGAGCACTGTAGTTCTGTACGTGTGACACAGGGAGCCAGCCCTTGAACTAAGATTTGGATGGTGGAATGTTTGTGTCGTATTTTGTATTTATCAAATTGCTGGCATGTTCCTTGCTGGTGCTCCCCACGAAAGGAACCCTGGTCTCTCCACTAGCTAGCTGGATAAATGCTATTTTCCGGTTGTTTCATCGGAGTTTGCCTCTTGGCAATTACATCCCAGCTAGCTAGGTCATGTGCTGATGCAGCTTTATAGTTTGGCCGATTTAAGGTTAGGTTGTCGCGGTCTCTTCGATTGTAAAGATGTAAGGTGGATGTTTTCGACATCTGGATTGATCCTCCTGTGGCTAGGATAGCTAGGTTAGTGGAAAACACGGCTGGCCTCCAGCCTGCCACTAGCTGGGATGATGATAATTTGGAGAGAGAGAGAGAGAGAGAGAGAGAGAGAGAGATGCATCACACGTAATTGTGTTTTGGCATAAATTAATCTAAAAGGAGAAATGATCGAGGTTTTTTGTTCCCTTGATCGTGAGCACCCAATCATCTTCTTCCTCCAGGTTAACTTTTCTCTTCTTCTTCTTTTTGGATAGATTTTGTGTTTAATTACAAGCAATTAAATGGATCTGGTTCATAATTTTTATGATTTGGGTCTGGTTATGGCTAGCTTGAAATGTAAATGATTTGTCAGAGTTATAACATTAACTGTAGATGGCTAAATTCTGATAAGCATGGCGGAGATAGGGGACGACGACTGTTTGACAAGCCTTTTTAGTTTCAAGCAGGGGTGAGCAGGATTGTGGGACTCCTTATATTTTGGTTTGATTTTTTTTTTTTTGGGCTTTCAATTTTTCTTCAAATAAAATTGTCTAATTTTTTTGTTTTTTTTTTTTTATTACCTTCTTGAGATAGAAATTGAGAGGAATAAAAACTAAAATGAAAAGCAAATTTATTGCATTTCACTGTTGGAGTACAGGCACCGTTTGTTTGCTGAAAAGTAGTTTTTTTAGAAAGTGAATTCCGAGAAAGTATTTTTTTATGTTTGGTAGTGTAATGGAAAATGAGTTGGAAAACACTTTCCAGTGTTTTGTTATGTCATGGAAAATGAGCTGGAAAATAACCTATTAATATTTTATTTTTCTCAAGTTTATTAAAATAATGAGGAACAAATCTTACAAATTAAAAAGTTGAATGAGAATGAAATTGAAAAAAAAATATAATTTCATAAATTATCTCAAATAAAATAAATAATAATCAAAATAATAGAGATCAAATCTAAAAAATTAAAAAAAATGAAAGATGAAGAAATTAAAATAATAATAATCAACATTTCATAAATTATTTCAAATAAAATAAGTAAAAATCAAAAGAATGAGGACCAAATTTGATAGATAAAAAATTTCAATAAAAATATGATAAGGAAAAAGCAAATAGCAATTATAAAAATAAGAACCAAAATTAATATAAAAATAAAATTTTAAGAGATGAAATTGAAAAATAAATATTCAAAAAAAAAAAAAATATATATATATATATATATATATATATAGCAATCGAAAGTTTGAGTATCAAATTTGATATAATCAGCAAATAATGACATTTCTAAATTTTTCACAACTTCCAGAAAGTGTTTTCCTCCTAAATTTTTCAGGAAAACACTTTCCTGAAAACCAAGCCAAATTTTTCTTTTACTGGAAAGTGTTTTCCATTGACCAATTTCCCTACTGGCAAACAAACACAAAAAAGTTTGGAAAGTGATTTCCCGGAAACCACTTTCCGGAAAACAAACACAGCTAAAGAAAAAACACTTTCTTGAAAACCAAGTTAAATTTTTCTTTGACTGAAATTGACTGGAAATTGTTTTTCGTTAACAAGAAAGTGTTTACTGTTGACCAGAAAGTGTTTTCCGTTGACCAACTTTTCTAATGACAAACAAACACAGGAAAATTTGGAAAATGATTTCCCGAAAACTACTTTCCGGAAAACAAACATGGCCATAATTATAGTCTTCTTGTCTTTCTCAAAAAAACAAAAAAGTTTTGGTGTAAAGGATATTTTTATCTTTTAACGTGGCCTTTCAGTATTGATAAAAGACATAATATTCTTTAGATGCATAGTAAATTTTTTAATTCTAGTATGTGAAAGTTTTTAATTCTTTTCACTTATAAATAAACGCATAATAAAATGATTTAATTATTTTTTTAATCAATTTTTTTAACGATTGTGTTTAGGGGATTTTTTTGTTAATTTGTTATTTTTTAATTGGTCGAGGGTAATGTATTTATTTAATAAACATAAAATATTATTAAGAAAAATGGTTAAAATATCCAATGTGTAGAAACATTCACAATCTTTTGGTGGTGTGTGTAACTCTTTTCGATGATTAAAAGCATTCTTTCATCATGTCAAATAAATTTTCACAACATCTTTTTCTTGGTGGGATGATGCGTGGCGCTGGTAAGGGGTGGATTGTCGCGGATGGGGTTTTTTCCCTCTTTTCTATCTCTTATTCTCTTGAAAAACACGTTGGGCATTTAAAATTTTAAAGTTGATGTCCTACTTATTGATATTTTAACCTTGGTCTTTATTCTTTTGATTTTTAATTTTTATTCTTGGTATTTTTATAAAAGTTTTATTTATTTTCAAATTTATTCTTCAATTCTAATTTATGGTGCATATTTTTTTCAATTTAGTCTTTATTTTTTTTTCTAATATTTTTTCTTGAAACTTTTATACAACTTTTATTTGTTTTCAAATTCATCCTTCAATCTTGATTTGTGATGTATATTTTTTTATTCAATTTGGTCCTTATTCTTTTGATTTTTAATATCTTTTCTTGAATCTTTAATATAATTTTTATTTGTTTTCAATTTCATCTTTCAATCTAGATTTATGGTATATTATTTTTTTCAATTTGGTTCTCATTCTTTTAATTTTTTTTGCTTTTATTAAAGTGATTTTTCTTTTCAATGTTTTCCTCTAATTTATTTTTTTTTATTTCAATTTTTATCTTTATTCTTTTAGTTGCTGTTTTTTTTTTTTTGTATAATTTGATTCCCCCCCCCCCCCCCCAATTTCATCTTTTAAAACTTGATTAGATAAGGATTGAACTTTGAGGTTTTTCCATGTATGATGTTTTCAATCTAATAACTCAAGTTAAGGGTTTAAATAGTTAACACGAGTTGATGTTTTTTTTACTTATTTTTTTTATTTCATCATTTAACATTGATTTTTTTAAAATGATTTTTGTGGTTTTTATTTTATTTTTTAGTTAGGTTATCTAAATCTTATAACCTGAGTTACGAGATTGACAGGTTAACCCGAGCTGGCTTACTTCTTATTACCCAAGTTGCATGTTTATCATGCTAACTCGAATTGACTACGACAAGTTTTTTTTTTTTTATCCAATTTTATCCTTCCATATTTATTTGACTAAAAATCAAACTATATTTTTTTCTTTATGGAAAAATGTTTTTTTCTCAAATTATCTTGATTACTCTTTTTAAAATCTTGATTCGTTTATTCTAGTTGCCAAATGTTTTTCATGTGATTAAAAAGAATCAATTTATTTGACTCGATCAAGTCTATAATCTAAATCGTATATATTTTTTTTCACATGTTTGCAGCATTTAAATATTATTTAAAAAAAAAAAAACAATAATGTGGTATAGATCCACATCTAGTTTTGTATTATTAGTGAAACCTTTAAGCATGCTTGCTATTTTTTTAACTAAATATTTATTGCATAAATTAAAAGTTAATAAGAAAAGCTAACATTGATAAATAAAGTTTCTAGTAGATTTCTTTCTTTTTTTTTATCTATTTTTTCCTTCTATTTTGAAATTGAATTCAATAGAAAGGAAATCAAGTTAATGATTTTAGAATTGAGACAATACATTTCTTTTTGTATGTTAAAATCAAAATTAATGAAAAAAATAAGTTGATTTTGGAATTGGATGAAATGACATACCTGAAATATATATTTTTTAAAAATATAAGATATCAGATATAAAACTAAAATTCAATTTTTTTATATGGCTTACATAAAAAATAAAGAAAATATGAAATCAAAAGGACCGTAAAAGATTAAAGCCTTAGAACTAAGAAGCCAATCAATGTTGACACTCGAACATGATGAGTACTTGACTCGTAAAAAATATACTAATTAATTCATTAATTTTTCATAGACCCTATATTTTAAAATTTATCTTTGCATATAAATTTTAGTTTGATATTAAAACTATTTAAAAAGAAAACTAAATATGTTCTTGAAATTACTGAGGCTATAAAGAGAAGATATTGTGAAATGCAATAGTGTTATATATATATATATATATAATCAAGAACATATTTGGATTTTTTTATTTTGACCCTTATATATATATTTTTTAATTGTATTGGTTTGTGATTGAACTTGGTCATTTATTTTGATAGCCTGAATATAAGGATCTTACTGTATTAATGAAAAAACCATTGCTTGTTTATTGCTTAGTTTAACAAGAGAAGATTTAATTGTATTAATTTAGAAAAATTAAAGTTTTGAGGACCAAATTTAAAGTTTTAAAAATATTGAACCCCTTTAAAAATATTCCATGATTGAAGGGTTACAAAGTCTCACATCCAAGGGTATCTTGATAATGATCGATGCCAAATAAAGAAATGATACTGTGTTGCTAAAGGTTTTTTTGGGATGAAAGAAAGAGGTATATGATAGAGACATTGAAAATAGAGTTTATGTTAACATGTGATTTTATTTTTAATATTGTTTTCAACGTTAAGTTCAAGAGAGATTATTGTAGCAAATTAGAAGTCTTCCTTGTGATTTATTTTTACATTTATTTTTATAAATTAAATTTTATTTAAAGTTCAAATCAATATACTTAAAACAGTTCCAAATAAAAATATTTATTTAATTTTTTTATTTAAATTCAATTCAATTTTATCTTTTTTATTAAAAATTAATTTTTTATGTATTTTGGATTGTTTTTATATATTAATTTTAAAAAATAAAAACAATTATTTTAATATAAAAAATACTTTAAAAACAACTATAATTACGTTTTAGAATAAGGAAGTCTATGCTTATTTACAGTGGATTAAATGTGTTGATCCATCCTTTCAAGCTCGGGAACATAACCTCTTTTAATATTACTCCTTAATATTTTTAGTTTTTTTTCCTTATGTTTTGAATAAAATATTATTCAATTTTCTCATATTTTTTTAATAAGGTTATAGCTTTTTTTTTAGTAATATTAGCAGTCATTTCATTAATTATTATATATGAGTTTAATATGTAATTTTTTAAATATGATCATGAATATTCAATGAAAATATAATTTATGTTTTGTTATTTTTCTATTATAATTTTCTTAGATTAATTGTTTTCCCCCCCTTTAATTGCATGCAAAATATCCACATATGATTTTTAATATTTTTTATTGAAATTTTCTTTTTAGATCACCAAACTTTTTTTTTTTTTTTTTTTTTTTCTGGAAACAGATAACGGCATCCAAACTTATGTCTACCCAGGATGGGATAGAAGGCGAAGAGAGGAAGTTTAAAAGGCTTGAAAAAAAAGAAGTCTGGAAAGAGATAGGGAGGGTTATAGAGATAGAAGAGAGGGTTGAGGGAGGCAGAGATTTAGAGAGACATGGAAACAAGTTTTTGTCTTCTTAAACTTGCAAGGGAGGGAGAAAGATCAGGAGAGAGCAAGAAAAAAAAAAAAGAATTTGTGAAGACCTATTGTGGTGAAATGCATATTATATTGATCAAGCACTTTCTATTTTAGTCTCTTTTGTTTGGGATTCTCTGGACACTAACCTGGAAACTGCTTCTACACGTGAAAGTTAAGATTCTCAAGATGAAATAAGAGCTGGTATGGTATGTTTTGTATATTTATAGGTTGTTGAGTTAAATATAAAACTGGGTTAATTTTTTAAGATTGTCTTGATTGGATTAAAATAGATTATTGAGTTAAATATGGATCTGGGCTGTTTTTTTAAGGTTGTTTTGATTGAGTTAAAATAGATTATTAAGCTGTAGTGTTTAATAAGTTAAAAGTTGTGTTGATTTGATATATGAAAACCTATAGATTTTAATAATTCTTTGTTAGGAGGATTTGATATATTGAGCATCGGGTTTGATTTGTTGAAAGAATTGTTAAGTTCTCTGCTCGTGTTTTTACTTATCTGGAGAAAAAGGTTGACCAAAGTTTGGCCCTTCACTGAATTAAGATTTCTCCTACTTTTATTTTATAGTTTGTTGTCATATATTGCTACTTTAGGGCTGCAATTTTCGTCTTCTTCTAGTAAATGTGCTTTGGTGTTAGGCTAGCTTTCTAATTTTTTCTTGGGTTTTTGTTTGGGTGTTATGTTTTCTGGGTTTGTAGCTAAGTTCCAGATTAAGAGATTCGGACATGTTTTGTGCTCTTTTATTCTCTGTCTTTAAGATGACCTTATTATTTCAACTGTGAGAATATATGGTTTGGTTTTTTATTATTGAATTTCTCTTATCAATTCAAACTTTTTTCTTAGGGAATAGATTTTCTTTGATGACTTTTTAAGCAGTTTTATACCCATAAAAAGGGCTTCCAAGGGAAAAGATGAGGATTGTGAGTGGGTTCTGTAAATCCCCCCCCCCCCCAATAATTTTGATTTTTAGTTTTTTCTAAAAGGGACACGAGATACTTGGTGGGAGGGCTAGTCTTCCCTTTGGAATTGCAAGAATCGATGAAAGTCCCGAGAGGTGTTTGCCTTTTTTTTAAGATGTTTGTTGGGTTTTATGTTTTTTGTTTTGTGAAAATTTAATTCTTTTGCTGAGTCAGAGTTTGCTCTTGGAAAAAGACATGAATGTCAAGTGGTTTTTGGAAAGATATTTGATAAATTTTGTCTGTGTTTGTGCATTTAGTTTTTTATTTCTTTCATAATTGGTTTGAAGATGCTGCTTATGATGCCTCTAACTAGGTTATTTTGTTGAAATAGATCAGTATGCTTTTTTGCTGTTAAATGTTACATTGCAAATTTTTTTGTTGTTTGTAGGGTTCTTTCTGTTGCTTAGAGCAAACAATCTTGATTACTTCTTTTGCTGTGTTTGCTGAAGCTTTTGTTGTTTCTTCTTTTATTATTTGTGGTTGTTTCACCATAGCCTCTGTTGTGTTTTTTTTTTCCTCCTTTTTTTTACAGCTATATGTTTTATGTTGCTCTTAGAGAAAGACATCTATTTCTTTGCTTATTTTTTTTTATAAAGCATCTTCTAAAGCAGTCAAATATTCACCAAAGATTGATTTTATCATGTAATAGAGCATATTTTCATACCATTTATGGATCATTTCTTTGCATTCTTTTTCACTAACAGGTATTTTTTGGCAGGATAATGGCCTGCTTCATACAGCTTATGGAACTTCAAATTATATCGCTCTTGAGGTTTGGATGACGGTTTGATACTATAGTTCTTGATCATATACGTTGCCTTTAAAGTCTTTGGCACTTTTTTTACCTCTAATTATTTGTTGTGTTGTTTTAAGTTCTTAATGATAGAGGTTATAAAAGCTTTACTGAGACTTGATCTTCTGAGTGTTTTATTGGATTTGAGAATATGAACATGGTCTTAGGTTTGATGGTATCAGAATGTGGTTCACTAACAAGCACCAATTAACAATCATATCTTTTAGTTTTTTTTTAAAGCCCTGTGGAGACCAAGGTTCTTTTATAGAATTTGAGTAAATTAATGAACATGGCCATAAGCTTGATGGCATCAGAATATGGTTCAATGTCTTTGCTTAAAGAGGGTGTTCGATTGTCCTTCATGGAAGTAAACTTTAAATTATAGTTTTTCTATCTCTTATTATTGCTTCCCCTTTGCATTAAGTTGATGCGCTTGCCTTTGAAACCTTGAAAGGTTTTCATTACAGAAGAGTATAGATTCTGGAAGGATCAAGTGTTGACCTCATAGCATTTTAAACAGTTTTGAGTAAGGTAGAAGCTCGGGTATTGATCAAATCCTTTGTCATATTGCATTATATTAATTTTTCTTTCTCTTAAAGGAATGTCATGATGAAATCTAGGAAATAGAAAATGGAGTTAATATTTGCTAAAAGGATGGCTGGTGGTGTATGGTCCTCAAGGACATCTTGATTCTTGACTTTTTTAAAAAAAAATTTCTCTCACAATCATATAAATGCAAATGTCCCATGTTCATGTAAGTGTTGAACATGTTGACAGACACAGTCAAGTATGCGATAAATGAATTCAGAAAGCAATCTTCCTTGGTGGATTCAATGGTTGAGATAGATAGTGATTGATGAGTCCGCATATGTTTGTCTTCCCCCATTGTTGATATATTCATTTCTCCTTTTGTAGGTATTGAGCTTGTTTTCATCAAGATAAGCATATTCTGGTGCATTGCAACCAAGGAATTCTATTAGTTTTACTCTTTGTTAGAGCAATGACTGGTTAAAAAAATTAAAAAGCACCACAGCGTAGCGCAAGCAGAGTGTCTTTGTTGCTTTGTCCGAAGCATGTGCACAATAGCTTTCTGGAAACCATTTTCCTTTTTCCTTTCTCTCTCTTACGCAAACAAGTCTATCTATGTTAGCTGAAAACATGTTGCCATCTAATGGCCACTGTTCTTGCCTTTTGAGCTTGAAATCTTGTTGTCAAAACCCTCTTAAGCTCTTGCATTTGTTGTGGATTTTGTCCTTCTTTTGACTATTTTTGTTAAAACACGTTTCCCGTATTAATACATGCTTATTTGGCTTCTTGCTTTGCATTCATGGCCATTAATGGCGAGGTTTATTTAAGAAGCTTTTTGGTTGATCTGCCAAGTTTATTCATGATTCATTACGTAGCCTAGGACTGACCCGCTGCGAATTGCGACCAAGAATCTAGTAATCTACTAAAATATAGGAGTTTTTTCACTGTTCAATATGAACAGTGATCCATCCCCTGAAAAATATAAATGTTGACAAAGTTTCAGTATAGTCCCAAGTTTTATTATCTTTATAGAAAGGGAGCCACGAGAAAGAAGGGACCGAGAGAGAAAGCCATTGAAACTTCTCCATCCAATGGTGGATGTAGGTGATTTGGGACTTGTCAGGTTTCTCCAAGTGTATGGATTTTACTGCAGATGGTTTAGAGTTTCAATATATTAAAAAGCAATAGATCAAACGCTAAATTTAAAAATAAGTTTTGTGGTTTGATGAAGTTTTTCACATCTTAAAAGTGAATTGAAATACCTTTTTTTTTTTAATCTATTGTTCTCGAAGGTCTCTATCATGGCAGGGGCATTGCTCGATTCTGTTAGATTGTTCCTTTTGATTTTCCATTTGCACTAAATTCTTTCGTGCAGGCATTCTCTACCGTTTAATTATGGTTTGCCAGAAGATGGAAGTCACGATTCTGACAGTATCCTTGTTCCGGATCCGCATTAGAAATGACAAACAGGAAGTTATCGAAGAGAAAAAACCCTAACCCTAAAATTATTGAAGGATTGAAATTCATATGGGGAAATCAAAATTGAAATCCAGTGTAGGAATACGAGAGAAGAGTGATGAACTATGAAAATGAGGTCGTGTGTGTTGGTGGGAGGGAGGGGGGGGGGTAGGGGGAGAGAGAGAGTGTTTTGTTATTTTCTTTAATTTGTAATATATTATATATAAGAGAAGCAAAGTAATTTTATTCTATTTGAAATTTTATTCTATTAAAAATTTTAAATTGATTGAGGATATAAAATATAAATTTTTAAAATTACAAAAAAAAAATTTAAATTATTGGAGGCTCCTTAAAATTTTCCCTTAATTTTTTTTATTATTCGACAAACCTCACTTCAAATGAGATAATACAACAGTAAAATGAAATATTCAAATTCCACCAATTTTTTTTCTTTGAAATTGGAATTACGAATAGAAAAGTAAAATATTATTGGTGATTAAAAAATTGATCAATATGACAAATATCATCATCCTACAAAATTAATTTAATTTAAAGTGATTTTTCAGTTAACTTTTTATTTTTTTCAATCCTGCCATAAAACACAGGCAAGTATTATCATCCTACAAATTTTATTTAATTTAAAGTGATTTTTCAGCTAAACTTTTTAATTATTTCAATTGTATCATAAAACACAGGCAAGTACTAGAATGTTTGCCTACACTTACTAAATGTGTCAGATTATTATTTTTTAATACAAAAAAATAATTAAAACATCGCTACCTTGTGTGTGTTTTTTTACAAAAAATTAATCATGAATTTAAAATTTAACACATATTCAACAAAGTCTTTTTAAAATATTAAAATAATAACATATTAAATGAAATTTATTTTTAAAATATTGAGACACGACATAATGGATCGACACAAGTCAATTTGGATTAATCATCCAAACTTACAACTTAGATCATAAGATTGTAATATCCCATAAAAAGCAAATCAAAATAAATCTTGAAGCTCAATTTCCTACTAATTTAATATTGAAGGGTAAATTAACAAAAATTAATTTTTAATTAAAAGCAAGACACAAAAAAAATTTAAGTAAACTTGAATTAATTTGTTAAACTAGTAATTCGAGTTATGCACCACACCAAATTTAATAAGTTTGCGTCAATGAGATTGTTTTTCTTTTAATTAAATGACAATGTGTGTGTGTATAAGCATGTCATTCTTGTATCAAATAATAGTTAAAAACAAAGAAAAAGAAAAAGAAAAAAGAAATAGAATAGACATGTGGAATTGAAATAAAAGAAAGTTTAAAGGACTAAAAATGCATTAAAAAAACCAAATGCATTAAAAAAAAAAAAAAACAAACAAGCGAGGTGTGTGAGACTAAAATAACAAAAGCATGCTTATTTTTTTAAAAAATTAAATACCACAAGGATTATTTTTAAGTTAAATAATGAAAATGGACCTTTAAATAAAAAAGATGAAATGTTTTAACTTAAGTTAAAGGGGAAAAATGGATTAAGTAAAATAAAAAAAGAATCAATAGGACAAACATGTAGGCCCTACTAGCCAAGACCTGGTACAGCTAGGCTTAAGATTTTTATACGACATGCTATTTGTAACCTAAATTTTGATGACCATGAAGTTGCTGAAAAATCAGGTCAAGGGTATTTAACATCTAAAAACTATTTTTAACTATTTTTTTTTTACCCCAAACAGCCTAAAAACCTAGTGAACTTGTTTATACCTTTAAATAACTAAAATAATAAATCCAAAAATAAAAAATTAACTCGAAACCCAAAAAATTTTCAATGTCAAATCTACTTTCTCATGCAATTTCAATGTGAAATAACATCTAATTGAAACTCCTCTCATCTAGTGGGATCTTCTAATGGTAAGATCAATCGTTTTGGTGGTTGAAATCATTATAAGCCGAGATTTTCTCTATATAATAAGAATTTAGTGACTCTCTCTTTTCTCTCGTAAACTAAAGAATGAAAAAAAAATTAGACCAAATTTGAACTTTTAAAAACTATAAGGACCCGATAATCTCTCAATGGAAAAGTAAGAAGAATAAAGTTAATTTTTCATTCTAGTATTGAAAAAGCCACCTAATTGCTCCACTTTTTTCACCATGATCCCCTGGGTAGCAATTGATCTTTAGTTTAGCCACAAAAGGATCAAATCACAAAAAAAAAAAAATTGATGATCAAAATGAAAAAAAAAAAAAAAAACAACAATTCATTGTGAGATTCCTTGATGAAATGTAAAAGAGGATACAATAGTTTGCATATTAAAATCCCTACACCTCTTAGTTTTTTTTGTTAAAGAAATAAAATATTTTCTTGATAAAAAAATGTTTTCCACGTACAAATATGTGAAAGACCCTTTAATATTTCTTACCAATTTCCCACCCGTGCCCTTTAAATGTATCTATACTTGAGCATGTTGCCTTATGTAAGTTTTTAAAGTGATGTTTGATTGTTATTTCAAGATAAAAGAGGTGGAGACATGAAAGATAAAAATATATTTGCTTGGGAGATGGAGACAAAAATATCTTAGCAATAATTTTCAGCACAAACAAGTTAATTTTTAAGAAATTTTCTTTTAGATATTTCATAATTTTAGTTTCTATTCTTACTTTCAATTCAAATCATTAATTTTAATTAACTTAATTTTCTCTATGATATCTGAAAATCATGAGAAATATAAATTATTTTATACAATTTAATCATTTGTAACAATTAAATTAAAAAAACGAATTAATTAGAGTAAATTATTTTTTGTGAATTGAATAAAATTAATTGAAAAAAAATTGATTTAAATTAAAAAACCATGGAAGAAATTTTATCATAAAATGAGGGAGTTTTTTAACATTGTTAAAAGTAATGAATAATATTATTTAAAAAATTAATATAATAATTGACATATACATAATATAGTGAAATGAAAATTGACTTTGTTCTAAAATACTGGATTTAATTATGAAAAATAGGGTCATTACATTATTATTAGTTTCAACACATAATGTAAACTAAAATAAAATAAAATAAAAGTTAAAATTGGTTGGAAAAATATTGTAGATGCATACTCAAGGCACTATTCATTAGAATAGTATATGATGTCTTCGCCCCTTCCACGAAAAGAAACTTATAACTCGTTGTTAAGGGATTAAGGTATTTCCATGCCTTTCCAAATTGATATGGACAAATGATGTCGTTTTCCCTTTCAAAAGCACTAATAAAAGACTGAAAAGCAAAATTGAATATTAACATCAAGGGGCAATTTTGCTACTTTCAAAATAGTTTTTTTGTTATTATCATGGAAGATGAACGATAATTTCATATTTGGACAAATAAAAAAATAAAATAAAAATCAAAAGTAAAGTGAAATGACCAAAATGTTCTTATAAGTTAAAAAATTAAAATTGATCTCAAGAGGTTTTTGTCTTTTCCCAAACGCTTTTTTGATATTAACATATCAAACAAAGGGAAATTTATTATTTGGCCAAATAATAAAATAAAAGAAACAAAAAAGGACAAGCGTATAACACCATATAGGCACATGGGAGGCATCATCGCACTTTGAGCGATGCATGAGGCGCGTCCTGACTTTCAAAATTGCCCTTTCATCGTGTATTTGGAAGCTCTGTCTGTTTTCTTTTTATTGGTGCAACACATGTCACTGATAGTGTTTCAATTTGTTACAAATGAACCTTTTTTTTTGTTTCCTTCTATTCTCTCTCCTCCTCTAAAAATTACAGTAAGACTCTTATTGTTATTGGTATTTCAACTTTAGTCCTTATTCTTCTGATTTCTAATTTTTTATCATGGCTTTTTTGTAGAAGTTTTACTTGTTTTCAATTTCATCCTTTAATCCCAGTTTACCAAATATTATATTCTCCAATTCAGTCCGTATCTTTTGATTTTTAATTTTTTCCTTGGCACTTTTATAGAAGTTTTATTGGTTTTTAATTTTATCCTTCAATTCAAATTGATGGTATTATATTTTTCAATTTGGTCCTCATTATTTTGATCTCTAATGTTTTTCTTGGCCCTTTTGTAAAAAATATATTTTTTTTTCAATTTCACCCTTCATTCAAAACATTGGATTTATTTTTTTATGTTAGTTTTGATCCTCATTCTTTTGATTTTTTTGGATTCTTTTACTAAATTGATTTATCTTTTCAATTTCACCCTTTAATCAAATATAAAATTCATTTTTTTTTCAATTTTATCATTCAATATTTGATTGATGGGAAATTGAACTTCATTGTTTTTCAAATTGGGTGTTTCGAGTCTAATACCCTGGGTCATGAGTTTGGAAAGTTAACATGGTTTTTTATTTAAATAGCTTTAAAATCTTTTTTTATTTTTTTATTATATTATTTCAATCTTATGATCTAGATTGCGGATTTGACAGGATATCATGAGTTGACTTAGCCTTAATTATCGTGGTTACAAGTTTGTCATTTTAACTTGGATTAACCAAGAATGATTTTTTTATGTCATTTTTTACCATATTTCGTTCTTCTATATTTAATGGGATATAAATTAAGTTACATTATTTGTCATCTTTTGAAAAAAAATATTTTTCCCCATGTTATCCTAATTACTTTTCTTTTTAAATTTGATCATCAATTGTTATTTTCTATTTTTTTTTTTGTCTACTTGAAATCTTAGATGAGTCTCGAAACTTATTTCCGTTAAAACCAATGTATTTAATCCATTCAGATCTATGACCTGAGTTGCATATTTTTATATATATATATAAAAAAAAAAACATGTTTATGGCACTTGAATTTTATTTTTTGCACAAAAAAAAATAGTTCAGATCTACAGTGAAGCAGTGAAGCACGGACACCTAGACTAGTAATATCTAATTATTTTTAAAATATATAAGTCTGCCATTAACTTGTATTAAGAATAAAATAAATTTTTTATATTTTATTTTATCTTGTTCACTATCAATCAAACAAAATATATATAGAGACAATCATTTTATTTTACAAAATTATGTATCTATCTCCTGTTTTGTATTTTCTTTTTTTGTTTCTACTATCTCTATTTCTATTTTCTGAACACAATAACAAAACATTATTTTATATTTTTAATGCTTTTATCTTTTCCATCACAAAATATATTAATAAAATACAAGTGAACGACTTTATCGTTCTCTTGTCAACAAACATCATGTACATACATGCGTCTTCGTTGTCCTTAATTAGAAAAATATATTCATGCATCTTCGTTTTATGGTATTATATATAACAATATCATATAATATGGTAACACAATTAAAACCTGGTTACTTTTGATTATTATTTCTAAAAAAAAAAGGGTGAGCAAATCAGGAAATTTAGAAATCCAGGCAAAAAATGCTCCTTATAAATACGGGCAAACACGCCCTACACTCAATTAATCACAAGCAGCGTCTATATCACCGCCATCTCTGCCAGCTTCTTGTTGGATACACTTTAGCATAAAGAAATATGGAAGCCAGGAAGAACCTTTCAGTTTTCGCCATCCTCCTTTTTCTTGTTCTCTTTATCACTTCTGGTAAAATGCTACTTCTACCCTATGCTGTTTTGTTTATCAGCGCTCATGAGGTAGATAACAGATTATTTGCAGAAAAAAGTATGAAATCAATAAAAACTGTTCGACATCCACGCATCTAGGGTGCTTAGATATAAACGTGGAGGTGTTGTTTCACAGAGAACCTGCACACCCATGTTTTAAAATTTGGTTATTTTCCAGGAAATGCTTGAAGATTAAAAACCTAAATTTATAATACAGTCTCTGTTACCAAAACGTGCAAGTAGTGGACTTGATTACATAAAGGTTATGTAAAGATTATTTCACTGACTTGATTATCACTTACTGCGTGCAGGCAGCGAAAAGATGGTGGCGAATGCTGATGCCCAATGTGAGAAACCATTGCATGGAGGTGGCTGCCAAAAAGATGAATGCAACAGTGGATGCGTGGCCAAGTACGGTGCCGGCGCTTATGGATATTGCTTCTTTTTCCAAAAGCCAAATGACACTTGTGTCTGTCGTTACCATTGCTAATTCCTGCTCCTAGTAGCAACTTAAGTTTCAGTGTATCTTTCACTATCCATGTCAACTGTGATGAATAAAGATGATAACAAGTTCAAGGAAGAACAAGTAATCATTACTCGTTTTCTGGTATTGTGTGCTCTCAGTCTGAGTTTTGACACTAGTTGAATCCAGATTCCAAATAAAAATAGATCCAACCATCTGCTATATACTGAACAAGTTCATCACACTGCTACTAGCTGAGCATCATGTTCTTAATTTGTGTCCTTAACATTAAAAAGAAATTAATATTTGCCTCTTAATCTACGAAAGGATAATAATTGTTACTTTCAGTTTTATCCTTGGGGGTTTCTTCCCAAGAACCATATTGTAAAAACATCGACATATTGTAAAAACCATATTAATCGACTGCTTATTCACAATCTTGATCACAATCACCTTACAAGCTTGTTTTTAGGTCTCCTCCATCTTATACTTTTCTGCAAGTTTTTGCTTGTGCATGTTATCCATGTCTTCCACCTTTTGGCAAGTCAAAGTTGGAGTATAAATCCATATGGTGCGTGCTCTTGGGATGCTCTAATCATCAGAAAAGGCATCGATTAATGAACTCACATTCTTCATATGTTTACAAGCTCTATTAGATCTGATTTCCACTCCTTCAAAGTGCGTGCACTTCACATGTCTCACCAGATTACTGTTCACCATTTGCATCCTCCATCGATCTACTACTGTTCAAAACTTTAATCCTACTGATCTTGCTCCTAGTTCTACTATGGCTCAATCTCAACCATGTCAGGATCCTTTAACTACTATTTAGGATGCATCAGAATTTCGCTCTTTAGAGATTGAGCCTATCTCACCATTTTTTTTCTTGCAGAACTCCATGCATGATCACAGAGACTTAAATGAGCATACTTAAGACCAAAGCCTTTTTTCTCTTCAAGACACCTAGACCTGCTTGTTTTGTTGCTGATCTTGCAACCAACCATAAGAACAAGGACACTCACTTCCTTTATAAAGCTCTCTACAGATTAAAACAAGCACATTGAGCTTGGTACATGAAGTTCAGCAACTGTATATAATCAGCAAATGGGTTTTCAAATGTCCTCCCCATGATCAATCCTTGTTTTTATCATCGTCAAGGTTCTCTTAATTTTAATTTATTTCGATGGTATCCTTATAACAACAGCTCGAATTCACATACCAGTAAATTTATCTCTCACCTTTCTACCGTATTTCACATGAAGGATCTTGCTGATGTTTATTTCTTTTTAGAACTGCAATTTACTCACAAGGAGTCCACCACCATCATCACTCAGACACACCATTTACTCTCTCTTCTCTAGAAATTTAGTCTAGATGGTGTTAAACCTGTGTCTACTCCACTTGCTTCTCGTACTTTGTTGACTGCTAATAATGGTGCCTTCCTATTTTATCCCATGTTTTATCAGTATCATGTTGGTTTTCTATATTATCTTTTCTAAAAAGCAAGACATCGTGTCTAATTACACAGCTGAGGCAGAATATCGCGTGTTAGCGACAACCACCACTAAACTTATATGGTTCATGCACCTCTTAATACAACATTAGGTATTGTATTCTTTCCCCTACATTATATGGCGACAACATTAATGCTATATGTTCATCGCACTAAGCATATTAAGATCGTTTTTCATATTTTTTATTTTTTTGGGAACAAGCAACTCATAGCCCTCTTTCACTGAAACATATCTCAAATCCAAACTAAATTGTTGATATTTTTCACAAAATCAATAAGTGTCCCTTGGTTTGTGTTAATTAGGATTACCTTAAACATATAAGCACAATGAAAATAATAATTAATTTTTTTAGTCTCAATAATCCTATTAATTAGATAATCTATGATCATTTAGGGTTTGAGTAAAAATTATCTAAAGATCAAATTTTTTCCAGAGGTTTAATCAATTTTTTTAAGACTATATTATCTTAAATTACAAGTCGTTCAAGTATCCAGCTTCTAATAGTAATTCATACAAATTGTCAGTTAAAAATCTTCTAAAATATTTTTAAAAAAGAAAGATTATTATGTTTTTTAATGCTAACTCTCTTTTCAAGTTTTCAAGAGTTTTTCTATCGTATGTTCTATAACTTTGGTAGTTTTTCTCTACATAGAAAATATAAGGTATAACATTCTAGTTGTAGAGAAATTTGATAACTTTATTAAAAGCAAGATATCAATTTGTCCCTTAAATAAATATCACATATATTTATAAATTTATTCAATGAAGTCTATACTTGATTTTTCTAGGTTTATAATCATAATTTCATGCAGTAATTATTTTTTAGTCTTTAATCTCTAAAACTTATTTGCAATCAAGTTGCACTTGATTAATTATCTTAATTTAATTTTTGACTGATGGTTCTTATATATGTGACTAATTAGTTTACTAATAAGTTGGATCAAATATAAATCATGATCCTAAATTAAATAGGATTAATTTAATTTATTATCAATTCAATAATTGATTGATTTATATTTGAAGATAAAGTGCATCATTTAGCAACATATCATGATCTTCAAAATATTAAAAAAGTCATAAGTGGGTAGACTTAACTTTTTAGTGAGCATTCTCTCAGTGTAGTTTATTATTTTTTTTCATTAAGAGTATTATAATTTAAACATTATAGCATGAAGTGTGTCTACTCTACAAAATCATGTTTATTCTCAGCACTATAGTCATTGGTTATTTGAATAAAATTTGAAACTCTTTTCAAATATTAGTTCACCATATGCAAGAGTTTCACAATAAATACTACTTGAAAATGTACAACATTTAGTTTTTTCTAATTTACCTAGAATGATGAATTTTATTTTAATCACTCAAATACCTTTATATAGTGTATGTTATACCTAACATGTGCTTGTTTTTTATCATTGACTAGGACAACATGTAATCAGGATCAAAGGTCATCATCTTCTATATAAGATAGCTTTGTGATTTCAAGTTTGATCAAAGTAAAATCCCATTAGCCAAATCAAATAAAGTAATTAAGGGAACTTCCCCTTATCTCAATTTTCACCTAAACATGCTAATTGGTAGGTGTAGTTGATATAGCATATAACTTAAATATTATAGCTTTATAGAAAGAAATTTGATTCTTCATGTGCCAATAATCTATCTATTATCAAAAATGATATATTTATCTCTTAAAAGTAAAACAAATGCAAAATAGTTAACTTACCAACCAACTTTAACAACATCAAATCATGCCTCCAATATTAATAAATTAATAAAACTATTAAAACACAAGAGGTTGGTTTTATAGTTTATATGAACAATGAAACAATTTTTGTTTTCATTTTAATCCTTTTATAGCCTAATTAGATGAAATTAGGTTCAAAATTATTATAAAAATAATAAAATAAAAAGACAGAATTGAAATGTCAAACAAAGAGAAAACACATGGCCAATCTCAAATTTGCTACAATTTTAATTTTCATCTAAAAAATTATTTTGTTCATTTTTTAGTTTCTAACTTTGATAGAAGATAGAGAAAATTGCTTGAAAATGATAGGAGAGAGAAAAAGTCACTCGAACCACTTTTCAGTGAAGAAACTGATCGTTTATGGTGTCAACAGGTTCCATTCAACAAGCAGAGTTTAATGGTGGTGATTTTTTTCTCTAACCATCCTTAATAAGGAGATCGAGCTTGATTAGGAGATTTTTCATTTGGTTAATTTTTATTTATTTGGTGATTTTGAGGTGTTTTGGGGTTATTAGGTGATGGTTGATTTTTATTTATATTGTTTTTGAGGTGTTTTTAGATGACAATGGGTTGTAAAAATGAATTTTCAAAAAAAAAGAAATCATTTCTCATTTCTCTCACCACCACAGTGGTGGTCAAAATCTAGGTATATAACTCAGCGGACAACACATTGTCTATTTTGTTTTTTTTTTTTAAAAAAAAAAAAAAGAGGCGAACAAAAAATCATCTACTCCTTATAAAAGAAAAAAAAATATGGCTTAGGTGCGTTGGGCTATTGAGGCTTGCATATCTAAAGTGGCATTTTAGATTTATTGTTTTTCAAATTTATCACTCAAATTGTGTTTTTGTTGGTTTTTGTTTTTAACTTCATCATTTGATATTTAATTGATTTTTAACCGATTTTTATATTTTGTTATCATATAATTAAATAATAAAAAATATCATTGAACTAATGTATCTATATCTCAATATTTTTGAAAAAAAAAGTCATTTTTAGATATTTTTAAAAGTCAAATCACAATAACTTAACTTTTTTTTGGTGATTTGATTTTTTTTTTTTTTAGATTTTCTAGATCATAAACCAGTCAAGTTGACTAGATAATATCAAAATATCTCACACAATACTATTTAAAACCCAAGTCAGATAAATAATTGAGTAAGAAATTTTAAGTTTCATTTATCAGACTATGTTTATGTTCAATAACAAGGCTAAAAAAATCTAATTTATATACTTTTAAAAAAGCTTTGTCTACCATGTAGAGTAGCATGGTAGTAAATAGTAATCTAGGATGTACTAAGCATATGTTTCTTCCTTTTAGCCATCTAATTTCAAATCATTAATCGTGTACTGTAGAATAAAAGTGTGAGCAATTCCCAATCCCGATTAAGAAAGTTTGGCTCTTTTCTTTAATTTTTTAAATAATTAATCTTAAAATTACTATAGCTCAATATGAAAAAATACATTTAATTTAAGATAATATATTAAAAAATGATTTAGTCTGAATTAATGTATAAATTTTTCTATATAGCATAAAATACAAGGATGAAACAATGGGTGGGACCAATTGAAAATGGCTAATCTAAAAATCATTCACGTATGTTTCATTTCAGAGAGAAAAAAAAAAAAAAAAAAATATATATATATATATATATATATATATATATCCATTAAGAATCACAGAAAATCGAGCATGGAGTGGTTTTGAAAAAAAAAGGAGGGAGTCAAACGAAAGCCAATCCACTAGCAGCCAAAAAAGCTGAATTAAGAAGGGTACACGCATGTTTATCACGAGGTTGTAGATGAGACCATCACCATCATGAATTCTCTTATTACAATTCTCTTATTGATTTCTCAGGGGAAACTAGAGACCTCCCTAAAGATACATTCATTATTCATAGACCTTGTGCTCTGCATCACAGGTACTGACTGGCCAGTTTGCCCTCCTTCACAATGTAGTTCTGTGGAGGAAATTCTTCTCCCTTGAAGTATCTGTCAAGCATGTCCTTAACTCCGGCGGCGTATCGCAACTGCGCATTTTCCATTAACGATTCGAGTTGCATTCAGCAAGTGAAGAAATTGAGTGCAGATATCTTAGGGGAAAAAAAGGAGGGAGAGATTTAAGAGCCAAAAGTACCTGTCCATCTATAGTGGTTCCAGAAATATGGGGGGTCATTGCCTGGTTCGGCATGTAACGCCATGGATGGTCCTTGGGAGCTGGTTGCGGATTCCAAACATCTCCACTGTAACCTGCAAATCATGTGTCGACGGAATTAGGAACACAGCAAATTGATAGTTCGTGTTGTTTTAACTGAGGCCTTGGTATCCTCGTGGCTGCTCCAAGTTTTGTTACCTCCAATCTGTCCACTGGAGCAAGCATCAACAACTGCTTGAGTGTCCATGATTGCTCCTCGGGCATTGTTAACAATAAGAACTCCTTTCTTCATCTTTGCAATCCTTTCTTTGTCAAACATCCCTCTGAAACGAAAAGGGATTGATTTGATTAATATGAAAGAAGCAAGTTAAACAAAATTATATTGTTTGACGGCATATTTATCAACTATACACACACTGTTGCGAAGCTGTCACCCCAGAGCAGGAAGGTTACAACACAATCAACATCACTCAAATAAAGCTGTATGTTTCCTTTGGTTGCATTATCGAACTCAACTCATATATATACTCGATTCAACAACACTCGGGAAAAGTGCTTTCCACGCATCATATAAACATAGCAGGTTTGAGAAATCACAAACCCCTTGAATGGCTATGGAAAACTATACAGGAAAACTTCAATGGTTGATGCATGATGCAAACATGGGTACAATCGGATAGCATGCCTGCCAAACCATTGATGGCCTTTCCAAAATGGTCTTCCGCAGCCATTCAAGAGGTTAGAATCTAGTGAACAGAAGCCAATCAACCGGGAGCAGTTTTAGTAGCAGAAATGAAATCAAGTATCCTTTATATTTATGCCTGCAAGTTGATCTTGCTGTTCTCTTAGGTCATTTTCAGAAGGGGGAATGAAGAGGTTTTAAGGACGCAAAAGATCCAAACTTCCATATTTAAATTTCATTGAAAATCATACCTTGTTTTCTCTGTAAGCGGCGTGTTGATGACAACTACGTCACATTTAGAAAGCAATGAATCAAGATCCTCCTCAAACTTTGCCCCAGTCTGTTTCTCCAATTCTGGGTCCATCTTAAGTCTGTCATGATACAGTAGGTTGCAATTGAAAGGCTTCAACCTCTGGAGTAAAAGCTTTCCAATGCGTCCAGCACCAACAGTTCCCACTGTCTTTCCTTCAAGATCATAAGCTCTGTAGGCGATAGCTGCCACATTCCACTCCCCATTGATAACTTGATGATATCCAGGTAAGAAATTTCGTACAAGAATAAGGATTCTCATGAGCTCATCTTCTGCAACCGAGACGACATTGCTTCCTGTGACCTCTGCAACAGTTAACCCAGCAGCAGCTGCTGCCTTCAAATCTATATGATCAGAGCCTATTCCAGCAGTGAGAAGCAGTTGCAGATTTTTTGCCCTCTTGATCCTTTCTGCCGTTACATAGGCGGGGTGGAATGGGGTAGTAATGAGCACATGGAGATCAGGAATATGCTTTTCAAGTTCTGTGACAATTACACAGCAAGGAGAAAAAAAAATCAGCAAACTGGCCATACTAATATTCTTGGTAATAGAAGGCTCACATTCTCTAACAATTGTGTTTATAAAAACAAACAATTTTAACAAGATAAAAATTTGAGATTTACAAAGCATAGCAGCTATGGTAACAAGTACAGTTAAAAAAAAAAAAAAGAGCATATATTCCACTCAACATTACCAATAAATCACAGCAGGGTGGACAAAAGACAGAGACATGCACCACTAAATATAAAAATGCGGTAAGCAAGCAATTAAAGTTGTAATTAAAGCAACTCAACAGTGATTTTCTTATATCCCAAAAGAGCAACATCTGTTAATGCCATCACTACGTTAGGCTATAATATTTAACCTAATTAGTTGAGAATCAGGGAACGATTGGATTGATGACTCCGCCTTCCACCAGCCAAATGCTTACTCTCATTGAAAAGAGGGAAGCGCTTAACATCCTATATATTCAAGAATGAAGCTTGAACCAAGAAACTAGATGCTTAACAACACCAGCTTTGTAGGCTTACTTCGGTTTATGTCAAGTCAGACACGTAAAATGAGCGCACACAACGAAATAGTGTGCAAAACACACACACTCACCAGAATCCAGTCCTTCTTTGTCATCAGTGACAATGTACTGGTGGCCTTGTGATTCCAGCCAGTCACGAATGCCCAAAGCTCCTTCCAAGGAACCCACAAAATTAGGATTCATGGAAGCATACTCATTTGCTTTGTAGAACACCCCAACAATTTTTTTGCTTTCTGCCGAAGCCTGTGAACACATGAATGAAACAATGACTTGAATATACGATACAGGGCAAAGGCAGAATGGTGTATTTCATTTTTTGTTTGTTTCAATGAAATTACACTGCAAGGAATATTCAATTAGTTTTAATAAGCTGCAAGAACTAAGAATTTTACAAATTGATTTTAAGTTGTTCTTTAACTTTTGACTCAAAGAAAAGTCATAGGTATCTTTGGCTTAAATTTAAATCAAAAGAGACATATTCTTCAGCTTGTGAAAGCCACTTGTAATTAGAATCAAATGTTATTTATCCCCAAAAAAAATATGTGATATAAAAGAGATGATATCATCCTATCTGCAATCATGTTAACAAATTTCGCGTGGACTAATGATTCATCATTCATGACTTTTTTTTTCTTTTATCTTTTTTGTTACAAAGGTTAGGTTCGAACACTTGAAATCTCTTGGAGAAGACACTAATATTGGTTGAGTAACAGTTCGTTGGCTTCATGACTTATTTGTGACCTGATCATTAATTAGTGTAAACTAATATCATTAGCAACTCAACAACTGGGACCAATTTACAATAAACACATGTTGAACTTTGATCCATCCCCATAAGGTGGTTTAGGATCAATTTTAACCACCACTTAAGCTTTTAATTTTGACAATTAGCTGCCTAAGTTCCGAAAGAATTTCAAGGCGACTCAGTTAATTAATTGAGTTATAAGGTATGGTAACTCGCCATGCTAAGAGGGGTTTAATTATAAAACTTACGAGCTTGAAGACTGAATTGAAACATTTCTGAAGTTCAGACACTCTAGAAACTAGCAAACAGTAATTTGTAAAAAATAAGTTTAAAAGAAATTGATTCTATTTTGCTCATTATAAGTAAATTTTTAACATCAATACTGTTGAGTTTTTCCTTGAAAAAAATACTAAATATAATTTAAGAAATCATAATTAACTCACAGTATTTATTTTTATAGTTTTTTATTCTACAGGGTCATATTCGTTCAGCATTGAAAAACAATTTACGAGACAAGGCTACGGTGACCAGGATGAGCATCAAAGACGAGCTGGGACAACGAATGAGAAAGAGTGTTAGGTCACGTGTCCTTGCTAACGAGTGGATAAGTGAGGCGCTCGTGTGACGTACAAAGAGGCCACAACTTTACTCTTGCGCGTTAGGTTGGAAGTCGCCCTCTACTTCACAGATGCATCGTAATAATTCAGTTGGGAAAAAAAAAGGAAAATATTGATGATCATGATCATGATCAACTTTCCTCACACATGATGGAGAAAGACTCGATCCGACTTGAGACCGTTGAATTGAAGTAAAATTTGTCAAGATTGTTTTAGAAAACAGATAAGGAAATAGAATTGAGTTGCTTACATGGAGAAGCCGAGTTGACGAGCCAGAACTCACAGATGATGATGGTGATGAAGACGAGAAAGCGCGAATTGCAGAGGTAGCAGCACGCTTCATGGCCATTGTTATTTGAGCTGAAACCTTGAGATGTGAAGTAGGATGTGTATTATATAGAGGGAGAGAGGTCAGGGATGGCGTCGGGAATGACGTGGCAAACTGTTTCTTCTTCTATGCACAGAAAGAGATAATTTCGACTGATTGTTTGATAATAAAACTCAATTCCAACACAACTCCTTCATTTGTTTAAATTTATGAACATATATATTTTTTTATTATGTACTTTGAGGAATGACGTGGCAAACTTTTTCTTGTGTGAAATTTTAAAATTTATTGCTCTTGTCCTGTCGTGATAATAAAACTCAATTCCAACACAACTCCTTGATTGGTTTATATTTATAATATTTGGCTTTTCCTCGTCCCGCCCGAGGGGAAAGAGCTACCGGTATTTCTGTAAATAATGTTGTTTTTTTATGTTTTAAAAATATTTTTTATTATATTAATTTAATATTATTTTTGACGTGTTAATATTAAAATTAATTTTTTAAAACTAAAAATATATAATTTTAATATATTTTTAAATAAAAAACAATTTAAAAATTAATTATAACTATACTTTCAATTAAACGTTACTTGTCCCGCCAGAGGAAAAGAGCTGCCAGTCTTTGCTGTAGATTTCATGTATTTTTTTGACAAATTGCGTGGCAAACTTTTTCTTCTCAATTGAGATGTTGTCGGGGGAGGTTGATTTTTAAGTTTTTTTTATTTAAAAATATATTAAAATATTTTTTTATTATTTTTAATATTAGTATAAAATTTAAAAGTTAACTTAAAACAAAAAAAATAATTTTAAAAAAACACGTGACAAAAAAAAACACTCCCTTCCGCGAGGAGGCTGCTTTTCCTCCGCTTGCACTTCAGCAAATTAAATTGTGTTTTTAAGCTGAGAGTTTTTGTTTTTTTTTTTTTATGATTTTTACATTTTCATTGTAAAAGCAAATTATTACTACAAGGGAACGGTCTGTTACTGCAAAACTTGCATAATTGTAAATCTTGCTAAATCTTTTACTGTGACGAGTATTGTCGTGGTGTTAAATTTGTAATTTTTGTGTTTTTTTTTTAAATAGCATAATAATAAATTTTATCATTTTTAACCGTAGTATTGAAAAATATGTACTTTTTAGAGTTTTTTTACTGTTATTTTTATCATTTTATACAAGACATATTTATTACCATTTTGTTTCTTATTATTATTTTATTTTACTTTTTCCTTCATTTTTCTTTACACTTTTTCTTTGAAAAAAAATATTAATTTTTATTCTTTATATTTAGAATATTTATCCCTTTACACTTGACTTATTTATACCCTTTTTTTTTTGTTCTTATCTCAATTCTTTTGTGATTTATTTTTATTTTTCTTTTTTATATATTTTTTAGATTATTATACAAAGAATAAGAAAATGATGTTTCAGTATAACAATTACGACATTGTATTATTTTTCTAATATGTTAAAAATTAACTTGAGATCTTACATATCTTTATTAATATATATAATCATTATTATATTTTATTACATGTAAGCATCTATTTTTTATTCGCACTTGTATTTTTTACTCGATGTCAAAAAAAAACACGCAAATAACATCTAAACATTAATTCTTTTGTGTTAGATAACAAATTATCTAACCTGCAGTTGGGCGAGTCAAATAAACATATCAACACTTTTTTTATTTTTGTATTTATTAGCACAAAGGGTTTTTGATTTATTTAATTAAATTCGTACATAAGTCTTTTGATTTATAATTAGAATTTGTTTTGTAAAAAAAATATATTTGAAAAGCTTGTATATTTATTTTTTTACCAAAAACAATTATTCAACCCGATGTCAAAAAAACTCGTTAATAATACATACATCTTAATTCTTTTTCATTAGAAAAAAAATTATTCAACTTGCAACGAAGTGAGTCAAATAGACATGTTAACACTTTTATTTATTTATTGACGCAGAAGGTTTTGATTTATTTAATTAAATGCATGCATATACTTTTATTTATAATTATATTTTTTATATAAAAAAATAACATTTTAAAGATTTGTATTTATTTTTTAAAAAAAAAAAATGTATCTGACCCGCTTTGTCAAGTAACTTTTGTGGGCGTATAAAAATCGAATCTAGACACTTATAAAAGTACTGAAAATGCATTGTAGACAGAGACGGTCTCGCATTTTGGAAAAGAAAAGTCTTCTGTTAAGCCCGTCTCGTCTCAAATTGTTGTTTCTTTCTAAATTTGGGAATAAACTTCTTATTTATTTATTTTGCTTTGACGATACATCAAAAAGCATCTATTAACATAAGCCTCAATTTAGTCCCACCTTCTATACCCTTTCTCAACTTAATCCTAAACCTATAAAATTTATAAAACTATGTTTCAAAACATTCTCAACCAAGCTTCTTTTTTTTTAATTAATGCCCTTCAATTTCCTTGTCAAAGTTTATTCAAATTGTTGTTGTTTTAGTGCATTTAGATTGAAAGTATTAGTATTAATTAATTTTCTTGTCAATAGTTTTTCAAATAATAATCATTTTAGTGAATGAAATATATGTATTAGACATAATAAACAATTGAAAGGAATTGACAAGAGAACATCGTTCAAGAGCTAAGTATTTTTCAAAGTTGTAAATAAATTAGACTAGCGTGTAAATATATTTAGTTTATCATATTAAGACATGTTCAACATGAGAATATTTTCAAGGAAAGCATTGAGTTCATGCAAGTTTAAAAATATAATAATAGAACACTAGCATGTATATTAAACATGTATCCAAACTTTCAATTGGTATTAATTCAAAGTCCTATTGTGCATGCTAATAATAAAAATATTTATGCTTAAATCAAAACAAAAGAGGATATCTACTTGTTGAAGCACTTTAAACTTTAAAATAATGAATCTTTTATTTTTGTTTGGAATGAATCATTTATCTTTAAAACTTTATTGTTCCTCACTTGTGCAACTATAATGTTTGTAATATACCTCTTAAAATTTCAACAACACAATCTTGATTTAAATACATTTCTAAATAAAAATTTTGAATAAAAAATTACGTAACTCAAATATATCTCAATAAGTTGAACTTAAACTCTAGATCTAGAAGGAAAATCAAAGCATAAAAAGAGAAGAAAACACAAAAATATAAGATGAGAAAGAGTGTAATAAAAATCTACAAAACATTGTTTTAAGCTTTTTTTTTTCGCCATCACTTTTTATAATAGATTTTAAAGCTAAAAAGTTAAAGAACTAAGTCCACACTATTCAATCTTTTAATTAATCATTATAAATCATAAATTAAATATGAATATAGTGACCATAAATCTGAATATTTTTTTTTTGTACAAAATACTTTTTAAAAAAATCATCATCATTCATGAGCTGGACTAAACAAACAATAGGTTGGAATAAATAATTATATCTCTCTTTTTTTAAAAGTTTTGGTGTTATTTAGACCTAATTTTAACTTTTTAACTATCCATTAAGAAATTTTATTTATTTATAATGTGGAATAAAGTTCTTTAAAGGGTTTTATTATTTCATCATATCTGTTTGTTTTCATATTTCAAAAGCGTTTTAGAAAAAATTTAAAATTTTTTTATTTTTTTATTAACTTTAAATTAATATATTTTAGTATTTTCAAATCATTTTGATGTGCTGATATCAAAAATAATTTTTTTTTTTTTAAATCTTTGGCATGCATTTTGGCACGAAAAGTTATTTGAAAAAGCAACCAGAACACACTGTCAACACGCTATAAGAACCAAGGTTTATTTGATATTAATTTTTTTATTCACTCATAATTTATTTAAAATATTTTATATTCTATATTAAAAAGCATATATTGAATATTAAATTCCAACCTTAAAAAAGTGAAAAGTACGTTACCTAATTAATAAATTTTATACGTTTATGATGCATTTAAAAATGAGTATACAGGATTGAGACCAATCCAAGTTTTATTTTTATACGTTTATGATGCATTTAAAATAATGAATCTTTTATTTTTGTTTGGAATGAATTATTTATCTTTAAAACTTTATTGTTCCTCACTTGTGCAACTATAATGATTGTAATATACCTCTTAAAATTTCAACAACACAATCTTTGATTTAAATACATTTCTAAATAAAAATTTTGAATAAAAAATTACGTAACTCAATATATCTCAATAAGTTGAACCTAAACTCTAGATCTAAAAAGAAAATCAAAGCATAAAAAAAAAAAAAAAAACACACAAAAATATAAGATGAGAAAGAGTGTATAAAAATCTACAAAACATTGTTTTAAGCTTTTCTTTCACCCTCACTTTTTTATAATGGATTTTGAAAGCTAAAAAGTTAAAGAACTAATCTACACTATTTAATCTTTTAATTAATCATTTATAAATCATAAATTAAAATATGAATTATAGTGACCATAAATCTGAAAATATATATTTTTTTGTACAAAATACTTTTTAAAAAAATTGTCATCATTCATGAGCTGGACTAAACAAAATAGGTTGGAAATAAATAATTTTATCTCTCTTTTTTAAAAGTTTTTGGTGCTATGTAGACCTAATTTTAACTTTTTAACTATCCATTAAGAAATTTTTATTTATTTATAATGTGGGATAAAGTTCTTTAAAGGGTTTTATATTTTATCATATCTGTTTGTTTCTGTATTTCAAAAGCGCTTTTAAAAAATTTAAAATTTTTTTATATTTTCATTAAATTTCAAAATTAATATATTTTTAGTATTTTCAAATCATTTTGATGTGCTGATATCAAAAATAATTTTAAAAAAATCATAGCATGCATTTTGGCACGAAAAATTATTTGAAAAAGCAACCACAACCACACTGTCAAAAATGCTATAATAACCAAGGTTTATATTGATATTTATTTTTTTATTCACTCATAATTTATTTAAAAATATTTTATATTCTATAATTTAAAAAAGCATATATTGATATATAATATTCCGAACCTTAATGAAAGTGAAAAGTAACGTTACCTAATTTTAATAAATTTTATACGTTTAATGATGCATTTAATAAATGAGTAATATCAGGATTGAGACCAATGCCAAGTTTTCCAATAAATTAGACAAAAAACCAAAAACAAGAATAAAAAAAATACCAAACCCAATTCCTCACTGTCACTTATTTTTTAAAAAAAAATTACTTTAAAACGCATCCTAACTGATGTAAGAGCCCTTCCACCAAGGGTGCTTATTGCGTGTTAAACATTGAATTTAATGATTTTTGAAAAAAATATAAAAAGTGGTAAAATTTTTTTTATGTTTTGTTTGGTATTTCCAGTTTATTATTTTTTTTTTTTTAAATAAGTTTTTACTTTATATTTTTAAGGCTTCAAATTTTTTTTTAATTTTAAAAAAAAAATTTAAATATATTAATATCAAATTAAATTTTTAAAAAATAAAAAATTATTATTTTAATATATTTTCAAATAAAAAAATAATGATCAAAATTTTATTTATAAAAAGTAATAGTTACAGCGGTTGACATGTGTTTCTCAGGTGGTGAGAAAAGACGAGGTTGAAAAAAACCACGTGTTTGATTGATCACTGGATTTGGTTTTTATATCTAGGATCTTTAATAACATTACTTTTCGACAAAATTAAAGTCTCCATCCGATTGTACCATGATATTGCTTAATATATTCATAAATATAGATATTTAAATAAAAAATAAGTGATATTAATATTTTTTTATCATCAAAAATATACATATAATAATATAATAAAATCTTGTAAATAAAATTTATATCTTTAACTTCTAACTCTGTAAAATACATGTAAGTAAAGAAAATTTTGGTCCAAAGAAGTAATACATGTATTTGTGGCATTATGAAATGCCTAGAAAACCATGGTTTAATTGCCTTTTTAAAAAAATTAATGTAGGTGTTGGGTCAGTTTGCATGTACCTCGACTAATTTTACGGGTTTTGAAACTAAGACCATATAATTACTTAGCAGTGCATTCATTTAGCGGACCACAAGACTCAAATTTTAAGACGTATAAAGAACAAACTTTCTTAGTTCTCAAAACCACTATAACTTACTATAGAACCACCTACTAAATGGTTATTGCATGCAATGTTAATGCTACTCCATGGTGGATTGTAGTTGGCTCCTGGGGAGGATGATGTACAAAATTTGATCCTTTATTTCTTTGTAGAGTTTAATTAGCTCTGGAAAAGAGTTAATTCAAGCTTATTGTATTCTAAAATTTCAATCAATTTCTTAAACATTATCAAAAACTGATAGTAGAGTTGTTTTAGTTCCCTTGATTAATATAATTGAATTCATCATTAAAAACACAGTTCGATGTTTATAACCCAAGCCACGAATATTTACCCGATAGCACGAATAACAACCATGTTACTTCTTAACTTAAGGAAAACTCACCTATCCACATTAGAAAGAAAAAATTAAAATAATTATTTTAGTAGGGTGTTTAATAGTAAAAGCTTGGAATAAAAAGATTTGTTTTCTCTGGGTTCGAGCTCTATGGATGCTAATTTTTGATGGCTATTAAAAGATTTACCTGTCGTTAAACTTCATAGACCCAAAGAAAATAGTCGAGATAAACACACGTGGTCCGGACAAGTCAAATGAATTAAAAAGAAGAAAATTATAAATAGGTAGACTGACATATTTCTAAGGCTACAAACATCAACCAAAGAAATGATTCGAGTTTTATATGGATCCTACATCCTTCAAACGATTTCTCATATCCCTTTGATTGAATTCTATGGTACTGGCAATACTGTAATGGGGAGGTTAGTTTGTTCTTCTTCTTTTTCTTTTCATTGTACAAAAAAAAAAAAAACAGGTAGATATGAGATTGGGTTTGCTCTGAAGTAAAAAAATCAATCAAAGATTTGGTACCCAAATTAAACAAATTTTCCTCCGTGTATGGCAAAAGAACTGTTCTTGTTTGACTATTTGAAGGAAAAGGGAAAAACTTGGCCGCTGTTTTTAACAGGTCGGGTTTAAAAAATTACCAGTATATCGTCTTAGAACTGTCAAGAAGTCAAACTTTTCTTTTGATTTTTGACTTTTAAAACACGGTTAGCCCACTGGATTTTATTAAGGAAAAGGCCACGACATTCCCGCACAGTGGTAACTCAACTCGAGTTAGCCCACTAAGTTTGCAATAGCCATTAGATTAACGACTGAGAACTCAACTGTTTAAATGGTTCCAAAAGAATAAATCTAGTGATCGAATCCGTCCTTAGAAGGCTTCCAGATTACACATAGGAAGTGAAGCATGCAGGAGAGTTCATCAGAAGCTATTTTCAAAAAGCATATACTTTATGGAAACCGAGGAGGGTGCTTGACCTTGTGTGGTTTTTGGACTTCCATGAGCCATTACCTCCATATAAATGAGCACAAAGCCTCCTCCTTTCATCACCATTAATCTAGATTCTCTTAAAGGCTTCTCTTTATCTTACGGTTAATAAACACATTACTGTAGTTCTAGTCGCCAAAAAGATCAAAATGAGCGTGGAGATCTTGGACGTTCTTGCCACCATCGTCGTCAAACTTCTGGAGGACGTAGGAAGCGATTTCAATGCGTCGATATTGTGACGCTTTTACCGCAACCCTGGACTCAAAACAATGACGGCCAGCTTTCGTTACGAGGAGATGTTAAGAGAGCTGCAGGGTTTGAGAGGTGATGGAAACCCACTTCGGAGTAGATGTGGAACAGACCCGGAATGAGCTTTTGTTCAGGTTCTAATGATTCCCTGTTCGTCCAATTTGATCATGACTTGAACGGGACAGTTGACTTAGAGGAGTTCAAGGCGGAGACCAAGCAGATGATGCTAGCCATGGCTAGTGGGATGGGTTTCTTGCCTGTTCAGATGGTGCTGGAAGAAGACAGTTTCTTGAAGAAAGCTGTGGAGTGGGAATCTGCTAAGCTGGTTGCTTCATATTCTCCATGTCCTAATTATTCACATCCCATTACCTTATGTATGACTCGTTAATCTTGTCTTCGTTCTCTCTTTTTTCTCTCCCAATGTATTCCAAGGTTACTTTTGCCACCGCAATTTTTTTCTCCTCACAAGTGTGGTGGCAAAGAAAATAAATGAGATGCTCTGTTTTTGCTGAAGGTGGTAAGTATCTTAAGAGTAAGCCTCATCAAAATCGTAGCTCAGAATTTTGCTTCTCAGGAATGGAAATGGTGAAACACAGCATCAGAAGGGGAAAACAGCTCATGCTTATCAGGTCAGGGGAACTGATGAGAATTGCAGAAATAATAGAGAATCTAAATAAATAAAATCTTCGAGGAGAATTTGGTGTGGAATTTATCTAAATTTGACACCATAAGTATCTCCATCCATCATGATTCGTTTCGCATGCCTAAGAAACAAGCTTTAACAACGGGTCACAAGAACAATGACATCTCCGGAGATGGAATGAAGGAGAGGATGCTTTCACCAAACAGCTCAAACAGGGATACCAGGAGATGCCCGGAATTCAAGTCGTCCTTCCAAACCTGACTGAGAATGGCTGATGTCTTTATAGCTTGACTATCACCCTTGTCTTTTTTATTTCTGCTGCCTGCTTCGCTATAATTAGGCGTGTGCTCAGATGATGTCGACAATCCTGTTTTAGAATCACCTAAAGGGACTGGAGCTGTTGGTTCCACTTGCATGTGCGATGGCACCACGTCGACTGGACCATCAGTTGCTATCTTCTTCGGTGGCGGCTGTTCCATATGCTCCATGCTTGCCTTGCGTTTACCTTGATAGTTTTCTATAAGAGGAAAGAGATTAGATTCCACCCTCAATCAAGAAAAACAGTCTCAAAAGCATGGGCTCAAAAACATGTAGTTAGAAGCTAAGGGCAATTTTACAGGTAGCATATATTGGATATTGTATGTTTTATTTCAGTTTATTCCTTTAACTCATTTTTTATGTAATATGTTTTGGTTAATATGTTTCTGGTCATTTGGTTTTATCTAAATCACAGTTTGGTTTTCAAATATTTCAGAACTAGATTGAAATCGCCCAAAACCGAATGAGACCACAGAATGCTCACCCACTAGGGCCACTACAGATCCTTTTCTTGGCAGCCCTCAAGGGTAAAAATGTAAAATAGATATTCACTGACTGCTCACTCAGTACTGCTCTTTTTTTCTCCCGCAACCCTCACAACATCAAGGAGGCAAATAGTCTACAGCTTAGATATTCACAGAATGCTCAATTACTACTGCTCTTTTTCTCTAAGCATCCCTCCCGATATTAGCAGGTGATGCAACATAGCTTAAACAATCTGGCCAATATGCACGCACTAATATAGCAATTGCGTCTGATTTTTGTATATGATCCAAGAATATATTGTGAATCATTCATGCAATCTTTACCTGTTGAAATTTAATTTCCACACCACATATACATCAGCATGGAAACATCACAAACTGTAGCATTCAAATGGTATAATTTGAAGAAAGAAAAGTCATAAAAATCACCTGGCCCCTTAGTGACAACTTTCTCATTGGTCCTTAATAAAGCATATGCTGGGTGGGACATCAATGCTGGGAAAATCTTGAGGCGGTCGTATATGGATTGACCCGCTGCACACTGGAAAATATGCAGTCTTGTAAAACTAGTCTTAATGGGATACAAGTGTCATTTCTATATTAAGTAGACAGTAACTCACTAGCAACGCTCCATAAACATGCCAAGCTTCATGCCTCTTCATCTCATTCTTTTGCTTTTCAAGAAGCATCTCTGGTTCAAGAAGTTGGAGATATGGTTTGAGATTTGGCAGTAGAAGAAGGCGAACCTGCTTGTCGAGTAAGAAGCATTAATGACTTGAAATCCTAGAAGATGAGTAGAAATAAGAAACAGGAATAAAAAAAAAAAAAAAAAAATAGGTGACAATTTCAATGATTGCCATGGTCTAGCATGGGCCAAAAGGGAAAAAAATGAAATGGCTCCCGAAAGGATGGAGTCCAAGCATTCATTTAAGATCTACATTTTTAAATTACTTTTGTTTAAGAAAGTTTGCATTAGAAGTGAATGCTCACAGAAAAATTCCCTTAACCAATTGTGACTGACTGCAATTTCCAAACAATTTCTTGATGCCCTCTTGTAAACCTCCTTGCTTGATTTAACAGTACAGCACCTCAACTTCTATTTGGTTGGGAGCACAAAGAAGGGACCAGAAATTTAAGATGGAAAATCTGGCCAAAGCATGTCCTTTACAATTTAAACATCTTGCTTCTTAAGAATCGCAAATATAAAGAGACAGCAAATAAGAGTAGTGACAGTGCTCAGAATTCTGGTCTGGTACAAAATAATCTTCAAGGAAAAAGAGTTCTCTTTATTTCTTTTTTGAAAAACAAAATAAAATGGAAAATTCCCCATGATAAGCTTTACCATAAATTTCAACTTATAAGATTATCCAAAATTCCAAGGATAATTTGTCTTCCAATCTCCAAACCCATTTCCAAAATAGGTAAAAAAAATCTGCTGCTTGATTAGCTTCACGAGATACAAGTATCAAGATATCTCTACTTATCCTACATGCAATATTTTTCAGATCAGCATCAAATATGCAATTTTGGGACACTGTGCTCCTAATTATAAAACTATGAATAACTACTTTAGCATATCCTTCAATATCAACTTCACAGTTGTCTGTATTAAAATCCAAAATGCATCCTCAGCAAGTCATTACCTCTATCATTAAATAGAAAAGTTGTTTGCACACCTGCTGGTAAGAATAATGAGAAAAGCAGACAACATCACTACGCGTCACATATATCTTCTGCTTACTCCTTTGTTCATTATTTCTCCTATTTCATTTCAGTTTTATTCTATTACTCAACTGATGAGGCTTATTTAAATTCTTATAGATTATGTGTCAACAGCAACCTCATACTATTATGAGCAAGAAAATAATTTCCAACAAGCATTTAAACAAAATTTGCATATTTATGCTTGCTACAAGCATGCAAGAGAAAATACCACATTGGGTCCAAGAGCTGCCAATCCTTGTATCGCACCATAATGCTGAGTCAATGAGCGCTTTGGGTCCAAAAGAGCATTGAGCAAAGTTTTTGTCAAACGTGTCTGAAGACTGTTATATACATGCCCAAATCTGCAACAGCCACTCCAACTTACTCTCGGAACATACTTTACAAAGCAAATTAACTTTTACAAATAGACAGTTTTAGTCGCTAAGTAGACAAGTCAATCAATTGAGAATTAATCAAGTTATCTAAAAAAAATATTGTGAAGGTAGAACACAAACTTAAAATTAATTTGGTGCAGTTACCAATGAAGTCACATCAGGTCAGGAATGCTGGGCTGTGTTTGTTACCCATGGAGGGAAAATAGACAAGGAAAATCCCATCAAATGATTCAATGTTGGCATGAATTGTCCAAGTGGCCATACACAGATTATTCAACCACGGGCATGATCATAAAAATTAATAATCCAAATGGTTTGAGCAAAAACCTCAGTCAGACTGTGCTTACATAATATAAAGGCTGAATGTTGCCAACCATGCACCCTACCAAATTATCACTGTTGTGTGTAGAACATATAGTGGACAAGAAGAATTACCTTTTGCATATTGAGGCAACTAAGTTAGCAGTGAAGTCCCTGAGTTCCCAGTGGTTGTCTGCAAATCTATTCCCTAACTTTCTCGCAACAAGGCAGGTGACTACAGATGGCATCAATTGGTGCAGCTGACAAGAAATCCACCGCCTTCTCAATTTCAAAGATTGCACTCTTCAAAAAAACTACAGAATATATCCATTTACATTGTATAATTACAATAAAATTTCGTCTAAGTTGTTTGGTCAAAGTGAAACAAATGCATGTGAAGGCATCGGGAAGAAATGCTTAAACTAAAGACACCAAAGGACAGGAGGAAATCAAAAACAAACATACACGGGAGCAACAATAAGAAGATGCATTCACCGAAGGAAGCATTCAAGAAGTAGATGGCACCAAAAAACCAATGACTTTGATTCAGCAAGGACCATTGTAAGACTGCAAAAACCTTTATTATGACTAGTTTTCTTCTTTCATTTGCATTGCATATTTGTCATTAGCAAAACACAACTGAAACTCTGATAGTATATCAGCTGCTGTATGCATTTATCAGCACACAAACAATAACCATCATGCGAAAAATATTAAAGAACAATTAAAAGTTAAAACATATGTCTATATCCTTTTACTAAAAAGTTTCTTTCATAACTACTTCATGTTAATTGAAAACTACTATATCAATTAATAAAATCTCTTTTCTTCCCTGACCAGCTAACATGTTGTCTAAAATTTTTAATTTCAATGTTATTATGACAGTTGTTCCATCATATGAACATCGCAATATCACTTGATAAATCAATGCATTGACAATATAAAAATCACTTATCATATAATACTGTATTCACATGCCTGAGTAAAATATTTCATTCTTGCTTCTGTAGATTCTTAAGGTATAAAGAATTTAACAATGTGCGAAAATAGATCAAAAGCTCCATCTTTTTCACTTTTACTGTATAATTCAATTCAGCATGTTTAAGACACTCATTTCAAGAATAACTTATTTTTTAGTATATTGGCTTTTATTATAATAAAACGAACACAAAAAAATATAACCTTTTAGAGGGTATAGGCTTGGTTTTGTTATTGATGTCAGAATAAATAACCATACACAGAAAACAGGGGGGGAAATGAACCCATAAGCAATTACATGTAAGATTATGTACATTGTATCAATTCCATGTATTTCAATCGCCATGAATTTTCTTGTTCTTTGAAAAAGGGGGAGAGTGAGAGAGAGAGAGAAAGTCGGTGAGCTGACTTACTTTATCTTGTATTCATCTATACTACTCATATCCTAAATATGAATGAGAGAATGTTCACTATTATCTGTACTTGGTAAATTAACAGTGCACATGATTTTAGATTCACACTTTTTTGTTGGAACAAGAACTTTACTATTCAAACTGTTGGGAAAAAAAATGCAATGATGGACAAATCTAGAATAAATGATAAAGGGCTCCAGAGAGGGTAAGAAAAAAAGACTTCCTTTTTATTTGCAAGGGATTCAGTCCCAAAGCTATACAATACTCAGACTGGGAAACAGAAATCTATTGCTAATTATGAGCTCAAACAACCAAAAGCAGGTTGCTAGTAAAGACTCCTTTCCAACTAAGACTAGGAAACACGTCATATTCTAATAATAACAGAAGATGAGCTTATTTATGAAAATGTGATTACTATCTTTTCTATTGTTACATAAATGAATCAGTAGACAAATTAGAAATTTCAAGTTCATGACCTCACTGGCTTTTCACAGGAGGATCTAAACATGAATGATAGTTGAAAACATAGATATTTTTAAGGAAGACAGCTGTACAGGTTAAATCATTAGTATTGTTTATTGCCTACTTCATAAGTGCCATGATTCTTCAGTACAACATAACAGTTAAATTAATCATACATAAAATTAATTTGTAACAAAAAAAAATTGAGATTAAATTTCCCTCCTATATTTCTTACACCAGATACTCATGCAATAGTTATATAGGACAAAAGAGCTTTCCAAAATCAATAGAATGGTATATCTGTATTATCTAGTTTATTACACAAAAGAAATACATTTTTTTTAGAGTTAGTTTTTCAAACCATCTATAATAGTATAATTAACAAATAGAATAGAATAGAACCAAAGGCTATTAAGTTGGATAATATAGTCATTAAAAAAGAAGAAGAAAAAAAAGAGGTTTATTTATGTCAAACCAAATGTTTTGACTCTTTTGAGTTTTTATACATAGTACAGATGTAAATGTAGATATAGGTCATCATAATTCAATTAAGTGCACGTAGTGTAAAACAACTGGTTAAAAAAAAAGCTTATGCCACAATTAGTAAGTCAATCACAGATGTTAAGGATGCTGTACTGATTAGATAGTGGCAAAATGACAATGACAATGACAAATTACAGCACGTGCTTCTTGTTTATATATATAGTGTGTGTGTGTGTGTGCTGTGTGCTGTGTGCTGTGTCTGTGTGTGTAAAGGATTTCTTTTGGAAAAAGTTAAATTCTGAAGTCATTATCATTCACTTAACTACATTTGAAGTTGTAACCCAGACTACTTGAGAATAGAACATGCCAAATTATTCAGAACAAAGGTTTCAATGCGTAAAGCTAATAATAACTATAATCTATTCCATTTCTTATGAATGGCCGTTTTAAATCCAATCATGATGCTACATCTGCATCAACATATGCCACGTGGAAAAAACAACTACTGTCAATAAATAAACCTATACAAGTCCTGCAAAGGTAAGCAGGAAGACGAAATAAACTGCAGGTTAACTTACATAAGGTTCAATGTGTATGTGAGGATTCTGGAGAAGACTCCAAACAACACGCATCAAAGCAAAGAGAAGAGAATAATCATTTAAACCACGAGCAACCTATGTTATTGGATAAGCAAATATTTAGAAAAACAAAATGCAAAGGGAATGATCATGTATATCCAGTATCTGTTAATGAGGCTGACATAGTCAGGAAAGCAGTACCTCATCAGCTATAAAGTATGTGAAATAAGGAATCAACGGATGAAGTCCCGAGTCAGTGGACAAACTCACTAATGCTTCTTTAAAGAGAGTAGAATCAGACCTTCTCACTGTAAGATCTGTGATTTTATCAAAGTATAGCTGCAAAGGCGAGGAAGAGAAAAGGGAAAGAGAATAAACCACTGCACTACGGAAACAAATGGGAAAAAAAAATTGCTGATAATACATCACACACCTGTAACTCCCTAGACAATACATGCTTAACTGGCAATTTGATATCAACTGGAAATTCATCATTTTGTTCGCTGATTTTGCCATCAGAAGGAGGTGCAATAACTACAGAACAAACATGTTCTGTCAAAAGATTAGCTCCAATAGTAAAAGCAAAACTGAGCAGAAAAGCATTTCTAAAACAATGAATAAAGAATTGTCTCCATCAACCGCAACATAAAAATTTATCAAAAACGACAACTAACAGGATCAAACTCACTGCAGTTCTAGAAGAAGTGATTTGTCTCATCAAAGCAATTAAAGAAGAAAAATGATCATAACATCCATCTTAGGAGCTCAGAGGTACTAGAAGCCTACTGAATGCTTAATTCCAGTATTGGTATATATTCTAGCTTGCTAAAGCTTAGGTCTTGTATCATATCATCTTATGTTTATCAGTAATGAAAAGCTGATGAAATCCCAAATTAAGAGACTGACCTTCCAATGGAGCATTTTCTGGGATGGCAGGTTGGACACCTTCAATAGCGAGCCAGTGACAAACAACTGCAGTATCAAGTGGTGCTTTTGGCAAAGGTGCCTCAATCACCTATCACTCAAACATAAACATTGAAAAAAAAAGTACTCTAGTAATTTCAATCGAAAGAGAAATTTATATAATTTCAAATTCCTTACATCTTTAAAATCAATATCCTTGTCATCAACATAAAACAAATCTCTATGACCAATAGCTCTTTTGAACTGCACAGCACCTCCAGAAGCAAAGCCATATATTGGCTGAAAAATTGAAGAGAATTAGGTTGAACACTAACAATAAAAGCATTTCCAGGAATTCACAAAAAACAAATTTGATAGTTACCATACAAGCAGTTCTACTCATCACAGCCAAAAAATCAATAATCCCAACTTCTAAAACAGGCATAGGACTGAAGAAAAATAGAACCATATGATAAGAAAGTCAGATTCATTTTTTGTCGTTAAGTCAGATTTTTTTTGTCGCAACCCTATTCCAGCGCTTCACCAATTAAGTAGATCCAAATGGAAAAGCTGTAAGACAAGACAATGAAATTCTACCCTAAAATATAATGTTGAAACTGAAACAAAAAGGGAAAAAAAGAGAGTAGAATAATGCTTGAAAAAACCATTCTAATGTCCCAGCATTTCCTCAAGTTCATTTTCGGTCATTAGGTGAAAGAAAGAGTTCAATTTTTTCTCGAGAGTCTCTCCACTTCAATGAAAATCCACATTGGACTATAAATTAGACCACATGATCCTGTCCAATCTATTGCCACTTGCATCCTTTCGATTGAAAATTTTCTTAAATTTAAACCTAATGACCCATCGATACACGTAATGAATTGCTGCAGTTCATAGATTGAAACCTAAACAGACATACGAACATATTTCTGCATAAGACAGCAATACATCATCATCATCATCATCTAAAGCTTTTTCGATTTGATGATGTTTAACGAATAAACTATCCAAAACATCAGTCGTTCATAATTTTACCTCAACATTTGTAAGGTTAAGCGCACCATCAACATCATCTGTAGTCAATCTAGTCCTCTTGGAATGGCGCATACATTTGATAGCTTCCTGTTATTTGATTTCATCATTAAACTAAAAAATAATTAACTGAATCACTAGTTTTCTTCTTGTGTTAATAATAAGAATACAAAACCTGCATGATTTGACGCATCCGGAATTCGACATCAGGAGCGAGAGTAAGTGCAACATCTTCGGACAAATTGCTGATTCCTATGCTTTGTGCTATCACTTCGATTGTCTCTTTCGCTACTATGCTCATTTTCTTTGCTTCCTCCTCCTCTAATTTTTAATTACTGCCAAAAAACAACAAGAAACTTTCAAGGAGAGAGATTCGTGGGTCGAGGAGGATGCTTAACCTCGCTTCACCACTGAATTACTTTCCTTCTCTTTTGCCGCTGAACTGTAACCCTGGACAGACCGAAAGACTGGGAGGGGGAGGGGGAAGGTTTTCGAGTCGTGGTCGCGTCACTACGGGTGGATCCGGGAAAGGAACCTGTATTTGTTAAAGACTGCAATAATACCAATCAGGTGACCCGGCCCGACCATGTTTAAATTTAGTACGGCTGTAGAAAGAAAAACGCCAAATAAATATATTTTTTTCAGTATTACTAGTCCTCTACAACCAATATTTGTAAGATATTAATTTAATTTTTAATGTAATAAAAAATGTGCGGGTATTATAATTTTTTAATTAAAAAATAAAAAGATATTATATATGTTTAGTAAAATAAATTAAAGAGTACATAAAATGATAAATTAATGAAAAGTTGTTAATACTAATTAAATATTAATATAAAAAACTAATATTTTTTTATAAAAACAAAACGCAAAAGCACGTTCCAAATAGAAATTCTCAAATAAGGGCTTCGATTCATTTTTTAGGCTTTTAATTCATACATCCATCCAGGATTTTTTTTTTTTTTTTTTTTTTGTAAAAACGATTTCATTTTGAAAAAAGAAACTTAGCATTTTGTTAAATAATTATAATAAAAGTCCTTAATTGACAGATCAAAATAGTTTCAAGATAAAATTAATACAAAAGATAGTTTAAATTAAAATTGATATAAGCTCAATAATCTGGTGATATATTTGATGTTTACCTAAAAACAATAATACAAGTATGTATTAATTAAGCTTAATCTCCCTCCAATTACTCACAACTCAGATAACATTAGTGAACCTCTTTCATTAAAGAGATGATGAACAACCTACAAATGAATTACAACTCAAATGGCGTTATTTTATATATATATATATATATATATATATAAAAAAAAGTCTCAAATTTTAAACTATTGTTTTGTAATAATAATAATAATAATAATAATAAAGCTTAACATTACAAACCTCTCTCCACCTCTTTTATTTACTGGAGAAATAAGAAAACTAAATAAAGCATGCGCGGGGAGGAGGTGGGCAGATGCTCTTATGATCCTCGGGAGACAATGATAATGGCCTGGAACCGAAATCCTGAGGACCCATCACCCTCTTTTATTTTTACTGGTGAAATAAGCGGCCAACGAAGTGAAGAAGAACATTCCATGGCCAAGTTCTTTTTTATTTCTTTTTTTTGGAAGGTGTTCATGTCAATGTATGCATATCTCGATTAATTTTTTGAGATTTTGAAATTAATGACCAGGTAAGTCTCTAATGACTCTAAAGTTTATGATACTCGAACTGATGACCTTTAGAAAGTAAATTTAAAGTCTGACCAGTTAAGTTATACCCCTTATGGTTATTTATGATCCAGTTCCTTCTTTTGTTTATTAAGGTGGGTGTCTAAATAAACTTGTGCACACATCGACTAATCTTATAGGTCTTGAAGTTAATAATTATATAAACTTCTAATAACTCTAAAAGAATTCAACTATAACTATTAAAAACTAAATTTAAAATTTGACTAATTAAATTATCCAATAAAGTTGTTTAGAAAGGAGTGTGCAAGGTAGAAATGATTAATAATGACCACTAGCTTGATGACATGATAGACCTTGTCCACACCATCAACAAGATGCATTGGCTAGGTTTTTGTACGAATCTTCGATAAAAGGATATAAAAGGATATGAAAAACTATTATTTGTATTCAATTATTTATTTAATTTTTAAGATTTTAAAGGATTTGTTAGTTTTATTTATTTTAAAAATCATTTTATTGAGAAATTAGTAATAATTTTAGGATTTCATTTTTTTTATTTAGTATTATTGAGATTTTCTAGTTCTTCTATTTTAAAAAATAATTTCTCTATTTTTATCTTTTTATTCATTATTTCTTTTTAATTTTTATATAAATAGCTGTAATAAATTTTATCAATAAGATCTTCAATAAATAAAAATCAAGTATTTTAAAAGTTTCTTTTTAAATAAAGTTGCGTTCTTATTTTAAGAGTTTTTGGGAATTAATAAACCTCATTATCTCGCTATATACCACATTAATTAGTATTAGATAGCATGTATAATAAGCATAAATATGGGCAACTTTCCATCTTGTGGTGCTTGAATGGAGGCCATTTAGAGTAGTTATTTTAGAAACTTATATAATTATTAATTTCAAGATTTATAAGATTAATTAAAGTTTGTACAAATTAATCTAGAAACCCATGTTAATTAAAAAAAAATGCTTTAACTATGCTCATTGGCTAAATGGCTGTTTTTTTTTTTTTTTTTTTTTGGCTGTGGACTGAATTTAATCCAAGTCAATGAAATGACAGCAATTTTGCGTAATGTTAAAACACACAATAGGTAGCCTGATGAAACTGGACAGTCCTTAAAGTTGTTGATATCTTTTCAGGCCAAGCACAAACTAAACAGCTGCAACTTGGACCACAAATGGAAGGGTAGATGCAGTGAGTGAGTGTCTAGAAAGGAATAGACATAGCCCCAGTAGCAAGCAAGCTTTATTTGCCCTGTCCTTCACAAGCCATGTGCAAAAAAGTGATACAAAAAGCAATAAAAAAAACAAACTCCACCCATCCTTTCTATCTAATCTTTACTTTTCAGCCTCAATTATTTATGTGATTTAAGGCCCAATTCCAGGTCTAAAGCTCTGTAATCCTCTCTGATCTCCTGCTTAATGACAGCTAACAGGTCCCTTATTATAACAAGACCTATTGTTAGTTGTTGCCTTAACCCTGTAAACTAATCCTTAATTTAATGAAACTCCTGTGAAGTAACCGAGTGAAGAATGTCACTTGCAATTTTCAACTTTTTTTCAATACCAGTAATAATTGAGGGAATCTCAGTACCTGTGCGCATGGTTGTTGCAATATAATTGGTGGCACCCTATTCGAACACATTGCTTTGGGGTTACTGGTCACTTGAAAATGGGCATCACCGGAGAGCTGGTTAGGAGTGTCTTCTCCAGAAACCGCTCCGATGGAACTCATGAGAGCAATGTAAGTCATAAAACTAGATACTTCATTTGATTTTCTTTAAGCTGTATGGTCTGAATTCTTTGGTTTTCATGTAGTTTTCTCGAGAATGAACACGATCTTTTCTTGTAGTTCTTTGGTTTGCTAGTTATTGTTGATGCCTCCTATCTTTCTGTACCATTGATGATCAGTGAGTGTACACTAAGCAGGAAGACTTAAGAGACTTGGTTGTGATGTTCTTTTTTGATGTTATGTTGACCAATTCAGGCAAGAATCACTCCAGGGGATCACAGGAAAAGGTGGAGTTCTGTTAGGCTATACCTTTGTGGTGAAGAGCTTAATTCAGTGCTTGCAGAGGAGGATTCAGCTTCAGTCAAGAGCTCCGAGGCCACTGTTACACAGCCCATGCTAGAGGACACTGAAGACAAAGGAGATGTCCAAAATGAAGAGGCCAAAGAAGAAATGCCTAAGGAAAAGCATAATTCAACTTCCAAATTATTCCGTCAAGAAGATGCAGCGATCATCATCCAGTCCGCGTTCAGAGACTTTCTGGTTCGTTCAGATAGGCTGAAACACCATAACCTGGATTATTGTAGAAAGATGAAAGTAATAGCCATTCATAAACAGATATCATCGAGCAAAAATGACTGGTTCTGGTATAATATTTTGTGATATCGTAAGCAAGAAATCTTGCAGGGAAATTTCTAAGTAGACCGTGCATTGGTTAAATTTTAAGATCATGAAAAGCATCACTTGGTTAATCATTGATTTTGTGCCCTTTTCTGTTTTGGATAGTTGTCTTAAGTTCTTGAATTTCAGGCTAGGCATAAAAGAGAAGAGACCACGTCAAAGGAGGGTGGGCAGGAGCTTGCTCCGGGAACAGAAAGTCCAAGTAGAGATTCACTAGGCACATCAATTGAAGTTCAGACTGGAAATTCTGTGGAAGTTCTCTCTGTTAGAGAGGAAAATGTGTCTGTGCATCATCGAGTGCAAAAGAGAGCCAGAACTCAGGTTTTCAGGCTAAAGGTGAACACAGAAATGAAACATGATCTAGTTAACTTACCTGTCATGAATCAAACTCTATGGTTTGAGCATAAATAAAGATTCAAAGTATGGCATAACAAATTATGAGAAAATTGGATACTTGAAACTTCACCCCGCTGGAATTAGACTAAATCTATGTATAACATGCATGGACTATAGGAAGATTGGGATGATAGCACGGTGATTAGCAACATTTCGAAAAAGAGGATTCAGAGCAGACTGGAAGCAACAAACAGGCGAGAAAGGGCACTGGCATATGCTTTCTCACAACAGGTATGCTTAAATTCTGACAGAATTGCAAACAGGAAATAGAGATTTAATGCTTTAACTAACACTGCTTCCGTCGTCAAATCTGCCTGTAGTTACGAATCTGCTCGAAGAAGAAACAAACTAAATCTGATGGCACCCAACCCAACATGAGTTGGAGCTGGCTAGAAAGGTGGATGGCAACACGAGTTCCAGAATGCTCAGTGGAAAGCTGTACAGGCAAACAACTTGAGCCAGTAAACAACAATTACAGATTTGATTTCGGGGAGAGATTTTCTGATGTGGCAATAGAAGAGAAAGAGAGTTGCGGGTCTAATGAGGTATCTGTCCAATTTGATAGCTTATCAATAGCATCAAACAAGGATGGCTTCAAGCACACTAAGAGTAGGCTTAAGGCTACCAGAACCATATCAAGGCGGAAAACAGCCCCAAGCTACCAGTTTCCGACAGAGCAAGCTAAGGTAAATTTCCCTGTCGGCTGTCCCTAGCCCCCGCAACTATATGATCACTAGGGCACTTTAATCACCTCTTGTAACTGCATCTGGCTTCTGATACCTTTCTTTGTAGACTTGCAGTCCTTCAAGTAATAGTTCATCTTCCATGTATAACAAAACTCCTCTCCTCTCCTCTCCTCTCCTCTTCACTGTCTTCTTATTCTTTACAGACTTCCAATTCACTAACACTTCCATGTGTTGATCAGGTAATCAAGAAAGGGTGTTCAAAAGAGACTGAACAAGACAAGGAGCAGAAACCGAATCCAACATCAAGTGGTAGAAAAGAAATGAAACGCAGTGCTTCATCTTAAACAATGTAGCTTGTAACTTGTGTCATAATCATCAAAGAAATTTCCAGTGTGTAGGGGAACATTGTATCATACTACTTGCAATCCATTTCGGAAGGATTTATGGCTTCAAAATTGCCTGTAGAGGTAATGACCCAACATCGCTCAATCCAAATGATACATCAAGAAACATTCGAATCGCTAGATCTAAAAATGTGAGAACTCAGAACATAGATGTTCATTCTATCCCAAGGAAACCAAAGAACGCTAAATGGGGCCTCTAATGGCATCAGCAACACACTAGTATTCTAAATTTGCACGAGTGCGAAGAGAGTGTGAACTGGTATTCTGGAAACCAACTGCTGTCTACTAGAGGCTCATGTCATCAAGTATTAATAATTCCCGAAACATGCTTTCCTTTCTAGTCCCCTTGAGGATAAATAAAAACGCAGAAGCACTGCCTACAAATCGAAGCCCTGGAAGAGTAAATACAAGAACGCTAACAAATTACTTCGTTTGTTAGCGATGATCCCCATCCTGACACACAATCCGAACAAGGAACCAAGGCGAATGACTGGCAACCTAATCACACAATTACATTTTACAGCCATCATGCAAATACCAAATGAAAAACAGAGCAGCGTACCTCTCCATACCAAAGCCATGAAACATTGGCCAAACACAGTATGAAGCACTGGGTATTCAGACAAGCATCAACATAAACAACACAAGATATGAGGACACATGAGAAATATTAAGAGTGATACAAATAGGCATTTCATGAGAATTATAACAAGTTTAACATCTCAAATTCAAGCTTATCATGCACATTTCTGGTTCTGGCATTTCATTATCAGCACTCACTGTCACTTGGCACTAAATATAAGAAGACGACAAAACTAGATCTTGTCGATATCTTCGTCCTCAAACTCAATATAATCATCACCAGCACCATCATCTTCCTCATCAAGACCTCCAGCAATACCTTCATTGAGACGAGTATTCTCAGGAAGCTCACCATAGGCCTTCAGAAGCCTAGCTTCATCGGGCATGTACTTCAATATAACATCAGCCTTGTCATCCTGATAGTCGCGGAGGCCGACGAGAATTATATCACCCGCAGCAATCCAGACCTTCTTGTGCATCTTCCCTCGAATATGGCAAAGACGCTTGGTCCCATCAATACACATGGCTTCACAACGACCATTTCCGAGCATGCGAAGCACTTGGGCATACTCCTGCCCATCTTCCTTAAAAATAAGCTCACGCTTCTCGTCATCAGCTTCGTTCTTTCCTCTCTTCCTATTCTTTCCTCCCTTTCCCTTGTTCTTCGGCATGCTTTCTGATTCTGTTTCCCACACTCCAATAACAAATACCCAATCAGTTATCTAATAATTTGAAAAAAAAAATTTTAAAAACATTTCTATAAATTGAAAACCTAAATCTTACTTTACTTTAAAATGAATTTTCCCCCCTAAATCATTAAAAAAAAAAAAAAAAACTGAACAAGAATGGAATGAAGAAAACTATACAGCAATCAAAAAACAGAATCAATCGCAGATCGGGAAAATAACAAGGCAGAAATTAAAATCTGGAAATCAAGAACAAGACTCTCAATTGAAGAGCGTGATAGTAATGGGAAATGAACAGGGAAAAAAAATAAAATCGCTTGCGCGTTAGTTGAATGAGGTCAAATAATTAAAAAAAAAAGGGGGAGATGAAAGATGAGCAGTACCTGGGCGGTGGTGCTAAGGTGAGAGAGGAGCGAGGAAGCTGACAGATAGATAGAAAAAGAAAATCAATCAGTGGGATTCTTTCTTAGCTTCTTCTTGACCTAAACCTCTTTTTTCTGTACACCATTTTGATGTCGGCTCAGCTTGGAGGCCCATATTATCCAAATCAGGCCCACGTTGACGGGCCTATTTATTTGTCTTGAGTTCAATGTACAAGAAGGTTTGGTTAATAAAAGCCCGATTGCGTCTAATTTTCTCGTTAGTACTTTTGTTAAAGAAAGTAAATCGGTTGTCTCGCTAATACTTTTGTTATCAGGAAATAATCGATTGTGTCCGATTCTCTCTCTCTCGCTCTCTCTCACCTATAAGAAATGGATGCCCTTGAAATCAAGAAATAATCTTTCAATAACCCTAATTTTTCAATACACCTATTTGACAAGCCATTATTCTAATTTTTTATTTTATAATTTTATAATAAAAAGAAATTGATTTTATGAATTATTGAAATAAACTACTAGTTTATTTCAAGGTGTTAAATACCTATTTGATACTTGTGCGTATGACACAGTCTTTTACTGTTGATATAACTCTTCAGCCATAAATGTGCATTACCAAAATTAATAATTATTAATTGCTAATTCAGCATAAAAATCAATATTATCTTACATATAAATTTCAATCTAAAATCAATATAATTCAATATGATTCATTAATTTTTCCAGCTCAATGTTCCACTATAAGCTTAGCCAAATTCTTTATTCGCAAAAAGAATACAATTTCTTTCTCAATTCTTTATGTTGTTACTATTGTTTTTTTTTTTTTTGTTCTTAAAACACATCAATTAATCCAATAAAAATGTTTCTCTCACTGAGAAGGCCAAGGTTTAACCCTCTCTTTTTTGGTAGTGTAAGCCGAAACCAATGAAGAGAGTATGGATAGATCCTTTTTTTATTAATTTATTATTCTTTCCCTCCATTTACATTTATGTGGACAATTTTAATCAATAGTATTAATTCTTTGATTTCTTTCTCATTTCTTCCTCTTGGGCAAAAGTGTCCACAAAAAAGGAAAAATTTATTTCTTCCGATTTTTTTTTGAAATAGCCAATTACCCAATCTTATCACATGCTTACCATCATCATTAAACCATAAATTACATCATTACAACAATCCACAACACAATTCCCTAATTTTACATAATATTAACAATTGCATTTCTTCATCCATGCAGGAATAGGTCCGTTTCCTCAATAGAAATATGTTTCAAAGATGGAAGGCAAGAAAACTCCAAGTTCTCTTGTCTTTCTCCCTAAACCCTAGCTTTTGAATTTATTTATTTTTTTTCTCTTCAAAATAACTCTATAACTCTTAATCGCCTTTTTTTAAACACCTAAAGATATCTTAAATTCTCTAATTACACCTTCTTCTTTTTTTGAGTGAATTTGGCAAGAATTTGAAAGAAAATTCAAGGACCCCCCCCCCCCCAGCTTGAAAAACACCGGCCAAGAGAAGAAAATTGAGCTTTTATATGGCCTAAATTTTCTAATTTTACACATTAACCCCATTAGATTAAGTGTTTTGTTTTCTATTTTGCCCCCATCCCTTCCTTCTAAATTAATTAATGTCTTATTATTATTATTTTTTCAATTTCATTCATCTCATATATTTATTATTATTATTATTATTATTATTATTTTAATTGGATTAGATTATAACAGGGTTTATTCCATTCTTCCCTTCAAATAAAAAATTTCATTCTCAAAATTTCATAACCCATGCTTGTTCTTTCTTTATGTCTGTGCCTCACATGGAGAGTTGCAAGTCTAGGTTAGTTTTTGAGTAAATAACTGGAGGAGGAGGAGGAGGCTGCCGTATCTCAAATGTTTAGGTTAAATATAAACATATATATGGGCGGCATATTCCAGGATGCGGTGGTTGATTTGTCCTTCGAACACCTTGACATTACAGCTCCTAGAAAATAATGACACCTACTCTCGATTTGGAGCGTGTTTGATAATATAATAACGGTTACTTTTCAAATAGCTTTTCGTACCGAAATACATGCTAATGATGTTTTTTATTTTTTAAAAATTATTTTTGATATCAGCACATTAAAACGATCCAAAAAGTATAAGCCACACTCAATTTTAACAAAAAAAATAAAAATAAAATTTTGCAAAACACAGATAAAAATGCAGCCCCAAATACTACTTTCAACCCTAATCCTTGCTTTGTCTATTAGTTAGTTCAAGAATCCAACTAGATGGGTCTTTTTCCTCGATCCTGCTTTATTTCAAATCCTTCTTGGCAGTCATGGTCTCCCCCTAGCTGCTAGCTTGATATCTGTTTGGGTCTCATTGTAATATACAAGGAAATCTGTTCTGTATAGAAACATGGTTGACACCTGTTTTATTTTAAAAAAATTAAAAATTACTTTATGAAAAATTATTTTTTTAATACTTTCAAATCATTTTGATGTACTAATATAATTTTAAAAAAATATCATTTTAATATATCTCTAAATAAAAAACACTTCAAATTATAATCATTGTTAAAATTTCAAATTGGCCGCATATCCCCATTCTATTTTAATAGGAATAAATGATATCAGGTATAGATTATTTCCGTATTATGTACTTCAATTTTAGCCGAGAGTTGAATTTAGGCAGGTGTGGTATTTGGTTATGTTATAGTGGTTATTGTTTTTTAAAAAAAATTATTTTAAAATATATTAAAATAATTTTTTTTTTTGTTTAGTAATAACATGTTAAAACAATCTAATTTTTTTATAAAAAAAAAACTCAAAAACAAACTTAACGGGTCTCAAGTCTTCCTTTGCCTTGCACATTTGAGCTTGTAACGTTTTCCATGCTATTTGAATTTTAATTGCTTGATTTTTTTCTTTGAAATCCGATCGTAAACTAAACAAAATCCTATGATAAATGTCGCTTAATTTAGTATGTCGAAAATTGCAATATTTTAATATTTGTAATTCTTTTATTTTCCCCATACATGCAATGGTTTACATTTCATGTTTTGCATTTTTTATTCATTTGCATTTGCAATTTCTCATATATATATATATATATATATATATATATATATATATATATATATCAATTTTATTTGGATAAGATGATTCCAAGAGTAATTATATAAATTTATTTTCCCATTTTATATATTTTTTTTATCCTTCAAGATTGCAATATGAAAAATAAATTCATAAATAAGACTTGAAAATGATGAGGCAGACAATTATTTATAAGAAACAAAATTAGGAATAGATATAGAGCAAAGTAACCTTCTTAAGATTTTTAAGAACTAAATAAATGTTGACTTTTTTATATATAATTTTTTTAGTCCAAAAGTCCTACATGCTGGGGATTGACAAATAGCACACAAAATGCTTGTGCTTTATTTCTAAACGTATAGCATTGACATGAAGTTACAGAAAAATACAACTATTTTATGCTTTCCTGGGAAGGAAAGGAAGAACACATTTGAGCAACCCAAATCTAGCATGCATTTTTCAATGCAGAATCGAACAGGTCAATCTTAAGAACCATGCACATTATGGAATCCAAAGAAAGGATATCTGCTAAAAAAATCAATAACATCCAGAAGATAACAAAAGGTTTATATGCCGGAACCCAAGATGTCTCGGGTCAAAGAAAACCCACCTGGATATGACCTGTGTATTTTCAAAGTTCTTGCTTTTTCACTAGGCAAGGTATCAAGATCATTTTTCTTCGCATTTTCTACAGATTTCTCGACGGACTCTTTAGTTTCAGCAATAAATTGAAGACCCTGAAACAATACGTTGGACCATGTCATGGAAAATCGAATTATGAATACAATGAAGAAAGTGTGACTTAACATACCTTTAGAGACCTTTCTTCATATGCCATAGCTGAATGGTTTGCTAGCTTAGCACCAACATCCTACCCGAATTCCAAGGTAAAATAGTTCAATTAGTAACTAAATACAAAAACTGAGAAGGTAAGACCAGAATCAGTCCATAGATTAGAGCAGGGTCACAACCTGTGCATTATCCGTGTGGTTGCCAAGAAATGGGCCATTCTATTTATTTATTTATTTATTTTGGGGGGGGGGGGGTTGCTGGCTTTGAGGGGAGTGGAGAGGGACTTGGCAAAACGTCCATAACGTAAGATTATTAGAATTAGAAAGGAGGTAAAATTGCAGCGGGTGGTTACCAGACCTGATAAGCTTTAGTGTCAAGTCCATCTTTAAAGCCTCCAGCAAATTGACATAGATACCATAGACCAGAGTTTGTTGAATCCTGTGTGATACGGATTCAAAAATTTCTGAGCCATTGCACATTGTTAGAAAGAACTCAATGATTAGGAAGTCAAAAAAAAACCTGTTTGCTTTCAAGAAGTTCAAGCTTCCCTTCCTGTTGAGATTCTTGAGATATCAGGAATCAACAAAGGCATCCTCCAATCAAAAATAAATTTCAAGCTACAAGAAGCATTGCAACTCACCAGCCCGGATATCATTTCATGGATTGATTCAACATCATATCCAATTTGGGAAAGATTTGATTTCATCTCATCTATCTGCATGCAAGTAAAACCATAGCTGAAATACATATCTATCTTGATATGAGTTGATTTAGCTAAAATAATATCTACTCTGAGCATATCCAATTGTGTGCAGATTCGGGTGTGGGTATTCATAAGAAACAGAATCAGATGCACAGTAGAAATTAAAATCCAAATGAGACGACAGGCAAAGAATAGAGTGTAGTGAACTATTTAAGATACACAAAAAAGAAATAAAACAGGGAAACCTATTAATGACCGCTTATATACTACATGTTTTCCAAATCACACCCTTGTTTTAAAAAATCACGCTGTTGTAAGTTGTAACCTTTGGTTTCACCTCATTCTCAAATCTAACATGCTCTGCACATGATTTTTCATTTTCTGAATTGACTTAAATGTCCCTCTTCTCTACCCTATTTCCTCTCTAATATTCTCCTTTTCCCTTCTCTTTTCTGATCTACATCATGTTGCCTTTCTGTTCAGGATCAGGTTCACTAGGTAGCTCAATCAAGTTCAAGCTGATGCTCCTACTGTCGTACATATTCCAACAAGCTGAGCTGGATATGGCAAGTGTTGGTTACCTTAGCTTGGCTTGTACACAACCAAGCATACCTTATGCCCTAGGCAAGGAAGAAATGGGAAGAAAAAGAGCGAGAAACAAATGATTAATATCTATCAATTGTAAAAGGAGAATACTGAACATACATCATTGGCAATGAGCTTAGATGTTTCAATCTGCTCCTCAATCTTCCAGTCCAAATTTCCCAGCCTTTTTGTCAAATGTCTTTTTGTTGACTGCACAAGTTGACAGTCGAAGAGAATTAAGAATACTGCAAAGAATCCAAAACATAGAGCTGCTATCTAAGACATAAGACTTATTAGAAAGAATAAGTCATCCTACTTACAGCTAACGTTTCAGATACATTCTCCAATTGTTTTGACACGGTTGCAACAGCATTTGCCATATTTTGCTTCGTTACAAACATTACATCTGAAAATGACCAGCCCTGCACCACAAAGCAAATAGATGATGCATCCACCCATTGATCAGCAAAAAGACAATGTGCTAACAGGTGCAATACCATCGGCATTTGGGATAAGAAATTGTTTTCACTTTAAGCATTAAGAATCTTGCCTTCCACCAAAAGTAACAATATCCCATTGCTCCAAGTGCAGCAGCTGGCACTAGGTAAGAAGAAAAATTCCCTGTGTGCACGGGAAATTTCACAAGCATCATTGCGTATTCTACTCTTCCATCAAGACATCCAAAATAGAAATGTTGCAAGATGTTGCCAAAAATATCTAATAGAACCATGCACTGAAAAAAAAAGCTAACACGATAACTGAACCTGAATGCCTTTTAACATCGGGAAAAGAAAATGTTTAGAGGAAATTCTAAATCCTATAATAATTTTACCTTACAAGTTATCTAGTCCTTGTTTAGGCTTCATTCAAGAAACAATCTGAAAGCCTTCTCATGATCGACTTGGATATCTCAACTGAAGTTAACTTATAATTCGTGTTCTAGTCTGAAATAATTGCAGTACAGATTTAAAATTTGCTGATTATTTCTTAAGTCATTCCAAATAAGACTTATGAATAGCATTTATCCTTTTCTCTTCCTTTCCCTTTTCTTCAGGGGAGAGAAGGAGACTGGTCAAGGAAGAATGAAATGTCCTATTAACAAGCCACTTGGTTTTTCTGCAAATAGTTGATCCACATGTCCTTCAAAATAAGAAAATGCATTGCATCTCACAGTAAAATCAAGAGATTAAACCTGCTAATAAAAGTAAAGCATGCTTATCAGAGTCCTGAAACGCTAACCAAGAGTTTTACACACTGATTGGACAAAAATTTAGCAATTTTGATGCACTTTTAATCAACTCTAAGCCCATTGGAAGGTTGGTTATCTATCAGCATATAAGTATCAAAAGAAGATCAAAGAGAGAGAAATTTCAACTCAAAACACAATAAGAACATAAAATGAAGGACATGGCAAAAGGTAGACTATTAAGAATCTATTACTCTTCAAGAAAAGTATGGAAATTACTTGGAATCTTAAGCTCTTAAAAAAAATACTTACCATTAGAAACAGAATTTCCATTATAGATGGTTACAGGACTGGATAAGCTCAACTCCTTAATCTCTTGCGCCAATTGACGAATCTAAGACAGAGACACATGAGTATACATCAGAAAATACAGTCAATCCGAAGAGAAATATGATAGATTGCTAACAATAGCCAAATACCCTGACTCCTTTAGAAATATAACCACTTCCTGTTCCACAAACTAATATCCCCTCTTTTAGATACCAGTGCACCTAAGAAGATTCAGAAACCTTCCCAAAACTCACAGGCATGACAGCACACATGGAAAGCAGTCTATCACACCTCCAATGGACTTCAATTACCCAACATTTTAAGAAGACTCTGCTTCCTATATTCTGATTCTAGGAAGAAAGTCCCCTTTGATTCAATTCTTGGAATAAAAGTTAGGGGCCACTAGGATTTCCTCCGTGAGATGATTTCAACCAGGTTCTCTAAACTAGCAGCCCTGAACTAAGGAGGAAATAGTTTCTCTTAATTCATAATACAAAATCGCACATGCAAACTTGCATCTATTTAAACTGACATTGCATCAGGGTCCATTATTTACAGTCCAACTCTGGAACTTTTTTGATGCACTGAAATCTGCTAAAATGTGTTTTTCGCATCATGTATCAAAACAAGATGTTCTTTTTTTCTTCCTTTGTGTTATGCTCTTCTACGAGTACCCATTTCTTATAAATAAATAAAAACTTGGAAAACCCGAGCAGCAAGAACAGCAGTGTCGTATTTGTAAGGAGCGATCTCGACTTCGTCAACACCCTTGAGTAATTCTTGAAGCTGCCCAATGAGTTCAGGCAATCGTCCATTTTTCAAAATAATCGAACTAGTCAAACCTAAAACAAAAAACACAGAGACATTAATATAATAGCATACATTAGAACATGAAAACAATTTGATAAGCTAAAATCAAGTAAGTTTACAATTCCATGGACGAAAAAATTCATAAATCTTTGCATCCAGACAAGAAACAGAAAAAAATAAAACCTTATCAATTCAATTTACATGAGATTTTATATTTCTAAAGAAAAAACAAAAGAGGGTGAAATTGCTGATTGAGAGGTGTTTGAATTGTTTATCGGGTCAATAATCGTGAAGCGGCCGAAAAGCATTAGAGTCAAAGTAAAGTTGAAGCTTTTATGATCAGAGAAGGCAAAGAAGGGACGAGAGAGAGAGACCTGCACCGACGAGAATGAGAACTTTGGACGTAGAGACCCCAGTCTGCAAAGCCATCGTTCTCTTCTTCTTCTTCTTGATGGAGGCTGCCTCAGCCTGGCAAAACTGATTATTTTCTCTTCTTTTCTTTTTGGCTGTCAAAAGCTGGTTTGTAATTTAAAAATATAACGTAACAAATATACTATGGTACTTTTTGGAACGTGTGGATGATTTTGTTTTGTTTTTAAAGTGTTTTTTTTTTAAAATATATATATAAAAAAAGATTAAAGTAAAAAAAATTAAAAATCACGAAACATATTTTTAACTGCAAAAACAAACAGTTACTAAAAGAAAAAGGTGAATTCTTTGCAACCAAGAAAATATTTCCTTATTTACTAGAATAGTGGAGTGATGTTTATGACGTTGACTAAAAAATTAATTCCTTTTTATTCAAGAATGTTTTGGTATTTTTGTAAGATTTATTTGTCATTACTAATTTGTTTTGAGGTGCTTTTTATATATTTAACTTTTAATGCACAATAAAAATAATTAAAATACCCCTTAAAAAAGCTAACATTGTTGTTCAAGGGTGATTTAATTTTTTTTTTAATTTTATAGTATAATTACACAATTTTTCTTAGGGTAAAAAATATAGGTTGTTTATACAGAGGTATTGACTTCTTTTTCTCGAGGTTGTTTTGTAATTAATAGGTTGGTCAAGGATAATGAATTAATATAACTTTTAAAATAAATTAAAAAGTGGTTGGCTACATTGTTTGTTTTCTTTTGAAAAAAAATTATCATGATTATATTTTTTTATAATCTGATTCACATGTTGTTGTTATCTATTTTTTTATCATCTAATTAAAATAAAACTAATTTATTTGATCTAGTCAGGTCTATAATTCGAGTCATATATTTTTTTTCTATTTTAAAATATATTTATGACACCTGAATATATTTTTTACATAACAAATAGTTTGGTTTTGTGATGTAACACAAGTCCACACATATTGATTCTATATTAAGGTATGTTTTTCAAGTTAAAAAAAACACTCTTTCTTCCATCATCTATATTTGTCCTCTCTAGGACACTGTATGTTTTTTAAAGTGCCCACAACTTTTTTTTTTTTTTTTTTTTTCTCTCTTTAATTTTCATGTATTTCCCTTCAAAATTTCAAAGCAACCCTTTAAATTATTATTCCTTTAAATTTGATCCATATTTTTATTATTGTTTGTTTTATTTGATATAATCTATAAATTTAAAATTCTTTTTCAACCTCATCCCCCTTTATTTTTTTTATATATTTCAAATTTGGTTTTCATTCCTTGATTGTTATTTGTTTTATTTGAGATAATTTTTTAAATTGATTTTCCTTTTACATTTTCATCCTCAAGTTTTTTTCTCATATCAAATTTGATCATCATTCTTTTCATTGCTATTTTTTTACTTTGATATTTTTTTAAATTAATTTTTTTTCTAATTCATTATTCAACATTAAATATTAAGCCCAGATCTAGAATTTTATGAGTTGCGAGTTTTAGAAATTAACCTAGATGTAGGAGATTCACTTGGATTTGCTTGGTTTTTTTTTTTCTTTTTCTTAAGAGCATGCTTCTTTCTCTCTTTTTTTCAGACTTCAACATTTACTCAATTAGAGATTGGGTTCTATTGTTTTTATTTATTTGCTTTCTAAGGAGTTTTTCACTAAATTTTAAAATTACTCATGTTATCTCAGTTCTTTTTATTTGTCATGCTTTGTTGAATTTACTTTAGAAAAGTTTTTAAATAGATATTTCTTTTATTTCATGCTTTAATATTAAATTGGTTGAGATTTAATTTTCCTTTTCAGTTCCATTATTCTTTCTATACTTTTATCCTGGTGTTATCATTTAGACCGACCGCAAATTTGACGGGTTAACCTGGTTTAGCTTGAGTTTGTTTATGATTTTTCTTTATTTAATATTTATTACATTTCATCATTTAGCATCGAGCTATTTTACAATTGAGCTTTTTTATCTTTTTTTTTATTCACCTACATAATTTTCAATCCCATTAGGATTTTAAGAAAATAAGAGTCCGTATATGAGGGTATTTTCCAAATAGGTTATGAGTGATAGCCTAACTTGTTAGACCCAACAATACATGATCTCTTACCTTTTTTAATTTTTGTCTTTTTTATGTTTTTTTAATATGTATTTTTTTTTAAATAATTTATTAAATTAGTATATCTTATCTTTGATATTTTTATTTAACATTTTTTAAATAGTGGTTGTTTTTTAATTATTTTGTATGTATTTAATTTTTGAAGAGGTTATTCTAATTCATCTATATTTTTTTATGTTTTATATAAATGAAATTTATTTTTTAAAATAAAATATATTTATTTTTGGATAGCATTTCTCATAAGTGCTACCTTGCTTAATATATTTTTATCTTTGATTTTATTCAATCAATCTCATGTGTGTGTCTATTTCTACTATCATTTAATTAAATATAAAATTAATTTCAATAAACAGACCGATTGAACAGAATCAGATAAATAGCCCATATTGTGATATCAAATATATTAGTCTTCATTTGTCTCTCGATTTCTCCAGATACATCTTTAGTTATCTTTATTGACTTTATTTTCATTTATTAACAGAAATAGTTATTGATTTATTTAATTAGATATGTGCATAAAATTTTTAATTTACACTTAAAATTTTTTATATAAAAAACACATTGAAAAATCCTTCATGCTCAAATTTTTTGTTGGAAAAAAATATATGACCCGTAGCAAAGAGCTGGTCAAATAGCTAGTGTGTGTGACTATGAAAGTAACATAATAGGATATGGTTAGACTTGTTTTCAATATTTACTAGCTATTTGACTCATGAATCGTTATGGGTTGGATAAATTTTTCTTTTAACTAAAAAATTAATATGACATCATTTTATAAGTGTTTTTTTTAACCAAAAAAAATCTCCTTCGTAAATTTAGAAGTTTATGTGTGCATTTAAAAAGTAAATTATGAAAACTTGATTTCTTACCAACCAAAGCTAACCAGTTAAAACTGTGACCCAACTTATAAACTCCATCAGGTTCAATGATTTTTCTATATAATTTTTTATTTAAATATATGATAAGAAAAACAGACACTTGCAAAATTAAGAACAAACTAAATATTGAGGTGTTTGTTTGAGATCAAGATAAACGTTTAAATATCAAACCAAAATAAATTATAATGTCATATCAATTAATTTAACATCAAAAAATAAATTTGAAAGTAAAATTATTGAATTAAAATAAAGAGAGAGAGAAACCTGAATTAACCTTGGGCAAACCTAGCACATTTGCGATCTATGGCATGCACCCCACCTAAATTAACAAAAAAAAAAATCCAATTTTGTTTTTCATTTAACAATACCTAAATCAAGTGAAAGGGTTTCTTTTCATAAAAAAAAAAAACAAAAAAAAAGTATGAAAAAGGAAAAACAAGGGTGGTTCACCAAACTAAAATAAAAGGCAGACCTAACCTTTTAAAAGTTTGAGAAAAAAGTATTTTTTAAAAATTAAATTAAAAGAAAAGGAGCATTTAAATACCAATTAAAGAATGTGTTAATATTTTTTATATGCTTAAAGTGTTGAAAACACCATTGCTATGAAAACCAAGTCGACCCCACAGGTTGACATGCAATTCAATTAACTTGAGGTCTATATCATGTCAGGCTTAAAAAAAAGTAAATGGAGGAATTGACCCAGTTTGATTCAATCATAGGTCGACTTGTTACATGGTCGACTCGAGTAATTCAATAAAAACCCATCACAATACCTATTAACTTTTTCTAAAAAAAATTAAAAACAATATTGTTTAAATATCTTTTTAAAAAGAATATTTTTGGTAAGCTCAGGTTGATCCTTCTAGCTTGATCCCCTATCCTTGTTTTGGGCTGGGCCTAATAACTATAGAATAAACATTAAACAAAAAAAGAAAGAAAGCAAACACACTAGGCACATAGGCCAATTACATGGTCCATCCTTATTTTTTTCTATGAAATAGACTTAGATGACACATTGTCTTTTAGTGTGGACAACACATCATCTATATTTGTAGACGATGTGGCTTACACGTATGCAACAACTTGTTGTTTGTAGACCTAGAATCCAACAACTAGAAGGTTATCAACAAATCAAGCCAGCGGGTTTTAAACAAAAAGAAAAATCATTTCCTAACTTTTTTTTATCCAAAAACATATAAAAACCATTTAAATACCCTAAATAAACTTGTTTAAGCCTTCAAAAGAATCAAGAATAAGCTTAAAAATAAAAAATCAACTCAAAACCCAACAACTTCTCGAGAGTAGATCTACTTTATCAAACACCTTTTGGGTTAAATAACACCCAAAATAAACTCTCATCATCTAATAAAACCCATTGAATCTAATATCAACTTTATTCGCGGTCAGAATCATTGTAAATGATGACTTTGTCCCTTTATCGTTGGAATTTAGCAAGACCTAGTCTTTTCTTTTTCTAACTAGGAGCTAAAATAGAAGAAAAATGAATTTATGGATCAAGATTGAATTTCAGAAATTCAAAGGGATCTAAATTGTATTATTTATAAAGATGAATGACCAAAGAGTACTTTTTTGTGCAAACTCTAGACAAGCCACTCATTTTGGGTGTCTTTTTAATTTCAATCCTTTGCCTTTTAATTTTTTTTGCCCAATAAATCATAAGTAATTGACATTCAATAAGGATAAAATCATCCAAAATAAAAGTTTGATGACAAAAAAAAAAAAACCAGAATAGATCCACACAAATCTATGAATGTGTGAATAAAGGAGCACAATGTTTTTTCTATATATATATATAACCACATATTTTAGTGTTTTCTATAATACTTTTTGGTTCTTTAGTTCAGTAGCACAATGATAATATACAAAAAATAAAGACGTCAATTTTTTAATGCTATAATGGGGAAAGCCATTGGATGCCCACTTGCTAGTTATAAAACAAAATATGAAAAAAGCAATATGAACTAAATATTATTAATATACATCACATGACAGAATAAGAAAAAAGAAGTTAAAATGAAGGGCATTTTCACTCTGCACATACACGTAATTAACTATTCATTGGAAGAATATAGATACATTTTTGCCCTTTTCATGAAAAATAAATTGTCCTGGTATGTGTGGGAGGTATTTTAATCTTTTTATAAAAATAATAGTCATTACTAGGTTAATCAAGAGTATGATTGTTTTTTAATATTTTAAGTACAATAAAATAACTCAATTAACTTTTAAAAAAAAATTAAAACTGACACCTAGGATTATTTTTTTTCCAGTCATTTTACTCTTTAAATCACATTAAAATTAGCCAATTATCATCAAAAACAAAGTTTTTAAGATTATCATTTAGGAGCTTTTTCATCTTTTTATTATATACTTTTTTTTTGTTATTATTAAGTTGAATGATTGTGAAATTGATCTTTTAATAAATTTTAAATAATATTTAAGTGTAAAAGTAGAAACACATCCACTACCTTCTAGTGATTCATACAGTGCCTATGTGTAACAACAAAAATCATTTTTACCATGTTAGTGGATTCATCGTAGTGCCTTTTTACTAGTTGAGGCAATGGCAATGATGATATAATGATTTGTCACTGAACTTTTTTTTTATATTTTTTTTTTCTCTTTACTTTCCTTAAATTTTGTGCCAATCATTTAAAATCATCCATTCAAAATCTCATATTTGTTTTTTTAGTTATTAATATTTTCACTTTGATTTTTATTTTTTTAGTTTTTATTTTTTGCTCTTGACTCTTTTTATAAAATAATTTATTTATTTTTAATTTCATCTTTCAATTTTAATTTGTGATATATTACTTTTTTCAATTTGATTCTCATTCTATTGGTTGCTTTTTTGGGTTCTTTTATTAAATTATTTTTTTTTTAATTTCACCTTTCAATAAAAAAAATTATGGTTATCTTCTAATTTTTTTTATTTTAATTTTAATCATCATTTTTTTAATTGTTATTTTTGGTTTTGGATCATTTTGTATAATTGATTTTTTTTTATTTCATCATTCGACTTTTAATTAGTTGATGATTAAGTTTCATGATTTTTTTAGATATGGTATTTCTGATCTAATGAATTGGATCACAAGTTTAAAAAGTTAATGTGGGTTAACATCATTTTTTTTTGTTTTTTTTCTTAGTTTTTTATTTCATCATTCAACATTGATTTTTTCTTCTAAAAAAAGGCTTTGTGATTTTTTTTTTTCTATTAGGTTATCCCGATCTCATAACTTGGACACGAGTTTGGCAAGTTAGCTCGGTTGGCTCACCCTTTATTACCATAGTTACAGGTTTATCAAGCTAACTCAGGTTGACCTAATGTTGTTTTTTTTATTTTTTTTATCTAATTTTATCATTTTATATTTAATTGACTAAGAATTAACTTACATCATTTTTTTTTGAAAAAAAAGTTTTTTTTCTCCTAAGCTATCATGATTTTTTTTTAATTTGATCTATTTATTATTGTGATCTATTTTTTATCATCTAATTAAAATAAAATTAACTTATTTAATCTTATTAGGTTTATATAATCTAAGTCATGAATTTTATTTTTAAAAAGAAATATTTCAACCCCTCAATATAACATGCGTCCACATAACACCATCATGGCACATCCCATTGCATTTGAATGCCCTATCATTATGATGTTAAATTTCCATGACACTCATTTGCTATTTTAACATTTCATGTCAAGCATGTGTCTTATAACTAATGTTTTATGGTATGTCACATGTATTACATGTAATTTTATACAAAAGTTTGTTTGTAAGCTTTTATTATTTTTTTTCCCCAAGTTAGAGAGAAAAAAAATTAAATAAGTGAAAGTTCAATATGTTCAAGAAGTATAGTCGGTAATGCGGTGTTTAATGATTTTTAAAAGTATTTTTTAATTAAAAATACTTAAAAATAATTTTTTTTATTTAGTTTTTTGATGTAAACATGTTAAAACTAATTTGATACTTTTAAGATGAAAAACTCTTTAGAAAATAGTTTGAACCATAAAAATAAACTCTAAAATTTTATTTAATAGCGTGGTTGAGATTATGTTTTACCCTCATAATTTTGAGAGTATTTAATTAATCAATACACATCACATTTTTGTATGAATTCAATGAAATTTTTTTAAAAAAATTTTATTTACAAAAATTACTATTTATAACTTTTCTTAACTTATATTTTTAAATATTAACTGTAAAAACTACCATATGTACCAAAATCATTACTTTATAAAGCAACATCCATTGCAATTTTTTTTGAGTACGTTTTTTTTTTTTTTTTTCATATAATGTAGACTTAACACATGCTTATCATTCCCTGATTAATTGAGGTTTCAAAATAATAATAATAATAATAATAATAACTATTTACGGTGTGGTATAATGAGTGCAAGTATTATTAGTTGGCAAATATTTGGAATAGTTTCTTTTTATCTATAGTTACCATATCTCACATGAATTGTTCATAATTATGGAATAATTAGCGAAACTGTATAAAAAGATAAGATAATTTATTTTATATATGGAGTGAGCTTTACTCAATGAACAACATTTATTTATTTTTTAATGTAACAATGCATCGAGTCATGTGCTATAATATTAGCAGAATAACGCTATACAAATATATTTTATATATAGATTTTCCATACAAATACGTGTGGCATTGATTATTAATAAGAAGAGGAAATCTTCATTTATCACTTTCATGCACCGGTTTCATAAAATAGAGTGTTTGAAAGTATTATAATAATTGATTTTTAAAATATTTTTTTATTTATAAATATATTAAAATGATATATTTTTTTATTTTCTTACATCTATTTATATAAAATAAAAATGTTTAAAAATACAATCACAATTATTTTTTTAAAATATTTTTTACTAATAAATATATTACACTTTTAATAAAATAAACTTATTTTTGAAAAAAGACTTGTTTGTATATCATTAATTACAAGTATAAATTATTGAGATAATTAGTTAAATGATGGTAATATAAATTATTATGATATAACAAAATTATTGTGGTTATAATATAATCAACAAATTGTTTTCTCTACTCAATAGAGACAGTGAGCTAAGAACATACGCAAGCCACAAATTGAGTTAGGAGGGAGGGAGGAGGAACTGAAGTTAATATCCATCACATCACGATGGAAGATCAAGCTGACAACTACAGGCAACAACAAAGCCAAAGCAAAGATGGAGTGTTCATTTCGATTGCCTTTTGCGTGTGGTTTAAATAAATTTAATTCGTAACATTCGCTAAGAATATAATCGTAATCTCAAAAGCAATTAATTAAAAATTAAAAAAAAACTAAAAGAGAAAGATCTCCTTCTTACATATATTGTTATATGTTTATTAGATTAGTGTGTATTTTATTGGGTTATTTTATTCTCATAATATGGATTATAAATTTGGCTAGTTAATTTGATTGATTTAGATTTTTTTAATTAATTTTTATTTTTTTATCATTTAATATTAATTTGATTAAGGATTAAGTTTTATAATTTATTTTGTTTGATTTCTATTAGGATATTTCGATCTCATGATCTGATAATAGTGCTTAACAAATTAACTTGAGTTAACTCATGTTATTTTTTGTGTTTTTTTAATTGAAACTTTTCCAGTTTTATCATTCAATATTGGATAAATTGAGAATTGAGTTTCATGATTAATTTTGATTTATTTTATAGGGGGCGTCTTAGTTTCATGATCAATGTCACAAGTTTTGGTAATTTTTACATGGGTTAAATTTTGGTTTTTTATTTTTTTTTCTAAGAGGCTATCGTTGGTCTCATGACCATGATCACTGGTTTTTCAACATTGAATTTGTTTTTTATTAGGTTGTCCCCGTCTTATAACTCGAGTCGTGGGTTTGGCGGGTTAACTCGATTAACTTATTTTTTTCTCTTTTTAATTGAAATGAACACTTCATCTTTGCTTTGGCTTTATTAGGTTGTCCTTATCTCATTTTTGGTGTCATTTTTAATTAAAACTCTTTATAAATTTTATAATTTAATATTGGATTCCAATTAGATCGATTGATGATTGGGCTTCATATTTTATTTTGATTTGATATTTATGAGGACATATTAGTTTCATGACTAAATTCACATATTTGGCAGGTTAACCCGTGGATAATCATGTTTTTTTTTTTTTGTTTTTTTCAATGAGGTTATCTTAATCTCGTGACATGGTCATGAAATTGATTAATTGACTTTGTTTTTTTATGCTATTTTTAATCGATTTTTTTTAATCTCATTCGTTAATATTGAACTAATTAAGAGTTGAAATTTGTAATTTGTTTGATTTTTTTATGATGTTATTTCAGTTTTATGACCTGGATAGCAGGTTTGATATGTTATATGTTGTTTTTTTTTATTTTTTTTTAATTTTATATTTTAATATTGGATTGATTGAGAGTTATATTTTCATAATTTATGTTTCGATTTGTTTTTTATGAGGTTATCAAAATTTCATAATCCAGGTTATGAATTTAACATGTTAAATCGGATTAATCCAAATTAATCTAATATATTTTATTTTAATATTAAAAAATATTATTTAAAATTCTTCTTATTCAATATAATTTTTAAAAATTGATAAAGTTGTTTTTAAACATATAAAATTAATCCTTACACAATTTTTAATCAAACCCTCAGAATAGCACGGTTGAATAATTAGTTTATGTTCAAAATTAGTTTGGTTGGTGCGGAGTAAACTAAACCAAGCGAATTACATGGGCATTTGTGACATTATGTAACAAAGAAATCTTACATCACATGCCACGTGCCAATGACACGACGGTACCACTACCATACTCCTCCTTTTCTCCATCCAATAATTACTTTTCCTTCCTTCACTCCAGAACGCAAAGGAAAAGAATAGAGAGGAAATCAAGAACCCAAAAATGGCACAAACCCTTCCCCTCTGTCTCCTAATAACTTGTCTCTTGCTAATTCCCTCCTCGCAAATCCAACAAGAACAAGAAGCCTTCACTACTATAGTCATATCCCAACAAGGCCTTGATTTCCTCAAGAATTTGCTCATAACTCAAGCTATTTCTTCAATCATTCCTCTCAAACTTCCCAACATTACTAAAACTGCTAAATTCCCTTTTTTGGGCAATGTCCATATGCTACTCTCCAATATCACCATCTACCAGCTCCAAGTATTGGATTCTTATGTCAAGCCTGGTGATACTGGCCTTGCAATTGTTGCTTCTGGGACCACTTGTAATTTGAGTATGGATTGGTCTTATGAATATAGTACTTGGCTTTTTCCTGTGGAGATTTCTGATAAAGGCCATGCTTCTGTTCAGGTACGAGTTTCTTTTTCTTATTAGAGTAGTATTTATTGGTTTTGAGCTTGTGGGTTTTGCTTTTTTAGGCTTACAGGGAAGTTTAAGTTGTTAATGGGCAAACTTGATGCTTTTCTTGAGTGCATTGAAGTGGGTTTTGTTTTATGGCATGCGGTTGTGTTTAGGGGTGGACTTTAGTTGCTATGTTGTGTTGATTGAGTTGCAATAATTGCTTATGGAAGGAATGTAATTAGATTATGAATTGGAATCATTGTAAGAGTTTCTCATTGAGTGTTCTTGAACAAATGTGGTTGTTGTTTATCATGTCGTTTTTCTTAATTGATTTGACTTTATTGGACCTGGGAAAGGTATACAGCTTAGGGAGTTCAAAGTTTAGTTGAATGCCATTTATTTAATTTGTTAAAGCGGGGCTTAATCCTGATTAGCGTTGTCGGCGTTAAATACAATTCAAGTTTGATTATGTTGTGCACCAATACTTGGGCAGTTAGGCTAGTGTGTTGAGATATTTTGACAAGGCTAAAATGTTTGAACTCATGATTGTTCCTAAACTTGCTCTTCTTTTTTTCTTTAAATGTTTATATAACTTGAGGTGTACATGGATGTCAAAAGGTATAATGTTTTGTATGTAAGCTGGATAATTGTCTGCTTCCTCTGTGTTTGTCTGCTCATATTTTGTCGCTTAGATAACAAAGGGAAATTGATCAGTGCTGCTTCTGGGTAAGGTTGAAGGCATGGAAGTGGGGCTCACATTAGGCCTGAAGAACCAGGAGGGAACTCTGAAGCTCTCCCTTATGGACTGTGGTTGTTATGTTAAAGATATATCTATAAAATTGGATGGAGGAGCATCTTGGTTCTATCAAGGGTAGGCTCTTCTTTACAGGAAACTCCCATTTGATTGCGAAGCACCATGCTACCTCAAATCTAATTTGTTGCTTCCATATTCTGTTAATGCTTGGCTGAGCTTTTTGTGTTTTGCATACTATAGGCCAGCGTTTACTATTTTCTTTGTCCAACAACCTATTTCTAGATCTGATGTTTTGCCTCTTCCAGTATATTCCAAAGATCAGCTAATATTTTGAGATAAATAACACACACCATTTTAGTGCCTGACCATCTTTTTTTTTTCACAAAATCTACAAATTAGCAAACTTAATCAAAAGGTACTAACTATGTTAACCCTTCTTGTCTAGTCCCTGACCTTTATGAGGTGAAAGCCCTATTCCTAGGTTCCTCAACCCCCATTAGTTTAGGGTAGAGAACGGGAGAAACTTAGTCTCTATGAAGTTACCTGATGATGATCCTTAGGATCAAAGTGTTATATCTCATGTATGGTAATACCTTTTGTTCTCATATTCCAGGATGATAGATGCATTTGAAGAGCAAATAGGGTCTGCAGTGGAAAATGCTATTACCCAGAATCTTGGAGAAGGAATTTTAAAGCTTGATTTGTTTCTGCAATCTCTTCCGAAAGAGATTCCTGTGGATGATGATGCTTCAATAAATGTAACTTTTGTGGACAACCCTTCATTGAGTAATTCTTCTGTTGGGTTTGACATCAACGGGTTATTCACAGCAAGGAAAAAGGTTCCAATCCCCATGTATTACTATGAAAATACACTGCCTTCAGTTTTGTGCACTGAACCAACTAAAATGCTTGGAATTTCTCTGGATGAGGCTGTTTTCAATTCTGCTTCAGCCTTATATTATGATGTAAGTTTCGAATCTGTTATATTTTATCTGTTGTGTTCTGAATCCCATGTTAATGCTGTAGAGCCAAAAGCCTGTTGACACTGACCATTGGAATTCTCAGTTGCTTCTGCTTCTTCTCAAGTTAGTTTTATTCGCTGAACCTGTTGTATTTGAGGACATTTAGGATTGATTCATGAAGAGGGTAATTGAGTGTCATTTAACCTATCTCATCATATTGGAGTAGATGACCCTACTTTCATCAGTACTGAATCCAATCAACTCATATTTGATAGACTTACGCCCCAAAATTCCAAACTTGTGGTGGTAATTTTGGAAGAACTGAGCTGGGATTTTGGTGAAGATATGTGATTAGTGTGGTATACAATCATATCCTTTACTTGCCTGACTTAGATTTTAATATCTGTAATTTTCTTTGGCCAGGCAAAATTTATGCAATGGATTGTGGATAAAATACCAGATCAGTCTCTTCTAAACACCGCTGGATGGAGATTTATTGTTCCGCAATTGTACAAGAAATACCCAAATGATGACATGAATATGAATCTCTCTTTGTCATCTCCTCCTATCTTAAGGATTTCTGAACACAATCTCGATGCAACGGTTTACGCAGACTTGATAATTGATGTATTGGAAGCAGACCAAGTAATACCAGTTGCATGCATTTCACTGGTAAGTTGGTTTGATAGAGATATAGAAACGCTCTACAATCTTAATCACTGTTTATTTTATATTTGTGCTGGACCTTATTCTGTTCTTTTATTTCTTATTTTTTATCAAGAATTATGACTCGATGGTGTAACAATCAATCTGTCACATTTGATGTTGGTGGCCTGTGGGAAACAATATCAAATCCTAGCATATTGTCTAGAGTAATTTATTATGGATGCTGATCAAATAGCATGACCCCACTGCTTCTACCAAATGTTTTCTACAAGCATATACTATGACACTGTGTTTCACCACTGCCCAAGTTTGAAACATAATGTACTTTTTTAATATACTTGTTTGTACTCATAGATTATGCTCTGTTATATTTGGATGAAAAACTATAGTAGATAGTATGATACCGGTACTTTCACTGCATTTCAATTGGGTTTCTGATCTTGAGAAATTTTTACAGTTTTCGTTGCATCACTTGCTGGAAGAGTAGAAAAATTCTGGTTACACAGTTGTTCAATAGCAATTTGCAATAGTAAACCTTCCTGTCTGCATCACATCAATTCAACTCATACCTTTGTTCTCAGTGCATTTGTTTTCCTTAGAAGCTTCTACATCGTACATTTCCAAACTCCACATTTGTGCAACTTAAAAGCTATTCATGACCATTAACTATTATTATTTCCTTTAATATTTGAGGGAAGATCTCACTATCCTTTTAATGGTTAGCATTGCCCATTTGCTACATGTTCACACAGGTGATTCGCGGATCAGGTTCAGTTGGAATTGCAGGCAACAACCTTGTTGGCAGCGTGAAATTGAATGACTTTTCCATGTCATTAAAGTGGAGCAATATTGGCAATCTTCGGATGTATCTTATTCAGGTAGTTTGTTCTGAAAGGCCTTTTCTTTAAAGAACAATGTTTTTTCTTGTTATTTTTGGTAAAATATTTAATGTTCTTCTCCCGTTGCAGCCACTTATGTGGACACTTATCCAAACCGTTTTCGTGCCGCAAGCAAATGCACATTTAGCAAAAGGTTTCCCCTTGCCCATCATTCATGGTTTCACTGTTCAGAATGCTGAAATTATCTTCTCAAGATCAAAAATTACAGTTTGTGGCGATGTGGAGTTCAGAGAGTCCTTGAGTATCAAGTAGGCTTCTGGGCCTCTCTAGCCGACCTCATTTATGTTTACACTCAAGCTCCATCAAAGCAGGCATACACCCCTTGTATAATGTTCATGTAAAGCTCGGGGCGCGTTCCCCACAGAAATGCACAAATTGTGCGGTAACATAGAAGATCCATAGATTTGAGGTGTTGTGATTTTGATGTTATTGTATTCTTTTCAGCGACTTGCACATTGCATACTAATAAAGTTGATTGTGTATAATCCGAGTCGTTTTTCAGCTGATTATCTGTCTTATTTAAGTTCAATGACGAGAAGAACTGATAAATTCCGAGATTCCCCGTCTTTTTCCGGAATTGATTGTTCTCCCGAGAGGAATTTCATGATTGTAAACAGCCAAAAATTATTTTCTATGATAAATGGATGTACATCTAAGAGATTTTTTTTTTTTTTTTGCGTTTTTAAAAAAATTAATTTAATTTTGATTTTTTTAATTATTCTAATATGCAGATATTAAAAATTAATTTAAAAAAATAACCAATTACATAATATTAAACCCAATTAGGACTCTCAAATCTCATCGCAACTTATCTCCATGAAGCGAGGACTGGTGTTAGAAATTCAACGACACAACCTCAGGAGGTGGTCTGAAGATTGAACTAACCACTCATCCAAAGCCTCTCTAAAACCCTTTCTTTCTTTATGCGGTCTTCTTTTCCTCAAAATGCAAATCTCTATCCCTTTATTCTCATCACCTCCCAATCCTAAAATCCCATCACTTTTCCCTTTTCAGCACCTCCCCAGTATTTTCCATGGAAAAGGAAAACCCACAACATTAACAACCCGTAATTTTCATTTCCTCCCTCTCAAAATTAAAAACAAGCCCTTCATAGTCAAAGCCTCCAGCTTTTTATCAGAAATCGGGCGTGCTATTGAGGAAGAAGAAGACTACAGAAAGGCCCGTGCTGCTGTTATCCGTAAAGGAATTGACTTGGGAGGGTATGCAATTGAGGGTCTGTCCATTGGAGGCCAAGAGACTTGTATAATTATACCAGAGTTTAAGTGTGCTTTTGATATTGGGAGGTGCCCCACCAGAGCTATTCACCAGAATTTTGTCTTCATCACTCATGCCCATCTTGATCACATTGTTGGTTTTTTCTCTACTACTCATGTTTTCGGCATCCCTTGTTTTTATGAAGAAATAAAAAAAAAACGTGTTCTCTTCTTTCCCTAATTGGCTGAGGTTAACGCTTCTATTTTCTAAGACTTGTGGGTTATGCTTGGTCTTTGTCAGAATTGAATATGGATGTTATGTAATATGGTGGCATTAAGCTAACCACTAGAGCTTTTTTGGTTTATGGCTCTTATAATGCTATTGTTTAAGTTGTGTACACACACACACACACACACTATACATGGTGTTGTGTGAAGTTATGCGAGGATGTGCTGAAACCATGATCTGGCGAGTTTGTTATTATTGATTAGAAACTGGATGTTAGGTTGGAGGGGAATCTGGAAGAAAGTTAAGCTGAATTCCTTTTTCAGTAATAACAACTGAAGGAGATTTCTAGTTATTATCTAGATTGATAAACTATATAATGTTGCAAAAACCATAATGTTTTGACACTTAAACATGTGTATTGCTATGATTGTCATTGTTTACTGTTTTATTATATTTTAGGCACTCTGTTTCACTTTTGGCCTTGAATATTGTCATGAGCTTATTTCACGTTTACTGACACAGGGTGGGCTGCCAATGTATGTGGCTAGTCGTGGTTTGTACAGCTTAAAGCCTCCAACAATATTTGTCCCTCCGTGTATCAAAGAGGATGTTGAGAAACTATTTGACATTCACAGGGCAATGGGGCAAGTAGAGCTTAATTTTGATTTGGTTGCATTGGATGTGGGTATGCCCCTTTAGCTTGCTAGATTTGTCTATGTATATAATCTGTTAGTGTTTATGCTGAACACAACTCACAAGTTCAAGTTCAAGTTCAGGTGAAACATATGAATTGCGGAATGATGTTGTGGTCCGACCATTCAGAACTCAACATGTTATACCCAGTCAGGTGTGTTTCATCATTTTGTTTCTTCTCTTCGTATTTTCTTCTTCAAAAAAGTCTAAAAGCTACAAGAAAAGAAATATAATTATGACTCACGAGTGGTCAGACCACCCAAGATATACCAGTTTTTGTAGAGAATTATTTCAGGAAAGTAGCAGAAACCTTGATCTAAAGACCATGTGTTCCAAGTCCATTATAGTGCTTGGAAAACTGATGCTAGGTTTGAGGCCGAGATTTGATTATTATTTGGATATAATGTTTGAAATCTTGAGACTGTTCATCTCTTAAGTGTATGAAATCACTCGGTTTTATCCAGGGTTATGTCATCTATTCGGTGAGGAAAAAATTGAAGAAACAATACATTCATCTCAAAGGAAAACAAATAGAGAAATTGAAGAAGTCTGGTGTTGAGGTTTGCAATTTCTGCAACATAGTCTTGGTAGAAAATTTTAGTTACTAAATGCTCATTTTAGCTTGCATTTTTAATTAGATTACAGACATAATATTGTCCCCTGAGGTGGCCTTTACTGGAGATACCACAGCAGAGTACATGCTTGATCCGCGTAATGCAGATGCGTTGAGGGCAAAAGTTCTAATAACTGAGGTATAGATTAAAGTATCTCTTACCTTGTAGAATCATTTTCTGGTTATTCTTAATACGCAAGGTGTATGGTTTCTTATGAACATGGAAAAGCCAACTTCATCCTCGGAAATATTTCTTTTCCGATGATCATTCTGAAATCATGGCATCTATTCAAGGAGTTGAGTTATTACTGCTGTTTATGCTCTTCTTTTTTCTTGAACAATTTCAGAATCCAAATTAATTTTCATTATCCAGAATCAGTTGAAGTCTTAAAGCTAATGTCTTTCAGGCAACTTTCCTGGATGAAGATTTTACCACTGAGCATGCACGACAGCGGGGCCATACCCATTTGTTTGAGGTATAAGAATGTTGATTCTCCCATCGTGATTTTACAGTTACCTTGGATTGTCTTTGGTCAATAACCGTACAGAATGTTTTCCATTCATTCTTGCAATTCTGAGACATGATCCTGTTCACACCGCAGATTATTGAAAATGCCAAATGGATCCGGAGTAAAGCAATCTTGTTGACTCATTTCTCCTCCCGCTACAGTATAGAGGTGATAATTGAAATGAACCAAGCCATATAATTGTTTTTTGTTACCTTTAACCCAGTAACCTAGTGGGACACTCTGCGTATGACTAAGATAAATAGATAGATCAAAATGCAAGATGATGGGAATTGTGCTATCCTTGCACTTAGGATTGCAGGTCTCTTTTATGAGAAATCTTAGCAAAATTGGTTAAATTGATAATTTACAACTCAACTCGGGTTAGCTGCTCTGTATTTGGAAAATCTTCCATGCCCAAAAACATACGTGATTAATCATATGGTCCTAATTTAACTGATGATGGATGTTCAGTTCCAGGTGCAAAGATTACTTGAATCACCCCCAAAACTACCCACCTTCTGAAAGAATGTTACAAATAGGGACATTTTGTTTTTTCATCATTTTCCTTTCCTGTGCCTTTTCCTCTGAATCATCGTATCAGATGCAAGGAGGAACCTTGGTTCATCAGCAACTGAATCTGTTCTAAATGGATTCTGCTAATTTCAGGACATACGGGAAGCTGTGTTGAAGTTGCAATCCAGGGTGTCAGCAAAAGTAGTTCCTCTGACAGAAGGTTTCAAATCAATGTACTCATAGTGGATATGAAATTGTAGAAAACTTCACTAGTCTTTGTAATTTATTTGTTAAATAGTGATTTCTTTTTAATCAGGAACTTGAAATGTGACCATATGATGATTCAGAGAGAACTAATCTGTACTTATCCAGTCGTTGGAACCAATTAAACCAGTTATGAGTGCAACATCAAGCGTCTTGAAATCTGGGCGCCCGAGGGTATAAACAAAACCACCCCCAGTATATGTATATTAAAGATGATGCCCGCCATTTCATTTCATCGACTCCATATCCAGAAGCTGCAAAAGATGCAGATTTAGAGTGTGTTTGGTATTGCGGTAGCGGTTGTGGTTGTGGTTTAAAAAAAGCTGTTTTATAAAAAGTACTTTAAGTTGAGGTTGGTTTGAAAAAATAGGTGTTTGGTTAAAACTGTGGTTGAAATTGAGGTTGAAGAAAAAGTAGTTTAATGTGTTTGGTTAAGAATGATTTTGAAATTGAGGTTATAAAATAATTTTAAAAAATATATATTAATATTGATGGTTTTTAATTTAAATATTGTGGATTTAATTATTACTATTACATCATGAAATAAATAATATTTTATATAAAATATTTTTTATTTGTTCATTAAACTATCTATATTTCCATCACGTATGAAATACATCCGATAAGGATTACAATTTTTTTGGTTTCTTAAGCACGTAATAATATCAGGTAAAATATAATCAAAAACAAAATTAGGATTGCGATCAAATTTTGCAAATGATATGTCATCAAGCGATCTCTGTCTTATTTATGTAGTGTCATTGAATAATGTTAAATATTAGTTTTTTGAATAAAATATAATTAAAAAATAAAAAAAAATATTTTTTATTTTTTATTTTACTGGGTTGGACCCGGTTCAATATATTTTGAGCTTTGAACTGGACCTGATTTGGCCGGAACCGGTCTGACCAAAATAGCATGCTACACTTTTCATCTGTTGTAGCATTCTAATTATAAAGCGTTTTGGATTCAAGCCAATTTGTTGTTTCATGATTTTTCTTCTTCACATCAATTAATGGTTTTTGGTGTATTGTCGGCGCAATTAACCAAATGGAGGACCCCTCATGTTAAAGGCATTCCCAATATAAAAATACATATTGCGTTCCTGCCTCTCACAGGTATGGTAACAGTGGAGTAACGAGAGGCGAGAGGTAGGAACGCAGCGAGAAGCATGAAATTTCAGCTTCAACAAAACAGCGTTTGCAACGCAGATAATGGTAGGGCCCACATATAAAAAATCACGGCTGATTTATAACCAAACACTTCAATGCAACTGTTACACAATAAACGCAGGTATAAACGCTTAGCCAAACGGACTCTTAGTCAACACTTGGAAAAACGGGCCCTACATGTCAGCTGTTCAGATGCCATATCAAGAGCACAGAACCAATCAATCTGTTTTATAACACAGAGGTGAAAAGTAGAGATGCATTGGCTAGCAACAAAGGCATAAAATTGTTTTTGAAGATGGGATCTGGTTTATCGAGGTTAAGAGTGCAATTCCCTGAAACATCCACAGAAAACCTTATGTTGTGATTGAAAAACCTCTTGCCTATAAAATTAATGAGATGGTTTTGTTGTTGCTGTGTAAGCAGAGTATGTTATGGATATGGCCGGCCCAACATGCAAATCTCATATATGAATCCAAAATATTAAATTATTTTAAAAATTAAAGTTGTTACATGGAATTTAAAATATAATTTATATTATATATATTCCTTCAAGTTAAAATTTTTTGGGTTTAAAATTTGCAGAGACACATACTATATTATGCTATTATTTAGATTTTAATTAGAAGAGAATGAGTTTGGTGAAATTTGAATTCATGACTATTTAGTCATTAAAATTTTAATATTATGTCAAAGAAATATTTCAACCTAAAAGTCTAAAATGTTAAGTAAGACTCCAGAATATAATTTATATTATTCTATAATATACATATTTTTTTTTCTCTTAAGTTTTTATAGATCATTCAATTTAAAATCACATGGGAGCAGACACACACATGACTCATTCATTATTATTTTTTTTTAAGGCTAGATATTATACTATGTTTGAGAGTGTTGTAACGGTTTTTTTTAAAGGCAGTTTGGAAACGCGGTTTAACCTGCGTTTCCAAAAAATTTAATTTTTTGTTTTTGCTAAAATTGAGTGCGGTTTGTATTTTTTTGAATCGTTTTGATGTGCTGATATCAAAAATGATTTTTAGAAAATGAAAAAACATCATTGGCATGCATTTCAGCACGAAAAATTATTTGAAAAGCAACCGCTACCACATTGCTAAACACGCTCTTAAAGTGTTTCTTTTCTCAAAAATGTATTAAAATAATATTTTTATTTTATATTTTAAAAATTATTTTTGATATCAGCATATTAAAGTAATCTAGAATAAAATAAAATAAAATAAAAATAAAAATAAAAATAAATTTTTTAAAAAATATTTTTAAAATTAAAAACAAACAGTTCTATAAACCAACACTCTCATGGTGGAGGTGTTTCAGCGGGAAGTCATTAAATGAGCAAGCAGGCCATGTAAAATACTTACATAATATAGCTAAAATTGCAAAAATACCTTCAGTAGCACTAGCACCAGCTCCTAGTAGATGACAAATAGCACCCTGAACTTGATAATAATCACAAACACAACCATCATATGAGAACTGGACCATAGTAAAAGACTAGTGTTTTTTTTAGTTATTTTTGTATAATGATCCTTTTTGTTATCCAGAAGGAGGGTAAAACGAATTTCTTGGTCAGAAATAGTTGCATTGAGGTGTTGACTTAAAGATGTTTTCATTTAAAAATAGTTAAGACTAAAGTTGAGAAATTATAACTTTCTAATCATCCAAAAAAAATGTTAAAAAATAAAAAAAGAGCATATGTGTGCTCCCTTTTGTTAAACAACTATTTATTTCTGCATTTTAAAAAACACGTTTAAAAAAATATAAAAATTTATTATTTTTATTAACTTCAAGTTAATATTTTTTTAGTATTTTCAAATTATTTTAATATGCTGATGCCAAAAATAATTTAAAAAACATTATTGACATGTATTTTAGCATGAAAAATTATTTAAAAAACAATTATAACCATATTGCTAAACAAACTAGTTTGAAGATATAATTAGTATTTTTTAAAGGTATAATTATCTTAAAGCACAAATTATATCTTATAAAAGCAAAACATATATGTTTTTTTTATGTGGGTTTCATAAAAAAACAACTCATACTTCCAAGTCAAACGCCTCCTTAATTGAGGTCGGGTTTGACGTCTAAACTCCGGCGTTTAAAGACTTGCAAGCATAAGCCCATCACTTGAGCTGGCCTGCATCCTCACCCAATTTTTTTTTTAGGCATATTAACCTGTAAATTTAGCTACATTGCAGTTATCTATAGTTTGAAGAGCATTTCATTTTTAAAAAAAAAACTGTAGTTTGCCTGGAAAGTCCTGGGACCAAACAAACCTTTATGTAAATCATGGTTTCAAATATGTTTAAGCACTTTTTGAGACATGACTGCTTTAGAGTGTGTATGGCATTGCGGTAACTATTGTGGTTGTGGTTTGAAAAAAGTTGTTTTATAAAAAGTATTTTTAGTTGAGGTTGGTTTGAAAAAATAGGTGTTTGGTTAAAACTGTGGTTGAAATTAAGGTTAAATAAAAAGTAGTTTAATGTGTTTGGTTAAAAATGCTTTTAAAATTGAGGTTATAAAATAATTTTAAATATATATATATATATATATATATATTAATATTGATGATTTTTAATTTAAATATTATCGATTTAACTATTGCTATTATATTATAAAATAAATCATACTTTATATAAAATATTTTTTATTATTCCAAGAAACCATCTATAATTCCATTACTTACAAAATACATTCGACAAAAACTACAATTTTCATAATTTTTTAGCATATAATAAAATTAGATAAAATATTATAATGTATAAAATTCATTCTGAATTAGTTTTTTTTTTTAAAAAAAAAAATATTAAAAAAATTTACAAACTAAAAAAAAAAAAAAAAGAGTGTCCACGCAGTGCAAGTGAACAGTGCACCACAATGCACTGTTCATGTTAATTGCACTGTTCATTGAACAGTGCAATTAACGTGAACAGTAAAAAAACAACGCTTCTCAAATGCTGCGTTTTCAACGCAGAAAAAAGATGGGTACCAGTGAACAGTACGCCTCAATTTTCTTTAACTAAACGGCTGCAACTGTGTTTTCAATAAAACACAGCAGCCGCAGAGCCAAATGAGCTCTTAATATAACTGTTTTCCTTTTTCTTTTTTTTCCTATCTCAATTCTCAACCAAACAGTCCCTAAGCTCGAAAAGGTCACGTGATTGGAACTCGAATCCAATTGCGTAACGGCTTTGGTTAGTATATTTGATGATGATGATGTTGTAGGCCCACCGCTTGCTTGACCAGTCCACAAAGGAAAAAAAATAAAATGAAAAGGTCACGTGAGAGCCCATGTGATTGTAAAGCGAGAAGAGATTGGACTGGACTACTGTAGTGTTGTTCATCACAATGGCATCCTCAAAAGCCCTCATCATTCTTATCCCAAATCCTATTTTCAATAACATTCTTCTTCTTTTCTTTTCAATGTTTTTAATATAGCATATTAAAATTATTTAGAAATATCTAACAAAATATTAAATTATAGTCTCAATGTAATTTTTTTTAAAAAAATACTTTTAAATACGATAAAAAACTCTTTATCAAACAAATAACTTGTACACGAAATTAAATTTTATTTTCAAATTATTTTCAAAAACACATCCAACATGAAACTATAAAAAACCTCCTTAACCATTAGGATTACCTTTAATGATGATGTTGTAAAAAACATCATATAAAAATTGAACTTTTCATGTTTTTTTGTGGAATTTGGTCAAGACATGTGTGAATTGGGTTGAGATTATGTCCATGAGCTCATAAAAATTGAATTTTTCATGGTTTGTTGTGGATTTGGTCAAGACATGTGTGAACTGAGTTGAGATTGTGTGTAAGTTTCTAAGAAAATGTAAGTTGTTCATTAAATAATAAACTTTTCAAAGAAAATAATGTACATAAAAAAAAAGATAACATAGTGTAATGTGTGGAGAATCCGTGTGCCAATAAATTTCTCTAACCTGCTTATGAAACTGAATGTATCTATAAACATATCTTGAACTTTTATTTATAGAGAATGAATTATGTCACTAGCTAACCAGGGTGGCTCATTGATTGGTGTAATGTTATGCTATTGTTTCATGCCTAACACGTGATTATAAAAAGAAGTTGGCGTGTCACAACTATTTGACTAGGTATATTTATTTTTATTGGTGTTTATATGAGCCATTAGGCGTGGTAGAAATAGAGTTATTGCTGATAAAAAATAGTGTCTGTCCTACAAAAAAAATCATGTGTAATGCATAATAAAATTGTTAATACCGAGAAAAATAAATATGAGAAGAAAATATTAAAAGAAAAAATAAATAATAAAAAAATAAAATTATATTGGTCACTAGCCAGGCTAAAGAGACCAAACATGATCACTCAAGCCTAGCAACTTGTAGGTTTGATCACCTAAACTTGGAAAAGCACCGTCGCCTGGTCATCTGGGCTAGGCCCATAAGGACCAGGAGGGCTGATTGGGCCTTGACCCGAGCAACCCAAAGTGTTTCTATTTTTCTTCATATATATATATATATATATTAAAAATATTTAATCTTTCATATTAAACAAAATCCAAATGCATACCTCGGTGAAGAAGCTGATTTTTTTTTTCAAAAACCAATGACAATCCTCTCAAGACCTCCAAATTTAATGAATATTCTCCTTAACATATAGTCGTACTCGCTCTGGCTTCGTTGCCTTACTGATGACACCCCTGCCTGTCCCTAGCAAGAAAGTAACCAGAAACAGCAGTGTAAATACTCTTTTGTATAAATTCTCTCTCATTTTCCAATTTAAAACAATTAGTTAACTCTCTCGCGCACACACGCAACGCAGTCTCATTCTCAATCACGCCCGCCCAGACCCGTACCAAAAACTCTTCTATCGGTTCCATTAAATAAACACCTATCATCATCATCATCATAATCATCAATCCCATCTCTTTTGGCGATTTAATAAATAATATTACTTATTGGATTGGATGATGATGATGAGGAAGAGGGAGAGAGAAAACCCGTGCGGGGTTTGCGGTCACTACCACAAGTACGAAGAGGGTGAGGTTTGCGGGATTTGCGGCCACCGTATGCCTGAATCCACCGCCGATAAGTCTCCCTCTGTTCACCTCAGCGCCTTTCCTTCTCAGATCCTCCCCGACTTCCTTTTCCTAGGCAGCTACGACAACGCCTCTCGATCCGAGCTCCTCAAAACCCAAGGAATTACTCGTGTGCTCAATGTAATTAATATATATATTTTTTGCGTTGAATAATGAGAACAAATTGATAGGTTTTTTGTTTTTTGTTTTTTTTTGTAGAAAAATGGCTCAGTTATCTTACGTTGGTTTTAAATTCTTATGGTTTAGGGTTTGATTGGGATTTTTTTAGTGCTCGTTTTTCATAAAAGCATCGAAGGTTGAATAATATGACTTCTTAGAAAGTAGTTAGTATGAGATTTAAGGAAACAAAGTTTAGCTTTAATGGAAATTAAACTGATTGAGTTCTTTGTAGGGTTACAGTATCTTTTATTTCGTTGGTTTCAATTAATTGACTCTTTAATTTAATGGCTGCCTGTTATTTATGTCACAAGCAACAGCTTAGCAGAGACCAGGAATAATAAGAGATCTGATGTATTCTTATGTTTTGTCTATTTGCAGACAGTTCCTGCGTGTCAAAATCTCTACAAGAATTCATTCACCTATCACTGCCTCCAGGATGACAAGATCTTACAATTTGACGATGCCATTCAGTTTTTAGGTGAGTCAGATTTGATGAATTATCAATTGGCAGGCGTTACTTTCACTATTTCATCAAGTTCTTGACAGTCTTTATGTGAGTTAGATTTGATGGATTATCAATAAGTATGTGTTACTTTCACTGTTTCATCAAGTTTTTGACTTGACCACACAAGAACTGGAAACTGCTTTTTTTTCGTTGTGCTGTTGAGAAGTTGCACTGTTGAATGCTTTAAAAGGCTGATGCCACGTGCATCTGCTATTACTTCTGTTTACATATGGTTGTGAAATTATTTAGAGCTCGTATCAATCCTCTGCTTTACTCCATTTCGACCTTGCATAAGCATCTGTGTCTCTAAATGCTAAATCAAGTTTTCTTTGATTTCTTAACTTAAATGATCAATTATCTCACTAGTTCAACTTATGGTTCTGATCATGGTAGGGTTTGTTCAGAATCCACCTTTATTTATGAGGGCCAATGTCTATTGTTCTATCACCTCTTAGAATAACGAGGGGGGAAAGCTCTTGGCTGGTGATGTTCTATAGGTACTTGCTTAGAGGAAGAAAATCTTCTGTGTTGTATTCCAATAAGATGAACTGTAACCATGACGCATTGACAAAATTGTAGCCCTGAAGCCTGAAATCATGTTTCTTCTGATCGGAGAATTCACTGATGGAAGTATTTATTTTTTTGAATAATTGGCTCGTGGTCAACCATTAAGTGATAATCAATCAATAGGTTGGTTGTTAGATTTGATAAATTGCAATTTGGGCAGACTTTATCAGGATTTGTTACATACTGCAATCCTTTATTTTTCCATCGCAGAAAGAGTGTAAAGTGACGCATGCTTGTTTTTTGCAGAGCAATGTGAGAGGGACAAGGCTCGCGTTCTTGTCCATTGCATGTCAGGAAAAAATAGGTTAAGTGTTTCTGCCAATTATGTTGGTCATCTTTATTCTCTTTTTATTTTGGGAATAGTGAAACCTATGTGTCTATTGGGACTTCACTCTGTGCTATTTCATATCACATCTTGGGGCCATTGTTACTTGTTAGTTCTTGGCATGTGTTTTAGGGTTCAGCAATGTATTTTATTGGCTTGTTTATGGAAATTATATAACCTTGTTCTTCTGACAGGTCTCCAGCTATTGTAATGGCTTACTTGATGAAGTCCAGAGGATGGAGACTTGCTCAATGTTACCAGTGGGTGAAAGAGCGGAGACCATCTGTTGATCTAACTCAAGGTATGTTCACCTTGATGCTGATTTGCTTATAGGGCAAACAATTGCTTTTGTGGTCAATATTATACAGTTCCATTATGATTCTGCATTTCTATTTGTTAAAGCAATCAAGAATCCTGCTACTGAGTTTAGAACTGCAGTATTTATTCAAGTCTACAGAAAGTGCTACCACATGCTATGTAAATTTTGACTTTTACCAGGTCTCATTCCCCCTTTTCCTGGTAAAAGATCATCATATGAAAGTTGATCGATGAGCTCAAATAATTTTCTCAGGCAGCGCACAAATTTTTTCTGGTCTCGAGACCATGATGTTTTGGAACCATTGGCCTATGCATTTTATCTGAGATCCTTTTGTTTCCCAGGAGAGAAGTTACCCCATGCCTGACTATCACTTTTGTTTGTGGCTTTTAGCCGTGCACCAGCAGTTGCATGAGTATGAACAGAAGCTTTTCGGGTCAATTGATAATAGCAACCCTGCCCTGCCAGTCTTCCCTCCTGTAGGTGCGCCATCATTCAGCTTTGGCTTCCCAAAGGCTAATGATCCAGTTCCTGTCCCAGCGTTCATTGGTGTTGGTGCTCCCTCTATTTTCACACGTCCTCTAGAAGTTCCTCCACAAGAGTTCCAGTTTGGAGCTGGTCATCCCCAGAACATATCAGAAAGCTCCCTTGGCATCAATTTGCCGAACCCGAATGGCGGGGATGTTTCAATGGATTCATGAATTTCAATGCCCTCCCTGATGAATGAGCCTGCAAGTTTAGCAATGACTAGAAGCTAAATGATCATTAAGTGAGCTTGCAATAGTGCAAGTTACAAAAGTTCAAACTGAAAACTATACTTTTGGTTTGGATTTGGCGTGTGCCTTGGTTTATTCACAAGTTTATACAAGTGTTAATTCCAAGAGTAGAGTTTTTGTCATCTACACAAAAGGTGTATGGGTGCTAAAATTGTGTTATCTCAGCGGCTTCTTGCAGCGTTTTTTCCACTGCCGAAGAAAGGAGTAACCTTCCCTTGATCAACTTCTAGTGATGGGAATTTATCACTGGTAAATAGCTCATCCTTAGCTTTTGCCATTTAGTGGCGAGGATGAGCGCGTGCGGGTGCGTGTATTCTGAACATTGAAGAAATAAATCTTCTTTAGTATTCAATAGAGTATCATCTAAAAGTTAAAGAACTATATTTTTTAATTTTCAATTACTATTAATGAAAATGATCACAAAATATGAATTTTACTCTAATTTAATTTAGTATAGTAATTTTTTTTTATTATTATTAACATGGATGTCCAAGCTAGTTTGTGCGCATCTTAATTAATCTCATGAGCCTTAAAATTAATAATTATATAAACTTTTAGTGATTTTGAATTTTGTGAGACTTCAACTAGTAATATCTAAAAAATAAATTTAAAATTTTATTAATTAGATATATAAAAAACTCTTTAAAAACTCTTTAATTTTAATTAGAAAAAAAAAAGCTCTGTTATCTAATAATACAAAAAGAGACTGTCAACTTGGATTTCCAAGTGAGATCTTAAAAAAATCTAAATGAGGATGAAAGAAGACAATTTGGTGAAAGATCCATAAAATCGTTCGAGCATTAAGTTCTGGCCTCGGTAACTTCCATGGGAGCTTTATTCACAATTTAAGTCACTTGGAGATTCAGAGTACAATCCTGGAGGTAATTTTGATGCACACAACACATAAATTTATACAGGGTATCCCCAACAATCTGGGTTTATTCAGTATCATTATTTTGCTCGGATCCACACTTATTTGACTTCTAGGCCATGCATGCTTCAAGGGTTGACTTGGCAAGCCACAACAAGCCTGGATCATTCCGCTTCAGCACCAAATAAGTATCAGCCTTCCCCGTTTCATCATAACTAACTTCCTCACTGAATCCAACCACATGAACAATTTCCACCGCAGCTGTAAATCATGAGAAACAGACAAGCACACAAATATATGTCAGCGAAGATCACTCTCTCCAACGTTATCTATCCATCCATGTGCACATTGTAAGAAAGAAACAAACCTTGGTGACTGGCAACATGTTTCTGGATTATGGGATTAGCCTAAAATGTACAACAAATAGTGGTCAGGAGATTAGACAAAGGAACCAAAGCAAAATTCAAATAATTATCGGGAAAGACATTTTGGGAAAGAGTGAATGAACCTTTCTGAGTCTTTTGAATTTCGACTGATCTGGGTGTTCGATCACATTCCTGCCAGAAGTTAAAATATTTCAGCCTTTATTACGACATAAAGATAAAACAATAATCATGATGGAAATGGAAAATCAGTGAATCAAAAGTGTTCTATGATTATGCAAGTTGACTCATACCTATACTAATGTGCAGGAATGTAACAAATCAGGATGAAGTGTGATGCAATATACCTACATTCCTAACTGTACTAAAGAGAACAACCAAATAAGCATACCTAATTATCTTAAAAAGAGTTTGCAAAGCTGCTGTTGCTTCTGTGGACTTCAATTCAGCTCTCAGTGTCTCAGTAGCCTTCTGTAGGCGGCTGCAGATAACACTAACAGGATCTTGGATTCTCCGTAGTTCTTCATCATCTGGATCTGGTTCATCAATTTGCATCCTAGATACCTCATGTGACGCTGCTAAATCATCATCAGGATCGGGCTCAGCCTGAACAACCTGATTTGTTTCAGATTCATCAGGATCAGGTTCTTTATAAGCTTTTTTTAGATGGAGATGGTCTTCAGTGTTTTCAGTAACTAGACAATCATCAGGATCAGGTTCATCAATGGTTTTGTCAGGGAAAATCCCACCATTCAGGGTGTCCATCACCTCATGGTGATTGCCTTGAGAATCATCAGGATCAGGTTCGTCAATGGTTTTGCCAGGGCAAATCCCAATATTCAGGATGTCCATCGTCTCATGGTGATTACCTTGAGAATCATCAGGATCAGGTTCATCAATGGTTTTGGCAGGGTAAATCCCAATATTCAGGATGTCCATCGCCTCATGGTGATTACCTTGAGAATCATCAGGATCAGGTTCATCAATGGTTTTGTCAGGGCGAATCCCACCATTCAGGATGTCCATCACCTCATGGTGATTGCCTTGAGAATCATCAGGATCAGGTTCATTCTTGTTTTGATTAAAAGGATGTTCATCAGGATCAGGTTGATGGTGAGGTTTCCACTGAGATTTATGTTGATTTTCAATATCTAACTTTCCTTTTTCTACCTGACCCTTGGCACCAGGTTCTTTATGCATGTTAAAAATTGAATCATCTGGGTCGGGTTCTTCACGTGCTTCAGAGGCTCCCAAACTGTTGGAAGAGGCATCTGCTAAACGGTGATAAGCAGCAGCCACAGAAGATGCGCGGGCACTAGCCAGTTGATTAGACACGTTTCCCCCGAGCTTCGCAGAAGAGCTTCTACTGTCTGAAACATAAAAGTCTTCGCTGTCCTGGTCTTGATGATTGACTCCGCTCAAGGTATGCCCCCTTGATTTAGTCCAATCTAAACTAGCAGCTTCTTGGTTCAGCTGGTGAAAAACACACACCAATTTTAGACAACAATATTTCTGTTGAACTTAACCATTCATCATGCAACAATCATAAACAAGTGTATGGATACGCATTTGTACCTGTTTATCCAAAGCATAAAAGTTCGCATCATGTTCTGAGTACAGCATGTGAGCCTGAGATGAAAATAAGAACAAAAAAGATTAACTCAATAACGATAATCTAAAAACTTGAGGAAAAAACAAATTTGATTATAAAGCTTACAAGTTCATGCAGAAGAGTTTTCTTGATGCTTTCATATTTCCTGAAACCCTTGAGGTCATCAGTTCGAAGACGAAGAGATATCTCCTCTCCATGATTCTGCAATGCCAAAACAGGAGTTAACAAGGTAAGAAGAAACCAAAATGACAAAAGAAAGTAAAACAGTGACACCAGTAAATGTATTTTCATACGCTTTGAGGAGGACGTTACCTTATTGAAACCAAGAATGCATTTGGGACTCACACCAACATAACCAACTGGGGCCATCTCAGTCATAATTCCTACGCGCCAACGATGCTTTTGAAAATGATCATTCAAAAGTTAATTGTTAGGAATGTTGAGTTAGTAATGGTGTTTAATTTGAAAAGATGCATCCAACAGTACCTTGTTCATTATAGCAACAATTCCAGGATCCGCAGCAAGCATATGCATCCTTTTCAAAGCCTCTGAAGCAGGGGGGTTCAGCTGAAGTTAAGCAAAAACAAGGGAAATCAATGATAGTTTATTTTTCCATAAAACCAAGTCTTGGATTACCGACAGATTCAGAATGTAATGTTCCGTGCATTCCATATATGCTATTTTAGTGTACAAGTTCGAACACCTAGCAGATAGAATCAATAACAAGTCTTTGCTGTTAGAGAAATTCACAGTGAATCTCTAGGAAAGTACTGGATCATATTTTAATCATAATACTTTCATCTAAAATACTATAACATAGGATATTATGATGCAAAATTTCAGTATAAGTGACACAATTCATTCCTCCTTTGCCTATATTTAATCTATGATATATAATGCATTTGGAAATCTAATAATTTCTTTAAATTTAAATGCAAAAAGTAACTGGCACATTCAAATGCACCTCAACTCCAGGAATTTGAAGTGTGCGAAAATCACAAAAGATATAAGGTCCTTGTGGAAGTTTAAGTAAACCACGAGGTCTATCTGACATTCGCTGCCTCATTCTCTTTTCCTCTTCATCAAATCCAGCGATCCTCAGGTCAACCTTTGCATTTTGTAGAACTTTATCAACTTCATCTTCAGACACTCCCAACATTCTGATAAACTTTCCCTGAAATAAAAGAAATATGCATCGAAGGACTTAGAAGACTTGATACAATAGTTTTGGCATATGCTTAGAAAGTAATCATTAATTAAGCAAAGATGTGAAAAAGTCAGTACTAAATATTCACTCTAAAGCTTTATTTGCCACCTTATACTTAATTCGCTATATTGCTTGCGACCCTTTTAACAAAATAAATTGTAAAACAAACAGAATGATGATCAGGTCAGTCCTATATAAAAATACATTATGTACACAAAATTTTTGTTCAGATAACAAGGCCGATTAGCATGTTCCACCACACAAATGTGGCAAAACCAACCAGGAAAACAGCAGTAAGTGATAACAGCTATAAACTACATCATATATCATAAATGTATTCTACAAACACCCATTTCTTTAAAGACCTATGATTGAAAAGCTAAGCTATATAGGATCAGTTTACAAGTAAAATCCATTAAAGCATCAGATTTATAAACTACATTCAGACTGTTTCTTTCACATCCAAACATGTTTAAAGTTCAGTAAAAGCACACTTACAAAATAGCATGTACATGGAAAATTAGTCATATTTGTTATCACAATGCACCCCCCCCCAAAAAGAGAGAGAGAGAGAGAGAGAGAGAGAGAGAGTAGGAGATGATACCTCCATAATGGAAGCTTCTTGCAAGCTGAGCTGTGAGTGTTCATCTGAGAAAGGAAACAGCAGCTTTGAGCTTTTGTTAGAAAATCGCGGAACAATAAGTCTCATGGTATCTGCCTTGATATCTGTCAACTTCTGAAGTTCATCCCCTAGATCCTTGACAGAAGCATCAGTGTTCATTCCCACAATAAATTTGTTCCCCCTCCATATAACTGTTACTTTAAACATAATTTCGGCCATTCTGGTGTTGTGCTGCAGAAAGAAAATTTTAGGTAAGACAGAATCTTCTTAACCATGCATTGCCAACAAATTTTCACGTACAGTGACATACTTGTTTACGAGTTGCGAACATCCATAAGTGACATTAATTCTTAAACAATAGTTCATTAAAAACCTCAACCAGACATAAACTAAGTTCAGTACATGTTGCAGAATTCATAACATAACTGCTTCGACAGAAACATAAACATATTCGAACCTAGCGATTATCAAATGGTCAATAATCAAATACGTGTATAAGCAATAACATAAACAAAATCAGGAACTAATATCTGAGATTTCGGATTTTCTGTAAGAAACCAACAAAGACACAAAAACACAGAAAGCTCTACCTACAAAACCAGAGAAGCCCACATCAAAATCTCCAACTTCAAAACAATTAAGACTGCCCCACAAGATCTAATTGAGAAAAGATACAAAAAAAAAGAAGAAGAAGCTACAAACTTCAAATAAAATTTAACCAGGGCTGGCGTGCGAAGAAAGTATGGTCAAAATGAGTTCAACATCATTTCCAAAGCAGATAAAACCTTGGTGATTCTTGAAGAAAATGAGACAATTAGCAGGTATTGAACAAAACCCAGATTGAGAATTTAGTAAAAAATTCAATCTTTACCTCTTGGTGCGTATTATTAGGTGGTAGATTTTCTCTATCAGGGTTGTAAGCGTTCATAGCCAGATAAAATCAAAAAACAAAAACAACATGTATATATAGGATGTGGCGTAGGATATGAGACGGCGCAATTTACGCGTTCACAAGCGAGGATCCTGTTAAAGTAAGCGTCCTGTTATAATTTATTTTTACTTTCTTGCGTATGTGCTGTCGCATGGTATGCGTGGAGAAAAATCCAGAACTATGGGTTTGTTCGAAAAACCGAACAACTTGTGTATGTATATATATATATTTTTTTGGTATTGCAGAGTAATTTTTAATTAAAAATATATTAAAATAATATATATTTTTAAATTTTATTTTATTATTTTTAACATCACTATATTATAATCATTAAAAAATAATTAGAAAAAAATATTAATTTGATATTTTTTATATAAAAAATAATTTAAAAAGAACTTTAAAAAATAAAAACAAACACAATGCTAAATAAACACTTATTCTTTATTATTATCATTATCATTATTATTATTATTTAAAAAAAAAAATTAGGTAAATATTAGATTTTACCTCATGGATTCCACGAGGAAATTTTTAAATTTATTTTTTATTTAATTATATGATTATTAAAATAAATATTTGTAAAGGTTTGAAAGATTTAAAAAGTATACAAGAACATGTATTTCCTATATTAAAGTTTTTATTCTTTATTTATGTTTTTCTAAGATATTTTTTTTTTATTGAAAAGTTATTTGTTAATAAAAAATCAAGGTAATTAAAATAAGCATTTATAATAATTTAAATTAAAGAGTGAAAATTTTATTTCTGGAGGCAAAACTCCCATTTTTAATTCATTAATTTTTTTTATGAAAACATATTTTATTTGTAGAATGTTTTTTTAAATAAAAACTTAACATAATATAAAAGGTAAGTTTTAAACAAAAAAAAAAAAATCATGTCTTTGTAATTTTATATGATTGTATGAAAAATCAAAGAATAAATCAATTCATGAAAACTATATAAAAATAACAATAAAAAATAAATATTTTATTGTCATTGATTAGTATAATTATTTTACAACTTATTTGAAACTAGGCTCATATATAATTGTTAAAATGTTATTGCAAATGTACCTATGAAATTCTCTAATATTATTTAAAAAGTATGTTATAATTGAGAGATTTTTTAAATAGCATTGTTATTATTAATTTATATAGAGATTTATTTTAAATTATATACAGAATTATTTTTCAGGCACAAGTGGCGTGAGGAAAGTCCAAACATGAGTAGTTTTGGACCAAGCCTGAGTTCCTAACAATTTTTTTTATTTTTTGAATGGAATGAAAAATGCCTCGTCAGTTGCAACAATTTATCAACAACCTATAATGGTTGAAAAACCAAGACCAAGTTTTTTCTCATCTCATAATTTAATTTTCAACATTTTTGATTTAAAAGAACCCCCAAATCTACACTATCCAATTTATAATCTCACAACACTTTTTTGCATAGTTTTAAGACTCGGCCTGATGGTCGGCCCGGTCCAAGGCCCGGGTTCCGGGTTTTGACCGGGTCACCGGGTCTCGACCGGGTCAAAATTTATTATTTTTAAAAAAATTAAAACGATGTCGTTTTAGCAAAAAAAAAACAAAAAAAACAAAAATCAACGGGTTTGCGACAGGGTCTTGCCGGGTCAACCGGGTCCCGGGTCGACCGGGTCTGGCCTGGCCAATTTCCAAGCGGGTTTTGGCCTCCACTCGGACCGGTCCCATGCCCGGGTCGATCCGCCGGGCCGGTCCGGATTTTAAAACACTGTTTTTTTGTTGCACTAAAAATAAAAAATAAAAATAAATCCAAAAAATCTTTATGACCCGACCTATTTTTTTTTTTTTTTTTGACATTTATAATATACAAAACTACCACAATTGGATTTTCATCATCAAGATGAATTCATTAATACCATGATTAATTTTTTTTTTTTTTTTTATGGTTGAAATCTAGTTGGTTGAATTCTTTTTTTATTTTCTTACAACTCTTTCTTATCTCTAGAATCTAAATACCGAAACATGATTAAAATAAAGTTTGAGAATTGAAAAGTAAAACATAAAACTATAAGGATCAAATATGAAAAATAAAAAAACTTTAAGGATCAAGTTGTATTTTCACACATCCTAAGAACAACGTAAAAATCACATTATTCCCCTACAATGACGTCCAAAATGCGCTTGAAAGTGGAGAACATAAAATCTCCTTTCTTTTTTCTATAGTACAGAAAATTTTCCAATCAATTTATACATCAATCAAAATTATTTTTTTTTCAAGTCCTATTAACTTCCTAAAAACGCACATGATTTTTTTTACGTCTACTCCACTATTAAAGTAATAATCTACGTCTATCTATATTAGGAAATCAAGAAAAAAAAGCCAAGGATAAGTGGTCATATATACAAAATTTATAATGTAAAATGTATATTTATTAAACTTGGTCCGGAGATTGACCCGATTAAAAGAATAGGTCCCAGGTCACACTAGTTGACCTAAGTCACTATAAAAAAATAAAAAATAATAATTATATTTGAGATTTTAATATCCTACATAATTTTTTTTTGAAACAATGCATGTTAATATAAGCTATATAAAAAAAAAAAAATGAGGCATGAAATTTAGTGTGCAGTATACTTATCTCACATTGAAAACTTGAGAAATAATTTATGTGAATATAAGCTATATATAAAAAAAAGTGAAGTGTAATATAATATAGTTATCATACATAAAAAAGTTGAGAAATAATATATGTGGATGTAGACTATATATAATTATTCTACATAAAAAATTTAAGAAAAATCCGTGTAAACATAGACCATAAAAAAATATATTTGAGGCTGAGTATTCATAAAATAATTTTAAATTTTTAGGGTTTATTAAAAAAATATTTAAAAAAATCAGGTCGCCGGTGTTTTAGGTTAACTTAGTGGGTTGCCTAAGTTTTTGTGATTTGAAACATAGCCAAGGCTTGAATTGCCCAGGTTCCAAGTAAATTTATCATGTCGAATCAAGTTTTATAACTATGATAAAACACATTCCTTTTCCATGATCGCAAATAAAAAAAATAAAATTATCAAGCCTCCTATAATTTAATTGTTTTTTCACATTCCCATCATGTTTTGAAAAAATAGCATTTTACCTCTTGTTTTTTTAGAGGTTGTCTATTTGTTAGAAAAACTATAAAAATATATAATTAGAGTTAGCACTATAGGCATAATAATTACTCTCTTCTAAATAGTAATTTAGAAGATTTCTCATAAATAGTTCGTGTGAATTATCATTGGAAGCCGAATAATTATACAACTTGTTATTTATAACAACCTATCATTTGAAGAATTATTAAAGGCCGGAAAAGATCAGATCTTTAGGTAACAAATTCCTAAACAACTCTAGATCTATCCAAAAAATTCTAGGAACTTCCAAATAATTTTGTTTTATAATTTTCACTGTGAATATGATGTTAGAAACCTACATTTAATGTACTCTATAAGTTGGATTATTGAATAAATGTACTATTGACAATTAATTAATGCCAGTTTTTAGCATACATAAACTCACCCCAAGCAAAGGTTTTAAGCATATATAAATCCAGCCTAGAACCAAAATCTAAGTATTGTCCAATTTGAGTTAAGGTTTACACCCCTGCTTTAGACACCCTACGAAGCATTCTCCAAAATAAAGAAATAGTTTGGATTTAATAATAACAACAAACGCACCTGGTTGCCTGAATTTGCAATATTGAAAATTTGAAATTAATGTGTATACATGGAACCTAATAAACACAGTGTATTTCAGAGTGAAGAATGACAATGAAATTTATCCTAGAAGTTTCACATTCAAAATATCAAGTTCAGCTTAAAACTACTCCTTCATGACTTCAGCCACTTGCTCGACATTTTAAACTTAAACAACAATGTTAGGTAAATTAATCCTCAAGATTTTACATGGCTTAGGATAGTGGATGCTGCTATCATACTTGGGGTGCAATTTGGAAATTTCCATTCCATCTGTTCTTCCAAGTTGTTTATAATTCTTTCTGAAGGAAACAGAAGTTTTATTACATTTTCGGCAGCAACAATCTGTTCTTCTTGAAGTCCCTTGTTATGCATTAGTTTCCTGAAATGAGGCATATTATCCTGAAGTTACAAATATAGTTGAGAACCAACTTCACAGAAGATCATGTTACACAGGCTTTGCTATTTTTTAGATCCAGTTAGTCATTAGGAAAATAGAAGTATCAATATCCGTAGAGTAATGAGATCTTACATAAGCAAAGAGGCTAGATTTGTAGGTGTGCATGCTTGAAAGAGAGCCTCAGGGATTATAGCTGAATCTGTGAGAATGTTGGGAAGAGAAATGTAAGGTATCTTTGCTTTATATTGAATGTACCATTCAGTTAGGATATGGGCTCGATAGGCAATGACACATGGTAAGCGTGCAAGCTGCAACTCCATTGCCACTGTTCCTGAAGTACACAATGCAATCCTGCTGGCCTGCAAGACATTCAATTCAGTTCCAATAACGAGTTTCACTAAGGATTAATCATCACTTCTTTCAAGTGTTTGCAGTGAAAATTACTGGATGAGAAGCTTTAAGGGTGTTATCAAATAATGGGAATGAAATAATTTATACATATTCCACCTATCAAATCTAGGCTCTTCAAACTTAAGGAGATTTAGGATAGAACTCACGGTGCAAACTGAACATTGGGAAGGGAAAAAAAAAAAAAAAACCCTACCAAAAGAATTCAATGTTTCACACAATTAAGCATATGCTTTAACCACAATTATCTTGATCTTGAATACACCAATAGAGAAATTACATGCCCTCTTTTAGATCCTAATTGGGGCCAAAATTCTAATAAAAACACACAAAAAAAAGCTGTATATAAGATGTGGCACTATTAACCACAATCAAGTTTCTCAAAGTCTCCTGGCAGCCACCCTCTGTCAGTACTGTACAAAGTATTTAATCTAACTCCTTGGCATACTCCCACTAAAAACTAGGTCAATTTCAGCCAGATTTACTCCTCTCCTCCATTTCTTATTTCACCCATGACAGTGAGATCAATTAGGAACTGGCAATCCTTTAGTTAAGTGACAAGGAAACTATGCAAGCAATCCATTTTCACCAACAGCTGCAATCCCTTATGATTCCTAAGTCATACATTTCTGATTCAACTATGAATGCTTTCTGTATGAGAAGAGCAGAAGAGCTTACACTGAACGCATCATATTTCAGGTGTTGATGTCCCCCAGGAATCAATATAGCAGGCACAGGCCACTTACGAATGACTCCATCAATGTAATTCTCCACATGCTTATTAGGAGCCACATGGATCACGGTAATTAATTCAGGAATGGAGTCTTTTAACTGATCAAAAGTGTGTGCAAAGATGGAAAGCATCCGAATGACCTCTTGCAATCTGCTTCCAGGAAGCAAGGAAATGACCGCAGCACCTTCCAAAGATGCAACTTCTGAGGTGTTAAAACAGGCTTAAATTTCAAAATTTAGAGAGCAGCTCCCAAGTAATAATTAAGAACATATAGCAGGAATTACAATTTTTCAATCACCAATAGAAGGATAAAGTGAAGATGCATATCCAAGAACAAAGCTTGATCATGATGTCGATTATTGATCAAGATCTATTAGTTAACTGTCATGTATACCATAATGGCATACTAACAAGAAGCATTGTTCAATGTGAAGTAGAACAATACTTTTGAAATACAGGAAATTAGACCATTCATCACAACGTATTACCTGAAGATAATGCATATTTCCTTCGGAAATCTTCAGAATTTCCTTCTATCTTAAGGTCATGTGGTGAGGCTTGCTTTCCCTAAACATGATAAATGTTAGAACGTCAACAACAAAAGTAAATTTTAATCGGAAACATCCAGAACAAATCATTAAGTAATCATTTCAGACAGCACGGGCAGTTGGTAGATGAATGCACAAGATATGCTCTCTTAACTAGCATATTTTTGGAACAATAAACATGTTATCTCTCTTAACTTTCACAGGAAACTCAAAGACGTGTAATTCAATATGTTATCTCTATTAAAGAGTCAAACCAGATTATATTCCAAGGTTTGAAGATGAATCCATACCAAATTAAATTCAAAAATGTCTTCCAGGACAGGATGGCCCACAAAGGTTGCATCTAATCCATTTAACTTGCAAACTGCTTCCTCATTAGGGAGTATGCATAAGATGTGATCCACAAAATTAGCCAGGCCTTTGAGCCTTGCTTCTCCCCCTTTCCACGCCCAAAACGAAGGCGCCACATAATGAAAATGCAGAGGACCATTCAATTCTTGCCAACCATATCTAGCTGCAAAAATCATTTCCCCATTTTCCTACAACATTTGCATCACATAAGCAACAAACAAGTACAGAAGCCAACACTGAGAGGCTAGTTCATATTACCTCGCAACTGCTTTAGAAGACGAAAAGAAAACCCCTTGGAATCCACAGTCACAACAACATGAGGCTGAAACAAAATTGCACCCTCAATTGTTTCCTTCAACCTTACCTGAAAGTTTACAGTAACGCTCAATTCCAATTAACATTGACTCAAGTAAACAAACAAAATGACTACTCACTCTAAACTTGTTAAGATGTGGTAACAATTCCCATATCCCCATCACTGAAATATCCTCCATAGGGAACAAAGATTCCAATCCTTCCTTGGACATCCTGGGCCTTTTAAAAAAAAAAGTAACATTCTCAATTTCTGACAATGCAAATAGAAGTTAATACTGGGATTAAAGAAACGTTCTCGTGGTTGCTTACCCTCCAACGCCAGAAAAACGAATGGGAAGAGGAGAGAGCTTCTTCAAAGAAGCCATAAGGCGAGAAGCAATAGAGTCTCCTGAAACCTCCCCAGCAACCATGAACACTCTCAGTTCTCCATCTTTATCCCCCATGTCTACTACAGTTCTGCTCCGAACAGAAAAAGATCTTCTAAGGACACTCGAGAAACCCATTTCCCCCCCATTTTTTATATCTCTAATGGTTCTTAACAGCATTTTTAACATCGATTGGGCATCAGTGTCAATAGAAGGCGAGAAGCAAGCAGAGACAGGGAGTTCATTCATGAGAAATAGGGTAAGCGGGTGTACTGTTTCGCTCCATGCCTGTTGGATTATGGACTTTGGCCCGGATTTCTGTGGATTGAGCACTTGAGCCTAATATGGGCCTAAATCTCGGAGGTTTGTGTTTTGGTCTCATACCTTGATAAAGTATTGTATGGTTTAGGGACCTAAATTAGAACCGGCGAGCAGTTGGGAATCAATGCATGTTTTTTTCTAAAAATGTAAAAAAGAAAAAGAAAAAACAGACTGCCGTTTCTTGGCTGACGTGTGCCCGCTCTTTCAGCTGCCAAAGAAGCAGTTGACGTGTGGCCACTGTTTTCAATGGTTTTTTCATTATTACTTTCGGACCACATATATATATATATATATATATATATATATATATATATATATATAAGTCCCTATTTGGAATTACTATGTTTCATGAAGATTTAATATTTTTTTATTTAAAATTTTGTTTATGTTTTTAAATTATTTTTTATATTTTAATATAAAAAATAAAAAAGATATTATTTTAATATATTTTCTATAAAATCATTCCCTACATACACTTAAAAACCATCTCCAAATCATGCAAATACTGTTCTGTTCCAGCGTTGTGGGATTTCGTGGAAGCTACATTAAGCTTATTTGCAGAGGAGGACAAGGGGGTCCATAGAGGGTCCATGAGTAAATCGTGTTTTATAAAAATTTATTTATTTTTATATAATTTAAATTATTTTGGTTTGATAATTTTTAAAAAATAAAAAAAAATATAATTATAATATATTTAAATATAAAAATTATTTTAAAAATCAATGATAACGAGACCTGCTTCTAGAAACGAGTGAAGCTGCGTCAGCAGAGTTAATAAATGGGGCACCGAATTGGAACCAACCTCTCTGCTGGGAGGCTTTTATAGTTTTCCATGTCACTTTAATTGGGACTGTCCTTTCCTCTATAATTATTTCAACCACCGTCCATTTCTTTTCCTCCAGGTCGGGTTCAAGCTGCTCCTCCTTTAATGCTCGTGATGACCGTTTCTGCTATTAGGGTATATTTGGTATTGCGATTGTTGTTCAGGTTGTGATTTTAAAAAAAATTGTTTTATAAAAAGTATTTTTAATTGAGGTTGGTTTTGAAAAAATATATATTTGGTTAAAACTATGGTTGAAATTGAGGTTGAACAAAAAAGTAATTTAATGTATTTGGCTTTTCAAATTGAGGTTATAAAATAATTAAAATATATATATATTAATACTAATGATTTTTAATTTAAATATTGTAGATTTAACCACTGTATCATGAAATAAATAATATTGATATCAAAATTTTTTTATTATTCCATTAAACTATGTGTAATGTCATTACATACGAAATGTATCCAACAATGACTATATTTTCCATGGTTTCTTAAGTGCGCAACAACAAAAACTGAATTTTTTGTTACGTCATCAAGCAATCTCTTTTTATTTTTTTAATAAAATATAATTAAAATAAAAATAAAAACTGAATTTCTTTTTAACTGGGTTGGACCCAGCAAGAACATAATTGGAATTGCGATCAAATTCCACAAATGCTACGTTATCATGCGATATCTTTTTAATTTATGTAGTGTTATTAAATAATATTAAATACTATTTTTTCAAGTAAAACATAATTTTTTTAAAAAAATTACAATTTTATTATGTACAAAATTCATTCGATAAGAACTACAAAAAAAATAATTTTTTAAGCGTATAATAAAATTAGATAAAATATTATCAGGAATAAAATTGAGATTAGTACGAGTAAATTTAATTTATTTTAAACTAATTTTTTTAAAAATTAATAATGTTAATGTTCACGTGAACAATGTGAGTAAAATCAATTAATTGCATTGATTTTTCAAAAAAAATAAATATAAAACTTTTGTCAATGTTAAAAAAAATAAAATGTAACAGTGCGAGTGAAATTTACTCGTACTGTTCTGCTTTCTCTCATACGAGAGAAGCAGCATTTTGCTGCTTCTCCGAAACCAGCAGTTCAGCTGGGATTTTGGTGGTCCCACCATCAAAAATTAATTTTTTTTTTGTTTACCAAATATCATTTGGTGTGGCTGCCGGTGAACCTCACCCGCAGCCACACTCCCAAACAACCACTTAAATTACCGGAGATTTTTTATAAATTGCGGGAGAGATGTGTTTTAAAGTGTTTTTTTTATTTAAAAGTATATTAAAATAATATTTAAAATTAAATTAAAGGGAATCACAGACTTAATCAGATGCATTATCAATAAATTTGGAATGTTGATGTTCGCTTCAACTACCCTCCATCGATACCTGAGTAATGCTGTACATTGTCTAGCCACTAAATTTGGAAACATGGCCGATTACATAAAAACACTAACTTGTTTATTTGTCATAAAATAGTTTTTTTTTTTTGGAAAGGAGTTTTTATAAAAAGTAAATTATTTTTTAATATTTAATAATTTCATAAATAATATATTCAAAAATATAAAAAATAAATTGAAAAATCATTTATTAATTTTTTTTAAAAGTTTCTCTGCATATATAGAGCATTAAATATAATTATCATATAACTTGCAATAAAAAAACAAGATATAAAAAGTGTAATGGTGGGGAAAAATTTATTATATCATCTTTTTATATATAGTTTATTTTATAAAATGTAACCATACATATAATATAAATATCTTAAATATAATATTATAGACATATAGCCTTGTTCTTAAAAATATATTTATATGTTTAGTTGTATGATAAAAAATGAGATGAGAATTATTTTCTAGTCTTTGGACATATCACAGAAAATAAGTTAGAAAATAATGCATTTCACTACCAGATTTAATATTTTTATTGGTGTAAATTTCTATCAATATTTACACCAGCAATATGTTATTATGTATGTTACCAATGAACTCATGAAAAGAAACAGTCCGTGAAAAAACTCTTGTTGGTAATTTATAGATTGTTAGTAATAAATATATCGATGGACAAAGTGAGCCAAAACAAATTTACCTGTTTTATTCTATTGATATATTTATATGCTCAAAAAGTGTTTAAGATATTTCAAGATTAAGGATCACTAGTGCTTGTTTCCCGACTCTTTTTTTTCCATGGATTTCTAGACCTTGAAATTGATTTACAAAATGGTCCATCGTGGCCCATAGTGTCGAGCTTGAGCCTTTTCTTTTTGTTTTTTTTTTTCATTTGGTTTTGAGCATCATCATATTAGTTATTTTTGTGAAATGCTCAAATCCTTTGAACCATTTGAATTCTTTCATGCCCCCAGTTTTATTTAGGCACCTTTAATCATTGAAGATCCTTTTGTATATTTCTCGCACTTGTCTTTTAGTGTAGAGTGTGATCATAACCAAGATTATTTTTCAAAAAAAATACATTAGGCTCAAAAGAGGATTGTAATGAATTTTTTAATATTGTAAAAGGGTTATCAAAGATGACCTCTCATTTCAAACGCATGCATTTAGCTTTGCCTTCTTTTATGCAAATATATAAAATAATTTATCATTATTCATTAGCTAAAACTCAGCTTTGAAGTCATCTTATGATATTCAAGTTGTTCTTCAAATTTTTTTTAGGTATATAATCATTTTACTAGGATATTATTTGAATTTTTAGAACTTGCTAGTTTCCTGACCTGTCTCATTTTCATCTATTATACTTTTACATTTGATTAAAAAAAAAGTGTACTTTCCAATACTTGAGTTGATGGATTGCTGAGAAGGAAAATAGAGAGAACGCAAAATAAAGAAAGGATTTTGTGTAATGGCGGAGAGACTGTTATGCCTTCATTGTATGAATGCTTTAGGGTTGTTTATACACTTGGTAACCCACCCAAGATCACGTGACTTCCCTGAAAAAGGGAGGATGAGAAGTCTAACTCTCTACCTCTCCATCATCTCCATCATTTCAGGACCAACAATGTCCAAGCACAGCGACTGTATCCATCGTTAATAGAGTAAAAATAATGTTAGGACATGGGAAGTCGAAGATCACCGTTACCTCGTGTTTGTTTAAATATAGTTATGAAATTCCTCTTCACGGCTTCACCCAAATGGCTGGATGCATAGAAGGACGTCGAGAGATGTCGCCTGGTTTTTTACTTGTCGACATCACAACAAAAGTCCCTCGAAACAACAATTTCAGGAGAGATTTGAATAATTTATCCCGAGATGGAGAGGAGAATGAACTCTAGTTAAATACACTGGATCAATTTTGTTGTTTGCCGAACGTTAAAAGTACGAGGATTCCAATCTCTGAGGGCACCTTGTCTGACAACAAATATTTAAGACATGCAACTAATAGGATACGGATACATGCATGCTGTCGTCGCGGGGCTTGTCTCTAGAACCCCACGGCGTTCCTCCGCCTCTTCTTCCACGAAAACTACCGGCGTTGATTCTCCACCAGTTTTTCATCTGGTGGTCGAGTCTAGTTACAAAGTCGAAATAGAAATCATAACTCGATCGAACTGCTTTTGCGTTCTATTTATAACAATAATTAATACGTTGGTTTGGCGTTTCCAACAACACAGATATTTAACCAAGCCCTGCCCACATCTCGAGAGATTTGTCAAAATAAAGGACTGGTCCATTCATTTGATGCTTTCAATTTATTTTGCCACATGGTTCAAGCACATTATATTTTGCTACAGATTAAACGGCTCCTTTTGTCTCCGAATCAACTGGCATTTGCAAATAATTTGATCGTCGAACAAAACTCAGCTGCTTGTTTTTTCCCAAGTTGTATATCGAACATTAGTGGTTTAAGCGTGACGGGATCAATGTGTGTTTTAAAAGAACTGTATATGATTTTAAATTATTTTGAAGTGATCGATTATGCTAAAAATAAATTTTGAAAAAAAATAAATTATTTTGATTTATTTTAAAAAATATACCTTGTTATTATAACCTCAAATATTATATATCATATACTTATGATCAAACAAATTACTAAACAAGTACATGCTGTATTTCCATAAGGTATTTTATCAAACTTGGATGCAATTCTAAAAAAATTTTAGATGTCATTTGTTTTATAAAAAATATTTTTTAATTTTTATTTTATATTTACTTCTTATTAGAAAAATGTGTTAATAAAAAATATTTTTCAATTAAAGAAAATCTTAACTTGGTTTTTAAAAAAATGTTTTTTCTTTATTTTGCATGAAAAATACTTTTTCAGAAATTATAAAAAATTTAGAAATATTTTTTTTTATTGAGTATATCATATTTGGTCATCAATATTTTAATTGCTATATATTTTATTTTGATTTTTGTTTTTAATTTTATTCATTACAATTTGATTTTTATATTAATTTTGGTACCCATTCTTTTTATTTTTATTTTATTTTCTCTTATTATTTTCTTAGTTGATTTTTTTTATCTATCAGATTTGATCCATATTCTTTTTATTATTATTTATTTTATTTGAAATAATTTATGAAATTATATATATATTTTTTAATTTCATCATCTTTCAACTTTTTTTTTTTAAATCCAGTCCTTATCATTTTGATTGTTATTTATTTTATTTGAAATCATTTATGAAATTAGATTTTGTCTTCAATTTCATCCTTTAATTTTTTTATCTGTAATATTTGATCCTCATTCTTTTAATAACTTCAAAACAAATTAAAACTTTTACAGTTTATTTTCCATAACATAGTTAAACACTAAAAAAATACTTTTTAATTTATTTTTCATGATACTATAAAATAACAAAAAATATTTTTACTTTTTAAGAGTTTATTTTTTATTAAAATTATATATATTTTTTTAAAAAATTACTTTTCAGCTAATAAAGATTTTGTCACCCCTTTCAGAATAGATATTCTTTTTCAACACTCCGGTACTGAAAATCTAGTGGACGTAGCTCCTATAAATGCTGAGCCGGAATACAGGTTAATACATGCAAACTGTTAAATTTTGTTGCAACATCTGCAGCCATTAAAGCCACCAACCGAACTCTTTCATATTTATTCCCCATAAAACCTCCCCTTGTACGTCCTTCGTAATCTTAATTTCCACATGCCCATCACCTTCCAGGATTCTATTTTTAAGCTTGCGAAGAGCATATAGAAACCACAGAGAAATGGGTTGCATGCATGTTCTTGGTCTCTTCTCCATACAAATAATATTACTCCTAGCTCTAGCTGCAGAAACGACAGCTAAGGTCCCGGCAATCATAGTGTTCGGAGATTCATCTGTTGATGCTGGAAACAACAATGTGATTTCCACTTTTCTCAAGAGCAATTTCAAGCCCTATGGCCGCGATTTCGAAGGCGGGCTCCCCACCGGACGTTTCTGCAATGGCCGCATACCTCCCGACTTCATTTCTGAGGCGTTTGGTCTCAAGCCAGCAGTGCCAGCTTACTTGGATCCTCTGTATAGCATTTCAGATTTTGCCACTGGTGTTTGCTTTGCTTCTGCAGGGACTGGCTATGACAATGCAACCTCTAGTGTGCTAGTAAGTCTCCACCCAAAATACAGAAATTTCCCGTTTGAATCTTGTCAGGTTTTGTTCTGTCAGGAATATTGTTCTTATGAATATCATCAGTATTATTACTATACTATATACGGTGCCGTTCAAATGTCAACTCAAATCTATCCCTGGCTCGTATGTGCTTGCAGAATGTGATACCCTTATGGAAGGAACTGGAGTACTACAAGGATTACCAGAATAAGTTGAGAGCCTACGTCGGAGACCGGAGGGCGGAGGAGATATTTAGCGAGGCTCTGTACCTCATGAGCTTGGGAACGAATGATTTCCTCGAAAATTACTACACAATTCCAACCAGGCGATCCCAATTCACCGTCAGACAATATGAGGATTTTCTAGTTGGGCTTGCTAGAGATTTCATCACAGAACTCTATCATCTCGGTGGTCGGAAAATATCTTTAACCGGTGTTCCTCCAATGGGGTGTCTGCCATTGGAGAGGACGACGAATATCATGGGTCAACATGACTGCTTACAAGAATATAATGATGTGGCCCTGGAATTTAATGGGAAATTAGAAGGTTTGGCATCGCAACTGAAGAGGGAGCTTCCTGGACTCAGGTTGTTGTACACGAGGACTGCATATGATACTTTCGATCAAATCATTAGAACTCCTGCTGCATATGGTAAGCTTTACTCCGCTTTCACACGAGGACTGCATATGATACTTTCGTTTTGATTTGTGACAAAACGATTGCATGCTTCACAAATTCGAACGCCCCAAATATTTATGATATGATGCATCATATCATTTACTCATCCTTTCGTATGTTCTTAGTCATCATGCTTTTTATCCAGGAATAATAACTTTTCTTGGATCGAGGCAGTGGTGGAGCCACAATGAAAAGAGGGGCCATTTATTTTTCAAAGTATTTTTATATTAAAATATTAATATAATAATTTTACAAGGTTAATTTTTTTTTAGCTACTAATTGATCAAAACTTTTATTTTATTTTATTTATTGTTTCTGCCTTTTTTTTCTATAAAATTTATTTCTAAACCCTAAACAATTTTAATTTTAGTTTTATTTTTTTATAATTAGTTATTGAAAATATTGAGGTTTATAATAATTTATGGGTTTGTTGAATTAATATGTGTATTTGTAATATTATATGCTAATAGATATAAATTAAAATAAATTTTGATGAATTGATAATTATTTTGCTATAAATTTTATATAAAAAATGATGGTAATGAATTTACTAGTGATTAAAAATGAAGTACAGGACAACTAAAAAAACTAGAAACATAATAGATAAATTAAAAAGAAAACATTTAATATTTATGTTTATTTCACTTCTATAAAACAAGTCGGCAAGAACAAAATTAATTTGTGATAATCCTTTTAAGCTATGATTTTAAATATTATGTATCATATGCCAGCATATAATTATTGCCAAAAACTTTCCTAATCCTTGAAAGATTTAGAAATAGATAAATGAAAGTTTGTTGTATATATTGAAAAAAATATTTTTAATGGGATGAAAAATAAAATTATTATGAAGCAGTTTTAAAATATAAAATCTTAAAGAGAATAATTATAATATAAGTTTTTTTTTTATTTTAAAATTAATTTTACTTGAATTGAGTTGATACATATATTTCAAATTAATTTTTTTATATATATATAACACATGTTTATATTACATATAATATTAAATATTTATTATTAATTTATCTTTTTATTTAAAAAATTCTGACTTCGTTACTGGATGTAGAACGTCGATGCGGTCCTTATTTGAGTTATCTGATTGCTTCTAGAGCTATATTGAAAAGAATGCAGCAAACCAGAAACTTAGTTTATGAACAAGCTCAAGTTTTGATGTAAGAGCCATTGATGTAGAGGAATGGTCAACGATCGGAGATTTGTTAGAGTTAGTGTCAATGCGTTCGAGGACACCTTTTTACTACAAAAAATATATAGAAAAATTCAATTATAAACTCAATTAAAATAACTGGAGTCGGTTTAACTATTCATATAAATAGTGAACCGGGCTAATATATATTTTTAAATAGTTTTATAACAACTTCATGTTGTAGCATAGTTAGGGAGCACATGGGTTCTTATATAAAGGTCGCATGTTTAATTCTTGCTGATAACAATATTTGCTTTGAAACGACTTGTCACCTAATTTTAAAAAAAAAAATAAGAAAGCGAAGGAATGGCTAGGACCGCGAGACCCAGACCCACGTGCTTTAATAACAGTCCCTTTCTTTAGTAGAATCCATAATTCCGGCCATGAGTTTGAATGGTTATTTAAGGTGAATCTGATATGTTTTTTTTTTTTTTTTTTTTTTAATCTTTTCAGTCAACAAAATTATGTTAGAGCAGCTTTCATTCAATTTAATTTAAAATTTAAAGTAATTAAATAGTCAAGTTAAGAGTTTTCAAGTTTAAATCATTATATCAAGTTTAATGATTAAAGGGTTGTAAGAGATATATTTTATATACCAAAAAGTAGTTCATTAGAGCTTAAGTTTTGTTATAAAGATGTTTTGAGTCATAATTCCTATGTTCTTGCACATTGTTTAGCAGTGCAATTAATTAATGTGATGTTGTTAAAATTCTAGGAGGCTGAATGTAATTATTTTGTCTGTACCAAGAAATGAATAATACTTTAACATCAAATGATTACTCATTAACAATAAAAGATCTTCATCTAAATTGGATTCTAAGTTGATCAATAAGTAAGTGTTGAAATAATATAGTTTAAATTTTGTTTATGCAATTTGTTCAAACATGTTTATTGTGTTTTAAGGTTTTAGTTTGATCTTATATTTTATGTATTTACATGTTTTTTTTTTCTTATATTGAAAATAAGCAAACAATTCATCTGAATTGATATAAATTCTTTCATTCATATCACTAGTAATTTGACTATAAACCAAGTCATCATAAAATATTTATTTATTTATGAGGTTAAAACTTTGAATCTCACCTACTTTAACTTGTAGCATATCTACATCTCTCTACACATAATCTTAGCTAGGCGGTTTAATTAACTTACTTTTCATCAAAATTTAAATTTATTTCGTTTAAAATTTATTTTCTTAATATTTATAGATCATTTTAATATGTTGGTATAAAAAATTATTTTTTAAAAAATAAAAAAATATTATTTTAATATATTTCTAAATAAAAAATATTTTAAAAAAATTATTATTGTTATGCTCTCATCCACACATTTAATATTAGTGCTGCTTTTGCATTCTTGCATGTACAAAGTGTAGTTGTCAAATTAGGCTTCGAAAAGTTAATTTGAAAACTTAGCAATATAAAACATATGATTTTGTAATTAGACCAATTAGGAGTCAAATACAGTCAAGAATCCATTCGGATCAAAATGTTGATTTAATTTGAAAAAAAAAAAGAACAAAACCAAATTTGTTAATGTAGGATTCGAACCTTGATCCTTGTTTTTTCCAACGCATATTATACAAGTTAATTTTACTCCTTTGATATTATATATTACTGTAATTATCAACCAGGTCAGCTTGTCGATCTGGAAACAATATAGTGACCTAAAAGGGCTTAGGTTTCAGGTTAGGGCTTACAACTACAATATATATTCTTATTTAACTTTTTTCATGCAAGAAACCCAATCATGCGTAGGTGGAAAAATCAAGGATCCATGAAAATACACCTCTCTCTCTCTCTCTCTCTATATATATATATATATATATATATATATATTCAGAGCTTCGGTGAGGCAAGTAAGAGTACTGGAAATGGAATTGCCGGCAAACTCCACAAGAACTATTTGATGTTTGAATGTGTTTTTGTTTGTTGATCGGCAGGATTCCAGGTGACAGGGATGGCGTGTTGTGCCACGGGAACATTCGAAATGAGTTACCTTTGCAATGAACATTCGATTACATGTCGAGACGCCAATAAATATGTATTTTGGGATTCCTTCCATCCCACAGAGAAAACAAATCAAATAATCTCCCAGAAATTAATTCCCATACTTTTAGCAGAATTTCAATGAAGTATCAATGGATTTCGACAGAGCAGTTGTAGTAGTGTAAGGTAATGCAATGTAATGACCAAGATGATTTGATGAAGAATATAATATAATGTAATGAAATATTGTTTATTTGTAAGACTTTATAGTAACATATAATGGAATTAAAATTACAATAAGGTGCTTGACAATTGAGCGGTCCATCATGACTTTGGATAAGCATCTCTTACATGTATTCGCATCTTTGGGAATGTGAAACGCCATGTAAACTGTATTTTTTAAAAGTTTAATTTTTTTTTGTGAAAAATTAAATTATTTTATGTATTTTGAATTCATTTCGATACGTTAATTTAAAAAATAAAAAAAATTATTTTCATGTATTTTAATATAAAAAATATTTTAAAAACCAATTAGAACGACATTTTCAAATAAATATTTATTTCAAGTATTAAGGCATGAGCCATGTTCAAAGGCTGTAAATCCTGGGTCTATCAACTCTTAGGTGCCATTTGGGAACGTGGCTGCGGGTGAGGTTCACCCGCAGCCACGTAAATTTTTGTTTGGTAACAAAATGAAACTTGCTTTTGACTGGTAGGGCCCACTCATTTTTTAATTGAAACGGCGGTTTGGGAGAAGCAGCAAAATGCTGCTTCTCCTGAAGGAAAAACGCTGGAACAGTGTTCCCTAAACTTAAACAACGGTTTTTTTTTTCTTTCAAAAAACCAAGAAAAGTTTACAATGTACAGTGCGAGTGAATTCACTCGCACTGTTCCCTAAACTTAAATCAGACTTTTAGTTTTTTTTTTTTTAAAATTTCGAAAAACCAAGAAAAGTTTTTTTTTTTTTTTTTTCTGAAAAATCAGTGCAATTAAAAAAAAACCAGTGATTTCACTCGCACTATTCATGTAAACGTGAACACTATTTTTTTTTTTAAAAAAAAATTAGTTTAAGGTGAATTAAATTTACTTATACTGTAATCTCAATTTTATTCCTGATAATATTTTACCTAATTTTATTGCATGCTCAAAAAATCATGAAAACTATATTTTTTGTCGAATAAATTTTGTACGTAATGAAATTGTAATTTTTTTTTTAAAAAATTGAGTTTTAGTTAAAAAAAAACTATTATTTAATAACACTACATAAATTAGAAGGATATAGCATGATGACGTAGCATTTGTGGAATTTGATCGCAATTCCAATTATGTTCTTGTTGTGTCAGACCCAGTTAAAAAAATTAAATTCAGTTTTTTATTTTTATTTTAATTTTGTTTTATTCAAAAAATTAGAAGGAGATCACTTGATGAAGTAACAAAAAATTCAGTTTTTATTGTTGTGTTCTTAAGAAATCATGAAAAATATAGTTATTTATTTCATGATGTAATAATGGTAGTTAAATCTACAATATTTAAATTAAAAGTATTTTTTAATTATTTTATAACCTCAATTTGAAAAGCATTTTTTTAACTAAACACATTAAACTACTTTTTGTTCAACCTCAATTTCAACCACAGTTTTAACCAAACATATATTTTTTCAAACCAACCTCAACTAAAAGTACTTTTTATAAAACAACTTTTTTAAAACCACAACCACAACAGCAACCACAATACCAAACACACCCTTAGTCTCGCATGCCTAGAACTTGGTTATGTGTAGCTTGATCCCTAGGTTTCATGAGTTTAGCCCATTAAAGTAACTAAAATGCTTAAGGTTTTTGAACAATAGATTTTCACTGTAGTGCCTCTCGCTGATCACTATAGACTATAATAGTGATTTATTTATTTATTTTAATCTTTTTTTTTTCAATTTCTCTTATATTCTATTTTCTGTGTTTTTTTTTCCAGTTGTTTTGTTTCTATTCTTTGCATTTCTTTGAGTTATGAAGGTTTTGTAAGATTTTAGAGCTTGACCATGGGTTAATTTAATAAGATATGATTTTAATTGTAGCATTAAGACACAATTTAGTTTTTGATATAAAGCTTAATTTATTTTGTTCTCCTTTTAGTTGGGTTGAGAGAGAGGAAAGAAATTCACTAGAAAATGAGAGATAAAAGATAAAATTCATAAAATTAATAAGGAAAATACGATGTTAAATTGAATATTTGAATTAAGAAGGTGATTTTAGATTTTGAAAATTTGAAATAAAATGTTCCTATGTTAATTTAAAAATAGAAATATGAAAGATATTAGGAAAATAAAAAAACAGATAAAAACCTAAACGAAGAGATAAAAAAAAAAAAGAAGAAGAAAAGAAATGTTCTAGGATATGATTTAATAAAAATTCGATGCGGTCAATTTAAACTTAGTACTAAAAAAAGTGTTTAAATTTTAAAAATATTACCTGCGAACATAAATGGTACAATATAAACATGTAGCCTAAAACTTGATAAACTAGAGATAAATATGGATAATTTTTACAAATTTGGAGAGAAAATATTTATAAAAATATTTGAAAATTTTAAATAAATTAATGTATGGTTTTACGTGCGAATAACCCAGATCGCTGGTATAAGCCCTACATATAATCACATAATTTTTAACCTGAAAGAGAATGAAGTTTGATGAAAATTTATATTATAAATTGGGATGAAAGTCACAAATGAATTATTTTAAAAATATTGATGATTTAATTAAAAAAACATGAAAAAAATTTGAAAATTAGCGTAAAAATTACATGCTGTCTAGTTTTATGCTATCGAGTATAACTTTTAATTTAATTATTAGATTAAATTGAAATTTTATGAAGAATCTTCTGACATAATTTTATAAATTATGTTAAAATTATAGGTTAATTAGAAGTTAGAAAAGCTTTACTAACACACTTGACACTTTGATAATACCAAAAAATTAGCGATGGACTCATTAAGGACATTTTTGTCATTTAGTCAAGTTCATCTTCTCTTTCCTTGTAAAGGCTTACGTTCAAAAACTGGAATAAGAGGGAAGAAAAACCATAGCCTCTTCATCTTCTCCTTCTTCATTCTTTCATTTTTTTTTTTTTTAAATTTAGGAGAAATCTCATGGAAGCTTGACTTCTTCATAGTGGAAGTGTGAGTTAATTATTAAAACACCTAAACACAATATATATATATATATATATATATATATATTTAGATTTATTTTATCAATATATATATATTTTTTTATCATACCGTTGATGTAGTTAATGAAATTTTAATATGCTTTTTAGATTTTTTTATTATTTTCTTCTTCTTCTCTCTTCTCTCTTTTTATTGTAATGTGTGTTAGGCCATTTAAAGTTTAAAAGAGTTGATACTTATATATTTCACTCACTGACTGTATTATTTTTGTAAATATTTTTTAATTATGTTATTTTTCAATTTTCCTTTTTTAATGTGCTAAATTCCAAAAAAAAAAACAAAAAAACAAAACCCCTAAGAACGAGCTAAGTGTTCTACACGCGCAACTTTACCTTGCAACTAAATAGTCACTTTGTTGTACTATTGATAACTGAATGCTTATATTATGTATGAAACTGACCCTCGCAACTCGAACTTGGCTTCTCCCCCGAACATCTCAAAGCCCCGGTCTCGAATGCTCTCGACTCAATTTGGCTCGACATGCGTCCCCTCCTCGGACCTGGCTTAACGCTCCGAATAATTTCATAAGAAATAATTTGTTTTTTTTTTTTTTTTTTTGTTTTTCTAGAATAATTCGAGAGACATTGGCCCATAAAAATAATATTAAGTTTTTGAAACTGTAAACCAAATTGTACTGAGATGTTCTATATGTTCCGTAACTATCAGGAAAGCTCTGGGCGTAGGGAGATTTAAAGGGGATAAGGGAGCAAATCTCTCATGAAGATTATAAAATGAGCTTTAATATCACAGAGGCACAGCGCCTCCTTTTCTGTTGGGAATTGAGCTTTCAATGCCTTTGTCCAGTGAAGGAGAAGAGGCCGTCTCTCTCGAATTTCGAGGGCCGTCGCAACCATTTTTTGCTACATTAAATTCCCTCCCCACTCAGCCAGTATATATACCTTTCGGTGGCAAAATCTAACAGCTGCCAATGGCATCTCGACATCTGTGGTTCTCCCCATCTAAAATCTTGACTTCTCATGCCTACGTATGCATGAAAATAGATGCTTGATTTATTGTAAAAATTAATAATTTAATTCTAATCACGGATGGCCTGTGTAGCTAGCCTCATAATTTTTGTAGTTCAAACTTATATATCCCCCACCTAGGAAAATATCTTGACATCCACAATTTTCTTATAGTATTACTTGCAATGTTTATAGATCATATTAAATTATTTACCTGCGGTTCGTATTAATTTTTTATTTTTTAAAAAATATTAGACATTACTAACATATTTTTATGAAAGAAATTTTTTTTTTTAAAAAAATCAAATTTATAGGTTTTCTTCAATAGTAATAATATTTTTTTATTTTTTTTTAATAATAATAATAATAATAATAATAATAAATTAATTTTACCCTTCAAATCAAATTTATAGTTTTTATTTCAAAAGTAATAATGTTTTTCTTCAAATTTATTAATAATTATATTTATAATATTAATAAAAATAAAAATAAAATATTTATAATATTAATACTAATATCAAACATGTCAGACCCAAGCATCTTGGATTTGATAACCAAGCCAGACTCAAGCGTCCTTAGATTTGACAACCATGCTAGATCTTATTACTATTTTTTTCACTAGTAATAATATTTTTTTTAAATTTATTAATAATTATGTAAATAATATTAACAACAACAAAACAACAGCAACACCAATAATAATTTTACACTTCAAATCAAATCAATTATTTTTTAATAATAATAATATTTTTTTTTTCAAATTTATAGTAGTAGTACTAAACATGCATGACCCAAGTTCTTATAGTTTTTAATTTTACTTTTCAAATCAAATTTATATTTTTTCTTCAATAGTAATAATATTTTTTTAAAAAACATTAATAATAATAATAATAATAATAATTTAATTTTACTCTTCAAATCAAATTTATGGTTTTTATAATAGTAATAATGTTTTTTTTAATTATTATATTAATCATATTAATATTAATAAAAAATAATAATATTTATAAGTATAATAATAATATTAAACATGTCAAACCCTAGTGGCCTTGGGTTTGAAACCATACCAGATCTTGTTATGATTTTTCTCTGATAGTAATAATATTTTTTTTTATATAAATTTAATAATAATAATAATAATAATAATAATAATTTTAATTTTACCCTTCAAATCAAATCTATAATTTTTTTTTCATATTAAATATTTTTTTATTCTTTTTATCTCATACAAATTATAAAGTTATTATTTTTTTTATTGAACAGTTCTTTTTAGATCATGATAAGTTTATCTTTAGAAAACAAACAAATATTTTTCATAACAAAAATGAAATAAATGAAAAAGAAAAGGAGTTTTTATTGAAGAGATACAATTTTCCCTCCTCAATTCAACTAAATTCTATTAATTGAGATTTTTATGAATATTATTTTAATGACCTCTAGTTTTTTATTAAAAAAAAACATGTTGCTAATGAAAAATATACGTTTTTGCAAGGATAAAAAAAATACATCAATAAGAAAATAAAAACTCATCTAATAAAAAATATATTTTTTTAGAACTTAAATCATTATTGATCTTTCTTATAAACATTTATTTTCATTACAACTAAAGTAAATAAAATTAAATTCCGCGAACATGGCGCAAGGCAAATTAATATATATTCTTTCATTTATATCCCTCGAGTCCAAATTAAGAAAGGGAAGAAAAATCCCCTTGTAAAAAGCATGAAGCCCTACCATTCTGCCCCCACGCGCTATTCTGAATCTCCTGCTTGTCTAGTCGCAATTAAGATAGCCAACGACCTTCTCCACCTTGAAAAGTCAGCCTTGTCATTTACTTTCCAGCAAACACCACTCCTAGTATTTATGTCTCGCAAGCTTCTCGCTAGCTATTCCGAGTTGTAGTGAGACAGAAACAGGCAAGCTAGCTAGCTCGATAAGGGAGAAAAATATGGCAAACGTGTTGTTCATTTCATGGTTCTTATCGTTGGCTCAATTTCTAACTCTGGTCATAACAATTCAGGCAAAAATTCCGGCTGTTATCGTCTTTGGGGACTCCTCCGTTGATGCTGGAAATAACAATTTCATTCCAACGATTGCTCGGAGCAATTTTGAGCCCTATGGTCGTGACTTTACTGGTGGTCGTCCTACCGGGAGGTTCTCAAATGGTCGAATCGCCACCGATTTTATCTCTCAGGCTCTAGGGCTCAGGCCAGCAGTTCCAGCCTACTTGGATCCAGCATATAACATATCAGATTTTGCTGTCGGAGTTACCTTTGCTTCTGCTGCAACTGGCTACGATAATGAAACTAGTGATGTGCTAGTAAGTGCCAATCAAGTCACATACATATGTATGTTTGTATGTCTGTCTGTGTTACCTCGTCATTTATGAACAGTCTATACCAATTTGTCCCTAGCTAATTGCACTCTACCATGCTGCATTTATGGCTAAGTTACAGTTTTTAAGTCACTGTAGGAGCTTGTGGTCATCGTGATTATATATTATCCATGAACGCAACTTATAACTTTATCTGTCATGCCACAATATTGTTTGTCTTGCAGTCTGTGATACCACTGTGGAAGCAAATGTTGTTCTACAAGGCCTATCAGATGAAACTGAGGGCCTATCTTGGAGAAATTCAAGCTAATCAAATTATAAACGAGGGTATACACATGATAAGCATAGGAACAAATGACTTCCTGGAGAACTACTATGCCTTTCCCGGCGGCCGCCGATCAACACAGTACACCATCTCAGAATATGAGAATTTCCTCGCAGGAATTGCCGAAAACTTTGTCAGGGACCTCTATGGTCTAGGTGCTCGGAAAATATCCCTCGGGGGGCTCCCTCCGATGGGTTGTATGCCATTGGAAAGAAACACGAATTTAATGGGTGGGCGTGAATGTGTGCAGAGTTACAACAATGTGGCCATGGAGTTCAATGGCAAGTTAAGAAAGATGGTGACGAGACTAAACAAGGAGCTTCCTGGGATCAACTTAATGTTCTCAAATCCATACTTCATTTTTATGCAAATCATAAGAAGACCCTCACTGTTTGGTAAGTTGTTGGTGCTATTTATGCCTAATTTTCTAACTTCTTACAGTCATGCATGCATTCATACTTTTCCCCTTTCAAATTTAACTTCTAGAAATTTTACAATAATGATACGTGAGTTTACGTCATAGATAAAGATCATGAAAAGTCGAGTAAAGATTGTTATTTGCAATTGAAATTTTCATAAACCATTATTTAAAAACTCTTCATATTGCTTTTCAATAATTAATTACTTATATCTTGCAATTAAACTCACGTTACAAAAGAAGGCAAGAATCCTGAAAGGGATCATCATATGATATTTAGAAACGAAGAAGGCGAAGAGGAGTATATTTAGAAATGAGAGAATGGTACATCATCAAGTAATATATTAAATATTATTGATGATATATATTACTAATGAAATTACCTTGTCAATAACTTCATTGATTATCCTGCAAGTAAAAATATTATGTCATCATATAAATTTTTTATTTATTTATTTTTAATCCCATTATAATACCTTCTATGATCTTCTTAGTAGATACCGAGAAAAGTTTTTTGTTGATATATTTATAAGTGTACTATGTCACCATACAATTTGTTTTTTATTTTTAATCCCATTATAATGCCTTCTATGAGATTCCGAGAAAAGTTTTCTGTTGGTATATTTACGAGTATATTTTACCGTTTTATTAATTTTATTAGTAATGTTGTCTGTAAAAAACTAAAAGTTATATGTTATTGTGTTGTTTGATTTTTTTTATTTTATATTTTTATATTGCAATTTTCTAGGTATATATGGAGAATATTTTTTTTATCAATATTTACCTATAAATATAGAAATAAAAAATTTTGTTAGTAAAAATCATCATAATATATTTTTCATCCATGTTTCCTTTGTATTTGTTAATTTTTTAATTATAAAAAACACCGGCTCAGTGTCCATCAGGGAGGTTGTGATGGACGGGACCGGTTTCAATGAATCGACACCGGCTCAGAAAGAGATGCATGCATGTTCTTTATAAACTTCTGACTCATTGTTACAAGAAAAAAATTAATGGCTTTAATTACAATAATAACTGGAAATGACATTAATGTCCCTATATATATATAAATATAATTCAGCCATTGAACAATTAAATATCCTATAATTTAATTGAGAGTTAATTATAACATAATTGCTATAATTTGCAGGTTTTGAGGTTACCTCTATGGCATGCTGCGCGACTGGAATGTATGAGATGGGCTATGCATGCGCTCAAAATAGCCTTCTGACATGTACGGATGCAGATAAATATGTTTTCTGGGATTCTTTCCATCCCACGCAGAAAACAAATCAGATCGTTGCAAATTACGTGGTGAAGCGCGTGCTATACAAGCTTATTTGATGGTCTTATGTGGGTGTGCACGCAGCGTAGCCATGCTCGTTACATATTTTGTGTGATTAGCATATAAATGGGTTTATATATTATTAATATAATATATATGTTCCATTAGGTTCCTAATAATTATGAAAAAAATATATATTATTACATACTGATTTTGTAATCTTTATCTATTTCAGGCTTCTCTTTTGAACTTTCCTTTTGGTTTTGTCTTGTAATAGCTAGCATGGACGTGTTATTTGAACTATTAGTTTTGAGTAAGGAGTGTAATATAGTTGAAGTATTAATAAAAAATTTTAATATTTAATAAATTCAATGTTAAAGAATAAAATTATATATATATAATACTAGCATAAATTTGGAATCACGGAATTAGCATACAAGCATATTGGCCAACTCAGTTGAATACAAGCACATTATATTGTATTTGCTTTTCAGGTTCTTACAAAGCAACAAAATACTAAAAAAGCCAATCTTCATTTATCCCACACTAACCTATGGGCACTTCACTCTTCTTATTTTTTTTTAATTATTATTTTGAATAACTAGCTAGTTTGTATATATCTCGACTAATCCTACGAACCCTGAAGTTAACGATTATATAAGCCTTTAATGACCCTGAAATTTATAAAACATAAACTGGTGATTTCTAGAAAAAAAACTTAGAACTTGATCAATTAAACTACTTATAAGAGATCTCTTGGGATTATTAATATCTATCCTTCTACCTAAAAGAAGCTAACGCAATTAATGCGAAAGAAAAGTCCACTTGTATGCTTCTATACTCTTGTAAAGTGTTCAATGTTTAGGATAATCAATAACTTAATTCCCCCAATCAGTGTAATTTGTTTAATATATTGGTTGTGCTTATTTGTGATTTCTTAGTGTTCAGAAATAGAAAGTATCCATTGCTTTTGTTCGCGTATTCAAAGATTTTCTGAATCATATATGATTGAGTAAGCATTTTTTCTCAAAAACTATGGCTACAATTAAACAAAGGAAATTTTTAGATCAAAATGAAAATTATAAAAAATAAGATTGAGCAAGCATTTTTTCCGTCTTATATTATTGACCTTTCACTTTTAATTTTATTTTTCTACCATAAAATAAAACTTTATCTAATGAAATTTCTTTTAAAAAGAACAATTTATAAAAAGGACAAGAAAAGAAGTAGAAGAAGGAGGAGGTGCTTCACGAAATCATGACCAGCTTAATTCCTCAGATGATAGAAACCATAACCATTTCCTTTCTTTTAATTAATTTAGTCAAAAGGGCATTTTGAAAAGAAACACTAAATTCCTTTTTCTCAAACTTTTCGTCGTCGAGAACCAAAATTGCCGGGGAAGCAAGAGCCATATTTTGTTGTGCCACTTTCCTTTTCACGGATAGTTTGATTAACGAAGCCATTCCAGCACATGGCTGGGCAGTGGCATGGTGATTGTAAATTCTGCAGCTTCTGAATAATGGAGAAAAGAGCAACACAACAGAAGAGCGGAAATCTGCCATGGAAACTTTTGAGACAATGTATTTGACACAGCCATGGAAAGTTCAACCATATTCATTGTGATCATCAATAGCTGTTCCTCAACAACAACCTCTTTTAAGGGTAGCACTTGAGATTTGAAGATTGAAAAATATCCTAATAAGAAAAAGACTCACAGACGCATTACTCGGCGACACCAAAATCGTATCCAAGCTAAAATTTTCGGTCTCCTCCTTTAAGCATGCTTCAAGTTGGTTATAATTCATCCTTGCTTCCAGCATCTTCTCCCATTAATTCTTCAAGGGAAAACTCATCCTCTTCAATGATCTCTCCATCTTTACCATCCCATGGCTCAGTCTTCACTATTTCTGGATTGCCATTCAAAGGTAAATTTCCCTTCCCACCACGCCCGGCTTCCTTGACAAACTCTCTGGAAATGCAAAGTGCTGATTTTTAAAGTTTCGTTCATTGACAACAAGGTGCAAAGAAGAGTTAAAAATAGTACACCTACATAATATGTTCAAGTTCAAATGCACTTTTGAGTGGGGCATACGCTCCTTTCTTCGCATTCAAGGCTACCAGAGCTGGATATCCATATCCACCAACACCTACCCGATTTTCAAGATCTTGCTGCTTACCAGCAGCTGCCCAGACATAGCTGCAGGCATGAAATGCTAGTCAGCAAAAAATTTCAACATGTTTGGGTTCCATAAACATCATGGTTCCTAAGGTGTACAAACCCTCACATATTCAAGAATAATTTAAAATCACAACACACACACAAACACACAGAGAGAAATATAAACTGATTTGCCAGCAACTTACCTGTAAGGGCTCCTTTTAAACTTCTCAGCAACAGATAACAACTGCTCAAGGTACTTGTTCCTTCCTTCTGCCTTGGAGTCCAAAATGTCGGGCAAGAAAGCAACGAAACAGATGGCTGCTGAACCACACTTCTCTTCCATCACATCCTATACATGAAACAATCATGGTTATAAAAATGCTCTCATGATAAAAGATCCACTGAAATCAAGATAATGTTAGGGATTTCAAAGGCGTACTGGGCCGGTCAGCTCAGTCACTTCAGGTGGTGCAACATTTGATTCCAGCTGCTCCAAAGCAAATGATTCAATGGCTGAGGCAGTTCTAGCACCCTCATATGGTAAAGGAGTATCTTTATCGGCACCAAACACCAAGATGGTGGGGAATCCTTGTACATTGAACCTGCTCATCAGAGACTGAAAACCCCACCCCAGCACTTCCATGTCATTTAACAAAATTATTTGAAAAGTTTAACCACAGAAAATAACTGCTTGATTTGAAACGTTATGGAAATAACAAAAGGAGAACAGTGGATTTTTGATGAATGACGTGTAGATTGTCTGAGATCTCTTGTTCATGGTGGAACAGAAAACATATTCATCTTTGCATTCTATGAGGTACAAATACATACGTATATTGCCCAAAACATTTAATCTTAAAACTCATAGCATGAATACTTAAAAAAGTTACCTAGCACCACATTACAATTTCTCAGAAAACCATATCCTATTAATCTAAATATAAAAGTATGCTGACTCAAGGGACAAAAAAGACAGCTAAAACTATTTCCCTGATAAGTGTTCGTACATATTTTATGTGGAAAGCAAGATTTAGTTATGAATAAAAAGAATCTGAGGCTCGATGTGTTACCTTCTCAGAATCACAGTCAACATGACCCAGCTTCACCTTCCCTTGCAAGTTATTGGCAGCCTTCTTCCACTCAGGAGCCAGTTTCTTGCAGTGACCACACCTTGAAAAGTATAGCAAGGATATGTTTTGTCACCAAATAGCTAATGCAGAGAGGAGCAACATGATGCCTTATTCTCAAACCTAGTTTTCGCAATTCAACTTATAGCAGGCAAGCGACAAGATAATTTTTGAACTTGCTCGTTAGGAATACTTCATCATATATCATATCCAAACAACCATTCTATGATCACTAAATAAAGATATTTTAACACAGCAAAAAGGAAAGAAAGATAGCTATGTCAATTTTCTTCCAGTACACTTAGCAGGACTATTTATTCTTCTTCAATAGTGACCTAAGAAGGCTAAAAAGTCAGTATCTCATGAATACATGCTTGCCATGTCTTTGTTTTGCTTAGGATGGTATTTATAGCATATGTTCGCTGTCATTTCAGTTCATAAAGTGCTGCAGCTCAAGCAAAATATAGCCACTAATCATTAGCAAGTAAAGATTAACCATAGAAGATCACTTCCGGCACAAAGGACACATACCAAGGTGCAAAAAACTCGACAATCCACAGCTCTTTACTTTTGAGTACCAGCTCATCAAAATTGCGGGAATTCAATTCTACAGATAGACTAGTTTCAGATTTCTCACTTGATCCTCCAGTTGACTTTCCATTCAAACGATCCTTTAAAAGTGCTTTTATCTGTACAAGAATGACATTGTTAGGCCAAAACACAGTGGGGGGAGATTCAGATATTTTTCAAACACAACAAACCTGCTTAAGTGCAAATTCTGCAATGGGTTTCACATCCCTAGCCCCTTGATAATCTACTGGAGGATTCCCAGGTACAAACACTTTAATAGTCGGAAAACCCTTAATCCCATATTCCTGCATAGCAATCAAACAGTTTTGGGTTCCACAAACATAAAGTTGGCATATGAAAAACACCAAAACAGGAAATTTGGATCACTTAGCTAGGATTTATCTCTCTAAAAGATTTAGATGGTTCAAATTACAAGAAAAATAACACCTCATAGGAGGCCAAATGGGAAACTTAAGCTTATAAATATATATTTCAATTTAAAGCTTTTCCAGGAAAGAAAAGATATTTATCTAGAGAGCAAATGTAGTGAAAATTACCTCATAGAAAACAAAAAAATAATGTCTTTTCCTCTAAAGTAAATAAAATGCATAATTTCATCAGCACTTCAACAGAAAGGCATTTGATAGACAACTAGAAATACTCAATGAGCTTTTCATAGCAAAAATTCTTCTTAGATCCCAAAACCACTATAAATAATGTTTGTAGAAACTACACACACATCACTCTCAAAGCAGAACAATAGGCTTTGTAACAACGAATTCTTTCTAAGCGGGTCCATCTACTTAGTAATATAGGAAGAAAACCTGAGCAAGAGACTGGTGGGCATCAGCATCAAGTGCTGCCACGGTTGCAACACCTTTCAGAACAGAAGCTGCCTTCTCCCAAGTTGGAGTGAGAGCTTTACAGTGCCCACACCATGGTGCAAAGAACTCTACAAGAACCACTCCATTTGAGTTCAATACCTGCAAAGTTATCATGATTAAAAAAACAGATCATTTTTTAATAATAATAATAATAATAATAATCAATATTCATCATCATCAACAAAATTATTTCTACATAAGAAAATTCTATAATTACATGTCAGATCTAAAATATCCGACCAAATTTCAAATAAATTGGAAGTAACTAAACACCAAATTCCTTTAGCTGCATCACCAATATTCAAGGAAGCATTAGTGCAATAAAATTATGAATATCTCTAAACAAAAAAAGAAGAAAACAATTGTTCTTTCGGGTCTTTCTCAGAAACCAAACAAGACAAAAGCTTGCTTTATCAGAGAGTTACCTTGGACTTGAAGTTGGAAGGATTTAATTGGAGTACAGGAGATGAAGGCCCATATAGCGCATAGCAGAAAAGATTAGATTGAAAGAAGAGGATTGAAAGAGCTAATAGCAATTCTGACTGCTTTCTCATTCTCTTTGATTTCTCTCTGTTTCACAGTCTTCTTGCTCGTGATCAGTGAGATATAAAACCCTTCGCTCCAGACCTGTTACGTGTGTTTGCCAATAGCCGATCAACACGTACGCTTTCTTATTCATTTTTATTGACCTTGGGGAAAGTTGGAGTCATGGAATTTCCCTGCTCCTCACGTCAAATTCCTAACACGTGTCATAGCTTTCTCTATCCTTATTTCACACCAAAAACTCCAACTTTAAGTTTCGGTTCAAAACTTTACATATATATATATATATATATATATAAAGTCGAAATAGTGATAATTAGATAGGTGCATCATGCTATATTGTAGGTTGATCTTATTTTTTTAATGTAAAAAAAATTAAGGTGATGTAAGTATTTTAAAAAAATAAAAATAAAACTCGGGTTATTGACTCGATTGAATTTAATAACCTCTACTAATTTAATAACACAAATAAAATAAATAGAACAATGATAAATAAAATGAGAACAATAAAAATAAAAAGAAAGTTAAAAAAAACCTAGTTCAAGCTCATCCATGTTAGCATATCAAATAAATGACAGTAACCTATTAAAAGTAAATTGAATAAAATTATGAAATTTAATTATTAAATAACTCAATGTCAAAGAAAAAAATTGAAAGAAAAATTATTTTTTAGAAAAAAAGCAACAAAAAAAATTCGAGTCAAACCAAGTTAACTCACTAACACCATAATCATGGATATAAAACTGAGATAACCCCATCTAAAGAAAAGTGAAAAAAAGAAGAAGCATGAACACAAATTCCTAAACAATCAGATGCCTAATGATGAAGTTGAAATAAAAAATCAAATATTGAAGGCTCATATATGATAACGAAGAAAATATTAAATGAGACCTTAATAACTTTATAGAAAATAAAATGAGGAAAAAAATAAAGTTTGATTTATAACAAATAAAATATTGTAGGATGAAATTGAAGAGAAAAAAATATTGTAGGATGAAATTGAAAGTTTGATTTATAACAAACAAAATATTGTAGGATGAAATTGAAGGGAAAAAAATATAATCCAAAAAATATGAGAAAAACCTAACTAAGTCAATTCGGGTCAATATGCAAAATCTAAAGTTTATTTTGTGATATCGGGGTAGCCCCATCAAAATTAAATTGAATAAAATTTTGAAATAAAAAATCAATCTTAAAAAAATAAAAATTTCAAGGATTTTACATGATAACAAAGAAAATATTAAATTAGAAACTTGATAACCATGTAGAAAATAAAATGAAAAAAATTTCAAAACTCAATTTATAACAAATAAAATATTATAAGATAAAATTGAAGAAAAAAATATAATCTACAAACAATAAAAAAAAAATTACTATGCGATTTATTTGTCATATCAAGGTAACTTGTTAAAAGTAAATTAAATAAAATTTTGAAATTTATTTATTAAACAATCCAATGTAATTGAGATAATCTGATTTATTTTTAAAATAAGTGAAAAATTCAATATAAAGCAAATAAAAAATAATAATTAACCAATTTATAATTAAATAAATTTTAATATATAAAAACTAAAAAAATATAAGGTTAAAAAAAAGGAAGAAAAAAACATGATTGCTTTTAATAATAATAATTAAAAAAAAACAGAAAAAACAAGAATGGAATCGTTCTCACTTCTGTCCTATCCATCCATGCCTCAATTGGTCAATTTACTATTAATTTTTTTAATTTAATTAAAATAAAATCAGTTTATTTAATCTAATTAGATATATAACTTGAATTGTATATTTTTCTTTGTTATTTAAAACACGCTTGTAGTAGCACCTAAATATATTGTTTTGTAAAAATAAAAATAATATGCCCATGATATATCGCGGCCCACTAAACAAATGTGAATATATATATATATATATCGAAAGTTCCATGCTTCTGTTTCTGCTTTCTATTTCTATAAATATGTTGCGGATGGTGCTTCATAACCAAGAAACTCTCTCTCTCTCTCTCTCTCTCTAACAAACTGGCCAAGCAAGCTAAAACGACAATAATGATGAGAAGGGATCGTACCTTATTTAAGAAGCTAAATACAAATGAAATTAAGCAGCCAAAACTTCATGAAAAAAGCACACCCCTCCCTTTAACTATCTACACATGATCCATGTGATCATTCCATCTTCTTTTTCGCTCCTATTCTTCTCTCTCTCTCTCTCTCTCTATATATATATATATATATATATATATATATATAGAGGAATGGGAAGTGCAGCAGCTCGGAAGCCTGAGAGAATAATGGAGAAACTCGCCAAATGTGCTAGAAAGTTGAAGAGAATTCTCAAGTCCCTTAAAATAGGCAGTAATTCTGAAACAGTAAATCATTCAGTGTCCTCTCCTCATGCTGTTGCCTGCGAGGAGCTCTTCTTGTCATCAGGAGTACAAAATGATCATGATCCTTTTATACGAGCTCATATTGCAGCCCAGAATCACTTCACTTTTATCCCAAACATCTGTGTTTGAAAGGGAGACAGAGAGACATGCAGAGCTGTTAATTGTTGAAACTCTTGGTGTAATCTGTTTCTGCTTGTAAGATGTTAACGAGAAATTATGAGAACTGCTGTAGTTATCACTGCACTTCTTGCTCGATCACATGTACAATGCAAACTATTTAGTATGTGGCGTCTTGTCAACAAATTACATGATTAAAGAGTTTTGTCCTAACATCAATTATTCTTCTCTAGTAAAACATTATTTGATATCACAGCTAGATGTTGCAAATCATGGGCTCAAATACTTCTGTGTAGCTAAAAAATCAAGTATTTGTTGGAAGAATTAACTTAAAAACAAAGGAAAACACAGACACTCTCACTTGCAGGCTCACACAAACACGATAGGGTGGAATACAAGAAATTGTAATTACTGTTATTGTCACTCTCACACTTCCATTAACAGACCACTTACATTTACATGGACATTTAATAAATTCTCTTACAAATCTCAAAGGACTTAAATAAAACTTGATTTAATTAAGATAACACTGACTTCATGACATTGCTAACTTAAAAATTCTTAGTTTTCCACAAAAACAAGTTTAATTTTCAACATTCTCCCTTCTAAAACTTGTTTCTTCAATCATCCTAATTTCAAGTTTCTTCTGCAAGTACCAAAACGTTATGTCTTCAATGGTTTTATAAAAATATCAATAACTTGTTCATTTGTTCTCACATAAACTAGCTCCACTTCTTTTTCTTTCACATGCTCTCTTATGAATTAAATGGAAATGTGTATCAACATGCTTTGAATGTTCATGATGGACTGGATTTTTTGCTAAGCAATTACAAACTTGTTGTCAAGAAATATTCATATAGCTTTTTTCCGCTCTTGTTGTAGTTCTTTCAATTCCTCAACTAAATTGTATGACATACAAAAGAAGATGTGGCAATGTATACTCTTCACGATAATGCAACAATTGATTGTTTCTTAAATGACCATATAAAAGCCGCTTCTTCTAAATAAAACACATAATCAATCGCGCTTTTTTTATTTCTAAAATTTCTAGCCTAGTCACTGTCATTATAACCAGTGATCTTTAAATTTTATAAGGATAAATAAAATAAGCCATAGCTTAAGGATCCTGTAACAAAACACATAATCCTCTTAGTCACGCGTCTTGAAATGCGAACTCCTTGGTTGTTCCATGTACTTGCTAATTAAACAACCTCAAAACAAAATATATGGTCTAGTACAGGTTAGATATTACAAGTATCCCCACAATGCTTTTTATAATATGTTGGATTCTCTCGTGCTCCTTCTCCTTCTTTAGTTTGCTTGATTCCACACTCAACTGGAGTATTTACAGGCTAACAATCTTCCATGGCAAACTTTCTCAAAACCTCTACTACATACTTAGCTTGTGAAATAAAAATTCCACTACTACATTGTTTTGCTTCAATTCACAAGAAATAGGCCATAAGACCCAAGTCTATCATTTTGAATCCCTTCATCAAAAACTATTTGAATTCTTCAAAGTCATCACTTGTAAAAATCAAATCATCTACATATAAATAGATAAACATCACATTGTCTTATATGTTTATAAAAACATTTGAAAAAATCATTGTGTGAGATAACCATCAATTCTAGAATTTCATGCTCTTGGTGCTTGTTTAAGCTTATAAAAAGCTTTCTTCAGCTTGCACACCTTTTGTTCTTATCCAATAACAACAAATCGAGGTCATTGTTTTACATAGACTTCTTCTTCAAGAGTGCTATTAAGAAAGGTTGACTTAACATTTATTTGGTAGAAGTTTCAGTTTTTCTGAGCCACCAATAAAATCACCAATATCATAATTTCCATTATTGCAAATTGAGCAAAAACATCTTCATAATCAACTCCACATTACAGTTTGTACCCTTTTGCTACTAATTTGACTTTATACTTTTCCACTTATTCTTTTATTATTATTATTATTATTTTATTTTATTTTGTTTTGAAAATCTATTTCACTCCTATGAACTTGTTCCCTTTTAGAAATAACGTTAGCTCCCATGTACTATTCTTATTAATAGAATTGATCTCCTCCTTTATTAATCTCTTTCATTTAGCTTCTTAAGAAGCTTCTTCAAACATAATAGGATCATCACTTGAAAACAAATAGAATATACTAGCATCATCAAGGTTAATTATTTTGTAGCATCATATATTTCTTGTATATGTTTTGTCTTTCTTTGAACTGAGCTTAAAGATCCAATAGGATTAGAGCTTGAATAGGTGATGAAGATGGTAAAACCTAGAATTCTTCTTCATCCTTTTGAACTTGTTCTTTTTCTAGAGTTAGCTTATATGGTTTATTTTCACCGTTCAAATCCCACACTTGCTCTTCATCAAACTGCACATCCTTTAACACAATTATTTTTTTAGTGATTGTATTATATAATTTATAACCACGTGAATTTTCTTCATATCCCAATAGAATACACTTCTAACTTTTATCTTCAAGCTTGGTTCTTTTCTCTTTTTTGAATTTTGGCATAAGCAAAAATTCCAACTTTCCTCATTCAATTGTCAAAAATCCTCAAATGATCAACCTTTTTTTTGTTTTCCAGAATCCATGCTTTTTTTTTTTTTGTGATCTTCTAAAGTTTTTTTTGTAGGAGACTTGTATAACAAATATAAAACACACACTACTACATCTCCCCAAAAATCTTTAGAGCATTTTCTCTCTTTTAACATACGGCTAACCATACTAAGAATGGTTATATTCTTCCTTTTAGACACCTTTTCTATTGAGGATTTTGAGGCATAGGTAATTGATGTACTATGTTATTTTCTCTACAACACTTATTAAATTCATATGATGTGTACTCACCATCTTTATTTGTTCTTAAACATTTCAATTTATTTTCACTTTGTTTTTCTATCAAGTTTTTAAAATCCTTAAATTTACTCAACTCTTCCTTCTGTAAAAGTAAGAAAGTATATGTTGTCATCAATTAAAGTAGGTTTGATAAGACCATACACATTTGAATGCACCGAATCAAAAGGTTGAGTTGCTCTTGAATTTCATCTAGCTTTTTTAAAAAAAAATTCTTTCATTCTATGCATGTGATTAAAAGCTCTTGTGTCTAAATACCAAGTGCTATAATTAGTGGAATCATTTTTTTTTTGCAAGCTACTAACAAAATGATTTGTTTAGAATCAGGTTTTTTTTTTTAAAAACTTAACCCTTTTGTCTCCATACTTGTTTTTTAGAACAATTTAAAGCATAGTGACCATACTCCTAGTAGTTATAACATTGAGCATTAACATTATTATTCCTCTAATTTGAATATCCATCATGATTTTTTCCTCTACTACCTCTGAAAGTGAAACTCTGATTTCTTGATCCATAGTTTTCTTGATTTTTTAAAAAAAATCTTCCTTTTCTGTAAAAAGATCTACCTCTTTGAAATAATCCCTTACTGGATTTAGAATTACTCTTAACATTTAGCTTTGTTTGTAAATCTTGTTTTAGTGATCTCCATTCTCCTCTTCTTTTAATTTTCTACTCATAGACTTGCAAGGATCTCATCAATTCTTCTACTGTAAAATCTTCAAAATCTTTTGATTCTTGAATTGCTTACACAACATGATCAAATTTTGATTCCAAAGACCTCAAAATATTCTCCATCACAAGAGCATCATCAATGTTTTTTCCACTCTTTCTCATCTGATGTACCAAAGAAATCACTTTTGTAAAGTAATCTAAAATTATATCATTATTTTGTTCAGCTTTTCAAAATCTCATATCAAGGCTTACAGTCATTCCTTTTTTGCTCTTTCAACTCCATTATAAGTCTTGTTTAAAATTGCTTATGCTTCCTTTGAAGTTTTTGTTAGATCCACCATTTCAATTGTTGCTTCATCAAGCTTTTAATAGATTGTAAATGGGGATTTATTATCCTTCTTTCTAGATTCTTTTAGAGCATGTCTTTTTGCATTACTCATCGTTGTCTCTTCTCTTATTGACTCTTGTTCATTGTAACTTTCTTTAACCAAATCTCATAATTCTTGTGATCTTAAAAGTGCACACCTAATACTGTATGCACCATAAATCATAGTTTTGTTTTATGAGGTGGGGAATATGAATATGAGTATTGTTGTTGTCGGAAACCATGATTACACTTAAATACCAATTATGTTGGAAGAATGAACTCATAAATAAGGAAAACCTAGAGACTCTCACTTATAAGCTCACACACATACGATAGGGTGGGCTACAAGAAATTATAATTATAGTTATTGGCACTCTCACACTTTCATTAAAATATCACTTACATTTATATAGACATTTAATAATGTCTTTCACAAATCTCAAAGGATTTAAATAAAAATATTGACTTTCAGCAGTATTAGCCTTCCTTGTGCCAAACTTATACATGTACGTATTGGCATATAAATGCATGCTTAACCTACCAATAGCCTTGTAAAAATTAATATTAGTATAAAATTATTTTTCTAAAAAATATAGTAGTAATATTTTTAAAAATATTGTTTTAAAAAATATATTGAGCATAAGCATAAAATAATTAAAATAAATTTATTTTATAATTTAAAAATAAATTAGTATAAAAATCAAATATTTATTACAAATTTAAACATTTGTACATTCAAATACAATAAATGTAAATTGAGGCAATGCTAGAGGAGGAGGAGGTTGGTCGTCACCGGGACTGTAGGGCCAATTACGGGGTGCACATAAACCACTCATCTGTAATCTCATCTCCATTATCAATTAACGAAGTTCTTCATAATCAACAATGAGTTGTTTATATTTATCATTAAGATGGATCGTCTGATCCTATACCTGTTGGTTTAACATCGTCGAGAATTCTGGAGTTAGAATGCTCAGAATTGATTACGAGCATCCAATTGTCGAAGCATTATGGGTTATGCCCAAGTTCTCAGTCGTAGTGTTAGAGAGTCCTTACACCCGATTTCTATCAAGGCCACCAGACGATCCTGCCTCTAACCACAAATGGATCGATATCTAGATGGGTCAAAGGATCGTCCCTATATCTCTCTTTGAATCGACAGTTATATGTTTCCTAGAAAGAAAAAATAAATTCATCAAATTTAAAGAAATAATAACTTAAGAGAAAAAAATGATTGAAAACCAACATACCATAAAGTGTTGAGCTCAGCTATTAATGAATTGTTGCACCACTATTTGGCGGTTATCACTCCACACATGTATTTCAACAAAAAACCCTATTAATGAATTGCTGCACCACTATTTGGCGGTTATCACTCCACACATGTATTTCAACAAAAAGCTTCATTGGGCTTGGCTCACATATAAGAACTGTAGCCTGTAATAAAAAAAATGTTTTTAGTTAAATATATTTATAAAAAAAAAACTAATAATAAAAAAAAAATGGACATGATAAAAAAAATCTCATCACCTGCTTCACATGTGAAGTGAATAGAATGAAGTCGTCAATGTGCATGTTAACTAAACCATGAACACACCGGTTTTGATTATCCATACCGGACTGTGACTGTCGAGTGAAACACATGAACATCATGTGCTAAATGTATTATGCCCATACAATATCTGAGATGTACGACGATCTGAAATCTTTTAAAACTGTCACGTCATTCTAGCCTGGAAGCTCTTTTTTTTTTTTCCGCATATTTTTTGGCTTTTTTATGCCTTGTACAAAAACTCCAGCAACCTATATGGTATAAATTAATTATATGTCAATAAATAAAAATAAAATTTTAATATTTGGAAAAACATTTATCGTAAATTCGATCTTATCTAATTGCAGTCTGATTCTCTCAAACTCCTCCTTGCAACATTATCATTAGCTCTCTCCCATTCAAATTTTCTCTTGAAATAAATATTTAAATAAACAATCCAAATTAACATAAAAAATATCTAAGTTAATATTAATCTTCAACCTTGAAAATCATGCATCGACCTGCAGTTTTCATTAAAAATATTTGGAAACTTGGCTCTATTGAAATAATAGAATTTCCATTGATGATTTCAAGGCTGATGTTATTGTTTTAGCAGTCCCAATGTTTGTAAACCTGAAATTGTATTCGTTAAATGATATTATTTTTTTTTAAAAATTATTAAACATGTCGTTATGAAAGAAAAACAAACTTACATTGAAAGGGTGTCCTTCCACTAGACCACGTACTTGCAAATAAATAGATCTTGATGTGAAAGGACCCCCCTTGAAATTATGACATTGCACTCGACAAACCCTTGTTGTAAGTAAATGTTTGTGCCTTAAGTGCATGTTCTTGATCAACACCTAATGACTTATGGTCCTCAGCGTCATTGCTAGAAGAACTAGCGATGATCATGTCCTCACGACTTGCAATAGACTTTCCAACTAGGCATCTACAAAAATTAACGGAAAAATTAAACAATTTCTATTTTAAAAAAAAAAAAACTTCGATAGCATTTCCCGTATAAAGAAAACTACCCAAAATTTTTAAACCTGCAAATACACAATATAATGCCACAAACCAGATGATTTTATTCAATTTCATCTAACAATTTAGCATAATTCAATTTTGTAGAAAAATTTCATTTTCTATGTGATAATATTTTTAATCATAAATTTACAACAAATTATAATAAATTTACAAAAATTAAAAATAATAATTAAAATTAATCCTACACATTTAATTGAAATTGAACAACAATATTGAACTAAAAAAACAACTAAAATTCAAAAAAAATAATGCAAAAAGTATTACAATAACAACTAAAATTCAACACAATTATTTCTAAGTGATAATACTTTTAATCCTAATTTTACAAAAAAATATTATAAATGGAATAAATACAAAATAATAATTAAAATCAATCCCACATATTTAATTGAAATTGAACAACAAATTATTCCAATAACAACTAAAATTCAACACATTTATTAATTCATAAAATTATTAAGAACACAAAATTGAACAAAAATAATGACAAAAAAACAAAAATAATGAAAAAAAACAAAAAATTGATTTCAACTCTTAATTAAAAAAATAAAAAAAGAAAAGACATTGTTAATAATAAAAAAAGAAAACTAAGAAGAAAAATGAAGAAAAACATTATACCTTAGGATGAGAAGAGAAGAGAATGTTTGATCTCGAGTTTGAAGGAGAGAGAGAAGAGAAAGAGATAATAACGAGTGTGTGAGAGAAGAAGATGAAGCCCAAATTTATCATAGTGCAAGTCTTTTTTTTTTAGTTTTTACTGACGGGATTACCAATGGAATATTAATTATTAATATTTTTCATCGATGATTCCGTTTGTAAAGTCAAATTGATATTTAATGGTTTTGGTATCTGGGCATTTTTTTTTACCAACAATCACAAGTGGAAAATTAAATATTATTATTTTTTAATATTTTCGTTGGTGATTCCATCTGTAAAGTGAAATGGAAATTTTCAAATTGCGTCAAATTTTTTTGAAAACCGCTTCAAATATTACTGATGAATTTTTATTATGTCAGTGATTCTGTTAGTAAAAAAAGTGAATAGTCAAAAGATCATAAATTAGCACCACATTGAGAAATGAACAGTTTCCATGGAATTTACCAACAGAAATATTCCATCGGTATACCCGTATGTAATGAACATCGTGAACAATGCCATGGTGAAGAGAAACAGTTCTCATGGTCTCCGAAATTTACCGACGGACACATTCTATTAGTATACCAGTACGTGATGAACATCATGAACAATGTCATTGAGAAGTGAACAATTTCTATGGTCTCTGGAATATACCGACGAACACATTCCGTAGGTATACCCCAGTATCTAATGAACACCATGAACAATGTCATTGAGAAGTGAACAGTTCCCATGGTCATTAGAATATACCGACAAACACATTCCATTGGTATATTTGCATATAATGTGTCTGATGATAAAAAAGCACGTGATGACAAATTATAATTGTATTCCCTATCTATCCATCCTGCAAATACTTAAATTCAAAAAATAACACACGGTACAATAACAACAGTTCACTTCATAATAATAAAATAAATATTTCCTTGTCATTCAATAATAAGTTAACATCATTGTCATTACATTGAAGTGAATTTCATCTATAAATATTATATTAAAGTTTATAGCATTACACATTCGTGTTGTGCAAATTAATCAGAATTCTTTTCTTCTTCGTCAATTGATTCATCCTTATCTTCACCGCAATCTTGTATGAAGTTTATTTCATCACTATCATATGCATCGACTTGTATATATTTGCTGGAGCTCAAAACATCATTCAACTCCTCAGCATCAACATCAATAAACATATTCTCAGTAATGCGAAAATTTGAATTGTCTTCCAAGTCATTAAACGGAGCAACTCGATATGGATCAACTAACTTACTAAGTTGAAAGGACATCATCTCCCATAGTAAATTCATCGTTGTCATCCTGAATAACCTCAACACGACCCCTGAGTTTGGTTTTCATTATGGATAACCAATCAACTCTTGAATGATCTTTCTAAAGGAATGATTGTATGTGTAATAAACTTACTAACATTGCTTGGCGAAAATAAAGACATCATCGACATTGCAAAGTCTAGCTTCTGAATTAATTTCGACCAAATCATGATGGGGATCTACTTTGATTCCTTTGTCGATGTTTTCTAACAATAGTATTTGAATAAAAATACTTTATTTTACTCACTATGATATTACAATTCAATGATCTCTTTCAACTCTTTATAGTAATCAACTTCAAACTCATTAGAAGTGGATTCCTTAACACAAACTACACTATTATATGTCTTTCTGCCTTGCCCATATTCTTCAATATGAAATACATGTCCATTAACGAAATATCCATTATAGTATTTCACCTTTCTTTCAGGATTGAGACTTGATAAAGACAAAGTAACACTAGCATTCCCTCATGATTGATAAACCTGGTACATGAAGTACAATTATGAACATTTAACGAGAAATGTGTAATGAAATTAAGAATCCCGAGAGATAAGAATAATTAAATAGTACTTACATATGTTATAAACCACATGAGAAATTGTTCATGTTGTAAACAAAAAATTTAAAATTCAATTAGCTGTGAGTTTTGCGACAATAAATATTGACAATGTTGCCTGCAAGAAACTCAATAATGTATCAGTTTATGATATTATAAGAGATAAATTGTTAAAAAATAATGACATGTTAAGTAGTATACTTATCAAATATAATATCTTAGTTCATCGCAGTTAAATAGCACATAATTATGTGCTTATCTGAATTTTATTTCTGACAAATATTTTCCCCTCATAACATCTTTATGGTACGGGTCATCGAAGATGAGAGAATATTGACAAGTTCTCACCCGAAGGCATTTCTCCACCATTGTCATGCCTTGGAACGTAGTTGATTCTTGTTTTCAATTGAGACTCGAAATAGTACAACATAAATGTAAAGATCTCTTCAATAATATAGGCCTTACATATTAAAGTTTCAACATGCTCCTTGTTTATTACTTTTCTCTTAAGCTTGAACAAGTACCTACATGGAATTAAATGAATATTTTTAAATATGTAAAGAAAGAAAATAAAATTTTAATTATGATGCAAGTGTAAACCCTAACCTCTAAAATGGATACATCCATTTATATTAGACCGGGCCTCCAATTTTTGCCTTGAACAGTAAATATATGGGTAAATGCTCAATCGAGTCAAAAATTGATGGAGGGGATATCATATCAAGTTTACATATTGTCTGGACAATATTCGTTTCAAGCCTCTCCATGTGTTGTGTATGCAACTTGTTGAAGCATATATCTCTAAATAAATGACTGATCTCTATGAGTGCATCTCATATCCCTTAAACTTATGGAATGAGTGTTTGTATAAATATGTGGTATTTATGGCTCTTGATTCCTTACAATCTGCAATCCTCCAAATTCACCAACCTTGATATGTTCGAGACATGTCCATCAGGAAAACATAGACTTTATGTTCACAAAACTATATCCATTCTAGTTTTTATGTTGTACTTTGTGTTCCCCTTCATGTCCATAATTGTGTGGAAAATTTTCTTAAACACATTCTTTTCTATGTGCATGACATCAAGGTTATGGCGGAGAAGATTGGTTTTCTAATAAGGAAGCTTCGAGAAAATACTTTGCTTTATTCAATTGTGCATCAAACCAAAACTAGGAAAATTTTTCTTACCAGATTGAAATCCAAACACAATGTCACTGTACTCTAACACCACCTCATACAATTCTTCACTTGAAAAAAGCAGCGATAGAACATCCCTTTCAACTCTGCCAATAAAGATGTCCTTTTTGTTCTTTTAAAACCTGTGATCCGTTTGTAAGAACCATCAATGGCAGTAAAAAAAAGAAGATATTTTACCATTATTTGTTAACGTGAGTGCCTTGTTATTTTCCATATAATATGGACATGCTAGTTTTTCGTGTGTGCTCCAACTACAAACCATTCAATAATTTAGAAAATCATTAATAGTCCACATTAAAGCTGCCTTCATCAGAAAATTTTGTTTCTTTAATACATCATAAGTTGAAGCCCCGGATGACCACAACTGCTTCAACTTATCAATCAACAGTTGAAGACAAGCATCTATATTCTAACTTGGACTATTAGGACCGAGTAGGACCGTAAATAAAAATATAAACTCCAGCCTCATACACATCCCCGATGATAATAGACTTTGGTAAAATGAATAACCTCTGCAGTTTAGATATGATTGAGAAGTATCTAAGTTTTCTGTGAGCGACGAGAGACCTTCCCCTGCCAGTAATGGGTTTATAACAAGAATGCCCACATGTTCTGCACTTGGTCAACTTTATAATTTCAAGGTAGTACAACATGCAAAAATTTAAACATGTGTTAATTTTTTTGATATCCTAGACCAAGGGGTTTCATCATTAACTTAACAACATAGAAGTTCTCTTTCAACTTGTTCCCTTCAACCTCATTACAATAATCTATCATTCACAACCCTTGGGGTGAATCTTTATACATTCATGAACGATCATTCATGACTTATATCAAAATCTATATAAAATAATAATGACAATATGTATTAATTAACTACGTTAACTAAATAATTTGCAAAAAGATTGATTTAGTTCAAACTTATTCAATCTATTTTAATAGTATTCTTAATTTATTATCAATTATCTATATAAATTCAAATTTGTACACATTTATTAAAAATTTCAACTGGGTGATAAAATTAAAAAAATATAAAACAGACTCATTAAATAAAGCCATTATTTATTTCATCACAAAACACCCAAGTCAGAAATTAGACATAAGTTTCATCAATTTACAAACAAATATAATTTTATAAAATCTAAAACAAACCCTAACATGTACAGATCATAAATCCATAGAACAAATTTGTATGAGAAAAAACTATAAAACAAGTAAACAACAAAAGATTGAATTGTGTAGAGATTGTGTGTGTGTGTGTGTGTGTGTGGGGGGGGGGGGGGGGGGTGGGGGGGCGTGACTATTTGTTGTATAAAAAATGCATAAGGAAAAAGGAGAAATGAAAGGGAGAGGAGGGTCGATCGCCAGGTCTAGTGGCAGAGCGAGGATTTTTTAAATGAAAAGGCAAATTACTAACAAATGCTTGATATTATATATTATGTAAACATGCGGTATATAGAGAAATCAATTTGAAACATATGTACTAACTCATATCAAGCAAAATTAATTTAAGAATACTTTTAAAACGATAAAACTTACATTTTAATTATTCTCTTCGAATTTTATATTTTAAAACCGCTTCATAATAACTTTATTATCAATCTCATAGAAGATAATTTTCTCAATATATACAACCAAACTATCATTCATCTATTTTTAATTTAGGGAGAGTTTAATGCTTGTGTTTCTAAATCTTCCAAGGAGTAGTGAAGTTCTTGGCAACAATTTTACGCAGACATATGGTAGAGAGTAGTTAAAACCATAGCTTAAAAGGATTGTCATGACAAATTGATATTGTTATTGTTGACTTATTGTTTTCTACAAGAGGGTTAAAAATCAATGTCAATTTTTTTTTATATCTCTATTGTGTCCCTAATTGTTTTTTATCCTATACTCATTTTTAATCATTAAAAATACTTGTCAATTCATCAAAACTCATTTCAATTCATGTCTATATGCATATAATATTACCCATACACATTAATTCAATAAACCCTTAAATTATCATAAACCCAATAATTTTCAATAACTAATTATAAATGAATAAAACTAAAATTAGACAATGAAACAAATAAAAAAGATAAAGAAAACTTACCTAAAACATAAAGCATAATGAGGTTATTTACTTAATTAATTAATTGGTTTAAATATCACCAATTTCCTTTATTTATTGGTTTTGTATGTATATTGCTCATTCTTTTTCTCTATATGTTATTATACCTTAGCAGTCAAATCTTTCACCACATGTGGCTTTCTATTACCATTAAGACAAACACTTTTATCAATAGGTAAATGAATCAAATCTAATGGTGCCACCAGTTTACATTACTAGCGTGTTTGCGAGTGTGGTTGTGGTTACTTTTTAAAGTGTTTACACTCGGAAATGCATCAAAATAATGTTTTAAAAAAATTTTATTTTTGACATCAGCACATCAAAATGATTTGAAAACACAAAAAAAAAAAATTAATTTAAGGCAAAAAAAAAATTATATTTTTTTCAAAATGCAAAAAACAAATAGGATATACATGGATTTCACCACCGCATCTTGGGAACATTAAGGGTTTGTTCATAGTTTTTTTAGATGGAAATATAGTACAGTTCAACATTTATGAATAGGAAAGAGATGCCATGAGATAAGGATAGGGATTCTGTAAATATTTAATTTCAAAAATTAAAGAAGAAGAAGAAGTTTAAAACAATGTTTTTTTTTTTTTTTTTAAGATTGAATGTAATTATTAATTCATGATCACAGTGAAAACTTAATTCTCAATTCTATGAGAGCTTTTCATTTACTTCTCTAAATCACTTTTAAAGACAACTTCAAAATTTTTATTTTAAAAATAGAATAAATTACTTGAAAATAAAAATATTTCCATCATTAAAATAATAATAAAAAATCAGTTAATTGTACTAATTTGCATTGCTTTAATCACCATTTTAATCCTTCACTCATACATCTAACCTCAAGCTCACCATCTTACACAACAAAACTGAACACGTCCGCACCATGCAAACCACTAATTTTCCTATAAATACCCTCAACCCACCAGCAACTTAAACCCATTAAGAGCTTAACAGTACTGTTAACGGTAGCTAAGCTCACCACTATTTTAGCTACCTTCACTACCCTCTCCATCCACTGGAGAACCATGTTCATTATTAAAAAAATTAATAAATAATATTAAAAACACAAACAAAAAGTATTTACTTGGTAATTTTCAATTGATAATTTCAATTGATAATTTACAATGAAAGTTGTGATATAAAATAAATCAATACAATGTTTTTTGGCAATTTGATGCATCAGCAATACTGACGAAATCCCTGATGAAAATTCTGTCAATAAATTTAAATAAATTTTAAGCCTGTTAGTTCTCTCTTCTTCCCTTTTTCTTCTTCTTATTCTTCATTCTCTTTCAAAATAGTAGCATCTCTCTCCCAATTAATTAACAAATTCAGTTACCCCCTTCACAAATCTGGCCACCCAACCTGTTAGCATCAACCTACATCTATCAGTAATGTTAGCTTCCCTGTCTTGGTTTTATTTCTTGTAAATCTTCACTACACGAAGTAAGAAAACCTACCTATTGTTTTTTGTATTAATTGTAATTGGCTTGTATATTTAAATATTCTTTTGTTAATTTTATTGTTTAGCTCATATTTTGATGAAAAATAGAATTTGTGTGGAATTAATAATTAGTTATTGGATTGTGAACTTATTTTTTAATAAAAATTTAAATTTATAATTGATAATGAATTATTGTCTCATATTAGTGCTATTATGATATAAACGTGTTATGCTTTTGATCATTATTATCACTCTTGTTGTCTTTGGCACACTTGTTTTCATTCACCTCTATCCTTTCTTTGTGAAAATTTATGTGTAATTGGTTTAAGTTTTGAACATTAAAATTTACCAAAGAAGATTGTTTATGTATAATTGGTTTTAGTTTCGAACATTGTTTTGCTTGTGATTGGAGAATAATCATATGATTAGAATCGTGACTTGTAAGATTCTAACAATCATTCACTGATGTTTTCCTATTATATATTTTCCAATTATTAACATATTTTCAATGGGTGAAATCCCCCTTCCCTTGTAGATGTCAAAAGAACAAGTTCCCCAAGCACTTCAAAAAGCAGGCTTTTGTTTGGATGACAAAGACACCAATATGTGCCACATTAAAAGGTTAGCCTTTCATGATGTTTATGGTTGTCATTACCAATATATCGTTTTTTAGATCAATTTATCTTTTGAAATTTCTTGTTAATATTTTGTTTTGTATGATTAAGAGGGCTCCATAAAAAAGTAATAACTCATTTCTTTTTTTTTCTTTTTACCTTTCATAGTTTTTCTTGGCCAATATTCTAGGGTTTGGGTTGGGTCAAGTTAGGACTGCTAGAAAGAATGCAGAAAAAAACAATCAATCGGTAAGGTCAAAATAGTTGATTTCTATTTATGGTGAGAGCTAACATGTTGAATGTGTTTTTCTTCCATTAGTTGTTAATAATTTATTATTATTGTGTCCATTAGATTTCCAACAAGAGTTAAGTTAACCATATTTACATTGATCAATTCCAAGGTATCTAGTAACCTTTATTGTTAGCTATGTTTGATTAAAAATATTGTTGTTGTCATTGAATTATTTTAGATGGGATGTTCTATTGTGTAATAAAATCAAAATTATGTAAGACATTTGTTGGTGCTTTATAATGTATTATATTTATATTTGTTAGATGAACTTTTATGGTTTTTTGGAGATGTATTTATTGTTTGAATAATTTCACAGGTGTTGTTGTTGTTGTTGTTGTTGTTGTATATTTAGGTTGGTTAGATAATTATAACAATCAAACTTAAAACAATAATGAAAACACTAATATAATTGTCGATGGATAACAACATTTTGTTGGCGGTTTCATCAACAATTTCTCCCCTATTTTGTCAGAAATTTGTAGAAGGTTTCGAAATTTTTTATGGAATATATGACAAAAAACTATATCAAAAATTAATTTATAATGCACTTGCCAATGAAAAATAGAAGGTAAATTTTGATTTTTTAGCACAAATAATTCATCAACATTTCTATCAGCAATACAGATATTGACAAAAATGTCAATAAAATAACAATTCTCAACAAGAACTTGCTAACAATAGGTTTCCATCGAAAATTCTTTAGAATATTCTCTCTTTTTAATATACACATAAGCGTATTATGAATTATTCTATTCTTTCTTTCAAACACTTTGTTCTGTTAAGATTTTTTTAGGCATAGTTAATTGATTTACTATGTTATTTTATCTATAATACTCATTAAATTCATATGATGTGTACTCATTATTTTTATCTATTCTTAGGCATTTCAATTTATGTTTACTTTTTTTTTCCTATAAAGTTTTTAAACATCTTAAATTTATTCAACTCTTTCTTATGTAAAAGAAAAAAAATACATGTTGTCATTAATTGAAGGAACACATTTAAATGCACCAAATCAAGAGGCTGAGTTGCTCTTAAATTTCATCCCGTTCAAACAACACTTTTATCATTCCATGCTGTGATTAAATGCTCCAATGTCTAGATGCCAAGTGCCATAATTATTGGAATTAATTTTTTTCATAAGCCAGTAACAAGGCTAGTTGTTTAGAATCAAGTTTCTTTTATGTAAAATTAACCTTTTTGTCTTTGTGCTTGTTTTGAGAATAATTTGAAGCATAGTGACCATATTCCTTGTAATTGTAACATTAAGCATTCACATTATTATTCCTCCAATTTGAATATCCATCATGATTATTGCCTCTACTTCCTCTAAAAGTAAAACTTTGATTTCTTGCTCCATAATTTTCTTGATTTTTGAAAGATCTTTTTCTTTAGTAGGAAGATCTACCTCTTTGAAATGGTCCCTTATTGGATTCAGAATTACTCCACATTTAGCTTTTGTTTGTAAAGCTTGTTCTAGTGATCTCCCTTCTTCTCTTCTTTTAATTTTCTACTCATGGGCTTGCAAAGATCTCATCAGTTCTTCTACTGTAAAATATTCCAAAACTTTTGAATTTTTAATTGCTACCATAACATGATCAAATTTTGAGTCCGAAGACCTCAAAATCTTCTTCATCAAATGAATATCATCAATGTTTTCTCAATTCCTTCTCATCCGATGCACCAAAGAAATTACTACTGTAAAGTAATCTAAAACTGTCTCATTATTTTGTTCAGCTTTTCAAAATCTCATTTTAGGGCTTGCAGTCATATCTTTTTTGATCTTTCAAATCCACTGTAAATCTTGTTCAAAATTGTTCATGCTTCCTTTGAAGTATTTGCTAGAGCCACAATTTCAAGTGCTGTTTCATCAAGCATGTCATAACTCAATTCTGGGTTATTCCCTAAAAATAATTTTTTTTTCAAAATAAAAATCAAAAAATAAAATAAATGCTGGAAATATGGAGAAAGTAGGCCGGGGAATCAAGCTACAATTTTTGGAGGAAATTCAAGGCCTAATTGTACCCCATTATGCCTAAAAAATGAGAAAACAATGCAAATTCAAGGTCAAATTAAATGATTATTGGATGAATTTGCATAAAAATTAAGTCCAAGGACATAATTAAATTTTTAATAGGCCAATTTGATTTAATCATGGGCCAAATTGAATTTTAATTATGTTTGAGAATTAATTTTGGTTCAATTAAAGGATTTAATTAAGTGCAATGACTTAATTATACTTTAAATGGGTCAAATTAATTTTATTTGAGGCTTAATTGGTGAAAAATTAAGTTTTGGAGCCTAATTTAGGCTTAATTGAGAATATTAGAATTTTAAGAGATCAAATTTAATTTTTACCAAGTTAATTGATTGAAATTGGGGGCCAAATTGCAAGAAAATTGAAGTTTTGGGGTCAATTAGGGGTTAAATTGACAAAATTCGCATCCAGGGACTAATTTGCAAGAGGCGCCACACTTTAGGGGCTTAATTGACAAAAGCCGAGGGCTAAATTGAAGAAATTGAAATTTTTATGGTCAATTAGGGGTTAAATTGACAAATTCTGAGACCAAGGACCATATTACAAAAGGCGCGTAAATACGGAGCTGCAATTGAAGTTCATTATGGGGCTTAATTGCATTAAATCAAAAGTTTAGGGCCAATTAGGGGTTCAATTGACATCAATTGAAAGCTGAAGGACTAAATTGAAATTCAGTTTAAATTCCTAATTCAAGCCCAAAACGATGCCGTTTTACATATAAAAAAAAAAATAGAGGACCAGACGACGCGTCGTCTGGTTACTGTTCATTGTCTTCTTCTTTTACCCGAAAGAAACTGCCCGGCTGCCTACATTTAAGGTGCATTAATGCACCAAACATCCACCGAATTTAACCAAAATTGCACAAAACGGGTCCCCTGCAGTTCCTCTACAACCCCATGTGAACAGGTCAGGATGATTGACAGCACGGCGACGCCGGCGACGACGTGAAGAGGTCTACTCAGGCAGCCTTTACCTGCAGATTTGACAACTCAGGGAGGCTACTTTGAACCAACGGTTAGGATCCTTCACAAGGTAATCAACGGATCAAAATTTACCTCGGTGAAGACGAGATTACCCTCTTCCACCGCCTATAAATAGAGGCGGAGTTGATGGCTGGAGGGAGGAGAAAATCGGGTCCAAAAATTGCAAAAAACCAGCCTGCCCCCTGTTTTCATTTCTTTTTTTTTTCATCAGCCCTCTGCAGCTCTTTCCACCTCTGCCACAGCTGCCTTCTCTGGCGAGAATATCAACAAACCCAGCCTATACACCACCACGAACACCAGCTCCACCATAGGAAGCCAACCAGCCACCAAGCAACCACCGCAACCCTCTCTTTCTTCTCCTTCCAGCGCTTCTCTCTCCTCTGCAAACTTCATCTTCCTGCACAGTAGTAACTCCGGCGGCCAAGCTCTCCATCAACGCCGCCCCAGCCTCTTGTCATCCACCTAGACAACGGCTATTCCTCCCACGCCAAGCAACTTCCTCCTCCCCGCTTCGCCTGTTCTTCATCGTCGTGGCTGCTGCATGCAGAATTCATTTCTGCATCCAGCATGATTAATTAGCATGGTTGTTGGGTTGGGCTAGCAACCATGCGGGCCTGGGCCAAACCATTTGGGTCTGGCCTGGCCCAAAAAAAAGATATGTTGGGCCAAGATCGGCCCAACCAAAAGTTCCTGGGCTCGGCCCAGCCCACATATTTTATATTATATAATATATATTATATTATAATATTATTTTTAAAAAAACAAAAAAAATTCAAAAAATCATTTTAAAAAATTTGTGATTTTCTCAAATATTTTTCTATTCCATTTTGCACAATATCGGATTGTATATTTACATTGTAAAATACAAATCCGGTATTAAAATACCCAGTTTTTCTCCGAAATATTTCAAAAAAAAAATTCAAAACATTTTCAAAAAGAAAAAATATTTTTTTGCATATGGCCAAATTCTAATTTTTTTTCAAGCATCTTTTTCATTAAAAAAAAAAAACCAAAACAAAACAACAAAAAAAATTGCATCTTTGTCATGTTTTTTAAAAAAAATCTGAAAAAGGATATCATAACCGGTTTATGATTATCCATTAGAATTTGACCAACATGTCAAAAATATTTTTCCAATATTTTTTTTAGGATCCAAATATAGACTTTAATATTTGTGGGGCGTAAAATTACACAATAAAGTACACCCTTAAATATTAAAGATACAAAGTGTAAAAATGCGATGCTAAAGTTCAGACTTTAGAACGGTTAGGATTTAACCCGATAAGGTAGAGACTCTCTCATGAAGAGAGATCTGCCTTGAGCCTTAGAAAATACCAACGAATAGAAACCCGACCTAGAAAAACAATCAAACAACAATGCAACTAACCTTAGGTAGGGTGCACTGGGGGTGATGCGTCTTCCCCTTGCACAACCAGTCCCTTACTCTCGTAGACCATAGGTTCCTAGTGACCATAATACTAGGTGGCGACTCCTAAAAATTAATCATAATTTTATGATAAAATCCAAAAAAATCTTCCTAACACACACCTCACATTAGGAGGCACGACAAAGAGCCTCCGCTGTCGCCAGACGACGTCGCAGCACCCCGCGACAAAGCCTTTGATAGATTGTAAATGGGGCTTTATTATCCTTCTTTCTAGATTCTCATAGAGCCCATCTTTTGTGTTTTTCATCGCTGCCTCTTTTCTTGTCGACTTTGGTTCGTCGTAACCTTCTTCAACCAAATCCCATAATTCATGTGATCTCAAAAGTGCACGCCTTATACTGAATGCACCATTAATTATAGTTTTGTTTTGTGAGGTGGGAAATATAAATATGAGTATTGTTATTGCTGGAAGCCATGATTAGACTTAAGATGTAATACCAATTTTGTTGGAAGAAAACTAGGAAAACAGAGACTCTTACTTGCAAGCTCACACACACAAACTGTCATTGACAAATCACTTACATATAAATAGACATTTAATAATGTCTTTCACAAATCTCAAACGATTTAAATAAAAATATCGACTTTCAACAATATTAGACTTCCATGCGCCAAACATATACGTGTACGTGTTGGCATACAATGCATAATTAATTTACCAATAGCCCTATGGTTCAACGTTATTCTTAATGCAAACTTGGGCTTATTCTCAAACTTCACATAATCAAGCAAACTTGGGTATATAGGCTTGATTTGTCGATGTATCCAAAATATACAAGATAGGAGAGTGCAATGATGTTAACCAAGGAAATCAAAACTATTTAAGCAGTACATGACCTTTACATTCAATCATGAGATTGAATATTTGCAGTAAACATGGATATTATAGGCCTATCTACATGGAAAAGCAGACATAAACAAACCCTGTTATTGTCCACAAACAGAGTTCTTAGATAGATCAGTTGATCTTAAAGAAGGCTATTGCAGGATCATAGACAATCTGATTAGCATTCACGCCTAAAATAAAATCTGCATGAGCATATTCATCGGTGTATTGTACCACCAGCTTGTCGCCATCATGATCTTTGAGGTTGTCTAGTAGAACTTGTACATCCCTCACATCAGAGAGATAGTCCTTCCCTCCATAGCCGAGAAAAAGAGGAAGGTCATTAGGGATGCTGGTCATGTTATACACTAGAGGAGTAGGTTGCCCGTAATGATCCATGTTGTCATTTTCATTACCATAATCATACATTGCTATCGTTCCCGTCCTAACCACTACATAGAACACAGAACCAGAATGTAATGAATAAAGCAAACTTCTAAAGTTCAGCATTTTTCTGTTTAGATTTTGCTCGAATATGTTATCCCATTTCCTTCCATTCATAACAAAAGAATGTTTGACATAATTTCCTAACTGTTATGCAAAACCATAATGGTTGCTTTTGTTGTTCAAAGATTTTTCTTGATTTTTTTTTCTGAAAAAAGAGTTAGCCAATCAAGAATTTAGAAACACTTACTCTGTGCCAGGTGGATTATGTTCTTGGTTGCTGTTGATTGATCAAGAAATATTTTTGTCCTAGATGAATTGAGGCAGCAATTCGGGCCTAAAACATGTTGGGTGGTCAATCAGTATTGGTTAACTACTAAACTTTTGTGTGTTCAGGTTTTAATGAACAAGCCTAAATACCAGTTATAGCTGTTAATAAGTCAGAGCAGTCGATCCCAGGCATAATGCAGATATCTTCCAGAAGCTTGTTCACAACCGGCCTGTTCACTAAGAAATCATAATAGTTACTATTTCTTTTAGCAACTTGATGATGATGATGAAGAAAAGGTTCATTTAGCAACTTGATGATGATAATGATTATGTTGATGAAGAAGAAGAAGAAGAAGAGTTGCTTTCTCACCCACGAAGAGAAAATTCATGTTGTCCTAACCAGTACAAGTCCTGTGCAATAAGGAGACAGAATGCTAAGTAAAAAGGTAAGGGAATTCTTTTCCTTTAAATTTAAATTTGGAAATTCATTTTTTTGAGCAAGGCAGATCCATTCATTTGGTTTTACCTCAGGTACAAATAAATCGACAACACCTCTTGCAAACGGTGATGTCAAATGGTTAAGATAAGCTACTGGACAGAGCAAAACAGCCGATCTTAACATGTTCAACAACTTTCCTTGAGAAAAGGCAGCCAAAGCAATCAAAGTTCCCTGAAATGAAGTCAAAGATTGTCTTAGCCTCAGCTATATATATGCAGAACAAAATTCTAGAACAATAGATATGAATGTCCCAGGAACCAGAAAAAACAGTGACAGCAACACAGTGCAATATCCACCTGGGAATGCCCAACATAGTGAAGGTTCTGCCCTGTCTGGTCATGCACGTACTGAAATGTAGCCGGAAGATCATAGGCAGCTAACTCATCCCAGGTCCAATCCCAATAAGCCTGCCATGAAACAAGATAAAATGTTCGATTGTTAAAAAAAAAAAGATTCAAGGTCACATAATGAAGGAAAATATATAGACTCAGAAGTACCGAATCATAGGGATCGATTGATGCATGGCCCCGGCTAAATCTAGTCCCCCGACCGTTGGAAATCCACACATCATAGCCATTATCCGCCAATATGAATGCTAAAGATTCATCGGGAAGACTCATCAGCCACGTTACACCATCCTGCCGTCAATCCGTTAATGTTTTTTTTTTCGTTTTCATTTAAATCGCAGCTATAAACATTAGAGATCAATGAAGAATTAGCCAGCTAGCTAGCTACTACGTACCACAATTAGCCCATGTTGTAGCAGAACCGGCGGCTTGTCTGCTGCCTGACCGGACAACCCAGAAGGCATTCTCTGAAGGCTAAGAATATAACCATCTTTTGTTGTTACCTGCAATGATCCAAAAACGGGCTCAAGTTTCTAAAGCAAGATGACTCCGAGCTAGTGGCAAGGATTAGCCTCTTGTACCGTATGTTCTTGGCAGGCGTAGCCTAGTGGCTCCACCACCGATTTGCAAATACCATCCTTGGCATTCAAGGATGACACAGATGTGCTATTCTGACTATTGAAGGAATAAACCTTTGTTCCTGCAGCGGCCGCAGCTGCCGATACACAGAATAGGATCCCTAGAATTTGAGTGGCCATTTAAAATTTAGTTGCAAACTACAGCAATTACACTTCTCTGTTTTCAAATTTTACTAAATCTACTTCCTTTTATATACTACCATCATCAAATGCATATATTATTAAATCTTATAAAATTATACGATATTTTAATGCTTTAACTACAAATAAAAAAAAAAATCACTTGCGTCTGTCACTTCCATGGATGTGTGCTGACAAATAAAGGTTGTTCTTGTACATTTCCATGGATGTGTGCTGACAAATTGAGGACCAGCCATGATTTTGACAAATCACTTTGTACAGCAAGCAATATTGTGAACACACTTTACAGGGTTTGAATATTCAAATGTTTTCAGAGGGATGACAGAAAAACTAGAATATCATGGTGAGTTATATTTTTATGTGAGTGAACGAATAATATATTATAAATAACTAATAATTTGTCTTTAAACATTGATTAATCCTATAATTATTTCCAAAAACTTGTCGTGTGAATATAATTTCTTCTAAGCATTACCTTGATTGCAAACCTATTACATATATTTTAGATATTTTTTTGTCTTATGTGTAATGTTGTGATTTTTTAGTGATAAATTCTAAATTTTTGTGGTCATCCCAAAAGCTTTTTTTCTCTTTTTTTTCTTCTCAAATTATCTTTGAAAATCAAATAACATGAAATATTGTATTTTATCAGATTTAGATTGATCACAAAATGGGGCCAACTAAATGTTGTGTATCCACTATCACTTAATTGTCTTATATGTAATGTTGTGATTTTTTAGTGATAAATTCCAAATATTTTATCATTTTTTCTTTCTTTTGATCCCAAATATGATATTGACAACTCATTTTTAGTTAATTATTATCTTTTTTCACTATATTTACTATCAATGTCTTTTTTAAAACCATATTATTAAATTAATTAAACTTATTAAATCTAGTTAAATCAATATTTCATGTCTTAGATTTTTCTTGCTCTTTTGAAAACATTATTATCGTCTGAACATCTTATTTTTTTCATGCTAAAAATTATAAAAATAATACTCAATTCTAATCAAGTGCAAAACGACTCGCTTACTATGGCAGTAACTATTAAACTTTCAAGTAGCATCTTTTTAGGTTGTCAATGTGTGATTTTTTTTTCATGTCTCAAACCTAGAAATCTATATATAGCCACCACTTGTTAATGAGGAAATAGGCCACACCATCAAGCTCTATTGATGAAAGTAACAAAGTTTGATAAGGTATCGAAACCTTATTTTCTCTACAGATTCGATAACTAGACTACTATAAATTCATTTAAAACTGCAAAATATATACTTTGATCCATCATGTATCTTTGAACAAACCTCTAGCCAACATAAAATAATGATAAAAAAAAATATCATATATGTTAGATAATATGTAGATATAAATCTATAATTATTTGGACTATTAAAAACATCATATCTAATAGCTACATCTAAAATTATTGGAAAAATAAAGAAGAAATAAGATGAGAAAAAACAAAGAAGAAATAAAATGAGAGAAAAATGAAGCGTAAAGTGATAATTTCACGAGGCCAACACCTAAGTGTTATTTATCGGGTTTGAAAACATTATTATTGTGAACACACTTTACAGGGGTTTGACAAATCACTTTGTGCAGCAAGCAATATTGTGAACACACTTTACAGGGGTTTGAATATTCAAATGTTTTTTAGAGGGTGACAGGAAAACTAGAATATCATGGTGAGTTATATTTTTATGTGAGTGAACGAATAATATATTATAAATAACTAATAATTTGTCTTTAAACATTGATTAATCCTATAATTATTTCCAAAAACTTGTCGTGTGAATATAATTTCTTATAAGCATTACCTTGATTGCAAACCTATTACCTATATTTTAGATATTTTGTTGTCTTATGTGTAATGTTGTGATTTTTTAGTGATAAATTCTAAATTTTTGTGGTCTTCCCAAAAGCTTTTTTTTCTTTTTCTTTTTCTCAAATTATCTTTGAAAATCAAATAACATGAAATATTGTATTTTATTAGATTTAGATTGATCACAAAAATGGGGCCAACTAAATGTTGTGTATCCACTATCACTTAATTGTCTTATATGTAATGTTGTGATTTTTTAGTGATAAATTCCAAATATTTTATCATTTTTTCTTTCTTTTGATCCCAAATATGATATTGACAACTCATTTTTAGTTAATTATTATCTTTTTTTCACTATATTTACTATCAATGTCTTTTTTAAAACCATATTATTAAATTAATTAAACTTATTAAATCTAGTTAAATCAATCTTTCATGTCTTAGATTTTTCTTGCTCTTTTGAAAACATTATTATCGTCTGAACATCTTATTTTTTTCATGCTAAAAATTATAAAAATAATACTCAATTCTAATCAAGTGCAAAAAGACTCGCTTACTATGACAGTAACTATTAAACTTTCAAGTAGCATCTTTTTAGGTTGTCAATGTGTGATTTTTTTTCATGTCTCAAACCTAGAAATCTATATATAGCCACCACTTGTTAATGAGGAAATGGGCCACGCGATGAAGCTCAATTGATGAAAGTAACAAAAGTTTGATAAGGTATCGAAACCTTATTTCTCTACAGATTAGATAATTAGACTACTAGAAATTCATTTAAAACTACAAATATATACTTTGATCCATCATGTATCTTTGAACAAACCTCTAGCCAACATAAAATAATGATAAAAAAATATATCATATATGTTAGATAATATGTAGATATAAATCTATAATTATTTGGACTATTAAAAAACATCATATCTAATAGCTACATCTAAAATTATTGGAAAAATAAAGAAGAAATAAGATGAGAAAAAAACAAAGAAGAAATAAAATGAGAGAAAAATGAAGCGTAAAGTGATAATTTCACTAGGCCAACACCTAAGTGTTATTTGTCGGGTTTGAAAACATTATTATATAAACTAAAAGAGTTGGGGTTTCCCCCCAGCTTGTTCACTTTCATATAAATAGTATAGCAGTTGGCTCTCATTTTCTTTTCCTTTTTTCATCTTATTTTATTATGTCTTTCACTTTTTCTTTTAATTGAAACTTTCTATAGCCTAATTTCAAGAGATTAAGTTTGAAATTGTGCTAGAGAGATGAAATTAAAAGAAAAATGACTTAAATGTATAATATAGAAAAAATACATGATTATTAATCCTAAATTTTTAGCAATTTTTATTTTCATCTAAAAATTAAATTAATTTTTTTTATTGTTTTTTAATTTTTGAGTTTAAGAAATGAAAAATAAAGTCACTAAAAAACTGTATAAGAGAGAAAGTTATTGGTTTTCATAATTTTGTGACCAAAATGATCAAGCTTTGTGTAAAAAGATTCTATTTAATAAAAGTAGTTTGATTATGGTGATTTTTAGCCTCTATTTTTCCAAAAACCAAAAAGATCGTTGTCCATTTAGATTTTCAAATTTAGTTGATATTTTTTTTATTTAAGTAATTTTAGGGCATTTTAAAAGTGATGGATGGTTCATGGAGGTCCTTATGATATTGTGTTAGTTTTTTTTTCATGTAAAAAATGACTTTAAAATTGAGTTTGTGGGTCCAAAATCTTTGACCCCCAATATTTTGTTCATCTCAAGTGACCATAAAATGTTATAGTAAGCAATAGGGTGCCTACCACTACAGATAATCTATCGCTTGATATAAAAAAAATAAAATAAAATAAGAGCAGATGGTGCATTGTCTACTCCTGCACAAGGAAAAAAAAAAACTAGACGCATGCCTAGATTTATAGTGTATTTGTTTTTAGTTTTTGTGGTTGAGGTTGTGGTTGAATACAATCTATTTATACACAAAACTCAACCACAAAAAATTAATTTTTCTTGTTTTTTATAGTTTTTTTTAGTGGATTCCACACCCAAACCTCAACCTCCACCTCTAATACAAACACATATTTTCAAAGCCTGAGCAAGTGTAGGTGGCTAGATCCTTTCTTTTGTTTTTATTTTGTTTCCATTTAAATAGTGATTTATGCACTCTTTTTTATTGCTTTAATAAGTTAAATTACCTTTATTTTTTTAAGTAGTAATTGATCTTTTTATATTTTCTTTAGTTGCATGATATTTTGAAATGATCAATAGTGATTGCTTATGAATCTTTTTCCTCTTATTTTTCATATGAGCTCGTTGTATTTGAATGAAATATTTATAAAAATAAAAATAATTTATTATTAACAATTAATTATCTACTAAAATAAAATAAATACAAATATTTAAAATAAAAAAAAACAGTCAATATAAAACATTTTCAAGTGCATCTATTTTTTATTTCTACTATGAAGACTACGTTTCTAGTTTAAAATTTAATAAGTATTAATAACTCCTTTTGAGTTTAACATTCATATATTTCTTAATTTATTTTATAAAGTGTAAACAACTTTTTTTTGTTGCTCGATTAAAAACAAATTATGATAAATAAAAATATATCCAAAACATAATTATTTTCATCATTAATTAAGATCTTCGCCTAATATTTCTTAATTTCTTTTCATGTAGGGTGATGTTTGGCAACTATTAAAACCAATTTATCCACGTGGATATGTATATACAATTGGATTTTGAATTCGTAAATAAGATTTGGATCCGATAGTACGGTTTTTCTTCTAGTTTTTTAGACGACAAGGGTTAGCCATTAATCACAATCTTAAAGATTCATCCTTTGTTAATTTTTTGCATATACATGTTTAACTTTTTTTTTAATAATAAATAAATAAATCTCTTTAAATGTTAATTTCAAGGTTGGAACTAAGAAAATCAAGGAAATGAGCAAACATTCTTAACAATTGATCTTGAATTTAGGTATTCTAGATTAGGTGAGATAAATAAAACAATAAAGAGTTAAGTTATTATTATTCTTATCATACTTATTTAAATTAAATTCAATGATTTAAATTTGATAAATATAACATTCATATTATTAAAGAATTGTTGTCCAAAAATTCACAAGTAAAAATTAGACAAGTAAGAAAAATATATTTAATTTATAATCATGCAAAATTAAGTTCATTGTAATAAACTTCCAATCATAACATAAAACTAGTGTGTGTGTTCACGTCTATATATATATATATATATATATATATATTAAATCATACATAAAATTGAAATCAACTCCTATTGTGCATATTGAAGTATATATTGAAATAATACTTAAAGTAAAAAGTATTTATTTGTTAAAGTTCTTAGAATTTGATCAAACTGGATTTTTTTGTTATTTTGAAGCATGAATTATTTGTTCTTAAAACTTTATTGATATTTTACTTGATGCAAAAATAACTTATTTTATTAAGCTTCTAAGGATTCTAATTGTTAAAATAATTAAAACTAAACGAAAAAAAAAAAAGAAGGATATAATTCTCAATGATTTGTTTATTATGAGTACTTAGTTTTTACTTAAATACAATATATATATATATATATATATAATATATATATATAGATTAAACTAAAAATATTATTCTACCCTTAATAAATAAGATTATATAAATATTATTTAACACTAATAACTCCTTTTTATTTAGGTGAATCCAACAAATTCAAATGAATAATACTCAAAATCACTCTACAATAATTAAATTTATGCTCTAGGGTAGAAAGAATGAGAAGAAGTCCAAGAACAATAAAGGTAGGAAAGTGTTCAAGAAATTTATGAATTACCTTGTCACCCCTCCAAAACATCTATTTATAGGATTTGAGAATCATAATATTAATCATAGGATTTGCGTCCACAGTAAAAGCTGAGCTATATTTTTTTTTTTGCTTTTTTTTTTAACTTTGTGCTTTTTTAAAAAAAAAAGTTTTTTTTTTCTTCATTTTTTTTTCTTTTTTTTAATGGATATTTTTTTAAAAAAATTTGTTAATGTGAGCTGTATTCTTTATTTTTTTCGTTTTTTTTTAACTTTGTGTTTTTTTTTTTAAGTTGTTTTTTTCTTCATTTTTTCTTTGTTTTTTTAATGGATAATTTTTTTTTAAAAAAATTTGTTAATGTTAAATTTTTTTCTATCTCAAACTTTTATAACATGCATTCTAAGTTTAACGGGTTAACCCAGATTTTTTTTCTGGTTTTTCTTTTTAATTAATTTTTTATTTAATTTATTTTGTTAAATTAATTATGGGTTAACCTGGTTTCATGGGTTAACCAAATTAATTATAGGTTAACCCGTCAATTTTGTTTTATGCAGTTATCAAACTTTCATGACGCGAATCCCAGGTTTGACGGGTTAACTTGGTTTGAGGGTTAACCCAATTAATTTGGATTTTTTTTCTTTTTCTTCATTAGTTTTTTCTTCCTGTTGGTTTTTTTTTTCTTTTTAGTTAATCTATTTAAATATCACACTTTTATGACACAACCTTGTAGCCAAACCCACATCCAAGGCTATATTGGTCTGGTGTTGCAGTCAGACTCATTTAAACTTGACTCATGTAAGTTTAATATTATTATTAATATTATAAATATTACTCTTGGGTCAAGTGTTGCAGCTAAACCCAAGGCTTTTGGGTATATCTTTGCAGAAAAACCTAACACTCTTAGATCTTAGCTTTTTTTGATATTTTTTATGCAAGAAAAAAAAAATTTACTCGTGGTGTATGCCTTTGTTTTTTTTTTTTTTTCCTTTTTAAACCTTTTATTGTGGACTGCACAGTTCAATCTACAGTAAAAAAAGCTAATGCCTTTAGTTTTTCTTTTTTTCTTTGTTTTTTTTTTATTTACTTTTTTAATATTAATTTTTTTTTCTATTTAATTATCAGAATTTTATGACACGGATCCCAGATTTGATGGGTTAACCTAGTTGATTCATAATTAATTAATTTTTTTTTCCTCTTTCTTCATTAGTTTTTTTTCTTCTCTTTCTTCATAAGTTTTTTTCCTCTTATATATATTTTTTTCTTTTTAATTAATATTTTTTTATTTAATTTAGTTCATTAATATTAAAAAAAATTTCTATTTACTTATCATTTGATGCCTTTAGTTTTTCTTTTTTTCTTTTTTTTTTTTTATGCTTTTGACTGTGGACTGCACAGTGCAGTCAACAATGAAAAGGTTGATGCCTTTTGTTTGTTTTTGTTTTTTTTTTTTTCTTTTTCGTTAATTTTTTTCATTTGTTAATGTTAAATTTTTTTATATTTAGTTATTAAACTTTCATGATACGGATTCCGGGTTTAATGGATTAACCTGATTTCACAAGTTAGCCCAATTAATTCTGGGTAACCCATCAATTTGTTTTTTCTATTTGGTTATCAAACTTTTTACTACATGAATCCAAGGTTTGACGGGTTAATCTGGTTTGAAGGGTTAACCCAATTAATTCAAAAAAAATTTCTTTTTTTTCGTTAGTTTTTTTTTCCTGTTGGTTTTTTTTCTTTATTTTTTTTCTTTTTAATTAATCTATTTGATTATCATACTTTTATGACATGACCTTGCAGCTAGACCCACATCTAAGGCTATTGGGTCCAGTATTGCAGTCAGACCCACTTAAATATAACTTTATAGAAAAACATAATACTTTTAGACCTTTTTTTTATATATATTTTTTTAAGCAAAATAAATCAACCTGCAGCATCACGCGGGTAATGTAACTAGTATAAACTAAAAGAGTTGGGGTTTCCCCCCAGCTCGTTCACTTTCATATAAATATTGTAGCTGTTGGCTCTCATTTTCTTTTCTTTTTTCATCTTATTTTATTATGTCTTTCACTTTTTTCTTTTAATTGGAACTTTCTATAGCCTAATTTCAAGAGCTTAAGTTTGAAATTGTGCTAGAGAGATTAAATTAAAAGATAAATGACTGAAATGTTAAATATAGAAAAATACATAATTAATCCTAAATTTTTAGCAATTTTTATTTTGATCTAAAAATTAAATTAATTTTGTTCATTGTTTTTTAATTTTTGAGTTTAAGAAATGAGAAATAAAGTCACAAAAAAAGATACGAGAGACAAAGTTATTGGTTTTCATAATTTTATGACCAAAATAGTTAAGCTTTGTGTAAAAAAAATTCTATCAACGAAAGTAATTTGATTATGGTGATTTTTAGCCCTTATTTTTTTCAAAAACAAAATAAATTGGTGTTCATTTAGATTTTCAGATTTAATTGATATTTGTGTTTTTTAAAGTGATTTTAGGGTGTTTTGGAGATGGTGGATGGTTAATAGAGATCCTTATGATATTGTATTAGTTTTTTTTTTTCCATGTAAAAATGACTTTAAAATTGAGTTTGTGGGGTACAAGATCTTTGACCCCCAATATTCCGTTCATCTCAGGTGACCATAAAATGTTATAGTAAGTAATAGGGTGCGTACCACTATAGATGATCTATCGCTCGATATAAAATTTTTTTTTTTTTTTTTTTTAAAAAAAGCAAATGGTGCATTGTTTGCTCCTGTGCAAGGGAAAAAAAAAAAAAAAAAAACTAGACGCATGCTTAGATTTCAAGGCCTGAGCAGGCCTAGGCTTTTATATCTAGGTCAGACATGTAGACTTAGCTCATTGATGGCTGGACTCTTTCAGTGAAAACAAATAATTTTATCTCCAGCATTGTCAGTGTGTTGAGGACCCAACCAGTGTAAGGCCTGTTAAACAAGCATATATATGAAGATCACTGTCAGAAACTTGGATTGAATTGTATAATTAGAATCTTGACACATAGAAACAAGAAAATAAGCTTTCACCTCAGCGAGAAAATCTTTGGCAGCATTTCTTGCAAGCGGAGAGGACATCTGACCAACATAAGCAATTGGACAAGGTAAGGCAGCTGATCTCAATGAATTCACCAGCTGGCTCTTTGAAAAGGCAGCTAGAGCAATCAAAGTTCCCTAGAAAAGAATTCAAAACTCAGTATGAGCAAATTGTTGTTAGCAGAATCCTAAAAACAACTCAAGCATTAGAAGATCACCAGTGATGTCCAACGTCATGGTGCAGGTTTTGTCCTGCTTGACCATGAGCATACTGGAAGGTAGCTGGAAGATCGTATGTGACCAGCTCATCCCAAGTCCAATCCCAATAAACCTAGAAAACATTTGAATCATTGAATCATACAGAACAGGAAACAAGTGACAAGAGGGAGAACAAAATATTGCTAGAAAGAGGAAGGGATGTTACTGAGTCATCTGGACTGAGGGACACATGGCCGCGACTGTACATGGACACTAATGAATACCAAGCTGGGATTCTCTGCAAGCTGAGAATACAGCCATCTTCTGTTGTCACCTGAAACCCAAAGGAATTTTACACACTATAAATCATCGCTTCAAGTCTTCAACTGATTGCCACATTTACAAAATGAAGAGTGTAAAATACAAACAGATTACCGTGTGTTCTTCGCAGATATAATCTTGTGGCTCAATCATTGATGCACAAACGCCGTCACCGACTGATGGGGCCAATGCAGCAGCCATGACATTTTGACTTTTGTCCGAAAACAACTTTGTTCTCCTGCTGCCAACTGCCAACCCACAGAAAAGTGTCAGCGTACGTAAGTACAAAGGCTAAACTGTTGGCCATGTTCCTATGATATGTTTTCTTTCATGTCTGGCAAATTTTATACCAGCATAATCAAGGATACGAACAGAAAGGAGTTTATATTTTGATCACGAGATCTTAAGACAACAATAGTGGTCTAAATAAGGTATCTGTTGGAGCCTCTCCTCCTAGAAGAAGTCTTCATCATCTACCTCACTGATGATTTAGAATTCCGAGCTGGCATTAATCATTCCATGTTCGTAATGTCCTAGATTGCTTCTTACTAAGGGGGTGATCAGAAATATGTGGCAAATATATAAGCCAAAACATGGCAATAAGAACAATATTTGTGCAGGACTGTAAACTCCGAGGATGCAAGTCCAATGGAATCAGAAAGAACAAAGAACTGTCACCTTCTGTTGACACTTTACAAGGATCTTCAAATGCCCTCCAAGCAATGGATTTCCTAGGCAACTTGCTTATCACCATATCATTGGCGTGTTCTGATTCTGACTCGTTAAGGATATCTAATTACACACCTGCAATTTTATTTCAAGGCAAAAATGCTGCTGCATGATCTTTTATCAGAACTGTCTGATTGGAGGACTTGTGTGTTTGAAGGAATAATAATGCATTTTTTTTTTGTTTTTGGTGGCCCCTTCCTGCGAAACAACTTACACCGTTAGAGATGAAATTGTAAAGAAACCTTCTCACATAAAATGTAATTTATATTGGAGGCGCTAGGTCTTGGGTTTGTACTTGAGTATTTCTGAAGAAATAAGATGTTTGTGGGATGAGAAACTCTTTTATGCTTAATTTAATAATAATTAATAAGAGAAAAATAATGTAAAGGAAAGTCTTATTGAGAAAATCTTTCAACGTAAGGCAAAATCTTGAACAAAGTCTTGCACAAACTATTTTCTAATTTTCCTGTTAGTTTGACGTTTCTATGGCCATGATCTCCACTTTTTTATCCTTTTTTTTTTTTTATTATTTCTTAAGTTTTGATTCTATTGATTTGCGCTCAATAATTTGTTTTTTATTTCACTTCTTATTATTTTTAATTTATCATATATTTTTTTAATTTCACTTCTATAATTTTTTAATATTTCAAAATTTGATTTTCATTCTTTAAATTATAATTTAATTATTTTATTTGGATCAATTTTTAAAAAAAAAATCAAATTTCATCCTTTTTTTTATTAATTTAATATATTTTTTTGGTGATGCAATTATTGCTCTTTATGACCCCCACAAAAGACTAATTTATTTATTTTGAAATTTTAAGATCATTAGATAATCCAGACAGTATGGTGCCCGTCAAAGAAAAGATATAGAATTACTGTGATGCAGCCTTATCTGTTTCAATAATCAACATAAATGATTTTAGCATTCACGTTGACAGTGACGATGTCAGCAGAAACTTTTGCAACAGGAGAAGTTATCTGACCCAAATAGGCAGTGGGGCTAAACAGGGCCGCTGATCTCAGCATCTTCAGTGATTGATCCTTGGAAAGGGCAGCTAGAACAATTAAAGTTCCCTACAAGATAATTCCAAATTTGGCATCTTCATGGTAAGAAGTTAACAGAACTCCACTCCGGATGCAAATTAATCAGTATAGATGTGTGAAAGCACCAGTGAATGGCTAGCATAGTGTTCAACACTCTGTCCAGTTTGATCATGCACATACTGGCTGCAGTAGGAATATTAAGCTGCCAGTTCATCCCATAATCAATCCTAGAAATCCTGAAAACCAAACCAAAATTGTTGGAAAAGTTGAAAAGGAAACCAAAAGGAGATCATCGAGAAAAAGGGAAATAACCGAGTCTTCAGTACCAACTGATGAATGCCCGCTGCTAGATTTGTAATCTTAGAGAATAATATAAATTATATCTAGAACTTTATCTAACGGCTTAAGCTATTGGGTTAAGATAGTTCTTTAACATGGTATCAGAGCCTTGATGACCGTGGTCACAAGTTCGAATCTCACCATCCCTATTTATTTGATAAAAATTAAGCACAAGATAATATGGATCTATGTAAGTTGCAAGTTCAAAGAGCTTTCACTTGAAGAGACATGTTAGAGAATAATATAAATTATATCTTGAAACCTTACCTAACAGCTTAAGTTATTTGGTTGAGATGGTTTTTTTTACAGGCAACACCACCCATATGACTGCATCATGTTACCAGTATCGTTACAGGGTGTACATCTGGTATCCATTTATCAATTCAAATTTGCCAGAAATCATAACAGTTCAGTTAAAGTCAGGTGCCATTAGCAGCCCACCAGAACTGTTGGCTTCTTTCTTAGAGTCCCACCCCTCTGGAATTCTCTATGGGCCAAGAACGAATCCATCTTTTGTTGTTGCCTACAACCAATCGAAATTCCATCAGTTAAAAAAAAAAACTTAGGATAAACATCTGAACGTCTAGACTGAATAGTAACAGAAGACAACAGTGTTGTATGTTCTTCACAAGCATAACCATATGTCTCCACCAGTGTTTTGCAAATGCTATTGTCAGCTGATGGGGGTGATGCCAATTCAGACACACTGCCCTGACCTGTCAACGATAATAACTGTATTTGCATTCCATATACCGACTGGCAGAAAAAGAAGTAGAACTATTGAGGTAATAGCATTCGCTATTTTTTCACTCGTTTCCGTTCCTGCTTTAAGTACCTCACATTCCAATTAAATTATAGAAAATCCTCCAAAACATTATTATATTCAACAGGTTGTATAAGGAAATCTGATAGGGTGGCCTGATATTGTTGGGGATTCTGCTTCCCCTGCGGAACGGTGGTGTTTATGATCATTACTCAAAAGAGGCTAAGCACACTAGCACACAATATTTAACGTGGTTCGGCAAATTGCCTACATCCACGAGAGAGGTTCATTTTATTTAGAGATAGAGAAAGAATACAACACATGGAGGAGTATCACATTCACTCAACTCCCATCTCTCATTGCTGCATAAGGCAGCAGAGCTACTGGTGGCAGCCCTTCTCTTTCTTTCTCTCTTCTTCTCTCTACATGTCTCACAACTCTCACATTTGCTCTCTCAAATTATGCCTCTTTTATAGGCATCAATGGCAGCTCCTCTTGCTCCTTTGTCAGCATTGGTGGCTGCCAAACTCATCTCTTCTTCAACAATAGTGGCTGCCAAAGTCAAGTTTGGTGGCTGCCACCAACAAGCCTCCTTCTTTGACAATGTCAACATAATTGGCAATATTCCAACAATCACCCCCTTTGCCATTTATGTGGGCAATTGTCATCTTGCTTCTTCAACACACTGGAGCGTTCTGAAATGGGTTCCTTTCATGGCCCTCACACCTTCTCTAAGGTGTCTCCGTTTGTCGTTATGCGACGGTCTAAACTAGGGCTCCTATCGTGGCCCGCACACCTTCTCTCTAAGGTGTCTTCACCTTTCATAGGCAGTCACATCTTCCTTCATCTGAGATGCTTTAAAGTGGCTCCAAAAATCTCTACCATCATGTGGACTATGGGAGAGATCACTGTCACTGATTACATAGAAAGAGAAAGTTGCGGTATACTCCTCACAATCCTCCACCTCGATTTCTATGTTTGGAGCTTCTACGCCTTTCTGTTTGACAGCTCCACCTACACCACTCTCTTTGGTGTCTTCGCCTTTCATAGGTGGTTACCTTTTATCACAGGCATTTGCACCCCCTCAATTAGGTGCCTCTGCAACAGCTCATCTTTCCATCCTTGCATGCATTGGAAAGGTCCTCGCGTGTTGTCTTCATCAAGAGCACAAGAGACTTCATGTTGTACATAGTCTCTGCTCTGAGCTTCATCTGGGAACTCTTCTTCTCCTTGCACCTGTTGTCTCTTTATAGTACCTCGTTGGATCCTTCGGGTACTCCTGCATCATCTCTGTGTGCCCTCGTGCAATATCTGTTCTCCAGATTTCTCCATATTCCTTGCTTATGTTTGACAGCAGCTCATCCCGTCACAACACCTATCCAAGTCAAAATAGGGTGCCAATCTTCATCCCCTTGCTGTATTTCTCTTCCATTATCAGGGTCTTCATCAATTCCCCCCTCGAGAAACTACAGTCACTGAATCTAACTTCTTTGGAGAAATCACCACTCCATCAAATCCTTGATCATACGGAACTCAACTGTTCCCCTTGTGTCGGCATCCTGCTAGTCTTCATCAATTTCATTACAAACTGTTACATATACGAAAATAGTACCGTATGGATAATCCTTCCACTAAGCAAGTTCCCAGGAAAGATTGGAGGGGTCACACTGGTCCCGCTTAAAACCCAATCTCCTAGACAGAACTTCTTAGGCCATATCTATCCATCGTACTGTCTCTCCATATATACAACCATTTGCTAGTTTTGTTGCGGCTTTCCTTTACAAGTGATCTGGGTATCCTGCTTTTATACCTGATTTCTCAACATCTGGCGAGACTACCATGCTTAGATTCGCCAAGATTGGTCTTCGTCAATTTTCACTCTCCACCTCTAATTGTCCACATAACTGGGTGTCCAAGAGTGTCCCAATTTTACCTTCCTTCGAGGCATTAAATTTCCCATTTAAGATTTCAGCACATATAATTGGGTAAACATGTGCACCTTCTTCTTCTTCATCTCCATCGACCACCATGATGACCTTTAGATGCCTTCTGATCGGGCAATCTCTCTTTAATAATTCATCACTATCATTTTCGGTCTCAAATATCAACGATCGGACCATACCATTGCATCCAGAATGATCAAATTAGCTGGAAACATGTATTGAATTGTCCAAATCACACTTCAGACGACTAAGATTTGATCAAAATAATTCTGGCCTGATCAACGGCTCCGATTCAATCTCAGATCCGGTTGCACATAGGATCAGCTACACTAGAACCTATCCCTCGGCTCGGCTCGACTCCAACTCAGCTCGGCTCCACTCGGCTCGCAGCTGATGACATGTCAGGTGGGTCCCACTATGCTGACATGTTAGTTGACTAGTCAATTGCATGCTAACGTCATCGTTACATCAGGCTAATGTCATCATCTGCATGCTACTGTTTCAAACTGTTCATGTCTACTATTCATATTATATTCAGGTCGGGTCAACTCATCCGGGTGAAGAAGACGCGTGGGGCGCGTTTGCGCGCGTGGGCAGACACCTTGTCGGAGAGTGATGGAGAGTGCGGCCATGTCCGACGTCCGATTTTGACGTTGTTTTCACCAGTGGCTTTGTATCGTCCTCCTCTATACAGTGGGATGTCAAAACACCATTTTGACAACTTTCATTTTTGAGCAAAGATCAAACACCACTTTAAACCAAAAGCTCTGATACCAATTGTTGGGGATTCTGCTTCCCCTGCGGAATGGTGGTGTTTATGATCATTACTCAAAAGAGGCTAAGCACACTAGCACACAATATTTAACGTGGTTCGGCAAATTGCCTACATCCATGGGAGAGGTTCATTTTATTTAGAGATAGAGAAAGAATACAACACATGAAGGAGGATCATATTCACTCAACTCCCATCTCTCATTGCTGCATCAGGCAGCAGGGCTGCTGGTGGCAGCCCTTCTCTTTCTTTCTCTCTTTTTCTCTCTACATGTCTCACAACTCTCACATTTGCTCTCTCAAATTATGCCTCTTTTATAGGCATCAATGGCAGCTCCTCTTGCTCCTTTGTCAGCATTGGTGGCTGCCAAACTCATCTCTTCTTCAACAATGGTGGCTGCCAAAGTCAAGGTTGGTGGCTGCCACCAACAAGCCTCCTTCCTTGACAATGTCAACATAATTGGCAATATTCCAACAGATATCCTGCCACAAATTCAGATAACAGCACAAGCATCATATTACATCACATCCGAAAGTTTCACATTGCAACAAGAACTTTCAAATGCTTTTTCATTGGCCCTGCCATGGTGAAAAATAGGCAAAACTCAGTTTTCTAGGATGGTGATAATCTGTAACAGCTGTTTTTGGCATCATTAGAAACAGGGTGTGGTTATGACAGTTACATGAAAACCTGAGGCCAGCTATTTCCCTCCACAAATAGAAAGCAAAGTTATTCGAATAATTCCAGGTCTAACATTCACTCCAGAGGGAAAAATCAACCATGTCATAGTCTGAACATTGTTGTCTTCCAGATCAACTGATCACATTTCGAATGCAGCCAATGACGGATATCAATGTTCTAGATGATTCAGAACAATTCAGAACACTCATAGAACTAGAGCCACTTTATTTTTATTTTTTTGAGTAAGAGACTCATGATTATACGAACCAAATCAGATCGGAATTTGACCTTAAAATATCTCCTAACTAATTTGCGAGATCAAGCACATCTCTCAAGCAGTATATAAGCTCACCACTATTCTAGCTACCTTCACTACCCTCTGCATCCACCGGACAACCATGTTCATTATTAAAAAATTGATAAATAATATTAAAAACACTAACAAAAAATATTTAGTTGCTAATTTTCAATGGATAATTTCAATTGATAATTTACAATGAAAATTGTGATAGAAAAGAAAAAAAATCAATACAATTTTTTTTGGAAATTTGATACGTCAGCAATGCTGATGAAATCCCTGATGGAAATTCTGTCGATAAATTTAAATAAATTTTAAGCCCGTTAGTTCTCTCTTCTTCCCTTCTTCTTCTTCTTCTTCTTCTTCTTCCTTATCTTTCAAAATAGTAGCATCTCTATCCTAATTAATTAACAAATTCAGTTACCCCCTTCACAAATCTGGCCACCCAACCTGTCGGCATCAACTTACATTTGTTAGTAATGTTAGCTTCGCTCTCTTGGTTCTATTTCTTGTAAACCTTCACTACACCAAGTAAGAAAACCTACCTATTGTTTTTTGTATTAATTGTAATTGGTTTGTATATTTAAATATTCTTTTGTTAATTTTATTGTTTAACTCATATTTTGATGAAAAATAGAATTTGTGGGGAATTAATAATTAGTTATTGGATTGTGAGCTTATTTTTAATAAAAATTTAAATTTGTAATTGATAATGAATTATTGTCTCATATTAGTGTTATTATGATATAAACATGTTATGCTTTCAATCACTATTATCACTTTTGTTGTCTTTGGCACACTTGTTTTCATTCACCTCTTTCCTTTCTTTGTGAAAATTTATGTGTAATTGGTTTTAGTTTTGAACATTAAAATTTATCAAAGAAGATTGTTTATGTCTAATTGGTTTTAGTTTCAAACATTTGTTTTGCTTGTGATTGGAGAATAATCATAAGATTAGAATCGTGACTTGTAAGATTCTAACAATCATTCACTGATGTTTTCCTATTATATATTTTCCAATGATTAACATATTTTCAATTGGTGAAATCCCCCTTCCCTTGTAGATGTCATAAGAACAAGTTCCCCAAGCACTTAAAGAAGCAGGCTTTTGTTTGGATGACAAGGACACCAATATGTGTCACATTAAAAGGTTAGCCTTTCATGATGTTTATGGTTGTCATTACCAATATATCATTTTTTAGATCGATATATCTTTTGGAACTTGTTGTTAATATTTTGTTTTGTATGATTAAGAGGGCTCCATAAAAAAGTAATAATTCATTTCTTTTTTTTCTTTTTACCTTTCATAGTTTTTCTTGGCCAATATTCTAAGGTTTGGGTTGGGTCAAGTTAGGACTACTAGAAAGAATGCAGAAAATAACAATCAATTGGTAAGGTCAAAATAGTTGATTTCTATTTATGGTGAGAGCTAACATGTTGAATATGTTTTTCTTCCATTAGTTGTTAATAATTTATTACTATTGTGTCCATTAGATTTCCAACAAGAGTTAAGTTAACCATGTTTACATTGATCAATTCCAAGATATCTAGTAACCTTTATTGTTAGCTATGTTTGATTAAAAATATTGTTGTTGTCATTGAATTAATTTCGATGGGATGTTTCATTGTGTAATAAAATTGAAATTATATAAGACATTTGTTAGTGCTTTATAATGCATTATATTTATATTTGTTAGATGAACTTTTATGTTTTTTTGGAGATGTGTTTATTGTTTCAATAATTTCACAAGTGTTGTTGTTGGTGGTGTTGTATATTTTGGTTGGTTAGATAATTATAATAATCAAACTTAAAAAAAACACTAGTATAATTTCTGACGGACAAGAACATTTTGTTGGCGATTTCATCGACAATTTCTCCCCTATTTTGTCAGAAATTTGTAGAAGGTTTTGGAATTTTTGATGGAATATGTGACAAAAAATTATATCAAAAATTAATTTCTGATGCACTTGCCAATGAAAAATAGAAGGTAAATTTTGATTTTTTAGCACAAATAATTCATCGACATTTCTATCAGCAATACAGATACTGACAAAAATACCAATGAAATAACAATTCTCAACGAGAACTTGCTAACAACAAGTTTTCATTGAAAATTCTTTAGAATATTCTCTCTTTTAATATACACATAAGCATATTATGAATGATTTTATTATTTCTTTCAAACACTTTGTTCTGTTAAGATTTTTTTAGTCATAGTTAATTGATTTACTATGTTATTTTATTTATAATACTCATTAAATTCATATGATGTGTACTCATCATTTTTATCTATTCTTAAACATTTCAATTTATATTTAATTTTTTTTATCTATTAAGATTTTAAACATCTTAAATTTACTCAACTCTTTCTTACATAAAAGAAAAAAAAATACATGTTGTCATTAATTGAAGGAACACATTTAAATGCACCAAATCAAGAGGCTGAGGTACTCTTAAATTTCATCCAGTTCAAACAACACTTCTTTCATTCCATGTTGTGATTAGATGCTCCGATGTCTAAATGCCAAGTGCCATAATTATTGGAATTAAATTTTTCATAAGCCAGTAACAAGGCTGGTTGTTTAGAATCAAGTTTTTTTTTTTTTTTATGTAAAATTAACCTTTTTGTCTTCGTGCTTGTTTTGATAATAATTTGAAGCACAGTGACCATATTCCTTATAATTGTAACATTGAGCATTCACATTATTATTCCTCCAATTTGAATATCCATCATGATTTTTGCTTCTACTTTCTCTAAAAGTGAAACTTTGATTTCTTGTTCCATAATTTTCTTGATTTTTGAAAGATCTTTCTCTTTGGTAGAAAGATCTACCTCTTTGAAATGGTCCTTTACTGGATTCAGAATTACTCCACATTTAGCTTTTGTTTGTAAAGCTTGTTCTAGTGATCTCCCTTCTTCTTTTCCTTTAATTTTCTACTCATGGGCTTGCAAAGATCTCATCAGTTCTTCTACTGTAAAATATTTCAAAACTTTTGAATTTTTAATTGCTACCATAACATGATCAAATTCTGAGTCCAAAGACCTCAAAATCTTCTTCATCAAATGAATATCATCAATGTTTTCTCAATTCCTTCTCATCCGATGCACCAAAGAAATTACTACTGTAAAGTAATCTAAGATTGTCTCATTATTTTGTTCAGCTTTTCAAAATCTCATTTTAGGGCTTGCAGTCATACCTTTTTTGATCTATCAAATCCACTGTAAATCTTGTTCAAAATTGTTCATGCTTCCTTTGAAGTATTTGCTAGAGCCACAATTTCAAGTGCTGTTTCATCAAGCCTTTGATAGATTGTAAATGGGGCTTTATTATCCTTCTTTCTAGATTCTCATAGAGCCTATCTTTTGTGTTTTTCATCGCTGCCTCTTTTCTTGTCAACTCTGGTTCGTCGTAACCTTCTTCAACCAAATCCCATAATTCCTGTGATCTCAAAAGTGCACGCCTTATACTGCATGCACAATTAATTATAGTTTTGTTTTGTGAGGTGGGAAATATGAATATGAGTATTGTTATTGCTGGAAGCCATGATTACACTTAAGATGTAATACCAATTTTGTTGGAAGAAAACTAGGAAAATAGAGACTCTTACTTGCAAGCTCACACACACAAACTTTCATTCACAAATCACTTACATCTAAATAGACATTTAATAATGTCTTTCACAAATCTCAAACGATTTAAATAAAAATATCAACTTTCAACAATATTAGACTTCCATGCGCCAAACATATACGTGTACGTGTTGGCATACAATGCATAATTAATTTACCAATAGCCCTATGGTTCAACGTTATTCTTAATGCAAACTTGGGCTTATTCTCAAACTTCACATAATCAAGCAAACTTGGGTATATAGGCTTGATTTGTCGATGTATCCAAAATATACAAGATAGGAGAGTGCAATGATGTTAACCAAGGAAATCAAAACTATTTAAGCAGTACATGACCTTTACATTCAATCATGAGATTGAATATTTGCAGTAAACATGGATATTATAGGCCTATCTACATGGAAAAGCAGACATAAACAAACCCTGTTATTGTCCACAAACAGAGTTCTTAGATAGATCAGTTGATCTTAAAGAAGGCTATTGCAGGATCATAGACAATCTGATTAGCATTCACGCCTAAAACAAAATCTGCATGAGCATATTCATCGGTGTATTGTACCACCAGCTTGTCGCCATCATGATCTTTGAGGTTGTCTAGTAGAACTTGTACATCCCTCACATCAGTGATATAGTCCTTCCCTCCATAGCCAAGAAAAAGAGGAAGGTCATTAGGGATGCTGGTCATGTTATACACTGGAGGAGTAGGTTGCCCGTAATGATCCATGTTGTCATTTTCATTACCGTAATCATACATTGCTATCGTTCCCGTCCTAATCACTACATAGAACACAGAACCATAATGTAATGAATAAAGCAAACTTCTAAAGTTCAGCATTTTTCTGTTTAGATTTTGCTCGAATAAGTTATCCCATTTCCTTCCATTCATAAAAAAGAATGTTTGACATAATTTCCTAATTGTTATGCAAAACCATAATGGTTGCTTTTGTTGTTCAAAGATTTTTCTTGATTTTTTTTTCTGAAAAAAGAGTTAGCCAATCAAGAATTTAGAAACACTTACTCTGTGCCAGGTGGATTATGTTCTTGGTTGCTGTTGATTGAGGTACATAATCAAGAAATATTTTTGTCCTAGATGAATTGAGGCAGCAATTCGGGCCTAAAACATGTTGGGTGGTCAATCAGTATTGGTTAACTACTAAACTTTTGTGTGTTCAAGTTTTAATGAACAAGCCTAAATACCAGTTATAGCTGTTAATAAGTCAGAGCAGTCGATCCCAGGCATAATGCAGATATCTTCCAGAAGCTTGTTCACAACCGGCCTGTTCACTAAGAAATCATAATAGTTACTATTTTTTTTAGCAACTTGATGATGATGATGAAGAGGTTCATTTAGCAACTTGATGATGATGATGATGATGATGATGATGAAGAGGTTCATTTAGCAACTTGATGATGATGATGATGATGATGATGATGATGAAGAAGAAGTTCATTTATCAACTTGATGATGATGATGATGAAGAGGTTCATTTAGCAACTTGATGATGATGATGATGAAGAAGAAGAAGAAGAAGAAGAAGTTCATTTATCAACTTGATGATGATGATGATGATGAAGAAGAAGAAGAAGAAGAGTTGCTTTCTCACCCACGAAGAGAAAATTCATGTTGTCCCAACCAGTACAAGTCCTGTGCAATAAGGAGACAGAATGCTAAGTAAAAAGGTAAGGGAATTCTTTGCCTTTAAATTTAAATTTGGAAATTCATTTTTTTGAGCAAGGAAGATCCATTCATTTGGTTTTACCTCAGCTACAAATAAATCGACAAGACCTCTTGCAAACGGTGATGTCAAATGGTTAAGATAAGCTACTGGACAGAGCAAAACAGCCGATCTTAACATGTTCAACAACTTTCCTTGAGAAAAGGCAGCCAAAGCAATCAAAGTTCCCTGAAATGAAGTCAAAGATTGTCTTAGCCTCAGCTATATATATGCAGAACAAAATTCTACAACAATAGATATGAATGTCCCAGGAACCAGAAAAAACAGTGACAGCAACACAGTGCAATATCCACCTGGGAATGCCCAACATAGTGAAGGTTCTGCCCTGTCTGCTCATGCACGTACTGAAATGTAGCAGGAAGATCATAGGCAGCTAACTCATCCCAGGTCCAATCCCAATAAGCCTGCCATGAAACAAGATAAAATGTTCGATTGTTAAAAAAAAAAGATTCAAGGTCACATAATGAAGGAAAATATATAGACTCAAAAGTACCGAATCATAGGGATCGATTGATGCATGGCCCCGGCTAAATCTAGTCCCCCGACCGTTGGAAATCCACACATCATACCCATTATCCGCCAATATGAATGCTAAAGATTCATCGGGAAGACTCATCAGCCACGTTACACCATCCTGCCGTGAATCCGTTAATGTTTTTTTTTCGTTTTCATTTAAATCGCAGCTATAAACATTAGAGATCAATGAAGAATTAGCTAGCTAGCTACTACGTACCACAATTAGCCCATGTTGTAGCAGAACCGGCGGCTTGTCTGCTGCCTGACCGGACAACCCAGAAGGCATTCTCTGAAGGCTAAGAATATAACCATCTTTTGTTGTTACCTGCAATAATCCAAAAACGGGCTCAAGTTTCTAAAGCAAGATGACTCCGAGCTAGTGGCAAGGATTAGCCTCTTGTACCGTATGTTCTTGGCAGGCGTAGCCTAGTGGCTCCACCACCGATTTGCAAATACCATCCTTGGCATTCAGGGATGACACAGATGTGCTATTCTGACTATTGAAGGAATAAACCTTTGTTCCTGCAGCGGCCGCAGCTGCCGATACACAGAATAGGATCCCTAGAATTTGAGTGGCCATTTAAAATTTAGTTGCAAACTACAGCAATTACACTTCTCTGTTTTCAAATTTTACTAAATCTACTTCCTTTTATATACTACCATCATCAATGCATATATTATTAAATGATAAATCTTATAAAATTATACGATATTTTAATGCTTTAACTACAAAAAAAAAAAAAATCACTTGCGTCTGTCACTTCCATGGATGTGTGCTGACAAATAAAGGTTGTTCTTGTACATTTCCATGGATGTGTGCTGACAAATTGAGGACCAGCCATGATTTTGACTAATCACTTTGTACAGCAAGCAATATTGTGAGCACACTTTACAGGGTTTGAATATTCAAATGTTTTTAGAGGGATGACAGAAAAACTAGAATATCATGATGAGTTATATTTTTTATGTGAGTAAACAAATAATATATTATAAATAATTAACTAATAATTTGTTTTAAGCATTGATTAATCCAATAATTATTTCCAAAAACTTGTCGTATTAATATAATTTCTTATAAGCATTACATCGATTGCAAACCTATTACATCTATTTTAGATATTTTGTTGTCTTATGTGTAATGTTGTGATTTTTTAGTGACAAATTCTAAATTTTTGTGGTCATCCCAAAAACTTTTTTTTTTCTCAAATTATCTTTGAAAATCAAATAACATGAAATATTGTATTTTATCAGATTTAGATTGATCACAAAATGGGACCAACTAAATATTGTGTATCCATTATCACTTAATTGTCTTATATGTAATGTTGTGATTTTTTAGTGATAAATTCCAAATATTTTATATTTTTTATTTCTTTTGATCCTTGATATTGACAACTCATTTTTAGTTAATTATTATCTTTTTTACTATATTTACTATCAATGTCTTTTTTAAAACCATATTATTAAACTAATTAAATCTAGTTAAATCAATGTTTCATGTGTTAGATTTTTCTTATTCTTTTAAAAACGTTTTCATCGCCTGAATATTTTTTTTTTCACGCTAAAAATTGCAAAAATAATTATCAATTCTAATCAAGTGCAAAAAGACTCGCTTACTATGGCAGTAACTATTAAACTTTCAAGTAGCATCTTTTTAGGTTGTCCATGTGTGATTTTTTTCATGTCTCAAACCTAGAAATCTATATATAGCCACCACTTGTTAATGAGGAAATAGGCAACACCATCAAGCTCTATTGATGAAAGTAACAAAGTTTGATAAGGTACCGAAACCTTATTTTCTCTACAGATTCGATAACTAGACTACTATAAATTCATTTAAAACTGCAAATATATACTTTGATCCATCATGTATCTTTGAACAAACCTCTAGCCAACATAAAATAATAAAAAATATATATCATATATGTTAGATAATATGTAGATATAAATCTATAATTATTTGGACTATTAAAAACATCATATCTAATAGCTACATCTAAAATTATTGGAAAAATAAAGAAGAAATAAGATGAGAAAAAACAAAGAAGAAATAAAATGAGAGAAAAATGAAGCGTGAAGTGATAATTTCACTAGGCCAACACCTAAGTGTTATTTTCCGGGTTTGAAAACATTATTATTAAATTATAACTAAAAGGGCTCAGTCTTTTACCGTGGACTGCGTCCACAGTAAAAGCTGAGCTATATATATATATATATATATATATATAACTTTGTGCTTTTTTTTTAAGTTGTCGTTTGAATATAATTTCTTATAAGCATTACCTTGATTGCAAACCTATTACATATATTTTAGATATTTTGTTGTCTTATGTGTAATGTTGTGATTTTTTAGTGATAAATTCTAAATTTTTGTGGTCATCCCAAAAGCTTTTTTTTCTTAAATTATCTTTGAAAATCAAATAACATGAAATATTGTATTTTATCAGATTTAGATTGATCACAAAATGGGGCCAACTAAATGTTGTGTATCCACTATTACTTAATTGTCTTATATGTAATGTTGTGATTTTTTAGTGATAAATTCCAAATATTTTTTATTTTTTATTTCTTTTTATCCTTGATATTGACAACTCATTTTTAGTTAATTATTATCTTTTTTCACTATATTTACTATCAATGTCTTTTTTAAAACCATATTATTAAATTAATTAAACTTATTAAATCTAGTTAAATCAATATTTCATGTCTTAGATTTTTCTTGCTCTTTTGAAAACATTATTATCGTCTGAACATCTTATTTTTTTTTCATGCTAAAAATTATAAAAAATAATACTCAATTATAATCAAGTGCAAAAAGACTCGCTTACTATGGTAGTAACTATTAAACTTTCAAGTAGCATCTTTTAGGTTGTCCATGTGTGATTTTTTTCATGTCTCAAACCTAGAAATCTATATATAGCCACCACTTGTTAATGAGGAAACCTCTAGCCAACATAAAATAATGATAAAAAATATATATATCATATATGTTAGATAATATGTAGATATAAATCTATAATTATTTGGACAATTAATAACATCATATCTAATAGCTACATCTAAAATTATTGGAAAAATAAAGAAGAAATAAGATGAGAAAAAACAAAGTAGAAATAAAATGAGAGAAAAATGAAGCGTAAAGTGATAATTTCACTAGGCCAACACCTAAGTGTTATTTGCTGGGTTTGAAAACATTATTATATAAACTAAAAGAGTTGGGGTTTCCCCCCGGCTCCTTCACTTTCATATAAATAGTATAGCAGTTAGCTCTCATTTTCTTTTTCTTTTTTCATCTTATTTTATTATGTCTTTCACTTTTTTCTTTTAATTGAAACTTTCTATGGCCTAATTTCAAGAGATTAAGTTTGAAATTGTGCTAGAGAGATCATATTAAAAGATAAATGAGTGAAATGTAAAATATAGAAAAAATACATGATTAATCCTAAATTTTTATCAATTTTTATTTTGATCTAAAAATTAAATTAATTTTTTTCATTGTTTTTTTAATTTTTGAGTTTAAGAAATGAGAAATAAAGTCACTGAAAAACTGTACAAGAGAGAAAGTTATTAGTTTTCATAATTTTGTGACCAAAATGATCAAGCTTTGTGTAAAAGGATTATATTCAATAAAAGTAGTTTGCTTATGGTGATTTTTAGCCTCTATTTTTCCAAAAACCAAAAAGATCATTGTCCATTTAGATTTTCAAATTTAGTTGATATTTTTTTTAAGTGATTTTAGGGTATTTTGAAAGTGATGGATGGTTCATGGAGGTCCTTATGATATTGTGTTAGTTTTTTTTTCATGTACAAATGATTTTAAAATTGAGTTTGTGGGACCAAAATCTTTGACCCCCAGTATTTTGTTCATCTCAGGTGACCATAAAATGTTATGGTAAGCAATAGGGTGCCTACCACTACAGATAATCTATCGCTTGATATAAAAAAATAAAAAAAAATAAAAGCAGATAATGCATTGTCCACTCCTGCACAAGGAAAAAAAAAACCTAGACGCATGCCTAGATTTATAGTGTGTTTATTTTAGCTTTTGTAATTGAGGTTGTAGTTGGGTACAATCTATTTATACACAAAACTCAATCACAAAGAGCTAATTTTTTTTTATTTTTTATAACTTTTTTAGTGGGTTCTACATCCAAACTTCAACCTCCATCTCTAATACAAACACATATTTTAAAGCCTGAGGGGTGACACAGGATCCTTTCTTTTGTTTTTATTTTGTTTCCATTTAAATAGTGATTTATGCACTCTTTTTTATTGCTTTAATAAGTTGAATTGCCTTTATTTTTTTAAGTAATAATTGATCTTTTTATATTTTCTTTAGTTGCATGATATTTTGAAATGATCAATATTGATTGCTTATGAATCTTTTTCCTCTTATTTTTCATATGAGCTCGTTGTATTTGAATGAAGTATTTATAAAAATAAAAATAATTTATTATTAACAATTAATTATCTACTAAAATAAAATAAAAAAATATTTAAAATAAAAAAACAGTCAATATAAAACATTTTCAAGTGCATCTATTTTTTATTTCTACTATGAAGACTACGTTTCTAGTTTAAAATTTAATAAGTATTAATAACTCTTTTTGAGTTTAACATTCATATATTTCTTAATTTATTTTATAAAGTGTAAACAACTTTTTTTTGTTACTCGGTCAAAAACAAATTATGATAAATAAAAATATATCCAAAAGATAATTATTTCATCATTAATTAAGATCTTCGCCTAATATCTCTTAATTTCTTTTCATGTAGGGTGATGTTTGGCAACTATTAAAACCAATTTATCCACGTGGATATGTATATACAATTGGATTTTGAGTTCGTAAATAAGATTTGGATCCGATAGTACGGTTTTTCTTCTAGTTTTTTAGACGACAAGGGTTAGCCATTAATCACAATCTTAAAGATTCATCCTCTGTTAATTTTTTGCATATACATGTTTAACTTTTTTTTAATAATAAATAAATAAATCTCTTTAAATGTTAATTTCAAGGTTGGAACTAAGAAAATCAAGGAAATGAGCAAACATTCTTAACTATTGATCTTGAATTTAGGTATTCTAGATTAGGTGAGATAAATAAAACAATAAAGAGTTAAGTTATTATTATTCTTATCATACTTATTTAAATTAAATTCAATGATTTAAATTTGATAAATATAACATTCATATTATTAAAGAATTGTTGTCCAAAAATTCACAAGTAAAAATTAGACAAGTAAGAAAAATATATTTAATTTATAATCATGCAAAATTAATTCGTTTGTTTGCAGGAAAGTTGTTTCCTTTTGTAAAGTGAATTCTGGAAAAAATAAATTCCTAAAAAGTGAATTCTGAGAAAGTATTTTCCGATGTTTGGCAGTGTTATGGAAAATGAACTGGAAAACACTTTCCAGTATTTGTTAGTGTTATGGAAAATGAACTGGAAAATAATTTATTAATGAATTAATTTTTTTTTCAAGTTTATCTAATATATATAAAATATTTAATATAAAATATTTAATCACTTACAATAAAATGTTTCTTTTGCCTCTTTTGTCATAACCTAATTTTTAAATAAATAATACAAAATGAATGGATAAAAATATATTTGAGAATGGGGTTTAAAACAACACAAATTCAGAGTTTATGGATGAAATTATCAGATTTGAGAGTAAATTGGTGAAGAATTATGGATGAAATTATCAAATTTGAGAGTAAATTGGTGAAGAATTAATAAATTTGAAAATTTAGTTAAAATCTGGATTAGTTTATTTAATGAAATTAGAAGAATTAATAAGTTTGCAGACTTTAATTAAACTTTGATTTAATTAATTAAATAAATTCAGGGACTTAATTGAAATTAATCCAAGTATAAAATTAAAAATTTAATTGATTAAGGGACCTAATTGATACATTTCAAAACGCCAGGGACCAAACTATAATTTGTCATTTTTCTTGCCAAATGACGTCGTTTTGGGTCCTACTGTTCACCATCTGTTGGCTGAAGACCGATTCAACAGGGGAGAAAAATCCGGCAGATTCAACAAGGAAAATCCAGCAACTCAAGGCCACTACACCACGGCTCTTGCCCTCGATCTCGTTCGTGGATTACATAAGAGTCCTGCAAAGAAAAACAGAACCCAAAAACAGAGTAAATCACAGAAAAGAAAAACAGAGAAATAAACCCAGAAAAGGGAACACCAAACAAACCAAAAACGAGAGAGAAGGCCATGAACCAGTGGGGAGAACACTGGGAAACAAAAAGGAAAACCCAGCATAAAACGGGAACCCAGAAAAAACCCAGGACAGGAGGCAGCAACAAGAAGGCAAAAAAAAACCAGGGGGTCAGCAACATAAGGGGATAGAAGGGAACAACAGAGAGCATACAAAGGAACCGAAAACAAGAGGAAGAAACAGAACCCCAATTGAAAAGCACAGACCGAAAGCTTTCTTCCAAAACACATCTCAAAGAAAAACAGGAGGACTGGAAATAGGGAACACTAAAAAACCAGAGAAGAAAATAGTTGATTTTTGCCATTATAATCACAACAAATTTAAAAAAAAAAAAAGGATGAAAACATAAGATAAATAAAGATATTTGAGAAAAAAAAATTACCTGGAAGATGAGAGATGCTTGCAATTGATCTGCGTAAATTATTTGTTAGGGGAGAAAGACAAGCTTTAAGGGATTTTTTTTTTGGGATAGGAGACACTTTTTGTTAATAAAAAAAAAAGTGTTTTCCTTAAAATGAAGAAAGAAAAACACTTTCCTGCCATATAGCTTCATTTTTTTCATTGAATGGAATTGAGTTTCCTTTGACCACTTTTCCTTATGCTTGCCAAACATGGAAAAGTGGAGAAAATGGTTTTCAGGAAAATAAATTCCTGGAAACAAACAAGGCATAAGTTCATTGTAATAAACATCCAATCATAACATAAAACTAGTGTGTGCGCGCATGTGTGTGTGTGTGTGTGTGTATTAAATCATATATAAAATTGAAATCAACTCCTATTGTGCATATTGAAGTATATTTTCAAATAATACTTAAAGTAAAAAGTATTTATTTGTTAAAGTTCTTAGAATTTGATCAAACTGGATTTTTTTGTTATTTTGAAGCATGAATTATTTGTTCTTAAAATTTTATTGATATTTACTTGATGTAAAATAACTTATCTCATTAAGCTTCTAAGGATTCTAATTGTTAAAATAATTAAAATTAAACAAAAAAAATAAGGATATAATTCTCAATGATTTGTTTATTATGAGTACTTAGTTTTTACTTAAATACAAAATATATATATATATATATATATATATATATTAAACTAAAAATATTATTCTACCCTTAATAAATAAGATTATATAAATATTATTTAACACTAATAACTCCTTTTTATTTAGGTGAATCCAACAAATTCCAATGAATAATACTCAAAATCACTCTACAATAATTGAATTTATGCTCTAGAGTAGAAAGAATGAGAAGAAGTCCAAGAACAATACAAAGAGAAAAGTGTTCAAGAAATTTTTTGAATTACCTTGTCACCCCTCCAAAACATCTATTTATAGGATTTGAGAATCAAAATGTTAATTACTTATAATCCATGAGTGTTTATTAATTACAATAAATATTCAGAATTCATGAATTAATTACTTATAATTTATGAACGTCCATAATTCATGAAAGAACTCATAAATGTTTATAGTTCATGAATTATTTATAATAACATTTATTCTTATCAAATAATTAATGTATTACTTCATGTATTAGGACATATTTAAAAAATTAAAAAAAATTACTAAGCAAATTAATAAAGATTTAATAGCAAATATTTTCTTTAACCAAACTCAAGCATAAACGTATGAACCCACAAGCTCATTGTCTAATCCATTGTGTTATTTTAAGTTTGAATTTTTTGTTATCCAAAAAACAAAAGAAAAAATAAAGAAACCAAACTGAACAAATTTAAATTCTGATGACACAGAGAAAAAGGCAACAATATAATGAAATGACAAATCCACCCCCGCCCCACTTTTCTTGTTTTTTCTCTCTATGAGCAGAGAAATTCTTACTGAAGTCTAAAGAAGGCTATGAGAGGATCATACACATCCTGCTTAGCATTTGCAGACATAACATAATCTGCATGGGCATGGTCAACTCTGTACTGCTTTACAAGCTTATCCCCTTCATGATCTTTCAGACTATCGAGCAAGAGTTGCACGTCATTAATATCAGAAAGAGCATCTGCTCCTCCATAGCTGAGGAAGAGAGGGAGGTCATTTGGAATGCTTGTCATATTGTTCACTGGAGGACTTGTCTGCCCGTAGTGTTCTCTGTTCTTCTCGTCGTCGTCGTCGTCGTCGTCGTCGTCGTCGTCGTAATCGTACATTGCTATGGTTCCTGCTCTGATCACTGCCCGCAACTTAAAAATTAATTCCAAACTTGTTTTCAACAAAAACAGAAGAACAAAGTGACCAGCTAGCTCGAAAGCACTTACTCTGAGAGATATGGATCATGTTCTTTGTTGCTGTTGATTGAGGCTCGTGGCTGAGAAACACGTCCACTATGGAAGAATTCAGGCAGCAATTCTGGCCTGAACAAATGGTAATAGCATACGGTAACAAGTCGGGAATAGAAATTCAACTGTTTAAAGTCCTAGAGATAGATAATTAGCAAAAAAGAAAAGAAAAAAAAAGTAATACCTGTGAAAGAAGTAATACCTGGCCGCAACTGTAATTGGTTCCCCGAGTGTTGGCAATCCCTACATCAAAGCCATTATCAGCCAAGAGAAATGCCAAAGATTGATCTGGAGGTAACAGCAGCCAGGTAATTCCATCCTGCCGTAACACCATTGTTTCTTACAAGCGCGTGCGCGCACACATATATATAATGAATACCAAGCTGGGATTCTCTGCAAGCTGAGAATACAGCCATCTTCTGTTGTCACCTGAAACCCAAAGGAATTTTACACACTATAAATCATCACTTCAAGTCTTCAACTGATTGCCACATTTACAAAATGAAGAGTGTAAAATACAAACAGATTACCGGGTGTTCTTCGCAGATATAATCTTGTGGCTCAATCATTGAAGCACAAACGCCATCACCGACTGATGGGGCCAATGCAGCAGCCATGCCATCTTGACTTTTGTCTGAAAACAACTTTGTTCTCCTGCTGCCAACTGCCAACCCACAGAAAAGTGTCAGCGTACGTAAGTACAAAGGCTAAACTGTTGGCCATGTTCCTATGATATGTTTTCTTTCATATGACTGCATCCTGTTACCAGTATCCTTACAGGGTGTATATCTGGTATCCATTTATCAATTCAAATTTGCCAGAAATCATAACAGTTCAGTTAAAGTCAGGTGCCATTAGCAGCCCACCAGAACTGCTGGCTAGCGTGTTTGGCAGTGTGGTAGCGGTTGCTTTTCAAATAGCTTTTCGTGCCGAAATACATGCAAATGATGTTTTTTCATTTTTTAAAAATCATTTTTGATATCAGCACATCAAAACGATCCAAAAAGTACAACCGTAACTCAATTTTAGCAAAAAAAAAAAAAAAATTAAATTTTGTCAAAACGCCGGTTTGGCAGCAATGCCAAACGGGCTAGAGTCCCACCCCTCTGGAATTCTCTATGGCCAAGAATAAATCCATCTTTTGTTGTTGCCTACAACCAATCGAAATTCCGTCAGTTAAAAAAAAAAAAAAAAAAAACCTAGGATAAACATCTGAACGTCTAGACTGAATAGTAACAGAAGACAGCAGTGCTGCATGTTCTTCACAAGCATAACCATATGTCTCCACCAGTGTTTTTGCAAATACCAATTCAGACACACTGCCCTGACCTGTCAATGAAAATAATTGTATTTGCATTCCATATACCGACTGGCAGAAAAGAAGTAGAACTATTGAGGTAATAGCATTTGTTATTTTTTCACTCGTTTCCGTTCCTGCTCTAAGTACCTTACATTCCAATCAAATTATAGAAAATCCTCCAAAACATTATTATATTCAACAGGTTGCATAAGGAAATCTGATAGGGTGGTCTGATATCCTGTCACAAATTCAGACAACAGCACAAGCATCATATTACATCACATCCGAAAGTTTCACATTGCAACAAGAACTTCCAAATGCCTTTTCATTGACCCTGCCATGGTGAAAAATAGGCAAAAATCAGTTTTCTAGGATGGTGATAATATGTAACAGCTGTTTCTGACATCATTAGAAACAAGGTGTGGTTATGGCAGTTGCATGGAAACCTGAGGCCAGCTATTTACCTCCATAAATAGAAAGCAAAGTTATTCGAATAATTCCAGGTCTAACATTCACTCCAGAGGGAAAAATCAACCATGTCATAGTCTGAACATTGTTGTCTTCCAGATCAACTGATCACATTTCGAATGCAGCCAATGACGGATATCAATGTTCTTGATGATTCAGAACAATTCAGAACACTCGTAGAACTAGAGCCACTTTATTCTTATTTTTTATTTTTTTGAGTAAAAGACACATGATTATACGAACCAAATCAGATCTGAATTTGACCTTAAAATATTTCCTAACTAATTTGCGAGATCAAGCACATCTCTCAAGTTGCACATCGGATCGAGATTTATAAGAAGATACTAAACACATAGAAATATATTGTGATAAATTTTCAAGTTATATAGAGTTTAAGAACATAATATTTTAGATAGTCAAAGTTACTAAACCAATTTTGTCAAATCTATCAAACTAGATCTTCATGTGCTATTGTAACATATTTAAAATTACAAATGGAATTTTGCTGCGATTTAAATTTGGCTGAAAACTAGACATCTCAAGTTTTCCAACTATATATAGAAGGCCTAGTAATTCATCCAGACAAGAGAAAATAACGCGTTTGAAGTTATGACTAAAATCTGTCAAAAATATGCGAAAATTGAATATTCAAGCTACATGAAAGAATTATAGCATGCAAATTTTGTTTTTATTACCCTATTTTATTTATTTATTTAATGTTGAATAATTATTTTTTATTTAGATTTGTTCTGATCCATTAAACATTATTCAAGAGTTTATTTTATTATTAAACTTATATTACTTGATTATTATTTTAGGCTCGTTAGCTTGCAATCAAAAAAAGTTCATTATGGTTAATTAAAAGAGACTGTATTATGTTTTTTTTGAACTGGAAATTTTAGTAGCAAATTAAAGAATAAACATGAGTTTTTTTTTTTTTTTTGACAAAGCAACCTTTCTTTGCGAATACAAAGATCTTACACTAACTTATCAAAAATTAACTAACTTATCAAAAATTAACTAATTTCATGATATCATTCACTTAGAATTTTTAAATACAAGATTATTTTTAGGTCCAAATCTTTTTTCAATACCTCTAATTCTAAGGTACAAGATTATCTCTAAGTCAAGACTATCAAACTTGATTTTCAACTTTTAAAATTATTATCTACTTTTTAATTGATTAACCACATGATTAAGAGATTCAAATCACATGCAAAGAATGAACCAATGTCAGTACTCAGTAGATGGTAAATAGAAGCAGAAATCAAATAAGGAAAGAGATGCAAGATAACTCGGCATTCAACAAGTGCCGTGATGATCGAAAAGCATATCATAGAAGAAGGCTTACCATAGATACTAATCAGAAAAATTAGAATATTTTGTTAGCATAATATCTCTTATGCTTGTACTGTCTGAATCAACAGTATTAAGGGGGTAAGGGTACCTGAGAAGATAATAGCAAACAGAAGCAAAATGACAAACAATTTGTTCATTACTTGCCCGAAATACTAGAACAAAGAACAATTTTAAATGTTAAATGAGTATCTAACTCTATCAATTCTTTTATATCGGGATATATATGCTAAAGAAGTATAGTAAATGCCATCACAGTAACAAGACTGATGAAGTTCCCCGGGATTATGTATTACAGGGCCATCTTTTCAGATGTTTTAACAGCATTTTCAGGTGCTATGGACCTTGGTGATCTTTTTTTGAGAAATTGGAATTGCCATCCTCTAGGTTTTATTCGTCCTAGCAGTTGCCATCTTCTAGGTTTTATCTGCCCTGACAATTTCATCTGCTCCTTCCTGAACTTCTTATTTGCATGCCATCTTCCACCTCGCCAACCAAAACCGTACCTGCAATTCAGCAAAGAGGGTAAAGATACGATTAAGAAATTCAAATTAAGTTCTTCAGTTGAAGACTAAATGTGAAATGCTCAGAATATCACATGACAGGCATGGCTTAAGAAAGTAGCTATTCCGATATCCAACTGTTATTATTCTCAACAGCATGTAAAACCATCATCGATTCTACATACAATGATAAAACACAGGCCATGAAGGATATCCAACTGTTATTATTCTCAACAGCACATAAAACCATTGTCAAGTCTACATGCAATGATAAAACACAGGCCATGAAGGAAGAATCTTCATTGCGAGCAATAAATCCATATGTTATGTCCAATCCTTATCAATTATGTCAATACATCCATTCTCGTTTTACCTAACACCCAGATTCTTAAGACTTTGCTCATTACTACTAATCCTTTCTACTACAATAACATTCCACAACTGTTTCCATTTGTCTCATTGCAAATAGAAACAGTGCTCCATAACTTTCCCTTCTTATTTCTCCCAGCCCTTGTTTAGTGCTGCTCCTAACTGAGGAACCTTTGCCCACTTTAATAGCTTTGGCTAGCCATCTCACTATCCTTATTATTTGCCACATTCATTATGAACGAATTTTGTCAACACTGTAAACTTTATAACTTATAGCTTGTTTTTTCTTACTCCATCTAATTTGACCAGAACATCCTGTGTTCCTGGTATCCTTGATTTTTTAGAATCTAGCATTCTCGTAATTGTACAGAGGAAGAATTGATCAAATATTCACTTCAAATATGTAACGCTCAATGATATTAGAGAGCTTCAACAAGCCACCCAGCCCTGGCATTAGTAATCTCTGACAGGGCCAATAAAAAAGCCAATATACATTTATTTTATAATTAATACTGCTAGTTAAAATTTTAAAACAATAAAAAAAAAATGAGGATGAGACGCTGATAGCTTAAAAAAAGAACAAATAAGGAAGTTTTATTAAACAAAAACTGAAATCAATAAACTTCAATATAGTTTAAAATGGTAAATATGCAAACATCAATAATGTTAACATGTCACATGCAAAATGGAAAGTGTTTTTCCAATCTTAAGCATGGGAAACACTTCCCTCCATCAAAGCCTTATGTTTTTCATTGACTGGAAAACACTATTTTGATGTAGTTTCTACCAAGTCACCACACACTAGAAAGTATGGAAAGTGTTACCAGAAAAAACAAGGTGCAAGTTTGTTTTTGTCAGAACCCAACTATAACAGCCACAACTTATCCAAGTCCAAGATAATATTATGATGTTCCCGGTGTTAATTTCTCCAGGAGGAGGGAAAGCTATAGCATTTAGTGGATTTAGCCAGATGTAGATAATGACAGTGCAGTACATATGATTATTGCTTAAAGTACTGGATTTCATTTTTGCATGTTTTTGCCCCGAAAGTACAATGCTATTCCAATCAAGTATGAAGAAGATTCAAACCAATTAGCAAGCTCCCAGTCTCATTTGGAATGCATGAAAGCACCTGACCTTACAGAATTCAAATTGCTTCAGTTAATGACTTGGGTGTACATGAGATATTTTCTCATATGTAATTTCCTTAGTAACCCTCGACCAACTTTCCATCATCCTTCCCCAGCTGAGGAGCATGTATTATCATTGTGTGCATCTTTTCAAAATATGAAGCTTGGCTAAGCAAGTGACCAAATGACAAGGTGATTAAATCAATTTGGAGCAGGGAATGTTGTGTATAACTCTAAACTTGTGAGAAAACAGAAACAAGAACACAATAAACAAAGGAAAAGCAGTTAGGAACAAACCCAATGACAAATGCTGTCCCTGCCGTAGCAATGCAGGCAGCAACACTGGAATGTCCTGGATCAACAAGCTTTTTAAATTCTGCATGTTCAAGATGATAGTTTTTCTTCATCTGCCATGTAAGAAAAAAAGGAAAAAGAAATTATACTATTAGAAAACAATTCAACACCAAAGGCATCGGAAAGGACCATGTGAAGGGAGGTTGAAAACATGCAGGGTAGAAAAAGGATTATGTAAATGAAACCATATAACTGTCTGTCCTAGCTTTAAAAAACTAAAACTTTGGGAGCAAACAAAGAGGCTGGCACAGAAGGTTTCCTGCATATCACAAGTGATCATGTACATTTACTTGGAATCAGACATGATACAAGATGAGAGAAGATGAATCAAGATGGTACTCTCATCTTATAAGCCAGTTCTAATCTTATAGAAGATAAGAAATTCACAAAATTCAAGAAGGTGTCACTGAATAGTAGGAATTAAGACATCATTGAGCAGATCTATGTTGGATTTCAAATGCCTCTCAATAGCAGGAATTAAGACTCATTGAGTTGATCTAAGTTGGGTTTACCAGTCATGATTACAAGATATTCTTCTGTGGAATCAGTATACATTTTGTTAGGAAAGAAGAAAAAACATAAGCATCGGCAACTATTTATTATCTAACATTATGTAACAGAGACTCACAGCATTTTCAATTCCTTCAAGCCTTTGATCAACTTTTGAATCACGGAGATGGCGTAAAGAATACCCTGCACATTATGAGTACTAATAAGATACTCTGGAGTAATGAAGAAAAAAATATTCAGCACCCATAAATTGGAAACAAACACTTATCTTGACACAAAAATAAAAATGCACTGAGCAAAATGTGTTGATCATGATTGATATATACGAGCAAACATTTCTTTCTTTTGTTATGGAAATAGCCATAACTATATAGATTAATTGCATAACCCTGCAACATAATTTATTCAATTTTCTATACGATGCCCATCACTAACTATTCAAAAAAAAAAACTTATTGGAATATTTAGCCACATTGATCAATGGATGGAGGATGGACCATGAAAATCAGTTCATAAACTTAAACGAAGTTGTGCAACTCTTGGAAGAGGAGGATGTTCCCAAATGAATTTGGTACATAAATAAGGTTTTCTTTTATTGAGGCTGTCATTTGCTAATGAAATTTTGCCCATTGTAATAGCAAAATCCATTAGAATTCATTCTTTAGATTTTCTCAAACTAAACACACTAAATTGAAGTTACGATTTTTAGCCGTATGGGACTCATTCTGGTTTTCACACTGATGCATCAAACTCCCATTTAAAACACTGGTAACTTGATAGAAAATTGAAAACCCTAAAAAATCGCTTCAGACGAAACATAAAGCCCGCAAAGCACTAAAGAAAGGGAAAAACAAAGATATTAAACATAAATTATTTAAGAACAAAAAACTCACCAGCCAAGCTGTAGCAAACTGATGCTACAGAAGTTCCAATAGTAAATACCACCTTATGCCTCTCAAATATATCCTAACACATAGAAGAAACACATATAAGATACAAGCAGGCTAAAAATTGTACAAGACCGTTCTAAATCCAAACAAAAAGAAGGTACTTTAAAACTAACTCAAGGAACCCATCAAAACCAAGCAACGAACAAGAGAACAAAAAGAAAAAAAAAAAAAACCCATTACAGATACGAGATGCCCATTCAATTGAATTTAGTTTAGTTTCAAGTATACAAAGAACATAGTAATGACTGGAAAAAAAAAAAAAGATAAATAAAAGTACCATGGTAGAGAAATAGGTATCCTGAATAGCAGTCCATGAATTAAGAGCTTTCCTCTTCAATTGGGAACCGAAAAGTGAGCTCCCTCTACTTCTCAATTGCTGCATCCTGCATGACTCGCTTCACGTCGGAAGCCAAAGTGGAAGTTCCTGCCTGCTTTTTTTTCTTGCCTTCTTCCTTTTCTTGTATTTTCGAGGTGTCCACGAACTTGTCAAATAAGTTAAGTTGGGGGTGAATGAAGAGTCAGCTATTGTTTGTATTTTTTTACTTACACAGTTACTGAGTTACACCCCATTGATTGCGCTAAAGTAATTTATTCTTTTATATAGTGGTTTTTTTAAAAAGTAAATTTTAAATTATTGTTTTGATATTTAGTAATGTCATTAAAAGTAAATTGAAAAATATTTTTTAATATTTGGTTATATTATAAAAAAAATTTTATTAATGTTTTATTTTTAAAAAAAATTATTAAAATAATAAGGAGCAAATTTTACAAATTAAAAGGTTGAATGAAAATGGAATTAAAAAAAAATCTAATTTTATAAATTATCTCAAATAAAATAAATAATAATTAAAATAATAGAGATCAAATCTAACTAATAAAAAAAGTGAAAGATGATGAAATTAAAATAATAATAATAATTTCAATTTCATAAATTATTTTAAATAAAATAAGTAAACAATAAAATAAATGAGAACCAAATTTGATAGATAAAAAAATTCAATTAAAAAAATGATAAGATAAAAGTAAATAGCAATCATAAAAATAAGGATCAAAGGTAATATAAAAATCAAATTAAATCAAATTTTAAGGAATGAATTTGAAAAAAAAAAAAAAACTAAGATTTAAATAGAATATATAGCAATCAAAAGTTTGAGAACCAAATTTGACATAATCAATAAATAATATGATATTTTTTAAATTTTTTTTAACTTCTGAAAGTGTTTTCTGTCCAAAATAAAAGAAAAACACTTTCCTATAAATCAAGCCAAATTTTTTCTTAACAGGAAAGTGTTTTTCGTTGACCGACTTTTCTAATAATAAACAAATATAGAAAAGTTTGAAATCTGGTTTCCCGGAAACCACTTTTTAGAAAAAAAATGCACCCTTAATAAAATTCATTAATTAAAGAATTATATATTTAATTTCTATGTTTTAAAATTATTATTAATTAAAGAAAAAAACTAAGAGGTTGGTATTAACATTATTTAATTAGAGAGTAATTACTATGGACTAGACTAGTGCCTTATTCGTTTCTTCTTTTGGGTGCCCACTAGGGGTGTTCAAAAAAATCGAATAACCGAAAAAACCGAGAAAACCGATGAAAAAATAACCAAGAAAACTAAACCGAGATGAAAAACCGATTAAACCGATTACTAAAACAAAAAATCTTTCCAGTTCGGTTCGGTTCCGGTTTCACCACCAAAACCGGTGAACCGAACCGGCTACCCATAAAAATAAAGCAGAAAGGCAGAACGCCCTAGTATAAATACTAACTAAATGATATTACAATTCACTTTTGCAGCTGCCGCCCACACCAAACCAGCCTTTTTTCTTTTCCCTTCAATTTTCATCTTCCCTGCCTCTTGCTGTTGCATGTGTCTCTTGAGTGACTTCACCAAAGACTTCACCAAAAGCAAAAGCAAACTCTCGATCAGTGAGCCATGGAGTTGATGCTTGCCTTCTGAAGCAAATGCCCTAGCCCCATCCAAAAGGCTCTTTCTTCGGGCTTCTTTAGCTAGTTCTACCATAATAGGATTGGTCCACCGGATTGCCCATGCCAGCTCTTCCGTGTGCTTGTGCCAGCGGAGCTTTCCCATGATCGGCAGCACAGGAGAATACATGCCAAGGTGCTTAATTAATGCGCAAAACAACTCCTTCTAGCTTCTTCCCCCTCGCCAACGAGTCTATGGAAACGGGGAGGGTATTTCCATGCCATCGATGCCAATAAAGTCATGCTAAATCTTCCCAAACCGTGAATCAATTTTAAATCAAAAACCAAAAAAACCCATGAGATTAGGTTTTCCGGTTTTTTCCTTAAAAAACCGAATTTAACCGAACTGGACCGGTTCGGTTTGAACCGGTTTTCGGTCCGATTCGGTTTATTTTTTGCAACAATACTGTAATTCGGTTCGATTGGTTTTTTGAGTCTAAACCGAACCGAACCGAACCGTGAACACCCCTAGTGCCCACTAGTTGCATTGTCTCCGTGTTGTTGCGGGCATTGTCTCCGTGTTGTTGCGGGTATATAAAGTAAATGTGTTAGATAATATTATAATTACAATTCAAAATTGAATAAATAAAAGCATTTAAAGGTGTGATGAAATCATTGTTATATGAAGCTAAAACAACTATGTAAGTCAAGAAAAGTCAAGTAAATATAAGCCGAATCTAGTTTGTTGAAGAGCTTTATATTGTACAAAAATTGCAAGAGCAAAAAACTATGTAATTGGAGGGACCGGTTGATTAATTGATCATTTTTAAAAAAGTAGAGCATATGTATTGTTCTATAGCAAAAAAAAACATCATAAAAGCTATGTATTATATTAATGAATAAAACAACGATGCCATCTCAATGTTAAAAAGCAATAATACATTGCAAGAAAGCCAAACAATATGTTGTTACACCAACCAAAGGGCATTCAAAAGTCACTGGGAAGTAGGTTATAAAGTTGTTGCATATATAAAAAATATGTGCAGTCCTATTGATGGAGAAACCTTACAAATGAAAACAAAATCAACGAATTGGGTTATAAGTCAACCTATTGGGTTGAGTTAAGTTTTAAAATAGTAGCTTTCCAGATATAGTGTTTTCAATTTAGTCACTAACTAGGGTCATGAGTTTGAAAAATTAACACGACAAACATCATTTTATTTCTTGATTACATCTTTCGAAGTTATTCATTTTAAAAAATAAATTTTGTTATTATCTTCGGTTTTCTTTTCAATCAAGTTATCCATATCTTATGATCAAGGTAGGAGGTTTGTCTTGATGGTCTAAGGTTTTTTTAGGTTGTTTTTTTTATCCTTTTTTAGTTTGTCCTTCAAATTTGATTCTTTTTAGAATTAGACTTCGTCTTTTTTCATATTTTGTTGTTTATTGGATTATCTCGTTCGCATGATCCTACTCGTAATTTTTGGCGAACTCACCTCATTTTGTTGGTGCTTTGTTTTTTAAGATTTTTTTTTCAATTTCATCCATCTACATTTTAGTTCTTGTAGATTGACATTCATTAGCTTTTTCAATTCTCTTTCTATGATGTCAAGTTGTGGATTTTTTTTTTCATTCTTTTAAACTTCCAGTGCTTAAGCATTATCTTTTTACGTAGCAAAAAATCAGTTCAGGGCATAGCAAAATGCGCGGTAACTATCTAGTGACTGCTATAAGAAATCATTTAGTACAAAGCTACCAATCTCTACAATGTAAAGTTGTAAATGATTATACTAAATTGATTTCAACACTTGGAAACTTGGTTTGCCCACATCAGAATAAAGCAACGCAATTTGAAACAATTCTGCACACCACTAAGCATTTTGGGTCATATATAGTTTTTGAATGAGAAAGTCATTGCTTGAGAAAAAAAGATCAACTTAGGCCATGTTTGTTTCCCGGAAAGTAGTTTCTGGGAAACCATTTTCCAAACTTTCCTGTGTTTGTTTGTTATTGGAAAAGTTGGTCAACAGAAAACATTTTCCGGTCAACGGAAAATACTTTCCAGTCAATTTCAGTCAAAAAAAAATTTGACTTGGTTTTCAGGAAAGTGTTTTCCCTTTAGCTATGTTTGTTTTCCGGAAAGTGGTTTTCGGGAAATCACTTTCCAAACTTTCTTGTGTTTGTTTGCCAGTAGGAAAGTTGGTCAATGGAAAACACTTCCAGTAAAAGGAAAATTTGGTTTGGTTTTCAGGAAAGTGTTTTCCTGAAAAATTTGGGGGGCAAACACTTTCCGGAAGTTGTGAAAAATTTAGAAATGTCATTATTTGCTGATTATATCAAATTTGATCCTCAAACTTTTGATTGCTACATATATTTTGTTTTGAATATTTATTTTTCAATTTCATCTCTTAAAATTTTATTTTATATTAACTTTAGTCCTTATTTTTATAATTGCTATTTGCTTTTTCCTTATCATATTTTTATTGAAATTTTTTATCTATCAAATTTGGTCCTCATTCTTTTGATTGTTACTTATTTTATTTGAAATAATTTATGAAATGTTGATTATTATTATTATTTTAATTTTCTTCATCTTTTATTTTTTAAAAAAAAAATTAGATTTAATCTCTATTATTTTGATTATTATTTATTTTATTTGAGATAATTTATGAAATTATATTTTTTTTTTCAATTTCATTCTCATTTAACTTTTTAATTTGTAAGATTTGTTCCTCATTATTTTAATAAACTTGAAAAGAATAAAATATTAATAAGTTATTTTCTAGCTTATTTTCCATGACATAACCAAATACTGGAAAGTGTTTTCCAACTCATTTTTCATTACACTACCAAACATCGAAAAATACTTTCTCGGAATTCCCTTTCCCCTGAATTTACTTTCCAAAAGGAAACTTACTTTCCAGTAAACAAATGGAGCCTTAGTAAGATCACCTTTTGTTTCTTTCTAAGGCCCTTTGAACCCAAAGAGTATTGAACAGTTAATTATTCACTGCTATTTTTTTCTTTGTTAGTGCAAGGAAAATAGATATATAGACTGAAAATCACATCTGATACGAACAAAAAAGGTAATATTCACACGTGTCCAGTAATATTTGATCCATGTTAACTTGTCATTGATGTTATCAACTCAGTCCCTTTACCAAAAAATTTCATACATCATCTTCTTTTTATTTTTAAGTAAAAAGTACAAATTTATGATTGAAGTCCCTTCCTAAAAATATAGCAAAAACCAAACAATTTCCATGTTATGCAATATGCTATTTTATATTAAATATTATACTTACATTGTATAAAGTTATTCTGGGTAGTATAGTTTACCTTGTCTTCTATATGTATTCCTATTCATATATAAAGAGAAAGGATGGCTGCCACCTTAGGTTAAGCCTGCTATTTTTACACAAAACTATATTCTATTATCTTCTTCAATTTGATATTAGAGTCTTTATCCTACCAGATTTTTTTTTCCATGAGCAAAGGATTCTATCTACCAGCAAATTCCTACTACTGGTTTCGGTCTTCTTATCAGTTCTTATTCTCTTGGTTCTTTTGTTTTGGTAGTGTCGTTGCCCATACTCGGTTTGTCAATATCATCCAACCCTTTTCCTCCTTGTTATCTGATGCTACGATCTTTGTTCCCATTTCTTTCATGTTTATGTCTTCTACGTTAATAGTCTCTAATCCATTAGCAACCATCATTCCTCTCTTTAATACACAACAAGTGATTTATCTCATGCTCACCAACACGAACTATCTTTATTGATGGATGTAAATGAAAAAATATCCAATTGGTTAGGGTATTTTTTTTCATTTATTGATTGCTTATTTCCATGTCTTTCTCTCCACATCATGACAATTGTTGATTATGTTGTCCCTATCACCTTAGGTTCAATTATTAATCAAGATTTTCTCTCATTGAAAAAACAATATCAACTCATCCTCGGTGTTCTCCTCTCTTCTCTTTCCACAAATGTCCTCCATTTTGTGGTTAATTGTCTGACTTCTACTAATATTTGGAGCACACTCAAACACGCCATTGCTTCTTCATCTAATTCTTAGATTATGCAATTACATGGCTTCTTTCAAGATCTTCATCAAGGTAATGACATTGTCACCATTTATTTGCAAAAATACAAGGGTTTATTTGATGAATTAGCAACAACAAGCCAATCCATCTCACTTGTTGATTTTAATGTATATATTTTTTGAGGCCTTCATAATAAATTCCATGATTCAGTCACAAGTCTATTGACAAAGGTTGAGCATTTTCTTTATTCTAAGTTTTATAATCCCCTTCTTACCCATAAGTTTTACACAAAAGCTCTCTTTAATCCATTCCTATTGCTGCATCATTATTGCCTACTCTTTTGCAACCTCTATTTACTTTAGTTGTTTGGTGTGGGTTTTCTGGTTTTAATGGAAATGTCTCCTCTCACAATTAAGGCACAAGAGATCGTGGTTGCTGGAGGAATACCCGTAACTCCTTCCCTGTTTTTGATGGTTAGAATTATTGTGGCAATAATGTTGGTTATTGACAGCAGAACAATGGCTATAAAGGAAATGAGCACCAATAGAACAACCAAAATTCTTCACTGAGTCAGTGGCCTCTTACACGTCAGGTTAGGTGTCAACTATGCAACATTTTTTATCACTCAGCATAATAGTGTTCACAATTATTGACCCACAAAAATTAAGTCTCTTCCAACTTCTCTTGCACTGATGCTTTGGCAACCAACTCCATCATTTACAAATCAACATGTTACTCTGGACATTACAAGTATTACAAGTGCATAACCCTATCCTGGTAATGATTAGTGGCATATTGGTGATGGTAAGAGACTTGTCATATCCAATACAGCTCACACTATTTTACATGCTCCAAAACATATATTTATTTTGTCTAATGTCTTACATATGCCTTAGATTAAAAAAACCACTCCTATTTTTTCATCGTGAAAACTGTCTTTTTAAAATTCACTTTTCTATTTTTTATGTCAATGATCTCATGACCAAGAAAGTTCTTCTTTCCAGTCAGAGTAAAGATGACATTTATGTCCTCTCAGAGTCCTCCATAACTTTTATGCCTCAAGCTTTTTAATCTGCTAGCGTGTCTACCTCTGCTAATACCTAGCATCGTCGACTTGGTCATCCTAGTTCACGTGTTTTAATTATCTTGGCGTCAAATAAAATAGCTATTTATAATTCTAATCATTTCAATTTTCAATGTCAAACTTGTCATTAAAAAAATTATCACCTGTCATTAGGATCTACGGGTCATAAATTCCATGTAACTATTATTATAATTCAGGAAAAACTAGTATCTTTCACTGAATTGCACTCGTTATTGTTAAGAAATGAATTTATTAATATAAATAGTTTTTAAAATCTCTCTATTTGGTAAGATAGTGAAACCAAGACCTTTTAACCATTACCTCTCCTAGCTCGTTCCCATGTTCTCCAACCAAACCATGGTTAATACTCTGATAATAACTTCTTTGATAACCATAAGGTATTATTATCATGGATGAATTCATTGATAATGTGGTCGTGCTCTATCCTGTTTTGTTGAAAACTTTACAACGACTATTTTATTCTTTAATTATTGGTGTGGTATGCTAACTTTTTACTTTATTAAAGAACCAAAAGAAAACACATTAATAACATGAACAACTTGAAAGATTTGATGGACTAAAACTAGAAATTATTGTTATTTTAGCTTGCTATATGAGGTTTTAGAACTTCTACTTCGTGAGATCTTTAAAGCTCTAATAAAGGACAATCAGGCTATAACTATTTTTAGAGATTAAAAGGAATTTTCCTTATCTTACCAATACATTTATTCTTGAATGTCCATTTTTTATATAGCTTATAAAACTAAATAAAAAATAAAGTGTTTATTACTTTATCTATGATGATTTGCAACATTGAAAAGTTTTTGAAACAATACACTTTTGACAAACAAGACATTAAAAGGTATCAATTTTGTCATAGCCCAATTTTTCCCCTTTCAAAAAAAAATCACATCAAAATATTTTACATGCAAATTTTGATAGACTTTTGCATAAAAGGTTAGTTACTGAAAATAATCAAAAATAAAAATACAAAAAAAATGATAAAAATCAGGCAAACAATATAATTCAAAAGGCATTGATTGAGCCATGGTAAGTACAAAAAGGTTAGGAATAATTTTTTAGGAACAATTCCTAATTAAAGAAAAAATAATAAAGAGGTTGAAATTGGCTAAAATTCAAAGAATTAAAATACTAAGGATCAAAATGAAAGAGATGAACAAATTTAAGTTTTTTATTAATTCAATCAAGGCTTAATTGAAGAGAAAAATGGGAATTTATAGCCGATTTGACTGCTAATGCCCAAATTAGAGAACTAAGGACTACACTTCAAAACACAACAAAATATACAAGCTTAATTACGTCGAATCATAGGCAAAGTTAAAAGAAATATATAAAAAAATCCAATTTAAGTAAAAATTAAAGATTTGCAAGACTAATGACCAAATTGGAAGGGGCGGAGAAGTTAAGGGATAAGAAAAAATAAATTAGAGGATGAGATTGTGAAGAGATTGAGAGAAAATGGGTGAAATTAGCTAAAAATTTAAAATTGAAAAGCCAGTGATTAAATTGAGAAAGTCATTAAAGTTGAAAGGCTATTTTTAATGCAATTAAGGATGAAAATGAGAAAACAATTAAAAAAATCAATTGAATTTGGCTAAAAATTGAAAATTAGAGAGCCAATGATCAAATTAAAAAAGACAGTAAAATTGAAAGGCCATTAATACTACAATCAAAGGTGAATTAAAAAAAAAGGTTGAAATTGGCAAAAAAATAAAAAAGAATTAGAAAGCCAAGAACTGGATTGGAAAAGATGTTAATATTGAGGGACCTTGTATTAATTAATTATGGACTAAATTGACAAAAATCTTGAGAAAATGGTCAAAATTAGCTGAAAAATAAAAAATAAATAAAGCAAGGGATCAAATTGGAAAATGCGTCAAACTTGGAGGACTATTTAAAAAAAAAAAACTTCTCTTTGAATAAAGCGACGCAATTTTATTAAAAAAAAATAACCCAAAACGATGTTGTTTTAGGCTAAATTCCAAAACAATCCTCCTTCTTCCTTGTGAAATACCTATAAAAGTGCTTCATTTTGCATTTTTTTTTTTTTTTGTTAACTTTGGTTACTCGTTTCTCTCTCCCATACCACTCAAAAATTGCAAACAACACATCATTCTCCTCTTATGCAGATATACTCCATATTCAGCTAAAAATATATCTTTATCCTCTGAAACAGCTGTAAAAATGACATAAAAAGATCAACCTAAACATGATTGGCCAAATGTCACAAACACTGTGGATATTCGAGATTGACCTAATAAAGCCAATGACTATCATCATTCCACCTTGAAAGGTTACATGACCTTTATCCTTACTTATAAATAAAGGAGGAAAGCAAGAAAATAGAGGATCCAAGCTAGAGAGAGAAGATATCAAGTTAAAAAGAGAAAAAAGAAAATGAGATTTTTTGAGCTAAATAAATTGTAGTTTTGAACTAGTAGGTTGTGTCATGATATGCATGACATCCAATGATGAATTTGCCTCTTGGATCGAGAGGTTTTTAAAGTGCTGAAAATAATCATAAAATTATTATTTGAATAGTTGAGGAGTCATCACCTAGTATTATGGTCACTAAAAAACCTTCTAGTATGAAAGAGTTTGGGTAAGAGGACTAATTGTTTATGGAAAAGACGTATCACTCATAGTGCACCCAACTTACAGTAAGTTGTATTATTGATTGATTGTTTTTTTTCTATGTCATGTTTTTATTTGTTGGGATATCTAAGGTTCAAGAAAAGTATCACTTAGTAAGGAAATTTATGTCTTATCAAGCTAAAACATAATCGTTCTAAAACATGGATTTTAAAGAATTTTTTATTTTTTATATAATATATTCAAGAATTTTTTTTTTTTTAGAATTTATCTGTATGCATTTTACAAATAAAAAATATATATTTTTTATTTTTTACAATAAGGACTTATTTATTTATTTATTTGTATTTTTTTGAAAATTTTAAAAAAAACTAGATATTTTTAAAATGTAAGTCTAAAGTCTCAATATTAAGTGAAATGATTGGAAAAAATATGTGAGGGATTAAAAAAAAAAATTAAAAATGGTCCTTAAAGTTTTTTAGAATTCTTTAAAACTATTTAGGGTTTGTTTGATAAAACAAGAAAATAATGGACAAATTAGTGCTAAAAGAAAATAGTATGGTGTATTTTCTAAGCATGCCTTATCAAAAACTAAAGGCACAAAAGTCTTAAAACTGTACTTGTCAAACACATTTTAAAAACACAAAAAAAATATTTATTTTTAGTAAAAATTCTGACCAGCCAAAATAAGGGCTCGGCTTGGCCATGTGAACTGGGCTAAGGTTCAGCCCATCTTAATATGATTGGTCCAAAAACCCAGCCCAAACGTTTTCTTATAGAGATGCCCGGCCAGCTCCACCCGATCTGATTGGGCCAAAAAACCAGCCTAAAATTCATTTTTATATCGAAAGAATCCAGCCCTGCCCATTATCAAAGTGAATAACCCACTGAACTGTCAGCTCATGCCCATAAACATCATAAATACGAGATACACCCATGCCACAGGATCTACACCCGAAATTTCAAAAAAAAAAAATTTCACAGCCCCGCATTACTCATCAGTATTTAAATTTGAACCCAGAAGCATGCAATCTCAGAAGCATGCGGAAACAACATCATTCACGTTTTATCAGTTTAACACTAGCAGATATTAACTAGAGAGCACTGTCCATCAAAGCAACAAATGAGCATGCTCTGTTCCTTCCCCTGTTTTTTTGAAGCAATAGAGGTGAAGTGCCCAGAGCTTATCATCCAGTTTCAAAACACATGTCTTTATTCAGAAGCAAAATGAATTAAGCTGTAAGCAATTAAATATGCAACTCTTCGTATTAAAGAGAATACACCTAGAAACCTCTCCACCTCCATCTCCGCCACCAGAGGCCATCATCAACCACCATAGAAGCTCCTCACCATAATTTTTCACGCATGTTTTTTTATAATTCTACTGGATTCGCAATAGCATTAGGTATATTTCATGAAACTATTATGTTTCATTCTTACGTCCGCATGTGTGAAAAAATTCATCATCGGAAATGGGTTACTATGCATTCATGCAATTTTTTTTTAATGACATCAAAATATCGTTAATATAACTTCATAAAACTATGTCTTAGCTTTTTTATATATACATGAACGTTTACATATTTGTTTTTCAAATTAGAATAAAAAGTAAATCTATGAATTTATTAAAAAAAAAAATTAACGTCAAAAGTTTTTTATTAAAAAACTAAAATCATTTAAATATTTTATTTTCCAGATTAACACCAAAATTCTTTATTGAAATCTCAATTGGATAAAATCTTTTATTTTTAGAGATTCACATTAAATTTGTAGTCCTATCTTTAGAGACCAATATTTTTTCTTTAAAATGAAATAAAATAAGTCACAAAATAAATTTAAAAAATAATTCAGATAATAAATAGCATGCATAGAATATATTTAAGATAAAACACATAACAAATATAACTTTTTGTTTGAAAGTATGCGGTAAAAAATAATGTTTATTTTTCTTAGGATAACTAATTCATTAACTAAATCTCTAAAAATAATATTTAATTTAGCATTCTTAGTTTTTTTTAATTACTAAATAATTACTCTTTTTTTAGTTTTTAATTTTAAAGAGTTCTATATTTATCAGGGTGTTTTATATTTATCAAAGTGGAATATAACTAACTCATTATCTTAATCTTTAAAAATAATATTTCATTTAATATTTTTATTTTTTTTAATAACTAGATAATTACTTTTTTTTCTTTCAAAAAATTATATATTTATTAGGACGTTGTACGTTTATCAGGGCATGACATTCGTTAAATTTTTAAGTGTTTAAAAATGTAATTGTGATAATGCTTTAAAATATTTTTTATTTTTAAAATCAACAAATCAAAATGATTTAAAACCATTAAAAAAATATTAATTTAAAATAAAAAAATAAATATTTTTAAATATTTTTAAAACATAAAAATAACAAGAATCGCTACTCATTTTAAGGTGAGACCACATCATCCGGAACAGTTTATCAATCACTTGAAAAGGAACCAAGGACCGAAGATTTCTTCCAACATGTTAGCTTTCGGACCAATTAGTCAAGGGACTACTAGAAAAATAAAATAGAATAACACTAAATTTTTTTGATAAATTGGAGTTGAAAAAAAAATTAGAATTTCTTATTCTCTAGGAAAACTAGCTCTCTAAATTTATAGAAAACATATTTTAAAATTCTCCATAGCTACACCCTAAGCTACTCATCGCAGATTGTGCACGCTTTTTTGCCTATCCCCATCAGCGACCAAAAAACAAATTAAGACAGAGAAACAGAGGCTCATATATTTTAGCGACCAAAAACCAGGTCATTATCCTAAAGGTTGTACTTGGTTCTCACCGTTTAGAGTCACCGCAGCTAAAGTATTCCGATTCACAGGCCAACATTTCATCTGTGCAAGGCAGTGGAATGTTGTTTCTGATGGATATCACTGAAGAAGAATACATCCAGGGACGAATATTACAAATTTCACCTGCATTTTATTCACAACAAAAAATGCCCTTCCATACTCCCGTCATCTTTGCTCAACACATTTTCAAACCACGTATCACACTCCACAGAAAAACAGGTGAAAAGAGGGGCTGGAGGTACTTGTGACAAAAATCTCCTTTAAGAGTACCAAGTATCAAAAAAAAAAAAAAATACAAACCAGAACAAAATGGTGAGACTTGAACTGAATCGAATTAATCGTGTGACGGTTCTGAAGAAGCCTGTGAAGAGTGTGGTGGTGGGGAACCAGCTTGCTCGGTTGGATCATCTGAAATCTTTGTACTTGTATCAGGATTCTGATGCTTATTGTAGCTTGCAGCATCAGGATTGTGTATCAAATCAGGGAGTTTCGACAAGGTAACAGGAGATGCTTGTGCCATTCTTGGATAAGTTATCAGAGACGAATCCATTATAGATAAAGATGGCAGGCTCAAGCCATAGTTATAAGGATATGTATGTAAGGGGTGATCATATCTGCAGGTTGGTCCGAACTTGCAGATTCCATACACACTGTAGTCTGGACACATGGCTTGCCCCTGCACATAAAAGAAGAGCAAGAAATCAAAGCAACAACATTCAGTGTTTTGCCATATAAACTGGTTTTTTTAATATATAAATAGTTCACCAATAAGTTTAGGAAGCCCACTAAATTGAAACGACCACAATTATCTAGGGAGTATTATTTCATGTAATGTACTGACTGCATGCCACCAAAAGTGAAGTATATAGAGAACTTACAGGTCTCGAGGGAAGCCCAAGCAGGCCCATAGTATTGGTTGCTAGCTGTGCAATCCTTTCTTTTGGGTGATGGTACTTGCAGTCAGAACCATATTTGCAGGTCCCAGTGTTCATAAAATGCCGGCATTCTGGTAGACCAGGTCTCTCGGGGAGAATAGGGCTGACTGTTGATAACATGTGCACTTGCCCACCGGAACCAGAGTCACCTTGGTTCCTGGAGTCATAAGCACGATTGGATCCCAGAATACTGGAAGAGGACATTGGATTCAAGTTTCCCTGATTAACAAATAAAACTGTGACGAGGAAATAAACAAAACACTTCCCCCAACAAAATGCAATGATAAGCAATAACTAGATGCAATATTAAAAGAGCCACTGAGTAAATAAATTTAAAGAGTTTGTATCGAAGTTTCTTTTGGCTACATTAAAGCCACGTCGCGGTAAAGCTGCTGCATGCATATGCCCCAGTACTAATTTACTACGTCTCAGAGTAAGTTCGCAACTTTTTGCACAGGTTTTTTTATTATTGCTTTTTGAGAGAGAGCACCACCTGATGATTATCATTTATTGCATCCAATAATCTTTAGACAGATCAGTTGTTTATCTAGAAATAATAATTTCCCTTTCATACTCGGATTTCAATTCAAACCCACATGAGAAAAAAAAATTAAATCCTTCATACTTTTGTGTTCCAGTCCATCCTAAAAGTAATACTGTTTGAGATGGAGCCTGAAACCCAACCACTTCACATCTCCGAAACAATTGCCTTTGCCAGAGAATAGCGAATAGGCAATTAATTCTTTGATGTTGGATGTAGAGGTATCAACCTATAACTTTCTTCACATTAACAATGCAACTCATTCAAAAACCAATTCAGTCAGCACAAAAGGCTCAAGTAACTAATTTTACTTCTGGTTTTGCATTATCTTCTTGGGTACAAACTTCAAGTTAATATATCAAACCCCAAACCAAAGAGAGGAAATTGGTAGAAAAGCAGAAATATTTATTTCTCAAAAGCAGTAAAATCAGATCATTAGATCTTTCAAGATTTTTTGTATTAATATGGCACAGTTCATGCTGCTTCAAAACAGCATACCAATGAAATTCAATCACACAAAGGGAACTAGAACATAGTGCGAAATGGCATGCATTGATTATTGGCATCATAATATAAAAATATAAATTCTAACCCGCAAAACTTTGCCATTCAACTCTGAAACAACCAAGATGCAATGACAAATCATTGTCTCTAACGCAAACAGTTTTTCCATTCAACAGTAAAGCAACCAAGATGCAATGCCAAATCATTGAAAAGCATAACCTTCCTTGTCAGCATGAAACATTTATGTTAATCCTTTATGGCAAAAGAAATTTTAGAAATCATCTAGTTACCACATAGGTGTTCCAGCCTGGGACAGGAACGATGCCTGGAGAAGGAGATACAACAACAGGCATATAAGCTTGTGGACCTTGTAAATTTGTGCCAGACATAAGTGGTGCCCTTGGTAACGACCATGTTGGAAGTCCACCTACATAAGGCAGGCCTGAAGATGGCACAATTGGTGATCCCGTAGGTCCAAAGGCAGCAGCTCCAGTTAGGGAATAGCTAGTTCCCAATGACGCAGGCTGGGGATGGTGGAATTTGCATGCAACTCCAAATTTACATGATCTGGTCCGCATGTAGTAAGGACATGATTTTTCATCCTAAAAGTAAATATTTCCGAGTTAGAAAGTGAATTTATATTGTCTACAGCATTTAATAAATATTAGGAAATCCAGGAAAAACGAATTTAATCCAGATGTCAAGAAACACCTGACGCATAGGAAGACCTAACACGTTAAATGAAACTGGTCCTGCACCATTCCTGTCTCTTGGATGATGATATTTACAAGTAGATCCATATTTGCAAGTCCCTGTCTTTAAATAATACTGCAATGGACATTTTGAAGCAGAAAGTAATAAATTACAAAGTTTTCTAGAAAGCATTATCTCTTACAAGAATTTAACAAGTACTCCCTCAAGGAGGAATTCCTTCTGTTTACCAATAACCACTGATAAATTGTTGAGCTTCACTTCAATCTCATAGAATTCCAAACAGATGTACTGAAGATCAAGCCCAATCAAACTCTTTCACTCTAAATCATGTGTAATTTATTATTAACTAAAACTTCATGAGCTTCTAAAAAGAAAGGCTCAAGGAGTGCACTGATTATTCTGGCAGAATAATGTAGTATTTGACATCAGCCATCGTGGGTATCTCAAACAACCAAAAGGCCATCCCTTTGTGGATAAGCAAATATCAAACAAAAATGTCACGCAATACAAGTATGATTTGATCTAGTTTAATAAACAAATGAACTGACAGGTGGTTGATAATATATGCCCATGGTAATATAAGAATTTCTCCTCTTCCATTGGAGCCACAACAAAAATGTACTATTATCAATTTACCAATATAGCAAGCAAGAGAGAAGTGATAAAAGAGAAACACAATATACATACGTAAACAAGCCAAATCTTTTTGTTTTTCTTTTTATGGAAAATTCCCATGGTCATCAATCACATGATGCTCAAAATGGGGTGAGCTTTTTTTCATGAGACTGAGCGGAGAAGAATTTACCCCACAGTCAGGCTGTCCAACTCTCTCTGGAAGTTCTTCTCTCAATTGCGCGCCCTGTACAGAGAATACCAAAATTAGAACCACAAAATATAAGGAGAAATCAAGGTCAAAAGTAGAAGATATGCACATTAGATGGAATATAAATCAAGTTTGCTTAGTCCCACTGAAACCACAGATATGAGCCAAAGAGAGAATAACAACTTCTAAAGTAACAACGCATATTACCAGTGCAGCATAACCAGGATGATTAAAGCGACAATTGCTTCCATAACCACATAATCCAGTCCTTAAAAAATATCCACAATCTGGTGCACCAGGACGATCTGGGTATGGACTTGATTGAGCCATACCCCCTTGCTCTTGATGATCATGTATTTTCAATCGCCAAATTGCTTCTGCAGCACATGAAAGGTTAGAAACCACTCACAGCCTCCATAAGGATTACATCATTCACTACGGCACCAGTAGCCACAAACCCACAGGAAACCAAACATCAAAAGTTCAACGCACTCCATTTGTAACAAGTTCGTACTTTCCAAACGAAAAGAACTACAACATGGATTATACTACTATTCACAAAATAACAAACAACCATGCCTCAAAAAGAAGCCTAAATTAAAAATTTGTTAAGAAACTCAAATCATTCAAGCAAGTAACAAACTTTCCAGCTTCATCAACATATTGATCATAATAGGGATCACAATAAAGAAAGTGGAATCTGCAAAAGTTTCATTTCATCAAAATACACATGACATCAAAGCCCAAAACTCTTAAAACCCAAAAACCCACCAATGATCAAGAAATTTGATAAGAAACTCAATAACAACTTGGCCTAAAACATCTAACATGATCACAAACAAAAAAAAAAACACGAATATAAAACTACAGTTTCCCAGACAAAAATAAAAGTAATTTGTAACATGTTCTGTAATCAAGCATTTAAAGCATTGTATTTGCTGATGACAACAACAGAAGCAAACTACCAAACCATGACCACATCACTTTAGAAAAACCCAAAAAGGAAAAAGAAGAAGAAGCAGATCTTCACTGCTTAGAATAAAGAGTGCACGGAAATATGATGCTACTACCTACCTTCAATGTTTTCAGCGGATTGATTTGACACAGCATTGCTCTTAACCTGCCTGTTGTTATGGTCTGGCATCACAGCACAGTTTCTATAACACAATAAAAAAGCGTTTATTTTATCACTAATTTATTAGTAAATTTCAGCTTTCACTTACAATCAACAATCAAAATCACCCCCTAATTAACAACCCAATTTTTCATTCCTTGACACAAATCCCCAAATACCCAAAAGAAAAGGAAAAATGGGTGTAATTCTGAAAGAAAAATGAAAAAAAAAAAAATCAAAGGATGTGTTGTGTGGTGCTAGTTATGGAGGTAATGTGAGTGAAACACAGGGATGACAATAGGTAAATGAAGAAGAAGAAGAATCCAATAGTCAAGAAATCTAAGAAATATATTCCAATTAGATTTATACAAAAGAGAAAAAAATTCTCTTCTTTTTTCTCTTTTAAGAGTGTGAATTTGATTTGATTTATTTATTTATTTTTGGGTGGAGTGATGATGAAGGGGGAAGGAAAGTCGGGATCTCTTTGAATGTGTGTGAAACCAAACAAACAAATACGTGTGCGTGTATACACATCAAAGTAAGTTTCTTGCTCTCTCTTCTCCTATTTTACTTGTTTTATTTATTTATTTATTTTCTCTTGTCCCTTGAATTTACGATTTTCCTCCTAGGCGTGCTCTCATTTTATTACAGTCATTTAAGAATATGAAATGCTGCTGATTATTACTTTCTGTGAAAGGAAACCCTCTCGACCGTTGATTCTTTTCGTGAGAAATGGATCCCCTGCGTGCAAGTCTTAGATTATCATAGTAGCCCTGGTACTGTCTGTACTATATTATCAGTAGCAGTAATTACTCATTTTAAGAAGATTATTAAAAGCTGGTGCTTAAATTTGTCCTTTATTATTTCTTCTCACGTTAAATTTTTTTTATCGAATAGCAAGTATCGTTTATGCAAAACACATTTTTTTTCTGAATAAGTTTAAAAATATTTCCAACACATTGCATTAATATGGTGTGCTCAAATAATTAATTAATTATGGATTTTTAATCCCTTGTAACTCTTTGCAAGTCATTAATAATACGGAAATTTTGATGTTAAAATTAAAAATAGTATGTTTTTAGAGTTACTAAATTTACTCAACTTGTCATGTTTTAGATTTGATTTTTAAAAAATTATTAATTTGAATTTCACAAATCTTAAAGCTATTGTTGGTTTATATAGTTGTTAACTTCAAAACGTATAGAATTAATCGAGGAAGTGCGTAGACTAATCCAGATACCCATATTAATAAAAAAAAAGTCATGATTTTAAAATCTGTTTAGGAGCACGATTCAATTTATTTAAAAAAAATGAAATTTTCTTTTAAAAAAAATCATTTTAGCTATAACAAAAATAAATTTTAAAAAATATTAATTTAATAAATTTTTAAAGCTAAAAAAAACATTTTAAAAGCAATTTTAATTGATGTTCTAGAAACTCTAGGTCAACCACAGAAAAATTGCTTTGGAAAGTTCAAATGTGAAAAAATTACTGAAAAAAAGACAGGAGTGTATCATGAGGCCAGCTACCGTTTAACATGACATCATGAATAAATACTCCAACAAGAAAAGCAGAGGGTATTCATGTCTTCTTACTTGACATAAATGGACACAAAAGTAGGCGTGGGAATCACGGTTTAATAAAAACGGGAATCGTCACCGTCAAAGCGCGCGAACTCGAGGGGCGGCGATGAGATGTGGGCCATCGGATTTAAATTCCTAGTGGGACCCAAGTGAAGTTCCAACTGCTGACTCTCAGAGAAATAACAATACTATCCCCATAGTACAGTTATTTCTTATTAGAAGATGGTGATGTAGGGGTATTTGCGTCACTGAGGACGTTAAAGGCGCCAAATCACAGAAAAATATCTCCTCGTCGATTAATTTATGGGTTTTTTTTTTTTTCTGGCTGTAGGGAGAAAATGCGAAAAATCGTTGCCGTTAATGGGAGAATGACATGGACCGTTGGATCAAAATTTCTTCTTTTATTTAATGAGGTAATGGGACCCATAGATCCCTGGGAAGTGGAAAGAAAAGAGCTTGTCTCGGATTCGCTGCGTGGAGGAGGGAAGTGGGTCCCGACATTTATCAGATTGTTATGGCCAATTTACTCGCCGAATTAACAACCGACGGGCAACAGATGGCACCGTTTAAACAACCCAGCATTTTTCATTTTTATGTTTGAAAACAAAATTAAAAAATAAATTATATTTTTATTTTAAATTAATTTCTTTTGGGTTTCCATTTTAATGTGATGATACTGAAAATAAATTTTTTTAAAAAAATATTATTTTAATGTATTTCTAACTAAAATATATATTAAAAAATAATCATTATCGGGAAATCAAACTATCTGTCAATTATATCAAATTAAAATAAATAAATAATCCTGAGAAATGCTGATCGTATGAGCAGCAGAGGCCGGGCTCATGTTTTATAGATGATAAGGCAGCAAATGGGCACCAGAAATTATGAGCAGCGCCCGTTTAGCGTTCGTTTTGAAAACCCCCCATTCTGTGGGACCACAATGTGAAATGGTCATTATGGTTTTCTAAACCACATGCCACGAAAAGGCCGTCCTTGATTTAGTTAATGTGGTCGTGGCGACTCATGATTGGAGCGTGTTACCATCCCATGTACTGTAATGCATTTAAAGCCTATTGGTTACACGCAAGCACTTCCACCAAAACATGGACAAGACACTTACACTTGTTAAAGCGCCAACCCTAACACCCTTCACTTTCATCAAGATTAAACACCGCATGGGATGGTAGCTTTCTCATGCATTCCAAATTCTAGTTAATATATCACCCCTTATATTAATTCGTTAATTTATTTCTCCTTCCTGTTTTTTTAAAAAAATTCTCCGAATGTTTTTCAAAAAAAAAATTATATATTTTTATTTTTTTAATTATTTTAATATACTGATATCAAAAATAAATTTTAAAAAAATAAAAAATATATATATTTAATATATTTTCTAAAACAAAATTTAAAAGCAACCATAACGTTTTTATAATTAAGACTGCTCGAAAAGATGTTTGAAATTATGTTTTTTATCATTTTAATATGATTGTGTTAAAATAATTTTAAAAAATAAAATAAATTAATTAAATATATTTTGAATAAAAACAATTATAGATTAATTTGATAGAAGAAGTATTTAAATAAAGAAAAGAAATTAAAATTGGACCCAATTATGAAGGCAAGATCCTGAAAGGGTACTATCGTCCAGCTGAATTAATTTTGGCCCAGGAAATCTCTTGCCCCCTCCTGGACACTGTCAGGACATGAAGTGGGTCCCTAAAAAGTGAAATTATTTCGTAGTTGTCAGGTTAGTGAGGGGGGAGGTAGATACTAATCGTACCGAGCCTCCAAAAGTAAATGCAATTGCGTTCATCAAACGCGTCGTGTCAAACAGATACAGATTGATTTTTTCAGTGAAGCATATTTGATAATGTTATTTTAGTATTTTAAAAAATATTTTTTATTTGAAAATATATTAATATAATATTTTTTATTTTTTAAAATTTATTTTTAATAAATAATCCGAAAAAACACTAAATTAATTTTAAATTTTAATATATTTTTAAATAAAAATAATAAAAACAACCGCTTACGATACCATGATAAATTTACCTGGGACAGTGTTGGAAAGAGGAAAAGAATTCTCTTTGCCTTGCTGAGCACACTCTTGACCTCTCTAACAAACACGTCAACAATATTTCCTGGTGAGAAACGCTGCCACTTTGACCTGACCAATAATCATTTCTCTCGATATTTTTTGGGGGTTGATCCAGTTTTTCCACAGGAATATATTTTTTGTATGTGCTTTGGTGGTGATAATTATTTTTTTAAAAGTATTTTTTATTTAAAAATATATTAAAATAATTTTATTTTATTTGTTAAAATAAATTTCGATATTATTATATCAAAATAATTGAAAGCATTAAAAAAATTGATTTAAAGTAAAAATTAATAAAATATTTTTAAAATACAAAAAAGGGGATTTCTTCTTCTTCTTCAAGTGCCATTGGCTGCCGTCAGTCTTGTGATTGTTGACTATAACGACCAATCCTTTCGTTCGCTTTCTCTCTGGTTTCACTTGTCCACGTGTGAATACGTATGAAGAAGCTTGACTGCCGGTCCAAGCATAGCATTGGCTATGGATGCTAATTTGCAGATCGAAATTAAAAAAAAAAAAAAAAAGATTTCCATCAGATATTCCCCTCAAATTTGTTTAGATTACACTCTCTGATCTACTTAGCTAAAAAGTTGTTCTAGTGGTGGAGGATAGTTTATACATAGAATTGTTTGTTTACGTGGTTGAATATGTTTTTTAAAATTATTTTTTATTTCAAAAAAATATTAAAATGATTTTTTATATATATTTTTTGATACTCTAGTATCAAAAATAAAAATAAAAATAAAAATTATTTTAATATATTTTCAATTAAAAAAAAACTTTGGATCACATTGCACTAACTTTTTTATCCCTAGTTTGTATTTTCTTTTAAATAATAGTTTGTGTTAAATTTGAGTGGGACTTGTTATAAAATAGAATTAAAACAAAGACTAAAAGAGATCAATCTTTTACTATATACCACGAGATGAAATGACCATTTTTCCATTCTCAAACCAACTTATTTAACTAGATACTAGGGACAAAATGATCTTTTTCATAGGATTCAATTTGCATTCTCGTATTGATCGGGAGCACATCAATCATTTAACATTTTATATACATAATAAAATAACTTAAATATTCTTAAAAGAAAAAAAAAAGTTATTCAAGAGCTTTTTGATCTTTTAATGCTTTGATTGCAAAATGAAATGACAACATTGCTTATAAAAGCGGGAAAAAAAAAACCAAACATCCAGGGGCTTTTTCATCTTTTTATCATGATTTTTTAATTATAATGAATTTGCATGAGGGCATTTCAGTCTTTTAATATAAATAAACATGATTAAAACAATAAAAGCAACATGCGGTAGAAAGTGAGAGGTACTCGTGCTTTTTAAGCAACACCAATAGCATCTCCTAACGATCAAATATTATCTTCCATGATAGTATTGGAAGCATCGTGCCATCCTTTTCAAGGTAGTCAAGCGCGTGTGCACTGAAGAGCAACAATTGGACTCCAATGAACTTTTTTTTTCTTTGCCTTCTTTTCTTTTTCTTAATCTTGGATTACACGTCAACCCTTTCAAAAATTAAATGTGTTGTGTCAGTTTATATTTGTATCGATTTTTATCATTAGTTTTTTAATTGCTATTTGTTTTTACTTATAATGCTTTTTTAAGTGGTGTTTTTTTTTTTAATTTCATCCCTTAGCCTTTTATTTCATTTAGTTGTTGTATCCAATTTGATAATTATTTTTTATTTCTATTTTTTTATCTTTTTCTTGATTTATTTATTTTTTTTCAATTTAGACCCTCCTTATTTTCTTTCATTTATTTTCTATACCAGATTTGGTTTTCATTATTTTGAGGGTTGCTTTTTTTTTTTTTTGGATGATAAGAAATTTTTGCTTCATGATTTTTTCATGTTTACCTTCTATAAGGTAATCCAAGTCTCATAACTTGGGTCATGGATTTCGAAAATTAGATCAATTTAACTATAATATTTTTTCAGATCCTTTTTTAATAAAATCCTTTAGTAAACGTGTGTTTAGAATTTACGATGATGACAAAGTGGCTTTCACCAAGTTTGGGTTTGTTTGTTACTTAGGTAGTGGATAACCCGGAGCTTTTACATTATTTCTTCAATTTATGGCTCTCACAAGATAATTTTAAAGGAGACAAGTAATGTTTGGAGTGATCTTAGGAGATCTATGCCCCCTCTCATTATTTTTTAGAAGTATATCAGGAATGTTTAGTTAAGGATAATCCCCAAATCTATAAAGACAACCCATATGGCCTAACATGTTCTTTTTAGTCTATTTTGCCTTATTTCTTCTATAAACTAGAGATGTTTATGCAAGTTACATCAGGGGTGAGGGTCTAAGAGTGCTTATATAATAAAGCTTTATATCACACCTAAGAAGGCTTTTGTGAGGACCTTTATTTATTATATTATCAATTGTAAGTCTAGTTCATTAGGTGGCTCCCATTCCATATGAAGATCATTGATTCTTTTTTTCTCAAGTGTTTTATAAGAATTGATCATGGTTTATTGTCACATAATGCACCTTTTTTTTTTTAATGGACATGGATAGGCTTTAATTCATGATCTTCATAAACTATACTAACCTGCAAGGTCGTGTTTCCTTTTGTCTTGGGGTCTCTTAGATTCAGTAACGTGATGGGCTTGATATTGGATTGTTAAGCTAAGCTACTGAATTGAGTTAGTCAAAACACAACCTGCAAAACAAGCTCTTTCTAAATCTAGATGGCCTTTTAATACTTAAGTAAACTCAAAAGAGTTGATATGAAATTTTTTCATAAAAAAATAATTCGATCAATATTTGAATGAATGTACAAGTTGTTAGTAGATATAAAAGGTGAAAAGAATGCCCTTTTAGGTGTTACCTTGGTTAGTATTTAAACTTGAGAAATGTATTTATGTTAACCCTAAAAGTACAAGGGTCATTGTTGTGATGTTTTGTATTAAAAAGATTGGAAAATACAATAAAGCCCTTGGTGGCTTAAAAAGAGGGTATAAATGATTGAAGGGTAGTGTGGTAATTGACCAATAGTTGATAAATATAAATAAGAAAAAAAAAAAGAATGATCTGATTTTGAGAGAAAGAGAGCTACGGGAGAGAAAGGGAAAGAGGAAGAAGAAGAAAAGAAAGGAGAGAAGGAAAGGAAGGAGAAGAGAAGTAGAGGAAATAAGTAAAAAGGTAAGATTTATAGTTTTAAGTGTATAATATGTTAAATTTCGGTTTTGATTAATTTTGAGAGTTTTGAAGTTTTCATTTTGAGTTAATTGATGAATTAATTTGAAGGTTAGGAGTTGATTATTGTGGGTATTTGATTAATTAGTTGATTTTGAGAGATTGAATTGAAGGATAATGATTTTGAGTTATGATTTTGTTTAAATGGTGAAATTGTGTTAGAAATCAGGAGATAACAGTAGATGATCTGTTGAAATTCTGAGTTTGAGGTTGAAGATGACAAAAATTCAATTTGGTCCCTCAATTTGTGAAAATTGCAGTTTAGTCCCCGAACTTTGGAAATATTACGGATTGGTCCCTGGGGCATAAATTGAGGTTCTGAACAGAACTGAGGATGATTTAAGGGCAAAATTTCAGTATAATTAGGAAGATATAATATTTTCAGTTTGGTCATCCAATTTGACAAATTACGATTTGACCCCTAATATTTTGATAAAATCACATTTTGGACCTTGGGGCCTAATTCAAGATTCTGGAAAAAGATAAAGACGAATTATGGATAAATTTCAGTATGGTTATATATTTACAGTTCGGTCCTCAATTTTTGGTAAAATTACGTTTTGGTCCCTGTTTTGGAAAATTGTCGTTTTAGTCCCTAAACTTAGGATTTTAAGCCTGGTTTCCTTTTATGCATTGGGATCTTTTGTTTGATTTGTTTTTTAGTATATTTCATATATTTATTGTAGGTTCTCCTAACGATCCTTAATCGGATTTTCGGGTCTTTCGTTTGACATTCCTTTAGTTCAGTATTTTCCGGGTGAGTGGAATAATCTTTAATATGCATATAATATAAATAAATATGTATGTTGATTATACAATGAGTACAACTAGTAAATTTCTTGAATATTTATATATGTTGCTTTATTTTCCGAGTACTCATTTATTCTTGAATTTGCACTCGCAATCTGTTAAAGTAAATTCTATTTGATATGATATACGTTTCTTTGATGATTATGTGAATATCTGTTATGCCTTGATATGGAACTTGTCAGTACTCCATGCTAACGGAGAATAGTTAGCCTGTGTGCACATAGTATTTTGTTACCTAGCTGGTGAGAGAGGCATCAACCTGTGGTGATTGATCATCCCACAGTGGTCACCGACGGGTGTCATCTGGTCATCGACGGGTGTCATCTGGTCACCTACGAGTGTCATCTGGTCACCTTCAGGTGTCATCTGATCTCTGACATGTAATCCACTACGTTATGATAATATGTTACGTTATGATATTATGTTTAGTAAGTATATGTATATGTATATCAAGATAAATCATCTTGCAAATAATATCTGAAATATATGAAATGTATATTAAATGTTATTACCTCACTGAGTTGGTTGGACTCACCTCTCATTTTTAATATTATTTCAGGTTCTTAATTTCTGGGACTTTGTTGAGTGTTTCCGCTTCTTCAGTTCTGGTCGGTATGCTTTGCTTGTTTGCGAGGCTTTCCTTTCAGTTTTGATTTGATGTCTTAAACGCTCCACTGTTACCTTGTTTTATTTAAGTTTGGATTTTGACAATGTAAATGTATTATGAATTATTATTTTTGTTTTAATAACTATCTTTCGGTTTCATCAGTATTTGAATAATATAATATTTCTGAATATTATGAGCTGCTGCGTATTTTGGAACAAATTGTTCTTTTGATATGTCTGTTCTGAGGCTTAGCGTAGGTGAGATGTCCTTTCGATACCGCTCCTGCGTTGCCGGTCATGGACCCGAGATTTGGGTCGTGACAATTATGTACCTCTATTTGTGGTAAGCCCATTCATGATGATTTGTTACACATCATAAGTGTTAAAAAAAAAGATGTTTTTTTGGATAAAATCATCACTTGTACCACCATTTTTGCACGAGGTTGATTAAGTTATGAGTATCATGTGTCTTTTATAGATGACAAATAATATACTATTATGATTTTTAACTTCATGTTATAAGGGCTTATAGATTCTTTTTTATTTCAACTCTCTAGGAAATGAACATCCCGGGTCTGGGTTAGCCACCTCCTATTGATGATGTGCCTAAACATGAAGCCTTGGATTAGGCTCATTTCTTAATAGGCCAATTGGAATTAGACCTAAGCTTAATCCATATGTCTTGTCCATTCATGTTCTTTTTATTTCTTTCTTTTAAGTGCCTTTACTCTTTTTTATATTTGTTTATGTCAAGTTTATCCACACATTTGATAAGTAAGTTTTCCATTGTTTCGCGGATTAGAAACTCTTCGTTTGAAAGAGTAGGCTTTTTTAGTAAAAAATGTTTCATAGACTGCTTTGGTTTGGAGCAATCTAAAAATGCCCAGCTCTATATCATGTCATGTCTTGTTGAATGAGAGGTGCAACCTTCATTTCATTAAATGAAAAGGAAACTAATAGAGACCTAATGTAAACCTCGGTCAGAATTTTTCCTAAGTTACTAAAATATTAAAATCTAGTTCGGAGATAAAATGGGTTAAATTAAACTAAGAAAATTTGATTACAAGAAAAATGGTGAAATGAAATGAAATGATAATATAACACTAATTTGTCAAAAAAAAAATAATAGGGACAAAATGAAATATAGGATACAAAGTGGGGTCAACATGTAAATAAAAAAAAATTAAGCTATAAATACTCCCTCCCGCCTTTTATGGCCGACAGTTTTCAAGAAGAAAAAAGGGGGTTAGGGTTCTTGGATTTCTCCTTCTCAATTCTTGATGAAGTCACTTAGAAAAAACTAAATTGAAGTGATCAAAAGAGTTATTAAGTAATCAAAAAGAGAAATTTGGGTGGTTTATAGAGTTTTAAAACTTGAAAGTTAGGGTTTTAGAGGGATTTAAGGAAATAAGGGAAAAGTGAAGAGAACTTGGGGTGTTCTTGCATTCTTGGATTTTAAAACTTGAAAGTTAGGTTTCGGTCAATCTTAAATCAAGGAATTGGATTTGTTTCACTTAGTTGATATGTAAATTGTGTAGAGTTGTGTTGGTTTAGGGGTAAAATGACTTACTAATAGGTGAGTTATAGAAATTTAAAGAAATTTCAGTACTTTTTTCTTATGCATGTGTTAGCCAAAGTGTTGAGTAGGAAGTGGAATTTGTTGATTTAATTAACATAAAATGTGTGTTAATTGGTGTTAATTAAAGGATTTAATGTGAGAGTGAGGACTAAATTACAAGGGAAAAAAACTCATGTCTTCCCTTTATAAGCATAGTTCGACCATTACCAGAAAAAAAAAAAAAAAGATTGAAAATTGTTGAGTTCATTGACATGAAGATCGTGTTTGATTGTGTTTATTTGAGATATGTGAAGTATGGGAGAGGGTTGTTTTGTTTGAAAAATGAAGAAAAATATATGGTTTTATTATTGAATGTATTCGACCTTGAGACTATTTTGGAGAATGAATGAGATTGATTAATTAATGTTGTGATATGTTATTACATGTGAAAAAGGGTTGGATGATGTGAGAATAATATGTTTTTAAAAAAGAAAATGGATCCTTCTTTATTATAGAAAATTCAGCTAAGAGAGTGAAACTGAAAATTGATTTCATTTGATTTAATTATCTTGAATCATGAGAAGAATTGAGTAATATTATGAGTTATAAGAGTTGATAATTAAGTAAATTGAAAGTAATTTCCATTCCTTTTTTTAAAATCATTAAGTTCGACCAAAATTAAGAATATAAAGAAACAAAATTGTTGCCTTGAACTTATGTGATATTTGTGTTAAATAGGGATTTTGGGATGTGTTTGCATGGTTAAACTACTAGGAAGCTTGAATGAAAACTCAAGGAAACTATCTTTAAAGTTTTGGCTGCATGATACAATGAAAGAGTTGATGTCTTCTCTCAAGTGTAGGAGTATCGAAGTAATAAATAACCCAGCAAGATCTTGGTTGAACCACAAGGAGGTTAACTATATAAATTATAAATAATAATGATGATGATGATGAGGAGGAGGAGGAGGACTTTGAGATGCATAATTAATGTGAAGATTAAACAAGGATAAAATAATTGTTAAAGTTAGAGGATCCACTAATAGTATTAGAAATAAGTATAGTATAAATTTTTTTTATTAATCAACTGGAAATCACATACAAAGGAGGTTCCAATTGATTGATTTATCCTTAATAGTTTATTATAAATTTTTAACATGATCATATTAATTATCTTATTTAAGTAACACCAAACTTTTAAATATTGTCAGGAATTCATGATGCTAACTTATGTTAACAACAAATTAAGTTCCTTTCATAGCACATGTGTAGGTTATACCATACGGCTGACTATGAAAGTGCCAAACATTTGTTGTACCAAATGTTATACAACACAAATCTAGATTAACCATTTAACAAGCAAGGTATTAAGAATTAATAAGATAAAAAGATAAGACATGTTAATAACAAATTTTATTGGATATAAACATTGAAGTCCATGTTGAGTTTATATTATACCTATTCTAACACCATTAGTGAAACCGTTTCATCTTGACATAATAAACTTAGCTAAACATAATGAAGAAGAGAAACATAAATAAACAACATAAAAACATAAGTATAGTAAAGGAAATAAAAAAGCATAAACAAGAGATTAAGGGAAATATAACATGAAATAAAACTTAAACATTACAAAAATATAAAGAAAGAAATAAAGAGCATGATCTTGATATGAACAACCAAGATGCTTAAATGCATGGCAAATGCCTCTTTTTATATGCCGAAATTTAGAACTATTGATTTGATGACTATTTGTTGAGTGGGTGGCCATATCTTGACTTGGTGACAATCCTTAGCTTCTTGTCTGACCAAAATATCATTAATAACGTTAGAATTTGAATAGACTTAAATTGTGAAAGTTCTAAGAAATTATCTTAGCTTTTCAGAAAAAAAAAAAATTGAGGTCATTTGGACTTTTAGAACTCGAGATATGGACTGAACAGTGAACAGTGTCTGTGCTGCAGAACAAATTCAAACTTTTCCGTTGTTGCTATAATTTGGACTTGAAAATGGCCTTTTTAAATCTTGGACTCCCTTGAAATTTTTAGGCCTATGTCTTAGCTTTCCATCCATATAAAGCAGACCTAAATCCAAGATCTACAGCTCCAGATATGATCCAATAACCAAATAGTGTTCCAGTTTGGACTGAACCAGCATCTCTTTTCTAAGTTTGGCCCTCTCTTTGTCCTTACAATTTTAGTACTTAAACTCATCAATCAATTCTTTTATTTATGTTATAGGCCTGCATTTAAGATGAATATTTACCATAAATTAAAGGTATCTTACAGTATCAGACTTGTTATTATAAAACATGCTTTAGTTAAGAAGTTATTGATACTTCAAGTGCAAGATGATGATATAAAACCTTGATAAAAATACACTTTTAAGTACTAATCATTGCATTAGAAAGAAAAAGGGTGGGCTTGTTGAGTCATATATTTGTTTTAGTGTGAAATATTTGTTGAAATGTGTTTGAATAAAATTGAAAAGGCTTATCAAAATGAAAAATAAAAAACATATGGTTATCTATGAAAGGACTTTTGGATGAAATTCTTGGCACAGGTGAGAGGACCCAGTTTATTTATTAAATCCTTTTAGAATTGTTGTTAAACAAGGATTTAAACACTTGAACTTTTAAGAATAAATGTGGCCAAAAAAGTATGAATGTATTGTAAATTTTAAGATTTCCTTATTGGTGCCTTGAAAATATAAATTTATTTAGAAAATTGAAATAAAGTGTATGATGATTAACATGGCTATTATGATGATGGTATTTCTATAAGTACAAGAAAGGTTGTCAGATCAGGATAACAACAAGGAATAGTAGCACGAGCGTCAGGTAGATGTTTTGCACCACAACCAATTATTCTTTTAAATTCTTAATGTTAAATCAATGCAATTTCTTTAAATGTGCTACGTAATTATATTAATTATGATGTGAGCATTGAAGAGATGAAGAAAAATGACTAGTTACCCTGAATGAGACTAGTGGTATCGGTTTGTTTAATGATTTCAAAATGTGTAACAACCAAGATTTGTATTTGACTAGTTACCCACTAGTGCTAGTGACGTCAATATGTCTAACGAATATGAATTTTATTGACTGGTCACCCTAAATAATGCTAGTGATGTCAATATGAATAATGATCTGAGTACCTGGTTTGGTGAAATTATTTAGAGAAGCCATAAGATTGGCTTGAAAGAGTAATTTATAATTGTGTTTAGTTTTTAAAAATATATTATTGAACTTAGTAAAAATAAGCTATATGAATTATATGAATTAATTATATTGTTTATTTATACTATATTTTATATTAATTTCAGATACATCATAGTCTCATGCAGAAATAAATGTTCTTAGTGTATCTTTTGTTTTAGAAAATGAAGATATAATCTTGAACTATTAATTTATTTTACAAATGTAATTTCTAAGGATTAATTTTGATACGTAAACAAATATAGAATTAATGATACATGTAATATTGAACTAGTAATTACTCATTAAACTTTTAAGATATTATGAATTTACTTTTATATGTAATAGATTTAAGAATGCATGGATTTATTTTATAATGATTTCTATAAATTTATTTATTTTATTTGACTTCATCATTATTCTGATGTGGTGATACGATGAGATGGATAAAGTTCAAGATAATTGGATCCTATAGATATAATAATTTACTGGGTTGTATTGTCGATAACTTCGTATTTTTATTATAGGGAAAATTCATCTGAAATTACAGTAAAATAAAAAAAAATCCCTCTCTGGATGTTCATTAACCCAAGACACTTAGTGACCGTGCTATTTGGTTAAATAGAGCCTGAATGTGGCCGATCTTATGGACAGAGTCCAGAGATTTGAGCTTGGACCATCATCTTCAGATCAAGACACTCAAGATATCCTGACTCACTGAGCTTCGTTAAGAGGACCGCCTGAACGACACTAACCATACACGGAACTGGTGGCAACGAGCTGCATTTATATCAACAATTAATCCATTATCTCAAACCCAGCTCAAGTCTCCGAGCATGTCCATATAGTTAGAGATGGCAGTGAGGGTCTGTGAAGATAGAGAATTCAAGTATCATGAGCCTCAATCAACCTCTACGGACCTTTCTAATTTATGTAAGGTAAGCAAATAACAGGCAGTATATATTATAAGTTGAAAACGATGGTGTCATAAGATATGAGGTTGAGTGCAAGAAATTTGAAAGAACAATTCTCTTAAAAAATGGTCATTCGATACAAGTAGTTCTTTGATCAGGATCATCAACAAAATTTCCAAGGCCAGTGCCAGGGACCTAAGCACAATTACCAGTCAGGAAACTGAGGGGGATCAAACTATAAAATGTCAACTCATTGAAGTGTTGAACTGACTAGTATCACTACCTACTATCTGCAAGAGATTGGAGGCTTGCTTGTTGAATCTTACACCTATTTCTCCACCCTACCAAAATCACTAGGGTTTGTCTAAGTGAATCACATTCCTATCGGCCGAGTATCTACATTGTAGGAAAGCTAAGCAAGATAACAGTATTTACAACAGCCTTTCAGCAGCACCTCAGCAGAAGAACATTGAACCCTCGACATTTTCGTGTAACCTGGGGAGCTCTGGAACAGGGGTGCTTCCAACTGATGTCATGCTTCTCTGTCCCGAAGAGGTTTCAGAAAAATCCTCAAACTTCATAAACTGCCCCATCTGTGCTGCAGCCAGGTGAGCATAACATATGGGAGCCACTGTAAGGGGAAAAAAAGAACGAGAGAGATGGGTTCATAAGAAGTGATGCAGCATATCATATCAATTTGCCTTTCTGAAGACGAAAAAAAGGAATGATTGATGAAATTACCAATCGAAGTAGCAGTGGTACTCCTTTGATACCTGCATAAAATAAAATCATATAATAATCCTGTCAATTGATGGTTTTCACATTTCCGAAGTGGATATGCAGCTATTCGAAATTGAAGGCTTACACATATGAAAGAGAGTGGACAAGATTTAGCAAGTCATCTGGAGAGAAACCAATCTCATCGAGCAAGACATGATAGTGTGCTGGCCTTGAAGTTCCCTGTCAAAAAAACGAGATGCAAAATTAAGGAAAATTATGGAATATTGAGTTATGATTATGGGCACAGTGATAAAGGCTCGCAGCACATGCAGCAGTTTTGAGGACTCCAACTGGCTAGTGACCTTTAAGCTTCAGAAATATACAGCAAAAAAAAACAAAACAAAAAGAAGAATAAGAGCACGAGACACATAAATATTTGACCACAGAATGTGCAAATATGTCATTTAATGACATGCATGACCACCTAGCACCTATCCAACCACGTGAAAGAACAAATGAAGTAAGAACATACAATCATGCCTGCATGAGCACACATGTAGAAATCATAGTTTCTAGGATGAACAATCTTTGTGTCAACAACTGTCCCTGGAGAGAAAGAGAGAGGGTAAACACATCTAGCACCGTGTCAAACATTAAAATAAACAGTATGAGAAAGTGTCAGACCAGGAGGAACATTTTCAGTGCCACCACCAGCTTGAAAAAGCTTTGTGTGGTGATTCTTCTGAGCCACAATTACTGTGAACTTCGGTATGTCAACCTCACCAAGATGTTGATAGGCCTGTAATAACAAAAATTGATAATCTTGAAACTGATAATAATAAAGAACCAAAAAGCTCATATCCCGTTAGCAATCCAAGGGCAACCCAAAAATTACAGGCTCTTGAACCAAAGCCATGAATGCAGAATAGAGGAGTGAAGAATTCAAGTAGCTGTGAAGTTTACTACATCCTAGCAGAAAAAATGATGCTGAGAGGATTTATGTTGCAATCAGAAACTCTATTTAATCTAAATCATCGTAAATGAGCAACAACATACCACAGTTTGAGTATACAGGTGAATAGGAATAAGCAGTTTTGAAATCAAGAAGGATCAACTTTAAATGTATGAAAAAATTGAATATTGAAAGTTTCATGTAAGCATATTATTTGAAAACTAAAAATTACAGTAGCTATTTACAAAAGATAGCACTGTATATTACTGTAGCATAACCTTTATAATTTGCTCCAGCTCAATGTTCAGCACCTGATTGAATTGTGACTCGCTGACACCATCCCTAAACAGAAACAAGATCGTTGATTTAAATATTTCAGTATTTGAAAACACACCATAAAGAAGAAAATCCCAACAACAAATCCACAACATCTGTCAAAAGCAACAGATTGATGCTTGATGCAGTGATTCCAACAGAAAAATAGGCTGCTATCTCACCACAGCAAGACTTAAAAAGGTATTCAGATCTCATTGTTAAGCCATGAATAAAAACAAGACTATCTTCATTAATGATAATTCTTTGCCTCTTAGTTTAATCAAGTCCTCTCAAGGGAACCTGAAATGAAATGCAATTTCAATCTCTGGTACAACTGAGCATACCAGAAAAGAAAGTAATTCTTTTAAGGCTGCATTGAAGAGGTTGATGACAGCTACAATTATCTTGATGTAATTAAAAAGTGTAGCCATAGCAGTAAAAAACAACAAAAATCTAAATGAGGAAAACTATATTATGATAAATCCATGGTTCAGTGTTCACACTTCAAGCAAACACTAAGAACATGTCACAAATAATAAAAGGCTTGCTCAAAAATTAAAATGTTTAAAAGAATCGCATTGCAATCTTTATTCTAGAAGAATATCATTTGGTTATATACCACTAAAAACAGTAATGTAGGATGCCCAAGTTAATAGCTGGAAATTGTTTCAATATGGTGATATCAGATTTTCTAACCATCTTAGTTATTTAGTCATGGTAAACAAAGTGCAAAAAACACTACCACAATAATATAGTAATACCTGAACACAATAATTTGTTTTGGTTTGTGCCCCTTGCTTGTTTGAAAGAAATCCACGAGCAGTTCCCTGCAACAAGGTGATTCAATGTCAAGCAGAAATTCAATTGCTTGCTTTCATATTTAGCTCAAAAATCTACCATTGATTCTTTTATAGTTTCATACTGATGAAAGCATCATCTGAGAGAATTGGAGGATGCCTTTAATAAAAATGTTCGGAATCAACCACCAACTGAATTTCTAAGATAAAAATTTCTCATATTATGGACATATTTAGGTTCATGGGCTGACATATAGCAATGGATGTACGGATATTCTAAAAACAAAGGATTGGCGAAAACTAAAACATGAGTGTCATGATGAATACAGCTGGCATCTCGAATGCATTGTGTAAACTGTAAAAGATTTTAAAAAGAAAAAACACTGTCTAGACAAGAATCTCATGTGTAATACCTTATTATACCATCATCATTCCCATTTGCTAAAGGCTTGTACAAAGCATCAATCATCTCCACCTTAGGAGATTGCGTTCTTACAGATGCTCTGTACCTAGAAATCAGTGGCCAACATCGAGATCCAACAACCTCAAAATTCCAGAAAATTAAATCAGCAACAGCATCCTATTTGGCACCATCCAAACAAATTGGGAAATCAACATGACACAAAGGAATATCATGGATGAATTACCGCAGCCACTGATGGCATGTCTGATTGACCTGGAGAGCCATGAGAGACATCCATGCCCAGAATCATTGTAGGAGTATCCATTATCAATGGAATATGTGAGGAGTGCTCAAATGCCAACAGAGAATTTATTCCTCCTAGCTACGTAAAAGCGAAGGCAACATCAATACCATCCTTGGGACACAAATACAAAGATACTTTTAGCTCCATTTTCCAATAAATACCTTAGAATTGATCTTAAGAAGCACATTTGTAAGATACTGGTCATTAATCTTAGTCGGGGATATGCACTGTGTAACAATGCCAAAATCACTGAGACTTATCTTCTTCCACGGTCCTTCAAAATGAGAGGAAACACAAGTTGGTTAAATAATTTAAACGAGCTAACTCCAACAAATGACAGTGGATGTTGGCTGGAGAGAGAGGGGTCTAGGAAACTGGATAGATCCATACCATAAATATCTGAGTTTTTCCTCTCTGCCAATACACAAAGAATAAATTCAGGAGGCCCTGGAAGCTTCTCTCTGATCAGCTCAAACATCCTTTCAACTCTAGCAAGAGGGCTGCCTCTTCTAGATTGTTGGTCCTCTTCGATTAATGTATGTGGGCGTTCAATATTCTTGAAGGATGTGTACATTTTTTAAAAGAGAGATTTTTAAAAAGTTAAAGTTGATGAAACAAAGAAATCAAAAGAACAGAATCAACAAGTGTTTTCGCTTACAATGCCCTTTCTCCTTCCACAGTTGATAAGCTCACGGGAGATATGACTAATATCACAGCGAGCAGAAAAGTTGACAATGGCCCACTTACTGATGCTGGTGGGGTTTAAAAGTGTCTGCATAGCACAATTCAAAAGCTACTAAATCAGAGAACCTCAGTTAATGCCCTCCAACCCCAAAAAAAAGGCAGAAATGACAAAATAATGTAACAGGATATCAAAACAGCACCTTATTGTTAAAGTTCCATCTCCCATTTCGTGGGATACAATCCTCACTATTACCAACCTTCAACTGTGAATTACAAGGACACACATTATATTGTCGAGAACCAACTAAGAATTTCCTTAACCTGAACCCCCCACCCCCAACCAACATCCCAAGAAAAAAACAGAGAAGGAAAGAAATGCACAAACATTGCTACCTTTGGGGTTTCAAGTATGCGGCCATCAACCTGGGTCATTTGTTTTTCTATAGAAATACCACATGAAGAAAGCACAGGATCCTCATCATAACAGTAGCTTCTCACGGCCTGAAAGATTACATGAAGACTTAGATGAGTCAGGATAACAAATAAGAAAAGCATACAGGTGATAAGGGATACGTACTTCAGTCACAGTTTTTATTCTTTCCTGAGGCTTTTGTCGTGATTTTTCAACCAAAGATGCTCTTTGCATTGAAGATAAGGCTTTTTTATACCGTTGAAGTGAAATAAGTGAACAAAGCTGGAACGCAGTGAAAAGAAAAGGAATATCTTAAAGAGTGAGATAGGTTTCAAAGTGTAACAGATTATGAACAATTCTTGGGCAAAAGAAATTCACAGACCTCCAGTGGCAGGTAGTTTGGACGTTTTGGTTTACCAACATCAAGGCAGGGTAGGTATGCAGAATAACCAAGTTGTATGCCACAGTGTTTAGTGAAATACTCATATACAGTAACTTCAACAATCTGTGCTTCAACATTAGCTCCATCCTGGTTTTTCAGTTTCATAGGAAAACTATGACAGAGGATAATGTTGAAGTTAGAGGTTCTTTTCATGGGTATAGCAAATGAGAATGGAAGCTAAAATAAGGAAAAGGCACTCAGAAAGAAGGTCATACTATTGTTGATTGCATGGCTTCTCACTCAGACCAATTATTTTAAACTCCATGTTGTTATGCTTCGTCTTCACCCTCAAATTTTTCAACATCCTTTTGGCCTGACATTACAGCTAACACAAATTGAGATTCAGACAAAGAACAGTATTGAATTCTGAGGATGAAGTTTAGAAATTTCTTACCTTCACCCAATCAACATAGCGAGGTTCCCGGACATTTTGATTAACTACCAGAAAATCAATTACTGGTCCAGGAGTTAGGATCATTGTAGTGGACACATCTTTACAAGAGAGAAAAGAAAAGGATGATAGCAACATTAATTAACAGTCCACAACAAAGGATTACACTGTTAAAAATTACGGCTGTAATATACAGCTCAACTCAACTCATTCAAGCATCATCCAAAAACAACCCAAGAAGGAACAGAAAGAGTACCCATGTTAAGAGACAAGCCACCCTGAGTGGTACGGAAGCTAGAATGGAAACCCTTAACACCAGTTACACCACCTCCCACATCATTGAAGTTCCTTGAATCATCATGAAAGAACGACTGCCTAACCAAAAGGCACCCCCTTTTCCACATTTCAAGAGAGTGGGATCACACAACAAAACTATTATGCAACTGACCATAGTCAAGCTATAGAAGGAAAAGGAAAGTATGAGAAGTAAGGCAACTATAGAACCTGTTAGCTGCTTGCTGCCTTAAGACAATATCCAGCACTCTGAGTGCATCCTGAGTGCTATTGTCTATCGCAATTCCTTTCAGGGCAAGGGCTATTGACTTCAAGGGGATTTTAGCAGCATAGCTTATTTCTACCTTAAAAGTCTTTGACCGATAAGAGCGCTTTGATCGCTTAACAGCTGCAGAAGGGCTCTCACCACCACCAGGGCTCCCACTTTCACTACCACACGGAAGGGAATGCAATGTAATGCAGAAACACAAAAGATATAAAAAAAACCAGAGAAGTTTGTGGCAAAATCACATACTGTTTTGCAAAAGATTCCTCAAGCACCACTGTGAACTCCGACTTGTTCTGTGGAAGAGGGCCCACAGTGTACAAACTTTTCTCCCCATCATAAGCAAATCTTTTACCAGCAAATTCTGAGGAATAAGTTTGGTAAAGCCTATCGATCAGTTTCCTCCCAATTCCCTTGCTTTCAACAGCTCTATTATCTTCTGAGGTAATGGAAACCTGCAAATTATGCCACACACACTAAGTTTCAGAACAACAAGATGGGGAATCCAAGAGAACATAAGAGAAAAGACAAGGTAAACATACACTATACTGGTAAAATACTGCATCCGGAACATTGACAGAAACTTTATAGTGGTTGGTGAGCAAAGATATGTGACGCCCACTAGTCCCAACCCCACGCCTACTGATCATAGAATATTTGGGAATGGCTGATCGTTCTGGATGCCGGAGAACTTCAACCAATTCTGGGTTCACGTTTGCTGGTACTGACGGTGGAGGAGGTGGGGGTGGAGATCCACCTGGTATTTTCTCCATCCTTTGGTTGAACCAACAGCCTGAAGTATACATTTATGCAACAGCAATAGAAGATTAAGATTTCAAAAAGCATTACTATAAGAACACTGCAATAACATTTTCTCAAACTGTACAGTACACATTAAATTTCAACATTGACACAAACAGAACGTATTAAAAAAAAATCAAAACAATAAAAATAAAAATGAGAGGCATAATGAAATATCTAGAAGATGATGAACACCTCAAACGCAAGAAGGATTAAAAGAGAGAGAGAGAGAGAGAGAGAGAGAGAGAGAGATAGGCCATAACAGCTCCAGCGGAAGAACAAATTGAAAAGGGCCAAGATATTAATGTCAGCACTTAAGTAAAAGCACAGCAACAGAAACAGACAACTATTTTGCTGCCCACAATCATAAGAGATTCTACCAAATCAGAATAAAATAGATATTGAATCAGAGCCACAATGGCATGCAAACAGAAATTCTACCAAATCAACACAAAAAAGAGTAGAGTATTAGAAGCGGAAGAAAACGAGAAGAACAAATTGCTGTTAATTTTTTAAAAAAAATTAATAAAAAGGAATGACAATACTAGCAAAACAGAAGCAAAGACAAATTACTTTTAAAATCAATAGTTTCACGATAAATAAACAATTTCTAGCTAACAAAATACGCAGCAGCAAGAGAAACACCAACACCGGCATAGTCACAGCAATAAAGAGCAATGCAGAGCAAAATAGGTAAAAGTCCCACTAAAGACACTGTGATTCAAGCAAAACGAGGCCAGAATCTTTTTAAAAAAAATAAGCAAAAGGTAAAATGGAGTTTAAAAACGAACCGAGCTTGAGCGAAACGATAAGCAAAAAATCGATAATCGCGTAAAAGAAGATGAGAAGAAATCATACCCAGATAGTTTTTTTTTTTTTTTTGAGAAGGAGCGAGCTAGAGAATATACACCGGCTCTTCGCTTTCTGTGCTGCCCGTCACTGCTCACTGGAGAGAGAGAGGCAATGGAGGGAAACGATTCTTCTTAGGAAAGTAACAAAGTCAGGGACTCTCAGTCTCTCACTGTCGTAGCTGTTTTATAAAATGTAATTTATTTAAAAATATTTTAAAATAATATATTTTTTAAAATTTATTTTATATATATATATATATTATAAAACAATTTAACATTATAAAAAATTTAATTTAAAACTAAAAATTTTCTAAAAAAAATTGATGCAGCAGCTTTTTTTATTTTTTAATTAATTCTTTTAGAATCTAATTTGAGATAAAATTTTAAATTATAGTAGAAATTTAAAATTAAAAGAGAGGACTAAAAAAATGTATGACGGACCAATCTTGAAGTTTTAGAGTTTTTGATTTTAATTAAAAAATTCATTTTATTTAGTTTTTTAATCATTGAGTTTAAGAGAAAAAAAGAAAAAGTTGTTTAAAAATATAAAGTAAAGAAAAAGTCGTTTGGTTTGTTATATTCCGATCATTATATAAAAAAAAAACATTATTTCAATAAATTTTATTTAACAAAAAAATTATTAAAATATTTTTACTCTTCACCTTGTTAAAAAAAGAAATTGGGATCTAGTGATAATATTTTATTTGATTTGATTTTATATTTGTTGATCCATGTATAAGTGTTTTGAATTAATATATTAGTTGCATTATAATAATATTTATTATATATATTTAGGTAAAATAAATTAAAATTTATTTTTTTGTAAAAAAAAATAAGATCCTAATTTTTCTATCACAAAAATGATCAAAAAATACTTCTTTATTTTTCTTATTATTTATTCCAATTTTATTTTATCCTTTCATATATATGAAATTTAATTGATAAAATTTTTTGTTTTTACATATATTTCCTCGAGACAAGCTTACTTGCACTTTAAAATAAGTATGCATATCTCGAAATATGGTTGAGAGGGTTTATATCTTGAATATATATATTTTTTTATTAAAATTTGATTTAATCATATTAATTTTTTCAATAAATTAAATATAGATATATTTTATCATGAAAATAAAATACAATTATTAAAATTTAAAATTTAAAGAACAGTTGTGATTGAAACTCATCAAATTAAATGATAATATTGAAGTTTGATAACTAATTTAAAACAATAATAATGACAACTTTAAACAACAAATATGATTTTTATTTATTTATTGAAAGGATGATATTATTTTATAGGTCATCATTCTAAATACAATTACATAATCCATTCACACTTCTAACTAGTTGAAACTCTTATGAAAACAATAAGGAAAAGAGAAAGAGTTGTCAATTAATCATTTTCTGATCATAAAAAAAGAAAATTATGTCAAAGAATTTATCTTTTTGAAAGGAGTTCAATGACGTTGTTTATTTTTCTTTAAACATGAGAAGAAAAGAAAACAAAGTTCATTTGGTTTATTTTAATTTGGATGATTTTTAATTTTTAAAAGTGATTTAGAATTGTTAAGTGATTTTTTTAGGTTTATATAGTGTTTTGAAAGTATTTTTAGGTTAAAACAAATTAAAAATAGAGTTTTTAGAGTTCAAAAACATAAACTCTAATTCCCTAAGTGAACAAAACAAAAAACACAACTATTCAAATACAAGTTGTCTACCTTAAAAAATAAAAGAAAACAATTTTTTTGTTCCAAAGAAAAAAAAAACTTATTTGTGCAAGTTTAATTTATCAACACCTGACCTCCTTTTTTTTTTAAAAAAAAAAATTAACCCATTTATTTAATTGTTTTTATTTAAAGGAGTGTTTGGAAACGCGATACAAACTATAGTCCCATAAATTTTTAATTGTTTTTGCTTAAAATGATTTTTTTATATCGTTTTGATATTCTGATGTCAAAAATAATTTTTATTTTATTTTAATATATTTTTAAATAAAAAAATACTTTGAACTATCACTTCTACCATAATCCTTAATGATCCTAAACATTGTTTCAATCTCTCTCTCTTATTTCACAATCAAATTAAATTAACTTTGTTTTTTTAAATAATGATTTATCTTTTATATATTTTTAGTTATATAGTACTTTAAAGAGATTAGTTTGGTTTGTTTTTGATTTTTTTAATAAAATTTTATATGAATTAGCTGTATTTATATAATGTTTTTATAAAAACCAAAATCATTTGTTATTAACAATAATATTTAGACACTAAAATAAAATAAATGAAAACCTTTAAAATAAAAAGAAGAGTTAGTGTAACACATTTGTAAGTACATCCATATTTTATTTCTACTGTAAAAATTAGTTTTTTATTTTAATATTTAACTAGTATTAACAAAAAAAAATTTGATTTATATATTTTTATTTTATTTTATAAAATATAAAAAATATATTTTTGTTTCTCAATTAAAAAAAATAATAAATAAAAATATATTTATAATAAAAATTTTATATTAAAAACTAACTTAAAACCCAGTAAACATATTCTTGTGAACAAAATTTAAAAATACATTAACAACATTCACATATTTTTTATTATATTTAAAATTACTTTTTAATTCTATCTTAGTATATGGTTGATAATAAAACTAGGCTCGGTTTATTTTTATGTTTTAAAAGTATATTTAAAAAAATTTAAATTTTTTAATTTTATATTAATATTTTTTTAATTTTATTTATTATTTTAATGTGCTGATATTATAAATAAAATTTTAAAAATAAAAAAAATTATTTAATATATTTTTAAATTAATTTTTTTTTTAAAAATAACTTAAACATATTTCCTGCAGCACTGTACCATGCCTTCAATCTCCTTAAGAGTATGAATTTTTTTGTTTTGTTTTAAAAAAAAAACCCGAGAGAAGCGGTCGTGTCACGTGTACCATTCTCACCCTTACAACTCACAAACTCACACTGGACTGGACCCCACATCCTTTCTCTATCTACTCCCCATCATCTCATTCCCTGTGACTCCGAATGCAAGTATGCAATACAAAAGAAAAGCACAGAGACAGCACAGATTTTGTTTTATTTTACACTACACCGGAAGTCCGAAACAAGCAACGAAGATCAGCTCTTTTTTTTTTTTTTTAAATGGAAGAGGTTTCAACGGGGGCCGTCGTCCCAGCGGTAAAGCCAGAGCCGAAACCCTCAACATCCACGGCTGCCGCAGTTGCGTCGCCTGAGCCCTCCTCCACCCCGAGCGCAGAAGAAGCTGAGCTAGAGAAGGATTTCCTCTGCCCGATTTGCATGCAGATTATAAAAGATGCCTTCCTCACAGTATGTGGTCACAGCTTTTGCTACATGTGCATCACCACTCACCTCCGTAACAAGAACGATTGCCCTTGCTGTAGCCATTACCTCACTACCAATCAGCTCTTCCCTAATTTCTTGCTCCAAAAGGTTTTTTCCACCTTCTATTTGCCTTTTAATATCTCTAATAATTGAAATTATCGATTTGTTTAATTTAACACTGATTAATTGTCAATTTTGAAAAAAAGGGATTGAAAACTAAAATAAATAAATAAAATTTTTGAAATGATATTCACTTGGAAATTGCAGCTCATTGTGAGTTGTTGTGTACGGTTCACATGTGTAGCTATTAAAGAAGGCCTCTGCTCGTCAAACATCCAAGAATGCGTCGCCTATTGAACATTTTCGCCAATCCTTACAGCAGGTCAGTCCATTGCATTCTAAATCACTTTAATTTTGGTCTTCACCTTGTAAATCACTTTTTGTGATTTTAAATGAGAGGATTAGGAGAATTGTAGCTTTGCATAGAGTTGGAAGGGCGATTTGCTTGTTACTCGCATAATTCTGATAAGACCAGAGTGGCGAAAGAGCTCCTTGGACCGAATGCATATAGTTGTATTTTGAGTCGTTAGTTTAGTAATATTCTACCACTGTTAACAATTGTAAGAAATTTGCATGAAATTTTTACTACTCTGAAAAACTATATGGATGTGTGATTGATTATTCTGCAATCTCTGAAATTTTTGTGGGGTTATTTAGATGCAGAAAACAGATTAAGTCATGCACAAAATTGATTTTTCCTTTCACATGCATGTGAAAATGACACATTCTCGTGATTGTTAGTCAGGGTTGTGAAGTTTCAATTAAGGACCTGGACACCCTCATGTCACTTCTTGCTGAGAGGAAGAGAAAAATGGAACAAGAAGAAGCTGAGAGAAATATGCAGGTGCTGCTAGACTTCTTGCACTACTTGCGGAAGCAAAAGGTGGATGAATTGAATGAGGTATGCTTCTAAATGCTTGGCCTGTTCAATCCTCATCTCCCTTCCCTTCCATTATGGATTGATGGATGGATTCTTACTATCCATTAATATCTTCCAATCTTCCTTTGTGTTTCTGTGTTTTTGACTTATTTGATTGTTGATGGACCTGCCATCCATAATGTTTGTTGAGATGGTTATATTTGTTGATAAATAGATTGATGGATGGATTCTTACTGTTGTAGGTACGCACTGATCTTCGATATATTAAGGAGGACATAGATGCTGTAGAGAAACACAGAATTGAGCTGTATCGTGCCAGGGATAGGTACTCTATGAAATTGCGAATGCTTGGAGATGATCTCACTGTGAGAAAACCATGGCCTTCAACAATTGATAAGAACCACAGTGGTGTTGTCACCAGTTCTCTTAATGCCAGAGGGCTGACTACGGGGAATATTCCAACCAAGAAAGTGGATGGAAAGGCTCAAGTAAGCTCTCATGGGCTCCAGAGAAAGGATACATCGGGTGGGTCTGACCCGCAATATAATCACTCAGGTTTATCTGCAGTGAAGAAAAAGCGCGTGCATGCACAGGTTGGTAATCTTTAATGGAGTATGCTGCATGTTTGTTAATGGGAAGTATATAACTCCGACTCTTCAATATACAAGTATTGCGTGGATAACAAAAAGACAAAAGCATAAAACCTAATGCTATTGGTCAACCTCGTTGGTTTTTAGATGTCAATACAACTAGTAATCTAGCTCTGCTCAACATGAAAGAATCTCATCCTACTCACATTGAGCTGATTATGTGTATATTATTGTTGCGGTTCGATTTCCTGGATTCCTTTTTAGGAACCATTTTTAGAAACTTTCAAATGATGTTTCATTTTCTCCTTGATTCGTTTTTCTCTCATTGCAGTTCAATGACCTGCAAGATTGTTACTTGCAAAAGCGCCGCCAGTTGGCAAATCATCCACATAACCAGTCAGAAAGGGATAAAAATGTCATTCATAGAGAGGGCTACAATGCTGGTCTTGCAGATTTTCAATCTGTGCTGAGTACATTTACTCAGTACAGGTATAAATACCAAGTTTCATTTCATTTTTGAAATATTTTTCTATGTTGGCATAGTACCACGTTTTTATCTCTTATGTTTGTGGTTCATGTGTATTTTTCATTTGTTTTTTGACACAGTCGGTTAAGGGTCATTGCTGAACTCAGGCACGGGGATATATTTCACTCAGCCAATATAGTATCAAGGTTAGTTAACACTATTGAATGCCCATAAGATTAGGTGAATTTGGGATGACAAATTGCTTTACTTTTCTTTAGGATACTTGAATACTTTATTATATTTCAGATACAATTGTGCTGGAGCAACTGTCAGTTGTAAATATACAAGTGGTGTTTCTTCATAAGGAAAGTAGCTTTTGTCTTTGGTGAATGGTATCCCTAAATAATTAGCAACTAATCTACAAAAACATTTTGATGGTTAAAATAATTGGATGTAATAATTGGTAGTTGGTGTACTTTACTGGTTGAAGTGGTGGAGGGTTGGTTTTCATGATGCTACCTGTAGCATTCGTTGAACATGTTATTATTCTAATGGATCCAATAAACTCTTACTTGAGTTATCAATCTATCTTCTCTTTTGTCTTTTGTCTTGTGTTTTATGTTTACTTTTACATTTTATTCAATTCTTCTGAATTGTATCAACTTATAATGTGGATTGCAGCATAGAATTTGACCGTGATGATGAATTCTTTGCTACTGCTGGAGTTTCACGGCGAATCAAAGTCTTTGACTTTTCTTCTGTAAGATAACGGTCTCAGTGTTTATTTCAAACTCCTTTTCATTTTTGCATAAAATGTCTAGGGAAACAAGAAAAAGAAATGTGCTGTAGACAGAGTTATGTCCTGCAGTTTGATCATGGTAGTATTTGAGTTTTTACCATCCATGGGCATATTCCATTGAGTAGTTTGTGGATTTATAATAGAAAGTCTGATCAAGTGTTTGATGGGTGTATTTTCACTAACATCTTAAAATTCTTCATTCACAAAAATTCTATGGTTATTTTCACTAACATTTGAGAGCTAGATTCAATCTGACCAGAATACTCTTCTGTGGTTCTACCCGCACATATGAAACATTCTTTTTCTTGTTCTGCAGTCAGGGGGTTATCCTGAGTGCAACTTTTGAGCGCCAGTAACCCACAATGAGATTAGGGGATTTATGAAAACTTTGCTTCTCTAGCTTGAGGTTTGAACACTGGTAGCTAAGGAAGGAGCACACCCTTCTAAACATCAGGCCAAACTTCTGTGCTTATGAAACATGAAGAGCAGTGTTTTCATTTAATAATTTTTTGGGTACTTACTGGAAGCCATATTCAATTTTGTTGGACATATATTCCACTTTGTCCACATCTCGTGGTCTGGTGGTTTTACCATATAGGAACTCAGGAAATCTACCAGAGGAGAGCATTAATATAATACTTCCTGGTCGTTCGAGTTACTGCATTATAGTCTGAACATGAATCATTGTGTTCTTTAGCTGGTTATTTATCATTGATTATGCTATTTCCCTCCAGGTTGTGAATGAAGAACCTGCCGATGTGCACTGCCCTGTTGTGGAGATGTCTACACGTTCTAAACTTAGCTGCTTGAGTTGGAACAAGTTTACTAAAAATCATATAGCCAGTAGTGATTATGAGGGAATAGTAACTGTTTGGGATGTGACAACCAGGCAGGTACTAATTGAAGTATTGTGGTCAACTTTTAATACTATCTTATTACTTATGTGCTATTACCATATTTTGCTTACAAACATGTATTAACTTGGCAGAGTGTGATGGAATACGAAGAGCATGAAAAACGTGCATGGAGTGTTGATTTTTCTCGCACAGAACCTTCTATGCTTGTATCTGGTAGTGATGATTGTAAGGTATGCTAAAACTAATCTGTATCAAGTCTAGTTTACTTACAACTGCACAGTCTAGAATCTCTACCAAAAAATAAAATAAAAAAATAAAGCAATATCTAGGATGGGATTGCTGTCCAGAAGAACCAGGCAAACCTGTGGTATTATTGTGTATATTTTATTTGGTACTCTGTACTTCTGGAAAATTCTGCCCTACTTTTCTACCAAATTTGAGTTGGTTGTACTGTTTTTTCATATTTGCATTATTTCCAATTGCAGTAATGATACTATAATTTTCAATAGCATTCAAACTTGCATTTTCATGGGAGTTTTTTTTTGTCATTGCTAGTATGAAAAAATCCCCTAGGCAATTTATTTGGTTTGGTTATTAAAGCACTTCCTCTGTAAGCTTGCAAAGAGATCAGAGGTGCCCTTCCATATCTTTTTTGCAGAAATATGAGGTTTTATTTGTGTTTTATTGTGGACATGAAGAAAATAATTTAATATCAACATTCTACTGCTGGTGTCACATGGGAAAATTCAGATACACAGGTAGGTGCATGTTCCTGTGCATTAACACTGGTATTGAATAGCTGTGATGAGCTATTGAATGATGATAATTTGGGTTATGCTTCTGCCTATTTTTCAAGATAAATTAGCAAAGTGCCTGTGATGAATGGAAAGTCTATGTTTTACATGGAAACAGTTTTATGTGTGAATTTCAAGTTGTGAAGCATGTGCTGGCAAGACAAACAACACCAAAGTAAAAATATTATATGGTGTCATAGTCTTCCTCTTGAGCTGTATTATATTCAAAGGGAGGTACATTTTTACTAACAATATTTTGAATCCGTGCTCTATGTAAACCAGGTCAAAGTTTGGTGCACAAAGCAGGAGGCTAGCGTTCTAAACATTGACATGAAAGCAAATATTTGTTGTGTCAAGTACAATCCTGGATCTAGCAATTATATTGCGGTATGCTCCTGCAACGAACAACTTTTTTTCTTTTTTTCCTTCGAAGAGACAAATAACTATTCTTGACTTGGTCTCATACTCCAAAAATAACTATTCTTGACTTGGTCTCATACTCCAAATCCCTGTACCCATATGAAAGCAAGCATTCGTGCATGGATTAAGGCATTCTGCTATTTGAAATCCACTTTTGGGTTTATTTGGTGTTTGGATTTGGGCCCTGCACACTTGATAAGGGAGTGGGATGATGTGGCCTACCAACCTTTTATGAAAATCTTAACCTTAAGGATTTGTTTGTTAGGAGGTGAAAGAGGGGGAATAGTTAGCCTAGTAACTTCCCACCCCCTCGCATCTTGTTTAGAACACAAAAAGAGTGGTGGGGAGCATTTAACCCCAAGAGTGAGGTGCATTGAGAGTAAGTTGTACCCTTGAAAACTCGTGTTTTTCAATACATCAATTTTTTTTCCTTATGAAAAGTGGGGAGTTGTTGACATGTGGGTCCCATCAATTATCTTTATTTCCAACACATCCAACCATACACCATTAACACTTCGCAGTTAATATTTTATTACACTCTTAATCTTTTAAAACTTAAACCTCTTAAATGTTTCACCTCCAAATTTTTTATCTGATACCAAATGCAACTTAGTGAAAGCATTTGTTTAATGTGACCTTGAAGAAAGGCTGGGTTAATCAGATGTGTGTAATGCACATCTTTCATGAGGTACCTTTGATTATTTAAATCACAAATTCATAACACCGTGGAGCTTCACTCTCTGGAATGGACATATTCCTGCTATTTATTTCCATACAGAATATATATAACCTTATGCATGAGTTCTGAATTATTTTCAGGTTGGTTCAGCAGACCACCAGATTCACTACTATGATTTGAGAAATGTCACCCATCCACTCTATGTGTTCAGCGGGCACAGGAAAACTGTTTCATATGTAAAATTCTTATCTAACAGCGAGCTTGCTTCAGCGTCAACAGACAGCACATTAAGGTTATGGGATGTAAAAGAGAATCTGCCTGTAAGTAATCTGTTCATGAAACAGTTATGGTTGCACCTTTCTTTTTCAATATAAGTACTCTATACTAGCAATAATGTAATGTTTGAGCCCCAAAAGAGATCAAATATTATTTGCTTTTTCCCAAAAGAATTATTTCTTTCTTGCATTTCATTTCTTGAGTCTTCATACATGGATACTATCGATTCTCATAAGCTAAATTGGATTTTGACTTGGGACTTCATAATTTCAAATTGTTGATGGGAAAATGAGTCCATTCATGAATTACACATGGAAAATCGTTTTCAAATGATGGTCCTCGTCAAAAATCTGCAATAACTGAACCAATTAAGTTCTAAATCTGGATTAGTTTCTTATCCCACAGTCTGAAAATTTTCCTTGTTGGATAAATTACTGGAAGATTGTGCTTGCTTGAATAGATTAACTTTCATCCACGTTATTTTAGTATTCCCCTTGGCTTTGTGTGATTGGCATCGTTTCTTTTTGTTTATTGCTTAAATGATATATTAGGCAAAGTTGAATAGCTAAGTCACGCCTTTTGAGTTATGCTTTCAGGTTCGTACCTTTAGAGGTCACACAAACGAGAAAAACTTTGTGGGTCTCTCAGTAAGCAGTGAATATATTGCATGTGGGAGTGAAACAAATGAGGTCTTTGTCTACCATAAGGTTAGCTATAAATAATCATCAGCCTTCGTAAATTTTCATTTCCAAGTTCATCAAAGTGATGTTTTGGCTTTTTTTTGCAGGAAATCTCTAAACCTGTGACTTGGCATAGATTTGGTTCCCCTGAGATGGATGATTCTGATGAGGATGCAGGATCTTACTTCATCAGTGCTGTTTGCTGGAAGAGTGATTGTCCTACAATGCTATCTGCAAATAGTCAGGGTACAATAAAAGTATTGGTTCTTGCAGCTTGAAAAAACTATAAAAACAAGAAAAAATGAAAGTAATACAAGCTCAGAAAGAACTTGTGCTGGAATTGTCTGTTCTCTTGTTATGGGGACAGTTCTCACTGTTTTGTGGATGTAAATTGGAGCCTGAAGCTGGGTGGTTCTTTTTTTTTTTTTTTTTTTTTCAACTTGACGAATTTTGTCGGGGTTTTACGGTTCTGAAGGCTGTGAATTAAGGAAAATTACCATAAGAAAAATTATTACACAACCAGTTTCTTGCGGATCAAAACTGCGATTGGTTGGTGCAGCGGACCCTAACATGAATACTGGGTGCAGCAACAGGGCCGTGTAATGGTTTCTCATGGGTTAAGTAAATCTCATAGATCATGTAAATAAATGTTGTTATTTCTTGGCGGATAACTGTATGAAAAAATAATTATCACGCGGACTTGGTTCCTGTGGACAATTTTGGATGGTGCAGTAATTAACATGATCTTATCATCATCATCATCATCTTGTACTTTGTATTTGACCTCTTAGAATCGATGGAGATGTAGCTGGAAATGATTCTTGTGGTTACGGGTTTTTTTTTTTTTTTTTTTCCTGTGACAACGACTTTAAAAGGAAGTTTGGTTATTTTCAAGCATCTGTGCTATAGCTTCTTTTTTTGTTTTTTGAAGTTTTTTTTAAACTGTAATAACAAAAATAGGTTGAATTATCTGAAAACATGGCTTTTGTTTTAAATTTCAACTCAGCATGCTTAAAGCTCTCGACTAATTAGTACGCATCTGGAGACTGGATTTTTATGGACCGTTTCTAACTTTACCAGGAAAACGCATCAGATATGGTTTGGCCATCAACGGCCCTAAATGCAGTGGAAGGCAGTCGACCTTTGGTCAATAAACTAAGAGAATATTCGCAATTTTACAGGCAGCGTTTTCTATTTATTTATTTTTTGGCAGAGATAACAGCCCTTACAGCTACTACAGCACCAGCTTCGCGAAAGCTTTCTGTGAGTGCAGAGGGAAATCATTTTCCCTTGCATGAAATGATAAATGAAAAAAAAGAAAAGTGAAATAGTTTTCTTTCACCATGGCCGCTAGAGACGTATAGAGGCGGAAAAGAGGAGAGTAAGCTCATCATAGCCGGCCCATATTTCTCATCTCACACGCACATATATATATTACTCATAATGTGGTGAAAAAGAAAAGAAACAACCAAAGGACTATATATCTTGGGAACACAAGTAGAGAAATTCCTTCCATGCAAATTGTATTTAAAGTAGATTTTCTTTCCTTGAGTGAATGAGTTCAGAACTCATCGAGCATCTTAAGAAATATGCAGCCAACGAGCAAATTGCTTGATTAACAAGCAGAAACCCACAACATCCATAGAAAAAAACTGAAAAGAAGAAGAAGACTGGAGAGGGACACCAGAACATGCGACGTACGGACAGAAAAAGAAAAGAAGCTGCATCTTGTTTTTTCTCAACCGAAGCTGATACGCTATGTAGCCAAAGCATATATCAAAACAAGTCGTAAGCATAACAGCTCATATTGAAAGAAGTAAAGCAAAGTACACTGAGAGTTTATAAAGAAATAATTGAAGTTAAATGCAATTAGAAGTATAAGGAGAGAATCACATCTCAAAACCAAAAAAAAAAAAATCTTACTCTCGAAGCATGAGGATCTAACAATGACCAAGCTAACAATGTTCTTGGACTTGCAAGGTCAAGAAAACTCAAGCCATCTTTATGGGCTTGAAAAAAGAAAAAAGGATATATAAGAAGGATAAGCTCAGGAGAGATATAGCCATGACCTCTATATTAACATTATCTTTCTCTGTTTTATTTCACCTTGACTCAAGACAAACATTGGTGCTACAGTTCCCGGTTGAGCCATGGTGGGAACCGGAGAGCTTGGGGGGGGGAGGACAAAGTTTTGGAGACAATAATGGCTCTTGGGATTTGACCTTTTGCTGAACAGTGCCATGAAATATATGAGGAAGATGGTGCTGCTATTTATATGCAAAATGTGGACTCAGCATGATATAAAGGTCGAGGGTATATATGGCTGTTCGAAAAACAGGTGGGTTGATGTGTCATTTTCCACATAGGAAGGTGCGGCTACAAAACGGACGGGAAATGGGAATATGTTATCCTGGGATTCGGTAGCAAAACAGCAAACTATAGTATAAAGGCTTTTGAAAAATATTCCCCCGTGTAAATCTGAAACCAAGACTCAAGTTGATGTTCTATGGTTCAAAAAGAAAAGAAAAAAAATGTTCTCTTACGAGTCTAAAGTGAACTTCAAAGGATATTGAACTTTCTACATCTGATTGATGGATTCTGAAATATGAGCAATTAAAGGTGGTTGTTGGACTTGAAATTTATGAATACTTGCAAAATAAGTACTCTAAAATTTTTTAAAAACTCTCTGATATTTAAATTAGTACCGGTATAAAATGAGAAAAACCTTTAAAATAATATTTATGTGTTTACATTGAAGATACAAAAGATAACGAGAGGTTCAAGCAGAGAATATGAGCTCTTTCTTTCTCTATGTGTGTTTATGAATAGAGATGAGCTTAGAGTTTGTTGCATTTAAGATGATTCATGTATTTTTATATATTCATGAATCACGAGAATTTGCATGATGTGAGGTGTAAAGATGCAAATAAATTGGGTATTTTGTTTCTTTGGGATAATCACACATAATAATTTCCTTTAGTAAGGGTCCCATTGTCAATTTGTAAAACAAGACTTTCATGTGGGCAATGGCATTTTCAACTTGTAAAACAAATATTCAGGTGGGTAACAACACTATTGACTTGTAAAACAGGATGCTCAGATGAACCAGACTTTGACATGATCTTATCTTAACTTCATTTTTTTTTTTATCCCATAAGGATGATGAGTCATGTCAATGGAGAATTGCTTATAGTTCAACTAAGCACAAAAAAAAAAAGAAAAAGGAATTGAGTTTTCTAAAGCTTAACCCGAATCTACAACACTAAAATGATGGGCTTAAAAAAGCTTGACATGAACCCACTAAGATAGAGTGTGTTTAGGTTTGTGGGACCTAGGTCTTACCTTAAACCCTCAACTTAGGTTAGCGGGTCATCTAAGGGGCTAGCCTGAGCCCAAACCACCTAAGTGATGGGTTTCAACAAGGCTAATCCAAATCCACCAAAGTGGTGTGAGTTCAGGTTGATGGGACCTAAGCCCAACCTTTAGCCCTCGTTGGCTTGGATTCGTGGGCCTTCAAGAGTTATCATGAGCCCAAATCACATGATTGGTGGGCTTGGATAGGCCTAATCTTGAGCTCATAATAAAGAACAACTAAAAATTGAGTACTTAAAAGAATGATCATCGTCTTGTCTTAGTCTTAGGTTGAAATGCTGATTAAATTAAATAAATTTTATAGGGAGCCATGTTTCTTTAGATCTAGTATATGATGATCTCTTATGTATCTTGTTAATTACAAAATGCTTGTAATTATCCTGTATGCTTGTTATCAATGTTATCCTCTATATTTTGTAAACAATAATGAATAAATTATATTAAAATGCAATTGTTAAGCACATAAAATTTTCATAGAAGGAAAATTATATATACATGGAACAAAAAGGAAATCTTAATTATATAGTATAATTGTCTTCTTACTGAGTGATTTTAGTGGTAATTTATTTAAGAAAAGATTACATCGAACTTTCTATAGTTTGATCAATTTTTCATTTTACTTTCGTGTTTTGAAAAATTAAACTTTACATTCTCAATTTTAATAACTTTATAACACTTTACATCTTTCAGATTTAAAAATAACAAAATTAGCACCATATATAACTGGTAGCAAATATTTTGAAAAAATAGTTGTTTGACAATGACTTTATATTTACAAAAATATCATTATGTTCATGTTTATAACAAATTCAATCCCTCTTCCCTCAACATTAAACACAACCATTAATATATGTTTTCCTTCATCCCTCAACATTTCTAGCAAACACAATCATCAAATTAAATAACACACCAATAAAATTTTTCTCAACAATTCTTCACCATTTCAAGCAAGGTACCCTACACCATTGTATTAGTGCAATTTAACACACAGTTCCAATACAAAATCCAACTCACTTAAGACTAATAACAACCCAAAACACACAGCCAACAATAGCTTTAAATTTTACGGCATATAATTGAATACATGTCATATTCATCATATGTTAATAGCCTATAAACGTATAACAACTTGAATGGACTAAAGTTCAAGAATATAAAATGCACAACAAAAGCAACTGTTAGGATATCAAAATCAGATGCAAGTAAAAACAAGCTATTCTACAGATGAAATGACAAGCCACGTGACAATACATTCATTGATTGGTGAAAACCTATCTATGATATTGAATTAACTACTAAAGTGAAAGAAAATGTTAATACTATCAATTGAATACTAGATGAAGTGAAGAAAATTAAAGATTAATTACATAGGGTTTGAATTAAGAATCATAACATGGATGCTAGCTTTACAAGTGTAAAGTTATTATTGGTAGCTAATTTAGTGTGTGTGTGTGTAATTTTAGTGTTCTTAACTACGATATTGTTTATCATGATCAAATGAAATGAATAACACTAGTAAATTCATATTTGAGTTGCACTAAAGATAATGTAAAATCCAATGTTTAATCATGTCATGACATCAACAAATGATCCATAAAATATGGTTCACAGTATCTAATAACAACTCCAAACAAAATCCATCCATTCCATACATTGTTCTTGTACATACTTAAATCAATACAACTAGTCTAGGTTAAGTGTTGAGATGATAAAGTTTCAACACCAGAGTGCAATTTCAAATTGAATTGATTATTAGTATAATAATAAATATCATTAAATTAATTAAAATTATGTTATTTTAAAATAAATCTCACATATATTTGAGCTGAGGGTTTAAAGGATAGACCAACAACTCTTCCACTACTTCTGCTAGCTCTCACACCCCCTTTGATGGTATACCTTTTGCTTTTCAAACATAATGCAAAAAGGTCTTTGATGTACTCCATTCTTAATGAATTCATATAGGGCATATAAGAACCATTATCACGTGATGTTGTTTTCAGTTTCCACAACAATATACATAAATGGAAAAAAATTCATTATTGACATCTAACCCAACTACTGACAATAAAACACCTCTATATGGACTTTTGAGATGACATTCATCAATGACAATGAAAGGTTTACATCTATTCACAAACACTTATTTCATAACTTTTAAGCACACATGCACTTTTTGAAACTATACAAGTCTACGTCAAAGACTTGCTTGCATATGTTCATATAAGCCATACAGTCATAGCAACAATATTTTTCAATGTACAACATGTTATCATTATGAGCAATAATAAATGATATTTTATATCCTAAAATAATAACCAATGAAAAATTACATAACGTTTTATGATATTTAAGATATGCCTAATCATGTTAAACAAAGGTTATTGTAGGGTTCAACATCAATTGAACAAATTGCAATCTATATTATTTAATTAGAGTTTAATGAACATTGACTAGTTAGCTACAATTTAAGGATTTTTAAAGTTTTGTGATTAAACTTACTTAATCAAGTTTTAAAAACTGGTAAAACAAATTTTATCTAATGGTTATATATCAATTAATCAAGTTTTGCATCAATATTTTAACATTAGGGTTTGGTGAATAGTGACAAGCTAGCCTAAACTTTAAGGTTTTTTTATATTATTTTTTTCTATGATTTCTAACAACAAATGATAAATTATGTTAAACAATAACTAACACATGTTTGGTTTGTCAATATTGTCATCATCCAAGAAAAAAATGAATTAATTATGATTTATTCGAGGCTTATTATGTACCGGTCAAATCCTTAAACATTTTGCATTTATGGTTAAATAGGGAGAGAATAACATATAATTTAACAAATATATAGTATTTAACATAAACAAAACACACATCCAATAATTTTTGATATCTCAATTTGGTTAAAAAACTGGAAAATACATGTTAAATAATGCCAGACTTTCAAACATCTTAAGGAACAACGTTTTCTTCTTCAACTGTAAACATAACGAGATTCTAAGAGATTTGGTTAAAGAACATAATTCGATTAAATAAAGCTTTTTGATTTGGGGTTTTTTAGTTTCGTGGAAAGAGAATGTTGTGGATAGAAAGAGAAAATCAAAAGTGAGAGTGAATGTCTTAACATTTTTTGAGGTTTGCAGTATATTATATATAAAGGTTGTAGCATTATTTAACATGGTTTGAAATTTTAGTTTGACCGAGAATGCAAAATATAATTTTTCAAAACACATAAAGTAAAAATTAAATTATAGGAGACTCAATATAATTTTCCTTTTATTTAATGAAAATTTTATGTTGTATTTGTCTTGGTGCTAAATTCACTTCAAAAACTATAATTCCCTTAACTTCTTTGTTAAATAACAATTATAATCTCTTTATGTCATCATTAAAGGTACATTGATCTTTTTTTGTAACTAGGTACATTAGTTGTTTTAAAAAAATCAAACAATGAAAATAACAATAAAGCTAGTAAATTCAGCAACAAACTTACTTCCAATATAATATATTAAATATTTTTTCAATATAAATGAAGGGACAACATGAAACCAAAGATAACACTTATTCAATCAATTAGTAAAAAAAGCATCGTCGGTCCATAAGTATTTAGGTAGGGGAATTATTTTGTAGTTAATCCTTTATCTTAAGCCTTGTTGTTTTTAAACACATTTTTTTTAAAGCTTTTGGGTAATATTTATTATTGCAACAATTAATTATTTTTTAAAATATTTTTTGTTTATAAATATATTAAAATAATATTTTATTTTTATTTTTTATATCAATATATCAAAATAATTTAAAATTATAAAAAATTTCTTGAACACGAAAACAAATCCATCCTTTACCATGCCACGGTTCCTAAATGGAGTTCTCAAGCTTTTTTTATATATATTATTAACGTGGGTGTCTAAGTCAGCTTGCGTGTATCTTAACTAATTTCACGGGCCTTGAAGTTAACGACTATGTAAGCAGGGGCGGAGCAGGAAAAAAATTTTGAGGGGGGCCAAATTAAAAAGAATTATTTTAAAAAGGTTGAAATTTTAGTTATTTTATATAAGGGAGGGGCTGAGAATAATTTCCTTGCAGGGTCAGGGCCCCTGCTAGCCCCCTGCCTCCGTCACTATATATAAGTTTTTAGTGATCATTATATTAGCAACTATAGAGCTCGAATATAAAATCATAAAAAAATAAATTTTTTAGTCCCAAACTTTTACTACTGTATCATCTTATATATGGTTTTTCTTAAGTATTTTAGTTCCGTTTGCAATGGCGCATTGGGATTCGGGAAGCAATTAATCAAGTAACCATTAAGATCACCGTAAACAGGAAATCATGAATGCTCATCGTGTCTAATTAAATTTCATGAAAAAATATCACACATCGAAGCTGGGACTGGCTTCCTTTTTTTGCTCTTCTCGTTCAATTTTTTCATGCAGACTGAAGAGAAATTAAAAACACATTGGGGTTTGGAAATAAGAACAATTATGTTTTCACAATGCAAGCACTGTTACGTTTGACCGTTGATTTAGTAGCTCTACAAATTCCTGATGAATGAAAGCTCTGCCCACCAACCATTTCGGAAACCGTCCACATCTCTCTCTCTCTCTCTCTCTCTCTCTCTCCCCCCTCCATTGCTGACACAGAAAGAAAAGGAAAGAACATAAACAGAACCCTAGGAGTTTAGATACAAAAGGGCCATTGCAACAAGTTCCACTTTATTGACTGTTCGTTTTGTTCCTGTCTGCATTTTAACAAAGTCCAAAGCCCTAATTCCCATGTCGTGTAGTAATTATACACTGCAGTCTCAGAAAATGAATGGTGTCTGCACTCTGCATGCATTGTAAGGTCAATCTCAGCATGGGCCTCATATTTAATGTCCTTTTAGAAAATGAAATTGCCTGTGGATGGTAGTACTACAAAGCAAAAGGAAAAATAGAAAAAAACAGTCGTTTTAATCTTTTCACTGATGAAGTAAAGATTTGTAAGCTAGGGTTTATTAGTTAGGCCGGAGTTTGTACTTGGTCCAGTGCATGTTTACCTTGGCTGTATATATATTTTGCTTTTGCCAAATATGTTGCCGTATCCAGAGCCAGAGCCAGAGCCAGAGCCTGCCCGGGTCTTTAAAGAGGATGCCTGAGCTCACCGGCCAGTCATTAATGTCTGGTCATCATGAAGCCCAGGCGTCATGCGATGTCAACCGACTCGTTTCCGGGTCCATGTTTTCTCTCGGCAGTGACTCAGTCGGCCATGGCTGTGTCATGGTCCATGGGTGTGGTGCTTCCACTTATAGAAATGGTCAATTCATTTACCCGCCAGATAAAGACGACTTCTTTCATGGCGAGCAAGGCTGGTGTTGTAAGCTATTATTAAAGGAAAGGCTATGGATGAAATATTGGGAAAACTCAAATTAGAGACTAATTTTCTAACAATCCTCGAATAAAATGACTAACTAAATTCAACACAATTTCTCAATTGGCCCCCTAAAGTATTAGAAATTTCTCATTTTAGTCCTTCCATCCATTTTCCTTTAAAATTGTGGTGTAAAATACCTTCAAGACAAAAAAAAAAAAAGGGACAAGATTTTAAATTAATTAGGTGATGAAATACAAGTATAATATGAAGTATGAAAAAATCTATAATAAATTGAAAACACCACAATAATCATTTTAAATTATATTCATTAAATTACAGTGGATATTCAAGACAGATATTTGGCTATTTCCCACATTTTAATTAGATAAAATATTATGATAATTGACAAGTACCCATTGATAAGATAAAGGATAATTTGTAAAATGATCCTTCAACTATTGGTTATGACCTTTTGATTTCTTAATTTCAAACCATAATGCAAAGTCTTGATGATGCATTGCTTTGACCTGTAGTTGGAGGGACTAAAATCAGATAATCATAAGATCATGGGCTAAGTTGGATTTACCAATAGTTATGCAGTCATTTTACCAATTAGCCTAAGATAGATGATTGGTTAAAGAAATTCATAAACTAGCTTCTTCTTCCTTTTTTACCAGCATGTAAGGAAAACTGCTACAACTGGGCCTCGACTCCTAGGGGCCCTTTTATGGTGCATCACGGGGATGAATAATGGGCTGGGCTAATTCATTATAAAATAATTGGGCTGGGCTACGTGAGCGGGACTGTTCTCAAGCTCGGGTGAAATTTGGAGGCATGTCAAGCATGGTTGTTGACATCAAAGATATAAATTACGATGAATTCCCCACCAAAACGTGCACCTTTCTGAACACCAAAAACTAATAACTGCAAGGTGAAGCGGGAGTTATTTTACTGTACTCTCATCACAAATCTTTATTAATTAGAATAATTTTTTTTAATCAATGCCTTTTCGTTTCTTTAGTTTTATTAAATTTAGTTTTTATTGGATTGTTCATTCTTATGACAAGAGTAGCTGGTTTAGTTGGTTTAACCTGGTGATTCAATTTTTTTTTTTTTAATTGATTCTCTAATTTTTATCATTAAATATTGGATTGATTGTGAAAATTAAGCCTTTTGATTTATTTTGATTTTTTTTTATTAGATTATTTAACCTCATGACTCGATGATAATATTTAGCGGATTAACTCAAGTTGACTTGAGTTATTTTTTGTATTCTTTTGTTAATTAATTTTTTTTCAATTTTATCATTCAACATTGAGTGGAATTGAGCTTCACATTTTGTTTTGCTTTTGCTTTTTATTAGGTTATCCAATCTCATGACTTGAAAAATAATACTTAGCAGGTTAACCCGGGTTAATTCAAGTTATTTTTTGTGTAATTTTTTTTAATTGAATCTTCTGTAGAAAAAAATCTTCATTCAACATTAAGTCGGTCAGGGATTGAGCTTTATAATTTTTCTTGATTTAATTTTTATGGGGTTATCTTAGTTTCACTACCAAGGTCATAAGTTTGATAGGTTAACTCGAGTTAAATTGAATTATTTTTTTTATTTTTTCTTATATAAAGTTATCTTGGTCCCTTAATTAACCCCAATCGTGAGTTTGTGCGGATTGACTCGAGTCATCTTTTTTTATATTCTTCTTTTAATTTATTTCTTTTTTATAATTTTATTCTTCAACATCGAGTTGATTGAAAATTGAACTTGTAACTTATTTTGATTTGATTTTTAAAGGGTTCTCTTAATCTCGGTCTTATGACCTGGGTTACAAGTTCGACATGTTAACTCAGGTCTTTTTTAGGTTTTATTTTTATTTTTAATTTTATTATTCAGCGTTGTGTTGATTGAGAATTGAGCTTTATAATTTTTTTTATTTGCTTTCTATGAGATTATCATGGTTTCATAACTCGGGTCGTGAATTTGGTATATTAACTTAGGTTAATCCAAGTCGATCCAATTTATATGTTGTCATCTTAATATATATAAAATGTCAGCTTGAAATTTCTTTGAGATAAATTATATTTTTATCGGTCATTTGGGTTGTTTTTGGACCCGTCAAGTGAACTAGGTTATAATGAGTTTGTTTGAAGATTATATAAATTATATCATGAGATTTCACCTAATAGCTTAAAATTTTAGATTAAATTAGTTCTTTGACATGGGTGAATTTATGCAAGTTTCAAGCTCCCAAATAATTTTCACTTGGAGGGTGTGTTAAAGAATTATATAAATCATATCCTGGTACCTCACTTATCAGTTTAAGTTATTGAGTTAAGATGGTTATTTGATAGAGTTAATCTTCACACGGTTTTTTTTTTAAGTAGAAAAAAATATTAATGATATCTAAATATTTTTTTTTTTAAATTCAAATCACAATATAGCACGAATTAACTATCAATTGATGTTTGTTTTTTATTCAATTCTAACAATGTTCTTGTTTTTTCTCTCCTTTTTTTGGGTGCCTGTCTTCGATCAGCCCCTTATTTGATTTGTACCTCATGCTTAGATTCTATCAGGTCTTAAAGCTTAAGGTACATTTGTTTTGTGCCAACCAATGCATAGATAAAAAATATTTTTCATATATAAATGTTTTATACACAACAATTTACATGAAAATTCTTTTTATGTTTCTAGTAAATACTACTATGGAAAATAAATACATGAACAAAGATATTGTGATTATATGTTATATTAATAAAGTGGTGGTGGTTATAATAATAAAAATTTAAGTGAGTGTGAAGTAGTGATAATGCTAGTAGTGGGTAATTATGATGATAATAAAATAAAGGTACTTGAAATCAATAAATGATATTATAAGTAGATTATTGTTTGTAGAATATTTTTTATATATTCACTAAGTTTAAAGTTTGATAATAAAATATGTGTTGAATATTTTGTAAGAAATTAAACACAAAAAACAATAAAATATATTTTTATATATATTATTTTATGCAAATGGATGTTTGTTTTGCATGAAATATTTTACATGATTTTTTTTTTATCATCTTTGATAAATAATGATGGAAAAAATATATTAATATTAAAATGATAATAATATGTTATTGTAATGAGGTAATGATTATGACATTGGTGAGGGTGGGAATGGTTACGGTGGAGAAGCAATGTCAACAATGAAGATAAAATGATAAAGTGGTAATAATAGTGATAGAGATAAAAATTACCGTGATAAAATGAAAAAAATAATGATGATTGGTAATTATAGTTGTTGAAATTATTTAATGATATTATGGCAATGTTATTATTTATAAAATATTTTATAAAACTTCACGAGTGATTTTATATCCTTTGCAATATAAAATGGATTTTCTCTTCTCTTGTCCAATTAATTTATGCCCCGAATCCATTAGCAAGTGTAGCTTGTTTGGTAAACTTACTAACTAAAAAATCAATTGATATTATTCTCACGGAACTCGCTCTTTTTCTCTCCGCTATTGGTCCTACCTCTGACATTGCCCCAAAGTCCATGCGAGAAAATGCAGTCCCTCCCATGAAGGTCAAGCTCAGCAGCTTTACGTGAAAGAATTAGGAGACTAATCACTTGAGGTCTTGGCCCACTGATTGAAGGGACTTGTTTCTTTTTTTTGGATCCTGAGTTCAAACTTTATCATGCACGCCTGTTACCCCGCGGTGCCTTACATGTTCACTGGGTTTGCAGAATATTCAGTGAACTATGGGATTAGTCGTGGTGCGCGCAAGTTGGTCCGGACACCCACGTAAATAAAAAAAAATAAAAATTAGAAGACTGAAGTGAAACAGGCTAACTCTTAATATAAAAAAGAAAAAAGAAAAAGAAAAAAAAGGAGAGATAATTGCCGATCACATCACAAACAAGTTCAAGCAAATTAAACAAATATGGAGTCACCGTTTTTGTATGACCTTAACGATGTCTAGTCTTGACTCTAGCTTTAGCCCATGCCCCTCTGATTTTCTAGGTATTGTCCGCCCAAGGATCATTGGGTGGCCAGAGTTATATCATATGTACAGCTCCCTATAGACTTTTTAAAAATAAAAATATAATATAGATTCACGCATTTATTTCAATGATTTTGGCTGTGGGTTTTCGTGTACACAAAGATATATATTTTCTCATATAATTTTTGCTTTCAATGGTTAAATCAAATGACAATGGCATGTTGAATAAATTCAGACATGCTCGAGTTTATCCTGCCACGATTTTTTTTTTTTTTAAATTCATATGTCACGTCATTGTAGTTTTTGTCTTTATTTTCATGTTATTTGGTACATGGGTAATGGCCAAGGGGATACAAGCCATAAAATCATGGACATATATAATTGATATTAACATTATCTCTCTAAAATAACTATTTAATTTAAAAACTTAAACTATTTGATAAAATTTCAAGATATGATTTATATTATTTTTCAATATATTTTTTTAAATAAAAATCATTTGAATTTAAAACTTGTATAAACTTAATTATATCACCCATAATAAATTTTTATTAAATATATAAAAACAATAAAATTCAAACTCATAATAATATAATCATTAAGTTTCTGATATTATTTTAAAAAATAAATTAAATCTAAAATATTAAATTGTTAAATAAAGTCTTAGAATATAATTTAAATTATTTTTTAATATTAACATGTAGTTTGTTTCTTTCTCTAAATATATGTTTGATAATTGATAAAGAGGTACCCATTAAAGATCCAGGTACGGAAATTATAATTCTTTTAACGTAACTATATTTAATAAATAATTTAAAATACAGTTAAAACACATTAGTAACTTTAATAGGGATTTAAGAATCGTGAGCTTCAAATATTCAACACGGACAGGTGTAGGTTATGCCAATGAATGCACTGTTGTATGCACGTAAAAAGAAAGAAATATAAAGATTCGGTTAACAAATTTGATTGTTGTTGAATAGTTTTGAAATCTGATACGATTTGGTAAGTTGATCTAGAATAAATCCAATCAATCCAAATTAAAAAAAAACAGAAAATTTTATTTTTATGAGATTTGATAATTTGACAAGATCTAATTAAAAATCCAGTTATAACCCGTTGACTTTTATTTTACTAAAATAACATTATTTTGATCTTTTTTAAAAAAAATTAATCTAAAACCTAAACATTGAACTAGGTTATTTATCCAACCGGGTCTAAAAATTATGATGGGGGTGATAAAATTTAGAAGGCAAATTATAAGAAATTAAATTCTACAAGTTAATTCATAGATGAAACGTGTCAGTGCTAACCTTTTTTTTTTATTATTTTGATTTACGTGGGTGTCCGGGCCAGTTTGCGCGCATCACGACTAATCCCACAGTCCACTGAACATCCTGCAAACTCAGTGAGCATGTAAGGCACCGCGGGGATAACAAACATGCAACCCTGATGCAGAGAAAAAAAAAAAAGTCCATTTCATTGCTAGACCAAGATCTCAATTGCTAATAGTGCTAACTTTTTTTTTTTTGGTAATCCGGAGTGTCCGGACCAACTTGCGCGCACCACAACTAATCTCCGGGCTTACTGAACATCCTGCAAGTCCAGTAAACATGTAAGGCACCGTGGAGATGACAGACGTACATAAGTAGGACTTGAACCCTGGTGTGGAGGAAGGGAATAAATCTCTTCAATCACTATACCACAACCCCATGTGTACTAGTAGTGATAACTTGAAAAGGTAAATGGGTGCCGACCTTTAAATATTAGCCACCCAGATTGATAAGCATTTGATCTTGAAAAGAAAACCAAAAGAGGAGACAAACGATCTTTCATTTAAAGACTTTTGATATTTGTTTGGAGGTGACAGTTTCTTGATTTGGATTCAAAATTCGACGACCATGATTTGATGGAATAATGGTGTTCAAACATATTCTTTTTTAAAAAATAAAAAACAATTAGCAGAGTAACATAAGAATTTTATAGTTTTTTTAAAAAAATCTGGTGAAGTAAAATATTTTTATTTTAAAGTGCTTTATAGGAGCAAAAATTTATACATGTTTTATTTTAAAAGTGTGATAATTTAATATATTATGTTTTAGAAGCATGATATATCATGAAAGTTAAATTCTTTTATAGATTAAAAAATTCAAATAAATATCCTACTAAATTAAAAAAAACACAAGAAATTAGTTTGTAAATGATTTCTTTGATTTGATCCGATCCAATTACATGGAATTACAGAAATAAGAAAAGAAAACCCGTAAGAATGTATCCCAAATATTTTTCGTTGGTGAGGTCTGAAATCCAAATATTGGAAGGAATTTATAGGATTATAATATATAGTTGCGTATGGCAATGGGCAAGTAAAGGGCGGCCCGTAAAGTAGTTTCCGGTGGTTGTGTGTGTAAAAAAAGAATTAGAAACATGCTCTTACAACCTCTGGTAGTGGAAGCAATAATGATGCCCTGAGCTAGATGGAGCACAAGAGCTCTGGACCAATGGTTAATTTGAAGGGTTTCTCATGATCACGCCATTAAAGCGAAAGGGTGTTTTTATAACCTTTCTGGTTTCCAAAGTTTGCATGAATTAGAGGACGAGGAACAACCTCCGGTGAGATCCGACATCATCGAATGGAGGACTTGTACATGATGACTTTATCTATGAGTGAGATGGTAGAGCCGCAATCGTCCCTTCTTTTTAGTTTAACAAAAACTCAGTTTTTAGTCCATTAAGTATAATGTCAAAGCTAGCATTGGATCGTTATATTTCTTAAGTTATGAGTAAAATATTTGGTTAAGATTTTTATAAATATAAAATATTTTAACCAAATAAAATAGATTTAATAAACATATTATATCTAAAAAATCAGGGTTTGACAATCAATCAAGTCCAAAATAACATAAGTTTAGTAAACAAGCCATACCAAAAAATCATGTCTTTGATAGTCAGCTAGGTCCAAGTCAGTGTTAGTCTAACAAGCATGCTAGATTCAAATAACTTGAAATTGTTAGTCAGCCAAATTTAAGAAAACATGAATCTGATAAATATGTCAAACTTAAAATATTTGAATTTAAGCATTATCAAGTTCTAAAGCTATGTATTTGATCCCAGACAATCCTCTAAAATAAAAATATTAAAAACATGATAAATCATCATGCTTTTCCATTTAAAATAATCATTTATATTGATGTAATGATTTCTCTATACTCATAAGTAGGGCTGAGCATTTCCGGTTCGGTCCGGTTTTGAACCAAAATAAACAACCAAACCGAATTTTTTTTTTAATTTTTTTGAACCAAACCAAACCGAAAACCGGTTCAAACTGATTAATTTCGGTTCGGTTCGGTTCGGATTTTTCCCCTTCCAAACCGGTTCAAACCGATGGTCCTCTACCAACACTAGCAATATTCCTTCCTTTGTAGATCCATCAACACAACCAAATCCAATCCACATTGTAGACCAGGTTGTCTACCACAAATCCCATTTTGTTCCAATTTCCTTCACCCCACGATGCATCATTAATGTTAAGGAAACCCATCACCAACAGTCTAACAATGGCAGGACTGTTGGTGTTCTTATTCCACCAAACACAGAGCAAAAAAAATAAAACAATAATTATCAGCATACAAGATCACTATCCCAACATAAGAATCGAATTTCTCTCAAGGTTTGGCCTTATAAAATTAGAGGGGGAAAGAGGATACAAAACTAGAGAGACAGATCAAAAGGACCAAAGAAAGGAAAAACCCAAAAATCAGAGAGGGGAAGAACAAGAAACAACAAAGGGGAGAGAGGATCGGGGCTCCATCCATCAGGATCCAACAAAAACAAACAAACACTCATCTCTCACAAAAAATCCATTGTTGATTAATCTGTGCTTTACCAAGAACTAATGCTTTCTAGGAAGAAGCCACAACAAGACAAAAGTTTCATAAAAAGTAGAGGGATGGGAGAAAAAATCAACACGGAGAGCAAAGTGAGATAATGAGAGAATGAGATATGCAGAGAAGATTTTGAGGAGGGGGCGGCTAATGGGAGATGTTACTTTAGGGTTAGGAAATATTCTATTTATAGTTGGTTTTTTTTTTAAGTGCTGGGTAGTTGAACCGGTTTGGTTCAATCGGTTTCAGACTTTAGAAACCGAAATCGAAACCGAACCGAACCAGAATTTTTTTGTGAATTTTTAATCAGTTTTTTCGGTTTTTTTTTATTCGGTTTTTTCGATTTTTTTTTCCCCGCTTTTCTCAGTTTAATTGGTTTACCAGTTTTTTTGCTCACCCCTACTCATAAGTATATACAACATCTTTTAAAGGACCTACCATACTTATTGTCTCATTAATATATATAAGAGATATTTATTTTTCATTAATATCGCTGAAAGTAGAAGACTTTTTAATTCTTCCCTTCTCTCAAAATGACAAGATCCTTTTTTTTTTTTTTTTAACGTAGACAATTAAGTCCTCTTTTTTTAATTGAGCAAAAAAGATAGAGGTTAATATAAAAATTCAATAGTTTCATTACTAGAATTTTTAAATGTACTTGCAAAATATTTCATTGGTTGATTGACACTTAGTCCACCGGGAAGACTTTTATTGACGGGCTCATAAATGGATACTTGTCATTGGAAAAACTTCCTCATTGACTCTTGTTTTGTCTATAATTTTGTTGGTGAATAATCATTGATGAATTTATAAATGGAATAAGTACACCAAACAAAAAAAATTTACCCGTTTTAATCTATCGGTATATTCTTTAGTAAATATGATATATCATTGATAAAAAATCATATATATTTTTATCGATGATTTTTTAAATATCACTAACATAATTAAGTTGTTGGTGATTAAACAATAGCAATGATATTTGCGGTAATTTTTTTTCAACTCACTGGAATATACTGATGGACTTAATCTATCGGTAAGATCATTAGTAATGTTTAAAAATATATTTTTAAGAAAATCTATTAAAAATAGAAGAAAATAATTAACAGAAATTAAATAAAATTAAGAAGCAAATATTTATTATAGATTTTAAAATTTATTAGTTTAATTACAATTTGTCTAGAATAGAGGAGCTGGGGGGAAGAGGAGGCGAGTCTTTGGCAGGACTGTGGTGCCAATAAAAGGAAACACATGTACCACCTATATATGATTTTAACTCCAATTATAATTGGCGGAGTTCGACCTTCGATATGTACTAAGTCGTTTTGTCTTAACAACAATATGGGTTGTTCAAGCATCAACTCTTTGGTTTAAAATTGCCTCAAAATCTAGAGTTTGAGTACTCATAATTAATTGTGAGCATTCAATGGTTGAGGCATTTCGAGTTATCTGCAAGTTCTCGGTAGTAGTGTTTGAGATATCGTATAACCGATTTCTATTGAGTACGCTCGATTATTCTGTTTCCAACCATAAATTCGAATTGAGTTCTAGATAGGTTGAAGGATCGTTCTTGTATCTCTTTTACAATAAGGTGTTATATGTTTTCTAAAGAAAAAGTTATCATATTAAACAAAAGCAATAACTTAAGAAAAAGAAATTGTTGAAATCCAACAAATCACAAAGTATTGAGCTCGGCTATTCACGAGATGCTGCACCCCTTTCCTATAATCACCATTTCACACATGTGTTTATACAAAAAGCTCCATCAATCTTGGTTCGTGTCCAAGAATTGTAGCCTGTAAAAGAAAACTGTTGTTTGTTAAACATATTCATATAAAACAACACTTAAAAAAATGAATTTAATAAAAAATAATCTTACCATTCCTTCGAACGTGAAACAAACAGAATGGATTTGTTGGTATGCATGGTAATGTAATCGTAAATCTGACTATTTCGATTCACCAGTAACTAAACACTTGAATGTCATATGTTGAATATATTTTGCCCACACAATCTCTTAGACATGCGGAGGTTTGAAATCCTTTCAAACTGTCATGTCCTTTTAGGTTTTTTTTTTTTTTTTTTTTGTAATTTTTTACTTTAATATTTATTTTTTTATTTTATCTTTCAACATTGGATTGCTTAGGAATCAGCCTCTGTAATTTATTGTGACTTGCTTATATAAAGTTATTACGATATCATGACCCGAGTTACTAATTTGACAGGTTAAACCTAGTCGATTTAATATATCATTGTTTCAATATTTTTTAAAAATATTATTTAATATGCATCATATTTTACGTTCATGGTTAAAATTCTTTTATTAAAGAATGTATTGATAATGCTTAGATATTATTTTTTAACATTAAAAAAACTAATCTAACCTTGGGATCAATAATCTAGTAAGTTCTATGAAGAGTAGAAGAGACATTATATGACAGAGAAATATTAAGAGACATTTAGTTGTTGCCATTCGTCCCAGAGTTTTTTTTTTTTAAAAAAAAAAAAACAGGTGACAAAAATAATTTGCAAACTAGAAAATTTGAAAAAAAAATATTGGAGTAATAGAATGAATAACTTCTGTAGTTGCGCTCCTCTAGCTTTGCAATTTAATTAGTGGCGCTGTAAAGAGTAACCAAACCCTTAATATTTTTATCAATATATTTCCCTACTAGGAGTAGGGCAACATTCACAAATTTTAATATTTTTATTTGTATTTAGAAATATTGTTGCGGTTATTTTTTAAAGTATTTTTTATATTAAAATATATCAAAATAATTTTTTTTTATTTTTTAAAAATTATTTTTGAGATCAACGCATGATCTAAAACATAAAAAAATTAATTTAGTAAAAACAATTAATTTTTTTAAAAAATATATGTACAATCATGTTTTCAAATGCTCTCTAAAAAATTATTAAGGTTGCTTTATAACCATTGCACAGCTTTCGTAATTTTTTTTTTATTAATTTTGTTTGTTTTTTTTTTTAAATAATTAGGGTGAGCCACTGGAAATAGAGCAACCTATCAATTGTTGCGTTAGTTTTAGGAGCGAAATCACCCACAGTATGTTATTTCTTCAAAAAAAAATTGAACTATACTATTTTGCAATTTTTTTCCCAACTGTATTAATTTTTTTAAAAAACCCTCTTTAACCCAAAGCTCTGAAAAGCAGACAAATAAAACTAAGACTATTTCATAACGAATTATTTTAAATCTTATTTGGTTAGGAAACACAATTATATTCTAATTTTTTAAAAAACAAAATAGAGTGAAAACTCCAAATATGTATTAAGTTTGGAAAATATATTTTCAGAAGTTCTCCACATTTTTTCATTGTTTTTCAAATAAAAAAATTTAACAATATAATCACTTTTTAACAATTTAAAAAATTCAAATTATTTTTTCATATTTTCATATTCAGTTATTGTCATAAATTTAATTTTTATTATAAATCTAATATACATATTTGTTTTTATATAGTCTTTTACGATAATTTTTAATTTAAATGAAATAAAATTAATATTCTACAACACGGATATAAATTATTAAAATGAATATTTTAAATTATATTTTAATTTTTTTGTAAAAAATAGTTTTAATCTTGATGTATCTCTTATTTTCTTTTCAATGAAAAAATTCATTTTCATTTTAAATAAATGGACATGTTTTTCAATTTTTGATTAAAAATAGTAAAAAAGAAAAATATTTTTTTATTACAAAACACACCATTAATTTTTATAATAAAATTTGAAAGTAAAATAAAATAAGTTACAATTTTTTTCAAGTTTTAGATTGGGATGTTTTCTCATTAAATAAGAGATTGGAATATGAGTGGGATGAAATTCCTAGAATGTATTTGGTATTGTAGTAGTTTTTGTGGTTGTAGTTTGAAAAAAATTGTTTTATAAAAAGTATTTTTAGTTAAAGTTAGTTTAGTATTTATGTATGTTTGGTTAAAATTGTGGTTGGAATTGAGGTTGAACAAAAAATAGTTTAATGTGTCTGAGTAAGAATGCTTTTGAAATTGAGGTTATAAAATAATTTTAAAAAAATATATAACAATATTAATGATTTTTATTTAAATATTATAGATTTAACTATTGATATTACATTATAAAATAAATAATACTTTATATAAAATATTTTTTTATTGTTCCACTAAACTCTCTACAATTTGGGATTGCAATCAAATTCTACAAACGCTATGCGTTTAAGCGCTCTCTGTCTAATTTATATAGTATCATTGAATAATATTAAACATTAATTTTTTGAATAAAACATAATTAAACAATAAAAAATATTTTTTTATTTTACTGGATTGGACCCAGTTTAATGCATTTTGAATTTTAAACCGAACACAGTCCGGTCGAAACAATGGAGCATGGTTTAGTGTTTTTCCGTGCAAGAAGCATCTCCTAGCTACTCTTTTTTTTCTCGTGTTTAAAACCTAATATTATGTGGGACCTATGAACAATAACTGATAATTTTTTAATTATTAAACAAGTTATATTTATGTTTTAAATAAAATATATACGCAACCTTTTAAATAATCATTGCCTAAAAGGCATGAGGTTGATTTAACTATTTATATAAACAATAAACTATGATAATATATTGTTTTAATCATTTGTTAACAAATTTGTTTCGTGGCTCTCTTAGCTATCATGCAATGTTGTAGAACTGGTAGCTCTGACAACATTTTCTGTTATGTGGCAATTCATTTAACTCCTAATTTTTTTTTTTAAAAAAATTTAATTTAATTTAATGGATTTCATAACCTACATACGTGTTTTACGAGTGGACGAGATATATTTAATGGATTTTCTGTTACGTGCCGAATTTGTTATGTGGCAATTCATTGACGCCATGGCTTTATATATATATATATATATATATATATATATATGATTTGTTTTATTTAGACATACTTAATTAACAAGATATAATTTCTTTATAGCTTAATTTAAAACTTGGGATATGTAAAATGTTTGTTAACATTTCTTTTAATCTTTTGTTTTTTTTATCCATTCTATCTTGAATTGTTGTTTTTTTTATTGAATTATTATTTAGTATTGAATTGATTATGAATTTATATTAATATTTTTATCATATAAAAAAATTAAAAATTTTCCACCTAAGATTTCATAATCCAGATTATAAATTTGATAAGTTGACTAGGATAAACTTAATTTGTTTCTTTTTTACCTTTGATTTTTTTTATTGAATTTACTTGGTCGACAAGGTTATTCGGAGATATCTCTCTCATGATTTATTTTAAGATCTAGGCTAAGTAAAGAATTTGATTGAGATTTTTTTAAGTTTGAATTGTTATATCGAGTTTAATAATAATTTGATTTTTTTATAAATATTTAGATGTTTAAATTTTTTTTAATCTAAACCGCAACAAAAGGACAACCCATTTGTCCTTCTTTTTTAATTCCCAATCACTTGGCTAATTAAACTAATTTGTGATAGGGCTGGATTTTTTTTATTATTTCAGGATGTTAGGGATACCAAAACTTTAATGATAAAATTCTTAGTATCATAAAAAAAAAATATCAATAAAATAAATTTATAAATACTATAAAAAAATCAATTTTAAAGCTTGCAGTGAGTCATTCATGTTATTCTAGAAACAACAACATGCTTACCTTTTAGCCTCATGTGACCATCTTCAAAATTGACTTTCTATAATGTTTATAAATTTGTCTTATCGGTATTTTTCTTGTTATACTGAAAATTTCATCTCCAGAGAGCTTCTCCGACAAGAAGGTGGTCGATAAGCCAGCCAATTGTCCCTTTTTTTTTTTTTCAATTCCCAGTCACTTGACCAATTGAACCAATTTATGGCAGGGCTCCAAGAAAAATGACTCAGCACCTGACACATCCTGCTTCATCAGAACAATTGTGTCTCCTTAGCCATTTCATCGAAAGTGTCTTCTTCATCAATATCAAGTCACCCATCTTTTCGCACATTCAGCTATTCAAATGCCCAAACAAAACACAATCATTAATTATTTAAAGCTCTTTTTTCTTTTTTCTTTTTCTTTTTTCAATTAAACATTCATGGCGACAGCCTCCATCACCTCTAATTTTTCCCTAAGAGCATGCCCGCATTTTCCGTTATGCATCGACCCAATTTTTTTTTGATCGATTTGAGAAAACCTCATCTTCTAAAATTCATAATTTATAAATTTAGATAAATAAGTAAAATCCAGATTATTCTAGATTTTTATAAAAAACACATGCTCTGACTTGAACTCAAAATTTACTATAAAGATCTCAAATTCTTTACCATCACACTATATTTTTTAAAAATAATCAACCCAAAACCATAAAAGATGATCCACCTCGTTCACCATTTGCACTAGCATTGCAGGATCATAACCTTCTTGAAGAGAAAAAAGAAAATTTGACCAAAAAGGTCTAGGAAACCAAGGAGAATTTATAAAATTAGGAGTTGTTCGGATGTTGCAATTACTGTTTTATGATATCTTGGAAATTTTTATTTTTTTGTTTTAAAATAATTTTTTTGTTATTTTAAAATTATTTTAATGTGTTGATATTAAAAATAATGTTTTAAAAAATATATATTATTTAATTCATTTTCAAACAAAAAACAAAAATAAAAAACAAAATCTATTAATATTATAAACACCTTAACACTGAAAAAGAGAGAAGCAGAAATAACGAGGAAAGGTCAGAAAGAAAGAAAGAACGGAGAGATAAATGGGCCACGTTGTTTTGTTTTAGTACACTTTTTGTGCCTTTTCTGACGTGGGATTTTTGCACAGACAAATCACCAAGAGAAAAAGTACGTGGCGCAGGGCTTTCGCATCGCATCTCCAAAACCACTTCCCTCCAAATACTTTCCCATCAGTCGCTCATTCTCTCCCCGCATATTCTTTCGAATGTACTCTTTATTTCCCTCCTCTAAATTATTATCAATTTAAATATTATCAAACACTTACTCCTATATTATTATTATTTCCATGAACTCGGATGCTCTTTGGTGTTCCTCGTTCTATTGTGCATTACTTGGACCCACCAAGCTGGTAATTTCAAGAAGTGGGACGGTAGCTGGGCTCTTTTTTTTTTTTAAATATATTTTTAATTTTAATTTATTTCTTAGTGTTTTTATATTGTTATTTTATTTTAAATTATATTTTTAACACGTGTGATGGTGGCGGTTTCACAGTCGTCTAGCGTTGTGATTTCAGCTGTCAAAGAGGAGGATGAGTAGGCTAACATTACCCTTGTCATTTTGGGGGAGAGGTGCCGACTCGAAGAGGGAGGCACGCTCTTTTGAAGCATTTTGGAACCACGCTCCGCCTATAAATTAAACCTGGGTTTTATCCACTGTATTTCACGATTTTTTTTTTACCTTTCTGTCTGCTTTTATTATATATATAACTCCCATGATTTTAAAAAATATATTTTAAAAATTTTAAGATTTATTTTTTATTTAAATTATTTTTTAAATGTTATTAAATAGTTTTAATATGCTAATATATAAACTAAAATTTTAAAAAATATATTATTTTAATTTATTTTTAATAAAAAATAACTATGATATATCACATAGCTCTGAGCAGCTTATTATATATATATATATATATATATATATATTTGAATTTGTCAGCATTTAATTAATTTAAAGTTCCCGTTGGCTTATGGATAAAGTTTTCAAATTATTTCGTTGTTGTCAATGCGTGCAACTGTCTTAAATTAGACAAATCCAATTTGACTGTTGAATATATAGACGTAAGAGATGCATCTTCTTTCATGTGAAACCATCTTCTGACTTTTATTTTTCTTTGACATTTTCACTCTTGCATATAACCGAAAATACCTAATTTTCATAGCACGGTTTGTATGATAGATGGCATTTATAATAATAGGCATTTAATGGAGAATCTTACAAGTTAATTATAAATTATTTATTGACCAATCAATTCATGCGTTTACATAACAAAAGAAAGATTGGTTCGAAATTCTTGAATTTAAAAGACAATGAAGTGTGTAAACACTAATTATTAATATTTATTCAATACAAAAAATAAATATAAAGAGAAAAAAATAAAAAAAATAAATATTTATGCTTGTTAGAGAATAATATAAATCATATCTTAGAAACTCACCTAACAGGTTAAGCTATTGAGTTGAAATGATTTTTTAACATGGTATTAGAGTCTTTATAATCAAACGATCACGAGTTCGAATCTCATCATCTTTATTTATTTGATAAAAATTAAGCACAAATTAATGTGGATCTATGCAAGTTTCAAGTTTAAAGGGCTTTCATTTGAGAGGATATGTTAGAAAATAATATAAATCATATATTGAGACCTTACTTACCAGCTTAAACTATTGAGTTGAGATAATTCTTTAATAGTGTCGAGATATTCTCATTATCTTTTATAAATTTAAATATGAGTTTTTTTTTTCATGGTTATATTTAGTGTTATTAAACTTTACCTGGCTGGTACCATATTTCAAAAAAAAGTTGAAGGTGAAGTTTACTTGATGGTTTAACTCATAACTTGTTCACAACTTGGTTTAATTTAACTTTTTTTCCCTTCAAAACGATGTAGTACAGGCAGTAACTGCATGAATGTATCAAGCTATCATTATATAAAATGTTACATGGTTCAATTATTGGCAGCTCAAGCGTGAAAAGAGCCGGAACAAGATAAACGAGCTTCTATATTTTTCTTGTTTCCCTAAAAAGTAACCAACGAAGTTTCGTTACGACACGCATACAGCACGCGTGTGTGGTGAGTGGTGACTCGTTCTTATTACGTGCTTCCTGTTGTTTCCTTCTCTTCTCTCCTTTTAATTTTTTATTATCATTCCAATATTCTATATATATTTTTTCACTCATATTATTTTTTTTTGAACTTGCCGTCTGTTAATTTTTCTTCTTTTAAATATTTCCACTTTTCTCTCTCTTTTCTTTCCGAAAAAAAAGAGGGAAAAGTCTACGAGTCGAGCTCCAAGAAAAACTCTATAAATACCCATGGTCACCTTGCTACTTTTCTTATAACTACCAGCGCCACCCATTTTTAACTTTCCTTTCGGCAAAAGCAACCTCACTGTTCTCTCTCTCTCTTCTCTCTCTCCCCTTCTTTAACTGCCAAACAACAAAAAGTTCAAAAGCAGTAGCAGTAGCGGTACAGTACCTAACAGAACATCCCTCGTGATTCTCTCTAAAAATCTTCTCACATGAAAATTGACCACAACTCCACCACCTCTGCCACCAACGGAGGTGACACTACCATCTGCAGGACTATCGAAGTGGCAGTTTTTGACCGCGGCGATCTCAGTCCACCTCCGGTGGTCGCTTCTCCTCCGGTTGTCGGAGACGAACTCAATCTTATTCCACCTCTGAACTTTGCTATGGTAGATAATGGAATCTTTAGGTCTGGTTTTCCTGATTCTGCTAACTTCTCTTTTCTCCAAACTCTCGGCCTCCGCTCTATCATGTAAGCATTTTCTTCTTACTTTTCAGTTAGTTTTTTTCTTTTCTTTCCCGTATAATATGGATTAGTGAAGCTAGGGTTTTTTTTTCAGATGTCTATGTCCTGAGCCGTATTCAGAGGCGACCATGGAGTTTCTAAAGGATGGTGGAATCAGGCTCTATAAATTTGGGATCGAAGGTTACAAGGTATTTAAGCTAGATCAATCGTCGTTTTGAATCTGATTTTTTTCAAGTAGTGGCTTTGGAGTTCACGTAATGATCTCGATCTTTCATTAATTTTTTTACTTGATAATGAAATCTAATTAGAACTAAATAGAGAATTTTATTCAATGTGGCCATGTGGGGACATGGAATATTAGGAGATTTTAGAAGAGGTTTTTTTCATGAGGTCCTGGGTTACTGCATTATTCACAACTTATTAATATATATCAGAAGCCGTTCCTTTCTCTTTCTCGTAAGGTGATTGTTCAGAGAAAGCAAACTACGGTTGTCATCTCTAACTAGGAGTTTCTTACATGTGGGTAGTCCTATCCTTTCTATTTGTACATCTATACATTTCAGAAGTAGCAGCAATTCTGTATTTGACAAAAAGGAAATCATCAAAATAAGAAAATTGAAAACAAATGAGAATCATTGTAATACAGAATCCTTTCAGGTGGTAGACATGTGAATTTATTCTTCTTGTTTTTTTCCCCGAATGATTAATTGCCACCTGCAGTTTTTCATTGAATTGTGATGACTGTATTATCTGATTTTGACAATATGCAATGCACTTGTTAAATTCGGCGGAGACCAAGTTTCTTGTTTTAGCTATAAAGGTTTTTAATTATATCCAACATTACTGATGACCTTAATTGTTTCTTATGCAAAATTATGTTTTTGTACTATCTTGTTCCTTCTAGCACTTTTTCATAATAATTTTTATATTTTGGTATTTTAAATTTTATTTTTTCAAAGCCTGAAATCTATTTTGTTACTTACTATTATTATTTTTTCCGAAACTAGTTAAATTGTGGAAGAACTTTTGAAACCTTTTTTCTTTCTATATTTTTTCCTCCTGAGACGTTGCCAAAATTTTGATTCAGTTCGTAGCATGAATATTAAGCTCTTTCTCTAAATTCTTGCAATTGAAGCATCCTAAGATTGTTGGTATTTGTGGTTGAGATGGAAATAATTAAGTAACAAGAAATACTTAAGGATCATGAATATGTTATCGTCAAATGGAAACACAAATCATGGTTATTGTTATAGAACATATCCGAATCAGGTGAATCTAAATCTAATTCCTTTAGGGAATTGTGTGTACAAATCCACAGGTCCCTTCTGGCATCTTCTGGCATGACTACAATCCAATAGTTGTCTTAGGTTATTGGCTATCAGCAGTGCATGACTACAATCCAATTTTAGTACAGTTTACCTCATTTCATGTTTGTTTATGTGTGGTTTTTGGCCATCTGCTAAAGTGCAGTATATTAGATGTCATCTGTGGGTTCGCATTTTTTACGAGATTGCTTTGCTTAATTTGAATCAGAAGTTTGATTATCAAATACACTCTACCTTCCATCTATCACTATACACCCTAGTGGTATTCAAAATGCACTCCGATCCGAATTAGCACACGGAACTACCCCCTACACGTCTCACAAATGCACATGTGCGTATAACGTTCCCGGACCCTGTGTACCATGTTCCGAACACTAACAAACATGAAACTGAATGTCTACTGGCTATGCAGTCGTGCTTCCGATAAGGGCAATGCTCGAAGCACACTATAGTCATATTACGGTAGTGGCGAGCCAGTAATCCTTATATATGACCCGGTGCAAGAACAATTGGATAAGGGCATAGTGTGTATTTGGTCCCTGTGAGATGACTTTGCACAAAAAAGGTTCCAGTTCAAAACAAACACATACTGTAATTTTGATTTGACCGACACAACACAGAATCATGTTAGAAGGCGTCCCTTGTGGGTGTGTGGCTTGTACAAAAAGTCAGAGATTGTCAATTAGTACATGGAATCAGTAGAGAAATTAGGACATGTTTGATGAAATTTGTGCATCATTTGCATGTTTGTCTCAAAGAATAAAACTGGAGGTCACCTTTTTCATGGTTACTGTTTCTTTTTATTGATTATATTGGGGGTCTTGGAAGAGGTTTTCTATGCTGCCACGTGATGTTTCAACTATGCATCCAGGAGCCATTCGTAAACATCCCAGAGGATACAATTCGTGAAGCACTGAAAGTGCTCCTTGGTAATGCAAGCACACCCAAACTATCTTGTTTCATATCTGTCTTGATTAATTGCTATTATTTGAGGGATATAAAAATATCCTTTCATGTTTGTTTCCAATGCAGATACAAGGAATCATCCAGTTTTGATTCATTGCAAACGAGGAAAGGTATGTCCTCTAGTGGTGTCTCGGAGTTCATACTTGATTCTAGGGTCATCACCTTCTGAGTTATGCTTGCTTTTCTTATATCCAGCACCGAACTGGTTGTCTTGTGGGTTGCCTGAGAAAATTGCAAAAGTGGTGTCTCTCATCCATATTCGATGAGTACCAGCGGTTTGCAGCTGCGAAGGCTAGGGTTTCGGATCAAAGGTTTATGGAGTTGTTTGATGTTTCTACCTTAAAGCATATCCCAATGTCATTTTCATGCTCGAAGAGGTAAACCACTAGCTGGACTAAATTTGTTCTTGCTTATCGTTTCTTTGTTAGTGGAAGAGAATTCTAGGTCCTGCTTTGGAATGAACAGGAAAGGTGGTGAGTTTCTGGATCCATTTCTGCGGCAAAAGGAATAACTCTTGAGGGTAGTGGGCATGTCGTACACATCCAACAACTGTCGCTGTAGATCAATCTGCATTTCTTCTTCAAGCTCTTAGTTAGCCTGTCTCAAGGTTTTAGATGACGATGAATTCTGAATATGAATAAAACAATTCCTGCTCCCCTCACCCTTAGCTGCTCCAGCCAACGATTATTTCAGGCCAGGCAGAGTGTACAATGATTTCGAGCAGCTTAGTCAAAGATGGAAAGAAAAAGATTTTCTCCGTTTAATGTATTTAAACAAATAATAGAATCATTGAAGCAATAGATTCCATTAATGGATCGTACTGTCTCTGGTGTAGTATATATATACACGGCATGCTGATGACGGGATGGATGTTAGACCTTTGTACAAACTTCCAATAAAAAGAAAAAGAAAAAAAGAAACAGGGCTAGTGCAACTTTGGGAGGAATTACAACTTGAACATCCATTTGGTGTTTTTTTCAGAAATTTCAGCGCTGAGTTATGCCATTATTCCCATCTATTACATGACTTTAAATGACCCTCATATCTCTAAACCAATCCTTAATGCTTAGTCTTGCCAATGATCTTTTTCCATATTTGCAGAGTTAACTTAAGTAACATATCATCACCTTTGTTAAACTTCATGGGTCTTCTCTTCAAGTCTGCATAGTTTTGTATTTGCTTGTCATATTTACTCAAGTTATCTTAAGCCTATTTAAACAACTCTCGCCTCTTTTTTTTTTGCAAATTTATATGCAATTAGACTCTTTCCATCAAATTTTTACATTGGTAGCTTTTTAAAAGCTTAGAATTATGCGACCAGTACTAATTTGGATGGACTTGCCTCCATGCAAAAGACTTATGGAGGTTGTAATAAAAAAAAGCATCATCCAACAACTCTAACCAATTCTTTTGCATCGTAATCACATGATGCCTCAAATATTTCTCAAATAAGGTGTTATGTTTCTCTGTTTATATATTGATTTGAGGATGATTAATAATAGAGAACTTGAGCTTAGTCCCAATCAAGTTAAACAATATTGTCTATAATATGCTTGTGAGTCGTGCACCTTGATCACTAACAATGTTTGATGGAATCTCAATGTACTTCAACATTTTTAGGTCAAACAATCCAACAGTTACCTTAACTGTGCATACTGTTGAAGTAGTAATGGACACTATATATTTAGTAAAACCAAAAAGCATAAACAAAAACTTGTATGCACCATATATCGTTACACACATATTTTTTGTTGCTCTCCCTCAACAATCCTCACTTGCTAAGAACTTGAATGCAAATCTAGTTTTGTAAAAATGGACACTTCTCTCGTCCTATCCATTAAATCTTGAATTAAATGCACCTTAAATTTATTCTTGATGGTAACCTTATTCAGTGCTTGATAATTGATACTCATCCTAAGGCTTTTATTTATCTTCTTTTGAAACAAAACAAGGGAATCATAAGGAGTTTTGGAAGGATAAATGAATTCAATAGCAATCAACTCTTCCAAATTTTTCCTCAATTTAGCCAACTATATTAGTGATATCCAGTGTGAGGTATAAAATTGTGGTATCGCTCCTTGGCACTAACTTAATTCAATGATTATTATGGAAGTTCTTTCAACAACTCCAAATAAATCACATCTTTATACTACCTAAGCACTCGTGCAATAGCACTCAACACCTCACCACACTAGTTCAATTTCTTATATGTTATTATTACAAAAAACACCCCCCCACCATTTCTTAAAGTTTTATCAATATCAAAGGCTAAAACCATGATTTTCAATTTTTTATTACTATTAGCCTCCAAAAACTTGTAACAATGAACAAAACAAGGACATACCTCATTCATAATCATGATGCCGTCAAGGTATGGCATAAAGCAACCTTTGTTTTCAATCAAGGGTTTTTGTGAAGAGAGAAATTAAAATTTAGGGTTAATTTAACCATAAACACTTAAATTAAGGAACTAAGGACTTCATTGAAACATGCTGAAAAATATTAGGGTTGAATTAAATCAGGGAAAAAATTAATCTACATATAAAAGTCCAATTTAGTTAGAATTAAAAGTTTGTAAAACCAAGAGGTAAAACCAAAAATGCACTAAATTTCTAAGACCAAATAGGATTAAAAAATAGTGTTGTTTTGTTCCAATTAAAAATCCTAATTTAAGCAATGGTTAAAACAAATGTTGTGTTTTAAATGAAATAATAAGTTTTATATGAAATAATATCGTTCCTTTAACCAGGGGATAAAAAAAATAAAAAAAAATAAAAATAGGAAACATTGTCATTTCGAAGGCCATGAACAATGCCTTTTTCATAAATGATTAATGTCAAAATATTTTGTTGTTAAAAATAAACCAATGAAATCTCTTGTTTTCAGAGATTACTATCAATTTTTTTTGTTAAAGAGTCAAAATTGATGAAATCTTATACTTTTAGGAATTAACATTAGTTTTTTCCACTAAAAATCCAAAATAGATGAAATCTCTTATTTTTAGAGATTAATGTCAAGTTTTTTTTGGTTAAGAAATTGAAATCGATGAAATATCTTATTCATTAGGGATTAACATCATTTTTCTTGGTTAAAAGAACAAATCGATAAAATCTCATAATTTTAGGGAGTAACGTCAAGTTTTTTCGTTAAAAAATCAAAATAAATGAAATCTTGTATTTTTAGTGATTAACCTCACCTTTTCTTAATAAATTTAAATAAATTATGAAGAATCTTATAAACAAATTTAAACAACGAATAACATGTGTAGAATAAATTTAGAATAAAAAATATAATGAAGATAACCTTTTTGTTTCTAAGGATGCAGTATGAGTAATACTTATCTTCCCTTAAACACAATTAAGTCATTATTTGAATATTTGAGACCATGTTTATTTTAATATTCTTAATTTTCTTAAATTACTAGGTGACGATTCATTTTCTTTCAATTTTTCTATTAATTCAGGAGGTCCAAAGGTTATGTTAGGAGCGACAATACATTATATCTTTTATGCCTTGGCATTCATTATTGTAACACCTAGTAATTTCATATTTGTTTTTTTATTTAATTTCAATGATCGAGTATGTTGAAATTCAGGTAATTAAACACACACACACGTGTTCAAATCATTTTTCTTTTTTGTTAGACTTAATTGGTAGGGATAATTTAATATTTAATCATTAACTTGTCAATACTGTCAAACTCATATACATGTTGCTTATTTACATGTTACTGTTGTTGTCAATTGGTCACCAATTAACTTGTTAATCACTTTATATGTCAATTCCTGCCATTTGGATACAATTTTGCATAACTATCTTTTAAAAAATTTAATATACACTGTACTAAATTCTAGTGGAGTTTTTCTTATACTTGAACTATACCAAGTTATCAACATTTTTATCAGTATCTCTATTCAATACTATAATCATGGTTTAATACCCAACACAATGTGGCAAGTACCTAAAATTTTTTTTTAACACCAAATAAATTTAGATTTATACGCAATAATTATTTACTATCATCTATTCTATATATTTACCACATCAATTACTAAATAGTTAATTTCTTATTTTACTCTTAACCTTATAAATTAATACAATTAGAACAATTTAAGGAAATAACAATGTCCTTTCTAGTCCAAACTAGACATTTATTCCATTACCAAATTAACTGGTTTCTCTAATTTCTCATTAACCAGGGAACTTGTCCCATTAACTATGGTAACTAGTTTCTTCAATTACCTATTAACCAAGACATTGGTCCCATTAACTAGGGTAACTAGTTTCCATACAATATCTATTCACTTGTCGTTTATCTCACATGTAAGTTCTTTTAGAGTTCTAATCACACACACACACACACACACTCATCACACACACATATTTTTTACATTAATTTATGTGGGGGGAATCTAACATAAATTACAAGTGATTTTTATTGTTTCATTGGTAACAAATCATACTTTGAATCCAGTCAATACGGTGGATAATAATTCTTGCACAACAATTCCATCGTTGTGATCAAAAGTATACATATAAGGTTTTTTCTGTCATTATGGTAAATCAAATCCCATAATGTACTTCACACTATCACATGTGTGATTGACTACAAATTACATATTAATTTCTATCTCGAAGGCATATGGCTTTCATTAAGCATAGCAACAATAATATACTATTCAATTTAATTACCGTTATAATTCTAAAAATTATAAAAGCATGTATAAATAATTAAAAAGATAAGAGAAGGTCAAATCCCTTACCATGAAAATTATGTTATATATACTCCTTAGAAATCAAGTCTCACTTTGAATGCCTCTTTTACATTTCATTAGAACATCTTAAATCAATATTCAAACCTTTTTAGTCACATTCACTAGTTCACGTAATCAAATACATTCGGAAAACAATTCATGGATATACTATTTTTTTTTTGTTTATCATTTCAATTCATTTACATTAATATCTTTTTACACTAACATTAAATGTTCAAATGCCTCCATTTTTCAATAATGATTTTTAATATTCAACTAACTTAATTTTTCATTGATGATTTTTAATGTCCGAATGACTTGATTTTTCATCAATGAATTCCACACAACAATTCAAGTTGAGTTTGACATAGTCCTTGCTATCCTGTTTAAGCCAATTCTTCCCTTTACCATATCCATAATTTTGGCCAAGTTTGGTTTTTTTTTTTTTCATTTAAAATATTTTTCTCCATTAAACATCTCACTTTACATATTTACCATCAAAGCCTTCAAATACAATCAAGTCAACTAATTTCTTACATAAAAATGATACATACACTATCTCTATAAAAAATTATAATTATTCTATTCTCATCAAAATCAACATATGATCATTCTCATAGTTTATATAACACATGATGTGTAATTAATTTAAACCATCCCTTATATAAGAAACGTATGTACTCAATCTTTCTAACATAACCACAATAATCTCACACATCATAAATCAATTTACAATAAAAACTATATATTAAATTTATCATTATATCATATGGTTTACAGAAAATCCAGAACACAAATTCTAGCATTAATTTCTCATATATAATCTTCCAAAACACATACAAAATGGTTCCACATATCATAAATAAATTTACAATGATTCTAATCACCATTGCATACTTAATTCATCATTATCACATATAATTTACATAATTTCCAGCAGCAATTATACATATCAAATCTTCTAAAATATACCTACAATGGTCCGGCACATCACAATTCAATTTATAAACATTCAACTTCATCCTTTACCTAAGCAATATACAAACTCAATATTAAATCAATTTCAAATCCAAATAAAATTAATTAAATTTTAATAATCCACCATCCATAAATTTAATTACTTGTCAAAAAACATCTTAAAAATCATCTTTTACAACTAGGGACCAAATTGCAACTTTTCAAAAATTCAGGGTCAAATCGTAATTCTTGTAAAATTGAAGGACTAAACTGAAAATATTATAAATCAATGACTAAACTAAATCTTATCATGTTTAATTCAGGGGTCAAATCATAAATTTTCAAATTTTTAGGGACTAAACTATAATTCACACAAATTAAGGACCAAAATTAAATTTGATCATTGTCAACCTTAAACCTAGTTTTGCCTAGAATTTTCCAACAAAGGTTTATTTACAACTCATATAAGATTACTTACTAACAATACATTAATTAATCAAACTCAATCTCAAATTATTATTCTTAACAATCCACCTAAATCAATTAATATAACCATTACCTATAACAATCATTAATCAATTTTAACAAAAAAAAAAACTTAAAATCTTTAGAAACCCCAACAAAATCAACATCACATTTATCACACATATCAAAACTCATTCTTACATTAACACTTAATTCCTGCATCATCCATCTCTCAACTTTTATTTTCATTTCTTCCTCTCTTTTCTATTATTCATCTTCACCTTCTCTCTCTTTCTCTTCCACTCACTTAAGGTTTTCTCTTCAAAATCTGATCTCTTTTCTGTCCCTCTCCCTCTCTCTCTGACTTTATACTAAAAGACTACAATGCCCATTAAACATTAATACTCATAATAATACACATAATAACACTACCATCTTTTTACAAGGCCTTTATAAATCCTAATTGACTTGAAAATTTAACCAAAGTTAGAATAATATGTCAAAAGCTACTTTTAAGACTTTAAACTGATCCAACTGTCAAATTGAAATATATGATCGATACCATAAAATTAGATGTTGGATAATTTTACGTCAAAAATCTAATTTTATGTACCATTTTATTTACTTGCATCATCATTATTTTTAAACTAATTCATCAATGACTCCCATATAGTACCATCATAAAAATTTGCTCAAAAGTTTCACCACTTTTGATTAAAATAGCATGATTCTAGGTGGGACTTATATCATCACTCAACGTTTTTGCACGTAAAATCATACACTATTTTTTTTCTCTTAAAATACCACTATATTATTATTATTATTATTATTCATAATGTATATAAATATTCCTTTAGACAATTATTTCATCCATTTAGGGAATTTATAAGTTTTGTTATTGTGTTGAAATTCGACGTATTGATTTATTGATTTATTTCGTTCAAATTTTAACAAATTTGTAAAAGTTTATTATCTTTATATATAACAATTTCGCTTTATAATTATCATTTCTCAATAAAAAATTTACCATTTTTAACATTGATTTACTAGTTTTTGGTCATGAGTTTACAATTACCTTCATGGTAGTGTGACTGTTACTCAACCACAAGTCAAGCTCTCTTACTAATTCGTTAAGGCCATAAAAGAATGTGTTGCACCTAAGCCTACCATAACAATAACATCTTTGTTATTTATCTTGATCCTCACATGCATTAGAGTGTGAAAGCATCGATTTTCCTTGCTTAATGCATCGATCTATATCAAATCATACTCAACAAGGTTGGGCACCATAATTGAATCCCCTCACTTAACTAATAAGCAATTTAATACATGTATTTGTTTAATATGCATGAAGACTTCCTCTTGATCACCATCATTAAACCAAGATGGCATTGAGCTTCTCCTTCTTAGGATATTCCTTATGTAACGTGGTCCACCAAAAATAAAGTTTTTGTGTTTGACTTGGCATTGTTTCTGTTTAAACCTTTTCTTTGTTAGTAATAGGTTTGGAACCACCCCCACCAAACTTCCTTTTCTTTTACTCCTTTTATCTTGCCATGGACTTTAAGGAGGTTATAACATCTCTTTCTCTATTGGTTTTCTTAAAATCCACCAACCCATCAGCAGATACAATAGAAGAGGATAAATCCTTCACCTTCTATCCTTCAACTTCACTTGTGCCTCTACTTGGAGTCCTGGTAGAAAGTTCAACAACTTAACTTCTTAAGACATGTTCTCAATATCAAATAGAGAGCTAAACTCATTATTGATATATTCTTTCATGTATCTGTCTTGCTTCAACATCTTCAAGTCTTCGTGTACAAGTCAAGGAGTATTATTAGACAAGAACTGTGTCGAAATATTATTATTCATTTCTTATGTGGTGATTCTTGCCCTTTCTAGTACCAATATATATGGTATAATAGCTTAATTGTAGGATTATAGGCTTAATTATAGTAATGATGATAACTGGATTATATATATATATATATATATCTTGTCTTTCACCACAACTTCACATCTTCTATAACTGTAGCAATCTTCCATAAGTGCACACACTACCCGAGGTATTTGCTACTGCCCTCCTCAAGATAGCAACCGTCGACTTGTTTCTGTCGCAAGATCAACTACCTCTAAGCCTCTTCGGTGTTTTCCATGGCTATGATTAGCCTACCATTTATTAAGAAATCTTCGTCCTTTGTAATAGGCCCTATCGAGCCTTCAAGATGTGTCAGGAGTCTCTCTCAAACTGTTTCCATAGTCACGGGATTACATGGCATACGAACTTGTGCCACAAAGCTTTCAAGGCTTCAAGGCAGAATTGCACTTTAATACCACCTGTAATAGGGGTGAATTTTTTACTCGAATTTCAACGCACTGCGCGTCAAACTATCCCCAACTAGATTCAACCTTTTCTCATTAATTTATTCGCTAATATGCTTGCTTAGAACTAAGTGTTTCACATCTCGATGGAGGTTTTCTACACTCTCACTCGATATAAACAAGAAGAACACAAAAGCAAATAAACAATGCTTGGGCAGTTCACCGCATATTCCTATGAACTTGGTGGTTTTTAGGACACCTCCAGCGATGTCCCCCGTCAGTCAACAAGGCCACCATGATTTGGTCAATTTTCCTTCACAACTGATCATGCTGCTTGTAACTGTTCGATAACCACCCACTAATCTATGTTGTACCTTCCTCGGTTTGCCACCCATAAATCAACTAGCCAACTGTTAGTACCACTTGACTTGGATAATCCGTCGCCCAACTCCACATTCGTTTCAACATGAACTCTTTACTCACACAAGTCATTGCATGCTGACTGTCGACTTTGCCACTGTCCGCGCGGGCTACCAGTGCTCCATGCGTCTTCCAAGAATGTGTTCGTCGGTGCACTACTGCTGCACCCAAGCCCCTAACAGAAGTACAATAATAGTATGATAGACAGCAATTCCTGAAATTGGCTTCCAACTTCTAGCTACTGGGAGACAGTAAATGATGGGAGAATCTGACAAGACGCGATGGTGATTGGAGCTTTATCAAATTGCTGAAGGAATGTGCTTACTTTACCTGTATTTGGTCTCTTTCAAATTTATAAGAAAACTGAAAATAATAACTGTGGAAGTAAAAGTAATTGATACTATACAACTTTCCTTGGATTACTCATATTCAATCAAAGATCTAAACGCTGCACTTATCCATCCAAGTTTCTTATCTTTTGTTTTCATGGACCCCAAACTCGAGTACCGCAGAAAGTGTGGATGGACAGAGATGGTAGGTAGCATGTCAATGAGTTACAGCTCACTGTCCAATTAGTAGAAGTTACAACAGCACGATCTAAATATCGAAGCAAGAAGATAGAGAGTTAATAACAATATAACGTGGACTAAACTATGCCAAGTAAAGAAAACTCGAACGTAAAAAGATGTAGTATGGTGCGCCTTAATGTCGGAGAGGCCCTTTACATATCCTAAAGCCAAATATAATGCTGACACTAAAACACGCTGATATGTTTCTGAATTTATTTTGTCTTTGAGAGTGGACCTGAGAGGATTCCAGTTATGATTAAAAGCAAAAGAGAGGCTTTGTTTGGTGCAAAGTAGTCTTTATTCTCATGGATGCATGCTAGCTTTTCCACTGGATTTCAAGTTCCTTTAACATAAAGAAGCTTTTTTGTGGGACTTAAACCGTCATCTTGCTGGGTGGTGAGCATAAATAATTATCTTAAATAATCATATTATCTTTTGTCATTAACTTATTCTATATATTACGAATAGTAGCTATGGAAAACTTCAATCATTGGACATGAACCATTGTGGACTCTAGATTTTTCCATTTCTTTTTTGGCTTAACTATACAACGGTTTGTAGTGACGGCTGCTTTCTTGGGCAAGAGGCCATGGCTGTCCCATGAAATGGTCACAAGCAATTTAGTGATGCATGTGCTGCTACTCTGCAAGATGCAGACCACAACATCGCTTGGATAAGAATTTCTACCCAACTCATAAATTAAGCAAAGATTCCCTATAATTGATAATGATTTCCCCTTGATGCAATTTGGGTTGCAGCCATCTTAATCCATACAAACGATTGATCTTTTTATACGGAATTAGTTGCTAACTGAAACATTTTAACATTCATTTTTCTGATAGATTATAGGTTTAAATTGAATAAGATGGAAACATCATTAGATATATGTTCTTTAACTACCTGAGAGTTTTGTATGGTTCAAGATGAACTCTTACAGTAACTCTTTGCCTAGGAAATGAAATGTAACGAATGGAATGAAGTTTTTATGAAAGTGGCTGTCACATGTGTTTGTGCTTGCTTTCCCTTCACCCTTCATCTTGTGCATCTCATTCGTTTTGTTTGATGGTTTATTTATAGTAACTGAATGTACCGCTAGGTTGCCTTGTTCTTGTGTTTCCTCAGGGAAGTAAACGATCAAACAACTACTTAAAAAATTGATAGAGAAAACCACTCATTTTTCATTGTAATGTTGAGTGAAATATATACAGCAGAAGAGTCTGTTTTTGGTAATTGATACATATGAACATTTACTATTATTCTGGCAGAATATTTTCTACAGTAAATGAAAAAAATTGTAATAATTGGAATGCTAAACTTTGGTGGGATTCTGGTTCTTGATTTTGGCAGAGTTTATGCAGTTAAACGATCAAACAACTACTCACAGAATTGATAGAGAAAACAACTCATTTTTCGTTGTAATGTTGAGTGAAATATATACAAAAATAGAAAAGTTTTTTTGTGTAATTAATACATATGGATATTTGCTATAATTCTAGCAGAATATTTTCTGCAGTAAATGAAAAGATTTGTAATAGTTGGAATGCTAAATTTTGGTAGGAATTTGTTGCTTGACTTTGGCAGAGTTTATGCAGATTTCTTTAATAGGAAGAACTTGGAAGGAGCTTATGGCTTTACACACGAATAGAAGGATAGCTTGAAGGAAAAGGACAGTAAAATATAAATTATTTCTGTGAAATAATGTTTATTTATAATATAGTAATCAAACGGATGTAATTTTCTATATGGAACAAATTGACACTCGGTACTACAGGAAACTGATATCTTTATGGAAGCAACATAATCTACTAGAAAGACCTTGGACGACTCTTAAGAAATAAAAATAAGACGACTCCAAATCCTCCTCGAAGAAGATTAAGCAGTTGCAATTGGACCCAGATTGACAGTGGTTTCTACAGCTTTCATGGCTTCAAATCTTGGCTCCTTGGCCTGGAATTTGAGGCCAGCATACAGCTTCATGTAGTCATCAAATACAAATTTTGGGTACACTGTTTTCGTCTCTTCTGCTTCCTTCTCCACCAAAGCTGGTGCTGGATAGATAACTGCTTCACTTCCAGGGTTATAGAAAGAAGCTACTGACATCCTAGCGCCATCCGTTTGAGCAATCACTCTGTGCTCCACACTCTTATACTTGCCATTGGTGATCACCTACATACCAGAGAATTTAGTATGGCTAGAAAATGGAAGCCAGATTTGATTCTAGCTAGGTTACAGTAGTAGTTTAGGCAGATTATAGGGTGGATACCTCGAGTTGGTCACCAAGGTTGACAACAATGGAGTGGCGCATTGGGGGCACATCAATCCACTGGCCATCCTTGAGAAGCTGGAGGCCGCTGACTTTGTCATCCTGGAATAGCAAGATGATGCCACCAGCGTCGGTGTGGGCCCTGAGACCCTTCACCAGGTCTGGTTTGGGGCATGGTGGATAATTGCTGACCTTGGTGCCAAAGGTTGGACTACCGTTTGATCCATAGAAAACCCTTTTGAGGTACCCCTTTTCTAGTCCAAGATTCTCACATAACAAGTCCAGGAGCTCCTCTGCCAGTTTCTCCAACTTCAATGCAAATTCTTTCATCACCTTCCTGCATCAATCAGTTTTTTTTTTGCGGTAAATATCAAGGTGTGTTTGTGTTATACCTAATCATGCCCCTTCAGGCCACGCGATTACTTCTGTTTTTGAGTCACAAGGTGACACGTCAGCAACTAACAATTCTGATAGCAATAATTATACTAATGATTTAGATTAACATTTACTACCAGACAAACACCTCCATTAACTACTAATCATGTCTCTTTTAGCTTCTTTTTTGAGGGGAAAAGAAAAAAAAAACTTGAAGGGACACATTCTGACCCTTCTTTATACGGAAAAAACTGCAACACTGTCGATGAAAATATTCCTTAAGATACATGTATTAAATATTTATATATATATATATACCTGTATTCATCATCGAGATCGGGGATCTCAGCAATGTTTGACTTAGGGAGATGGCGTAACTGGAAGGTGCTCTCCCAATCCAAGTCTTTGATCTCTGTTTGGACACCCTCAAGGGCTTTGCTTGCCACCATTTCCTTGAACCTTTGCTCCATGCATTTCTTGTAGTGCTCCTTTGTCATCCTCTCTACGGTGTCCAAGAACTCATGGGGTATGCCATGGTTCAGTAGCTAAAAGAGTTCAAAAGAAAACAAAAAACACCCGTTTTTAGAAGAAGAGGAATGATGGAAGGCTGGGAGATAGCATTTTTTAAGAAAAGGAGGTTTAGACATACCTCAAAGAAGCCCCAGTTCTCACAGGCATCCTTGATCTTTTCCATGGTGGCTGCTCTCTCCTCGCCGTTTAGCTTCTCCATGCTAATCACTGGGAACTCCATCTCTCTTCTACTCACTCTGCAGCTTCTCTCCAAAGTAAAAGCTTAATTAGTTCTTTCTTGCTTCTTTCGGATACCAGGTGTGGTGGTATTTATAGGGGTGCAAGGAAGATGAGTGTAGTGGGGGTGGGGCCAAAGAGATAAAAATTTAAAAACATGAAAATTACTAACGAAGGCAAATGGAAGAGTAATGTAATACATGTTTTTTTTTTGTTTTGATAATGAATGTTTGGTTTCCTTGTTCATCCATCACTCCTCTATAGTGGAATTGGACCCACTTTGGTGCCTGATCTCTATCTTTCCGATTTTGACCCAAAAAATCAACGTGCCTTCACCACCTTCCATGCTTTACTCATTATTTATTTATTTATATAACTTTTCTTTTTGCTCCCATTAAGGAAAGACATTTTCAAACATGGATGCTTTATATGTCTTGGAAATTGCCTAGCTCTTTCCCTTTAAGCACTTCTCGTATACAAATTGAAAGCAAATCTTAGCCTCTCATTTTTGTGGATTATCCCATGAATTACGTAACTCAACAAACAATCCCAATATCGCTTGGAAGATACAATTATATTTTTTATTGAAAAAGAACGCAAAATAAGAGATTTTGTTATTAGTTTATATTTATGTCCTTGGACTAATTTATAAATAAATAACAAAGGTGTAATTGTAAATTGGAGTAGAAGATTTTTCAAGCCCCCCCCCCCCCCGCTCCATCACCTCTCCAATTTAGAGCGAGATATTTTAATAAAGAGGAAGGGAATGAAGGCGAAAAAGGCTCTCCATTATTCTCAAAATCCTTTCCTAAAAACTATCGACCATGCATCCATGATGTTAGCTTGGGGCATGGATAATTTGTCCACTTACGTGTATAAATAAATTGTGAATTTAGTGCTTAAAATTAACACATATTTCATGAAGACGAGCTATTTGTTAAGTATCCAATGCTATCACGCTAAATCACTAAGAATTTATCATTAAGAATTTAAGAATTACGTCTCAAATAGGATCATTAGAGAATTATATTTGACCTTGCACTCGCAACTTTACGATCCTTTCTCAGTTTCTTGTTGGTCAGTCTCGTTACAAATCACAGCGCATGTTTTAGCCGTTTTCCTAAAATTGGAAAGCCCAAGTTGTAGTAGAACACATTAAGAAACACAAATATCGAGGATTGAATCTGAAAATAAGTTAATAGTTTTGCTTAATTAGTAGGATTCCGAAATCTATTTGAATTTTGCTTCTTATGAAACAAGGATTTCCTTTATTTAAGGTAATTTTCATCGAACCTAAACATTTATATATAAACGTCATGCTCCTTTTCCTTGTTTCAACGTCAATCACAGCTTAGTCTCACGCATCTTGTCCAAGTTGTCTTGAAAGAAGTTGTGCTGATCATCTATGAATGCATTAGTTGATGATTTCCGACCACTTGTAACTCGTCAGTTGTGTCGCTGAGAATTAGCTAGTGACCAAAACTAAACAGAAATGGACTATAGAGACTGAATTGTAAGATTGCTGTGAAATGTCCAAAATATAGTTTTATTTATAATATGAGCTTAATATATATATTACAAAGATCATTTAATTTGTTTGGGAAACAACAGGGTTTTGCCTGCCATTTCGTTACTCAATGGATCCCATGTTGTTTTGGATTTTAGAGGTATTGTTAGATATTACTTATATAGTTAAATACATGAAAAGTTATCATAATAAATATTCTATTTCTATGCGAACGAAAAATTAATACTCGTAAATTACCTAATAATCTTTAATTACATTAACAGACAACGGAGGGGGAGGGAGGGTAGCTTTCGTAGATTAAATTATTCGGGTACAAGTCCATGAAAGACTAGATAAGTTTGGTCTGCATTGTGGGGGACTCCAAAGAAACATTGAAATGTGAACACCATTATTTTATTATGTAATTCAGGCTGATATTCGAGCAATGGAGAAACAAAGATGCGAAACGTATGGAAGGCAAACAAATATAAAAATTCATCCCTATCAGTCTTCTTCTTTCCAGCCCGTTCTTTTGCTCCTTTAAGCCATTGATGTGATTGTATATATCAACTTTAAAACCCATTTTTCAAAGAAAGAAAAAAGCTCCATTAAAAAAATCTATTACAATTTGTTTTAAAATATGATTAATGAGTACATTAAAAACAGGGTTATGATGTAAGATTATTTTATTTCTAAAATGTAGTTTTATATTAATAGGTGTAAATCTTGATTTGATAATTTGATTGAGTTAAAATATGTATAGTAGATTCTAAAAGCTATGTTATCTTTAAAGGTAATATTTTACTGTTATCAGAGTTGTAAAGGCTTTCAAATCAAGTTTATAAGTTATTGTTTGAAATTTGTTATATATTCCTAATTAATTTAGGATTTTTATTTTTCATTTTGCATAGAACTCTTTTATTATTTTTTTAGGTTTGTTTAAGGTCTTTTCATAGTATATATATAAGCATCCTAAAAGATCTTTAATATTGAGTTTTGATTAGGAACAATATTGAGTTATGAAATATTGAATTAGAGTTTTTGTATATTGACCCTAATAAGCAAAATTTTGTGTTGTTTATAGTTGTTGTTTTTCTTGTGTTGTTTCTATCTGCGTCGGTTTGCATCGGAGTCCAAAGATTCCTGGTGGTTAGTTTTTATGTGCTCTTGAATAACCATGATTATAATTAAGAGATGGTAGTATAATAAGACATGCTTTTGAAAGAGGGGTTAAGGAGGTTCTCCCTCTTGTAAGAGATGTTCAAGAGTTGTTGATAGAAGGTATGCAAAGACAGATTATAAAACTAACTAATAAATTAGTGATGATAAAATCATAAAGGCAAGTTAAACAATTATCCAGTCGATTGGTATATATGGAGAAGAGAAATCTGAGGATCGCAAGAAGAGTGACCATATATTCATAGCTAGTTTTAGAGGTATGAGTACATGAGATAACTTCTTAATTGTGATGAGTATCATGGAGATTTTGGTGATCCTATCTATGGTGAAATAGATGTAGATTGATACTCTACATCAATTTATAATGTTTGTTTTTTATGATGATTATGTTGATAATAATACTATATATAATGACAATAATGATAGTGATGAAGTCATCAATATTGTCATCATTAATAAGTTGGAGGTGATTTTTTATGAAACATGCTGTAGAAGATGTGCCTCATATATGTATAAGGAGAATTCTTGAATTGGTAAGGTTAAAGTCAGTGTTCTTCAACTACAAATAAAAGTTATGAAGCAAGGTGTGCAAAAGTTTTTTTAGTGGAGAAACCAACACACATGTTATTGGTGATTGTATAGTCCTTACAACTATAAGAGTTATTACACATGGAACTCAATGTAGCGCTAAGATTAGATTCATTTCTAGGAAGGCTAAGCATGTTGCTAGCATATATGATGTTTCTAACAAAAAAGATGAGCATCTGAAGGGTTGACAACTTTTGATTGAACATTTAGAATATAACTCCTCTGCACTTGAGGAGACTGTCAGGTCCATTTATTTTTTGAGTTAAAAATTTGTTGGAAAAGGCACATTTTTGTTGCTTCTTATGTCAATTTGGTTTAGTTCATTAGCTAAACAAACTCTAAAACCATTACAATCAAAGGCTCGAAACCAAAAATATAATTTTTTTTAATGGATGTTAGTTGACTATAAATTTAATAGAGTATCAAAAAATGCCTATGATGTTTAGACAATTAAAATTTTAATTGAATTCAAACTCAATATTCTAACCTACGTTGACATTTTATTGATATCAATATTCTAGACTATCTTATAATTTATGTACTAGATAGATAGATTATGCTTTCTAGTAGATTAGATCAAATTTTTTAAAATATAAAAAAACAATGCCCAACTGCAATCAGTGTATTATAAAGAAAGAAAGAAAAATCCATCAATTAACATCACAAAAAGAAAATTAGAAAAATAACGATTGTTAATCCCTAATAATTCAAATATAGAAAGATAAAATAAAAAAAAATCAATGAATAAAAAGAAGTCTTAAAAACAAAGAACCCGCGAATCTGAGTAAGGTCGCCAAAACTCGCAAATGAGATCATGCGAATGAAATAGCTCAATAGAAAAAGATATAGGAAAACAATGTGAAGCTTAATTTTAAAAAGAATAGAATTTTGAAGGATAAAATTGAAAAAAGATTTAAAAAAATGAAAAGAAAAACAACCTAAAAAAAAACTTGGACAACTCCCCTAAACCTGCTATTTAGATCATGGGATGATGATAACTTGATTGAATGGAAAATAAAGAAGTTTATTTTTTAAACTCGTGACCTTAACTAGTGACTAAATTAGAAGCACCTCATGTAGAAAATAAATAATTTTAAAACTCGACTCGACTTAGTGGGTTGACCCGTGACATGGATGACCTAGGGCTTAGGCTGGGCCGAGTTTCAAAAGAAATTTGAGGAGAATTAACTTAGTCTAAAATGATAAAAAAAAAAAAAAAAAAACCTGGGTTGACCATTTACAAATATTATACTCCGATAGTGAAAAGGATAAACCTAATAAAAACTCGTAACTATTTTCCTTTGCTTTTTTTCAAAATGATATAATTTTAACTTTATTTTATAAAATAAAAATAAAGAGAATGAGAATGAAGACTAAATATGAAAAAAAAATCAATATTGTAGATCAAATAATAAAATTAAAAACAAATTAAAATTGATTAAAGGGCTAAAAATTAAACCTAGAAATCAAAACATTGAGGACCAAATCTGAAATGTTATAAAATAAAAAAATAAACTAGATTTATTTAATGGCTAGTATGGAATTCAAAGGGAGGGGGAGAGAGAGTGAAGGGGTGGCCGATGATCAATTGTCACTAGGACAACCAAGTGGAAGGGGGTGCTGCATAGCTTCCAACTCCATAAAAAAAGTGGAAGGGGGTGCTTCATAGCTTTCAACGTCATAACAAAAGTTGGCATTCCTCCATCGAACAGTGGCTCACATGTCTCTCAAAGATTGTGGAGCCACCTCATACATTAGCATGTGTGTAACACAAACCAATAATTTTTTTTTTCTAATTTCAAATAAAATGAGATGGAAATCTAACATTTTGAACTAAAGGGAAAATTGAAAAGAAAAGTCAAATTAACAAAAGAATCCAAAACAAAAAATTAAAATCAAGAGAATAAGAATGAGGATTGAATTTAAAAAAAAAATATCAACAATATGGATCCAGAGATGAAATTTGATAAAAAGACTAAAAATCAAACTTAAATATCAAAACATTGAGAGCCAAACCTAAAAAGTCATAAAATAAAAGGACAAACTTGATTTTTTTAATGGCTAGCATGAAATTCAAGGGGGGAGGAGAGAGAGAGAAGAGAAAATGAAAAAGATAGGATGACCATCCACCAACCATCACTATGATTACCATGCGTGTTACCTCAAGTGGAAGAGGGTTTCGTGTAACTTCCAACATTATGTCAAAAAATAACATAAAGATAACATTTCGTCACCTAACATAGATTTATATGCCTCATAGAGAGCACGGAGCCGACCTCACATGTTAGAATTTTAAGAGCCATCTACTAATTTTATCGTGCCTTAAATTCTTTTTAAGGTGACCATAATTTCCCTTATATGTTTGACAATAACATTTGCATCCCAAGAAAAAAGATGGAATTAATGTGAGTGTGTTCATAGTATTTAGGCGATACCAAGGAGTTTTTCTTAATCTTTCTTGGGAAAGGAAAGCCCTGGCCTGGCCACAGCACGCATGGAGGTCTGCGGATGAAACCATGTGGACAGTAATGAGTCCACTGTGTAAAGGAAATGCAATTTGGGCAAAACCCCACTTTGGAAAGCTTTCGACAATCCACACCCATTTGGCTATGCTGGAGATGGGACATCTGCCGACCTGCACGTCGTTTCTTTTTTTTTTTTTTTTTTTTTTTTTTTTTTTTTTTAAGGTGTACATATCCCTTCTCTTTGTTTCTTAAATCTTGTTTATTTGTTGGAAATTATTATATTTTTATAAAGTAAATTTTAGAAAAGTAAATTTTAAAAAAATAAATTATTTTTTGATGTTTGGTAGTGTAATGAAAAATAAGTTGAAAAAAACCTTTCAATATTTGGTTATGCATAGAAAATGAACGGGGAAAATAACTAATTAATATTTTTTAAAAATGTTTTTTATTAAAATAATAAGGAATAAATCTTACAAATTAAAAACTTGAATGAGAATAAAATTGAAAAAAATATAATTTCATAAATTATCTCAAATAAAATAAATAATATTCAAAATAATAGAGATCAAATCTAAAAAAAAAATAAAAGAAGAAGAAATTAAAATAATAATAATTAACATTTCATAAATTATTTCAAATAAAATAAGTAAAAATTAAAAGAATGAGGACCAAATTTGATAGATAAAAATTTCAATTAAAAAATGATAAGGAAAAAACAAATAATAATTATAAAAATGAGGATCAAAATTAATATAAAAATTAATCAGCAAATAATATGATATTTCTAAATTTTTCACAACTTTCAAAAAGTGTTTTCTGCCTAAAATAAAAGGAAAATACTTTCCTGGAAACTAAGCTAAATTTTTCTTTAACTGAAAAGTATTTTTCGTTAACCCACTTTTATAATGGCAAGCAAACATAGAAAAGTTTAAAAATTAATTTTTTAAAAACCAATTTCTAAATAATAAACACAGTCTTAAGCATATTTTAATTTTTCATGTCGAGGAGGAGGAATTCTTTTCTTACTATTTGGGATGCAAGAAAAATGTAATATATTGGATAATTTGAATCATAATTTATATGTGTGAGTATAAAAATATACACTATCTGTTTCAATGGTCACCTTCGATTTTCAAATATTAGCTATTTTTTTATGAAATCAAGAATTCGTAAAATACTCAAAAGATACCGAAAGAAAAAAGGAAAAAAGGAAAAAGAGACATTGTCGAGTATGTGGCCCATAGACAACCCTGGTCACTCTGTATGGGCATCAATGCATGCATTTATGCATCTGACTCATCCTTTGCTTTAAAAGCATGTCCTTTTGAGCATGCATCCTTGTTCATGATTATACTCCTTCATATGGATAAACATCTGCAGGTAAAATCCATCGCGCACAATACATTCATATCGAGATGGTAGCGTCTAACTTGCATTATTGTCACTCATGGTCATGGTTGGAAATTAAATTACATCCTTAGGAATAAATTGGATGAGTAGCATACAAAATTAAAACAATTGACGAATTGATATAAGATAAACAAAATTTATGAAAGAATGGTATCTAGTAAATATCGTGTTTTCTGAAATGTGGTATGGTCAAACTATATTATTTCTGACTTAGAGCCCGTTTAATAAAACACAGCGCGCGACTGTTTGGTTAAACAAAAATAAGGTATACTGTTTACTGGGACCCACCTTTTTTTTCGTTGAAAACGCAGCATTTGAAAAGTAAGAATTCGTTGTTTTTTTTTCTATTCACATTAATTGCACTGTTCAATGAACAGTGCAATTAACATGAACAGTGCACTGTGATGCACTGTTCATGTGAACAGTGCAAGAGAATTGCACTATTCACTTTTAAATAGTAAACAATGCGATTCCCTTTCACTGTTCACTTGCACTGCGTGGGCACCTTTTCTCTTTTTTTTTTTTTTTTTAAAGTGTGTTAATTTTTTTAACATTTTTTTTTAAAAAAAAACTAGTTTAGAATGAATTTTATACATAATAATATTTTATCTAACTTTATTACACACTAAAAAATTATGAAAATTATAGTTCTTGTCGGATGTATTTTGTACGTAATGGAATTATAGATGGTTTCATGGAATAATAAAAAATATTTTATATAAAGTATGATTTATTTTATGATGTAATAGCAATAGTTAAATCCACAATATTTAAATTAAAAATCATCAATATTAATATATATTTTTTAAAATTATTTTATAACCTCAATTTCAAAAGCATTCTTAACCAAACACATTAAACTACTTTTTGTTCAACCTCAATTTCAATCACAGTTTTAACCAAACATCTATTTTTTCAAATCAACCTCAACTAAAAGTACTTTTTATAAAACAACTTTTTTCAAACCACAACCACAACAGCTACCGCAATACCAAACACACTCTAATCGATTGTGTTTTATAATAATCAGTGAAACCAATTCTAAGATTAATAAGAAAAATCTCAAATCTGTTAAAATTAGAAAACTTTAACAAGATTTTTGATATCTAAATATTTAACGATCTATGCAGTGACGCAGTGGTTATTATAAGGAAAACTGTTTTCGAAAATTCTTGTAAAAATTTGAGCACGATCCAACCATTGGATCAAAGTTTATGATCATTTTGAGTTGTTATTCTGATTTGGCGTGACTAGATATTCTCTTGAATCTAAACATGTTTTATTAATCCATAAATGTATCTGTTAGGTCATCTATATAATCTATTTGGAACAAATTCTTATTTGGCTATAGTAAAGTCACATCTAAAGAACCACTCATTACTTTATAAATAATAATTTATTGAGATTTTAAAAGAATTTATTTTTTAATCTACAAGTTGAATAAAGATACATATTTTAACTTATAAGACATATTTAAAAGAAAAACTTCATATAATTATAATTTTTGTATCATATAGTTGACCAATTAATATAATTAAATTTAATAAGTTGAATCATAATTACATAGTTTGATCATTTTGTATTTTAGAGACATGACATGGTATGGTATTGACTATATATTTTTTAAAATCAACGTTATTCTGTGAAATGTTTTTGTTGACCGAGCTAATTAAAAAAAAAATCCCACCTTTAAAGCATTTACCTAGAAATTTTATTAAAAGTAGAACTTCAAAGCTAATGATTATACCGTGTGGAATACAATTCTTTAGGTAGAGGTATTAAATTGGCGAGGAATCGTACATGCGTACACGGAAAATTTGCCGTGGATACGATGATAACCCCACTTTTCTAGAGTTGCATAGAGGTATGGGAAGTGAAATTAAGTTTGTCTTTTAGCTTAACTTTTTTTTAAATTGATGTATTCCGTAATGTTATTGAAAATGTGAAAGGGTAGCTGATTGTTATTATAAATGGGTTCTAAAGGGTTTTTGAAAGTGAATTTCAATTTTTTATTTTTGGTTAAAATTTAAAATTTTATTTTTATTTGAAATGATTAATTTTTAATATTTTTAAATTATTTTGATGTATTGATTTCAAAAATAAATTTTTAATAATAATAAAAAAATACTTTAAAAAATAATCTTCAGTATACTTCTAAACACGTTATAATTCGTATATTCCCATATTGTAATCCATCTTTCATTGACCAAAACAAAAACTTCACTTAAAATTCACGTGTAAAAAGAAACATAGAACTTTCTTAGATAGAAGTTCTAGCAGTAATTTGACTTCCAGTTCCATTTGGACCCCTTGCTAGCTAGCTGGGGCTAACCGGTCAAATTCTGAGCACTAATTGTATACGGTGGAGGAGCAGCATCCTTGTCAAATTTATTTCCCGATGCCAAACTATACTGGTGGCTATAAATTCAGTCAAACTATACTGTTGTCAAACTATACTGGTGGTTATAAATTTAGTCAAACTATACTGGTGGCTATCTTCTGATTCCTTAACTTATAATTAGTAGCTTATTAATTAATTTCTTTGGTCACAATTAGGCATTTAAATATAAGTTTTGATGATGATATTCTAAAATCTAATATATATAAATAAAAAATTATTTAATATTTAAAATAATAATTAATTAATATGTTCACGTACTTGAACTTCTTCTTTTTAATCTAAGAAACACCTAGCTTATAATATAAATTTTAAATACCTGTAAAAATAGTTCTAATTAAAGGGACTCAAAGACCCTCTGATAATAAATTAATCATTATTATCCAAAAATATTCACATACAAAAATATACATTCCTTCCCATTATGATATTAATTTTAATCTAAGGAACACCAAGCTTACAATATAAATTTTAAATACCTGTAAAAATAGTTCTAATTAAAGGGACTCAAAGACCCCTCTGATAATAAAATTAATATCTTTATAAGAAATATATATATATATAAATAATTTAAAATATCATTAAATTTCATGAACAAAAATTTTTGTTCTTGAGTTTTAAGTTTGCTAATACTCTGAAATCTAAATATTTTTATCTTAAGAGATAAAATAATTATGAACATTTTACCTAGATGATTCAATGGATGTTTATACCCTTTGAATCTTGTTATTTCCATAAAACAAAAAAGTCGGGATGTCCTTTGCTTTTGGTGATATTAATGGGGGGTAAATATATTTTATATAACATTAATGAAATTGTAAGTATGGTGGATCTATGTAGATCTTATATACACTTATAAGTATAGGAAAATTATTATCTTAATATGAACAATTATTCTAGATGGAGAGGTATGACAATTTATTATGTCTTTAACACTTATTTTGTAGAAGATTGTTTAGGATCAAGCATAAATCCTTAGAATTTGGTAATGTCTAAGTTTTTACCCACGTTATCTTGGACTTGACTGACTACCAAGTTCCAATGCCTTGGACTCGGTAGACTGTACAGGTCAAGTGTTTTGGGTTTGACATGTTTGTCGAGATCCATGTTATCTTGAACTCGGCTGACTACCAAGTCTAAGTACCTTGGGTCTTACATGTTGGTTAGACTCACGTTACCTTGGACTTAGTTGACTATTAAATCTAAGTACCTTAGGTTTGGTATGTTTCCCAAGCCCACGCCATCTTGAACTTGGTTGATTGTCAAGTCTAAGTATATTAGGTCTCGCATGTTTGCCAAACTCATTGATTTAAAAAGATTTTTATTTATAAAAATCTTAATAAAAAGTTAATTCATCAAGTTTTATACTTTTAAAAAAATATACAATAAGCTAGTTTTTTTTAATTTTTTTAAAATAATTGATGGGTTTCTATACTGGCAGCCATTGATGAATACTTTTAGTGATGGTAGGGTGACCTAATACAAGAAAAGAGAAAAAAAAAAAAAAACTTTGTTTTGTTCTATAAAAACAAACATATTATTTCAAAAACAAATGTAAAAATTGATCTTCTCTTATAACTATTGAGGATTTTAGACGAGGAGCCCTCAATCAAGGTATTTAGACACTTTTCTTACCTTGATTAGTAGCGTTGAAGAAGGGGCCTTCAATCTCTTTACTCTTTACTTTCATCAATAGACAGAATGGACCTATGAAATATATCAATTTAGGGTTGTACCCACTATTGAAGGATATCCCTAGCGGGTGTAAATGAAAAGCTTTTATTGGGCCTAGAGGATGAGAGGGTTTGTAATAGGTTGTCCAACCTCCATACTGAATATGACATCAATTATATGGCTAAAGGGCTATATGGTATTTTAGGTAATTTTCATTTCATATATTTGTTTTTTGATTTCAAAATCTTTCATTCCCTTATTGTTTCCTCATACGAGGTATGTACATATGACTGCTTCATCCAAATATAGTGGGTCTATCCGATCAATGCCTAGTTACGTCACTACGTCTTCTCCCAGTAACGAATCCTCTTCCAAAGAAAATCAACTATTAGAGAGAAGATAAAGGGTTAGGTCTTCTATACAAATGAATATCGAGGAGATTTCCATAATCTAATCCAAGTTAAGGATGTCTTCAAAGACACCTCTGTACCTGACCTTCTTGCTAAAAAGATTGCTTAAAAGACAGCAAGGAAGCCTTGCTTTTTTAGAGAAGAAAAGGGTCATGAAGGAGGTCATTGAGTAATATCAAGTTGACAAGTCTAAAATACACAGACTTAGAGAAGAAAATGTTGCTCAAGATGTTGAGATAAACTCTTTTAGAATTGTATATTCCTGGCTATAGGGCATATGGAAACTTAGACGCATACGTTGAAATCAACTAAACAACAGCTGGTCGAGGTCTGCAACCATATTGACCTCTTGAAGAGAGAGATGACTGACTTAGAGAAAGAGGTAGCAGAGCTTAAGGGTTAAGAGATACCCTAAGAGAGGAGCTAAAGATAACTAGGGAAGGGCTTTAGAAATCTTGTGCAAGAATGGAAAAAGTAAAGAATTTTTCCTATGCTTTTTGGTTTGAATATGGGGAGTCCATATCTTTAACGAACAAAATATGAGACAAGCTTTTCTTGGCCATGTCAAACTTGTATTTCTTTAACTTATCTAGATGAATACAAGTTGACTTTATTGAGAGTTTTCCATATGGCCAAATCCTGAACTTTGCTAATGTTTTTCCTATTAAAGCTGCCTTAACCAAAACTAGAGTCTTTTTGGCCTAGGAACTTGGCATGAAGATGTAGGTTCCCGAGTTCTTCAAGCCTTAAATTTGGTCATAAAGCCTATGTTGTATTTTTGGAATTATTAAAATTTATGATACATTACTTGAATATGATTCAATATTTATATTATTATTGTACTTAAATGTGTTAACAAGTTGTGTTATACAGATATAAACAGGTCTAACACCAAGTATTAAAAAGAGTACATCTCTCAGACTTAGAAAAATTTCTTATGAACCAACATCCAATAAGAACTATATTGAAACAATCACCACATTAATATCATAGGTGTTCATTGTAGTTGAGATTATTATTCTTAGGGAAATTACTAAGCAACCCTTTAATGAATGTATTAAGGGTAGAATACATAACATCTCATGGGGAGTGGTGTATATAGCACTAGGGAGACCATGCCTCCCTTGGAGAGTGCCCATATAAAAAACACATACTATCTCCTAGCTGATACAAATATAGCATTAAAGAGATCACGTCTCCCTTAAAGAGTGCCCACATGGAGAACACATACCCTGAGTGGTATTTATTAGGGCTACATAATGATAAAGAAATGGAAAATATTCATTTACAAAAATATACATTCCTATCCATTATGATACATTTTTAGATGGTTTAAATGCTAGGTATGAGGAAGATTCTTCCCTTTTATATCTTCTAATTTTAAAGGAGTTATCCTATTTTGAAGCTAGTTTGCTCGCCCCTACTCTCTCTATTGCCTGTTGCCTCTAATTTTCAAAGTATCGAGTGTCTAAATTTAAATTTTCTATTCTTGACCTTTACGTTGTGATATTGAGTATTTTTGAGCCTATTGATCTCATTCCTAACTGCAGCTATCAAACATGATTCTTTTAGGATGTCAAGATTGGTCTTAAGACCTTGTTCAATGCCTTTTAAGGTATAGTTAATTACTCAATGACTTGGACACGCAATTTCAGCTAAGATCACAATTTTTGTCCTATATGTGAGAAGAAATAGGATTTCACCGGTTGATATTTTTTGAGTTGTTCTGTAGGACCATAAAACTCCACTCAACAATTATGTTCACTTTGACTTGGTTGATTTTATCTTTTTCTTAAGTCTATTAAGTAGAACCCTACAAGTTAACTCAACTTGATTATTTGTCTAAGGGTGTGATATTAAGGAGAAATAGTGATTTATATAAAGCCTCTAACAATGTTCTCTCATTTTATAATTATCAAACTACGTTCCATTATCAGTGATCAAAACTCTAGGGAGCCAAAAATAACATATGATATTCTTAAAAAAAAAAAAATAAAGCACTTTGTTGGTAGTTATCTCTACTAGAGCTGTTACTTCAACTCACTTGGTAAAATAGTCCATGACTACTATGAAAAATTGTCTCTTACCTATGGCCTTAGTGAATGGACCTAAAATACCCATTCCTCATTGTGAAAATGGCCAATAAGAAGCATAACTGTCATTTTTACAAATGGCTGTCAAGTAAGGTTGTAGCGAATTGACCATGGTTTTCTTTATTTTGCTTTAGATGAGAATATTTCTTTAGAAATTAACAAAGATAGCCCTTAGCTATAAGTCTTTTAATTTCTTTTTTCAAGACATAACAATCCTTTATATCATGTCCTTTGTCTTAGGAGGAAACTTCATGAGCAAAGGATATTTGAAAAACTCTTTACCTTGGATGGATGCAAGGACTTCAGTGAGGGAGACGTTTAATGGAGAAGCACATGCTTCAAGATAACTCAGACATTCTTTGAGTGGTTTCTTCTAGTTCTTATTAAGATTGTCGTCTCTTCTGAGAGAATGGTCTCGTTTAGGCGAATGACCTCTTTTAGAGGAGCTTTCTAATTGTTTATCCTTGGTAAAACGAGGAGGATCATGGCATAGCATACTCGTCTTATCTACTCAAATGTGACTTTATATGGCTTGTTTTACCTTCAGTAACGTTCTATCTGGTAGAGCGTACAATTCTCTCCACAAGGTTTTTTCTCTTACTGTACTGATAAAGGCTTTAGAAGCTGTCTGTTCAATCAATTCTTTGACCTTAAGCATTTCCTCATTAAATATTTTATGGTATGTTCTGGTAGACTAATTCTCTATTTAGGTGATTCCAAAGAGTTCATTGAAACTTTTTTTGGCTGAAATACTTATACTAAAGTGTTATGCTAGCTTGACATAGAGGTCATTAAAGTTGGCGATTGTAATTAGTTCCATATTGTTGTACCATGCTCTTACTACACCTTTGGGAGTCATCAGAAGGATTTTCCACATAGTATGGTTGTCTTGAATGATGAACTCCAGAATACTATGTATATTTTTTATATGTTACCTAAGGTCTGTAAGCCCGTCACAATTGTTTAGGGTTATTTTGGTGGGGATATAATCTATAGGTATGCGTGTGTTCAATATATGTCTGGAAATAAAGGAATCTATGATTTGATGATAAATGTAGACATCTTCATGGATGAGTTCTTCTTTTAGTTGTTTACCACTATTATACCTATTAGGCTTAGGGGAACTTGATGTTTATGGTGTAGGATGACATGATAAGTGAACCGCCTCTTTCTTATGTTGTCCAGATGGATGCTTAGAATAACCACTTTACGCCCGAGTAGCATAAGGGCGTGTATGCTTTTGGCATGGCTTAAAGACCTCTGAGGTTAAGGGTCATCTACTGGATTATTTTGCTTGCATCTTTCTAGATAATGTAGTCGTCTACGGACACTAGGTGGGGCATGTTGTTATGGAAGTGAATGTAAATATGCAATAACTTGCTAAAGAGGAGCTGAAATTCGAGGTGGTGGGCTTTCTCTAGCTTATTGATTCCCCAACACTACCTAGATGAGGAGTTGTATTTGTTCCATTAATTGCTGAAGAATTGGTTGTGCGGGGATTGAAGTATCTACCGCAACAGGGAGACTAGTTACTCATCTTATTCCAGAAGTGTCAATGATTATCTATCATTGATAATGATAATAAGGGAAAAATAGTTATATAATAAAGCTATATACAACTTTTTGTAAAAATTTTCACAGACAACGTTATTGACGATATCTCTAAATCTAATATTATAAATAAAAGGTTATTTAGTGTTTGTGATAATGGTTAATTAATCACATAGTTGGATTTCTTTTTCTTCTTAATCTAAGGAACTCTAAGCTTACAATAGAAGTTTTGAGTACCTGCAAAAAAGTCTTAATTGGAGGGACTCAAAGACCCTCTGATGATAAAGTTAGTATCTTTATAAGAAAGGTATTAAATAACTTTAAAAAGCCTTGAATTCTTGAAACAAAGATGTTTTTTCTTAAGTTTTAAGTTTGTTAATGTTATGAAATCTAAGTACTCTTATCTTAAGAAATAAGAAGTTGTGAACCCTTTACCTGGATGATTCATGGGGTATTTACACTCTTTAAACCTTGTTATTTCCATAAAGAAAAAGTCAGAAAGTCCTATGCTTTCAACGATATTAATGAGAGGCAAATATCTCTTATATATCGTTAATGAGATAGTAAGTATATACACCGATAAGTATAGGGAAATCATTACCTTAATATGAACAGAGTTATTCTATATGGAGAGGTATCATGTCTTTAACACTTATATTGTAGAGGATTGTTAGGATCAAGCACAAAGCCTTAAAATTTGGTAATGTCTAATTTTTTTGGATCTAGTATGTTTGCCAAACTCATATTATCTTAGACTCAGCGCACTACCAAATCCAAGTGCCTTAGGTCTAGAATGTTTGCCCGACCCATATTACCTTAGACTCGACAGATTATCAAAATCGAAGTACCTTGGGTCTTGCATGTGAGCCAGCCCTATACCACCTTGAACTTGATTGATTATCAAGTTCAAATATCTTGAGTTTAACATGTTTGTCAGACCTATTTGATTTTTTAAAAAATATATATTTATAAAAATCTTGACAAAAAATTAACTTATCAAGTTTTATACCTTTTAAAAAATGCAAAACATGCTATCTTTTTAATAATGGAATTTTATACTTCAATCATTGATGAGTACTTTTGGTGATGACATGGTGAGCTAATATAAGGGGAAAAAGAAGAAGAAGAAGAAGAAATAATCATTATTTAAAAACAAACATATTATTTAAAAAATGCAAAAAATGATCTTCTCTTGTAATCATGTAAAAGAAATAATTTCTTACAAAGACAACACGACCGAATAAATTCTAAACGCCACTAAAAAGAAAAAAAGGCTTTATCACAAAGGTATGGTTGCATCCTCATTTTCTTTTATGGATTACGTGGTTTGCACTTACTTTGACCACAAATTAGAAGGAAAATATAGTGTTCTTACCTTGCAACTTCTCCGGTCGCATCTATCATTGTTGGTATTGCGTATCCAGTCGGTCAGATTAGGACAATCAAATATTTGAATGGATTTTCTTTTTGTCTGTCAATGTCTCGAATTGAATTTACTTGGAACATTTTATCACGATATTTACTATTTAGACGCGCATGGTTGAGAAGTGGGGCCATAAAACTTACTATCTATCTATTAGCAGAGTTTTTAAAAAATTTTTATTTTTTAATATTAACATATTAAATATATATATATATATATAATTTAATTTTCAATAAAAATTTAATTTAAAAAAACAATTTCAACCAAATTTTTAAATTAAAAAAAATTCAAACACTCCATAAGATTGTTGAATTGAATATACTTATCATATTTTATCATGATTTTTTGAGGTTAAGAATATATAATAAGAGTGCTCATATTACATATGCATGTACTAAAAAAATATTCATTGTCAAGGCATTCAAAACTGGGACAAATTAGGATTCAACATTGGGGACCAAATTAAGAGCTTCAGCCTTCAAGGAAAATACAGATGAAGATTAATGTGATAGTTATTTACAGAGGATTTGATTATGGTTGTTTTTTAAAATGTTTTTTATGCTGAAATATATTAAAATGATATTTTTTTTATTTTTTAAAAATTATTTTTAAGATTAGCATATCAAAACGATCCAAAATATATATAAAAAAAAAAATTTAACAAAAAAATTAAAAAAAAAATAATAAAACACGGTTTCATCAGGTTCTGAAGCGCCCTGCTAGTGATGTATCCTTCCCTACTTGATAGAGAAGCAAAGTGGAGGCTATGGATGCATTATTCACATTCGGGACCATATTTCGATTATGATCGTTCATAACCACTTTTTTTTTTTTTCCTCGTATTATTGTGTGACTACTGAAATTTGAAAAGGAAATTAAAACATTCTTTTTCCTTCTTCCTTTTTTTTTATTTTTTATTTTTGGATCGGAGATGGACCCGAAATATTAACGCATATCCATTTCAAGTCCCTACTGACACCGCCATACCAATCGGGAAGGGACATGGAATTTAACCAGTGCATCTATGGAGCAGTAAAAGTTGGGTGAATTCTAGCTAGGAATTTCCTGGATGTATCATGTGCAAGTCCTTCGTCTCCCTTCTAGGCAAGTTAGATCGGAGAACGTGTTTTCCATGCAAGCGAAAGGTTTATGCGTGCTGATGGGTTTTGAAAACCACCACACTATTCACGATCATATATATATATATATATATATATATATATTGACCAATTTTACTATTTCCAGCAAATATTCTTCGAGTCTTTTTCGTAGAAGACCTCGCTCGTCACGGCTTCTGGCAAGGACCAAGAACATGAATTATTGCTTATTCTTTACCAGCAATGTTTGGACCTGGATAGCTGGAGACGACGAGCATATGCTATTATGGTCCCGAGTCTTGACTTGGTTTATTGTAATACTATATACTCGGTTTGCGCTAGATTCTAAGCTAGGTTAAATTTTTTATAACATAAAAAAAAATACTCAAGTGAAGATATGATTTTTAAAGGAGTGGCTCGCGCAATATTATAAGCCGAGTTGAATCTCTTTTAATATATAAAAAAAAAATATTCAAGTGAAGATATTATTTTTAAAGGAGGAAGAAAAATTTAGGTCTCGGGTTATTAATTCAAATGAATTTGATAAGTTTAGTTAATTTAATATCATGATTATTCAAAATAAAAAAACAATGCTAATCGAAAAAATCAATGGTTGCCAATATTAGCTCGCGCTACACGATAAATTGAGTAAATTTCTCCTAACATAAAAAAAAAAAAAAAAATGCTCAAGTGAAGATATTATTTTTAAAGGAGTGGCTCGCACTACACTATGAACCGAGTTAAATTTCTTTTAATATAAAAAAAAAAATTTCAAGAGAAGAAATTATTTTTAAAGGAGGAAGAAAAATTTAGAACCCGGGTCATTGATTTGAATGAGTTCAATAAGCTTAGTTAATTTAATATCATGATTATTAAAAAAAGCCAACAAAAAAAAAAACAATGCTAATAAAAAAATTCAATGGTTGCCAATATTATGAAAATATAACAATTCAATATTCTTAAAATATCTAAACGATCACATTTGATTAAAAAAAAAGAATAAATTAAATGAGCATGAACAACGTCATAAAGAGAAAAAACCAAAAAAAAAAAAAACAAAAGCTCAATTACCAGCATATCAAACATTAAATGATGAATTGAAAAAAAATAATTTTAAAAAAGAATAAAAAGCCATAACTCGAGTTAGCATGCTAAATTTGCGACTTGGTTATGAGGTTGAGATAACCCTGTATATAAGAAATTGAATATAACAATGTAGGTTAACTCGAAAAATAATGAAATGTGAAAATGAAAAAGAAAAAAAAACTATTAAAAAAACATTAAAAAAAAAACTCAACTCAACCTGACTTAGCTCACTAACACGCCACCTAGGATATAAGACCAGAATAACTATATATATATATGTGTGTGTGTGTGTGTGTGTGTGTAAAGCAACAAAAAACAAGAAGTTGAAGGCCTAGTAACCTAATATCAAAGGATAAAATTGAAAAAAATTAAATTTTAAAAATAATCTTAAAAAAGATCAAAGTAAAATCGGCCTAATTTTCAAAACTCATGACCCGAATCATGAGATCGAGTTACCTCATAGAATGCAAACCCAAAAAAATCATGAAGCAAAATTCTTAATCATCCAAAATGTTTTTTAAAAAATAAATAACGATCAAAAAAATGAGGACCAAATCTGGTATTAAACTAAATGAAATAAAATAATGAGAGAAAAAAAATGAAAAATTAAATAAATCAAGATAAGGATATAAAATTTTAAAAATAGCAATAAAAAAATAATGACCAAATATGAAGGATGAAAATCAATTAAAGGATGATGAAACTAAAAACAATTCTAATTTTGTAAATTATCTCAAATAAAATAAATAGTAATAAAATGAACATGGATGAAATTTGAAGGAAAAACAAATTGAAGAACTGCTTTGAAAAATTACAAGGGTAGGTGAGGAACTCGAGTAGGAAAGAAAAGAAGAGAAAAATAAGAAGAAAATATCATCAACACTAAACCAATGGTCTATTGGCCACCCACTCCACCCTGAGATAAAGGATTGTCAAGACAATTCAAATTATGCACTAAAAGTCATTGTTATGCTACCGGAAGACGCTTCATACACCACCTGAATGACTAAGGCCTCTCCCACCCTAACCATTTTTCTTTTTAAATAATATTTATATAAAATATCAAATTGCCTCTATTTCAACTTGATTATAACTAAAAAATAAGTTGAAAATACAAAACAAAATCCCTTACACACGAGCTTAATATTTATTTTATTATAAAGATAAGTCTATCATTTCACTGTGTTTTTATCTTAAAAAAAAAAGGGCTGAATAAGCCCCTAGATACTAATTTATTCCTTTTTCTACATTTAAAACTAATTAAGTAATTTTATTGTTCTAAAAAAAAAGAAAAAACTTATTCGTCCCAATTATTTTAGTAATGATCAATGAGTTACGGGAAAAAAACCTTACTACCCAATCAATAAGGCCATTAGTTTTTATAGAGAAGAAAAAAATATTATTATATTATTCTAATTCATAGTGTTTTGTCTCTTCATCTAAAATGAAAACCTTATCTTTTTTAGGTTTTCATTAAACTTTATGTAATGCTTTAATTCTAATTCTTTAGCTAATTCCAATTTCAAGGACCATAATAATTTTAAACTCAATTGCTTATAAAAAAAATCATAAATTAAGTATCATTTTTGTTTTATATTCTTAAGAATTAAATTTAAAAACATAAACACTTTTTTGTTTTTATTTTTTTAAGAAACGCAAATAAAAAAACCATAACCATTTATCAAAGATTTTCAAAAGAAAAAAGAGTGATTTTTAAAAATTATGTTAGTTGTTGTTGGATTTCTTTTATATATAATAATAATCAAGATTATATATACCATTTAAAAGTTCAAAGATTTGACAAAAAACTCCATGTTTAAGAAATTATTACAAAAAAAAAAAAATATTGTATAGTCAAAATGCTTTTGATTATTATTTGAAAAACATAATTAAATTTTGAACTTTAAATGAAATTGCAAAAAGAATATAAGAAAATGAGACATGATTATATTTTAGAACATGAACCATATTAATTACACCATTTAATTTTTAGTCAATTTTGTTTTGAGTTTCCTTTTTAATATTCGTTTTCTAATCTTTAAAACATCTTAATTTAACTTTTTTTTAAAAAAAAATTAATGAGTATTTTGTTTATAGTAGAGCATTTTTGTTATTATTATTTTTTTTAATTTTTGAATGATACTTATAATTTCATAATATCTTAGAAAGAATATATTGTATTTGACCAAGATACATGATATATTTCATGTATTAATGTTAAGAAAAGCTTAAATAGATCCAATTCGGATGCTACCTCAAATTTTGATAAAAATTAAAGAAGATTTAACTATGGAAGTAAAATCTTTTAGAGTACTAGACCTAAGTGAAAATGATACTCAGGAACAAGAAGATTTTCATGGTCAAGGTGCTATGGAGGAATTCTCAAATAGAAGAAAAAACTTGGGAGAAGGAGGTGGAAAAGAAGAGCAAATACCTAGGGTTATTTTTAGATGCCAATAAGAATTTGAATTTGGAGGACAAAATTTTGTAGGAGGGAAGAATATAAATTCTGAGTAAATTTCATGTGAAATAGTTAATTTTTTTGGTAAAATAATAAACAACAACAACAATAATAATTGATTGAATGTAAATTTGTATTTAAGAAGTTTAATGATGGACAAGGATAAAATTAAAAAATTTAGAAATTGGGAAAAAAAAAACTTATATAGAAATGGGAGAGAATAAATGGGCTTAATTGTTCAAACAAGAAAAAGAGGTCCTTAAGTAAAATAAAGGGAAAATTTGTTAATATTTAAGCGTGAATAGTGTTGAAAATTTGGTCGGCCATTCTAGGGTTTGAGAGGGGGGAAGATTGAGTGAAAAATCCACCAAAACACACTTTAAAATTCATTAAAAAAGATAGATAAAGTGATTATAGTGTGCTAGGAGGGGATTTGAGCAAGGGAATTGCAAAGAAATAAAGGAATTTCTTCATTAAGGGGCATGACATTGATAAAGGGAAATGGGGGGAGGAAGAAAAGAATTTTTAGGGTGATTTCAAAGCTTTCAATCCTTTATTTTTTTGAGTTGGAAGGTGAAAAATCCTCTTCTCCTGATAAATTAATTTATTTTTGGTGTATGATGATTTATTGCTTGTGTTAGTAGTGATTGTGATGTGAGTTATGATTTCGGTGTGTTACTTTATAAAGTTGTGATGAATTAATGTCTAAATAGATGAAATAATAGTGGGTCATGTTCTCATTTGTGAAATAGAAGAGAAAAATTTTTAATCCCTTTTTCTTATGGGGTTTTGGAAAAAAAAAACATTAGAAAGATAAAAATTGATGGTAATTTTATTAGGATGTGAGTTATAACGATATCCAAGGATTTGAAAAAAAGAAGTTGAATTGATGTTGTTGAATGGAGAATATAAACACCCTATTTTTTTTGGTTATTTTATGACATAATGTTGGGAATTAATTCAAATTATCAGTGTTATGTGAAATTGGGATAGGTGAAATAAGTAAAGAATGGACAATTATATTGGAAAAGAAATTAAAGAAATAAAAAAAATTCCATATTTCAGTCAAATATTGAAATGTAAAATCTAATTATTGAAATTTTTTATTGTTTGATTATATGTCATTGTTTTGATTTAAGAAAGGAATCCATTAATTAATTGGTGATGTAGTGAATAAATTGATGATGTGATGAACCTGCAAGAGTGGGTAAGGTTACATGATCCATTTAGTAGACATGTTCAGCTAGTGGGAAGTAAGCATTAGGTAGGTGCTTAACACCTTGAATCTTTAGTTCTGAAATTTAATTATATCCTTGCTAAATATAATTTTTAAGTGTCATGTTGTCTATTTCCTTATATTAAATTGTTTGTATCATGAGTAATTGGTGTTATGTTGAAATTGTCAATAACTTAGGATGGACTATTTATAGGGGAGACTCTGTCAATTTGTTTTTGACAAAATGAATATCCATATGATCTTCAATTACAAATGTAAAATTGTTTAAAATTTAGGGTCGTTACACGAAGGTTATGTAAAAATATGTGCTAGTTGATGTTTTATACTTACAAACTCAATTCATAAAGAGTCTTTGCTTTTAAGAAAAAGTTGTAAACACATCTTATTATATTTTAAATCATATTATCTTGAGAATGAAGTTTAAAAAGACTCCTTATGAGCTTTCGAGAGGTAAAAAAAACCTAACATCTTGAATTTCAAAGTTTGTTCATGCAAAATAACGAGGAATTTAGGCTTTATTCATGCTAATGACATTTGAGATTTTATCTTTGTTTGTATACATTATTGGAATTAAGTTTGGCATATTTAAGTGATAAAATGTATACCCTTTAGCATAAAAAATATATTTTGCTGTAAAATTCACTACAAGTATAGATCTGGGATGAACCAATCGATTGGTTCATCATACCAATTCAACCGACCGATTGAAGTAAAGAAACAGAGTATTTACTATTATGTGAGCAATAATATTTTGAGGTTTTAGTTAGGTTTAATTTTTGAGTCAATAAGTTGGAAAAAAAAGGTATATTTGGGGTCATAAAACATATCTAAAAAAAAATACAAAAAAATATGAGTTTTATGTAAACGGGTCAACTGATTTATACAACTGGATCAATTGGCCGACTGGTTGAGACATAACACATATAACTTGGTTGTTGCCTAAAATTTCATACTTTGACCCCTCTATCTATTTGTTTTCGAACTTAATTTTTACATGAAAATGATCTTTTTTAATTGTATAAGATGGATCAAAAGATAAAATTTAAAAATTTCAAGGTTGAGGTCAAATTGGTTAATTGGTTTAACTATCTTAATGCAACCAATTGACTGATTTCTCAACAATATAAATACTTTTGTCATTTTCCAGAGACAAATCCCCTAAATTAAAGAGCCTTAACCTTAAACAAAAACCCCACTTTCAAATCACTTTAGTTTTACCAAACCAAGTTCAATTAAAGTATATTTTTTGAAGATTCAAGCTAGATGACACCTAAAAAATATATTAGAGATGTTGAATCAAGGAGAAGATGGGTAAATGAGCCTAATTTTTCTCAAAATGATAATGTAGAGAAGTTTATGAATTTGTTTGCAAATCAATCTATTGTGGTTGAAAAAGGTTTAGAAAGTAAAGTAATTTTACGATATATACAATATTTGATTATATGGGTTGGCATAATTTGTTTCATTTGAAGAAACTCATATATCATAAGTTTGTTAGAATGCTATTTGCAAACATGCATATCAATTGAAGTCTAGGATAATTAGTCATTTGTAAACTAAAAGTATTGAATTTAACTGTGAGACTTTAGGTAATATTTTAGATATAAACACTGAATGGTATAGATTAATCAAGGTTAAAATTATACCCATAATAAGTAATTTTGTGTATGATAAAGTTATGGCACAACATATTGGTTAATTAGACTTTGCACCAAGTGATAAGATTAAAAGCTAGGACTTACTTTTAAAGTCCAGGCTTATTCATCGAATCATTGCACATAATATATTGCCAAAGAAGGGCATTATAATGAGGTAAAATATAGGATATATACTTAATTGATTGCATATTTAAAGGTTGTCAAATTAACTTGCCTTATATTATGATTAAAAAAAAAAAACTTGATTTGCCCTATAGTTAATGTCCCACTAACAGTTTTAAGTACTTTGAGGTTTTGCTCAATGATACAAACAGGAACCCGTACTCAAACGCAATGGAAATAGACTTTAAAACCCTTAACAAGATGAAATACGTACTAACTTAAAACAATGATTGGGTTCCTAAAAACCAAGTTGGTGTTCATTTTAAAGAAAATCATGATTAGTGAGAAGAACAAAATATGCACTAACTTCAGCTTCCTTATGATAAAAAGGCTTTATCACAAAGGTATGGTTGCATCCTCGATTTCTTTTATGGATTACGTGGTTTGCACTTACTTTGACCACAAATTAGAAGGAAAATATAGTGTTCTTACCTTGCAACTTCTCTGGTCGCATCTATCATCGTTGGTATTGTGTATCCAGTCGGTCAGATTAGGACAGTCAAACATTTGAATGGATTTTCTTTTTGTCTGTCAATGTCTCGAATTGAATTTACTTGGAACATTTTATCACGATTTTACTGTTTAGACGCGCATGGTTGAGAAGTGGGGCCATAAAACTTACTATCTATCTATTAGCAGAGTTTTTAAAATATTTTTTATTTTAAAAAAATTATTTTTAATATTAACATATTAAATATATATATATATATATATAATTTAATTTTCAATAAAAATTTAATTTAAAAAAAACAATTTCAACCAAATTTTTAAATTAAAAAAAATTCAAACACTCCATAAGATTGTTGAATTGAATATACTTATCATATTTTATCATGATTTTTTGAGGTTAAGAATATATAATAAGAGTGCTCATATTACATATGCATGTTCTAAAAAAATATTCATTGTCAAGGCATTCAAAACTGGGGACAAGTTAGGATTCAACATTGGGGACCAAATTAAGAGCTTCAGCCTTCAAGGAAAATACAGATGAAGATTAATTTGATAGTTATTTAAAGAGGATTCGATTATGGTTGTTTTTTAAAATGTTTTTCATACTGAAATATATTAAAATGATATTTTTTTTATTTTTTAAAAATTATTTTTAAGATTAGCATATCAAAACGATCCAATATATATATATATATATATATATATATATATATATATAATTTAACAAAAAAAATTAAAAAAAAATAATAAAACACGGTTTCATCAGGTTCTGAAACGCCCTGCTAGTGATGTATCCTTCCCTACTTGATAGAGAAGCAAAGTGGAGGCTATGGATGCATTATTCACATTCGGGACCATATTTCGATTATGATCGTTCATAACCACTTTTTTTTTTTTTCCTCGTATTATTGTGTGACTACTGAAATTTGAAAAGGAAATTAAAACATTCTTTTTCCTTCTTCCTTTTTTTTTTTTTTTTTTTATTTTTGGATCGGAGATGGACCCGAAATATTAACGCATATCCATTTCAAGTCCCTACTGACACCGCCATACCAATCGGGAAGGGACATGGAATTTAACCAGTGCATCTATGGAGCAGTAAAAGTTGGGTGAATTCTAGCTAGGAATTTCCTGGATGTATCATGTGCAAGTCCTTCGTCTCCCTTCTAGGCAAGTTAGATCGGAGAACGTGTTTTCCATGCAAGCAAAGGTTCATGCGTGCTGATGGGTTTTGAAAACCTACCACACTATTCACGATCATATATATATATATATATATATATATATATATATATATTGACCAATTTTACTATTTCCAGCAAATATTCTTCGAGTCTTTTTCGTAGAAGACCCCGCTCGTCACGGCTTCTGGCAAGGACCAAGAACATGAATTATTGCTTATTCTTTACCAGCAATGTTTGGACCTGGATAGCTGGAGACGACGTGCGTGAACCGTTCCATCGACTATGATAGCCTGTCTTGTCTTCTTCTCATGGATGTTTCTAAGAATAGTCAATTATATATACAAAGTCCAAGAAAACCTAATTCCTGAAAACCCACGTTAAATATCGGCTTCACAGCCTCTATACAATTCCAAGTCCTGATTGGAAATCCCTGATCATCATTAAGAGAGTTGATGATCTGTTAATCGATTTTTAAATGATCTTTTCCTCTAGAAGTCTCAAAACTAATCAGCAGTAGCTTACTCCTTTTAAACGCTGCATTATAATTTCCAGTGGAAGGGGAACAAAAGACATCCCCAATGAACTGAGCCAATGGGATTCCGAAGATTTGCTGACAGTTGTGAGTCTGGCGATTTGGATCAACTGAAAAAGGCAAAAAAACTGATGGGATTGCTGGATTAAATTGGTGTGTACCATAAGCCCACATGAGGAACTTGGATCGTGAAATGGAAGGCTAACCCATTGAAGGAGATTGAGTTGAGCCCGTTTATACTTAGCCCAATCAAATTGGATCAAGCACTTCCACTCAGATCAATGATGCTTTTCTTTTTCTTTTTCTTTTTTTAAGATGAATGAAGAATGGCAATTTGGCAAGTGATTGTTTCCATCGAGCATATGCTATTACGGTCCCGACTCTTGACTTGGTTTATTGTAATACTATATACTCGGTTCGCGGTAGATTCTGAGCTGGGTTAAATTTTTTCTAACATAAAAAAAATACTCAAGTGAAGATATTATTTTTAAAGGACTGGCTCGCGCAATATTATAAGCCGAGTTGAATTTCTTTTAATATAAAAAAAGAATGTTCAAGTGAAGATATTATTTTTAAAGGAGGAAGAAAAATTTAGATCCCGGGTCATTGATTCAAATGAGTTCGATAAGTTTAGTTAATTTAATATCATGATTATTAAAAAAAACAATGCTAATCAAAAAAATCAATGGTTGCCAATATTAGCTATTAAAAATCATTTACAATGTTCGAAAAATAATGAAATGTGAAAATGTAAAAAAACATATTAAAAAAACATAAAAAAAAACTCAACTCAACCTGACTTTGCTCACTAACACGCCATTTAGGATATAAGACCAAAAATAACTCCATAAAAAAAAAAAAAAAAAAAGCAACAAAAACAAGAAGTTGAAGGCCTGGTAACCTAATATCGAAAGATGAAATTGAAAAAAAAATCAAATTTTAAAAATAACCTTAAAAAAGACTAAAGTGAAATCGGGCTAATTTTTAAAACTCATGACCTGGATCATGAGATCAAGTTACTTCATAGAATGCAAAGCCAAAAAAATAATGAAGCAAAATTCTTAATCATCCAAATTTTAAAATAAATAAATAACAATCAAAATAATAAGGACCAAATCTGATATTAAACTAAATGAAATAAAATAATGAGAGAAAAAAAATTAAAAAATAGCAATAAAAAAATGATGACCAAATATGAAGGATGGAAAAAAAAAATTAAAGGACGATGAAAACTGAAAAACAATTCTAATTTTGTAAATTATCTCAAATAAAATAAATAGTAATAAAATGAACATGGATGAAATTTGAAGTAAAAACAAAATGACGAACTGCTTTGAAAAATTACAAGGGCAAGCGAGGAACTCAATTGGGAAAGAAAAGAAGGGAAAAGTAAGAAGAAAAGATCATCAACGCTAAACCGATGGTTTGTTGGACACCTGCTACACCCTGAGATAAAGGACCATCAAGACAATTCAAATGACGCCTAAAAAGCCATCCTTATGCCGCTGGAAGACGCTTCATACACCACCTGAATGACCAATGCCTCTCTCACCTCAACCATTTTTATTTTTAAATAATATTTATATAAAATATCAAATTGCCTCTATTTCACTCTTTATTATAACTAAAAAATAAGTCGAAAATACAAAAACAAATCCTTTATATACGAAGATAAATCTATCATTTCACTGTGTTTTATTTTTTAAGGGCTTAATAAGCCCCTAGATACTAAGTTATTCCTTTTTCTACATTTAAAACTAATTAAGTAATTTTATTATAATAAAAAAAAACAAAAAAAAAAACTTATTTGTCCCAATTATTTTAGTAATGATCAATGAGTTAGGGGAAAAAAACCTTACTACCCCATCAATAAAGCCATTAATTTTTATAAAGAAGAACAAAAATATTATTATATTGTTTTAATTGATAGTGTTTTTGTGTCTTTATCTAAAATGAAAACTTTATCTTTTTTTAGGTTTTTATTAAACTTTATGTAATGTTTGTACTCTAATTCTTTAGCTAATTTCAAGGACCATAATAATTTTAAACTCAATTGCTTATAAAAATTCATAAATTAAGTATCATTTTTGTTTTATACTCTAAATAATTAAGTTTAAAAACATAAATAATTTTTTGTTTTTATTTTTTTAAGAGACGCAAATAAAAAAACCATAACTCTTTATCAAAGATTTTCAAAATCAAACAAAGTGATTTTAATAAATTATGTTAGTTGTTGGATTTCTTTTATATATATAATAATCAAGATTATATATACCATTCAAAAGTTCAAAGATTTGACAAAAAAAAAACTTCTCTATGTTTAAGAAATTATTACAAAAACATTTTTGTATAGCCAAAATGCTCTTAATTATTATTTGAAAAACATAATTAAATTTAGAACTTTAAATGAAACTACAGAAAGAATATAAGAAAATGAGAAAATGAGACATGATTATATTTTAGAACATGAACCATATTAATTACACCATTCAATTTTAGTCAATTTTGTTATGAGTTTCCTTTTTAATATTCCTTTTCTATTCTTTAAAATATCTTAATTTATCTATTTTTTTTTCTAAAAAACTAATTATGAGTATTTTGTTTACAGTAGAGCATTTTTTGTTATTTTTATTTTTATTTTTTAAATGATACTTATAATTTCATAATATCTTAGAAAGAATATATTGTATTTGACCAAGATACATGATATATTTCATGTATCAATGTTAGGAAAAGCTGAAATAGATTCAATTCGGGTGCTACCCTAAATTCCAGTAAAAATTAAAGAAGATTTAACTATGAAGATAAAACCTATGAGATACTAGATATAAGAAGAAAAAACTTGGGAGAAAGAGGTGGAAAAAAAGAGCAAATATCTAGGGTTATTTTTTAGATGCCAATAAGAATTTAAATTAGGAGGATAAAATTTTTGTAGGAGGGAAAAATATAAATTCTAAGTAAATTTCATGTGAACTAGTTAAATTTTTAGTAAAATAACAACAACAACAACAACAATAACAATAATAATTCATTGAATATAAATTTTATTTAAGAAGTTTAATGATGGACAAGGATAAAATTAAAAAAAGTTAGAAATGGAGAAAAACATTATATGAAAATGGGAGATAATAAATGGGTTTAATTGTTCAAACAAGAAAAATACATCCTTAAGTAAAATAAAAGGGAAAATTGTTAAAATTTAAGCATGAATAGTGTTGAAAATTTGGTCAGCCATTCTAGGGTCTGAGAGGGGGGAGATTGAGTGAAAATTCCACCAAAACACACCTTAAAATTCATTAAAAAAAATAGATAAAGTGATTATAGTGTGTTAGGAGGGGATTTGAGCAAGGGAATTGCAAAGAAATAAAAGAATTTCTTCATCAAGGGGCATGACATTGATAAAGGGAAATGGTGGGGGGGAGGAAGAAAAGAATTTTTAGGATGATTTCAAAGCTTTCAATCCTTTATTTTTTTTTAGCTGGAAGGTGACAAATCCTCTTCTTCTAATTAAATTAATGTATTTTTGGTGTATGGTGATTTATTGCTTGTGTTAGTAGTGATTGTGATGTGAGTTGTGATTTTGGTGTGTGTTACTTCATAAAGTTGTGATGAATTAATATCTAAATAGATGAAATAATTGTGGGTCATGTTTCCATTTGTGAAATATAAAAGAAAAACAATTTAATTTCTTTTTTCTTGTGGGGTTTTGAAAGAAAACAAAAACATTGGGAAGATAAAAATTGAATACTAATTGATGTTAATTTTATTAGGATGTGAGTTATAAGGATATCTAAGGATTTGATAAAAAAAGAAGAAGAAGAAGAAGAAGTTGAATTGATGTTGTTGAATGGAGAATATAAACATCCTATTTTTTTTTTTATGTTATTTTATGAATAAGCATAATGTTGGGAATTAATTCAAATTATCGGTGTTATGTGAAATTGGGATAGGTGAAATAAGTAGAGAATGGATAATCATGTTGGAAAAGAAATTAAAAAAATAAAAAAAAAATTCTATATTTTTTTTCACTAGGTGGTATTTCAGCCAAATGTTGAAATGTAGAATCTAATTATTGAAATTTTGTATTGTTTGATGATGTCATTGTTTTGATTTAAGGAGTACATAAATTAATTAAATGATGTAGTGAATAAATTGGTAATGTGATGAACCTGCAGGAGTGGATAAGGTTACAGGATCCACTTAGCAAAAATGTTCAACTAACTGGATGTAAGCACCAGGTAGGTGCTTAGCACCTTGAAGCTTTAGTTCTGAAATTTAATTATGTCCTTTCTAAATGTAATTTTTAAGTGTTGTCTATTTTCTTATATTAAATTTTTTGTATGATGAATGATTGGTGTTATATTGAAATCTTTAATAATTTAGGATAGACTATTTATAGGGGAGACTCTGGCAAATTTTTTGAAAAAATAAATATCCATATGATCTTGAAATCCAGATGTAAAATTGTTTAAAATTTAGGGTCGTTACACGAAGGTTTTTAAAAAATATATGATAATTGATGTTTTATGCTTACAAACTCAATTTCATAAAAAGTCTTTGCTTTTAGGCAAAAGTCATAAACACATCTTACTATATTTTAAATCGTATTACCTTGTGAACAAAGTTGAAAAAGATTCCTTGTGAGTTTTGGAGAGGTAGAAAACCTAACATCTTGTATTTAAAAGTTGGTTCATGTGAAATAACGAGGAATGTAGGCTTTATTCATGCTTATGTTATTTGAGATTTTATCTTTGTGTGTATACATTATTGGAATTAAGTTTGACATATTTAAGTGATAAAATGTATACCCCTTAGCATAAAAAATATGTTTTACTACAAAATTCACTACAAGTATAGCTCTGGGATGAACCGATCGATCAGTTCATCATACCAATTCAATTGACTGATTGAAGTAAAGAAACAGAGTATTTACTATTATGAGGTTTTAGTTAGATTTAATTTTTTTAGTCTATAAGTTGGATAAAAAGATATATTTGGACTCATAAAACATATATATAAAAAAAATATATAGAAAATATGAGTTTCTTTGTAAACCGGTCGACTAATTCATATAACTAGATCAACTGGCCGAGCGGTTGAGACATAACACATATAACTTTGTTGTTGCCTAAAATTTCATATTTTGACCCCTCTACCTATTTGATTTTTCGAACTTAATTTTTACATGAAAATGATCTTTTTTTATTGTATAGGATGGATCAAAAGAGAAAATTTGAAAATTTCAAGGTTGAGGTCAAATTGGTTTAACTAACTTAATGCAACCGATCGAACGGTTATAAATACTTTTGTTATTTTCCAGCAAAGACAAAAAACCCCTAAATTAAAGAACCTTAACCTTAAACAAAAACCCCACTCTCAAATCACTTTAATTCTACCAAACCAAGTTCAATTGGAGTAAATTTTTTGAAGATTCAAGCTAAATGACACCTAAAAAATATATTAGAGATGTTGAATCACGGAGAAAATAGGTAAATGAGCCTAATTTTCCTTAAAGTGATAATGTAGAGAAGTTTATGAATTCCTTTGCAAATCAGTCTATTGCAATTGAAAAAGGTGTAGGAGGTAAAATAATTTTAGGATAGATACAATATTTGATTACACGGGTTGTTATAATTTGTTTCATTTGAAGAAACTCATATATCATAAGTTTGTTAGAACACTATTTGCAAACATGCATATCAATTAGAGCCTAGGATAGTTAGTCATTTGTAAACTAAACATATTGAATTTGATTGTGAGACTCTAGGTAATATTTAGGTATATTCAGTGAATGACCTAGAGTAATCAATGTTAAAATTATACCCATAGTATGTAATTTTGTGTATGATAAAGTCATGGCACAACATATTGGTTAGTTGGACTTTACACCAAGTGTTAAGATTAAAAGCTAGGATTTACTTTTAAAGTTTAGGCTTATTCATCGAATCATTGCACATAATATATTGCCCAAGAAGGGCATTATAATGAAGTAAACTTTATGTATATATACTTAATTGACTACATATTTAAAGATTATCAAATTAACTTGCCCTATATCATGATAAAAAAAACCTTGATTATGACACATGATAAAAAACAAACAAACAAAAGTATTTGCCCTATAGTTAATGTCCCACCAAAAATTTTAGTACTTTGAGGTTTTGCTCAATGATACAAACAAGAACCCGTACTCAAAACACAATGGAAATAAACTCTAAAACCCTTAACAAGATGAAATATGTACTAACTTAAAACAATGATTGAGTTCCTAAAGACCAAGTTGGTGTTCATTTTAAAGAAAAGCATGATTAGCGAGAAGAACAAAATGTCGGTGCTAATAATGAGTTTGTTGATATGTTTGAGACGCCACCTTCAGCTTTCTCATATAAAAATATTGGTCCTAGTTCATGGAGATTTGGGTTGGAAGATTTTCATAACCCATATTAAAATGGATGTGAGCTATCTTTAAGATATTCACATCGCATCATAGCTAATCAAGAGCATATAGCTGACAAATTATAGGTTATCAGGACCATGATGACAAATCTAATCTCTCGATATCCACCACTTTAGGTGATTGTACCAAAAATATTTTTATATTTTCATGATTTTATCTTTTTATGTTTTTGTATTTTCTTTCCCTACTTGTAATGGATATTACATTTTGAACATTATGGCATATTTTTTTATATTTTATTTATCTATTGCTTATGATTTATCCTTCCTTCCCAATTATTTTTCATTGATGACAAAAAGGGAGAGAATTGTGAAAATAGATATAAAACACGATTATATGATTAAAGGGAGAAACATGTATATATAGATTATTGTTAATTATTAAAGTCTCAAAGGGACTATATTGCAAAATATAAGAGGGATTCATCTTTATTAGACACACAGGCATAATAATTATCATCATTAAAATATATAAATATTAATATATGACTCAAAGATCAACAATTATGTCATTAAATTTTGTTATTAGCTTTACTTTTGACATAAAGAACCTTATTATATATATAGAACACAACCTATTTCCAATGCTCTTTTTGATACTCTCATCCTATTATCTATATCATTGGCACAAAAGAAACATGACAATGCTACTTTGAATGCACAAGTTGTTTTTATCAGAGATGATGAAGTTCAGTGAATCTTAGTATATGAGCTAGACCACCAGATTTAAACTGTACTTGGATTACCAGAATGACATCACAACTTAATCTTTATCTTTGAGAGCATTATGAGAGTTGTCTTGAATTATACTTGATGAGGTTGAATTTTTCCAACCTTGAGAGAGTTGATGGAGATATTATACCTAGGATATACTATGAAAGATGATAGCTTAACCCTTGTATTATTGAATTTTATTTGGGATTATTTGTTGATTTTAATTTAGTTATTGTTAAATATTTTATTTGGTGGGATTTATTATATTTTATTTGTGTTTATTTATTATATTTGATGTCGCACGTGTGCGGCGGCGCGGCGATCGTCCACCCTCAAGGAAAAAAAATCAGAATATTTATTCCTGGCAAAAAGGGAGAGACAAGGAATTCTTGTCTCTACATGTGAAAATATGGACTGGGAGTCGCCACCTAGTATTCTGGTTACTAGGAACCTTAACTGGTCTTTAGAGATCGGGCACGGAGACTGGTTGCGTAAAGGGAAGGTATTAGCACCCCAACTACGCCCTACCTAAGATAGGCTGCATTGTTTTGTCTAATAAAATCTAAGTCATGTTGTGGTTTCCTATTGTCCAAAATATGCATTACATGTAATGTCATACCCCGGGTTCTATTGTCCAAAAAAAAAAAAAGAATTAAATATCCGGAATACGCATTACGTGTAATGTCATACTCCAGGTTTTATTATCCAAAAAAAGAATTAAATATCCGGAATATGCATTACGTGTAAAGTCATACCCCGGATACTAAGAGACAAACAAAATAAAATTTTTGTTGTTTTTGAAATATTGGCCAATATTCTCTTGACTTTAATAAACTGGTTATTAAAGCCAAAATGCATGCTAAAATATTTTTTTGGTGTATGAAAAATACAATATGAATTTTTAGCTTTGAGACACTTGGCCGTATGCACAAAAACATTTTTTTCTCCTTTTTTTTAATTTTTTTGTATTTTTGTGGAAGTTTTTGACGAAAACCGGGTATTTAAAAATCAGATTTTTGTATTTTTAACAACATAAAAAAATACCACCAAATATTAATCAAAATGACATAAAAATTACGCGGAAAAAAGTGTAAAATGCTGAAACAAATATTTTTTGATTTTTTTAAATGGGCCGGATCAGGCCCAAAAATATGGGCTGGGCCGAACTTGGCCCAAAGAATGAGCTGGTTACTGTGCACATAGTAACCGGGTTACTGTGTGTACAGTAACAAAAGAATTAATCTGCGGGTTACTGTGCACATGCACAGTAACCGTGAATTAATTAGCGAGTTACTGTGCACAGCACAGTAACTCGCTAATTAATCTTCATCTGCTGCAGAACGTAAACGTTCTGCATGCAGATGAAGCTGAACAAAAAAAACGACGGGAAAGGCTACCTGGAGCGGTGGTGATGTTGGCAGCAACTGATGTGGCAGGGGTGGCGGCGGCGGAACTGGCTGTTCGCGGTGGCCGGCGGTTTTCCTTCTCTCTCTCCTCTGTTTTTTCTGTTTTCTTCTCTGCTTCTTCCTCTCTTCTCTGCCTTCTCTCCTCTCTTCTCTCGGTCTTCTCCCTCCTGTTCCCCCTTCTGTTTCCTCTCTTCTCCCTCCTTTTTTTCTGTCTCTCCCTTCTCCCCTCTATTTATAGAGCCCGTGAGCATGTTTTTTTCATTGTGGAGCCAAGGAACAGGTCATGCGGCGGCTGGTCGGGCGCGGCTGTCCAGGCGTGCCTCCCTTAGTTTCGGCGGTGCGGTCGGTGGTCGGCCAATGTCTTCGGTCGGTAGGCTAGAGGGACCGGCGGTCGGTGGGCTTGAGGGACCGGTGTCATTAAATATGCATTCTTTTTCCTTCTTTTGCTGCTGTGTGTTCGGGCGGGAAGAAAGGGGAACAGTGCCGTTGAAACGGCACTGTTTAACTTTTTTTTTTTTTTTTGTATTTGTTATTTTTTTATGGGGACCCAAAAATGGGTTACAACAGTTGCCCCCCTCTTTACAATACTTACGGAGCAAAGATTTGTGCATAGTAAGTGTTGTAAAGAAAAAAATAACATTGGTCTTTCGAAACTGGTCGTCTCAAAATTTGATTGACCTAAAACTTCAACCGGACCTAAAGTCCTGTGTATGGTTGGGCTAAACTGAGATTCCTTTCGCCAATCCCCTTTAACCCGAAAAAAAAGAAGGAAAGAATGTGAAGTGTGGTCTCATTGTAATGGGTGACCTACCCAGATATAAAACATGGAGAATTGGTCGCATTGTAATGGGTGACCTACCCAGAAAAATGTTGGTGAGGGCTCAAAGGCGCACTTAAAATGGAGGTAGGGCTCAAAGGCGCACTCAAAAGGAGGTAGGGTTAGAAAACGCACTACCAAAGGGATGAGGGCTCAAAAGCACACTTGGAATGAGTTGAAGGCTCAAAGGCACACTTAAAAGGAGGTAGGGTTAGAAAACGCACTACCTAAGGGATGAGAGCTCAAAGGCGCACTCAAAAGGAGGTAGGGTTAGAAAACGCACTACCAAAGGGATGAGGGCTCAAAGGCACACTCAAAATGGAGGTGAGGGCTCAAAGGCGCACTCAAAAGGAGGTAGGGTTAGAAAACGCACTACCGAAGGGATGAGGGCTCAAAGGCGCACTCAAAATGGATGTGAGGGCTCAAAGGCGCACTCAAAAGGAGGTAGGTTAGAAAACGCACTACGAAGGGATGAGGGCTCAAAGGCGCACTCAAAATGGAGGTGAGGCTCAAAGGCGCACTCAAAAGGAGGTAGGGTTAGAAAACGCACTACCAAAGGGATGAGGGCTCAAAGGCACACTCAAAATGGAGGTGAGGGCTCAAAGGCGCACTCAAAAGGAGGTAGGGTTAGAAAACGCACTACCGAAGGGATGAGGGCTCAAAGGCGCACTCAAAATGGATGTGAGGGCTCAAAGGCGCACTCAAAAGGAGGTAGGGTTAGAAAACGCACTACCGAAGGGATGAGGGCTCAAAGGCGCACTCAAAATGGAGGTGAGGGCTCAAAGGCGCACTCAAAATGGAGGTGAGGGCTCAAAGGCGCACTCAAAATAGAGGTGAGGGCTCAAAGGCGCACTCAAAATGGAGGTGAGGGCTCAAAGGCGCACTCACAAGGAGGTAGGGTTAGAAAACGCACTACCAAAGGGATGAGGGCTCAAAGGCACACTCAAAATGGAGGTGAGGGCTCAAAGGCGCACTCAAAAGGAGGTAGGGTTAGAAAAACGCACTACCGAAGGGATGAGGGCTCAAAGGCGCACTCAAAATGGATGTGAGGGCTCAAAGCGCACTCAAAAGGAGGTAGGGTTAGAAAACGCACTACCGAAGGGATGAGGGCTCAAAGGCGCACTTCAAATGGAGGTGAGGGCTCAAAGCGCACTCAAAAGGAGGTAGGGTTAGAAAACGCACTACCGAAGGGATGAGGGCTCAAAGGCGCACTCAAAATGGAGGTAAGGGCTCAAAGGCGCACTCACAAGGAGGTAGGGTTAGAAAACGCACTACCAAAGGGATGAGGGCTCAAAGGCACACTCAAAATGGAGGTGAGGGCTCAAAGGCGCACTCAAAAGGAGCGTAGGGTTAGAAAACGCACTACCGAAGGGATGAGGGCTCAAAGGCGCACTCAAAATGGAGGTGAGGGCTCAAAGGCGCACTCAAAATGGAGGTGAGGGCTCAAAGGCGCACTCAAAAGGAGGTAGGGTTAGAAAACGCACTACCGAAGGGATGAGGGCTCAAAGGCGCACTCAAAATGGAGGTGAGGGCTCAAAGGCGCACTCAAACGGAGGTAGGGTTAGAAAACGCACTACCTAAGGGATGAGGGCTCAAAGGCGCACTCAAAATGGAGGTGAGGGCTCAAAGGCGCACTCAAATGGAGGTAGGGTTAGAAAACGCACTACCTAAGGAATGATGTTGAAACATTGATCTGTGAATGTTGCAAGAAAATGCATTATGATTGATATGCATGTATACTTACCTGAGAAATATAGGCCCCCATTTTTTCATGGTGTCTTTGTTTTTCTCAAAAGCTGTAGTGTTGGCAGTAACTTCGATGGCTTTTCCACTTCTGCTTACTCATGTTACATGTTGTGATCTTGACCTCTGAGAAAGTTTTGATGTCATCATACATCTTTGTCCTTCACCCTTTATCTTAAAAGTTACCAATTTTGCCCGACATTTTGCTTAGAAAAGGAATCATGGAGCCAGCCCTACCATGTGTTTTTGATTGCCCCCCAGCTTGATCATGCCCCCCAAGTGGTCAACTTGGGTTTAGTTTGGGGTGAGGATATGTGAAAGTAAGTTTGGGTTTTTTGTACAATGAAATGTTTTCATGCAAAATTTTTGGAACTTCCAAGCCATGCCAATCACAAAAATGATTTTGATATTGGTTCAAAATAAACTTGTTCTAAAAAATTCAAGTGATTCCTATGGACAGGTTTCTTGGACGTGATGAAAGCTTTTGCTTTTGGTTTAAAGATGAAGTGACATCTGGTTGGTCACAAAAGGTTTAAATGTCAATTTGAGGGTTATTGAGAACCGAATTGATTCAAAGCATTTATTTTATTTGCATGAATAATGATTTGACCCGCACGAGAAAAGCACTGCCTACCTATCCAGATTGCTTGCCTTTGATCAGAAAGGGCTTGATTAGGCACGTAATGTAGGCTTGGGCTTTTGGCTATGAAGAAAATGATATATGTAGGCTCAAAAGGTGTTTTAAGGGACTTTAAGACTAAGGATCACAAGTGCTTATATCCCAAACCTTTTGTTTCAAACATTCTGGACCTTGGAATTGATTTGTAAAATGATCCACGGTGCCCCCCCAGTGTTGGGCTTTGGGCTCTTCTCTTTGTTTTTGTTTTCTTCATTTGATTTTGAGCATCATTGCATTGGCCTTGTAATTTTGCTCAAACTTTTTGGATCCTTTGGATTTTTCTTCATGCCCCTTAGCTTTGTATGGGCACCTTTTGATGATTGAGAATTTTCTTTTATGCCCCCAGTATTGTTTGGGCGCACTTTCATTGTTGAGACTTTTCATGCCCCCAAGAGTATTTTGGGCACTTTCAATCATTATGGATTTTTTTGCACTTGCCCCCAGTGTAGGGGTGTGATCCTAGCCAGGGTTATTTTTTTCAAGAAAATGTATTAGGCTCAAAAGGGGACTGTAAATGATATATTTCAACTTTGTGAAAGGATTATCAAAGATAGCCTTTCTTCATCTCAAATGCATGCATTTAGGATCGGTAAGCCTTGCTTTCAGCGAGTATGCAAAGTGATTTATTCAGTCAAATAAAACTCAGCTTTTGAGTCACCTCATAGTGTTGTTTGTCTTTATTGTCTTTTTTTCTTTTCAAGTTTTCTAGGTATATGTGTACCTATTTAAGGAATCACTTGAATTTTCAAAATGCATTTATTTTGGACAAATATCAACACGATTTTTGTTTTTGTACTCACTTTGGAGGTCCCAAAAAAAATATCCTTGAAAACATATGAGATTAATGTATGGGTTTGGAAGAAAGGAACACCAAAGGATTCTTCATGTTGTAGTGTTGTGAGCAAAGTTGCGCTCAAAATGTTATTTACATGTAATAACAACAAAGAAGAGTGTGATGTGAACACAAGAAAACACATGATCTTATTTCACAAGAGAAGCTCATTAACAGAGAAAGTCTCTCAATCAAAAGCATTAACAAAAGGAAATAAACAAGGCAGGCTTCATTCCTCTATTTTTGGCGAATCTGTTCATAGGCTAAACTCCTCTCAAAAAGCTCTGCGGAGAGGACTCAAAGACAATGCGGAACAACACCACGGTCAAAAATTCAAGCTATCATGCTGGACCATTGATGCTTTCCAATTCCCCAAACATTTCATCCTAATATGCTTCAAGCATGATTAGGCAGCGGGTTCGTATCACATTGGGTGTCTTCCAACTCTATCCAAACCAGCCTTGATTAATTGCAGAAGCTTTCTCTTAAAGGCGTTGCAGGTATAGATGCTATGCCCAGTAATACCGGCATGGTATTCACAATTGAGTTCTGGCTTGTACCAATTAGGATAAGGTGGCTGCAGAGGTGTTAGAGGTTTCTGGAGCTATTTGCCCGATGCTCAAAAAGCTTTGATACATCTCATTCAGGGGTAACGGTAGTGGAGGTAGTTTGTTCTTGAACCCTTTGGAAATTTCCAATTTGGCTTTTGGCTTGAAAGTTTTGGGGTTCAGGTTTTTTGATGTTGGCAATTCGGGATGGAGTATGGTAATTTTGGGATGTATTTGTTTTACCCTTGTAGCCATGTTCAACATGGTGAACCTCTTTTCTTTCGACGCCTCTTTTCTCGGTTGGTGCAGCAATTCTACCACTCTTGACACCTTGCTCTATGCGTTCACACACAATCACAGCATCAGTGAATTGTTGGGGCTAACTACCATCATATGTTCGTAATATGGTGCTTTAAGTGTGTTGGCAAATAAAGAGACCATCTCTTTGTCCAGAAGTGGGGATGTACTTGAGCAGCTAATTCTCGCCATCTTTGAGCATATTCCCTTATGCTTTCTTTATCCTTTTCTCTATATTGGACAAACTGGTTCTGTCGGGCGCAATGTCCATGTTGTACTTGTATTGCTTGACGAAAGCATCCACAAGATCTTTCCAGTTGCGAATTTTTGTGTTATCCAATCTCATGTACCAACTCAAAGTTGCCCCACTTAAACTGTCTTGGAAAAAAGTGCATTAGTAGTTTTTCATCATGTACTACCTCAGCCATTTTATTGCAGTAGGACCTGAGATGGGTTATGGGGCATTGTGTTCCACTGTATTTGATGAATTCAGGAACACGAAATTTCTTTGGGATAACCACATTTGGGACCAAACACATCTCTGCTGCCCGGACCGGGTCATATAAGTCTATCCCTTCAATAGCTTTGAGTCTGGCTTCCAATGCCTCTATCTTAGCTTGATCAATGCTATCAGATGACTTAGCCTTGTAGGACTCATTAGCAGATGCCTTCACGACTGTTGGGGATGGTGTAGGTGTCGTTGACTGCACAAATGTTGGATTTGCTGAGGTTCTTGACCATGTTCGCTCATTCTTTCCTCAGGTTGAACTGTAGTAGGAGCCGGATTAAAGGTGATCGGTTGATTAGAAGGACCTTCATCAGAGTATTTCTTAGTGTTTGCTTGAGTAAGCTAGTGAGGTGAGCCACACTAATTTTCAGAGACTCCAACTCTTCGTGCAAATAGGCATCACGTTGAGCACGCTCTTCATCTTCCATGTTTCTTGCTCGAAGTCGGGTGTTGTAGACTTTTTGGGGACCTATATTTCAAACTGACATGTATGCATGTTAAATGTATGAACATGTAATCTATATGACGAACTCGCCCTTCGAGGGGTGACATATAGTCGCAACTCTTGTATGATGAAACAAGAATCTTGATTCTTGCACAAACTCTACAATGAAAATTTTCTGAGCGACGGTCATTGTGTCACCCAAAAGTCTGGAGTTCAAGATGCTTCAAGAAGGGCTTTCTCGGATGCAAAACAATGTATACGGAGCATACATCCTAAAGGCTGGTTCTAATCTTTTTAAGTGAGACAAAAGGTAGGTTTACTATTTAGTCTCTAAAAAAGGGACTCTCGTTGTCCCAGTGATCGCCCTCGTGGAGGCAATATGGGGGCTTGTAGGCAATGAGATGGTACGTGTACCAACCATTACCAGTCTAAGCACTCAACGAAGAGTTGGGGTTTACACAAACTTAAACCTTGACTAAAAGTCGTAAGGTAAGCTGCTAGTCCCCCTCCCTAACCTGAAGCTTGTGTGTGTTTTTAAAAAAAATAACTATGTTGATGCATGAGATAAATATGTACAGAAATTAAAACGCGCAAACTAAATATGAACAAATATATAGAAAATGCATATTTAAAAATAAACAAGCAAACCACAACAATAAAACACAATCATCAGACAAAAAAACAAAGCTTAGTCCACAAAGGTCCCCAGTGGAGTCGCCATTCTGTCGCACGTGTGCGGCGGCGCGGCGATCGTCCACCCTCAAGGAAAAAACATCGGAATATTTATTCCTGGCAAAAAAGGGAGAGACAAGGAATTCTTGTCTACATTGTGAAAAATATGGACTGGGAGTCGCCACCTAGTATTCTGGTTACTAGGAACCTTAACTGGTCTTTAGAGATCGGGCACGGAGACTGGTTGCGTAAAGGGAAGGTATTAGCACCCCAACTACGCCCTACCTAAGATAGGCTGCATTGTTTTTGTCTAATAAAATCTAAGTCATGTTTGTGGTTTCCTATTGTCCAAAATATGCATTACATGTAATGTCATACCCCGGGTTCTATTGTCCAAAAAAAAAAAAAAGAATTAAATATCCGGAATACGCATTACGTGTAATGTCATACTCCAGGTTTTATTATCCAAAAAAAGAATTAAATATCCGGAATATGCATTACGTGTAAAGTCATACCCCGGATACTAAGAGACAAACAAAATAAAATTTTTGTTGTTTTTGAAATATTGGCCAATATTCTCTTGACTTTAATAAACTGGTTATTAAAGCCAAAATGCATGCTAAAATATTTTTTTGGTGTATGAAAAAATACAATATGAATTTTTAGCTTTGAGACACTTGGCCGTATGCACAAAAAACATTTTTTTCTCCTTTTTTTTAATTTTTTTGTATTTTTGTTGGAAGTTTTTTGACGAAAACCGGGTATTTAAAAATCAGATTTTGTATTTTTAACAACATAAAAATACCACCAAATATTAATCAAAATGACATAAAAATTACGCGGAAAAAAGTGTAAAATGCTGAAACAAATATTTTTTGATTTTTTTAAATGGGCCGGATCAGGCCCAAAAAATATGGGCTGGGCCGAACTTGGCCCAAAGAATGAGCTGGTTACTGTGCACATAGTAACCGGGTTACTGTGTGTACAGTAACAAAAGAATTAATCTGCGGGTTACTGTGCACATGCACAGTAACCGTGAATTAATTAGCGAGTTACTGTGCACAGCACAGTAACTCGCTAATTAATCTTCATCTGCTGCAGAACGTAAACGTTCTGCATGCAGATGAAGCTGAACAAAAAAAAACGACGGGAAAGGCTACCCTGGAGCGGTGGTGAATGTTGGCAGCAAACTGATGTGGCAGGGGTGGCGGCGGCGGAACTGCTGTTCGCGGTGGCCGGCGGTTTTCTTCTCTCTCTCCTCTGTTTTTTTCTGTTTTCTTCTCTGCTTCTTCCTCTCTTCTCTGCCTTCTCTCCTCTCTTCTCTCGGTCTTCTCCCTCCTGTTCCCCCTTCTGTTTCCTCTCTTCTCCCTCCCTTTTTTTCTGTCTCTCCCTTCTCCCCTCTATTTATAGAGCCCGTGAGCATGTTTTTTCATTGTGGAGCCAAGGAACAGGTCATGCGGCGGCTGGTCGGGCGCTGGCTGTCCAGGCGTGCCTCCCTTAGTTTCGGCGGTGCGGTCGGTGGTCGCCAATGTCTCGGTCGGTAGGCTAGAGGGACCGGCGGTCGGTGGGCTTCGAGGGACCGGTGTCATTAAATATGCATTCTTTTTCCTTCTTTGCTGCTGTGTGTTCGGCGGGAAAGAAAGGGGAACAGTGCCGTTGAAAACGCACTGTTTAACTTTTTTTTTTTTTTTTTTGTATTTGTTATTTTTTTATGGGGACCCAAAAATGGTTACAACATTTGATTTAATTATTATTGGATATTTTATTTAGCGGCCTACAAGCCCAATTGTTTATTATAATTATAATTTTAGTATTTATAGGATATTTTTTATAAATGTTAGAGAGTTGGTGATGATTTGAGTAAAATCTGCAAAGTTTATAACTTTTATAACCAATGATTTTCCTTTTTGCATCTTCTTTTTTCTAATTCTTTTTTTCTTCTTCTTTATTATTAATCTTAGATGTTTCTTTTGTTCCACATCGAAACGGACCCTAAATCTCAAATACATAATGCTTATTAAATAAGTTTTCAGTCCCAATCTCTCGTTTAAAGGAGCTTTATGAAATTCAATCCAACCAATCTTGAGTTTTTAAAGTTTAAAAAAATTGAGGGCTCAGATTGGAGTCTCCCTAGTTTTAAATCATGAAAAAAAAAGCCAATTGTATAAGGAAAACAACAAATTTTAAGAAACAAACAAAACGTTGCTCTGTCTCCCTTCTTAACGAGAAACGATAAAAAGCAGAGCACTTTAACCAGTAGGATGGCCTGTAAGAGAGCATGCTTGTAGCAGCTACATTAATTAATACAAGTTTCGACTAACACTCCAACATTTTGTTTTCATTAAGAGAAAAAGATTAAACATGCTTGTGCTTGCTTTCATGCATCTTCTTTGTTCTTGATTTCGTTATGAGGGAAAAGAAAAGAGATTTGGAAGATTGGAAAGAAACAATCTACTAAATATATATTCTGAACCTGTACCAGGCAAGAAACATGTTTTTCGTACGTTATCCAGAATCATGTATCGAACTTAAAGCTTAGAACACTTCCTTAAACAAATGCAGTAAATGATGGAGCTCAAACCTGGGTTTGAACCCGAAGACAAGACATTGAAAGAATCTTCTCTGCCTCTGCTGATTACTAGAAGATATCAAGGATGTCGAGAATGGAACGGTTGCAGACAGGACAGCACCCTCGATTAACCCACATTTCTCTTGAACAAACCCTACAAAAGGTGTGTCCACATGGAATAAAAGCTGCTCCTTTATTTCTCTCCATACAAACGCAGCATACCCAATCCTTCTCTTCTTCCTGCTTCTGTTCCTGTTCCTTGTCCCTCCTACTTTTGTTATTACTGTTATTCTTCTTCCTCCAATCAACACCGTCCGTTTCTTCGATCAAACTCATCAATGTCTTGACATTTGAATCCCCTAAATCGCGCTCAGCAGCTAATGCCATTGCCAGATTCATCCCAGCACCTGGCGCTGCTGCTGCTGGTGGTGCTCCTCCTCTTTGAGCTTGGTTTTGCATGGTGGGCTCTTCCTCCTCCTCTTCCTCTATATCGATAAAGGGCATGGTTTGGGTGGTACCTCTGGAAATCCAGCTTGTGCTCCCGCAGCAACTACCCAGGCCCTTGAATGACAGCCGTTGCTTCAGACTCTTCCACCCCGTCATTGCGATCTCATCCAAGCCTGGTTGCATCCGTACCTTGTGTAATTTAATTCCTGCCAGCCAAGAACTGAAATACCCCTGCAGATGCAAGCTCAAATTCTATCATTTCCCAGAAATAAGCAAAGATGGAGTGAAGATAGTGTACATTGTTTGACTAAGATTGCACGAGTGGTCGAAAGCATTATAAGATATTCAAGAAAAACAAGGGACAAACCAAGCAAAATCATGGAGATTCTATGGATGGTTAAGTGCAGCTTCACTTACTTGGAAACCACTGATAGATTGGGGGCTCTCTTGATTACAGTACTCTTCGAGGTTTTCTCGTCTGGTCTGTGTCCTAAATAGACACTCCCAACCTGAATTAATGGAGTGTCAACAGATACTATAACTGTAATAGACTATAACTATATATATATATTATTTAACTTATAGTTGTAAATGCTATTTTACTATAATGTTAAGCACACATTCCCCGATTTCAAGCTAAAATCTCATTCTAGAAGTTTTAACATCATGGCAAGCAGATAGTGATGGCACGAACTCTCTCTCTCTCTCTCATAATTAATTAGGGATTTCTACAATACTAACGCTTTATCAATGTCAATGATCATTAAGATTATTAAATTTGACATTTTATTTAAATTTAGTGACTTGAATGGCTATCGATATTGTTGGAACACTTTTAAACTGTTTTAATACTGTTATTCATTCAATAATTTAGTTTCTATAAAGCATAAAACATGTATTTTTTAAAAAATTCAATTTTTTATATGTTAAAAATTAATTTTTTTTTTATATTTTGAATCATTTTGATGTGATGATCTTAAAATAATTTTTTTTAAATAAAAAAAATTATTATTTTGATGCATTTTAATAAAAAAAAATATTTTAAAAAACAATTTTAACCACACTTCAAAACAATCCTAAACAATTAATTGCATGCTTTTTTAGTGCTAACAATGTCATTACAATATATTTAAAAAAAAAAACTTGCTCAATCTCTCTTTAGTGCTAGCAATGGTTTATTAATGCTAACTTGCATCTAAAGTCAAAAGACACAACTCTATTATAAACATATATAAATAAAAGATAGTTTTTCATGCACTCCAACATATATTATAATACTATACTCAAATTTTTTTTTAAAAAAAAAAGAGATATTCTAAACTTTACGAATTCACATTGCAAGTCCCTCACTTTAGTAGCATTGTTATCAAACCTTAGCCTTCTAGGGAAGACAAAGCTGCAATGGCCAACTAAAGACTGCTCTCCCTTTGTTTTTGTTTCCCAAAACGTAGCCAGGGCCAATGGTAAGTGTTAGAAAACAAACACTCGTATGCTCCCTCCAATTCGATTTGAAATATCCTGAGAACTACAGCCATGCCTGTTGGGTTAATTGGCAATTTGTCATCAAAATCTTTTGTTAACTTTACAGTTCTGCTACATCTATAAAAGGAAAGAGAGAACATTTTATGTGTTAAAGGACCAAAATCACGAGTTAATACCTTTCTCTCCATGATGAAGAGGCCCACCAGCGATCATGGAATTGTGTCCGGTGGGTGATATTAATTGAGTCAAAAGCCATGACTTCCGGCAATCTCGAGTTATTAGGTATGCACCTCTCACTTTTGTAAAATCTACATATCTCGAGCTTTCTTCCCTCAATGTCAAATTTGAATTTGATAACTCATCTTCCTGATTTTACATCTTAACAATTGACCACAGAGAAGAAAAAAAAAAAAAAGAAGAGGAACTCCTTATGATTCGGTTCCTTCTTTTTTGTTGGATTCCCCGCATGTCAAATAAACATACAAAACCAGAACTATGTGGTACCAGTGGTTGCGGTCACCTGCCTGAAATTCGAATCCTGTTCATAAAGCAGAAGAGCATCATTTTCTTTTCCCAATTCAAATCTAAAGAATCCCCCATGGAATGTTAAAGCTGAGCTCGATGTTACAGAGCTTAATCCATAAAGAAGAACACTTGACTACATTGCTAAAATAAAGAAGGCTGAATGCGATCATGGTTACTAAGATCCTCCCCTCCGACACGGTGGATCTACCACCATGCTCACACTAGACATGTCCTCCGATCGAAACCCGGTGGGTGGAGTTGGGGGGCGACTAGCCGCTAGGCTTCTAGATAAAAATAATTCCCGGTACGCACTGTACTAAACAGCCTTGAATAACTCAAATCCGCTGACAAATCGTCTTTGCATAAGATCATAATAAAACCAGGATCTTGCTCGGATCTTATGGGATTTTGTTGGGATTTTACATAAACTTAAATTATGAGCTAGTTCTTGTAATTGGGCTTTCTTTTTTCCTTTTTCAAATCTTGTATATCAATACTTACTTCATGAATCTACTTTGAGGAGATATAAATGATAAAAGAACAGAAAAGAAAAACACATCCAAACCCATGATAGAATATTTCTACTTAGACTCAAAAATATTTTTTTGTTTTTTCTCTTTGTATTTATCTCCTTCTTGTAGAAAAAGTATTGATGGTTACCACTACCACTCTTTAAAATTTATCAGCTGAGATGGGTCTGACCAAGTAACATGAAGCTTAGATCATGATCTTTTATTTGATTCGAGTAAAAATCATTGAACCCACTTAACTGATAATATTGCTCATACAAAATTTAGCTTTTGGTTAGAAGCAGTAGCCGGCAAACATGATTAGCCACTCCATGTAATGATGATCATTAACATGGGTACGTGGACTTTGGATCTCCACGAGCCCACGCCAGGTCTATTATAAAAATAGTGTTTGAAATTGTGATTTTAATTATTTTATAAAGTATTTTTATTTTAAAAGTTACAGGTTTAAACTTTAATTAAATCAAAATTTACCTTGAGTCAAAAGTCAAGAAAACAACTTATAGTCAATTAAAAAAATCATACTAAATATAATATCAGTTTCATGAGATTAAATTCCAAATCAAACTGAAGAAGATAGTTAGTATTCGTACATGTATGTGAAAAAGCTACAATAACTATGCTATAATAGCATGGAAAGGACACATGAGATCTTGGTCCAGTGGTTGAAGGAACTTATTTCCTTCCTCTGTATCCTGTGTTCAAACCTCACCGTGCACGTCTGTCACCCCCACGGTGTCTTACATGCTCACTGGGTTTGTAGGATGTTCAGTGAGCCGTGGAATTAGTCGTGGTGCGCACAAGCTGGGCCGAACACCCACATAAATAAATAAAAAAAAAAACATGCATGGAAAGTAATATGATTTGTTGAAAAATAATATAAATTATATTTTAAATTTTTATTTAATAGTTTAAATTTTTTTGGTTGAATTAGTTTTTTAATATGGTATTTAAGTTTTAATTATAAAATAATCACGAATTTGAATTTTATTATTTATATTTATTTAATAAAAATTAAGTACAAAGTAGTGTCTATATATATATAAGTTTGGAAACTCAAAAAAATTTTATTTGAGGGAATGTATATTAATTAAATCTATCTAATAACTTAAATTTTAAAATTGAATTAATTTTTTGACAAATTAGATGTAGATTTAAAGAGTTTGTTGATAAGTTGATTGCTAGTTCATATAAACATGAGAGCATCGAACACAAGTAATTTATTTATCTTCCTGCGATGAGTAAATCTTTAAGAAACCATTCGAGGTGACAGAACCGTGCCATCTATTCTACCATTTGTCCACTTTGCTATCGAATACACTTACATACGATCATATGTTGAGAGAAATTGAGAGGTGCTAAATTGTTCAACCAAATAAATAGGGTACTCCATGAAAGACGAGATGATCACACTCGCCTCTTCATATAAAAAAGACAGACAATTCTTCATTCGCCAAATGTATCTGGATAATGGATTCTTCAACACCAGTCAAAGCCAAAAGGGTTATTCCAGAGCAACCTAGCAGTAAGAACCTCACTGATAAAAAATAAAATCATTTTATGAGGGGCGTGATGCTCAAAATTGAGCTGTGTTTATCTAGTGAACTTGTAACACAATTATATATCGTGTTATCCAAGAAACATAAACTCCCAAATCAAGGCATGAAATGAGTAAATACATGACTAGAACTGATAAATTGTCCAATGGAGGAGGATCTTACAGTTTTATTTGTTTATGCTATGTCTCTCTTGGAATCCAGAAGGCCATGATTGCAACCAGCATCCCCCATAACTGAGGCAAGAATCAAGATAAAAACAACAAAAACAAATGAAAATCATATATTGTTTTGCTCACATCTGAGCTTGAGATAGGTAGGTAGTGTAATTAAGGTAACAGCTAGCCTCTAGAAAACTAAAATTTGCAGCAACTGTCGCAAACAAGTATTTCCTAACCACCAAAAATTCAAAATCAGTCATTTGGTTCAAGATCCCATACAGTATTTGAAACTGTGCCAATCTCCTTGAGCACTCAGGTTTTTGAATATCTGTTGTTGCACAAAATTTAAACAAACATAGGAGAAATGTTGATTTTAAGGACAACACATTCTGATGACCTTTTCTGGTATTTGTAGCGCACTTGAAAACATCAAATGACGGTAACTACGGCCACGTATAATTCGCTGCCACAGAAACTGGAGCAGGTTCTGTAAATTAACTCATTTTGATCGTGTGTTCCTGGACATGCCTGTGAACCGACATCAACATATGCAAACAAACAACATTTTCATGCTTATTTTGGGTGGTAAGATATAAAGGGAGAAGATTAGTTACCATCTCACAAGACATGTCTGAATACCTTCAGATATGGGACGAATGAATGCTGGGTCGCGTTGAGCATATATAGAGCAAACCAATCCAGGGAATTATGTTAAGTGAGCTTATCTAAGAAAAAACATTAGTCCACTATGGGTACTAAAAGTAAACTAAAGGCTAACCAATCCATGTATTTTAGCTGTTATCCATGAAGAAAATTAGCAAAACTTGAGTGACAAAATTAGGGAAATTACCAAAATTCATTATTTTTTCTGGGCCATTACGCATTCCATAAAAGTTTTCATCGGAGTGATAGATCAAGTTAAGGTTTATGAATCGTATTTGGAAATATAATAATGGTTGTTTTTTTAAAATATTTTGCTCGGTAATATATGAAAATAATATTTTTTTTATTTTTAATATCAACACATCAAAACGATAAAAAAATATAAAAAAATAATTTTAAATATTTCTTTTTTCAAAAAAATCACTAAAGATTCAATACAAAAACAATCCACTCCAAAACATTCCAAAGAAGATTTTAAAATGTGGTCAGCATCCAGCAATTAAAAAAAACAAAAGAGCTAGGAAACTCATGGATGCATAATTAATAATAATAATAATAATAATAATAATAATAATAATAATAATAACAAAATTATTATTAGAGGTGGTATTATTGCTCGTACAATAATACCACCTCTAATAATGCAATAGTGCATGGATCATCAAATATCTCAAAGCTACAATCACCTAGGTAATTTACCCGTATCAAGTGGGAGAAAAAATTTAAATTCAAAATTAAACAATTAATAATGGATGCATAATTAATAATAATAATAATAATAACAACAATACCACCTCTAATAATGCAACAGTGCATGGATCATCAACTATCTAAAAGCTACAATCACCTAGGTAATTTACTTGCATCAAGTAAGAGAAAAAAAATTAAAATAAACAGAGAATGTGCTACCCCAAATTCAGTATTTACTAGAGACTGAACAAAATCCAACAGTTGAAGCTTTGCCCTTTGCTGGCACAGAGTAGGGTCGTCTCTTTTTGAAGGATGCCTCCAAGGAGAACCAAAACATATTCTGTTTTTTTGGGATTTTTCCATTTCTTGCATCACTGGCAAGCTTTTGCAGGAATTCCAGTGCTTTATCCATGGCAGGATTCACCACAGTAACCTACAATGAGTAACAAAGGAGATGGTGAGGCAGATCATAGCACAAAATAAAACTAACCGGTATTACTAGTGGATAAACACATGCTGTCGGCTGCTCAAATAATGTATTTCATCATCATTGATAAAAGAAAAGGGAAATTACAGTTCAAAATGACAGAATAATTTGGTGCCCTAAGATTTACAGGGAATTCAAAGTCATCTGGGTAACCTCTCACATTTCTTCTTGACGACTAAAGAATGTGAAAATAAGTCATTGGTTACTCAAAATAACATAGTTTCTTGCATATAAAAAGCAAATTAGCCAACAGTAACAAAATGAGAAATGTAGAACATAGAGGAGGTACAGGAGAAAAACAGTCCAGTGTTCAGAGATTTCAAGGAATTAAGAACATCGGGTAATAGTCATGAATAGGCAAGCTAGACCTATAGATTAGCCAAGTTAACTAATTATTAGCTTCAGTCCTTTACTAACCAAGATAACATGAGAAAACAAGATAAGCACTTGCAGAGATGTCATCACAAATCTTACCTGCAAAAAAGCTAAATATGCATCTACAATATCCTCGAATCTGCTATCCTTTTCTTCGAGGACCCTGCAGATGAAAATGCAGAAACAACAAAGTTCTTAACAGGCACTAAGGTTGAGTAAATCATGGGTTTTTTCATCCAATCAACGACACTTCCATTTTCAATTACATCAGTATATGTGAGAGTTAGAATCTTGCACAACATAATAATGTAAAAAAACAGTTTCTATAATTGATTGAAGCATCAACCACTATTTATAGAGGAAAGAAATTGTCAGAAAATAAGAAATAAATGAGTGTTCTTACTTCTGGTAATAGCTGCTTTGTTCGAGCGCGTAAAGTTGAAACAGAAGTCGAGGGTTTGGCCCGAGCACCTCTGAAGTAACCATCTGCTTTTTTGCTTCTTGTGGAGCCCATCCAAAGTGTTGCCAACAAAGAATATTGAAAGGAGTGACATTCGCCATACTGTAGATGTTTTCTACATCCACAGGCACGACAAAGGAAAGATTCCATCTCGCGAAACAGAAGTATACTTCTTTAACAATAATGCATTAAAGCCACAAAAGTGAAACAGAGACCCATCTAGGACGGCACCAAACACAAGTAACATGTTTGTGAGCATCTCTGTCTGTTATGGCAGTTCTTAAATTATCTCAGGCTGCAGACTTGCTATTTGGCTCTCAAAGACTGAAATTACAAAGATAAAAACAGTACAGAAAAGAAATGTCTTTGATCGATTTATCAAATACCTCCATCCCAAGGGAATGGACCTCTGAGCATTCACCGTTTCAACATAGCTGTAAGCAACAACTATTTCTTGTCAGAGAAATCAAAAGAAAACAACATGCAGTCAAGAATGCGGGCTGTTTTTTTTTTTTTTTTAGCATAGTTAAAAAAAAAAAATGTTAAAGTAACACAATGATAAAATAATATGATATCCAGCACAATTTTACGAATATTTTTGTAACTTAATTCAAAATTAACACCACAAGTCTACAACCTCCCCCTCTCCGTCAAAAACACCCACAGTAACACTACATTACCTATCTTTCTCTTTCTAACCCTAGATTCATAGCTATTTCTCTTTCTTCACTGCGACAGCTCATCATTTTTTTTCCCCCCAAATAGCCACCATCGATCATCGTCACCTTCTTCATTTAGAGGTATGGTGAACACCTTCCCCTCTATTAGTTTGATGAAATATATGCTTTGTTGTTACTCACTTTTGGACCCCCACGTGCTAGAGACGGTGTATACCTCTTTTGAATAGAGTGTAGGAGTTTAGCTCATGTTCGCCAGAAGATTGACAAAAGCACATAAGAAATATTTTTTTTCCAAAAGAAACTGGTGTGAGCTATTTTCTGCTCTTTTTTAGCCTTCCCCTTTACTACCAAAATCATTAGGTTTACTTAGGTTGATCAGGAGTCTTCAAAATGCTAAATTCATTCCTTCATTATCTTGTTTTTAAGGTTGAATAAATCCTTCAGAATTTGCATTAAAAAAAGGTTCTGCTGTTGTCGCAATTTTTTGTTCCAACTTAGGCTCTGATTTTGACTCGGTTTCGTACGATATATGACCATCTTAGGTATATTCTGTCACTTATTACATGTTGAAAAATTGACGTACACCTTTATTAAGTCCTAGGGATCATTGTTCTTAGAGCAGATTCTTAGTCAGATTTGGATGCTCAGCATTGTCAGATCAAGAACCTTTTTGACCAACTAGATTACTACCAGATTTTGTTCTATAAAATGATTTTATTTCACTTCGACTCCTTCATCAAAGTTGTAGTCCTAGATGTATAGATGAATTTGGGCTTTTGGATCACTTGATTTCGATACCAGAAGCTTAAGGTATTCCCGTTTGAATATCTAACGTGAAGGCAGAGAATTCTGCCGCGAGAAGGATATTAACCTGAGTCTGCACTAAAAAAACTCTATTTTTAGCCTAGTTTTTGTGATTTTTGTTCTTAGTTCATACTTTCAGTCATATTAGGATGCTCGACATTCGTCAGTTTTTGAGTTAGACCTGGAGATCCCTTTTGACCAACTAGATTACTGCCAGTTTCTGTTATATAAAATGATTTTATCTCACTTTGACTCCTTCATCAAAGTTGTAGTCCTAGACGCGTAGATGAATTTGGATTTTTGAATCACTTGATTTCGATATCAGAAGCTCAAGATATTCCCATTTGAATATCTAACGTGAAGGTAGAAAATTCTACCGCATGAAGGATATAGCCCAAGTTCGCGAGGCTGATTCGAAGGATTTTTTGGACCAAGGACTGAATCGAAAATTGTGAAAATAAGGGAGTTGATTGAAGATAAAATTAGGAGAAATTTTATCGGGTGATGAAATTGAAGAACAGGAATTAGATCAGAAAAGGAAAACAATGCCTCCCCGTCCGCGATTCTTTCTTTCCTTTTTCTCTTCACAGCTACCCCGGTTATCTTCTTTCCTTTTATCTGCAAACCACGTTTTTATTGCTTCATTTTAAAGGGAGCAGCTGACTCTATGGAAGGAAAGAAAAGAGTCGCACCATCCTCTAACTAGGAAAGAAATCATTGCTGATCACATAATCAGAATCAAATATTCTGGTTTCCTATTTCTGCTCACCCGATATTACACCATAGATTTAATGTAATATTTGTTTCCTCAATAAAGCCATGTATAGGCTATATAGAAGCCTCGGCTGCTGACCTAAAAGGGGGAGAAAAGGAGAGAGGACAGAAAGGAGAGGAGACGGCAGCCAAAAAGAGAGAAGGATAGCAGCAAAAAAGAGCACAAAAAGAAGAGAAAACGGACAGAAAAGAGCAGGAAAAACAGCCAAAGACAGAAGAGAAAAACGCAAGAGAGGCAGGGAGTAAAAACATAGAGAACAGAAGGAGTTTCTGTTCGTTACTGTGAAAAGAAAAGGAGATAAAAGAGGAGAAAACCGGAGAGAAAGGAGCAGAAAAAAAACAGCAAAGAGAGATAAGAAGAACGCAAGAGAGGCAGAGTAAAAAGAAAACTCAGTAAATAGAAGAAAAAACCAATGAGACTTGCAGTTCTGAATGCTTTGACGCAGAGGAAAGAAAAACCAGAGAAGCAGATGTAAATACAGAGCAGGAGGAAAATATTTGAAACAGACGAACACTGGATCGACCATCACGCTTTCAACGTCACTGGACCAAGTCTGTTTATTTTTTCTCTTCACCTCGCAGCATACATGTTGTTATGTTTTGTGTTTGCACTGTTCAAGTGAATTAACTCACTTGAACAGTGCTCGCCAGCTTTCTAAACTTTACTTGCGCCCCCCCTTTTTTTTTGGTGTCCAGCCGGGTCACTTGCTTAGACGGACTTCCTTACTTTTTTCTCTTTTTTTTTTTGAAAAAAAATAAAAGAAAGAGAGAGAGATTTATTTTCTGGAATATTTATTTTAAAGTTTGAATTTTTTTTTCTCGTATTTAGAATACCTGGTTTTCGACGCAACTGTGGCAAATATACATATATATCAAAATTTATTTTCTTGTGTGTTGCATACGGCCAATACCCTAACATGTTTAAAACGTTTTTTTTTATATATACAAAAAATATTGGAAGTTTTAAAAAGGTGTTTTCGCATGGATTTCTTAAACACAACAAAAATTATTTTCTTGCATTTCTGGATTTTTACAACATGTTTGTAAAACTCCAAAGGGTATTGGCCAATATTCCAAAAAATATAAAAATCTTATTTTGGGGGGAATTCATCTATTATTCACCTCTAATGTTTGGATAAAGAAATCCTTAAAGGACGAACATCCTTCAAAGAAGCCTTGATTATAATCGAGGACATTTCAATTTTTTTTACTCCATGGTTTACGAGCCGTGAGAGTATAAAATACTAAAAAAAACATAGGTTTTTTTAGCGCCCTACATTGCTAATTTTTTTGTCCCTCCTCCTTGCGATTTACGAGTCGCAAACTCTTGAAATACTAAAGGGAAAAATGAGCTTTCAAAGCACATGGAATCTCCTTGGATTTCTATCCAAATAAATTTTATTTGAATCAAACCTAGGAAAATTGATGGGATTAGAAAACACCAACACCATAGCAATTATAGAGCAAACCAAACACCAAACAGCTTACCTTAGGTAGGGCGTACTAGGGGTGCTAATACCTTCCCTTTACGCAACCAGTCCCTTGCTTTAGAATCTCTGAAAGACCAGTTAGGGTTCCTAGTGATCAAAATACTTGGTGGCGACTCCTTCACAAAAAAACAAAAGACCCTGAAATCAATCGAAAGTCGTCGCGCTCCGTCGCGAGGGTGTGACATGCTTAATATATGCTAATTTGATTTTATTGAATGTTAGGGTTTTGAATTAGGAATTAGGTTAATTAGAAATAATGTAAATTGATAATTAGGTTATTTAGTTCAATAATCAATAATTTTGGGTTGTTGATAGTGAATTAACAAAATTATGTGATGGAATGATTAGTGTTAATTTAGATTAAATTATAGATTATACCGATTTATATTAAAATAATAATACTAGCTATGAAATAGATGAATTTGAATGATAATTTTGCTATGGTAGTGAAATTTGATGAATGTACGTGTTCACCAACTAATATAATGAATTTAGGTTTTAGTTGATTATATTATTGTTATGGTTTTATTGATAAATAATGCACTTTTATTAACCCCAAGATATTAGTAAATTATAACAAATGTCATATACAGAGGACTTGATACTTTCAACTTCGCTTAGCACAAGGTAGCACAGGTCTCGTTCCATCGACATTCTTGAGATACATTGTCCAGATCAAGTAATACGACAGTTTGGACTATCTCAACATATACCGAATTATGTTGATATCGGTGATGAAGTGCACAATATTAGTAGCTAGGGTAAGTGTGAGGGGAATTGGTTGATGATTTATGCATCTTATCTAGATCTCTAAGATGCTAAGAGAGATTGTGTTTTTAGGAGCAACATCTGATGATTGATGTAGATACCTACATTAGATGATATATATCCATTACATGTCATTTCATTCCACCTACGCAGTCATGTTTTCTAAGACATCTACGCAATCCAATGCATTATACACCTCGATGTCTGAGATAGAATCAATTAATATGTAATAGTACTTTAAATACAACATTTATTAAATATTAGATTAATTTTATTATGGATGATGACTACTAATTGATCTTTAATGTATGTATATAGATTAATTACTTCGTACAGGAGACTCGAAAAGCAGCAGCGACTATCTGTGAAGATGTCGATGAGATAGGATGTATTGAGGCCAACACTATGCTCAATTTATATCGTGGTTAGCTTCAAGAGGTTAGAGAGGCTGGGCATCTTGAAACGTCATTAATAGAAGATGAAAATGTTTATCATGACAATGTTAGGGATGTTAGTCTGTTCATATGCATCCCAAGGCCGTTATCAAACATCTCAGGCCCGTTTAGGAGCATCCTAGGTCTATTCACAAGCTGGGATGATATTGGTCCTCCTCACATCTACCTGGACATTATAGACTTGTCTTAGAGTTTGATGAGTTTGGGTGCTGCTCTAGACTTGTCCTCAAGTGTTTCAGACCTTTTTATGAGTTGTGGTGATTATTAGAATTAGTTACATGTTATTATATGTTATAAGAATTACAAATAAATGTATAGTTAGTTTAATTTTAATAAAATCTTATGTTATGTTATATTAATCGTCAGTCTAAATCTGTTACTTATGATTCAAGATATTATATGCTACTTATGTTTTGATATTGGAAAATTGGTTATTTGAATATGCTATTTTTTTTCCATAGAGTTAATGGCATAAGAAATTATCACAAGGTAAGTCTAATAAAAAAATCGCAAATCTTATATGTGACTCGAGTTTCACTATTAACATCTATTACACTTGAGTCGCAAACATGATCTACAATAATCGAGTCGCAGATGGTATCTGCAACTCGAGTGTTGTAGATGCCAATAGTAACTCAATCAAGTGTGCTAGATCTCTAAATATTTTTTCACATGAATTATTTTACTAAAATATTTTTTAATTGTGCTAAGTTCCCAAAAAACTCCTAGAAAGCACAACATACCCATATACAAACAACCAAGGATGGAGCTGCGTGTAAGAGAATGAGACAATTTCCCTTTTATTTCTTTCAAAAAAACTCATGATAGTCCTTGATAATTTAATGATTTTGAATTTGCCCCTTTTTATCTAGACATTTACTCCCTGTAATTTGAGATTTCTTGTTACTCCATGACATATCTACTAAAGAATAATTTGTTTAGAATAATGCAATATGAGATTATCATTTAAATGGTATTTTATGTTTTATAATTCAAATTTGATGTAATATTTTTACTTAAATCCAATATTACATAATAATAAAAAAATGTTATTTGTGTAATAATACCTATAAAAACAGTTTTTTTCCCCCTATAATTATAAATCCTAGCTCCTTTCATGCATGTTGTATCATCGGTAATAGTAGTAGTAGTAGTAAAAGTTTAAGTTTTAAGTACCTCACGGGAAATGAATATATCTAGAAATCTAAAGTCCCAGTAAGCTTGGTATAAGTAGTAGCTTTAACAACAAAATTTATTAGAATCCAAAAGGCAGTGGAGGGAGGAAAATCTTGCAAACTAATGTAACAAACACTAAGTGAAAGGTTAAAAATTTTTCAAAATGAAAAAAATTAGGAAATTGTTAGTTTTCATCTAATAATTAAAAGGCAATTATAATTCTTATTTCACAATGTTGTTGTAAATCTTTTGAACTTCAAGCAATTATACATTATGCCAAAGCCTAATCCAACATGTTTATTCTTGTTAAAAGGTTGTTTTTGTCTTTAAGGAGGAAGAGCTTCTTGGAAATGACAACTTTAACTTCAATAAAGTGAGTTTATAAATGAATAGAGTCTACAATCAATAGAAGCATAGGGTTTTTGGGCTCACACCTTTTTTTTGTTAAGTATGTAATTTTAATTGCTTTAAAATTAAACTTAAAAAAACAATACATTATCAATCTAAGAATTGCATAATTTACCAATATGGTGCAAGGAACAAGAAAATAAAAGGGATATTTGAAGTGAAATGGACTAGCCTATCATATGTCACAAGCATAACGAGCAAGCATCTCTAATTTACAGTCAAAACAATAATTCTCCATATCAAACTATCATGATACATTGGTCAAGACACAATCGAATCATCCATTAAAATTGCATTTTTTAAAACTTCAATATTGTTTATAACAAGCTTCGTGATGTATTCTGGCTTGAAATAACAAGTAATTCTAAGCAATTATGTATGAATTTACAACAACTAAGTGATGATCTTTCTAAGACAGATTATATAAATGATTTAGTAGATACATTTATAGAGTAGTGGAACATGTTTAGGTCCAAGAGGAAGTTTGGTTGCTTAAAACCAAAATAATAGCTTAAAGGGTTTATAACTTTTAATCCAACCGTTGATCATACTTGAATTCTTACAAGAGTTTTCAGATGTTATTTTTTCTATATAAGAACTTACTACACTACTCAAATCTTTAGATTTTGAGATATTGAAAATATCAACCTAGAGCCTGGTTTAGGTAATTTTGTTATTTTCTTTATTTTCCCTAGATTTCATGTTTTGTTTCGGATTTTATGGTTATTATCTTTATATTTTTGTATTTTTATTTAAGGTAGGGTTTGTGACCTATTTAAGGTTTTGTAAACCCCCTAAAGAGGAAAATTTGATCAATATTTTTTAAAATATAATAAATCTATGAATTTAAGGTTCACATCGGCAGTCCCTTTCACTCATCAAGTTTCTGTGTTATGTGTTTATTTGTTGTCTTTTTACTTCCATCTGCATCAATTGGTATCAGAACCCAATTATTCTTGGTGGTTATTTTACTTTGTTGTGTGTTACAGAACAATTATAGCTAGAAGATGTTGTAGAATAGAAGTGCTTGTATAGGAGGGAATGAGAAGGTTTCCTCTCAAGAAAACAAAATCCAGGAACTAGTGTATTGTTTCATTCTATCGGTTTTTTTCATTGGAAATCCTAGTGGTAGGATCAATGATGGGACAAATTATACAAAGATGTTATGTTAGGGATCCACAATGGAGTTGCTTGCAAAAAGATATTATGTCAGGAATCCAAGATAAGGTGTTCAACATAAAGGTGTTAGAAACTCATGATAGGGTGACCCAAACATAAAATAATATTCTTGATGGAGGATAATTTCTAACTGAATATTGAACTCGAGGAAGAGTTTCTTCCAACCTAAAAAAACTGATATAAGAATTTTTTTTTCTTTTTTTTTAAGAAAATAGATTTTTTTTAGTTACTTTTTTCAAATAAATAAAATTTTATTTTATTTTCCCAATCTAAACATTAACCAATGCCCTAAACTTTTTTACAGCACTGCAAGAACCCAAAATCAATCCAAGCGAACACAGATCATCAAGTGCAATCCCACATCAACAATACAGGAAAGGATCAATTTTTATATAAAAAAAAAATTAAGTGATAAAACAAAGGTTGAGAAAGTTGCTTTAGCCCTAAAACTTTAATTGTTTTAAATAAATAAAATAAAATTCTATTTTTTTTTTAATTTGAGCACTAACCAAGCTCTAGAGTGTTTTTTTCTTGACATCACCATAACTTATCCCCAAGCCAGCCAAAATAAACTATTCAGTTTAATTTCACATCAATTTAATATAAAAAAATCATATTAAAAAAATTAAGTGATAAAAAAAATACTATTACAATTCATAATATTTTATGTCTCCCATCCATTCAAGAAACATTAATTTTTAAAACTATTATTACAGTTATTTTCCTAGATTATTTTTGAAAACTATATTAAAAATTACAATATAGAAGCAATAACTTTACTAGATTATGCTACAATAAAATCACGAGATCTTTTTAGTATCTTTGAAGAGGTTGCGGTGGAGGGGAATGGACGGATACCTAAATGTTTCAGTTTGCTTGTGATGTATCTAACTGGGCTGGACTCTGCCCCATTTACTAACCATTAAAACGACGTCTGTTTCGGCAGCTCCCAATAACAGGACATCTTTGCAGTTGCCACCTCATAAGTACTCGAGATAAAATCCACTGTTTTTAAGTTAGGGAAGGCTCCACATTCGTCACCTAGTCTGCAATGCAGGCAGAAAAATAACCAACCCTAATGAATTTCTTTAATGTCTTGACTTTTATTTTTATTTTTCGCATAAATTGTGGAAGACTTTCTTCCATTTCTACATAAACTATTATAGTAATTATCCTCTACAATTTTCCTAACTAATGGCAGGGTGAGACTGTATAGATAGATGCATGTTATTCTTATTTTATTCGTCGGAAAAGTAAGCAGAAGAGAAAGCAAAGGCTAGTTTAATAATTAGAAGCAGAAAAGGATGATGTGGTGTGGAGGTCCCGAAGAGATGGCCTGAAAACTGACCGGTAGAGCTCGACTCCAGCCTAACAGTCAGACCACCACCACCTCTATTTCTCCTTTCCTTTCTCTCAAAGCAAACCCACTCTCTCTTTTGTCCTGTGTTCTCAACATTATTTGACACTGACCAACCCAGACCCAGGCCAAATGCATCCCCCCACCACCAACGAACCACCGCAAACACTCGTTGACCTAATAACAGACGTCCTCTCCCTCCTCCTCCTCTCCACCATCACCGTCCAATCCTTCATCGGACGGTGGCAAGTACTTCGAACAAAACTCACCTCTCTCCAGTCCTCTCTTTCTTCTCTCTCCGAATCCCCTCTTTGGTCCCAAAACCCGCTTCTTCACACTCTCCTCCCTTCTCTCCTCTCCACTCTCCAACGCCTCCTCTCCCTCTCCCGCCAATGCTCGTCTACCAGCCCCTTCCCTGGCGGCAAGCTCCTCTTCCAAAGCGACCTTGACATCGCCTCCTCTTGCCTCTCCAATCACCTCCACGACCTTGATTTACTTCTCAGATCCGGAGTGCTTCACCACTCTAATGCTATTATTCTGTCTCACCCAGGTCCCGGTTCCGACAAAGAGGACTTAGTTTTTTTCATCCACGATCTTTTCACAAGATTACAAGTCGGTGGTGTGGAGTTTAAAAGGAAAGCGTTAGAGTCACTTCTTCAGATTCTAAACACCGACAAAAAATCAGCCAGTTTAGTTGTCAAGGAAGGAAATGTTGGGTATTTGACCGGTTTGCTCGATTTTAACGATCAGCCGTTGATTCGAGAACAAGCTGTTTCGGCTGTGGCAATACTGGCTGCGTCCAACGATGAATCAAGAAAGATTATATTCGAAGAGGGTGGATTGGGACATTTGTTGAGGATTCTTGAAACAGGGTCAATGCCTTTAAAAGAAAAGGCTGCCATTGCGATTGAAGCAATCACCGGCGATCCTGACAATGGGTGGGCTATTTCAGCATATGGTGGTGTTTCAGTGCTGATTGAAGCTTGCCGTTGTGGATCACAAGTGACACAAACACACGCAGTGGGTGCCATTCGAAATGTTGCAGGAGTAGAGGACATCAAGATGGCTTTAGCAGAGGAAGGTGTTGTTCCGGTTATTATTCATTTGATTGTTTCAGGTTCAAGTGCTGCACAAGAAAAGGCAGCTAATACTATAGCAATACTAGCCTCTTCCGGGGGTTATTTTCGCGATTTGATAATACAAGAGAAGGGGCTGCAGAGATTAATGCATTTGATTCAAGATTTGTCAAGTTCAGATACAATAGAACATGTTCTGCGTGCAATTAGCTCTCTCTCGGTCTCAGATTCCACAGCTCAGGTTCTGTCATCATCAACTGTTCTAATCATCCATCTCGGCGAGTTTATAAAACATGGAAACATGACTTTACAGCAAATTTCAGCATCTTTACTTGCTAATTTGTCCATTAGTGATCGCAACAAGCGAGCTATAGCTAGCTGCATGGGTTCATTGGTAAAGCTGATGGAGTCGCCGAAGCCAGTGGGTCTACAAGAGGCAGGAGCGCTTGCGTTGGTGTCATTGTTGACAGCCCGATCGAACAAGAAAGAATTGGTGAGGGATGAAAAGAGTCTGATGAAGCTGGTGCAGATGTTGGATCCAAAGTATGAGCTCATTGACAAGAAGTTCCCGGTGATGCTCGTGAATGCATTATTGAGTGGACGGAGCGGTGGGTGTAGGAGGAGGCTGCTGGACGCCGGAGCTTGCCAGCATCTACAGAAACTGGCGGAGATGGAGGTTTCCGGTGCTAAGAAAGCGATGCAGAGACTTTCTGGGATTAGTCTCAAGAGCATGTTCTCTAGGACTTGGAGGGAATAAACACAAAAGTAACTAACCTTCCCCGCCAAACAAAAGGTACGATTTTTATTTTAAGCATTAAGATGGAAATTTGAGTTTTAATGACCATTTATGTCTTGCCAAGTGGCTTCCCTTTAGATAAATGGGTATCCTGTGAGGGCTGTTTTATTTTATTGCTATCTTAGTTTAGGTTATTTTTATTTTTTTAATCAAATCAGTGGGACCACTGAGTGTTGCGTCTATAACTTATGATGCCGTCGAGGTAGTTTCCTCGACGTGTCACAGTCTCACGAAAACGGAGACCAGGACTAGTCCACGCTATTCCATTATTGACGGCATTGATATCGATTGATTTTTCCACTTACGGTTATAATATTTTTGAACCAGAATTGCGATTTTAGCATTATTTTTTATTTAAAAATATATTAAAATAATATTTCTTTATTTTTAAAATTTTTTTTAAGAAAATATAAAAAAATTAATTCAAAATTTGCAGAAATTCGGTGTAAAAAGCTGTATTAAGGGTATGTTTTGAACTGTGAATACATATTTGCGATTGTTTTTTAAAATTTTTATAATACTAAAATGTATTAAAATAATATTTTTTTTATTTTTAAAAATTTATTTCTGAAATTAACACATCAAAATAATTTATAACATATAAAAAAATTATTTATCTTTAAAAAAAATTAAATTTATTAAAAACATGTGCTGCTCGTGACATACAATTATATTTTCATAGTAAAAGTGTTGCTATTGTAACTGCAGGAGTCTTTGTAACTGTTCAAGGAGAAAATCCCTTCGGTGGACGGACAAGCACTAGACCACCACGCACATGGTAAACCCCAGCCTTTATTTATTTATTTATTTTCACTTTATACACAATTCTTATGACCATCTATCCATAAAATATTTATAAGCGTTATTTACAGAAATATACAGTGGTATTGTTTGACAAAAAGCATAGGTGGATGCGGTTTTTACGGAGCATCCTCCACTAGGGTGTGTTTGTTTACCAGGAAAAAAACATGAATTACATGTTTTAAGGGAGCAAACACTGTCCTAATCTTATTAATTGATCTACTCGTGTAATATTTTTTATAATGCTTGTGTGTTTTTATCTCCGTTGCCTGGATTTTGCACAGAAAGTGTACAATGGGTTGTTTGTTGTGCTATTTACCAAAATATATAGAAATCTCTTTGATTTTCCCTTTGTTTGTTTGGCTTGTGCTCTGAGCTGTGGAGCATACGAATCCTTCCATGCATAATGACGATGGTAAATGTTAGTTCTACCATGAACTATATAACAGAGAGAGTATTCTTTAATTACATTTTAATCAAATAAATTAAAATTGTTGGTACTCATATCTATTTAACCAAAAACAAAAACCTAAAGGATATACAATAATCTATATATGCTTGTGAAGAGGTGGGTTGAAAATGTTTTTTTTAAAAAAAAAATATATATATTAATTTTTTATTTTTTAAAGTTTATATTTTTATAATGATTTAAATACATAAAAAATAAAAATGAAAATAAACTCATAACATCCACTGCTCTGGTCCCACAAGCTCCAAGGAGCTACAGGTCAATTATTTCACCTTTTTTTATAAAAAAAAAAATTCATTTTATTCCCTCTTGAAAAAGTAGCCAGGTGATGGAAATGAATGGTAATGATGAAATGTTCCCGATGGAGTACGTACTATGTAGTCTGAGTTGGCTCTTTCATCAGATTTGGTGGAGGGTGTGGGTCCGTTCGCTTCATAACTGCTTGATGACATTTTGAATACTTTGGAAATCATCAAGTAAACCTCAACCTTTAAACAGTTCAAGTCAGTTTGATGTGTTTGACTTGCATTATGCCAGGTGATTTTCACACTCAGCATGTCTTTGCGTGTTTGCTAATATTCAGTATTTTTTCTAAAGATTTTTTCAATTAAAATTATATATATATATATATATATATATATTAATTTTTAACATTACTGTATTAAAAAACATTTATAAAAGCTTTAATTTGAGGTTGGATTACAATATCAAATAAACAAGTGTTAGATGTTGTGATTGTGAGATTTTATAAAAATAGTTCTTAAACAATATATTTTTAATTAAGATTAATTTAAATAAGACTGATATAAGATATATTTTTACATGCATAATAAATGAAAAATTATTTCCATGAATGAATAACATGTTATTTTCTTTTATAATACCAAGGTTTCAAATGTAATTATGTGGAGTTTCATAACAAAAAATAAAAGCTATTTGACCATCTAAATAATTATTTTCTAGTAAAAGACTAAGACCTATCACAATACCAAATAAAATCTGAATTTGGGTTGTGAATATATACACTAATTATTGTCATTCATATGGCCTTTTCATTGCCAGCATTTGATAATATTTGTGCTGTTAAAATATTCTCATCAAAACAAATTCTAAAAAAAAGATGAAAATCCTTTTGTAGTTTATTTTATTTTTCTAAAACAAATTCTGGAATGTTATCAAACAATTTTATTTTAAAAAAGTTCCGAGAGCTTCAAAAAAGGAACCAACAAACGGGCTCATACTAACCGATTGATCAAATAAATGGTCTTGAATCTTGGTGTTCTTTAGGCAAGCATACAATTTTGAGCACTGGGAATCTGGAAATTACGAGTAAAGAAGACTTGGGAGGAGCAACCCATTCCAAGTTAAAAGGGAGAAGAAGAAGGTTCAGCCAAAATGCCGGGAAGCAAGGGGGGTGGGAAAAACAGGGGAGAGGCTACCGGAAAAGCAAAAACTGCAGGTCCCTCCGACCAAGAGCGACCCCGCACAAAAAAGATGGGCAGAGTTAAAGATAAAATACGATGCCACAGTTTAACTTTAACACGTTTTTGCTTTCCAATCTTGCTCGGCGCCCTACCATACGACTCTTCTCTTTAAAGCTACTATCCTATTGCCCTAAAGCCTAAACCATCCTGTAAAGTTCCACGCTTCTTCCACCGCCGGAGCTTTCCGCCTTTCTCGTTATTTCATGCCCTAATATTTGACAGCTAAGATATCATTTATATAATTTTTTAATAATTTATGTTATCTCACATCTGAATTGTGAAGAGCAATTTTTTTTTTTGTTCAATGCACTACTATATATCAAAATCCAAATGAAAAGAAATATAGTTCAAATACAAATTTGAATCATGAATCTCATGAAAGAAAAAAACTATCCCTTGGATTTTAACTATAGACTATCAATCAATCTATATAAATTGAAAGTAATTAAAATTACGTTAAAAGTGACTGGTGAACAAAGTTTGGTATTTGTGAAGCCATTTTATCACTATCTTCAATTTATTGAATTAAGGGTTAAATATGAGGTTGTCTTCCCCTTCCTGCCTTAGGTTTGCCTTCAATCAAACCCTTTTATAGTCTAATTAGAAAAAATTAGACTTAAAAATATGATAAAATACAAAATTAAAAGATAGGGAACTAAAATATCAATAACCAAGAAAATATTTGGCTAACCCCACATTAAAGACAATTTTCATTTTGGTTTAAATGTTTTTTTTTTTCAGTTCTTGAATTAAAGAGAATAATAACTCACTTTAAAATGATGATAAGAGAGAAAATATTTGGTTTGACAACTTTTGATTACTAAACTCATTGTTTTTAATGTCAAAAGATTTCCCTTGACGAGAAGAGTTTTATAATTATAGGTTTCTTCTATAAACATACCTAAAAAAGAGTGATTGGTTCCATTTTGAATATTTTGATTTAATTGATTTTGTTTTTTTTTAATGATATGAGGATGTTTTAGGATTGTTAGATGAATTAGGGTTGTTTATATAATTTTTATTAAGTGTTTTTAAATAAAATTAGGTTGAACAATTTTAACCCAGAAAACTCATCCCTAAATTTCCAACTACCACAATGATTGCCAAAAAACACAAGGCTCAAGTGCACTAAGCCTGCCCTAGGCCCTTGCGCTTAGGTTTATTTTTTAGGTCTTTTGATCTTTTGATATTTTTTTAATTTTATCCTTTAATATATAATTGATTTGGAATGTGTTTTCATAGTTCATTTATCACATAATAAAATAAAGAAATTTAATTGAACCTAGAGGAGTTTATAACACCGATCATAGATTTGAAAAGTTAACCCAGACTATTTCTTTTTTTTTTTCCCTCGATTCTAGTTTTCTTTAAAACTATCAAGTCAATAAGATTACATTAGGACAACTCTCATACAATTTCATTTAAGACTTGAGCAATGCAAAGAGTCAGATTAGGAGTATTCAAGTTTGACATGCTTTATCGAGTTTAATGACAATACTAGAAAGTTTTTTATAACTTAGATTTTATTTTTCTTACATTCAAAGATTTTTTGGTCAAACTTGCAAAGTAGTGCGAGAAGTAGCCTAGTATAACTTTAGGAATTAGGTCAACATATCCATATATTTTTAGGTATAGTCTTCAATCTATCATTATAAGTCTAATTATTTTTAATTTGCCCTTACATTTTATATTATTTCTCAATTTATCCTTCTAATGTATTTTTTTTATTATAATAACAAAAATATTCTCACATAAGAAACTTAAACCTTACAACATTGTCATATGATGTTAAAATTCTTTTTTCATGTTTAATTTTTTAAAAGTAAATCAAATTGGATTAAGTTTCTCATTTGAGGGTATTTATGTTAGTTTTGATGAAATTTTCTAACTAAATAATAGATAAAAAAAAAAAGACCATGTATATAGAAATAAATTGAAAGCAATTAGACCTATAAAACCATATTACAAATTGAGTTTTAAATATAAGAATAAATTTATCTTACTTGACATCATGACGATCTATTCTAATAGTTTTTTTTTTTTTTATGTTGTGAGGGGAGAAAGAAGGTTTGAAACTTATGAAAAGTGTAAAGAAATCACCATCTAATATTATGGTCATTAAAAAACCCTAACTAGTTTGTAAAGTTCTAAGATAAGTGACTGATTATACTAAAAAAAAATATTATCACCCTAAAACATTCTACCTAGGATAAACTACATTACTTCTTTTCTTTTATTACAAATGTTCTATTGCGTCTAATTTACTAGTGGTCTATTTACATGGATGAAAATAAGTCTACCGTAATGAGTTAAATCCTGGGTGGTTGGTTTAAACCTAACCATTTTAAGGTCTTGTTTATTTTTTGTCACTCCTAGTTATTATATTTTGATAATACTTAGTGAATTTACATGTTTACACATGGTATAGCTAGCTGTGACTAATACCTATTAAGTCATGCCAATGAATAAACAATGATAATATTGAGTTCACTAACTCATCTCAAATCCGATAAAGGATTCATAAATAATATCTTATTAAGATTTATGTATTTTATAATATCCCAAGTTCACTCACAATATTTGTTGAATGGAGATTGTGTGCTCCACTTCTATCCAAGCAATGACCTCCATGGGTTTATATACATGAAAATGAGATATAAATGAGATATAGTGACATAAAAGTCATTTTTTAACTTAATATTTACAATTACTTTTTTATTTTTTAACTTGTGTTATCTTGTTTCTTTTCATTAGCGTTGATATATCAATGCTATGAGTTATGAGTCATATATATAATATATGAATAACTCATCAAATTTTATTATTTTTATTATTAACAATTATTAACATGCATATGTAAGAACCTATTAAAATGGTCAATACTCCTGATTATTTAGTGAATATTGGAATTGCACATTTCTAAGACTTTTTTTTTATTATTGTTTGAAATCAAAAGGATAAGTAACTAATATTTTTTTATCAAAGGTAATAATTCTTATTGAGTCCATTTACTCTAAATACCAAGAATAAATAGCAAAACATTTTTTTTTTTACATGGGTTTTAAGAAAAAAAAAAGATATGAGTTTTAAAAAGCTTGAAATGTAAACCCAATTGGTCTTTTGATGAAGGTTGAGATCCTCAATAAATTTTATAACCAAAGACAAGATCCATTGGATATGAATATGCATGCATGAATGAGGAAATATTTTCATATATTATTTGAACTGAATGACAATGCAAATATACTTGTCATAAATAAAACAAAATGATATTATATAATTTTCGTTGTTAATTTTTATTTCTATTTTAATTTTAATTTTTTTCATTTTTTTAATTTTGGTTATTTTAAATAACACCAACATCAACTTGATAAGAAAAAAATAATCAAGAAATACAAAATAGACATGAATACATCAAAAACATATTACTTTGAATTTGATTTTTAAAAAAAAATCAATAAAAGAAAAATAGTTGAAAAATATAAAACGGGCTTGTGAATGGTCGAATGCATCGAAAACATGAAGTTTTTATTTATTTTTTTTGGGATTTTAGAAAATATTTTAAAAACTAAAAAGGTTAAAAATTAGATTACACCAACGTGATTGACTATTTCTTCTCCTTCTTTGTCATTAACTAGAATAACATTTACTTTCTCCTTCTTTGTCATTATTCCCTAGCATAACATGGTCTAATGCAAATAAAACATCTTATGTTGTTCAAATTCCTTCCCCTACACTTCTGGTTGTTTGTCTTTCCCTTTGTTAATAATTAACAGGTTTGAATCTTTCCTTATTGAACTTCCTTTTCTTTTCCTCCCGCTTATCCTTTATCTTGGATTTTGAGAGGGCTATAACATAATCTTTTTTTTGGATTCGAGGAAACCCACTTCCCGGAAAGTGTATTTTGTGGACTCAGGTGAGCGAATAAAATCCTGGCTGTTCCAGGCTCTTACAAGAGGTGCACGCCCTGACTCGAACTCGAAACCTACTATACATATCTCAAACCCTTTGCTATCACGCTACGCCCCATTGGAAACGCTGTAACATAATCCGTTACAGTGATTGTCTTAAAATCCACCAACTCGTCGACATCAACAGTGGCAGAAGACAAATCTTTCACCTTTTATTGCCTCAACTCCACTTATGCCTCAAATCCACCAACTCGTTGACGTCAACAGTGGAAATTGATGATATAGTTTTTTAAATAATATAAATATAGGTTTTTTACGTGCACTCCAATAAAAATAATTATATTTGTACTGTTCAAAAAATCATATCTACAATTTAAAACTTATATTTGTACTTCCTAAATTTTATGATTAAAAAAAAAAAAAACTTGCCAAATTTGTATTTATGAATATATACAAAAGTCCCCAACCTTACAGTCATACACTACACCTGATTGTAGTATATGCTAAAATAATTTAAATTAACATAAAACAAATACAAACATAAGAAAGAAAAAGGTTAGAGTTTTTATTAATCACCATATTATGAAATACATCTTTAATCTATATATAAATAAATATAGGCTAAATTAAAAATACTATTTTATTTTTAATAAATAAAATAAGATAAATATATATATATATATATATATATATATATATATATATATATATTCTTAACAATATAAATACAGAAGAAAAGGCATAGAAAAAGGAATTGGAGAAGGCAAGGAAAAGAGGAACATGCTAATCTGGTCATGTCAACGCAGGAATTTTAGGAAAATATCAAAATGGAGAGCTAGCGCATGTCAAGAATTGTAACATCACGACTGATTGAAAAGGAAAAGGAAAAGGAAAAGGAAAAAAAGGGTTATATAGAATTAACATCGGGCTAAAGGTACATTGTTTTGGTATTTCCTATTTATACTGAACTCAAACGCGAAAGCTAAAGAAGGTAAGAAACAAAGGATGAATATGATATTTTCCAGTTTTTAAATTATTTATATGATCATGCTATAAATTCTCTTAATTATTTTGCATTTGCGCTTGGTTTTAGCCATAAAAAACTCTTGTTAACTTCACGTACTCACATAGTCGAAGTTTACGGCAATTAATATTCCATGCTTTCGTATCAAATATATGACATATTCTTCGCTATAATCCTGTCCTGCTGCTGCAGCCACAATTGCTGTTGTTGCAGCATAATTTGTTGATCCATGGAACCATTGGGTTTATGTCCAGCAGCCATTTTAGCAAGGCATGATGCGAACGGATCGTCTTCGTTTTGCAACCCTGCTGCTGTATCAGATTTCTGCACGCTGAAGGTTGGGGTAGCCTGAAATGTAGGGCCCATTGAGAGCGTATCATTCACAGGACATGCTGCTTGGCTGTCTATGGGAGCAACAATTGCAGGTATTTCAGCTGTATCTTGAAGAAATGGATTGTATCGGTGATCTGGCGGTGAAGCTTGATCGAAGATATTGTTGGCAATCGGAGGCTCTAACTCACTAGCGACATGACCTGAATCTTGATCAAAGAAATTGCTCGCGGTGTTAGGCACAAATCCAATGGTCAAATCCGGAGATGCTTGCACTGACTGGCTTGCTGCCTCTGCTAGGACAGCCTCCCAACCATCACTTTGATCGGTGCTCGGGTCCAATGCAGTGGCCGAGGTTCGCTGTCCTTGTTCTTGCTCTTGCTGTTGGTCTTCCGGTGGCCAGCCATCCAAAGATACAAGATCTAAAATACTATTTACCCCACTTAACGTTCCTTGATCAATGGTGAACGAATGAATCGAGTTAGAATCAGCAGTACAAAGGATGTCTTCAAGAGATCGTTTCTCAAACAGCTCCAAGTAATGATCCATTGACGTCATAGGTGGGCTTGATCCCATGTCCGTTACGCTCATGAGATCCTCCAGTGAGGTACATTGCGAGCCAAATTCAGATCCTCTCTCTGAAAATCTCTCATTTTGTTCTGAAGATTCGTCACACCTGCCATAACTATCAATGCTTGGAGAAGCATCGTCATTTGATGGTGCTGGAAGGAGCAAATGCACAGGTGACCTACCATTTGTAGGGATAGAAGATTGATCTCTTAAGAATTCTTGTAATGTTTCTATAAGATCTTCTGATATCTTCTGCACGCATGGGTACTCAGAAGTTCGTCCGACCCCGAGGCTCTTACACAAATCATAAAAGGAGCGTAGCTCTTCAAATTGTTTTGAGGCCTTGACACAAGTTTGGAAGGCAGTAACAAAATAATGAGGTCGTAACTGAAAGAAACTATCTAGAAGAAGCGCGAGTCCATCAGAAACATCACGATAGAGATCAAAACTCTCTTGTACAATGGCATACAAAGAAACTTGCACCAATCTGTTTGTCTTGGCTGCACCCGCTGGTCTTGTTGCGACTGTTCTATCAAGCAATTTTTGCCAGTAAGAGAGTTTATCCAGCAACATTGCCGGTTTCATTTCAGAAACTGATTCGTTGGCACGTCTGCTTCTCGGATGGCTATTTTCCCGTTCCCGGTTAGTAAATCTTCTTTGAAGTTTTCCGGTGAGAAAGCAACCCAGCCGCTCGTCAAGATATAGAGCAAATGTCCTCACGAAGGCAGTGCAATCCCATGGTTTTGATTTGGAGTCATCTCGAAAGTTGGAAATGTTGAGAACTTTTGCCCCACGCTTCATTGCAATAAGAACCTCTTTAGGGAAGTAAGGATCACCGTCTTGGAAAATCCGGAGAACAAGCATCAGAGACTTAAGAGCAACGATCCAATTTCGTGTCTTTCCGATTCTTTTGGCAATAGCTTGAGCAGAGGAGGCCGCGTAAATTTTGTCGGAGGAGATCAGGCTGAGCACTTCGTTAACATAGCGTTCATCAACTGGGACGTCATCATGTCTAGTGGCCTTGAGAATTACAACTTCAAGGTTTGATGCAGTGGCGTTAGAAACCTTGGCAAGGCTGATGCTGGTTTTGTCTTTCACAGCACCGATAGCCTTCCTTAATTTGCTAGGCATGATGTTCAACCACAAATCTTTTTCCAGTACAAACCTTGATCTGTTTCACTTTTCACCTTCTTTTTTCTTCGAGAAATTAAAATTCTCTCTTCTTTATGACTTTCTTGAAAGGGGTTGTTCTTCAACATGGAAGGAGATCTTGATTTCAAGTATACTGGGCGTAAAACACGGAGGCAAGAGTCAAATGTGAATGCCTCTCGTTGCCGAGTTGTGGCCTTCGCTAATCTCGTAATTATTGGTGGCCGAGCGCTAAACCTGTTTGCTATTCTAGACATTGCTGACCTTAATCTTGCATTCCATGCATTGTACTATAACAGATTACGGTATATTTTTTGTGACAACATGTCTTGGATATTCTACATTGCAGGTCTTGTTAGCTCATAGGACTATCCTTCTTTCTTCTTCTTCTTTTTCCCCTATTTTACATTATGTCAGTATTATAAATAAAATAATAATAATAATAACCTCTCAGGTCTGTACGTCTTGGATATGGTTTCTAGTGAAAATAGCAAAACACCAACAGAATAATATGTTTCCATCAAAAGTATAATTATCGATAGAATAATAATTAAAAAAAAATATATCATTAGTGGTTTTTATGTCATCAATTATTATACGGTGATATAATTATTGATAAATTTACTAATATAATTATCACACCAAACCAAAAAAATTAAAAGCAACGGTTCTATCAGTAAATTCATCGGTAATTATGGTATATTACTGACAAATTTAACCCATCAGATTATTATATTTTTATGTATTTTACCAAAGGAATAAACCAATGGTAAATCCATCTATGATTATATACATATTACTGAAAAAATTAATCTATAGGAGAATTACATTTATATGTATGTTACAGGTAGAATAAATCGATGATAATTTTGTTAATATTATATGTTATTATTTTTTAAAAAAAAAAACAAACAACAAAATTAAAAAATAAGACAAAATTATATTAAAATAAAAAAATCAAATTTGTATTATTAATTTTAAAAAATATTATTAAATACAATTTATCTATTTAGGTAACAAAAGTTGGAGAAGAAGATGGAAATGGATCTTCATCAGAACAAGGACCACAAGTACCAGTGAAAGTTATTTATGCAACTCGCGACTCGCATGCCATATTTGTAACTCCAAACAAATTAAAACCTCAGCCTCCTTTCCCTTCCTTTTATTTTCTTATTTCTCTTCTCCTCCTTCACTATGCCCTTCTCCCTTGCTATATATAGGTATTATGAGCATCACGTCTCATATTATAAAGCATGAGTAGCTAAGCAGAAAATACTGGAGTGGTTGTTTGGTATGCATAAGAAGTCTTTTCAAACATTGCCTAGAATGTTATTAGATCTCGAAGAATCAAATTCGAGTATAGTTATTGATTAGGATTATAAAATAGTTTATAGCAATAAATCAATCTTCAAAAGAGTATTTTATCATTTATTGCCTCAAATGATGGGTTTCTTTACTATCATCCTTTAATTGGTATTGACAACATTTGCTTGTATGGTAAGTACAAGGTTAAGTTGTTAATTTTAATTGCTTAAGATATGAATAATAGGGTTTATTTGTTGTGTGTTTGTTATTGTTAAAGAATTTATGAATGATAATTAGAGATGATTTTTAAATTTGCTTCATCAATATGTAACTAAAATGCATTGGGTTGTGTATTATATCATAGACATGTGGTGATTAATAATTCCATGGCACGAATATTTTTTGAGCTAGTTAGGTATCCTCATTATTATTTGTGATACTTTGTTAGTAATTTTAACACTAGGTAAAAAATGTTGCCTTGAAAATTATATTGTATAGGATAAGTCTAGAGCATTCAAAATAAGAGTTTGATAATTTATTTGATTATTTGATTGAGATGGATGATACAATCAGATACTAGCTAAAAATTGAATCTAAATTAAAATGGACATTCTTATATGATTTTGATGGTTGTAATTATAACAATATGACCACCAACTTGTTAGAGATTTTCAATAATGTATTGAAAAAGTGTTCATGGCTTACTGTTAACGACTATAGTGTAGTTGACTTTTTTAGGTGTAATAAATATTTTATTAAATGAAGAGGCAAAGTGGAAGAATTTTTAAGGTATGAAGTATTGTGGCATGTTCTTATTGAATTGCTTATTAATGCAACAATATCTAGAACACATGTTATAAGTGTAGTTGATCTTGTAAAAGTCTTATTTCAAGTTGAGACACCTTCAATAACTGATGTTTAAGGAGAAGTATAGGAAACAATTGACATTGATTATCGAAGTTGTGGTTATGATAAATAGCAATATTATCATTGACCATACTCACATCATATTGTATATTGTGCTTTGTAAAATATTGACCATGTATAATTTGTTGATCATTTTTTCTCTAACAAGTAGTATAAAAATGCATATACTTTTTTATTTTTGACCCTTACCTAGCACACCAATGTGATCTAACTGCACTGGACCAATGATATATGGATGTCAAACTAAATATAGAATGGAAAAGGGTTGGAGAAGATCTACTCGTCTGCATAATAAAATGGATGATAAAGAGGGGCAAACATAAAATAAATATGGTATATGTAGTCAAAGGGATCATAATAGAAAAACATGTCAAATTGAACAATGTATGTGAATTTCTATATTTATTTCAAATTATGAACATAAATTTATTATTTTACATTCACATAAATTAATGTTTAACTTTATTACAATATTAACAATTTGTTTTGATAGGAGCTTGAGGCAAACATAGTTTTAAGTAGAGGAGATTCCTCAACTTCTAATAGTGTCAACTGAAAAGACAACTTGTCAGTACAATCAAGTCTTAATGACATGTTAGTTTTGTAGTTGTAGAATCAACATCGCTCAAAAGATATTTGAAATAGGTAGGTTAGTTGATTTGTATAACAAAAACTCAAATTTAAACTTATTATCGTTTTAATAATCGTGTATAAATTGCTTGATTTTCAAGGCAGTGATCATATGACACCTCATCAACATGCCATTATGGATATGCACGAGAGTGTCAGCTCGTATGCGGTTAACAATGGTTCTTATAAGATCAACTAACTCTATGGCATCTATCTTAATTATAGATCGATTATAGCATTAGTTGAGCGATAGAGGCATGAAACCCATTCGCACCTATAATACAAAATATCTCCATATTAACTAGCCTCTCGAAAGATGGAGCCCAAATGATGGAAAGTAGGGGATAGTCAAGTGTCTATTACTTTTATAGGTATAATTATTTTAAATATTTTTCATTAAATAATTTACTTTGTTTGTTAGTATTAATTCATTTTTAAATACTAACTTGGAACTATAAATGCAAATACATCTAGCTTTGATCGTGAAAGCATCTTTATATTGGTCATCTAGAGAATTAGAGGAGCAATATGTTTGACATTGACAAGTGGAGACAACTCTCTATAGAAGCTCGATAATAATAAAATTTAATAAATTCTGAATAACATGTTACATATATAAAATATATTAATCTTGTGGCTTGTCATATAGTAATTTCACTTTAAATCCTACTCATATCCACAAGTTTTACAGGTACAAGGTGAGCGCAAAGTAGCCTCACCAGGAATGAGTTACAAATTTAATTATTTTTTGTTATTTAAGAGTCCATTTTTTTAGTTTCATATTGTTTTCTAATATCTTTACTTCATGTATTGATAGCTTATATGGATGTCATACTCCAAGGGTTTGAAATTTACAACTTCATTGATATGTCAGTAGGGAGAAGATTTATGGTTAGCACAAGTCTCATTGCATCGCTTTGATATCATTAAGATGTATTGCCTTGATCAGATAGTGTGGATTGTCTTAGCACATCCTGGATTATGTTGATACTGGTGACGAGTTGCATGATATCAGTCATTAGGGTAAGCAAAAAAAAATTGATTGATGATTCATGCAGCTTACTGGGATTTTTAACATGCCATAAGAGATTGGATATTTGTGAAGCAATATCCGATAATTGATCTAGACAACTACAAGAGATGGTATTTGCCTATAATGCGTCAGTTTACTACACCTACATAGTTGTGCTTTTCCAAGACATACATGTAATATGATGTATTACAAGCATTGTCATTCGAGACAAAATCTATTGGTATGCAATATATTTTTTTTACATAACATTTATTAAAATCTTGTTTCATGTTATTTGATGTAAATGAATGCTATTTTTTTTTTATATTTTATTAGATGCATTATTTAATATAGGATGCTAGGAGAGCAACAATCGCACTTCATGAAAGAGTTCTTGAGATGGGATGTATCATGACTAACATTACACTCAATTTACATCATGGTGAATTTAAGGAGGTTGAGCATTTCAAAGTGGCCTTAGCAAGTGTTAAGGTTGCTTTCCATGAACGAGAACATGTATATAAGGAGGCAAGTTCATCCATGAACGACCCAGACTCATAAGTTGTGGTGATTTTGATGCCGACCTCTTCACGAGTGTTATAGGCATGTTCTTGATTTGGATGGGTTGGGGTGGTGCAGGCTTGTCAACGAGCATTACAAGCCCTCCCGTGAGCTGGGGAATTTTTTTAATATAGTTATGTTATATGCTTTAATGTTATAAGAATTATAAATTTAGTTTAAATTTAATAAATTTTATGTAAATCTTTATTAATTTAATTATGAATTATTAGTTGTTAATTTTAATTCATCGTAAATTGAGAAAATGTGTTGATTTTTTATTTGTGTTGAGTGTTGAATTGCAAATTTTGTTTTGTACTTAAAATTGTGAGTTTTATTTTTATTTATTTTTTATTTTATTTTTTTTTGTAAGAGAAAGTTGAGAGGCCGGAAAAACTCAAGGGGAAATATTTTTTTTGGTTGAGTTGCACGTGATGCATACAACTCGAAAGCATATTATTTTCCTGAATATTTTTTTGTAATTTTCTTTAACTGTGCTAAATAAAAGAGAGAGAGAAAGGCACTCCTGTAAACAAGCCTGCAAGTAGTACAAGATAGGACCAGAAGCTAGGCTAGATAGCTACGTGGCACTCCAATGGCAGATGATAATAAACATATCGTTTGTCCGATTGATGTCGGCATTTGACTGAATCCACGAAGAAATCCTGATCTGAGCAGAGAGCCTACCACACCTGCCAAATTGCAAAATAATCACTGTAAGACATGTCTTTATACAAACAGGTCACTGCATGCATTACCAAATATATATATATATATATATATATATTATATATATAGAAAGTCAGTTTTTACAGGAGTTCGAGCAATTTTAAAAGGACTTATTTTTTTAAGTAAGTTCGTCTATTATATTTAATATAAGAGAATAAATTTATATAAATGTTGATCTTAGATTTTAAATTTAGAAAAACTAATAAAAATCAAACTTACTAATTTAACATAGAAAGCGGTATAGATACTTTTAAAAAAATATATATGTTTTAAAATGTTTTTTTAATATTAATAAAAAATCATATAAAATTTTTAAAAAAATTAAATTAATATTTTTATACTCTTAATGTATTTTAGAAAAATACTTTTGAATACGACAAAGAACTATAATATCAAATAGTGACTAAATGGAGCACTTTACTAGCTCTATATTCTTGTTTGGAAATCTTCGTTTGTAGTTTTTTTTATATTTTTAAATTATTTTAATATGTTAAGATTTTAAAATAAATTTTAAAAATATAAAAAATTTATATATTTATAAAAACAAAAATTATTTTAAAAAACTTCATATAATACAATCCCAATCACTCCGATAATGCCTCGGCATTTCATCTACACAAATGACAATACTCAGAAATAATTTATCCATTGGGTAGTGGAAAGCCATAATACAGCATGTGACCGAGCAGTAAGAGGGGCGAGGCAAGTAGAATCTCTGCTACTAGCTGTATCATACTTGCTGACGTGGGAAACAAAGCCCGACATATCAGGTGGTCCACCACATGCTGACACGGTTACACTTATTTTGTTGGCCTCCACTTTTTCGATCATAAAAACTTTTTACTTCTTTCAATATTCCAAAATCGTTTTAAACATTTTGCTATCATTGTTTTCTACTCCCTTCCAAAATGTTTTAAACAATTTAGATTTAAATTTACTGTTGCTAGCAACAGTTTTAAAACTCTGTTTGAACTGGCAATAATAATTTAAAAAATATAGAGGACATGGCTATGTGAACTTTATAATTTTAAAAAGTAGAGGACATGGAAATGTGAATTTAATGTAAAACTACACTCACTCGACTTGGCTTGAATTTGAGTTAAGTATAAAATTAATTTTTTGTATAAAAAAAAATTTTATTTGATCGGTATATAATTATTGACCCGTCTAGATTTATTAAATATTTTGTTGATACTATAAACATATTTATTTAGAATTTGATATTATTATATGATAAAATATAATTTATTGTTATCGTTATTAAATTAATTATATGCTTTGGACCAGACTTTTAAGGGTTATACATTAATTTATGAATATTTTTATTTAAAATTTAATGTCTAGTCATAAGAAGAAATATGAATTATTATTATTGTGGTTAGAGTAATCGTAATATCCTTTCACTTTAAATATGAGTGTGCAATACATATTTTGTGTTAAAAATGTTTTTGGAATTTTAAATCTTTGAAGTATTAATAATTTGGTATAATAAATAAATTTATTATAAAATTTATGTATTAGTAAGTTTTGACATACTTAATCCAGTTAAGAAAATAGATTGTTATTTATCAAATGAGTGACACTCACCCCCAATTTATTTATTTATTTATTTTTTAGATGGTTTGAAAAAATATTTTAGAATATAAAATGATTTCTTTGAAAAGCTTTATAGTTTATTCACAGATTTTAATATTTCAATAATATATTAATTTTATGATATTAGACTTGTAATATATTTTATTTTATTTCACATTCAACTTAAGTTATTTGATATGAGATGATTTATATAAAAATTTATAAAAGCTAAAAATACTTCATAAAAATGAGACTCCAAGGTTTTTCAGCAAGATGGATAGGACTGCGTGCTGCTGAACCAGCCTTCCGTGTACCTTGTGTTTTCTATTTTGATAACGATTATTTAGAATAAAATAATATTTTATTTATTTTTTTAAAATTATTATTTATATTAAATACATCAAATTATTTAAAAATACTTGTAAAAATTAATTTAAAATAAAATACTTTTAAAATACAAATACAAACATAATTAAAGCAAAATAGTAGTCCAATGACGAACATCTCCCATTCCCATTGCTGGATGAACTATCAAGAATTGGTATAATTCACTGAACAAACGAAAAGCGAGGGTGTGTTTATACTGAGAATCAAGGATCCAATGCAAACCACTATGTTTTTAATCTTATCCAATTATCCAAACAGGGCCGTACCACTTACTTTTCACTGTTTATCCATTTATGGAATAGGAATTGGAAAATTTAGTGTGTTTGGCAGTGTGGTAGTAGTGGTTGTTTTTCAAATAATTTTTTCTAAAAATATATGTTAATGATATTTTTTTTATTTTTTAAAAATTTATTTTTGATATCAAACACATCAAAACGATCCAAAAAGTAAAAATCACACTTAATTTTAGCAAAAAAAACATTTAAAATCAAAATTTACCAAAAACAAAATTTAAAACACAGCCCCAAGACGTCCGCGTCAGAAGTTGTGCCTGGAAAGTTAATTTTGAGCTATTGACGATAACTCGTGCAGGTCAAATTTTAAGTAGAGGTATTTCAGTTTTTTTATCTCTTTAAATTAAAATTAATATTCAGGAAAATTTATGAGTGTTTTTAAATATATAAAATCAATGTGAAGAATGTGACTATATAATTGTTTTTAAGATATGGTTCAAAGATATCTTTATATTTAACAAGAATAAAAGGCTTTTATGTGCAAGTTACCTGGCTAATGATTATAAATGATTTCTTTGTAAATGTGATTATAGTTGTTTTTTAAAATATTTTTTTATTTATTTTTTATATTAACATATCAAAATTATTTAAACAAAAAAATTTTAATTTAAAACAAAAATAATAAAATTTAAAACATAAAAACAAAGATCACATAACTCCATATGTTTTGCTGTTTGTGCCCCCAAACAAAACTGAAACTAACCCACATGCTAACATCGATTTTACTGCGTCTTTTTATTAGACTAATCAAGAACGTCTTCAGACTGTTAGCCCAAATAATTAGATTTCAATTGAAAACTTCTTAATTGCGTAAAAAAAAGATGTTTGTGATGAAAAATAATGGTTATTTTTTAAAATTTTATTTTTAAATAATTCAAAAACAACAAAATAAATAAAAAATAATTTTTTTTCCACTCACGTCTTACAAAGCAATGATTCTCATAATGATGGGAGACGCAGGACTCAAAAGACAGCAACGTCCTCAACATGCAAGGTGGAGTGATATTTTATTTAGAGACATCTTTTGTTTCTCTTCCAGAACAAGGGATTTCCACGCTCGGTTATTTTCAATTATTCAGTTCACTCGTGAATTATCAATGATCAAGGCTCGGCCTCATCGAAAACCACACATTGTGACAAATGCAAGAGGCCCATATGCATGTCTTCTTGCATCATCACCGACATCTGTTTTTTTTTATATTCTTGATTTTATTTTTTATAATTTTAAATCTTTAATGCATTTACTTAATTGAAAATATTGAAAACAAATATTTTTCATTGCCGTGCTGGTGGTGGGGTTCAACTTGGCCCGTTGGTTGAGGAGTGGGGAAGAAGAGAGTTAAAAAGCAAACCATGGATGAGAGTCGTCAAATGAACAGTGAGCATATGATGAAAAAGTGAGTAGGAACATGATGGACCATAATTACAGACAACCCACCTTGTCAAAATAATTGTCTAACAACTCCCACCTACTCCAAAATTACAATAAACAGCTACAAGTTACTATATAATAAAAAAAAAAAAATGTTCTCTCTGAGTCCCCTTCATTTCACCTAGTCTTTTGAGTGGGCCAACCCCCCTTCCTTGTGGGCGTTTTTATATTCAATATCCCGTGGGAAACTCGCACTCCCCAAACTCTGCAAAGACAAAATACATTCTACATATTAGTATACAGTATAAATAGTGTATGAAACTATAAGCAAAAGAGCATAGGTCACTTTTCCTCTAGACAGATTCTACCGTCAATAGCCTCTTCAATTACCCTGGTTGATGTCAAAAAAGACCACTTAATGCCGCCTCGGTAACAAACACCGACCCTCCACGGTTAAAAAACAAAGCTTCAATAATTGAGTAAAGATTTACTGAGGTCAGAAATGGGGTCCATGGTCTATCTCAGTCACGTGGTTTCTTTTTTTTTTATCCTTTCTCTGACCTGGCTGGCACCAATAGTCCATCCTTTGGGGACCAGCACTAACTTACACACGTTGGTCGCAACCCCAGGCACACGCTATCAAGTTTGGGCACTCGTTTTCTAAATTAAGCCTATCATGCGCAGGTTAGCAAGCAATAAAGAAAATAAGCAAAAATCCAGAAGAGATGAGGCTAAAAATACGCACTGGGTTCTTGGGTGACAACAAAAGCTGCGCCTCCGAAATAACAGTCCCCCATCCCACGTCCTTTCTTCTGATAATAACTGTTGAAAGCAAACGAAGAGTGGGCCACCAGAGTGTTAGGATTATAGCACGTTGCTTCAGGCTGGATCGGACGGCAATCAGCACCTCCCTCGCCACAAGCAAAGTCCAGAGCCGCCTGTAGCTTTTCTTTTCCCGCATCAGGATTCGCGACGCACCACGTGTTCCCTGTAGTGCTCTTGGAAACACCTCCACGAACAGGAGCAGAAACCTGTTGACCGCCGGAGACCGGAGAACGGCTAGGAGCCTTGTAATTCTTGAGCCCCTCCACAGTAAATGGGATATCATACACCTTCTGCTGGCTGGGGTAAAAAAGCCCATAATTTCTCTCCGATGTAGGCCCATCCTTCTCGTTTTCGTTGAAGAGAGCGAAGAGATATACGGTTAGATCTGCCTGTGGTTTTAAAGGTGTCCCCCCACCAGTGAGAATCCTGCGGACGAGGTTGCCGTTGTAAGCAGCTGCATTTTCCACGCTAGCACCAACCTCATTCTCGTCGCCTTTGGAGGGCCACCCTGTCTCGGTGACAACCATTTTGACGTCGTCATACTTCAAAGCAGACAAGGCTGCAAAAACGGCGTCGATTTGGGCATCAAAGAGATTAAAGTATTTTAACCCGTTACCCGAATCCACAACACCCGGGTTTTCTCTAAACAAAGCGTAATCTAATGAAATGACATCAGAGTTGGACTCGTAGGCAAAAAACGGGTAGGCATTGACCATGAGGTAGGACCCGGTTTGACGGAGGAAATCCAACATGGGCCTGAAAACTGGTTCGATCAATTCGGGTCGGAATGATCCGGCAGAAGATGGGTAAGAGTTTTGAAGAGCGCTTAAAGCTATAGGAGAAGAGACTTTAATGGAAGAGTGCAGGTTAAACTTGACCAAAGCTTGATGAATATTTTTCATGGCTGAAATGAGGAACTTGGTGGTGTTATGTGGGTCAACGAAAACTTCATTACCAACGGCAATAGCTTCGATTTGAGTTGAAGGGTGGTAAGCAACGATGTTTTTCTGTACCCAAGAGCGGGCAAAGTTAGGGTACTTAGCAGCAGAGTAGAGAAGTTGATTTGGTAAATCGACGGTAACTTTTATACCGGAACCAGACAAGGCTTTGAGCACAGCAGGGTCAGTGTCGTAAACCTTGACACGCTCTAAACCTTGAGATTTAACGAGGTTCACCACTTTCACAGCTGATGGCAAGTTGTTTGCTATTCTTCCATAGTTCACCCCGACTGATCCCGCATCTGCAAAACGAACAGCACATTGTCAAAAAAATAGTACCAAACCAACAAAATAGTCACAGCATTAGTTACTCGTACCTGCAAAAGCGACAATGCAAAGAAGTAAGAGAAAGCAGGGGAGGAAGTTAGGATCCATGCTCTTGTTCTTAGGGAAGCCGAGCAAGCCAGGGAGAGAGAGAGAGAGAGGGAGGGAGAGAGAGAGAGAGAGAGAGAGAGAGTGTGTTATAGTAGAAATGGTACGTTGAAGAACTTGAGGTCTTGAAGGTAGTGTATAAAAAGAGAAGGAGAAGAGGAAGGGTGCGTTGAGGAGACCTAGATGGTGGGGTGGGTCCCAATTTCCTGCAAATTGACAAGAAGAAGAGGCAGAGAATCTAGAGAGAGGAGGGAGAGAGATGCAGCCGCTGCACGCACCACGATCCAGGCTACACTACTGACTTCACTACCCACGTGGCCCCACAACTCACATGGGCCCCACACAAAAACTCGACCGTTCTATTATCACCAGAAAAGCTAAAGAAAATAAAAAGATCGTGTCCGTTTAAGACGGCTAAGGTTCATCATTCACGATGTGGTCTTGACCTGTGTTTTCTTCACGTGTCGTTCAGAGAGCTGGATGTTGAAATTGAGAAGACAAGTGGGTGAGGCTCATTGATGATGGTGCTGGTGTGCTGCACTGGATGAGGGAACTCAAAAGATACTGCTATGGTTTTTTTTTTTAATAAAAAGATACTGCTATGTTTCTTTGCTTTTATGAACGTTGGGTTTGGGGAAAAACAAAGTTGTGATTAACGGGAAAATCAAAAGAAATTTAGTCAATAATAATGATGTAAACAGGAAATCGAGTAGGTCCGTTAATCAAACATTAAGTCAAATCCCAACAACGTTCAGTTTCTTCCCGCGGCCAGGTTAATTTTTTTTTGTATAGTGTAATACAACGATATTAAAACGCTGTTATTATATTTTAAAGAATAAAAAATTAATGACAAAAAGAGAGCTTAAAAAAATTATAATAGTAAAACTTCAAGAATCAAAATTTAAAAAATTAAAAACAGAGCATTAGTAAAATTAGGGGAGGATGTCAAAAACAACTACTAATATTATTCGAAATTTGATAATTCAATAAATATATATATATATATATATATATATAAAGTTTAATTTTAAAAAGAAGCGAAAAGACAAAATACAAAAGGCGATTTCTAAAAAAACTCGAGCTACTAAAATAAAACCGATTAAAATTTTAAAAAAATCGACTGGTTTGGAAACCGAGAAAAAAACCGAGCCAAGTCGAAAAAACCGAGTCAAACCGTAAACAATTGAGCCAAAACAGAGCCGAACCCAAAAAAACCCAAGTCAAATCGGTTTGAATAGGTTTTTTTCCTAAAACACTGAACCAAAACTGATCGGTTTGCATTAGTTTCAGTTCGGTTTTGGATTTTTTTAAAAAAAAATCAGTTTGGTTATTTTTTTTTATAAAAACTGAATTAAACCGAAAATGATCACCCATAATGACAAATCACCATATCCATATATGATTAGGCTTAACACTTGGATGTGCCTTTGTGAACTAGGTGTGACAGATCATCAGACTTATTCATGCATGGGTTCAACAAGAGCATATGTCTTTCTCTAGCTTGATTAAAGGGAGAATATCCTTATATACTTGGGCTCAGCGTTTGGTTGAGCCTTAGAGAGATAGGTATCACAGATCACCAGATTCATATATGATTGGGCTCAGCACTTAGTTGTGCCCATGTGAGCTAGGTATAGCAAATCATCAAACCCATTCATGCCTAGGTTTAGTGAGAACATATGTCTTTTCTTTTACTTTTTGTAATTTTTAAAAAACCATTATGTTGAAGATCCTGAACTATTTTATTTCTAATACAAGCAGACAAACTTATTAATAAAGTATTCTTCATTGTCAACTTCTTTTCTTCCCCGCTTTATACCAAAATACAGAAGAAAAAGAAGTCAAAATTGTTTATAAAAAAATGTGTTATTGCCCTTGAAAAGGATTTTAGGTTTTAACCTGAGGCTAAAAGAAGTGACAGGGGGAAAGGGTCCATCAAACTAGGCCACATAACTAGAAGAAATGACACCTCGGTATCCATATCTAACTAAGGGAAAATAGCTCTCCTCGCTAAAGTTCTTTTCTTGTTAGTGTCTTTAAAATTTGTTATCATTTGGTTGTTGGCACCAATTGTAGCAATGATATGTGTTGGTTTTTTTTTTACCTTTGCCAACATGCCCACATGAGCCATTAAGGGGACTCTATGTGGGAAGCTTACATATGTCAAAAAACAGAGGTGAAGATGGCTAATAGTGAGGTGCAGTAGGTCAATTAACCCTATAAGTGGAATGCAAATTTGAAGTTATTCTTGTTATTGAAAAGTTCCCCCTAATGTATAAGCCTTATCTGAGATTGGACGAGAAGAAAACATATGATTTGTTAGCCTCGACTTTGACATAGTATGTAATCAATATGATGGCTAAAAGATATTATTTAATTGTTTTGCAAAGTATACCGCTCACTTATTATTTTTCCACTTTGTTGCCAAGTTGATTAATGACTTCTTTTTCTTATTTGTAGGGTTAATGACAAAAAGAGATAGAGAAAATTCAGTAAGGTTTGCAAAAAAGAGTTCACCAAAGAATTCTTCATCTCTTGTTGTGGTTGAAGGAAGAGCTCGCGAAGTGATGGAGAATTACCCCATCATTGTTGATAAACTCTCTACTCTTAAGAAAACAATAATAGAAGTTAGAACTCCCATAAAAAAAAGAAGTTGAGGGTAATTGTACTCCCCCAATCAAGGATTAAATAGATTTCATTCCCTCTAAAGTGATCACAAGTGTTGTCGCCCACTGTAAGAGGATGCGGGTCTCCATCCCAGTAGAGCTTTGTGTTTCAACTTCGATTATAGAGGTTTCTATGGTGGCATTTCTTATGCCTTAATTTCTAGATTTTTTGACAGAGGCTACAACAGCTAGGCCTTTTATTTGGGTTGTTCCTGAAGGAGTTGAGTTTGAGGATGCTTTAGTTGAGCTTGGTAGGTCGAGCTCCTTTTAACTTCCTCATCTTGACTAATGAGGATAGGCAGCTTATGGAAGCAATTATTGGTAGAAGGTTATATAATCATCATTTGACCATAACTAGTCAAATTGCGTTTAATGTAAGGAACCTTCACGTTCACCTTTTGTTTAGTTGTATGACTATTATTCCTAACATTTGTTTTTTGACAAATCTTTATGATATATGCCCATTCCAGAAGGCGATGGGTGGCTACGAGGAATTATATAAGGGAGGTTATTTCCAGAAACAGGGCAAACCAAACTGTCTTCGAGCAATCAAAAGAGGAAAAAATTGTTGTTGAGGCTAAATTGAAAAGCCCTGGAGTGGCTTATTCAACCCTGATGGAACAAATACAAGACATTGTTCTTCAATTGGGCTTCAATGACAAATTGTTTTGCGTCGTCTATAACCAAATGGATTCCCTAAAATGGAAGATCCTTGAGTCAAAGACCATCTAAAATGGTCTAAAAGCTGAGCTTTTTACAGCCCAGAGTTTTTAGACTCGATTGAAGGCTTTGAGAAACTCTCATGAAGAGTTTTAAGAATTTTTTTTAGGGGTCTGTGACTTTGATAAAAACTATTGGAGACAATATATTTTTTACAATAACCAATTTGAATTTATTCAATCAATCAAGGGGAGTGTAGGTCGATTTTAGTGTCACGTTCAATCTAGTCTTAGTGCCTGACATCGCGAATGTATTCCAAATTGGGGTTATTGCTACCTAACATATAGAGAATATCTAGCTGAGGAGCTTGAGCTAGATATTTAAGCCTTATTTCCCTTTTTCCCCTTATCAATGTACATACCCCAGATTTTAAGGGGTTTATTCATATGATATTTTCATTTTATAACATTTTGATTCTTATTTATTTCTCTATTTACTAGTGTGTATAAATCTAACACCTATAGTAAACATTCCACAAAGGGTTGAAGACCTTTACAAAAGCTTTGAGATTTTATATGGGTCCAACGTCCGCACATTTAAAAATAATTATCAAATTTGAACTTGTATAGGTCTAACACCCATATGAAAAATTCTATACAAGTCCATAAACCTTTATGAAATTTTTAAAATTTGTGTGGGTCCAATGCTCGTATAAGGAAAAATATTTATCAAATTTGAACTTAAATTGTCTAACTTTAATCAAGATTTAAAAGGGATCTACCCCTTACCTGGAATTAAGCGAAAATCTTGGTTTTATGTATATTCATGTCAACCTGGATGAATCTGTAGTGGATTTATTAAAAAACTGCTAGACAGGAGGTGGGGATTGATGTTGTTATCCTTGTGGAAGTAGTTTAGCCCATCCTTTGAAGGTGATAAGGTTGTTATCCTGGAGGGGTGTCGTGTCAATTTCTTCCTTAGAGAGTTATTCAATTGCACTAGGGAGGCTTCAAATCCATCCCTTCCAAGGTAATTTGTACAATCGTTTTAGGAAAACTAACATGATCCATTCCAAGGTAAATTGTACAATTGTACTAGGTAGACTGAGTTTATCTTATCCTTTGAAAGTTATGAGTTCAATGCTTTGGAGTGGTGTTGTGTCAATCTTATTTTTGAAAAGTTATGATATTGGATTAGAGAGACTTTAGATACATCCCTTCCAATGTGATTTATACATTCGTATTAGGAAGACCGAGTTGATCTCTTCTAAGGTAAATTGTGTAATCATACCAAGAAGACTGAGTTTATCTCATCCTTGAAAGGTTATGAGGCTGGTACCCTAGAGAAGAATCGTGTCAATCTCATCCTTGAAGAGTTATGCAATTAGGGAGCTTTAAATTCATCCATTCCAAGGTAAATTATGCAATCATACTAGAAAGACTGAGTCGATCCCATCTAAAGTAAATTGTGCAATCACATGAGGAAAATTAATTCCATCTCATCCATGAAAGGTTGTGAGGTTGTTACCCTAGATATCACTTAAAGAAAAGAAGACATCATTACTGTGAATAATTTAATTCATATATAAAAAACTTACATTCCTAATCATTGACCATAGTATATTTTTATTGCTTTTTGGGGCATAATCTTCTTGATAAAAATTTTGTTGAGGCCATAATCTTATATCCAAAAAAGAAGAGAATAGAGTTTTTTTAGTATATGTCTTTTGAATAGTTTACAAACAAATTTCACATGTTTAATGGTTTGAACCAATATTTCACTTGTACTTGAAAGCTTTCTAAAATCTCGAGGCTTCAACTATATTCATAAATATGGCAAATGCCTAGCCCAAATTTGGTCGCCTCATTAAGCCTATAGGTAAGTATAAAAACCATACTGACCTAGGGTATTCAAATTGTTGTGTAGCCTTTCCTTCTTATTAAAGAGTTAATAGAACATAAGTGTCAACATCTGTAAAAAGGTCTGTGATACGTACCATTCCAAAAGTGTTTTGATTTCTTACTGTTTATGGTGATTGGGGACATTGATAAACTAGTTTTGGAAGAACTATCAATGGCTTTTTTATTAGTTTCCTACAAATGATGTCATTGGTAAAGTCCAAGAAAATCCAAATAGCTTGAGAACAAGGTTTAGATGTAAGATAATCGGTTAATCTCTTGGTTTGAGCAACCTCATTCATCATCCATTGCCAAAGTGGCTACTGGTTAGTGCTTGATACCTGTAAAAGATCCTTTTTTGCGAGCTTATAAACTTTTTGATGCTTAAGTAAGTAATTTTTTTTAGAAAAAATGTCATGATATTTTGGAGAGATACTCTATACATAAATATGTATGGAGAAGGGAGATTCAAAACCTCTTTTATAAGAATTCCAAAGTGTCTTTATAACCCAACCTCTCCTCTCGCTTGTAAAAAAGATAAAAAAAACTATTTGACTTGTGTAGAGGGAAAATATCTTTATACGCTTGTGCTCAACGCTTGACTGAGCTCATGTAAGCTGGGTCTGACATATTGCTAGACCGATACATGTCTAGGCTCTGTGCTTGACCAAGCCTAGGTGAGTTGGGTCTCACAGATCATCAGACCTATTTATTATTAGGCTCAGCACTTGGCAGAACCTAGGAGGGCTAGGTTTGGCAAATCACTAGACCCATACATGATTGGGCTCAGCGCTTGATTGAGCCTTGTAGAGCTAGGTCTAGTAGATCACTAAACCCATATATATATGCGGGGCTAGTGCTTTGCTGAGTATAAGGATGTTAGGTTATTACCCAATTTTTTGTTCCTCTAAATGAGAATCCAAAATAAAAATAAAAATAAAATATGTTAATCCAAAATTTTAGAGATGTCATTTATACTAGTACTCCATGAATTAATTTTTAAAGTAATATTTTAAAAGGATAATTTATTAATTTTGAAGGAGAGGGATTATAGACAGTAAGTATATCTCTTTTTGAAGGAGAGCAACCTTTTTTTATATGTGCAAGGCTTGAACTACGAATACAGAGGGAGAACATAGGTGGGAGCTAAGAATTCCACACGTAGTTTTCAGTTTTTAAAGAGCCAAGGATAATGTTTTATATCAAGTGATTTGAGGATAGACCAATGGAAGGACTAAGATCATCCAAACTCATACAAAACTAGTATAAGAAATGTGAAAACACTTTTCATCTCAAAAGAAGTAGCTAAAAGCAAGAAAGTTTGATATAAATACACCTAAAGATTCTCCAACAATGAGTCGAATGTAATAAAATATAAAGATTAGGTAGAGAAAAATTATATTTTTATCATTAAAAAAATAAAAAATATTTTTTTTCCTTTTCAAAATACATTTATAAAAATGTATATTTTCTTCTCAAAAAATATTTTTTTAATTATTATCTTTCATGTTTTTTTATCCTGTTTGTACCTATCTCTCCTAGTTGTAATTATTAACACAACTTAAGCATCATAGAATATTTCCTTACAAGGCATGTCATGAGCGCATCTAAAGATCTTAAGTTTGCAAAAAACAAAATACATTTCATCCCTTACACAAAAATATATGTGTGATTGCATCCTTGAAATTGAATATTGAGTGTTTATAACGGGAGGGTTAATCCTCCATCATGTAATAAAACCCATTTAATCTCTCTTAATTAAGACAATAAAAGGTTTTTAGTAAAGACTTATAATCATCAAATATATGATTATAGTTGATTGCAATCAATATTCAAGTTATGAGTGAATTACGACTTTGTTTTTGTATTTTTTAAAAAATAAAATTTTAGTCTTTTTAGTTAAAAAAAATTCACTTTCAATCCTTATATTTTTCATATTTGCTTATAACTAAGTCAATTTTTCAATTTTCAATATTACGGTAGAAATTTATACTTTTCCACATCAAATTGAAATGGTAACAATTTGTTAGCGAGTTAAAAGTCAAAAGTTGTCAAAAAACTAACTTATAATTCTCCAAACTAGAGAGACTAAAGTATCAGTTTCTTAAGAAAACATGAACTAACTTAACATTTACTATTTAGTCATTAAAGTAGTGTTTTTGGTTATTGTTATGAGACAAAAAAGACAGAGGAAATAAGACAAGAAAAAAAAATAGAGATAAAATTGTGTTTAATAGTGGTGTATAAGACAAAGTGATTATCTCTCTACCCTATTTGGTTTTCATGGACAAGACATTCTAAAATATAAAAAGCTCATTGAAATATGAAAAGCTCTATTTTACTTTTAATATGTATTATTATCGAATTTGCATATTAAAAAAAATAGATATTATTTTTCTTATACTAGTTTATATTGAGTTAAAATTAACAATACTATAATAATCGTGATTATAAAACTAGGACTGACTTGATTGGTTGACTTGAAAATGGGTCGGCTTGGGGCCTGAACTGGTTAAAGTTTAAGAAAAAAAATAAAGAAATGATTGACTCAACCTAACCTAGTCAAAAACCTGAGTTGATCTAGTATAAAACACGAGCCAAAAACTCATTGATTTTTTTTTGAAAATTTCTTTTGGTCAAAACAAGATTGCTTAAATTATTTTTATATTTTTTTTTTGGTCAACCAAGTTGACCCTCTTGACCTATAAAGTGAACATTGCCTCCAATTTACCCATAAAGTGAATATTGCCTCCAATTTACTCTCAAATCTAGTTTTAAAACTACAATAATAACTATTTTTATATGTATATTGACTTAGGTCAACCTGAATTGATCATCCCGTCCCATGACTCGAGCCTTACCCCAGTCAACCCCTGATTCGGGTTTAAAAGCTATGATAATAATAACTTTTATCCTTATTTGGCCTGAGTCAACTCAAGTTTCTTTAATTCGTGATCTTGACCCTTCCTCGGGTTGACCCTTGAATTAAGTTTTAAAATAATGATAATAATTATTTTTATTCTTATAAGTTAACACAAGTCAACTTGAGTTGACCCTCCCGACACATAGCCCGTGTCTTTTCCCTGATCAATCATTGAATCAAGTTTTTAAAAACATGATAATAATCATTTTTATTTCTATATTGACTCGGATCAATCCGAATTAGCCTGACTCGTGACCCAAGTTTTGTCTTGGCTCAACTCTCAAGTTAGTTTTTAAAATTTTGATAATAAATATTTTTATTTTAAAATGTTTTAGTTGAATATTTTTTAAATTGAGAGTTTTTACAAAGAAATTTTAGATATTAAAAATAATAAATATTATCTCTAGAAATATATTTTTTTTGTGCCTTATATTTTGAAAGTATAAAAATATATTTTAAAATTATTTAGAGATAAATTTATTTTTATTTTTATTTTTATTATTTTTTTAACTAAATATATTGTTATCTTTATAAATATATTTTTATATTAATCTAACGCTAAGTAACCCATCTAATTTATAGTACGTACGGATACAGTAACCGGGTATGCTTACCAGTCACCAGTAGTCCCCAACAATGGGCCTTACAGCTCTGTCCATTACCTAATGGGCTTAGTAAATTACCATGGTTATCAGGTGTACTCTAGTCTACCCAGTCCTTCCACAATTCCATTCCTTACTGGACAGAATTCGAACTGTCAAAAAGAAATAATAAAATCAGAACACCAAACCAATCAGCCATCGACACATACTCTTAAAGAATTGACCACTGAGTTAGAGAGAAAGTCGTCGGGAGCAGGATATAATAAAGAGAACATAAATAAATAAATATTACAAACACTTACAGTCGCAGCGAAGGTGAGGAAAAGAAACCCTGATTTCTTGTCTTTTCATACTCGAAGAAAAAGAAGAGAGCGAGAGAGAGAAGAGAAAATGTCTGGGGTCACAGGTCAGCCGCAAGAGGAAGATAAGAAGCCCAACGATCAGTCTGCTCACATCAACCTAAAAGTGAAAGGCCAGGTATCTTTTTGTGTTTGGTTGATGTTGTGATTTTTCTTTGTTATGGGGGTTTGTTTCCGTTTAATCTTTACATATTTGTGGTTTTAGTTTTTCTCTCGCAATGTTTTTATCGATCTGTTAGGTTTTAGCTTTGCGCTTAGGTTGATTGACAGTGTTTTGTTTGGGGTTTCTGTTATTTATTTATTGTTTTGGAATTTTTTTTTGCGGCTTTTTGCTACTGCAAAATTCTTATGGGTTTATTGGTTTGTGAATGTGTCTATTGTGTCCATGAAAATAAAGGGGTTGTGGGTTTTCAGTACTTGTGTAGTGTTTGGAGAATGATAGTGATCTTCACAATCTCTATGAGGTATAAATTGTTTAAGTTTTTATTAAGTGGCCTGCTTCTTTGTAATATTTTGAGTTCTTGATTAAAAATGGGTTATGTTTAGGGAAAACTCCGATGAAACTGCACGTTGTCGTGCCACTGTTATTTTGGCTTCTCTAGGAAATTTTGGCAGGGATTAAAACGGTTTGGATAAGAATAAGAATGCAATTAGTCTTGTGTGAACAGAAATTGTGTTGGAGAAAATCCATGCGAGTGTCAAAGACGAGTGGAAGAATTTGAGAAAGTTATGCTTTTAGTAGTTGCTCATCTTGTGTATCTTGGTCATTGCCCCTGTGAATCGTGGTTGTTTTCGTAGATTGGGGAACTTTGTTGCTGAACTCTTCAAAATGCTGAATTACAAGTTTCAAGTTGCATCTTTAATTGAATTTTCATCCTGGGGTCGGTCGCACTTGTCTTTTCTTGATGATATGAGTTGTTAGAAGTTTGTTATCTGTATGGATGTTATAAGAGTCCTATTTTCAAGAACATGCTGGTTAAAGTCTTTTTTTACTATGTCTGTAGGATGGAAATGAAGTATTTTTCAGGATCAAAAGAAGCACACAATTGAAGAAGCTGATGAATGCCTATTGTGATCGCCAGTCTGTTGAGTTCAACTCAATTGCCTTCTTGTTTGATGGTCGTCGTCTCCGTGGAGAGCAAACTCCTGATGAGGTATCTCTCTCCATGCTTGTGCATGCACATAGTCGCTCATGCATCGATAAATAAAATAATGGATTATAGATAGCAAGTTAAAGTTAATGCATATATTGATTTTCATCTTTTTCCTTGTGCAGCTGGACATGGAAGATGGGGATGAGATCGATGCTATGCTGCACCAAACTGGGGGTGCTATGATAACAAGTAATTAGAAGCTGATGGAAAGATAATCTATCTAGTGGATGTAGGTGGCAATAGGTTCTTAGGATTGTTTGTAATGAACATCGATACACTGGTCTTGTTTTGTTATAAAAGCTCTCACCAAGAGCATTGACAGTAACTGTGCTATCTGCTAGGATTTGGATTTGCAATGTTTCAGTTTTGCTGGGATATGGCTCCTCTCTCATTCCTTGCTCTCCCCTCCATTTACTTCTCCATGTGTTATTTATTGTGTTGGTTGAGGGTGCTATCAGAGGGAATGTTTTATCTGACCTCCTTGATTGTATAGTTAAGTAGATCGAAACTAATCACATTGTGGCTTGGGGGATTTCTTTCGGTGGGGATTGAGCTACATAAAAAATAAAAAAGAAGTCTCCAACCCCATCAATTGCCCCGTCCGTTTTAGAACGAGTCCGTTTTCGGAACTCTGAATTTGTATTTTTCAAGTCCTGTAAGTTGTTGTACACCCGGAAGACGGGCATGAGAAAAGCAACAGTCAACCCGTTTAAATACTATGCTTGGATGTTGAAAGTCTTTGACCCAAGGCAGAAGACTCTGTGCTCTTAGAACATCTAAATTCGGGATTTGTTCAGAAGGAAACGTTACAACAGAAATCTACTCTTGCAGTAGCTATTATTAGCATATCTCAGCTGCACCTGTAAATGGTCTGAAGCCTGAGCATAACGTGGAGCAAGGAGTGAACGGACAGTTTCCTTTTCTGGTCTCTTGTTTTAACAAAAATCATAGTACGTTCACTTTCCCAGCCTCTAGGATCCATGGTATTGGTATGTTTGCTGTGCTGCTGAGATGGAGACGCAGTGCATTCCCATTACAAGAATTTGTTTCAACATTATCAGCAGAGACACCAAGACACGAACAGTTGCCAGTTACATCGTGTCATCTCAATTAACCTTACTGGACTGAATCTGGATCATGTCTGAGATGAGAGAGAGTCTCATTTGCAGTACTCCGTCAAATCTTACAGCTTAAATAAGCTTTTTGATATTTGATAACTGTACAAGCTGTCTATACATGCTATTTACATCTAATTGGAGAGCATGAAAAAGAAATTCATACTTGATAACTGTACAAGCTGTCTATACATGCTATTTACATCTAATTGGAGAGCATGAAAAAGAAATTCATACAACACGAAACAAACAAAAGAATAAAGCTCTTTCTATGATACTTCTGTAACTAGTTGCAGAATCTGCTGCCCTTTTAACCCATTTTGGTTTTAGCAGTTTGTGTTTTTTTATGTCGTCAAATATATTTTGCAGCGGAAGACTGGCTCTGCATCCATTTGTATAGTTTCCTTTGGACCCCCAAAAAATTGCTCAGCTTCATCTGATGTGAATTTTCCTACTCCCTTCAGACTGCAAAATCAGAAGCAACTATCAGGCTAAAAAATATGCAATTAGGTAGCTGAATCTAAATCAGAGAACTGAAGACCATTATAAGAAGCGCCGACTTTTTTCCCCACCAGTGATGTGGAGAGATTAACAAGACAATTAATAACACTAGTTGCATCTAGCCATTGATGTCTCGGGTATAAACCACAGTATCTCCTGGAACTCTCAAATAATCCCTACTGATTTCCTCTTCTATAACATTTTTTTCTTTCCTCTTTCTAAAATCACATCTTTTATGTAACAAATCTATCATCGGATGTTAGATCCAAAACATCAAAAAGCATTTTGACAACTTACCACCAGACTTCGAGTCTCGGGTGTCACCCTACTGTTCCTATAATCTGATGGTTGTGACCTTGGCGCCTGGCCAAGTAATCTCTGGATGAAATCCTGTATGTGATTATAAATGCTGTACACCAGCACATCAAAAAAGATAAATATGCTAAGAAGCAGGGTTTATCAATTAATCTGTAGGCTAGAAAGCAATGAAAAATTCAATGATAATTCCAACACAGCAATCAGAAGGGAATCTTAGCTAAATCCTTGAAATATTTCTTGTTTTATAAATTGTTCTGCAAGGATATATAATATCTTCATAAAAGTTCAAAAGAATGAAATCTCAATGCAACTGTCTTGGATCTAAAGAGAATGATCTTGAAAATCTTTTTCCATCCATTATACTGGCTTAAATTCAGATATTTTATACACAAACCAATGATAATCAACCACCATATTATCCAGAAATAAAGCATATAGAAGCTGGGTTTTTTTCTCACTGATGTGAAATTACCTTAGGCGATGCCTGTTGCAGGCTGTGAAGAAGGCAACAAAACCATTTAATATACTCCTAACAGCACGAAAAACCTGAACAAGTTACAAACATAAATACCATTGACTTCATAATTGCATACTTGTGATCAAAATGCAATTAGCAATTACAGAGTCTTCCAACCTGAGAAAAAAGGTCATTCCAAAGCGAACGCCACACTGAAACTTCATATGTACTCACTGATGTCTTGGAAACTGAAGCAAGCTGGAATATTCCACTTACAGATTGCCAAAGATCCCCAATCATTTCTGATATCCACCCACAAGTGAAAGCCACAAAACCAGCTAGTGCAAGGACCAAGCGAATCGGAGCATAAAGTATTTCCCAAACAGTCCAGAATATGGGATATATGATGGAAGTTGCTGCAGCACAAAAAGCAACAAACATATAATGGAATTTGTACAACCTTATAAAATAAGAGAGTATTGCTTACAAAGTAGCATATGACCAAAACAGCTGAGAACCTACCAATGCTCCAGAGAAACCATATAGGCCACGCAAAAATCTCTATTAGGTCTCCTAATACACTGCAAGATGATTCAATCACAATCCAAACAAAGGAATACGAGCTCTCTGCTACTTCAATGAACATATTCCACGCTGGAAGAAGAAAGCCTAAGATCTCAGCAAGTGGTTCAACCAGTGGCTGCGTGAAAACTGAAAAGAAGGATCTAGTGGTGCGTGTGACCATCAGAAACCAAGTAACAGCTTTCTCAAAGTTATGTAGAAATAGCATTGTTCCCAGGTACTTGATCCTTGAAACCATCTCCCAAGTCTCTATCCAGTCAAAAAGTGGTCCACACAAACTAGATGCAGTTGCCTTCAGAACAGGGACATTTTTGTACAAGTCATAAAATCCAATGAGAACAGTGATAATTGAGATTAACACGTACAAGGCTCTTGCTAGAGGGCACATCCAAGGACGATAAAGATGGCAAAACCCTGGATATGACTGAAGAAAGATAACCCAAGATGGAAGCCCGGCTTCCAATAAAGTTAGTAACCGCAGGTCAGACATTACCACTTGCCTTAGTTTAAATGGCAGGTCATGATCATTGAACCTAAACAAAATCAAAGCATCCCTGTATTGCTTAGCTTCAATAGCATTTTCACAAACACTGGCATCAGTCTCTGAGCTGTCTATGAAGCCTTCATGTCCACATGGTGTTTCCTCAGTATAACAATCAACTTCAACCCCGGTTCCAATGGACTTCATCACTCTTCTTCTCTTATAAGGCCCAGTGGGTGGTGGAGTGTGTGGCTCACTTGCTATATCATCCAGGGTTCCAGGACATGCATCAAAACTGCCACCAAGGCAGTATGAAGAATTATCTTCCATCAACAGATCATCATCTTCAATAGGGGATGTCATTGAGAAATTTTCTTCAGCGTCATAAAAGGTATCTCCTGAAAATTTCAGGCAACATTAAACATGGTAATTTTAAGCTCATTTCACTCACTGAAAAGAAATGTGTAGCCCCATCAATATATCAACATAATAATTACAACAGCAAGATGTTAACATGTCAGTTAGGTTGCACCTCAGCTGAACCAGCAAAAGATGCAATAATCAAGTATCAAATGTCAGTTGTTAATGCCCGGAAAGGTCCTACTTATTGGCCTAAATTGAGCTTTTATTCATGAATACCATCTAAACAGTAAGACGATGGTGATGTTGGTGAACCAAACCACTCGAAATTTGGATTTCATTTATTTTCCAATGTGAAAAGAAGCACCTCTACAAAAAGTCTAAATTCTAAAGGCAAGGCTTCAGACCTCGTGCATACTAACCCCACTGTTCACTTTACAGACACAAAACTATGCATTTTACAACCATCACATCAATTTGGATGCCACAAATTCTACAATTTGTGACCATACCTATTGGAACACAGACTGCGTTTCTCTATGAAAAGTGAGAACAATCGATCTTGGTATGACTATACTTTAAGCATTTCATATAAAAAAATCCCTCGATCCCCACATGAATATAAAAGACAGTCCTATCAGATAACATGTTAATTTATCCACATGGGGCATGATCCTTGCATTGGTGAACCAGAAAAAGGAACTTATCAAAATTAGTCACCACCTACATCAAGCAGGTAGTTTCTTTCAACACAAATGGAGGCATGCCCCAATATCTATCTGTATTCATCATCATATCCTTCTTACCAATCCAGAATTCAACAAAGATAGTTGCTTTCTTCTACTATAGTAAAATAAGGAATCATGCTGCAACAGAATACCTGTAACAGAATCCAGAAAATCTTTCAATTTTAGCAGCTCAGAGAGAGTTCCTGAGAACCATGAAGATAAACAACTTGCAGCTTGGGCTACACTATCAAATTCCCATCTTCGCATAATCTTAGCTTCGATAGCCAGAGATGTGTCAGTCTGCAATTGAAATGATAATCGTTGACCAAAACAATGCTCAGCATCAAACAATGTATGAAGCATTTAGAAAGGCAGTACCTGAAGCTCGTTTAAGTAGTTAATACCCCGCACATCTTTCCATGCAACTTCAAAGACAATAAAACCATAAAGCGTCCTGTGCAATTCACTGCTTAAGAGCAAAGAGTTCCTTAATTTATTCACAGGTGGCAAACCCTTCTTCCGGGACAAAGTTGCCACTTCAATCAATGAGAACCATCTCTCAAATTTCTTTGATTTACTAGGATTACACTGAGAGGAAGCCCCCTTTCCTTCTTTTCTCCCGCTCTTTGCCTTAGTGTTTGCAAAAGGAGATAACCTGGACTGTAGATGAATAAGAAAATGACATTAAAACCACAGATGGTTAAGGGCAAACTTGAAAAGGAGAGTTTTTGACAAAGGTAATTCAAGAGTTAACAACCTTGGTAACCATCAATTGCCACAAGTGAGCTGGGTGTGAACCTAGGTTTCTCAGCCATGGCCGATTGTCCACCAAAATATATAATTTGCGACTTTCAAACGCAATGAAAAGGCTAAGATCTGAGAGATAAGACTGCAAGTCTCTAAAATCACAGGAGGCAAAAAAAAGTTCAAAAAGAGCTAGCATTCAGTAACCATACTCAACACACTAAAACACTAACAGTCCTCCCATGATCTTAAAACTACAAGGTTCCCAACCATATGATATATTCTAAAAAAGAAAGAATTAAAAAAACAATCTGCAGCATTTTCAAAGCAGGCAGGTCCATCATGTACTTAGATGCGATCAAACACATCAACGATAACGGGTACCCAAAACATTGATTTTGATAGTCATGCTACAAGTTGCATGAAGTCATTTAGGGACAAGTGAAATTTATTCCTACATCAAATAAAATACAAAAAACTATCAAAACAAATTAATTTTAAATCATAGACTACCATGTTGGCCAATAAAGACCATGTCTTCCATAAACACAAGTGTTTTCGACAAGAGAACAAGATTCCAAAATAGCAATGAAAAGTCACCAGGGTAGATTCTCATTCATATGCTTCTTAATCTGAAATTGTAATATTAATTCTGTCACACTTTTTCCTCCACTTTTCCCCTTTTTATTCCATTTTACCTAGAAAGAGAGTACTCTATTAGTATTGCAAAAGCATAATACTATGCACGAAACTCACACTTCAAGTTTGGAATAACGAATCAATGATTGATTGGCATTCCAAGTATATCAGACAAACAATCAAATTTAATAACCTTTTTTCCTAAAAATAACAAGATATTCCTTTTTACTAAAAAAAAACAGAAATTGAAAATTCCGAGTTCTTTCCCAGATGAAATTCAAACAAGTTTGAGGTACATGAAAGTTACAGGAACTGATGATAAAAGGAAAGAAATACCCAATCTGGAGACTTGTCAAAGGAAAAACGCATTTAGAAGAATCAGCTTTGCCCATTAGAATTTGGTCCAAAATCACAATTCACTGCACAGCAACACATACATTTCTCATTATTAGCCTTGGATTAATTCCATTCATTAAATTAAACACACAATATAATTAAATAATGTAAAAAAGGACCTTGAGAATGAGGATGAGAATTCCATGAAAATAGTGAAAGAGAGGAGGAGAGAAAAGAATCACCGGCGAACTTCATAACAGGCGAGAGCAAGAAGAAGAGGAAATCAATGGTTGTGATAATTGAAGGACGGCAATGAGATCATCATCATCCTCAAAACATCAACACAACAACCAACGACAAGCACATCGAAAAAAAAAAAAAAAAAAAAAACAGAGACAAAGACAACTTCTGTAACCGAACCGCCAGATTATATTGATTCGATTTTAACCAGATAGCGGAGGAGGAGGAGGTTCTCGTGTCTTTGGAATAGAGGAGCTTGCTTGGCCTGGAATGGGAGTCCTAAGAAGGTTCGCTGGTAGGTTCGACACGTTTATATATAGTTAGTTAGAGGAGGAGGAGGAGGATGGTAAAATGGGGAATTAGGGAGAGATAAGGCATTCGGATCTGATTCTTTGCCGCTAAGCGATCGTCGCTGTCTCTGTCATTTTCATTGCCAGGGAAAGAGTTCCGCGGAAACAGAGTGGTTAAAGAAGAGAGAGAGGGATGGCGTGGGAAGTTTGGGGAAATAACGAAACAAGCGCGTGGGGTGCAGAGCAGAACAAAGCTGTATTGTAGTGTTATTTTATTTATGGTTTGGTTACTTGCTTCCGTTAATTCGTTCTGTTTGCGCTATATTTTTTTATTTTCCACGTCATTATGGAGAATTGTTTTTAATAAATTATGTTAAATCTTAAGTGGTTGGTTTGGTAAAACATAGTTTTGTTTTCTTCTCTTACTTTTTAGATTTAAATTCTGAGATCGGAATAATTATTAAATTATTATAGCTGCATCACACTAATATAAAAATACTGAGAATAAGTTTTGAGGGTCTAGAAAGTCAGAGACAGAAATTTCTAGCCAAATCAACCGGCCACAGATAAATCAAAGATTATTTAAAATCATCGCTCGGGTCAAGATGCGACCATCCAGGATACTAGGCCAGCTCACTTTTTTTTTTTTTTTTTACAATTTTAAAAACTAAATTTTTTATTTTAATTTCATCCATTAATTTTAAATTTTTATTATTATTTATTTTGGATGGCTCTATTATATTAGTCAAGTATCTTAATATTTAGTTGAAGTTTAATTTTATAATATTTATTTTTGTTTTTATATAATTAAATAAAAAATTCATAAAAAAATTATTAAATTAAGTGGAGTTATCTAGAATCTCCGATTATTTAATAAGAAAAAAATGATATAATTGAAGGGTTGCTAGTTTTGGATTAATAATAAATAACCAAAGATTTTCGACATTAATTTGAAAATCTAATTGCGTGGGTAGAAAGGAAGGTTAAACTTTTGCAATGCATCTGTCTTTTCATTGGTGGAAGATTCGGAGTTCAAATACATCCGCGCAACTTCACGTCTAATGAGTGACAGCACTGTTTATTTTTTTTTATTTTATATTTTTAAAATTATTTTTAAAAAAAAACAAAATTAAAAAAATTAATAATTTTTGATATTTTTAGATTATTTTGAATGATTAATTTCAAAATAATTTTTAAAAAATAAAAAAATATATTTTAATTAAATGAAAAATATTTTAAAAAACTGTAACTAACCGACTCTCTATAATTAAAGTATATTTTTAAGGATTGTAAAAAAAAAGAATTTAATTAAAGTATAGGCTAATTGAGAGTAAATAATCACTAATGAAATATTATATTGAGTGAAATAAGATAACATTTGAAATAAATCGATCAAAAACATTTATGTTTTATTACTGCCCAGCCTCGAAGAATCTGACCATGCGTGCAGGTAAATTAAGTTCTTGAACGTGCTAGTAGATTGTTTTAAATTATTACTGTTAATGGAGACATGGTAGCTTTCCTACTCCACCTACTTAAGGCGTCATTTTCTAGACGACTAGGTAAACTTAACCTGCCTTAATTGCTAAGTATGGTTTTTTAATTTGCAAAATATTTTCGCATTAAAATTAAATTAAGAAAAAAAAGCTAAACATGCTCAAAAGAATCATTGTGAATTGTAGGGATGATATTTTTTTGTTCAATTGGATTTTTATTATTAAAAAACAGTAATTAAATTGAATTTTTTTAAAAAAAAAAATTGAAACCGGTTCAAATTGAACTAGTTTCGGTTCAATTCGGTTTTTTAAATAGAAAGGTTTAAACCAGTTTGGCTTTGTTTTTCGATTTGACTAGGTTTTTTCTTGTTTAGCTCGGTTTTTTTTTATTTAGATTCGGTTTAGTTTTTTTTATTTCAGGTTTATAAAACCAAACCGATCGATTTTTCTAAAATTTTAATCAGTTTTTTTTTTACAGATTAGTTTTTTCAGTTATTTATTTTCCAGTTTTTTTTTAATTAATTTTTTATTTTTTTATCACTCCCAGTGTATTGCGAGGAGAAACATTGGTTTTTTTTTTTTTTTTGGTACTTCTAATATAGTTTTTTTTTTTTTTCAAAATCGTTCTTCATTGTGTTAGTTTGAAATTAAGCACTGTAATTTTGTTTTAATTTGCTTAAGGTTACTGTAATGTCAAAAAAAAAATCCAAGAATGGATTAAAACTTAATTTTAGAAGAAATAAAAAAGCAATCGTTTTTTTATTTGTGGAAAAAACAACGATAAAATTTGACAAGGCAACAACTCATGTTTTTTTTATTATTATTATTATCTAAGGAACACCTTTCTAAAGAATTTTACCTCGAGAGACGCTTTCATTTTGGCCCTTATGGTTTTTCAAGTTTTTGTTCTGATAAAAAGATTATTTATTTATTTTTATTTTTTAATTTTGAGAGAAAATAAAGAAAGTTATCAAAAAAATAATAAATAATAAAAAAATATCTTTCAAATACATTCTAACAACAACAAAATTTAATCTTGTTTCAACAAATTTCATTCAATAAAATAAGTTTATTTAAGGTTTTGTTTAACCTTCATCTTATCGGGAAAAAATAGACTAGTACTCAAGAAATTTTTTAGATTTAGGTTATTTTTTTTTATTTTTTAACCAATAAAATGCTGATTTTAGACTAAAAATAGGTTTATTGAAATTTTTTGATGTTTTCAGTTAAAACTTTTTTGTTAATACACAGGAATTTTTCCTAACATATAATTTTCATATTTACAAGCATAATATATATATATGTGATTGTTTATATTTAGATTTAGATGAGACTGTAATTTTTCTAAAAGATTTTAAAGTTTCCATGTCTCACATGGTTAGAATTTTACAGCCATAAAAGATTAGAAAGACCTTAAAATAAAACACATAGATTACCATTTAAGATTTGCTATATTTTTTTAGTTGGCTTATAATTCCCTCTCCTATTTGGTTTAAAAGGACTTGACTTGGTAACCTTGATTGCATGGACGAGTAGGAATAAATTCAAGAAAGTCTGCTCTTCCTTTAGATATGCACATTTTATCTCTTTGACATTGACTTCATTTTGACCAAATTGGCTTGATGAAAAGTAAAATCTCAAGGAGCGCTAGAAGTAATAATAGAATTTCAGGGTTGTAACTTCAGAAGGAAAGAAAATCCAACTTTTGGGATTAGACCTAAAAGCGCCAGGCAGGTGCGAATATATTGCAATGCAATTATTAATTGTCTGGTAGGACGGGTACCGACTGCACGAAAAAGAATAGCGATTAATTGTCTCGAAAAGAAGTCGATAAAAAGATAAAAAGACATGTTTGTGAAGACTGATACTTCATCTAGAATTGACGGGTCTTTTCTGCGTAAGGTGGAAAGCGAAAAAAGCTCTCTAAAAGTGAATACCTCTATGAAAAAGCTGAATTAGCCAAATTTTAAAGAGGTGTTTCTTTGTAATTTTATCAGAAATCATTTTAATGATATTTTGCATCATATCATATGTAAAAACTGATACATCACGTCAAAAATAAAAGGAAGACTGATAGCTATTATTTTTATATCTATAAGTTATTTAAATTATATCAATTATTAATAAACCAACCTGAATCCATGGAGGTAAATGTTGAGCAGAGGACAAAAACCATTTCGAAATTATTTTTTATTTAAAAATATATTAAAATAATATTTTTATTATTTTTAAAAAAATTATTTTAAATCCTAGCATATTAAAAGAATATTAAATTAGAATTAAAAAAGTGAAAATCTCACGAGAAACCGGTGCAACGAGACGGGCCTAATGCAGGTCTTCAAGGTAGGAGGAAAGCTGCCAATCTCTGGAAATGGAAATGTGGATAAGAATAATAAGATGCCAATCCGCGCAAGGCGCACCTCTTCGGGGTGCAATCATAAAATGTGGAGCCCACAAAAATGAATTTTGGACTCATCTGAAAACGCACAAAGACACCCCGAAAACGGTAGGGCCCAAATAGCTGCTGTTGTGGATTTTATATTAAAATAATAGCAGAGGACAGACATAAAGCATCATCATCACTTGAGACTGAAATGGGGGGCAAGTGGTGTGCGTGTCAGCTTCAGTTATTTAAGATAAGAAGACAAAAGCCCTCCATGCACATTTCACAAAACGGGCGCGTTTCCCTCGGGATTAAAAATAATTTCTTTTTTTTTATTATTATTTTAAATTATTTTTAAAAAATATCTCAGCCTTATTTATTTGTAGGGCCCATTTAACACATGGGAGGGATGGAGATTAATTTGATGGCTGTGATATTTTTAGCAGTGAAATTATTGCTAATAGATAAAATAATTCTCAAGTGTACGTACATCGAGCAAATCAAATCTGGGGTCCAATTGCTTATGTCGTAATTAATTGCTAACCTACCACGTTATGAAAAATATCTTGGTTTAGAAGGGAGAGAGAAAGGTTATTTAAAACATTTTTTTAATATGGTATGAAAAAATTAAAATGTAAATTTAAATTGTAAAAATAAATAATAAAATTGGACCTGAGTTTCCAACGAACATCAGCGTCTTTTTATTTTTATATTTTAAAAATATTTTTTTTTAAAAATAAAATAAAATATTTTTTTTATTTTTTATTTTAAATTAATATTTTTTTTATTTTTTAAAATTATTTTAAAGCTTTGATTTTAAAAATAATTTTTAAAAACTAAAAGAAAATTTATTTTTAAATAAAAAATATTTTAAAATATAATTATAACTATATCTTTAAGCGGGGCTATGCTTTTTCTCTACTGTGCTAGTTGGTTTATTAGTGGCACGTGTGGAAGAGAGCAGGAGCCTATCCCATAAGAGCCTAAGAGCCTAGAGGTAGCAGAGGTTGATGGTTTTGATGCAAATTAAGAGAGCAGAGCATTGAAGGGATGTTTATTGCATTGTGCTTTGAAAAACAATGTTCTTTATCTCTTGAGCTTCATCTGTTTCTTCTCTTCTTTATTGGCTTTGGAAAATTAAAAACAGATAGCTTTGTCTCACCACAATATGGAATCCCAATAAAGCATGTTTTCATATTAATACGGCGTCGTTGAAATTTGTGTGGCACTCACCCTAGTTTTTACCTGATTATAGTTATTTTTTTGAAAATATTTTTTATATTAAAATAATATTTTTTTATTTTTAAAAAAAATACATCAAAATGATGTCAAATATATTAAAAAGCAAATTATTTAGTATTGCAACTTTTATTTCATAGTTGCTACCAATGATTTCATTCGTCACTAATATCAGGGCCCTTTCCTCCCTTTATCCCCTCTTTCTCTCTCTCTCTCTCTCTCTCTCTCTCTCTCTCTCTCTCTCTCTCTCTCTCTCTCTCTCCCATGATTAAACACACCCAAAAACACTACAAGATTACCCATCTTCCTTTCTATGCCGAGGTCGTCGCCCCCTCTCTTTCCCCATCGCAAGTCAACTAATTACCAAACCAAAATAGCCATCACCGAATCCCTATCACCACCTATATTTTACACCTAGAGCTACATTGAATACTTACTCTCTATGAATTTGATATATTTTATGCTACTACTAGTTCCATGCCCGCATGATGCCGCAGGTTAATTATTTTTTATATTTCAAAAATAATCAAGATCTAAAAGTGTTATGTTTTTTTGCAAAATTATACATAAAAATCTTAGGTTTGGTTGCAACGCCTGACCCAAGAGTAATATTTATAATATTAATAATAACATTAAACTTGGGTTAACCCTTAGAATAAAAGTGTCTGGACTGCAATACTAGACTCAATAGCATTGGACGTGGATCTAGCTGCAAGGTCGTGTCATAAAAGTATGATAATTAAATAGATTAGTTAAAAAGAAAAAAAAAACAAAGAAAAAAAACCAACAGAAAGAAAAAAACTAATGAAGAAAAGAAAAAAAAATATGAATTAATTGGATTAACCCTTCATACCTTGAATTTACATCGTGAAAGTTTGATAATTAAAAAGGAAAAAACAAATTAATGGGTTAACCCAGAATTAACTGGGTTAACTCGTCAAACTAGGTTAACCTGTCAAACCCGGAATCCGTATTATGAAAGTTTGATAACTAAATAGAAAAAAATTTAACATCAACAATTTAAATTAAATGAAAAAAATTAATTTAAAAGAAAAAAAAAAGCAAAAAAAAATTTACAAGTTAACTCGTCAAACCAAGTTAACCCGTTAAACCCGGATCCGTGTCATAAATGTCTAGTAACTAAATAAAAAAAAGTGAACATTAACAAACTGAACTAAACGAAAAAAATTAATTACAAAGAAAAAATAAAAAAAAAAATCCAGGTTAACACGTCAAATCATGTTAACCCGTTAAACCTAGGATCTATGTTATGAAAGTCTAATAACTAAATATAAAAAAAAATTTAACATTAACAAACTAAATTAAACAAAAAAATTTATGAAAATAAAAATAAATAAAAAAATTGACGAGTTAACCCAAAATTAACTGGGTTCACCTGTGAAACCAAGTTAACACGTGAAACTCGGGATATGTGTCTTGAAAGTCTAATAACTAAATAGAAAGAAATTTAACATTAACAAACTAAACTAAACAAAAACAATTAATTAAAAGGAATAAAAAGCAAAAAAAAAATCTAGGTTAACTTGTCAAACCAGGTTAACCTGTTAAATCTGGAAAACTTGTATCATGAAAGTCTAATAACTTAATAGAAAGAAATTTAACATTAACAAACTAAACTAAACGAAAAAAAATTAATTAAAAAGAAAAAAAGAAAAAAAAATAGGTTAACTTGTTAAATCTGGAAAACGTGTTATGAAAGTCTGACAACTAAATAAAAAACTTTAACATTAATAAACTAAATTAAACAAAAACAATTTGTTGAAAGAAAAAAAACAAAGAAAGAAGCAAAAAAAATAATTCTCAAAAGGTACAAAAAAACCAGCTAAAAAAAAGACAACTTAAAAAAAAAAAAAACATTAAGCAACAAGGATAGTGTTTTACTGTGGACTGTGCAGTCCACAGTAAAACACTATCCCTTTTAGCTATTTATAATGTGTTAATTTAATTTCACATAATATTAGGGTTTTAAATTAGAGATTTTTAAAAAATTTAAGGTTTTTTGTAATTAGATTAATTAGATATAATTTGAGTTGATAATTAAATTATTTTGTAAAATAATCAATGATTTTAGGTTTTTGTTGATTTTGAATTAATAAAATTATTTTGTTAGAGTTAGTGTTGATTTAGGTTAAATTATGGATTATACTAAATTATGTATATAATAAGATAATCGATTATTAAATACATGAATTTGATTGACAATTACGTTATAATAGTGAAATTTGATAAAATATATGTGTTTACCTATTAATTTGATGAATTTAGATTTTAACTGATTATGTTATCATTATGGTTATTTTATAAATTATATATTTTGATTAACCCTTGGATAATAAAAAATTAGATTTGCATTTTGTTGTGTTGTTTGACAGAATGTCTGGTGATTTAGGAATATTATGTTTCCATGGTGGTATTATTGTTAATATCAATAATTGTATCACTTATAACGGAGGAAGCTATGAGTTTCTAATTGTTACATTATATATGTTTCTTAATAAGTTATCTACAATGTTATGTAATCAACTTGACTAGAATATGTTTGAAATATAAGTTGAAATTACTTGGAGAATGTTGTAAACCAAAGTCAGTTAAGTTCATTATGTCGATGTACCAATTTGTAGTGACAAAACTATGAATTTAATATTTGGGGTTGCGATGACTAATGAGATCAATATGCTAAAGCTCTATTTAAATAGTAGACCTATGGGAGAAAACTCTTCTAATGTAGAGTTGACATGAGCTCCAAATAACTCTCAAAGAACCACAAAGGCATCATAAGCATCTGGTCCATCTAGGTTAGGTTATAATTTAAGTAGACAAATGCTGGTCTATGAAATTGTTAGTATGAAACCTTAGTTGAATATCACATCTGCTTCATATTGCCATGGTGAATCCAAACCAAGTGACGATAAAGATGATCATCACATTGATAGAGTTAAGATTGAGGAAAAAGACAGAGAAGATAAAGAAAATGAGGATGTTGAGTTAATTAAGTCTATTAATCAATACATGTTGCTCCTGAATTTAAGGTTTTAAATGCAAATGACTAATATAGATGCAATGACAAGACTAATAATCATAGGCATTCAAGTTTATTAATTGATGAATTGGAACCTGGAAAACAATTCAAAGACAAGTTCGAATGTATTACTGCAATAAAGTGGTGACCTATAAAGACTTTACAAAATGTAGTATGTTGCTCCTCATAAAATATGAACCGTGTGCAATTTGTTAATGACTTCTACTTCAACTTGTCATACAAAAATGCATACAGTCCTCGTTTTCAACTATTGCCTGATATGTTATTATGACCTGCATATACTAGTCCAAGTGTATATGGATGTCTAACTATATTATGAATGGATAAGGGTTGAAGGAGATCCACTCATTTACATAATTAATAAATGTAATTAATGTGATCAAAGGGTCATAAAATAAAAACTATTGAAACTAGACAACATATGTTAATTGTTTTCATTGGTTCCAAATTATGTTAAATTTAATTATTGTTTTTTTATTCAACTACATGAATGTTTAATTGTATTGCAAATGCTAATAATTTATTGATACAAGACCTTAAAAGGAGGTAATGTTTGGACTAGAGAATGTTATACCACTTCTAGGAGTGCCAACAAACAAGACCACTTGGTTGTTGAGGTAGGTTCAGATGATAGATCGGTTCTATATATGTAAGATCGGTATCGTTTCAATGATATTTGGAGTAGTGAGGTAAAATATTTAGATTATTAAGTATTGTAAATTATTAAATAACTATTTTAATTAATTTTTGTAAATTATTATATTTTCACTACTTTAATTGTTTAAATAACTAGATTGCTTGATTTTCAGGGTGATGATCTTGTAACACCTTGACAACATACATTGATAAAGTTGTATGAATGTGTCTGCCCACTTGTTATCAAGGCTGGGTTTTTTTAGATCAGTTAACTATGTGGCACACATCTTGACCACACATTGATTGGTGCTTTGGTTGAGCGATGAAGATGCAAGACACACATCTTTGATTTGAATATTGGTGAGATGATACTCATACAACAATATATCACCATGTTGACCAGTATTACGATAAATGGAGCCCCTGTAACAAGACGTGAAGGGTCAATTGACAAAGATGCTTTATATGATCATCTATTAGGACGAGTGTGTAAATCCCCATAAATAAAAATAAATGATAAAAAAACACATAGGATTGTAGTAATGAGGTCTCGATAAGCAATGGAGATTTGATATGAAAGGAATGAATAAATAGTAGAAATGATAATAAATGTGTCATTTGTGAGAGAGAATGATCTTCATAAACAAATTTAAAGGTATTGTTGAAGTCGAAATGAGAGTTATGATTTTTAGTTTAAACCTCGTAACATTGGTGAAACCAGTGACGAGTTTCAATGGATAAAAAAATAAGAAAAACGAGAATATATGTAAACCCTGATAATAAAAAATAATAATAATAAAAAAAACTTATGTTGACAAATTACTGATAAATATGGTAATATTGTATTTATTGAGTATAAATTAAGGGGAAATCTCATGAGAATCTAAGTAAATAAAGTAATGCATGAAATTCATATTTTAGAGTAAAAGACATTGATTGTCTAGTTTTACGGTATCGATGATATATCTCAATCCGACCGTTGGATCAGGTTGAGTACACACACACACACCCATGTGCAAAAAAAAAAATACCCATTTTTTTTTTAATTTAAGATTTAGAGTTCTTTTACGAATGTATTAAATTACAGGGTGCTACAGAGTGCCTCCAGCCATTGCTTATAGGACATTTGCATTAAATTGACGTGATTGAGCATAAATTTTAAGACTCCCTGTGAAATACAATAGAGGAATAGTTAATTATGTATGCTCAAGCATACATGTTACATATGTTAGGAGGTCTTATTTTCTTGAGTATTGCTGGCAATGCAGTACCATTATTGGGTTGGGGGGTAAGCTTGCATATCTCTATCTCTATCGAAAACTATGTAAAACATGTTCGGAAAAACAAAAGATAAATTATCGGGTATCTACTATTTCTTCAGGTATAATTATTTTGGTCATGAGAGCATATTCATATTTGACATCTAGAGAATTAGGGTAAAAATATGTTTGACATTGTCACCTAGAGGCCACTATCCATTGGTTCTAGGTACTAATAAAATAAAATTGATTTTAATCAATATTTTATTTATATAAATTGATTGTAGAAAATATACTAACTTTATGGGTTGTCATATCAAATAATGTGGGGCTAGACCTTCACGGTAAATCTCACTCATGTCCACAAGTTCTACCAGGACGAGTTAGACGCATAACAACAACATTAGGTATGAGTTACAACTGTATTGTATTTTTTGCTATATGAACATAAATTATTCAATTTCGATTTGTTATCTAATATAAGTTTTTTATATATTATGATGGGTTATATGGATGTCATACACAAAGGACTAGATACTTTCAATTTCGTCTATATATTATGAGGGATCTAACATCTAGTTAGCACAAGTCTTGTTGCATTGCTTCGATATTATTGAGATGCACTGCCCAGCTTGGTTAATTCAATAGTTTGATCTTAGTATATACTAGATTATGTTGATATCGAAGACGAGTTGCATAGTATTATCCATTAAGGTAAACACGAGAGGAATTGATTGGTGATTCATGCATCTTACCTAGATCTTTGAGATGCGATGAGAGATTGTATTTTTAAGCAGTGACATTTGACAATTCATGTAGATACCTATATTAGATGGTATATGTTTGTTTTGCTATGTTTTATTACACCTATATGGTCACGTTTCTCGAACTTACAAGTAAACTATAAGATTATGCGTCTTGATATATGAGACAACATCGAATGGTATGCAATATTATTTTACATATAATATTTATTAAATATTATTAATATTATTATAAATGATGACCACTAATTAGTTTTTATTATATGTAGATAATTCATTACTTGGTATGAAAGGCTTAGAAAGGAGCAATGACTATTTATGAATGTGTAGATGGAATGTGATGTTTTGGGGCCAATAGTACACTTAATTTATATCATGATGGACTCCAAAAACCCATTAAATTTTCAAAGTAGTCATTCAATTTGTTTCTCTTTCAAATTTGGTTCATGTTTTTTTTATTAATATTTGTTTTTATTTGAAATAATTTATGAAACTTTTTTTTTTTTCAATATTAATCTACCAATTTCTCCATGTATCATATTAAGTCCATATTCATTTGACTGCTGTTTTTTTTTGTTTTTTATTCTTTTCTTGATTTATTTTATTTTTTAATTGTATCCTTCATTCTTTTATTTTATTTAATTTTTATACCAGATTTGGTCCTCATTCTTTTAATTGTTATTTTTTTTTTTATCATTTTCTTGATTTATTTTATTTTTCAATTTCATCCTTCATTTTTTATTTCATTTAATTTTTATATTAGATTTGATTCTTATTATTTTGATTACTGCTTGTTGTTTTTCAATTTTAGATGATTGGATATTTTGCTTGGTGATTTTTTGGGGTTTGCCTTCCATGGGGTAACCTATTTTCATGACCTAAGTCAAGAGTTTCAAAAATTAGCTCGAGTTAACTTTGATTTTTTTAAGTTTTTTTTAATTATTTTTTTTTTCAATTGCATCATTCGATGTTAGGTTTTTGGTCCTTCAACTTCATGGTTTTTGCTACTTTCCTTTTTAGGGTCTATCTCGATCTCATATTCAAGGTTACAGGTTAGTCGAATTAATATAGATTGACTCAGAGTTTTTATTATTTTTTATTATTTTTATTTCAATTTTATTTTTTGTTATTTAATTTATTAAAGTTGATCTTAAATATTTTGATATGGAGCTATCCCAACCTCACAAGCAGACCATGAGTTTGACATACTAACTAGAGTTGGGTTATTTTGTCATATTTTAAAATTGATTTTTTAACAATTTGTCCTTCAGTGTTTGATTTTCTAGTAATTGAGCTTTAGATTTTATTTTTTTTTCATTTTTCTCTTGATACAATTATTTCATTCTCATTCAGTTTTTGCTTTATTATTAAATAAAACCGTTGAGACCTTTTAAAAATATAGAGCGTATCTTTTCATAATACTGACAAATATTTTTTTTTTTATGTTTTTATGTGGTATCGCTTTTTTTTATAATTATATTATTAAATTAATCAAATTATCATCACTGAGACATTTTTTTATATTAAAAAAATATTACCAAGCCAAGCCTTCAGTATAACACGGACACCTATCTAGTCTTTCCTAATTTCCTACAAGGGAGTCTGCTTATGTGGGCAAAACTAATCTTTGAAGCCACCCCGTATCATTGTGGAGAGCTTGGATTGAACCCCTCAAACTATGAAGAAGAGGGCTCAAAACCGTAGACGAGATAGTCTCTTGATGTAGTTTACCTGTTCTACTATTGTCTACAAAAAAATAAAAAATAAAACATACAAGAAGAAGAACACTGTCTCTGCTCCCTTGGCGTACTCAATAATCAGCTGCAATGCTTAAGGTTGTCTGGGCCTCTGTCAGGAAAATTAAAATGTCTTGGGTTAATAAACACAACCTTCACTACTTTCCTTTTGTGGAACAAAAGAGTAAGGTAAAAGAGAGCCTTGAAGCCATCGTAATCATTTGACATCTGTTTCATTGAGGATCATAAACTTGGATAGACACCATATTGTTTACCAAATAACAGTATATAGCTCGATATTTCCAAGTCAAAGCATGGAAGAAAAGGTGACACCTTACAGCAAATGCAGTTCATATCGATATAACGATTAAAAAACAAGCCAAAATGACATTGTGTTTGTTTTCATGGTATAATGAAGGATATCAAGGAGGATTTCCTTGCAATGAAAATGCTCTCACGTAGAATACAATCTAAGAAAACTTGTCATGAATGGCATTGTTTTGATTATATACCATTGTGTTTAACAGATGGAGGCCAAGATAACCTCCTATGGCTTGTGTCATCGGCTTGATGAACGCCACCTCCATCACCTGCTTCTAGCCGCTCAAGTTCTTGTCTCCTCACAGTTCTGATTGCCAAGTCATCAAAGCTTGAGTCATTTCTCCAGGGAGGAGTCACACAGTCTGAACCCCCAAATACTCTCTCTGAAGAATCTTTACCTAAATGGCCACCTCTCAAATTTTGAAGGGTAGCAAATGATTCTCTCATGGCAGACATGGCTTCAAAGAATCGAGTGCAGGATGCTAAAGCAACGGGAATAGGACGTAACATTTCCTGCATGAATATAAAAAAAGAAAGAACGTCAGATTGTGAAGCAAGACCTTCCCATAACTCTAACATAGGTTTTGAAAATTCTGAGGAAGATGCTCATCGCTTGCAAACCACATTAAAATGAAGTCTTATGATCTCGAGTTTCATGACATGTAAAATTCACAGGTAGCAGCAATGAGATCCTATCCAAAATTACAAAAGTATCATTAGAAATATTGCTTAATTGCCAACAGTTTGGCATTCCTATTAAAATTGACTGAAGAGCACTGACGTTTCCAGGAAGCTCAACAAGATTAAACACATTCAGCCTTCCAATAATTCATTAAAATAAGTGGTCATTTCATTCTTGGAAAAAGATTCCATTCTTAAGGATGGATTTTGCCTTCAAAAGCCATTCACAAAAAGCAAAATCCATTAGCGAAAAAAAAAAAAAGAAAAAAAAGCAAAAGTAACACATCAATGTGGTCCCTAAGGCTATCAAATAACACTTCACTGAATGGTTATCAAACTCATATATAGCAATATGGTGGGTTTATTTATTTATTTATTTCTAGAAATATTATTGATTCACTTGATAGTTAAAAAATTGTGACTCCAACAAAAGAATGAAGATAACAGGACCGGAGATTGGCACCAAAAATGTTCAAAAAGCATAAACAAATATCAATATGTAAAAGGGTTAAACTATGCCCAGTGTTTCTATGAACATACCCCCCACACTGAAGGGGACTCCTTGAAGTTCTGGCTCCATTGGAAATCTGCAGCTGAAGCTGTCAAAGCACCATAATCACCAGCGGCCTTCATCAGCAATTCTGAAAATTGTTTCTGCACCATCAAAGCAAAAGATGTCATAAACAGTCAGAACTGCTGATATAGTACTAACAAACTCAACTCTTAAAAATACACATACACGCATATAAAGTGCATTCACAAGCTCCAATACCATCAATTTTCTTTTATCCATAGCTTTGAGTGGCTAGGATGCTCTATTCTGCACTGAAAAATCATGGTGCAGCAACATCGAAACTTTTGAACTCAATACTATAGATGAGTCTAGAGTTGAAAGAAACCAATGTACTCTATCCATCTTTCATTAACATTCATTCCCCAGAATTTGTTCAGTAACCATGTATCTGTTGAGACAGAGGAAAGATGCCACAAGAATCCATTGAGCACTAAATGTCACTGTCAACGAGGTCCACTTTAGCAATCTGTCTAGTTTCAGCATTGATCTGCTATTTAATAATTGCTTTCTCTTTAGATCATTCCTTGCTTTATAAACAGAGTTTAACGAAAGAAAGCCCACTTTACTCAATCTCTAACTCTATGCACTTGATGTCAGCATTAAGGACTGCTGCACCTAGATCACAACTGTGTTATATGCAGAAGCGTTCTCATCATCTCATGTCATGAAGCTTAATGGACTAGTAGATACAACAAAATTTTGTTCATCTTTTAAATTGTCAGAAACTGCATCTAATCTGAGATTTTAATCTTGGAATTGAAATTTAAGTTCATGATATTTTCTCACAACTTCACAGTAAGACTCCAATACAGAAATTCGCAATTCATCAAATCAAGATAGAGAAGCAATGTAAGATGAATGCATAGAAAGCGTAAAACCTCCAACTTATGTTTTTCAGGCTGATATGCAATGCAACCATCACTCAGATGCATAGAAGTAACCTAAAGTCACCAATGTTTCAATGAACTGTTGTTCTTCACTAACTTGGTCAGAGGCACCCATGACTATTACTTAAGAACAACCCTAAGCTTTAGCCTTTGATAGAGAGGTTATTGAGTTCAAAACTTCAGTTCTCACTGCAGGGTCAAAAATCATCCCCGTGATCAAATCTTAAGTCACTGAACGCAAAAACCCAACACCCACATTGATGACAACACATCAATTTGTGTGAATGCAGCAGCAGTCTTGGTTTTTGGTTGCAACAGTTCCTAATGGCTACTTGACAAGAAAAGGTGTTTGCTGCAGTTGATGCTTCTGATTTAACAGGAATACCATATAAGTTGCTCTTATAGCACTCAATGCAAGTGAAAATTCACACATGGAATGAACTAAGTTTCTGAAAACAACAATTACAAGAGAAAAAAAAAGTTATAGTCAACTGTGTTACAAAAGCACACTATCATTGAATGACCAACCTGGTATTCTGCTTCTACCGGTATGCAATCCAGTGAATATGGTTGTTGAAGACGAGCTATAATGCGATCCTGCCAATATTTGCAAAAGACAAGCATAAACATTAGCCATTGCGACAAATAAAGTTATTGAAAGAAAAGAGCAGAATACGAAGAAATCCATGCAAGTTTAGAAAGGAGAGATACAGAAGAAGAAAACCAAATATTATAGGGAAAAACTCAGCCCAGTACTTCATGGGGATGTAAAAGTCATCCCACATAAACCAGCATACCAGCCACAATACTGGAAACAAAAGAACTCTACAGCATGGGTGTCGCAAATAAGTTACAAGAAATCCTCCAGGTTCAGAAACATTTTTTGCTAAGTCTATCTGCATATAGGCTCAGTTTGTCAGTTGGAATTTGGAAATTGATTGTACATGGTTCCCTTCCCAACAGAGGCAATGGTATTTAATAGTCAAGAAAGTGAATTTCAGCACCACGATAGATGACAATTAATGTGAAACCAAAAGCGATATTTACGACCATTCTATAAGTTTTAAAGTAATTTATACATTTAATAAATCATATGGGAAAGAAAAATTATCAGAGATTGCGAAGATTGTTCACATCGACAAGAACAAGCAAGAAAAATCATGTCACTAAACAAGCATATGGGCTCATGGAATTCTGCAATGCATCTTGCTTCAGGCATAGAAGCATCAAATATCAGTAATGCGCACAGTTAAAAAAAAAAAACTGGATAGATCACCTTATTATGAATGACATCCTTCAGTACGGTAGTAATCCTTGATAATGTGTCAATCTTCTTTTCCATTTCACTGACATGCGTCAAATGCGCCACATTTTTGTCATCCTACAAAGAAGTTACATCACAGGTCAGTTACAATTAAACTATCAAGGAGCAATTAAACTTTCTACTGTCCAGAAAATGAACGAGGATGCTTCACCTTGCGACCCTGAAGTTCTACTTGTAGATCAGCTATTTTTCTTTGGACTGCAGTTAGTTCCCTTAAAACTCTAACTAAGTCATCACCCTTTTCGCCACTTGTGGTGGATAACTTCTCGAGCTGTTCCTGAATAACGATGAGCATGTGAAATCTCGAGATTTTTGTCTTTTAAGCCCAAAATTGAACAACACAACATCAATAAAAACAGCAACGCGGGTCGGGTAGCTAGATGGAGAAATGTAAGAGAGGAAGCTGACCTGAGAAGGGGGCGAGGCAACAGCAAATCCGAGATCGGCAGCGATGGAGAGGGCATCGGACATGCCACCGATGCGTCTGATGGGCTTTTTACCAACCCAGGTTGTATCGTTGCCCATGGACATAATAATATTTGATTTGATTTACCCAAACGCGCCCTTACTGTTTTTCTTTTTTTTTAAAAGGTCACGGCTTTACAGAGGCATCGTGTCGTGGGTGGGTGCCACAGTGTTGTGGGTGGAAGGTCAAGGACGGCAGTTTGAATTTTTCAAGTAAAGTTTCCTCTAGCAAAAACAAAAATGGTAAATTTTAGAATAAAGCTATATAATCGGTCCGTTGCTTCGTTATGAGTCAATTAAACTTTTTTTAAATATAAAAAAATTTCATATTTTCTAGTAATTAAAAAAATAATAATTATCAATTTAAAATTTAATGCATATATTTAAAATAATAAATAATAAATTTTATATGTTAATAAATATTAAAAAGAGTTATTAATATTAATTAAAGACTATCTCTTGAAATTTAAATATATAATATTATATTGTGGAGAGCTTGTTGAATGTTTTATTTAATTATATAGTACTAATCTTCTTAAAGAGTACTTATCTAAATTCTATTAAAACATTTAGAATCGCTAATCCAAGTCTTTTTTCTTTCCTTTTAATATATTTAATTTCAATAAAAAAAATGAAATTTTCACTTTATATTATTTATATAATAAAAATTAAAATCAATCAAAATACATAACAAAAATAATTTGGATTATTTAAAATAAAGATAAAAAATGCATTTTTCTAATTAAAATCCATTTATCTTATCTGAAAATGTTAAGTGAACATAAATGCGGATAATCATTTTAAATAAACAACTCAAACAATAATAAAGATAAACTTTAATATACATAAATTCAATAAACATTACAAGACAATCACAATAAATAAAGGAGATAGATGTAAAAGAGTGTGCACTAAAATATTTATAAAGTTTCGAAAAACCCATACTTCTTTATATTGAATTAACGTTCCAGAGTTTCATTAACACTTACATAATTTACTTCATAGCTGAGACCAAATCTTTATATATATATATTTTTTTGCAATGTCACATTGAAACATTTTTTAATCTTTTTATAGGATTATGATCAAACTCAATCCTTTTGCACATGATAAGGATCAAACATACCACCTAATCTTTTTGACGGGTACAAGATTATCAAACTTTTTCTCACCATTACTTGTAAATGAAAAGGTATCAAATAATTTAAAAACCTTTTAGGAGGTTTCCAAAGTGTTTTAATTTTCACTTACACTTTCCACAATATTACTTTATCAATATAGTTGAATGGAATACAAATGAAGCGCTTGAAGAAATTTTACCAATAACATTTCAACCTTGTGTTTTTGGAGTAATAAAATATAAAACTAGGGTTGTTAAAAGTAGTTTAAGAGTGAAAATATGATCAAAATTTTGCCTTAAATGATCTTTCTTATTTTTTGAAGTGAGGGGTATTTAAAAGGCTAAAAATCAAACTAGTCATTGAACACTATTTTCAAAATATTTTTGCCCCTTGGAAGAATTGGATATACTTTTGTTGAAGTCAATTATATCATTTTAATGTTATTGAGAAAATTCTAGAATTTACACAAATTGGCTAGATTGTTTTGCCAAAATAGTCAAATCATTTTGAGAATCAATAAGTCATTTTTCTAAATCGATTAAACTGGTATAGGTTGTTGGAATTTTTATCATGTTTTGTGTGTTTCTGATTTTTTTTTTGGTTTTCTTATGTTCTTTTGGGTTCGTTTAGTTTTGTAAGTGTGGAAACTAATTTCTAAACAGATTAAGTATTATTTGGAAAACCTAATCACAATATATTTATCTTTAAATTTGAAAACCTTTATTGCGACAAGTCTTCTTGTTCTTGAACTTTTATATACAAGGAATTAATTTGCTTTTATCTAAATTTAAAAATTATATTAAACCAAGATGTTTTTTTTAATATATATATATATAAGAACGAAGACAAAGTGTAAAAAGAAGTAAACCATAAAATGCTCAAGGTAATTTTCTAAAAGAAAAATCACGCCTACATGGCCTTCCATGTCTAATAGTGCTTGTTTTTTTGTTAAAGGCCACACATAAAAGCCTAGCCTTATAAGTCCAAACACGCTTGGATTATCCTTTAAAGCTTGACAAGTTTTATTCACTTGATTGTTATTTTTTTTAATTTTAAAAGAAAATTATTTTAAATGAATAATTAGAATGATATTTAAAGAAAGTTACCAAACTATGTCATTTTTTCTAAACAAGATTAGATATCTTAATTTTTTATGGTAATATTTTCATTTAACTTATGAGTAATTATTCATAGATTTAATTTGTAAAATTTTCTTTAAAACGTTGCACTTAAATATTCAATGAAAATAAAATATATATTTTTTCAGTGTAAATTTTTATATAGTTTTCATGAATTAATTATTCTTTTATTCTTCCTACAAGGTTGTAGAAAATATCAACACATTATTTTTTTTATTGTTGAAACTTGATTTTCAAATCATAATAAGTTTTTATTAAAAAAAAGCTTTCAATAAAAAACATATTTTGTCAAAATAAAACAACTAAATGAATAATGAAAATGAGATTTTGACTATAAAAATATTTTTTTTTCTCATGAATTTAAATTATTAGAATCTTGTGAGTATTTATTTTAATTACCTTATATTATATTTTTATTGAAAAATCATGTTGTTAATAAAAACCACATGTTTTGTCTAGACAAGGAATAAATGCATAAATAGGAAATGAAGATTTTGACTTAAGAAATATATTTTTCTTTCTTGAATCTAAATGCTTCAAACTCTTTTTAATATTTATTTTAATTGTTGTATAATTAAATAAAAATTGTCTTTGAAAATGCTTTCCATGGCCTTATCTTTTTCATTTATTCCATAATTTGTTGCATCTATATTACTGTTAACTAGTAGAGTTTTTTTTATAATATAACTTATAAGATATTTACTTGTACATCTATATTTTATTTTTTTTATTAGAAAAATCAACCTTTTGTTTTAGTCTTTGATTAATATTCATAACTTTTTTTTACTAGTTATCAAATCATATATTTTTTAATTCATTGTATTAAGTATAAATTTTAACTTTTCATTCCTCAGTTAACAAATTTCACAATACTAGAAAACAAATTACATCACAAACACCTTCTTCTATAATATTTGAAATAGATAAGATAACTATTATGAATTAAAAAAAAGTTGAAAAACTTAAAAGGGGCAAATCACACCCTTTTATACAATGTAGCTTTATTCCTGGATGCAATTATTGTTTAGAACAAAAATATTTGATTGAATCTCCAATTTGATTAATAAATTATTAGCAATGCATATGGTTAAGTTATTAACATTGATTGTTTAAGAACGGGATGTCATTTAACAAATATTTTTATACTTTAATTTGAAGCTATTAGATACCCTTGAAAGATTCTTTATAATCGAAGTCATCAATAAAGTGTAAAATATATAATTTAAATTTGATAAAAAGATATTTTCAAGGACTTTTTCCCAAACTATACAAGTATAGAAATATTAATCATATTTTGCATCTACTTCTTTTTATGCCATATAGTTTTTAATAAGAATCCAATGCATAATTTTTATCTTAAAAAATTTGTTGCCTTGTTATCGTTTGGCCCCAACCCAAATGATTACACTCAATACTATATTTTTTATCAAATAGTTAACAGTGCAAACATGTACCCATATTCTATGTAATTAGACACCTTTCTCGATCAATGATTATTTCCAGCCAACATGTCAATGGTAATCACTAATCTTACAACTAAAGAAAGGCCAGACACTACAACCAATATTAGACTCCAATATTTTCACCAATCAATTGTCATGCAACTCTCCATATCTCGAGACCAACTAATATAACTAAGGTCTATAAATACTTGGGTTATCAAGTAAATAAGAGGGTTTATAATTTTTTCAAACTCAACATTTCTCTAAGCTTATATATTTTTTTTTAATTTTCTCATATATTATTGACTTGAGTATTTGAGAGTTATTTGTTTCACGAGTGACTTATTTTTTCAAGAACCATTAAGCTTAGACATTGAACCTATACATCTTGGCCTAAGATCGCAAGCCAATTTATGTGTGAAAATTTTTTCACGACTCCTTCAAAATCCATTTATTTATGTTAAAGCTAAAATTTAGAATAACTCGTTTAAATATATCACATAACTAACAAATCAGAAACACAACTTAAATTTAAAATTATATATTGAATAGTTTTTTTTACCATTTAAACCAACTCCTTTAGGCCTGTTAAGAATGTAAAAAACAAAATAATTATGGAAACAACTGATTGACATGGAGGATTCACTATATACCCTCTCACATATTACTATAGATGGGAACACAAGTTTTTTTTTTTTTTTCTAGGTGTTACATGCAGAGAGAGAGAGAGAGAGAGAGAGAGAGAGAGAGAGGAGGATAGGACTGCACAATGACAACTCACCACCGAACACATGTTGTCCTATAAAAGAGACAACCATGAAGATTATAGCATCACATATTACGACCATGAATAGAGCTCAAACAAAGCTCAATTCATCGCTTGAATGCAACATGGCTTCCATTTGTGCTAGAGCTTATATAACATGTGCTAATTGTTTTTCATGGTTTGGATCCATGATCAATAAATTTATTTTTGATTTGATCCCTGATTCTTTCATAATTTTTTATTTTTTTTATTTCGATCCCTCATTCTTAGATGAATTTTCAAATTAGTCCTAAATTTCATCTTACCTAAGTCCATACAAGATCTAATAGAGGAGAAAAAAAAAATGAAAGAGAGATGGACGTGATGGATTTCCATACCGAGTTGGTTCATTGTGGTCATTTCATGACCAAGGCTGATCTAATATCGCATTTGGTTTCAATCCTTTAATTTCCCCCTAATTTTATGCTTTAATGGTTCATTGTTTCACAATTAAGTATGGTCAAGTTAAGCAAGGGTTAAAAACAAGCAATGAATTGTAGGTTTTTTACCCTAATTGGTTTTGAAAGTGGTGATTGAGTTATATTTGAGCTAGCTCGATCAAACAAGCCGAGCCAACTCTAATAGGAAGGGGAGATAGAAAAGGAAAGGAAGGAGAATAAAAGGAAAAAAAGCAACCAAATTCAATTGTGACGATTCTAGTACCACCCAATAAGGTCGTGAATGGAGCTCAAATAAAGCCCTATACACCGTTTGAATGTGGTGAGGCTTCCACATATGTTGACTTGTGTATTTTTTTCTTTGTTTGATCCTCGAGCAACCTTTTTTTTTATTTGGTCATGATTCTTTGATAACTTTTTTTTTTGATCTCTTATTCTTTGATGACTCTTTAAATTAGTTTGAAACATCATCCCTCCTGAATCCAATTAAGGCATAATCAGGAAGAAAATAAGTGAAGAAAAATGGATGAGACTAATTATCATACTGGTTAACTCATTGTAGTCATATCATAACTCGAGGCCATGAATTTAAAAAATTAACTAGAATTGATTGATTGATTCAATAAAACGTTGTCTTTTGGTTTCAATCTAATTTTTTTTTATCCTTTGATGGTTCATTGTTTCATAGTTAGTCTAGTAAGGTTTAGGTAAAGATTAAAACAAGAGTAAACTGTAATGTTTTTATATTAAACCAAATGGTTGATCGGGTCATTTAGGCTAGCGTGGTCAAACAAGCTATGTCAAGCAAAGTCCAATTTAGATGAATTTGAAATTATTATTATCATTATTGTTTATAATTAATAATTTTTTTTCATTTATTATTACCTATATGATAATCAATTAGTTTATATTGAGCAGACTGATCGAGTTTCGATGAGGCATTTGATATTTTCCATCGTCGTTTTAGTTGATTTGATCTGGCCTTTTCCTCTATTATCTAAATGATAAAATAGAATCCATGTAACCTTTAGATGATTGACCAGCCAAACGATATGTCGGTTTTACCTGTAGTGGTTTCGGAAGATGGCTGAACGGCACCACCTTGCCGGATCTTGTATAAGCCTAAAATGATAGATATATAGCGAAAAGCAAAAAAATATGGATCCATTCTCATCGAGCCTATAATATTCGTGCAGGCCTGGACACAAAGAAGGCCCTAATCCATTCGCCGAATACTCTTCCCTGCGAAATGTTCAGCAGCAGCAGCTAGGGTTGCTCTTCACCTTCCTATATAAACCCATCGATGCCCCTCTCTCCTCAACTCGGACTCAATCACCGCTCAGCAATCTCCCGAGTAGAATTCTAGGGTTTTACAGTCGCTGTTTTTTCTTTGAGTTTTTTAAAATTTCATTAGATTTAATCATGGTTTTTAGGCTCCTTTTGTTTTCTTCAAATATAAACCCCTATGAGGAAGCAATCCCATAGATAGGAAGTGCCGTATGACACTTTATCAGCAGCGGATCGCTCACGTACCCACGTTTTCCTTCCACCAATCGCAACCCAACAGAAACGTTTCCTTTCCGGTATTCGTCTTCTATGGGTCTGCTCGTTGGTCGGAATCGCGTGGACTACCGTGCGTCGTTGTGTGTGTGATTTGGAACGGGTCTCTGAGGGTTTTTATTTTTCAAAATAATATTGATTTCGGATTGATCAAGGTCCGATGCCACGTTGCTGGTAGCCAAAATGGCATTGACCTGCAATGCTATGATTGGACCGAAACAAATTCCATGTTTCGCTTGCTGATAGGAATCTGTGGATCTTATTCTGTTGATCCATGGAGCCGTTTTCGGCGATTACATTTTTCCTATTTGTTATCACTTTTTTTATATATATATGTAGTACTTCTCATAATTTTAAAAGATAATTGATTTATTGGGCGCAGGGAAAGAATGTTATGGAGCCGATGATGATTGTTTATTTATGTTGGAATTACCGGCTGAATTTCACATTGATGTCAATCTTTACTGGCTGTCTGAGGCTTCATAATACTTAAATTCCTCCCTTTGGAAAATTTTAAATCATAAAAGTAATTTTGTCACCGGAATCAAACATCTGCAAAGGGCACCGTCTTATGATTATGGAATTGAGATGCTGGACTAAAAAAATACCCATAACTTGGTCGTCTGCTCGAAACCAAGCTCTAATGGTGAGATGGAAGGCAGAATCAGAAAACAATTGAAAAACATGGGACTTCAGGGCCTTTTAAGAACTAGCAATTGATGGTAAGATAAAACATACTCGAAATCAAGCTCAACTGGTGAGAATTTTTAAAGCAGAAGCAGAAAATAAACGGGGGATGATAATGCTAAATGAAATTTGATTATCTTCACATTAAGGACTTGGACGAAAATGGCGTTGCCAAGGCCTTGAAAGGAAGCTTCCCAATGGGAGCTGAAACAAATTTGCCTCACATTGGAGTTGCAATTTATTTTCCTGCAACATCTAAAAGATTGAGCGAGGCTGAGAACTAATTTCCGTTCTTATTCCTTCTCAAGATATCAAATGCCTGAACCTTGCGGTCCACAAAAGAATGTATCCTGCTAAGACACTTGTCAAATGATCTTGGATGTACATCTCTAAGAGAAAATTGAGCATGATAATGTTAATTGAATTGGACGAGAGGATCATTGGCTCGGGTTGCTCTGATGACTGTCCTAAGTAGGTGGAAAGAATCTGTTGAGATTGAATGGCAGAGTGTAGAACTCCTCATTTCTGTTGTCTCCCCTGAATGTTCTGAACTTTACCCACCATGGCATTCCTCTGTCTTTCTTTGACCTCTCCACCTCTAGTGTGTTGTCGAGAAGCACCGCCACGATCAACCCCACTGTCGCTGGAGATGAGAATATGGCATTCAAAAAAGCATTAAACTGCAACAAGGCCAGATCCATCGTTAAACATTTGACAGTGGATAAAAGTCTACAATGTATAATAAAAGGCAGGAAACAATTCGGATATCATGACGGAAATGCTCGTGTACCCAGATTTTATATGTCAATCTGTAAATGATCCTTGAATATATTTTTTAAAGGATACTCAAGTTTGCGTAAAGCATACTCACCCATCCAGCATGAGTATGGACGAGGCCGTTGTGTGCGGGATTCCAATATTCATTGAAGAACTGGGGGATAGAAATCCCAAGGAAGAGTGACAGCCCAGTAATAATGAGGTTTCTCATGGAATTCATGTTTGTGAACTGAAGAAATGACAGTCCCACTGAAGCTGAAAACAAGAAGTTGGAGATGAGAATAAAACAAGTCCGCTAAGAAGACAAAATACAATCAGATAAACATACAAGTGAGACAATGGCATACCAACAAGGCCAAAGAGAACGCAGTACAACGCTGCAAATATCGAGAAGGGTATGGACGCAAACACAGCTCCGAATTTCCCTGAAAGGAAATAATCGATTGAAGGAACCATTTATAGTGACAACCTTTAATTTTAATCAAGAAACCATCAAATCATAAACCAGTATAATTTCAACTTGCAACACAAAAACTGTCTTCAGCTGAATACTGCTCTCAGATTATGATCAGGAGGAGGATTCATAGGAGTTGACAAAAAAAGAAACGTAAAGTTACGGACTTAATTCCTAAAAGACGATTTGGAAAATGATTTCAAGATTGAGTTGGCTTGACATCTTAGTCTCTCATTAAAACTCCTCATGGATTGAACCAGAAAGGCATAGCACTCTTTTCCACAAGCCAGGCCGAAAATATATTCATGCCTCAGAAGGTAATACAAACCTAAGATAGAGAAGAATATCATGAAGCCAGCAGATATTTGAACAACTCTGCGACTTCCAACTCGAGTTAGTCCAAGGAGTCCCACATTTTCTCTGAAAATCATAACCAAGTTTCCAGTTAATTTCCAAGACATGCTAAAACCAACATAAGGATCCAAGGTCCAGATGGCTCATTCAAGTATGTCTTACACAGAAACAGTGGAGCCAGTGCCTGTTCCAAACAGGCCGTCAAGCAATATGCCAATGCCCTGCCAAAGCAACAGAAAAATTGTTCAAGTCTCCAATAAAAAAACGACAGTTCCAGCCAGGAAAACAAGTTTGCTGAATATGTGTTGCAAGATTGTTCAAATTGTTGTCAACATTGTTGGTGATACCATTTCCAAGATGCTAGATTGAGCAAGCGAGAAGTTTAGATGACAGGAGATGCAGAGAGAGTAATATTTGTGCCAAATAACTCACTTGCCAGCCAATTCCTCTACTCAATACATATGCAGGAGGTGGAGTAGCAATAGCCAAACGAGATGCTGCCTTGTATGCACCTGTTGACTGCAGCATCAAATTTAAGAACGAGCTTGAATTTTGTCAGGAGACAAGGTCAATAATGGAACTATATGATTTGATGTACAATTCAATGTTTTTGTACTTAGTTTAAATTTCAAAATGCACCCGAGCATTTGAAGGTGTGAACTGTGAAGTGACATGATAAAGAACCAAACAAGTAGTTCACATCAAACTAATCAAGAATGCAATATAGGGTACCATAAAGAAGATAATAACATTGCACTTTCCAAAACTAAAGATATACCTCGACCATCGACACAAGAACTGCAGACATCATGGCAAATGAGTGACCTGCTGAAAATGTTGGTGGGCCCCACTGCAGAGGGTACGGGAACTTGAACCTGAAGTAACATAATGCATTAAATTTCAAAACAAGTAAAGACGCAGTAAGTTAGAGGAGTTGAATCTTTAATACCATGGGGCAGTAGATATAAGATTTGCCCTGTCTGTACGGCAACTATTTTGAGTTATTAATCGCTTCTCCCGGTAAGCTCCACTGGCAGTTAAAATGATAGCATATATCCAGACAAATGCAATGCAAATCAACACTGGAAATCGTTCAAATATTGGGAAGCTTCTTGATAGTCTTACGTGCTTCAGATACTGCAATTCCCAGAATCCAAACAATATGAAGGGGGGGAATGATTCATATTGTAAGAAAATGATTCCAGCTCTAAAGGACAGCTTACTTGTGACAATCCAATAACTAACAACAGCATTGGGATCCCAATTTCCACACAATTACCCAACTGAAAAATAGCATGGCAAAATGAAAACCATTAATTTTTCAAAAAAAAAATAAAATATGGCAAAGAAGAAAAGCATGAGAGGAATGAGGTATCTATCTAGTATCATAACTATGAGGAATAAAGGTGCATAATGCTATCCTTAATAAGAATAATGTTGGATCTCCCTAATTGAAAAGGAAATGTTGCACAAAAAATCAGGAAAAGTCTTTCAGGACTTCTATTGATCAAGGAAGATTCTATACTCTTAAAATTCTGGAATGTTACCCTCATCAATAGGCTCCATAATAACCCAGATTCCAATAGAAAAATATAGCTTCTATGTCAATGAGAAAGTGATGAGCTAGATCTTGAGAACTACAAAAAGGCAGCTTACATTTGCTATCCATGATAAATTAGAATTTAGACTCAAGAAATGCAAAAACATCAAAGAGAGACACCTTCATGGCCAAACCAACCAATGCCAACTAAAAAAATACATAAAATTTCATCACTATACATACAGCAGGAAATCCTCTTTGAAACAATCCTAAACCAACCAATCCAACCACAGGTGCCATGCCAAGAGGACTGAAAAACCTGCAATTGAGACAAAACGATTGTGAACAAAAGAAATGGTAAATTGGCAGTTCAGTCATCTCACATTTTCAAATTCTACCAAAGTACCTTGAAAACAAACCCCAAACTTGGCTATAACCCAGGATGATTTGTATGCTAGAGGCTACAATTAAAGCTCCCTGGATGGCTCGCATCGTTTGAATAAATCTCTGCAAACCAATCACATGGGAAGATCTCTTTCAATTACCCTACCACGTAAAAGAGTTATTAAGTATAACTTCTGCAAAGGGAATGAAATCGAGGAAGATCTAGGACTTGAAATACTACCATCAAGGTGACATTCATTTGGGCCCTCAATGCAACATGATTATGATGATTAAATACGAGGCCTGTATCCTTGTTCATTTTGTGAGAACCATTTGTTTTGTGACTTCATTTATGAAAAATGACATTTCAAACATATGACATGAGGGATTTGGCGTGGTGACTTCATGTAACAAGGCGGGTTTGCACTGACACATCTTCCTCACAAAAAGGTCAACATTTGTTTGGTGGCTCGATTCCAAAGTTTATTTAGCTAAAGACCCGAGGTAAAAGACAACATTTAGCTCTCCAGGTTTATCAGTGTAAATACTTCCTAAGATTAGTTCTCTTCATTTCCAAATGCCACTGCATAAAAAGTTGATCGACTGCTATTTTTGACATGGATCCCAACAGCGTGCAGACAAAGAACAAGAGGAAAATTGAGGAACTTACTTCATGACCATCCGTAATACGTTGCAAAGAGGTGTCCCTTATAATATAAGCAATAGGAACCACATAAGCATATGACCCTCCCACTACTGCCGGTAACCTCGTACCGAAAAGTGCTTGAAGAAGTGTGTTAATGCCAGCTACAAAGAGCAGAGTCTGTATTACCCGAGCTTTGTCACCCTGGTTGCATGAACAATGATAAAGTTCAAAAAATCAAAACATAAAGACAACAGCTCAAGATCTACAACAGTGACCAGTACTCCCACCAACCAAATCTTCGAGGTTAATATTCCTTCATGTAAGATTACCAAAAGTATCGAGGGAGTAGGTCCATCACGACAAACATCCATTTTTGAAATAGCAAGTTCCTAAACCAAGAGTAAATAACGAAACATGCAAGTCATGCTGAAGGTAGTTTAATGGATAACATGCTTACATCAGTGCCGCCCATTGCTGGAACGAGTACAGAAGGGATCATTACACTTGTGCCCAGCATTACAATGTAGTTTTGAAATGCTAATATGATGGTTTCAGCTGCAAATGAGAAAGTAAAGAAGACAGGTTAGCACATGAACATCAAGAGTTTCCATTCAAAAACAGTTTCAATGTTTCATGCTTCAGTCAACATTTAAACACACTGAACAATTTTCTGCAAGTGTGTCATTGGGTTTCGCTGCGGGACCTGGTTCCATTGCAACCCAAATGAAACTGAAGTATCCAACATTGAAAAATGAGATTGTATTCCGGCCAACCAACGTTTTAGATGGCTGCAAAAATATCCCATTCTGAACAAAGTATTATTTCGAGATGGATATGCAATTCCAGGTTTCCAAGTTCTTTCCTCAACAAAAACCAAAAAGGGTCCCACCACTGCATTTTTTCTTTCCATTAAAAACCAGCAGCAGCTACCAATATTAATCAATTGGTTTTAAGGGACCAAAATATTAATTAGTAGCTTTGCTTGCTAATTAACTATTCAATCTAAGGAGAAACTTGTTCACAGCTTCACTTAAGCAACCAAATGCAGTTCTTCCCATATTGGCTATTTTTGTTTGTACATCATCAATGCGAAGGAAAAGCCATAACAATCCCATTGGAAGAGAAAAGCGCGGTTGTTTGATAGTTACGAAAATCATCGGAATTTATAAAAAAAATACAGAAAGAAGGAAGCTTTGAAACGTCGTCTCATGTATATAGATAGTTTCATCATCACTTCATCATCGTTATCATTAAAAAAAAAAAAATCCGTTTTCTCCACTCCCACGTGTTTTACTCAAGTTCGTAATGCGGGAGAGAGTTATCTCAACTCATTTGTATTTGTAGCTGAGCCATAACCTCATGCTACTCCAACAAACTCCTGAAACAGAAAAAAGCTAAGAACACGAAAAATAGAGGGGTGGGAGGGCACGTACCCCAAGGAGGGTTAGAGTCTATGCAGTATTCAAGGTCCTGGAGTTGATCCATGGGAGGGTGACTAATAATGTCTGCCATTATCGAAACCAGAACTAAGACTATAGAGATTAAAGAGAAAGCAAGAAGAGAGGAAAAGTAGATGGATGATCGAGAAGAAGAGGTTGAATGAAGGAAGGAAGGAAGAAGGAACTTAGAACAAAGTAAAAGGACAGATATAAAGTGAACAAAAGCTAGCAAAAGTGAAGCAGCAGCGGCAACAACAAAATAAAAATTATAAACCCAAAAACACTCGGCGAGCCCTGAATGCGTGTGCACAGTAGTGTGCCTGTGGCACCTCTCACCCCAACCCAGCTCAGCCCTCTCTTCCTTTTTCTTCTGAAGAAGTACGTAGGTGGCTTTGAGTGAGTAGTGTATTGTCTTTTGAATGGGTCTTTGTAATTTCAAATCACCCTTGATTTTCTCCTTTAACTACCAGATAGCCATCCGGGACCCCTCTTTTGCACAACAGTCAAAAACACTTTTACCAGCTGGGTGAAACGGTGTCGTCTTATATGAGATGAACGACAATGGTAGCCCACCCTCCTCTCCTGTACGGTAATGCTACAATAAGATTTTGTGACGACGGTGGTGGTACCACTGCCCTCGCCTCCTGAGTTTGTCAGATGTAATTTTTGCAACCCTTCAAGTTACAAGTCATCGGTGGCCCTCTCGTCAGGCCAAAATTGTTGCATGACAACTGTTGTTTTTTAATTGTTTTTATTTAAAAATATATTAAAATAATATTTTTTATTTTTTAAAATTTATTTTTAATATTAACATGTAAATATATTTTGAAAATATAAAAAAATATAATTAGAGAAAAAACATTTATATATATATATATATATATATATATATAATATAATTATGGGACCTGTGATAATTTATGGACCGGCTACACAAACAGCAAATGAAAAAATAAAAAAGCGGAAAATAATCTTAAAATTAATAAGTAAACAATTAGTTAAAATACATTTAAATTATTTGAACACTCATGATTAATAAAAACAAAAAAAGGGAAGGATGAAAAGAGAGTAAAACCTAGCGGAAGATGGGAAAGAAGGCTGGCAGGCAGCCGAAATGAAAGCTGGTCTTAATTGTTAACAGGGATCTAGTTGGCGGGTATTAAATGACACACTGTAACGTTACTTGGCTAACATTAAACATCTAGCCTGGAGCCTTCTCTGGTAGGGAATCTGTTTTCATTGATTTCTTTTCTCTTCTTTTTTTTTTTTTTTTTTTTTTTTTGTGGGAGGGGGGAAGAATATGTGCTGAGCGAGGTAAGTGGCAATATGAAGATTAAGTGGAAGAAGGAGGGGTAGATTGGTCACGAAGAAGGGTGGTGGTGGTGGCTTTAGCTTTCGGTTCGGACCAACATTCTTATAGGTATCCCGCGATCGCGACACGTCCCCAAAATCCGATTCCCTCTCTTAACAAAAACTTTATTTATTAAAAAAAAAAAAACGTTATTCTTTTACAATTTGTTATTTCATTTTCAAGCCTCAAAAGATAAGAATCTGCCCCCTCTCTCTCGTCACTCGAAAGGGTACTAGTGGGGCTTTTTTTACAATCTCTTTTTTTCGAAAAGTAAATAAATATGCGGAGTTCAAAGGGAATAAATGAGTTTTGAAGGAAAGAAATAAGTAACGGAAGGATAAACCGAACATCCACCTTTTTAGTCGCATCCTTCAAATTGGACGGAAACCTAATAGAAACACCTCATTTCAAAAGGAAAATTGTTGCAGGGAGATCCATTCCAAAATTAAGGGTTTAGAGACTATTTCTCAATTAATTTAAAATTTATGGGAGATATGTAATGTTTGGCCTCATTAATATTATTGTTCTTTTTAATTTTTCCTTGACTCCTACGGCGACAGCCACCCCAACCGCAACGGATTGCAGTATAGATATAATCCTCTGAAGGGTGTTATGAATGCCTACATGCCGAGAATTTACGAATTTCTGCTCACAAAGGAGTCTTGCCTCCTTTAAATGGTTTACATTCTTGCTGGAAAGGGGAAACCAGCAACATTTTTCTCTTGCAAAAACCATCGTTATATCAGCTGAAGAACACTAATTCCGAGCCCTAGTTCTCGGTTAACTTCGATTAATTAGATCACACAATCAACAACAAGAACAGGGAAAGAAAGAATAGAAACCATTACACACTCGCAGAAAGTACTGAGGCAAAGATGACAAAAATAAAAATAAAAAAACTAGATTGAAATTCAAGCTTTCAAAACTGGTGAGCATACCTTCCAGAAGACAGAAATGTTCAATCTTTCACTCCATCTCTTTTTCAGGTCCAATATATATGGTACAACACACTGAAATTAAGATAAGCAAACATCCAACCAATCCACCAAAAGATGGAGTTATCCTCCATGAACCAATCCCCCATAACTGTGATAAGGCAACCTGAAAGACAGGAGAACATATAGTTAGCAGACAATCATTTTTTACCTGTTGCTCAAATGTAACAAAATAAAAACCGAGTGAAATTCTACGTTCATGTCTATACAACACATGTTGAACAACTAGGAGGTGGCATTTTATATTTTGTTTACTAGCTAACGTGATGGATGATTAGTTTGAGTATTAGTATTTCAAGCAAAAATGTTCCCTGCCTTGGATTCGGAACTCTGAATTCAGCATGGCATTTGTATCCTGTTTGCCATGGTGATAGATAGATAGATGGACATAGAGAGAGAGAGAGAGAGAGAGGAGGCGGGGCTGGGGGGGATTTATCTTTTAACAAAACAGTACCTCCATGTACAGGACATTTGCAGCTTTGCTGGTCTTCTCAAGCTGAAGTCCACGGGCAAAAAACACCTAGAACAGAGCACAAACATATGAAGCCCAGTGCCAAAACAATCAGAAATCTGAGTTGACAAGCTATGCTCTACTCTTGAAATTACAGGACCATTGTTTGGGTGCTAAAAGGCAAGCATGAATATGAATTAGAGTTTAACGTGGTACCTCTGCAGAGAAGGACAGAAGACCAAGTATAAGCATAAGAAAAAAAGTGTAAAAATTTGGGAGCACGAATTCCTGCAATATGAAAATAGAACTCATTATTTACAAACAACCAAAGGTACAAACATGTATAGCATAAAGCTGAACAGATAAAGACACAATTGCTTGCTGTAATGGTCTTGTCTTGAGCTTGCAAGCTCATGGGTGCGACATGTTCAGTTATTAAATGCAGCTACTTCATGCAAATATGCATTTTGAGGGAAATTTGAAAATTAAAAATGTCAATTCTCTTGAAATCATTAATATTTATTCTATTTTGAATTCGATTCATAGCCAGAACTTGTTAATGCTTACCTAACACGGGGTAGGAATAATCAACATAAAGGGTTGGCAGGCCGAGCATGAATTTGATAAATAGATTAGCTTGGGAAAACCATTTAGAAAGAAAAAGATTAGCTAGGGAAAATGGAGGAATTCTAAGACTCATAAATCATTAAGCACTCCCTCAACTAGATGCTAAGAATTTGTGTGACAAAATTATGTCTTTTTTTCTTTTCCTTTTGCATGACCTCAAGAGGTGGCTGTGAAGATTTGAAAAATATGATGTAACGTGTGTTATTACAAGCCATGCATTTAGCTAGATAATTACAGGTTGGTGACCTCTCTAGTCAATACAAAGTAGCACTGGAGAATGATTCGTTTCCTAAATGGCATTTAAGATACACTGCATATCATTATCCTGTTCACTTTTCACAGGGTTGAGAGTAGGCAGAGTAAATGCATTCATCAGGCTTTGCACATAGCTTGCCGTGTTGGGCTGTTACATCAGTGCCTCCACTCAAGAATGGTTCATGATTACCAATCTTCTTAACTACAAAATTCCAACGTGCAACTATCTAGGCTGGGTTAGGACTACTTTAAAAGAAATTTCAAGTGCATGTTTCTATAATAATAAACTTCAATAGTGACCATCAATTAGCAAAAGAGCATATGTTTAATGTGAAAAGGTAATGGCAAAACGCCTGCAATGTTACAAGCAGCCAAGGTAACGTTGGGATTTTAGGCTGCAAAGCCCATTGTGAAGGAATACAATGACACAAATAAGCCGGAGGAATTTCAGGATTAAAACACTTAAGCAAAAAATTGTGTATATTAAGAATGTCATGTAACATACCTCAAAGGCAAATGAACATATTCCTGTGGCAGGGGTGGCCAGTATGCCAAATGAAAAAACAGTGGCCCTAAAATAGGAATAAAGGGAGATAAAATAGCAAGGTTTAATACAAGACAAGAGCAAAGTACATGACTAATTGTGTGGAAAGAAATGAAATTACTATGTAAGAAAAGAGAAACGGCTGGATTAGAGTTGCAGAAGGTAAAATATGAGCATCATCTGAGATCCATAAAACAAGTCGGTAATCTTACAAAGGTTGATCAGATGCCTTTGCACCTGCCTTTACAAGGCAGTAGCTGATTCCACCAGTAATTGATGAGAACAAAGCAACCAGCACTGTTATTACATGGTTCCTGCCCATGATGGCTATATAATTTGTTTCCCCAACTCTAAGTAATGCTCCTGTCACAAATTGAACAAGTTAAATAACAGATAAGTCAATAAACAGTGACAAACAATTCTATCAAAAGAGAATCAATTGAAGGATAAACTAGCAGCCTCATTGCAGAATGCAACTATGTCTAAAACCCACTGCACATAAAGCTACAAACAAATTTTAAAGGACATGGAATCAAGGAAGAGGGAAGGAATTGTTTGGTTCCCTGTTACATGACCATTTCTTATGCAAGCATTGGACCTGCTCACACTGGAAGAACATTGGAGGTTATCTAATACACCAGCTTCATTAAATGGCCTAAAATGTTGGCATCATAAATGCATTCGTATTTCTTTCTTATATAAAAATGCACATTCAGGATTGGCAGAAATCAAAGTTGGGAATGGCCTCACGGATTATTATCCTTCTGCATCAGAAGCATTATGATGTCCTCAGTACTAGGAATGGTCGAAAATAAGTAATAGATGGAGAGACAGAGAGGAGGGGCAGAGAAAAGTTGGTAAAGTGAGAGTTTATGATGCAGTACACATTCCATAGTTCCAGATTGCTCCTTTAGGAATACCAATACCATCTGCATGGAACATGCAGCAGCAACCTATGCATGAGCAGAGTAGAGCTTAAAATGAAAAGGCAAGGGAATTTACTAACATCATTGAGATTCCTGACAAAATAAAATAGTGAAAATAATTGATTCAGTCCCTAAATATTTAAAACATCCATTCTCGGCACAGGATAAGAGGTTTTTGTTAACTCACTTCTCTACCTTGTGTAGTAAGTATCTGTCTAAAAATGAAGAGCACGCCAAAGAAACTGCACGCAAGACCTGCAAAATGAACAGCAACAAGCTAAGAATTTACCTTCCATTGCACACGTAGTATAATTTTTCGATTGAAAATAATAAGAAAAATGAAGAAATACTGCTATACCTCCAACATCGACAGTTTTCAACTTCTCATGCAAAATTATTCTTGCCACAATTGAAGCCATAATTGGAGTTGTGAAGCTTAATACAATAGCCTGGGACAAAGGCAACCTTCGAATGCTGAAAGGACAAAAATAGGTTTAAAGACAAGTTTAGGACTTTAAGAGCTAAGGAAGAATGTTTTAAAGCACGGTAGAGCAGGCAATGCATTGCTTCTCTAGCAACAAGAAAACATTCAAAAAATTATCTCTTCTATTAAGCAAATCTGTCATTATCACCTCATGTAGGAAGGTAATTTTGCAGTGAAATTCTATGGTCACCTGATCTTAGCAATTAGATTGCATGATTAGGAAGAAGAAAGTACTCTACAACATATCTCATCAAGAAATACAAAACTAACATGACTCAAAGAATTCATTTCTAATGAGCAACGAAAATATGTAGTAAAAATTACAAAGAGGAGCAAGGACATGAAGTGAAACTTACCAATAAATAAAACTCAACAATGAGAGGCATCCAGTTAAGGCTCTTGAAAACAGAAATTTCCTAGCATATGCTGGTCCAAATATTGGCTGTCCGTTTCCTCTCAACCACAGATATGACAATATCAGGGTTATTGTACATCTTGCAAATGCAGTCTCAAACAACGGAATTGACTGAGCTGCCATTACAATTTATAATAATGAAGAAAAGAATCATTAAAACTAGAATAAAAATGACAGCTAGCCTACTAAATTTCCATATAGGTGGTATTCTCAAATTGAAAAGCTTTAACAACCACACAACTTCCATTCCTCCAACCTGCCCCAAAATTTGACCCAGGAATAGCAAGAAATCACATGTGAAAACTCAAATATATTCATATTGAATGTAGCTTGTATACCAACCACAAGTAACTGTATTCAATGAAAAGTTTGCCATGGTTCTGTGACCATATGCTATCTGTGGTCTTGCTGAATGCTAGAAAGTTTAGAATAGCTTAAAATTCCCTTCCAAACTCATAAAACACTAAGAGCTCTTCCAGCAGGTTCTTCATCCTATAATCTCATATCCCAAATGCATTGTTATAGAATCAACCCTCATTGATATGGCATGACAGTTCAGGATCCAGTTATTACAAATCAAACTAAATACCACATTGTTGCAAAGAAAAAGAAGCGTGTACCCCAAGACAAGGCACAAACAACTAATTTACTGCCATCATATATTCTTGAAACTTTGAACATCCCGTGAGGCTCACATATGAGCCAAAAACAAAATATCATGACTTACATCTAAAGTTCTAACTTCTAGGTCAGCTAAACTAAATAAATGGATTTCAGATCTAAAACCTAACTGTCATTTACTTTCATTTGTAGAACCATCCAATGTAGATCATTGTATCAAGAATACTTAAGAAAAATTATTTATCATTAGAAGTTCTCCCATTTATAAGGAATCAAGACCACCATCCACTAGTTACTTTCCCTAGAAAATTATTACATGTTATTTAATGAAGTAGGTACCACTTTAAAAGGTACATGTTTTCTTTATGGATAAATCCTTAAAAACTTATATAAACAAGCAATCTGAATAAAAATCAGATCTAACCATGGAAGGAAAAAAAGAAAAAAAGATTTTCTTCAAATCTTTTTTTGTGTACAATGGAATTGGAAGCATGCTCTAAGAATGGAGGGTCATTCTTACATGTCATACTAAAATTCTTGTGAAAAACATGCTGCCAAAACTTGTTTTATGTCAGGGATAAGTTTCAAAGTTTTCACAGCAAAAAGTTTTAGAAAACAGTACCAGACAATCCCAAGATATTTGGTTCGACCATACATACACAAGCTCCACGTCATGTCCAATAGAGAAACTGATGTACAATTACTGAAAAACTATTCTCCTTCCATTTTGTCTAATAATTCTCCACTTAGTCACCAATTTTTGACTCCATATAAAATTCCATCGCATTAAAATTGCTCAAAGTATGTTCTTAGAACACAAACTCATGTTCAATTATAAAAGGGTAAATAGGTTACTCACCAGAGAAAAAATCAGAAAGAACTTCCATGACAAAGTAGATGGTTGATGATATGGCCACACATAATAGACCAGAGTATCTCGATCCACCCCATATCCACAAAACAAGCTGTGTTCCCGGAAATGTCTCTATATCAGGTATTTTTGTCCCTTGCTCCTGCAAAGAAATACAAAATAACCATTGTTCACTTCTCTAATTTTTTTCCCCTTTCATTCATACTTCAAACACTAACGAAAAGAGCCTATGAAAACAGATGATGAATTACTCCAATATGTCCGAAACACTTTTTTCCACGCATATTTTTTTGTCTAGTGTTTGCACAAAAAAAGGACTCAATTGTTAATCACAGTGGCCGATGTGTGTCCCAACAATCTTCAGCCATAAAAAACACCACTGATTCCCCAGTTCATTTCCTGCTACTCTGTTGATAATATCAGCTTTAACTTTCTTTCTTTCTATCCCTTTTCTTTTACGAGCCAAAAGGCTGGGGTTACTCAGCTAATTTCTTGTACTAGCCCTCCTTCAAATATGGGAAAAGTGAAAAATAAAAACTCTTTTATTTTGTTGATAAATGAAAACAGCTCTTTTGCCTAAATGGATGACAATTAGAATCTGAAACAGCGAAGTTTGAAAGTTTCTGTAAAAAATAAACAACACACATCTCCAGCATTCTACTATAACTCCACTTAAATCGTCCTAAATAAAAAATCAAAACATTGAAATCAAATTTCCACAAATCACCAATAAATTAAAGAATGGTTACAAATTGAAAGAACGAAAAGAAATAGAGAGTAAAAATACTCTAGGTTTTCTGCGAGAGTGAGACACGGAAAAGATGTTGATCTTAGGCTTCAAAAGAGGAGTTATCTCCTCTGAGGCCAAGACGGCACCATCGCCACTGATTTCATCGGAAGCCAGTTCTGATGCTGAAGCGTCGCACACGATCAGCTCCACCGCATCGTGATTTCCGTCGCTGATCTCAGCGGATGCCGCCATAAATTTTAAACCCTGGCTAGAAACCGATGGAGCCAGCGAAGGCGAAGAGAAAATGGTTTGTCTTCTTCCAGTCGCTTGAATTGAAAGCTGAACGTGATGCCTAAACGGTCAAGTTGGTGTGCATCGTTGACGTGTCCCTTGGAAACTTCTGTGTTACAATTTTTAAATTAATTTTATTTGTGTATGGCTAAATCACACGAGTCCCTGAACCTTTGGTCAAACGTAAATTAGTCTATTAACTAAACTAGTTTTTAAAATACTACCTTGAACTTTCGTAATTGTTTCAGTGAGTCCTTATGTCAAGAATTCTGTCATGGATCTATCAAAATATCTCTTAAATTAAAGTTTATTTCATCCATCTTAAAAGCAAAATATAAGGGGAAAAAATGTATTTAATAGCAAACTTGTGATAGATGGCTGGTTCTTTCTTTTCCCCTTTAAATATTCTTGACTCCCCTTTATATTCATTATTTTTTTAAAATGTATTTAAGAATATATATAATTATGATTTTTTTTAAAGTATTTTTTACTTGTAAATACATCAAAAATTTCCCCTTTAAAGATTCTTGACTCCTCTTTTATATTCATAATTCCATGATTTTTTTAAAAGCATGTTTAAGAATGTGATTGCGATTGTTTTCACTCGAAAATACATCAAAATTTTCTTCTTTTAAGATTCTTGACTCCCTTTATATTCATAATTCCATGATTTCTTTTGCATATTTGGAAGTGTAGTTACGGTTGTTTTTTAAAGTGTTTTTCACTCGAAAATACATCAAAATAATATTTTTTTTTTATTTTTTAAAAATTATTTTTAACATTAGCACATCAAAATGATTTGAAAACACCAAAAAAATATTAATTTGAAGCATAAAAAAAAATAAAAAAAAATTAATTTTTTCAAAAACATTTTTAAAACAAAAATAAATAAAGCTAAGTGTTTTGATTTTTCAAATTCTTATCATAAGAAAATAATTCAATTTCTCCATCTCATGTTTTTCCATCACGTCTTTTTCCTATATACGAGTCTCATCATGGATGAGATATCAATTTCAATTAATTGACAATAAATCGTTTTGTCAATTTACTTGGTCCATATAAGATCCGAGCCAACTCAATCAAAAATATGGTTACCATCATTTTATTGACTCGTTGACTCATTAAATTCGACTACACGAACAATTTATATACAAACCAAAAAAACCCAGAAATTAATAATCCCTATTCTTTCTATTTTGCCTGGAGGAATCTACTACACCATATTGATAAAAAGTGTGGTCAAGCCTAAGTATTGTTTAAACCTCAACTTCATGGGTCCAATGTAACTAGTGACTAGACATTGAAGAAAGCCAAGATTCGAAAAGGCTTAAACTAGACTGAAAGGTGAAGAAATATTTTTAATTAGGGCTGACGAGGTTATTAAAAAACTCTAAAAACTATGGTTTTCTCAAGGGTGTTATGAGTTTGAAATGGTAGAATGTTAGATTTTAATGACTGGAAATCCTACAAAAACAAGTTTTTGAAAAAGATTTTGGGAACTTTCATATTTAAATCAGTTTAGTTCAACATCATAGCTTTAAGTGATTATATAAGTCTGTTAAGGATTATAATAGCGGTGATAATTTAAAATAATTTTTTATTTAAAAATATATTAAAATGAATTTTTTTATTTTTTAAAAAAATTATTTTTGATATCATCACATTAAAATAATTTTAAAATATAAAAAAATTTATTTTTAAAATATTTTAAAATGTAATTTACATCGTGTTGCCCGAATATATCTTATATTTGTCTTTTAGTAATAGAGAATGCTTGAATTTGAACGAGATATCAGAAAATAACTTGTTTTAAAGTTAAAGATTATTGATGTAGCCTTTAACTCGCGTGGGTGTGTTCATATAAAAACCACATGGAGAATATACTTGTCACCTGTAATCTTGCATTAATTGAGAATTAAAGGTAGAAGTGACAATTGTGATTTGCAAAAACCTTTCCTAGTTATAGGTTTGGCAGCTTGTTCTTGAATTAATTTAAAATTTCAGAATGTGGTTCTCATTTAATATCGGACGCATGTGTGTTGTGGTAAATAAACCAACTTTGATTAGAGAAAAGTGTATTCAAATATAGTAATTGATCACATCATTTTTTTGGACTTATTGGGCTTTGAATGTTTTGGACTTATTGGGCTTTGGATATTTCTAAGAGCCCAAAACGATCGAATCATTTTTTCAGAACATAAAGCTTCGAGGATATAAACCTCGAGATTTATAAAGGATAGATAAGACAGTGGCTGTGATTGTTTGTGGTTATAAAAAAGCATGGTAGAGGTGATGATGGATGAGTTTGTTTTTTGTTTTAAAAGTAATTTTTTTAAAAAAAAATTATTTTAAATTAATAATTTTTTATATTTTTATATTATTTGATACATTAATATTAAAAATAATTTTTAAAAAATAAAAACTATTATTTTAATATATTTTTAAATAAAAAATATTTTAAAATATAATCATTACCCTACTTTTAAATACACGTGACTACTCGCTTTCAAAGGCGACTTTATGGTGCTTGGATTTTAAGAGAGACCGATGAATTTCGGGACAGGATTTTAGATTTGGAATTTTAGGATAGTTTCTTTCATTTTTTTTTTTTTCAATTTTTTCATGTTTTATGTTTTAGATCTCTAATAATTAATTAAAAATAAATAAATAATTGTGTTGTGGGGCCATGATGACATGTGGCACGTTTCATTGTAGTGTTTGGATGATAAAGTGCCATAAATGCTCAACACTAACCGCGTTATAGCAGAGGGACCCAAACAGCATGAAGAAGAGTACAAATTCTTAATCAAAACAATATGAAAAGTACATCATGAATCATCAAATTAAAGGCAAAATCTGCTAATAAAATAAAAAATAAAGAAAAACTCAAAGCTCCACTTCCAGTTAAGCACGCTCTATATTCCGTTAGAAGTTCCACACCAAGTTCACTTTCCAGTTCGACGGAAACCAGTGAAAACAGCCGGAGAAGACGAAAAACTTACTTTTCAACATAATGATTCAATGGTTTGGTAGGTGAGGGGCAGAAGTCTTCGGAGCTCTTTTCATGGTATTAGGGTTTTGCTATAGAATAGTATTGACAGCAGCGGTTAATTTCAAGCAGCAGTCAGCTCAATATGCTTTTAACTTCGCTCTTGAAACTTTGCTAGTACAGACAGGCACTGTATTATCATGTCCATCGCACCACAGATCTGTGAACTAACAAGTCAAGACTACTATACGCATCTAATTTATTTATTTTTTTAATTTAATAATTAAAATTTTTAGATGATATTTTAAAATATTATTTTTTAACACATACTCTTAAGTAAAAAAAACCTTTTGAGTTTGAAACTTATATAAATTTATATTATTTTTTGTTTAATTTTGTTTTATCAAATAAATAGAATGGTAAAATTTAAATTTGTAATTGTTTGGTTATTAGAGCTTTAATATAATATAAAAAAATTATTCTAACTTAATAATTTAAATTATTAAATAATATTTTAAAATATAATTTATATAATTTATTAGTAATGTATTCGCAACATCGCTGTTGGAGACTAGCGGTGGTGGATAGTTTACGAGCAAGATCTAGCAAAAATCCTCAGAGCCACAATCTATAGTAAATGAAGATGGTATACCAACCAGCAATAATAGATTTGGTATGCCCGTAAGTAGTTCAAGCACATGATGGAATGAATTGCATCCCATGTTTAGGTGCCAGAAAATATTGGCTGGAAATTAACATGAGAAAATCAATTTGATAAAATATTGGTTGGAAACATGAGAAACCCTAAAAAAAATCAATTTGATAAAGCAAATGCATTCCTCATTTAGCTCCTTAATTCGGATTACCAAATTACAAAAAGGAAAAGTGTTCAAATAAAGGGTTTAGAATAAACCAAATCATTATATATTCTAACGGTAAATTGTCATAGAGGTAGTGTTTTATAATATAGTAGTGGTTGTTTTTCAAAGTATTTTTTATTTGAAATATATTAAAATAATATATTTTTTTAATTTTTAACATCAGCATATCAGTACATCCAAAATTATATATATAAAAAAAAATTATCAAACAGCATACCCAAATACTAGTGATATTAGTTAATTATGCTAGTCTAGTTATGTAATTATTTGTTTTCCTCCTAACTAAGCACTTAAACCCAAGGTTCATTTTCATGAAAAGGAAAAAACAAATTTATGCAGATGTAATATATTCATTTGAGTGATATCTTCATTTGAGTGGTGCTGAACTGCTGGGTGTAACGACAACCTGGGCGAGATGTAATATAATGATGGGGCCATTTATTACTTCAATCTGACTTGTGATTTGTGTGGTGTTATATTTATGCAGTTTTCATTTTATTTTACACAATTTTCATTCAATGTCGTTTTATAAGATTTTATAAGGCAGTTTCTCAAAAATTTGAAATTTTTTTGTTTAAAATTATTATTTTTATTTTTAAATTATTTTATTATGTACTAATATTAAAAATAATTTTTTTAAAAATAAAAATATTATTATTATATATATTTTAAATAAAAAATATTTTAACTATAACTATTATTATACTTTCAAACATTCTTAAATAAACTAGAAGACAAGAAAAGTTTAAAAGCGAAAAAAAAAATCAGCTCTCAAAAAAAGTAAAAACACTGTTATTAAACCAAAAGTCATGACAAAGTTGTACTAAAATAGCTACATTGTTGATATGGTTTTTTTTAATAGTATAAATATAATATTTTTATGTTCATTCAAATGCAAAAAAATCATCTTAACAATTTATTTATATTTTAATATATTCAACATTAATAATTTTTACTTTTTTGAGAAAATCCATTGAAAAAAATTAATATTTTTATATCATTTTAATGTTAAAAATAATTTCTAAAAAATATTATTTTGATACATTTTTTAATAAAAAAATACTTTGAACTACACCACTACCACACTCTCAAACAATCTCAAAGGACTTTATTTTTTAGGTAGTTTTGTGGTTATAATTTTTTTTTTAAAAAAATTTTAAAAACAGTATTTTTAATTATAGTTAGTTCGATTTAGATATATGTTTGGTAAAAGCTATAGTAAAGTTTACGTTTAGTAAAAAACATGTGTAAAATTTTGGATAAAACTTTTTGGCTTTAATATTTACAAAATTTAATTTAAAAAACATGTAAAAAATGTTGTATAATACCCGTATTTTGAACTTAATTTTTTAATGAATCCCGTAACATTAAAATTTTTATTTTAAAAGTAAATTTAATTCACCACTAATATAAAAGCTATTAAAATACAAACACAGCCTACTGAGACCAGCAGACAAGAAAAATATTTAAACGCAAAGAAAATTTCAGTTCTCAGTGAAACACTGTTATTAAATCAAAAGTCATGACGACGTTGTAGGAGCAATGATATGTTAATATTAATGCCAGAAAGTCAGTTTAAAATAGCTGTTGATATAATTTTTTTGAACAGTATAAATACAATTTTTTTTGCATTCAAATGCAAAAAAATCATTTTAATAATCTATTTATATTTTAATATATTCAATATTAATAATTTTTACTCTTTTGAAAAAATCCATTGAAAAAAGTTTATTTGATGAAATAATAAATCTTTAAATAATATATTTCAATGTTTTTGGCTATATATATATATATATATATATATAGGGATGATTTTATTTTATATATTGAAAAGTCATTTTGGTTATTGATTTGGCTATTCTTTTAAAGCTGTAAAATCAGGGACAAAAACTAAAAAAATATTTTTTTTTTTTTTACTTTTCCGTTGAAAATGCCCCTGTAATTTCAAGGTATCATCGATATACCAAAGAAGGCATGTTTCGTTTCTTAATTTTTCAAGTTCAAATTTAAGAATTAGTTTGAAGATAAATTTATTAAATTCATCTAAATACATTAGAATTAGGATCACGTAAGGAATATATCTTTATAATCTTTTGAGAATAAAATCTAATCTAAGTTTATATTTGAATTAATTTGAGAATATTTTTTTTATTTTAAAAAAATAAACTAGCAATTAGAGCTTAAATATGAAAATATTTGGTCTACTATTTTTCATAAATCTCATCAAAATCAATATTTAAATGGAAAATAATAGACATAGACAACCAGTGAAACAAATATATATCTCATGATTATGATCTTGAAGAGTTGACAAAATAATTTATATGTCTATTTTTATGTTTTAAAAGTATTTTTAAAAAAATTTAGAATATTTTTTATTTTTTTGTTTATTTTAAATTAATTATTTTTTGATATTTTTAAATTATTTTGATGTATGATATAAAAAATATTTTTTAAAAAATTATTTTAATATTTTTAAATAAAAAATATTTTTTTAAAAAACTACACAACTAGTTAAAAACATCATCTTCAGTAGCAAAAGGTACTCAATAAAGTGACGAACGTGGAGGACAATTCAACTGGAAAGATTTGAATTTTCAAATAAGTTGTAGATTCGAGAGGGAAATATTTCCATGGAAATTTACCGAAATGTCGGCCAGGGAACAAGGGAGGTCCACTTGCTAGTCGGTGCTTGAAGTTGACTAGCCACAGCTGGTTTTATTTTTGAAGAGCCAGTTAGCTGACATGGAGGAGCGGAACCGGGATAGTCGCACGCTTCAATGTCTTACACGTGGAGCTAGCACCGACAACTTCGTATCAGAGTGACATGGAGACGATTTCTGATAAAGATATCAGTACCTTCTAATTTAAAAACAATTACATCGCTAAATAGCGTACGCTAAATCGATGGCGCGCACTACGCTGTATTTTTTTAATACATATAAAAATATATTTTTCTATTGCTAAAATAAATTACATGGAAGTTAGCCTAATATTACTTGATTGATTTTTTTTATAGATTTAAGTACAGCTCATATAACTAGTAAAAATATAATTTAGTTTATAAAAATTCAAGATTGTATTGTTTTTAAAAAATAATATTGAATCAATAATATATTTGAATTAATTCGACCCAACCCGGATTAACTTGCTAAATCCTCAACTTGAATTATAAGAATATGATAACCTCGCCACTTGCTTGAAAAACCTAGTGTTAGTTGTTGAAGGAATGAAATAATAATTAAAAAATAACAAAATTTGACATAAGTTGACTTGCAAAACTCGTGACTTAAATCATGAGATGATGATAATCTTATAGAAAGTAAATAAAAAAAAATGACATAAATCATGAGATGATGATAAACCTTAGTGTTTTTGCTTGTTTGAGATTGTGATAGGGATTGCGGTTCAAGTATTTTTTGCTTGAAAATGTATTTAAAATGTAATTTTTTTTAAAATTATTTTTGATATTAGCACATTAAAACAATATGAAAATATATAAAAAAAATTATTCTTGGTAAAAAATAATAAATTTTTTTAAAAAAAACACGATTTACACTGCATTCCCTAACAAACAACAACATGGAATCTTAGCTCCAACAAATAAATAAATAAATAAATTAAATATGAGCCTATTTGTTTATGCGTTTCAAAATTATTTTTGAAAAAATTGAATTTTTTTTAATTTTTTAATTAATTTTAATTAATATATTTTTAATATTTTTAAATTATTTTAATATAATGATAATAAAAATAATTTTTAAAAAATAAAAAATATCATTATTATATATTTTAATATAAAAAATTATTTACAAAATAACCATAATATATTATAAAAAAAAAGCTCACATCTTGCCGGAACCGAGTTAAAAAACTTGGATAAGCAGTTATTTTTTAAAAAAAAAAAAAACACATGATGAATAGATGTCACTATCTGTCACCAAATCCATAAATTCTCTCCTGGCGAGCTTTGAACTTGTTAACGAGAATCTCATTTCTACCCGCTGTACGGCACAGGTGAGGTCCCTGCTTCCTCATTCGGTTATTGCGAGTTTACAAATCACGTCATCTTGGAGGCGTTTATCGTGTTTTGCACATGGCGCGCATTAATCACGAAATTAGGCAGAGAGTGCATGTACTTTCTAGTCAAACAAAGCAGGTCCTAACTCCTAATTAAGCAGATTAATCATCTCCCTCTGTCTTGAAACGTGACCGGTTTGAACCTGCCTTCGCTATTTGTACTGCTTTTTAGGCACGTGATTAGGATACAGTACGTTGACGGTGAATTTCAAACATCATTAGTACTGGTTTTTAGGCACGTGATTAGAACAAATCACATTGAGTTCTCTTGTTCATGAATTATATATATATAGATATATAACATTAATAATTTTAAAAACAATACATTCAAGGCCTGTTATTTTAAATAATTAGATAGTATTATAAAAACAAGAGAAGAGTTTTTTTTTTTGGAAGTTGTTGATGAATTATTGAACAATGTAGTATTGTTTTTATTGCCTATTGTAAAAATTGGAAGACATGATTTATAATTTATATAAATGAAAAATCATTTTTCTCATGTGTCTTAATGCATGTTTAAAATCAAAGGATCAATATAGTAATTGATTCTTGACTGGGGATGGAAGACTTTATTTTTAAAATACAAAATCTGACTTCAAACCTATCCTAATAACACATTTATTTTATATTTTTGTCTCTATCTCTTTCACCAAGTACGTGTTTATTCTCACTATCTTATCTTTTTTATCTCAAGATAGTAATCAAAAGTTACCTTGTAATGTTGTTTGAGAAAGAAAAATATATTTATGGTGATACAAAGGATAAATAACACATTTTTTATTGCACTCTTTATTTTATTGGCATTTACCCCAGTACAAATTTTTTTTATATAGATTTTACCATCGAACTTATTATTTCATTAAGGAATGTGACATTTCATCTAACCCTGTTAGTTTAAGTTATATGTATGGATTAACCATTCCTTAAAACATTAGAAAATAAAATGTGAAATCTAGAAAAGATATAAGAAAGGGAAAAAAGAAAAAGAAAAGAAACACATTTCTTAAATTTTTAGATAATAATCACGCATACTGAATAACTTAACTTCTTCAGTTGATGAAAAATAATGATATTAGATGCTAACAATGGTGTTTAGATAATAAATAAAAACACTTTCTTATTCAAATACACCATTAAAGATCGTATATGTAGATTCCTATGTTGTGATTATTGCCTCGGGACAAAAAAGGTGGAGGCATAGAAAAATAGGGAATATATCTCCCTATACGATATATAATTGCAAATAAAAACATGATTATCTATAGTGGTTTAAGCTTAAACAAGCCGAGAGAAAAAAAAAATTCCTCATAGATTATTGTTGTTGACATATCGCAATCCTCTACTTTCCATATATCAAAGAGTCTTTTCAATAAGATAATTCTGGTTTAACTTTTTTTTTTTTCTCTCGTAACAATTGGGTTATTAATTTAAAGGCTATTCTTATATTACTAGTATTTATTTCTTATTTTATTCATTGAAATCTTTGTTTGTCAAAATTATTCAAGCTGCTAGGGCTGAACATTTCCGGGAATTTTTTTTTTTTAAATTTTTTTGAATTGAACCGAAAAACCGGTTCAAACCATTAATAAACCAGTGACCGCAATTTTGTAGAAATTCAGGAATATGAAAAACAAAAGAAAAGGAATGGATCTACTATTCCAATTCTATTTGTGGCACAGACTCAATAAGAGAATTAAAACCCAAAGGAACACAAATCCATTCAAAGGCAATGAGGGGGCGGCTAGGGTTATTAGCAGAGGGTAAAGTGAGAGAGATAAACCCCACTGTAAGAGCCAAGGCTACGGATCTGCTTGAGCTCCATTAGACGTTGTCCATCTCCAAAATCAGCTCGTATAACATCCATCATAGCACTTTTAAATCCTGGAGTATATTTAAACATAATCCCCCACCAATTTCCTCCCCTAAATCCTCTTTCTTATCTCCTGATATATAACTTTCCTTATTCTGATGCAGAGTGGAACTTCTCACCAGGGAATTCTTGTAACTAAATGGCACGGAGTTAGCTTGTGTCTCCTTCAAACTTTCAGAATTATTTCCAGCAGAGAAGAAAGAGAGTGAGGGGTCTTGAAGTGCTGGTTGATTGAACTGGTTCGGTTCGGTTCAATCGGTTTTAGGCTTCATGAGATTTTTTTTGTGATTTTTTAATTGGTTAATTCGGTTTTTTTTTTCCTCAAATTCCTTTCCTCTATTAATAAACCTACCAAACATCTTAACTATTTTATAATTGTTCATTTTATTTTTTATATATTCCAATATAATCTCATGAAGATGATGATTATAACTAGTAAGGAGAAAATAAGTCTATATTGCTTGAAAAGAATCAGGGCATTACATTATGATCCACCCAATGTATTTAAGTAAAGAAATAAAAGTCTGACTAAGAGATTTTTTTATTTTAACTTTGTCGTTTTAATTATTCTTCGTTTTCTTACATATAATATTTATCTTCTTAAGTTGTCTTATGATATTTATATTTCTAACTTAAGATGTGAACCATTTATGCTAACAATCATCATGTTCATTTTAAATTTGGTTTCAATAAAAGTCTAAATCCTTTTTCAAACATTTATAATGATGTTTAAGGTCCATTTCCTACCATTTTGACTTCAAGTTATAAATACTTTATTTATCTCATTAATGATTGTATTAAGATAATTTAGGTGTATTTTCTAAACACTAAGAGTTATGTTATCCATGTTATCCCTTACTTTTATAAAATGTTTGTCATTTAATTTCATTGTCAACTTCATGTCTTTCAATTTAAAATGATCATGAATTTGTGAATTGATCTCTTGCTAATTTCTTCAAGGCTCATAGCATCCTCTACCAGATAATATGTGCTTACACACTATAATTGATCATGTCTTTCAATTTAACAATGGTCATGAATTTGTGAATTGGTCTCTTGTTAATTTCTTTATGGCTCATAACATTCTCTATCAGATAATATATGTGCCTACACACCATAATAGAGTAGTAAAAAGACTTAAGAATCAATATATTCTAGAGGTAGCTCGATCATTATGTTTTACTATACATGTTCTTAAATTTTCATAGGCTTATACTATTTTGATTGTTTTTTTTTCTTATTAAAAGGATGTCTACTCATATTATTAACTATCAAATTTCTTTAAGGATGTTATCAAGGTTCCACTTTATTTTTTTACTCTTAATCTTCATTATATGATTTTTAACTATGCATTTTATATCCATATTCACTATATTTATAGGTACAAGTTTGACAATCGTGCTCTTTAGTATGACTTTTTTTGTTATTCTAATTTTTAAAAAGGATGTAAGTGCTTGTATCCTTTTATATATATAAAAAAATATTATAAGTTCATAGATGTTTATTTTTGTGAATAAATGTCTTATTTTTATAGGGATATATCTCTTGTTCTGTTTTATAAGGAATTAGTAGTAAATAAGAAGAATATTTATTGTTGGTGGATAGGATATTATGGATTTCAGGTAAATAGAAAGGTTTAACTACTTTAAGTTAGGGTGAAATCTCTTTTAATCTTGTACAAAAAGTTGTACATGAAAACCAAAGAGGGTAAGTATGAAATCCCCACTAGATTGCTATAAAAAGGTTACACAAAAAAAAAAAAATTGCAATTCATGAGCCTTTACATATAATCCTCCTAACTCTATTACTCCTTTTGATGATATTATTATGTCATAAAATGACTCTTTTGAAATTGATTCTATGGTAAGTGTTTGTTTTTCTATAGATCTATATCATGTATCTTTAGAGTTCACCGATTTGAAAACACAATTTAATGATCAACATAGGAGATATCCCATTTATAATCATAAAATGCTTAATATATTTGCTTTTGTCCAAATAATATTTTAATATCATTTATCTAATATCTGATTTTATCTCCTATCATCACTTGTTTAAGTCTCACTTATATTTTATCATTTTGTTATCCTTTATGTCTATTCCAAATCATTTTCAATAAACTCTCATGATATGGTTGGGTTGCCTTAATAAAAGAAGGTAATGAGGTGTATATAGGTGTTTGTGTTAGAGTATGGATCAAATGTGGTAGCTGATAGGTACATGGATATACTAGTTGTTAAAGGTTACATTCACACATGTAAGATTAACTATCAAGAGACCTTTGTTCCCATGATCAAGATGAACACTACTAGAGGCATACTCTCTCTTATAATTAACTTAAGTTGGTCATTATAACAACTCATTGTGAAAAATACCTTTCTTTATTATGATCTAGATCTAGTGAGAGAGGTGTATATAAACTCTTATCCAAGATTTATATAAAAAATGAGGTAAACTATGCAAGTTAAAAAAGGTACTAGATAGATTAAAGTAATCTTTAAGAGCAGCACCACTCAATACAAAAATATGGATTTAAGTAAGACTTGGAAATCACATTTTGTTCTATAAATGAAAATGATAATATTATATTTCATATTGTTTAAGTTAATGATATAATTATTAAGGGTAGTGAAATAAGTGGGATACAAAAGTTTCAAACCTATTTGGATAAGGAGTTAGAGATGAAAGACTTGGAAATTCTAAAATACTTATTGGCATTAAAATATTTGAATCCAAGCAAGGATGTTTTCTCTTTCAATAGAATTACATATTAGATATTCTTACCAAAACTAGTATCTTTGCATATGAATTTGTAAATACTCATATTAAGATGAATTATGGTCTTGTTATCTACCCTAATTAGGTTCCAATTAATAAAAAAACCAAAATTTAGTAGAAAAGTTGATATATCTATCCCATACCAAACCTGATAAATCATATGTAGTTAGTGTTGTGAGACAATTCATGCATAGTTCAAGTAACTAACACATGAACTTAATGAATGGTGTCTTGGCTAACCTGAAACTCTCTCTAGCTAAAGGTGTTATATGTTTTTGATATTACCACTTAAATATTATGGGATATCTCGATTCTAATTTTGTTATATCTATATAAAATAAAAATCTATCTTAAGGTATATTTTATATGTTAGAAGTAACTTAGTGACATCAAGAAGTAAGAAAACAGAATATGGTATCATTGTTTAGTATGAAAACAGAGTATTATGTCCTTTATCATGTGTTTGTAGAGCTTACTTGTCTTAAAAGCTTACTAAGTGAACTTAGAATGGATTTAAAAAACTCATTGATGTTTTTTTATGATAACACAGTATCAATCCTTTATACTAAGATAGTGAATCAACTAAGATGATATAATGACCAAGCACGTGTAATATTTATGCATCAACTTGATAAGGGAGAGTTGATCTATATTAACTGTATACGATTGTCAGTTAGTTAGCTAACTTTTAGTTTCTAGAATTTAGCTTATCCAACTATTGACTTATCTAATGGTTGACATGTATCATGTATAAATACCCTTCATTAATATGAATAAAACTCATCCAATTTAATTCTATTTTTTAATTTATATAGTGTTTGTTTTAAAGCAATCAAACCATTCAATATGTACAACTATTTTGTTTCAATGAGTGCAACAAATGATCATTTTTTCTCTTTAATTATAAAATATGTTTCCTTTTCTTTTTTTATATCCTTTTAAAAACCATGTTATATTTTGGTGATTCAACATATAATTCATCAACACGTGGCATTCAAACCAACAAAGTTGGACACAATTGTCAATGGAATAACAAGTTATTAAATGAAATTTTTTATATATATAATAAATAGGAGTATAATGAAAAAACATGTCATTGAAAAAAAGGAAAAAGAATATGAAAAAATAGTACAATAAGAAAAAAAAAGTATTAAATAAGTTTATAATAATCATTTAAAAAAATTTAAGGATATTAAAGTTGTTCAATAATATTTAAGGTTATTATAGTCAATCAACAAATTTTATAGAATTTGAACTTTTATATAAAATTATGGATTAAAAAAATTTATAATTATAGTGTCTCCAAATTATAAATTACTTTTATTTATTTATTTTGAATTAATTAAATACTTCGTAAAATGTGTTATTTATGAGAGATATAAAGCAATTACATTTCAATAAATATTATTACATTAAAAAAGAAAATAATATTATAGAATTTGTAACGTTGAAGTATACTCATTTATCAAATCATCAAAAAATAATCTTATCATTTTCAATTTTACTAATTTTACCATAATTGTGATAATTAGTAACGATAAAATATAATTAACAATTACTCATATTTAATGTATCGCAAATCTTATTAATTACTTTATAAATTTAAAATCCATTATAATTATAGTGTAGAAGAGCAAAGCTTTCTTGAAAAACAAAAAAAGATAGCAGAACCTAACTCCCTAGAACTGCCTAGAGCAAGCAACCTCTAGCTTGATTTTTTGCTTCATACGAAAACTGAAAAAAAAAACATAGTTTTTAGGGTGTGTTTGGCCGTGTTTTTTAGTTGGAGTTTTAAAAAATTCTGATTTTTTTTTTAAATTAATTTGATATGCTGGTGCAAAAATAAAAATTTTAAAAATATATTATTTTAAGATTTTTTAAATAAAAAAAATTAAAATCATTACCAAAATCTTAAACAATCTCTAAATAATTTCATGGGCGACCACTTTAAATCCTGTATAATGATGGCTTTGCGTTGCTTTGGCAATAATTATGTCAAGTGCTTTTTACTTAACACGAGAAGATGATTATGACATGATACTCTTCAGAACCACAAATCTGGGATTGATTAGTGTAATCAACGACTGCCCCAAAGGTTTTGTTGATTTTTCACCTGATGGCCCACCGCCAAACTAGTTGATGATGGCGTCATCATAAATTAACGACAGCCAATCGTCAAAGCGTACCGGAGATTTTTCACCTGACGGCCTTGGAATTTGAATAGCAAGGCGGAGTGCCGGATTAGAGATGGCGGCACGGAAAAGGACCGACGAAAAAATAATTAAATCCGCGCCACACACAGAGTCCAGTCCTGGTTGGTGAGCGCTCCATTTTCTTCGGTTCAAATATCGTTAGGCCTCAACGTTGACAGCACGTGGACATCGAGCGTCCTTCTTCCGTTGATCAGATAATTTTAGAAATACTGATAGTTCCAGCACTATAAAGAAATTGATCGATCGAAGGACCTGTCAGCAAAATCTCCTAACAGAGACAATAGTTTCGTACCTTAATCCAAACGGCATCCTTTAACATTAATTATAATTTATGCATAATAGCCAGATTTTTTACTTTTATAGTACCGGAACGTTAGACAGAACCACTCTCAAAGAGAATGATTTTTTAAATAAAAAAACTCGTAGAATGTCCACGAGATCAGAGGCTGCGTTTGTTTAATTGTAGATTTTGCATTTGTGATGCATAACACATAAAACTATATTTTTTACTGTGACAGCTATTAAAAAATTGAGTTTCAATGTAATTTTTGAGAAGTAGTTTTTACGTGTTTTTATAACCGAATTTCGTAAAATTCTATTTGTTTTTTTTAAAAAATTAATTTTTTATTTTACTTCAAATTAATATTTTTTTTTGTGTTTTTAGATCATTTTGATGCGTTGATATAAAAAATATTTTAGAAAAATAAAAAAATTATTTTTATATATTTCTAAGTAAAAAGCCATTTGAAAAGCAATCGCAACCACATAACTACCAAACATTTTATACATGTTTTTTCACTACACATAAACCTCAACAATAATTTTTACCAAACACTTATTTAAATTCAACTAACTTATATTTAACCATATTTTTTAAAAACTTATTTTTTTTCAAATCACGATCATATATAGAAACTGTCTAAATAACAAACGCACTTAATATAGAGTAGGGATATCTTTTGCATATCAAAGTGAAGTAGCGGTTTAGGAATGCATTTAAACTGTATATATTAAAATTTTAATTGTTTTTATAAAAAAATATAATTTTAATATATTTTTAAATAAAAAATATTTTTAAAAATAATCGCTATGACATTAATTAGCTATTTGCATTCATTTAATGCATGCATTTATGAGTGATTTACTATTTTAACTTTCAAATTAATTTCAACGTAAAAGTTAATTTTTTTTTTATTTTGATAACTTTGTTATTGCTGGATTTATTGTTTATATATATATATATATATATATATATCTGTGTGTGTGTGGATTGAAAAAAAAAAGTTTTATATATATGTTTTCAACGTTATCATATTAAGAATATTTTTAAAATATTCTATATTATTTTTAAAAACACTTTAAAATGCATTTATGAGTCGTAATCTTTCATTAGATAGTGAGAATCAAAGGTCTTCCCAAAGTCCTCCCCATTTCCACATCGAGCTCAACGAAAGCAAGAAAAACCGTTGCATAAATCACGCTTAGGCAAAGAACAAAATTAAGAAGGAAGAGAGAGAAGAGAGAAAGCGAAAGTAATTTATAATCTCATGTGAGACTCACATGCATGTGAGACGTACAGAATCCTACACTACACAGATTGAGGACACGACTCAAAGCCACTGCGATCCCTCTTTTCCCATCTCTCCCTCCCTAGCCCCTAGCCCCCCTTTACTCGCTTCAAAAGAATAAAAAGCTCGACAGGGGAGCTGGGAAACAGGGGAAAGTTGATGGCCATGGAGAAAAAGCAGCAGCTCCAATGTTATGGAGCAGCTCCAAAACCCACCTTCAGATTTGCAAAACACTGGGCTGTTCTCTTGATCTCTATCTTCCCCATCTTGAATACAGGTCTTTCTCTTGACTACGGTGATGCCTTAAAAAAGAGCCTTCTTTACTTCGAATCACAACGTTCCGGTCGCTTACCCTACAACCAGAGAGTAACATGGCGTCACCATTCTGGACTCACTGATGGCTTGGAACAAGGGGTCAGTATCAACTTAATTTCGTTGTCCCGGTGAGTTCTACATTTTAGTTTGGTCAAAATAATGAAGGATGTTGTCTGTTTAATTCTGTGCAGGTGGATTTGGTCGGAGGATATTATGATGCAGGGGACCATGTAAAATTTGGACTACCAATGGCCTTCACCGTGACAATGCTTTCATGGACTGTAATAGAATTCCAACATCAGATAGCCGTTGCCGGAGAATTGGAACACGCATTAGAAGCAATTAAATGGGGAACTGATTATTTCATCAAGGCCCATACTAGCCCGAATGTGCTATGGGCAGAGGTAAGTTACATTGCATCCATTACAGTTCAGGATCGTAATGCATTTCTGCTTCCAAAACCATAAAAGCTAATATCAATTTCAAACTTAATTACTCCATAATTAATATTTTACAGGTGGGTGACGGTGACACCGACCACTATTGCTGGCAACGGCCGGAGGACATGACCACATCACGGCAAGCTTACAGGATCGACGAGAATAATCCCGGGTCAGATCTTGCTGGAGAAACCGCGGCGGCAATGGCGGCGGCATCAATAGTGTTCAAGAAAACAAACCCTCATTACTCTCACCTGCTCTTGCACCATGCCCAGCAGGTAAAAATGATAAAATCAAGTCAAATCTTAGTCAATAGATAACTGAGATCCTGTGGGGTTATGCTAACAACTTACAATTGTACACAATTCTTTGTTCTAGTGGTTTCTTAATTAGGGCAACAAAATTTAGTATTAGGAATGTCACTTTATATAATGGACAACATTTGCTTAGTATAATCAATAAGGATTGTGCGGTTGAAGATATGTCCATAAAAAATACATTTAGATCCGGACCGATTCCTCGGTAAGGATTATTAATTATTGCCCGTAAGTGTTTTTTTAAACATCTTTCTAGTGGGTTTGGTTGACTAATACATATATATATATATATACATTTTTTTCTTCTTCGGTGTAGTTGTTTGAGTTTGGAGACAAGTATAGAGGTAAATATGATGAAAATATGGGGGTGGTGAAGAGCTACTATGCGTCGGTGAGTGGATACAAAGACGAACTGCTATGGGGAGCTCTGTGGCTGTACAAGGCCACCGACAATGAGAAGTATCTGGAGTACGTCATTAACAATGCTCATTGTTTTGGCGGCACTGGTTGGGCCATGGCAGAATTCAGCTGGGATGTGAAGTATGCTGGCCTTCAAATTATGGCTGCAAAGGTAAAAAGACATCCCATCACTCTCATATGCTTCAAGTTCAAATCTTGGGTTTACTGGTTATATAGTCAAGGAATATTTTCAAATCTTTATAGGATTTTGCTTATGTCCAGTTTCAAAGATGAAAAGACAACGATTTACTTTAAGAAATCACACTTTTACTTTTCTTTTTTCTCCTCCTCCCTGACCTTTCGGTAAAGTTGAGGGGTGGAGAGAGCCCTAATTAATGTACCGGGGTGTCATTGCTAGAGTTGAAAAAAGGTTACCCAGAAGCATAAAACCATGTGCAAGTGTTTAAATTTCTGGCAATTTTCAAATCAATCCCTCCATGCAGTGATTCTCTGAGTCTCAAAAGCACAAAACCAGTTGAAAGAGCATCCTAACATGTGATGACATAACATCACATGAATTTATCTCGTTGATACAAAAAAAAGGAGGAAATGAGATGGATATCAGATGCCATGTGTAGAAGAGCAAAAGGGGTAGGCCAGTCTAAACTTAGGTAGGCCCTGCTCCACAGCTCGTGGGAAGGGACACAATTCTTTCATTTATGAGTGCTTCCCTGTTAGATGAGGCACAGCAGCACAAGCTTGTTTTAATTGAGTAGACCCACAGATACTGTTGTGCCACTTATTGCAGTAAATCTCTGTGTTCATGGAACATTGCTGGATAATTACATGGGATTTATTATTATTATTTTTTTATTTTTCAGAAAATGATTTCCTAATAAATTTCTCTTAGAGGGTAACGATCACTCTTGTTTAGCTATTCATGAGCTCATCCCTTTTAAGGCCAAATTGAATGGCAAACTCATTTAATTTGACCCCAGAGGCTTTATTCTTGGGTCATATGTTTTTCTTTTCACAACTTCAGGCTCTTGTGAATTTTATTCATCTTTAAAGTCCCCTGTTTTCCAATATTTTCAATGGACCCTTGCGCATTTTATCATCAATTAAACCGCATTTATGTTTTTTGGTTGTAACTGCAGTTGCTCGTGGAAGAAAAGCACAAGGAACATGGCGACACGTTAGAACAATACCGATCAAAGGCCGAGCACTACCTATGCTCATGCCTTGACAAAAACAACGGTACCAATGTGAATCGTACTCCAGGTGGTCTTTTGCACATCCGGCAATGGAACAACATGCAGTATGTCTCAACAGCAGCATTCCTTCTCACTGTATACTCCGATTTCCTTCTAAACTCGAATCAAAAGCTCAAATGCCATGGTGGATCTGTGGATCACGAAGAGATCCTCGGTTTTGCTAAATCCCAGGTTGATTACATCCTAGGTTCTAACCCAATGAACATGAGTTATTTAGTGGGATACGGCCCTAAATACCCCGCAAGAGTGCACCATAGAGGGGCCTCAATTGTGTCATACAGAGAGAACAAGGGGTTCATTGGGTGCACCCAAGGGTACGACAACTGGTATGGCCGGGAGGAGCCTAACCCAAATGTTTTAGTCGGAGCATTGGTCGGAGGACCTGATTATCAGGATAACTTCACGGACCAGAGAAGCAATTATATGCAGACTGAGGCCTGCACATACAATACAGCGCCACTAGTTGGAGTTTTTGCCAAGTTATTACAAATGGAGGGCCAAAAGAGCCATGATAATCACAATCAGCCTTTGGTTGCTTCCTATTAAGGTTAATACTTGCAAATTTATGGAATATGGTATTGGATTTTCTACAGGGTGCTTTCTAGGCGGATGGACTAAGGTGTCCAAGCCTTGTTCGCGCTACTAGCCCTGGCAAAACAGAAAAAAGAAAAGAGGTCATGTTGTATCGTCTCTTCATTTTTTTTATATAAAAAAATGTTTATAACACTAAGTATAAAGCTCAATGTTTTGGTTACCAACCTCCAAAGATTTTGGAACTTTTTTATACATTATGGATAATATTGTGAAGTAACTTGAAAATGATGACGTGTACCTTCAAATGTATATGAGATAATAAAAACAATCAAAATCACTCAATTTCTGGAGACAATTTCAGTTCCCATCAATTCAAAAAACTTCATGTTTTTAATGGGCTTGTATCCTATGCCATGACGTGCGTGTGGGCTTTATGTATGAGCATAGTTAAAGGCTTGATCTTTCTTGAAATCCTTTACAAGAGGCTGTCTAATATTTCAATCAGTAAATATATGAAAAATAATAAATGAGTAGATATAATATATGAGATATCTACTAGGGATCTTTTGATGCTTAAGTTAATGGGTATATGAGAGAAGTAATATAATAAAAAATGATAAGAAAATATAAATGTAAAGAAGTGTAGAGTATGAGAAAATTGTCTATCCTTTTTTATACCTAGTGATCCAAAATATTTATAGACTCTGATCACGATTGGCTCACATTAAGACTTGAAGAGTTGCATTAATTGGTGCCAACCAGTAGATGCAGAGTCTAGTACTTCATCGATGGAAATGCTGGTGATTGTCAGGGAGATGTTGGCTAGAAATAATCAGTGGTCAAGGAAAGAAAAGTTTAATTTGCATAAAATATTCGGCATGTTTTCACTATTTACTATTAGCTAGAAAATATATGCTAATATTGCATAAAAGTTTTTATATATAAAGAAAGTAAAACCATGAAAAAAATTATATGCATAAGGGTGTGTGTGCAACGTTCTAACTCCTCATAGCTCGAGAAATATTCAAGTATGGGCATAATGAATAGTATGCTAAAAAAAAGTTACAAGGAGGAAAAAGAACTACCATTTTGGGCTTTGGCCCAAAAGGTATGGCATGGTGGTGGCCATGTGGTTTGGACCTTGGCGCAAAAATGTGTATCATCACTGTTAGATAATAATATAAATTATATCGTGAAATCTTATTTAACAGTTTAGGCAATTAAGTTAAATCAATCCTTTGACATAGTATCAGAGCCTTGATGACCAAACGGTCACAAGTTTGAATCTCATCTTCTTCATTCTCTCTTCTAATTAAAATCTAATTAATAGCACAAGTTAATGTGAGCATGTGAAAGTTTCAAGTTTAAAGAGCTTTTATTTAAAGGGATGTGTCATAAAATAATATAAATCATATTTTGAAGTTTTGTCTAGATAGTTTAAACTATTGAGTGAAATGGTTTGTTGAAAATCACTAGTTATATAGTAATTTCAATAATAAAGTTATTCTAGTTTTATTTTCTAAAATGTTTTGGCTTTGGAGATTTTTTTAACTTGAACAGAACTCTATATGATGTGATGAATGATTTTTAATGAACAACATATGAATATAAACATTTATAACTATTCAAAACACAAAGCTTATCATTGCATTTGATCGTGATTTATCTATTTGTTGCATTTTCTTCATGTTATGCAGCATTTCTTGTTTGTACGGTTGTGATTATAACCAACTAATTTTAAAGATGCAATTATGGATAAAAAACTCTTTAATTTACAAGAACAACATAGTCAAATAAAGCTTTTTTGGATATAAATCATACTTGACTAATTCAAAGAGAGCACCCAAATTTACTTGAAGAATATCATAGCGCTAAGATGTTTCTAGTAAACCAATTCTGGTTCGCAACTTTTTTTTTCCCCCAGCAAATTTAGACTTTAATCAAATTATCCATACTTTTGAATCCTAACTCTTTTCTAGAAGAGAGTTTGTTTGTTTTTTGTGTTTTAAAAATGTTTTTGAAAAAAATAATATTTTTTATTGTTTTTAAATTTTTTTAATGTGTTAATATCAAAAATTAATTTTTTTTAAAATTAAAAAAATATTATTTTGATATATTTTTTTAAACAAAAACATTTTAAAAAATTAATTTCTATTATAATATAAAGAATCCGTTTGGTATTGTGATGATGATTGCTTTTCAAAATACTCTTATAAATGCATCGAAATAATTTTTTTTATTTTTTAAATTTTATTTTTAACATTAAGATATCAAAAATATAAAAAAATAATTTAAAATAAAAAAAATATTTTTAAAATATAAAAATATACATGGTCGCTCGAAATGGAGATCGCCTTAAGAATTGTTTCTTATCTGGAAGATCTTGTCAACAAAGATCACATTCTTGGACTTAGGCCGACACGCCATTTTTTAGTTCTGAGTTGGACTCCTCCTTGAAATACCTTCCTTCGTGGGCTTAGCCATTCTTTTTAGTCTGCCTTTTCTGTCCTTCTCCTTTTTTCGAATACGTGTTCTTTTCAAAGAATGGCCACTTGATGAAAAAACTCGGGGCGTTTAGCTGGGTGGATACAACCATTATTTTATTAAAATTTATTTTTTATATATTTTTAGATTATTTTAGTATATTAATATCAAAAATATATTTTAAAAAAATTTAAAATTATTATTTTAATATATTTTTAAATAAAAAAACACTTACAAAAACAATTTTTATCACCGTTTCAAAAACCCTATACACATCTCTAACCCTTTGATTTTATTGATTTTATAACCAATAAACTTTAATTTGCACATGCTCATCAAGAGTTTTTCCCCGAGACACCAAAACAAGCCTTAATTTTCTTTAAACAACAATTTTAACATTGATCATAATAAATCTTGATATACTTCACGAGCTAAAACAAAACAAAAAAGCTGCAGAAATATATATATAAAAATAAAACTCTGACACTTGGGATTAAAAGATGCGGGGAAAAAATTAGACAGATACTCAATTATTGGACGTGTTCTTTTAAAAGAGTTGACAGGGAAGCCAAGCATGGCCATAACCCAGGTAATCAAGCCTTGCAGATCAGCCCCAAGAAATCTGGAAAGTGTGATATGCAACCTCGAAAAACACTGAAAAGAAAAGTAGATGGAAAGGAAAGGCACATTAAAAGTGCTGTTTGCTTTTTTATGCCGGACAATAATGGAGACACTGGTTGGCCATCAGCCTTCATAAATGATCTTGCATTACATGTCTGGACATGACATTTTTAGACTAGTGCATGATACAAGTGTCTTTCTGTGAGTTACCTAAAAGGTGATTTTTTTTTAGTTTAACGTGGGTGTCCGGGTTAGCTTACGCGCACCTCGACTAATCCCACGGGCCCTGAAGTTAACGACCATGTAAGCCTCCACCATCATATGAGCAACCTAAGGCTCGAACCTTAAACTCTTGGTCCCAAGCTCTTACCACTAGACCACCACCTAGATGTCGTCTATGATCTTCTTTATGCAAGTTCAAGAAAAAAAAAAAAACGATAACTAAGATTTCGTTTAATGCCATGTTTTAGTGGGAAAAAGAAGAAGATATCCGATAAAGTCAAATTTAACAGATCTAAAAAATCTATAAAAATCTAAAAATCTACTATTTTAAGCAATCATGTATGAGTGCTTATTTTTGGAGAAGAGACAAGAGTTGAATTTGAGAGAAAAACTTGGCTCTCGTGAGCTCAGGCTGGGGGGAAAGTCTATCAAACCATATTGTTGTAACCTATTTTTTAGTCTCCGCATAAAAAATAATAATAATAAAAAATCAAAAAAATATTATTAAAAAAATATTAGCAGTGAGAAGAGGATGTCAAAGCTCAAAAAAATGGTTAAAAATTAATTGAAAAGGTAAAAAAAATACAAAAATTAAAAATTTGAACAGTATCTTATTGATTGATGATAGCCCTGTTGATAAAGAAAATTCAATTTGAAAGAAAAAGTCCAAAATCAAAAGTTTATGTACTTAATTAAATTTTATCAGAGGTTCAATTGAATTTATATAGGTTTGAATTGCAAGAAGAATTGATTTTGGAGTTAATTTGGGCTTTAATTAGAAGAAATTAAAGTTCTGGAGTCAAATTATAATTTTTGAGAGTTAATTTAGTCAAATCAAGGGCTTAATTGCATAAATATTAAAGTTTGATAGCTAATTAGGAACTTAATTGAAGAAATTTGAAACTGGAAAAGGCGCGTAAATAGAGGAACTATAATTAAAACCGGACCGGGGGCCAAATTGAAGAGATTAGAAGTTTATTGCTCAATTGAGGGTCAAATTGCACTAATTCAAGACCAAGGATCAAAATGAAAAAGGCGGCCAACTTCAAGGCGTTGTTGAATTTGGCAGGATGTAATTGAATTGAGTTTTACAATTAAAATTACAATTGAGGACGCGATTGAACAAAATCACAAAGTTGAGACAATGTGAACTCTAACATTTAACTGCCTTTTTCATTTAAATGACATGTCATGTTTTTTGCAAAACGGTGCTGTTTCATGCACTGTTCCAAAAAAAAAGGAAAAAACCCAAAACAGTGTTGTTTCTTCTTCTTCCTCTGGACGCTCAAAACAAGGGAAAAAAAAGATTTTTCTTCCTTTCTCTGCCACCGACATCCAACCTTCAAAAAGACATCGCCTCCCCTTTAAAAAAGAAGCTGACTTGCCAACCGCTTTCCACGTGTTGGACGGGTGGTGCAGGGGCGGCAACACATTGCTCGCCCCAGCCACGTCCCCCCTGTTTTTGCCTATAAAACAGGGGAGGAGGACGAAGAAAGAAGAATAGGAGGAGAACAAGAGACAGAGAACACAACAGAGGGGAGATGGAAGAGAGAAGAGAAGAGAAAGAAGAGAAAAGAGGAGAAGAAAAGAAAAAAACAGAAAGAAAAAAACAGAGGAAGAAGGAGGAGAAAACCGTCGACCACTGTGCCTTCGCTGCTAGCAGCACTGCCTCGACGCCACCGCAGGTAACCTCCTGCCGCCCCGTCTCTTTCTCCTTTTGCTGAGCTGCTATCTGCATTTTCATGTAGAACGTGAATTAATTCTCGTTCTGCAGAAAATGGAGGGCTGGATACTGTGCTTAGACACAATAACCAACCCATTTGGTTTTGGGCCGGGTCTGGCCCAACTCACTGATATGGGCCAGGTCTGGCCCATTTTAAAAAAAAAATTAAGATTTTTTTTTTTTGTGTTTAGAATTTTACAATTTTTTAGCATAGTTTCTTTTATCCATTTTGGTCAATATTGGTCTGTATTTTATGTCATAAAAATACAAAACCAGTATTAAATACCCAATTTTCATCAAAACTTTCAAAAATACAAAAATTTAAAAGAAAAAAAAAATATTTTTGTGCATACGGCCAAAGTGTCTTAAAGCTAAAAAATCATATTATGTTTTTTCAGACACCAAAAAAATAATGTTTTTAGCATGCATTTTGGCTGTAATAACTAGTTTATTAAAGTCAAGAGAACATTGGCCAAAATTGCAAAAAACAATAATTTTTTTTATTTTGTTTGTCTTTTAGTATCCAGGGTACAATATTACACGTAATACGTATTCCAGATATTAAATTCTCTTTTCGGATGCTAGAACAGTAGGTTCTACCCCATTAAGATAAGAACCTCCTTATTAAGGAGGGTTTTTTTTAAACCTTAGATAGCCAACAATTAAAAAACACAACAAGACTTTAGATTTTATCAGACATTCAAACAATGTAGCCTATCTTAGGTAGGGCGTAGTTGGGGTGCTAATACCTTTCCTTTACACAACCAGTCTCCGTACCTGATATCTGAGATCAATTAGGGTTCCTAGTGATCAGAATACTAGGTGGCGACTCCTAGTCTATATTTTACTGAGAAGAGACAAGAATTTTTCCTTGTCTCTACACATTTGCCAGGAATAGACCATTCCATTTTTCCTTGAGGGTGGATGATCACCGCGACGCCGAACACGTGCGACACATATGACAAACCTAAATTTAATATGTCTAAAAATTCCATAGAGTTATAAAAACTCACGGTCTCAAGCAAACATATATGGGTTTATTCGTTCATGGGCTTGATTTAGGAAAAAAACTTAGCCATGGTAGGCTCGACCCAAGAAAAGAGCCCAACACTACGAACCTGGTTTTTTAGGACCTTACACAGGCCCTCCATATTTTTTACCGACCATGTACATTTTGAATCCTACTCTCTCTATATATTTTTGTTTCATTAATGTTTGAGTAAGTGATGTTTATATCTCATTAATGCTATTAGAGCAAAATAAATCTTTAGCCCCTCCATTAAATAAAAGACAAGATTCATGGGTTATAAATATTATATAAATTGCTCAGGTTCAAAAGACACATTTTTTAGCTTATATATTTTCATAATTTATCTCTCTAAAATATTATTACACTTTCTCTCTACAAAGATACTTACTTAAATATTTGAAAGTTCATGCATCAATCTAAGAAGACCTTTTGCAAGTACCAACTTCCAGCCATCTCAACTTACCAAGCATTAGCCACATTGGTTTACCATCCACCAGTTACTTGCTACCAACCACTTGATTTATCAGCCACTAGATACTAACCATCTTGACTAGAATGAATGAATTAGATTACTAGAATTAAAAGATTAACTAGTTATTCAATACATAAGCCTTCTTCCTAAACTATTTGTATATTTTAAGACCTAATCATTGATGTCTTCTTTGAGAAACTTATCAAAAAGCCAACAATTTCTTATAATACTTATTTTTGATATTTTTTAGTATTCCATCGAATACAACCAAAACACACCTAGGTTAGGATGCATGACAGATTTACCTGTTATTGTCGGCACTCCTACCCAACCATGTGGGCTTGCCAAGATTTTTTACTAGCCTAATACAATTTGAATCCTACTCTCCCCATGCTTCTAGGTGTATAAAAAAATATCTCTCAATGACCGATAATATTTATATCTCATTAATGTTTATGTAATGAATATTTATCTTTTATTAATGCATTTGTAAAAATATATTTATTTTCTCATTAATGTTATTAAGGCAAATGACTCTCTAATCCTTTTACTTTTTTAAAAAAAAAATTATGGATTATAAATACTATATGACTCTCCAAGGTTCGATGGGCACAATTTCTTTTCATTCTCAATATTTTTTAGCATATATATTTTTAGAGTTTATTTTTCTAAAATATCATTGCACTTTCTCTCTCTACAAAGATATTTACTTAAGAATTTTAAAGTCCCTATAACCATCAAAGAAAACTTTTTATAGGTATTAACTTCTAGCCACCCCCGACTTACAAACCATATTGACTTACTTAGCACCGATTACTAGCTATTCGTCACCTTAATTTATCAAACACTAGCTTCTAACCACCAACCATCTTAGTTAGGGAAAATATATCAAATTACTAAAACTAAATGATTAATTTATTACCCATTATATAAATCTTGTTTTTAAACTAATTAAATATTTTAAAACCTTAACATTATCTCCTTCCACAAAAGAAAATAACGGGCATGAGACGACATTAAAAAAACATGAAAAAGTAGTCATAAGAATAAAATGTTAGCGTCCATGTCATTAGAAGGCAATACCAAGTGGATTACTTTTAATTCATTTGGTAAGAGAAAAAAACATAAAATTGGATTGTAAATTCTAAAAGCTGGTTTGATGTCATTTTTCTGTTCTATTTTCAAAATTTTGAAAATAAAAACGAAAAGCTTAAATGTTTTGAGTTTTTCTATTGACAAAAAAACAAAACTAACATCATTGTCACAATTTATAACTACTATTTTGTTTGATTAAGAAAACCAATAAATAAATTCTCTTTCTATTTTCAAATTTGATTTTAAAAATAAAAATTAAAAAAATTGAAAACAATCCCAGATGACCTCTTAACTTTTTTATAAGCTAGATACATGTTCATGTGTGTAAACTGTCTGGTTACATTCAGATTTCTCCTTTTGTCAACATGACAAAAGGCTTGTAAAAAATATAATGTTTGCAAATATACTTGTGTCACTTATTAAACCCAGCTTAAAAAGTTGATCTAATTAAAGAGTTAAGTTCTAGGTAAATCAAAATCAATCCAAGTCTATCAAAATTAACTTGAAAAAAATTTAAAAAAATTATATTTGATATTTTAATATCCCTCATGTCTTTGAAACAATGCATGTGAAAATAAATTATATATATGTATTTCATAACAAAAAAGTTAAGAAAATGGAAATAGATTAATGAGTGTTTTTTGGTATTGCGGTAGCTTTTGTGGTTGTGGTTTGAAAAAAGTTGTTTTTTATAAAAAAGTACTTTAGTTGAGGTTGGTTTGAAAAAATAATTAGGTGTTTAGTTAAAACTGTGGTTGAAATTGAGGTTGAAGAAAAAGTAGTTTAATGTGTTTGTTAAAAAATGCTTTTCAAATTGAGGTTATAAATAATTTTAAAAAATATATTTAATATTGATGATTTTAAATTTAAATATTTGTAGAATTAAATTACTCCTATTACATCATGAATAATTAATACTTTATATAAAATATTATTTATTATTCCATAAACTATTTATAATTTCCATTACGTACAAAATTTTATCCGATAAGGACTATAGGTTCCATGGTTTTTTGAGCGTGCAACAAAATCAGGTAAAAATCATCAGAAACAAAATTAGAATTGTGATCAAATTCACAAATACTACGTCATCATTCGATATTCTTTTAATTTATGTAGTGTTATTAAATAATATTAAATATTATTTTTTTAAGTAAAACATAATTTTAAAAAAATTAAAATTTTTTTACCGGTCCAATGAATTATGCTTGCGTGAATAGTGAAAAATTCAACAGTGACATGTTAATGCTTCTCGCATTATAAGTGAATTAAATTCACCTGTCATTACCTGCAATAGGCACTGTTACGAACAGTGTACAGGTAAATAAAGAGAAGCAGCTCCAGCTGCTTTTGCAAAACCATGGTTTGATGGAAAAAAATTATAGGACCACCAAATTAAAAATAGCTTTTTTACGTTACTAAACGCTTGGTTTATGCGGTTAGCTTTAAAAGCAGAAGCTACCGCGTAAACAAACACCCACTATATATATATATAAAGTCAAATCTCACCTGGTCTGTGTTAGGTGACTCGAGTTTTGTGTTTCCTAGCCAATCATTCAGATTTAACAAGGTTAATTACGAGTTTATCAATATAAAACTCAGTTAAAACCTCTAGATAACTGGATTTGGAGTTAACATGTCGGTACAGAAAAAGTTTTTATTTCCATGGTCACCATCACTGCTTGCGCCAGCGTTTTTCAGATCACGGAACTTAAAATTGACGACACTTATTTTGGAGAGTCAAGAGGACAAAGGTGGAGCTACAACACCATCATGCCTTGCATCTATTATTGATGGATTCATCATTTGTAAAATATGTGCCGAATTTGCCTTTCTTGAACTGGCGAAGAAACCAAAAAAGCTTTTTGCGATGGGACCCTGGTCTCGATGAGTATTCAAATTTGAAGATACTGGTAACGTGCTCACCAGCAGTGGCAGGCCATGTCATCTTGTACAGTTGTACTCTATGATGAGTGGTAGCCATAGCTTACCACGTCATGATCTCCACCTCCATTGATGGCCACAGCTCCTCCTTTTAAAGCATGGCTTGTGGGCACTGCGTTCAGCCAAATTCCAACCACATCCTTCTTCTTCTTCCTTTTTATTATTATTATATTCGGAAACAGAGAGCAGAGAATAAGTTAGAAGGAAGTGATATGGTCGGTTTTGAATGCTAGAAGTAAAATAAAACTGTAAAAAGGCTATATTTATTTGCTGAAAAGTATTTTTTTTAGAATGTAAATTTTGAGAAAGTGAATTATTTTCTGATATTTGATAGTGTAATGAAAAATAAGTTGAAAAATATTTTTAGTGTTTGGTTATGTCATGGGAAATGAGCTGGAAAATAACTTATTAATGTTTTATTTTTTTCAAGTTTATTAAAATAATGAGTAACAAATCTTACAAATTAAAAAGTTGAATGAGAATGAAATTGAAAAAAAATATAATTTCATAAATTATCTCAAATAAAATAAATAATAATCAAAATAATAGATACCAAATCTAAAAAAATATATGAAAGATGAAGAAATTTAAATAATAATAATTAATATTTTATAAATTATTTCAAATAAAATAAGTAACAATCAAAGGAATGAGAATTAAATTTGATAGATAAAAAATTTCAATAAAAAAATAATAAGGAAAAAGCAAATAACTAGTATAAAAATAAGAACCAAAGCTAATATAAAAATTAAATTTTAAGAGATGAAATTGAAAAATAAATATTCAAAACAAAATATATATAACTATCAAAAGTTTGAGAACCAAATTTGATATAATCAACAAATAATATGACATTTCAAAATTTTTCACAACTTTCAGAAAATATTTTTTGCTCAAATTGTCTAAAAAAACACTTTTCTAGAAAGCAAACCAAAATTTTCTTTGACTGAAAAATATTTTCTGTTAACCAACTTTTCTAATGACAAACAAACACAAGAAAGTTCAGAAATCACTTTTCAGGAAAGGTCCAAATTTTATTTTTTTTTCCTCTAAACATTAAGAAGGGACTTGCCCCCATTCCATGGAAATGGCTTATAAGAATATTAATGGAGGAATCATCAGCTGTCCCTGAGAGCAATGGTCAGGAATCAGGATGGGTTTCGCTTTCTTTCCATGTAATTGGATTGGATTCGAATCCTCATTCGTGGCTTCTCCATGCTACTCCCTTTTGATCGAAATGAACTGAACAAGCAGTCATGGAAAGGGGAGAGAGAGGTGAATTTTTGTTCGTTCTCTTTGTTTAGAAACGATCAGATAGACCTAGCTAGAGCTGCTCTTTCTCACCTGCACGAGAAAATCATCCATTGACAGAGGGAGCATGAGCCCTGTATAGCTTCTCTTGATCTGGTTGGGTACCAAGCAGAGCTTGCTGGGAGATTTAGCCACCATGACTCCATATCTTGAGCTCGCAATAGGGTCACTCAACCTCTTGTTGCTAACGACTGTTCAGAAGAACAGGAACGAATTGAAAAGTTTGGTCGATTCATTGCTTAGATTTCTACCCCAAACGTCCCTGTAAAATTATATTCGATGTGGTTTCTTGTCGTTAGTCAGATCTTGCATCTCACAACGATGGTCAAAAGACAATTTCGGGACTGACTTGAAATGCTTAATTAATCGCTCCTTAGGATAGGACTAAAAGTTCATGACCTAGAAAACAATAACGATAGGACTGCAGTGAGGGATGTGGCCCAGCAGTAAAAGAAATTTGTTTTTTTTACATGAATTGGAATTTTATTGTGCATGTTTGTCGTTCTCGTAATGTTTTACATGATTATTGAACTTACAAGATGCAAGATGTTTAGTGGATCCCAAAAATTAGTTGTGATGCGTACAAACTAGCATAAACATCTCAAATTACTAAACAAAAAAAAAAACCTGATATGACCAGACATTTCTCTAAACACCAAAATCAAGGGAAAATCAGCAATTTGGTTCACGAGAATGATCTTTTTGATAAAATAATTGATGAATGCATCTTACCAAAACACAAAATCACAGAGTTTTAACCCTACCATCCTCAACAATTCTCTCAAAGTAACTTTTCTCACAGAGTCATCTTACCTGCTATCTCAATCTAAAACAAACAGGGCCTACAAGCAACGTTTCTCCTCCATTGCATCAGGAAAAAAAAAAAAAAACAAGAGAGGTTTTTGTCTAATTCTGCATTATTTCTCTTGCATATAAGCACGTAACATTATAACCTCACTTGATTACTCCGAAGTCGCCAATTTGCCATCATTGCTGAAAGAAATCAAAAACTGGTGGGGACACCACAAATATTCATTCTACGTAACAGTAACATACGTGATTCTTGTGGATAAAAGTATGCTTTCCTGGGTGATGATCCAATATGTACAAAAATAGTGTTTTAGTATTTGAAAAGTAAATGGCCATTTCTAGAGATAGGAATAGCAATGGTGGTAGAAATCTCAGTTATTACTGTAAAATAATCTTTTTTTTCGTAGGGTTTAGGACTTCTTCAATGATTATAACAATAACTTTATAGTAAAAGATTCTAATAAATAAAGCGAAAAACATTTAACTCTAAGAATAAAACTCTTGCTATTAATTATTAGTTTTTATATAATAAATGCTTTGAGAATGTATTATAAAAGAATAAAGATGTGTATCTTTTTATCTAGATAATTCAAAAGATATTTATGATCATTGTATTTTGAGCCTTATTGTTTTGCTTAAGGGACTGGAAGTCTTTTTTTTTTGAAGATTTTAGTAAGGAAAAAAATCTCTTGTATCAATATCAATGTTTATGAAATTATCCTTACATATCATTAATGTTGATAAAACAAACAAAAGAGTTATAGATTATCATTATACATCATTAATGTTAATGAACAAATAATAGAGGTATATAGAACTTTTATGTCTTATTTTGTATACAATATTTAATGTTAATGGAAATGACTCAATCATAACATTAATATCAATTGAAATATAATAGACTTTTAAAGGATTTTTTATATACCTAGGTGTCGGGGAATGATTATCCTAAGATCTGATATTTGGTTAGACTCACATGTACTTAAACTCAATGTGAATCTGAGAGGTTTGGGTTTAATGTCTTGCAAGACCCACCTGCATTTGGACTCTGTGCACAGCTAAGTCCAAGAGAGTTGGGTCTAATATCTTGCTAGACCTACGAGCGGTTGAACTCGGTGTATAGCTAAGCTCAAAGAAATTGAGTTTGATATTTTGCCAAACCCCTTGGGCTCAACTCTGGTATCTTACTAGATTCATAGGTGTTTGGGCTCGGTGTGTAGCCGAGTCTAAGACGGTTAAGTCTGGAATATTGTTAAACTCATAAGCACTTGGGCTCAGCACGTATCCGAGTTCAAGGGTATTGAGTTTGAAAATAAAACTATACTCGTATCATTAAGGCTTATTATTCTATCAAGCTTATAAATGTTAGTTCATCATTTTACATTAATGAATTGTGTATAAAATATGTCGATGCATAACTAGGACACCACTTGACTCGACCTGAAAAAAAAAAAAAAAAACAAGCATCTGGTTTAAACGATACAAAGCAAAGGTGTTGGACGACGTTTGAAATCTCATAATAATGATGTGATGAGAAGATATACGAAGCGAAATTAGAATGCAAGGATTGTCACTTCCCCAAAGTTTGCGAGGTTGTGGCTGTTGGGACCTGAACCCCAAGATGATGATAAGTCCAAACAACAAACAATCACAAGCCACTCTTCACCACTAGCAGAAAACGTGAGACCACTTCCTTCTAATGTCCGGCCCCTGTCATCCTTATATTCCCTCCCAACCATGAACTCATTCAATAATTATCTTAAGAGTACTACAGAACTAAATACGTAGTCCCTAATGCACCTCCATTCTGTTCTTCCTCTGTAAAGTTAAGGTCTACATAACACCGATCTTCGCTCTCTGTTTCTGTCTCTCTCTTCAATCATGGTAACCACTTGCCTGAACATCTCCACTGTGATACTAAATATTTCATCGGTAATATCTTATTCTTTTATCATCTCTCAACTGTAACAGGTTTTAGCAACAAGCCACAGTGGGAAGGATGGTGCACACGCTGATCCTGCAGTAGACTTTCGAGGAAATCCTGTGGACAAGTCCAGAACTGGAGGATGGCTTGCTGCGGGGCTCATTTTGGGTGCTTCTCATCAGCAAGAGCATGTGTGTTACTAATTATATGTATTGAAGCACTCTGTTAATCTCCACCTTAATTTGTTTTGCAGGGACCGAGCTTTCAGAGAGAATATGCGTCATGGGCATATCCATGAATTTAGTGACATACCTAGTAGGAGAGCTGCATATTTCATCGGCAAAATCTGCAACCATAGTCACCAATTTCATGGGTACTCTCAACCTTCTCGGCCTCCTAGGAGGTTTCTTGGCAGATGCTAAGCTTGGTCGGTACTTGGCAGTTGCTATCTTCGCATCCATAACTGCTTTGGTAAGCTTCTAACTAAAACATTGCATGCCTCCATGTCACTAGCTTAAAGAGGATAAAATCTCTGAGAATTTATGTTGCTCTAGTATCGACGTGCTATGAGAGCTGGAAATCAGCCATTGCATTGAACATTGATACCCTTTCAGTTCCAGCTAAGAAAACCAGCAGCATATAATTTAATCACTTAGCCGAAGATTGATGAAGGTGTCAATAACATGGACCTAAAAATGAAAGGAGCTAGGCCTACCAAAATCTGCGCACAAATCATCTCTAATTTAAGGCCACACTGCTAATTCCTTATCATATGCACCAGGGGCTCAGTCTATTAACCATGGCCACAACCATTCCTACCATGAGACCCCCACAGTGCGATGACTACAGGAAACAGCATCATCAGTGTATCGAGGCCAGTGGAAATCAACTGGCTCTGCTATATGCAGCACTTTACACCACAGCACTTGGTGGTGGTGGAATTAAGTCTAATGTCTCAGGTTTTGGATCTGATCAGTTCAATCAAACAGATCCCAAGGAGGAGAAGGCGATGCATTTCTTCTTCAATAGGTTCTATTTTTGCATCAGCATCGGGTCATTGTTTGCGGTTATAGTGCTTGTATACATACAAGATAACGTGGGAAGAGGGTGGGGATATGGAATTTCAGCGGGGACGATGGTGATCGCAGTAGCAGTATTGCTCTGTGGGACACCGTTGTACCGTTTCAAGAAGCCTCGAGGTAGCCCATTAACTACCATATGGAGGGTATCACTCTTGGCATGGAAGAAGAGGCGGCACCCTTATCCTTCCCATCCCAGCCTTCTGAATGATTATGACAGTGCCACGGTTCCCCACACAGAGAAATTCAAGTAAGTTCTGACTTGGCAAAACAATTACTTCAGAAACAATTATTTATTGGCTTATTCTCAGGCCCTTAAGGAAATTTTCCTTCTTATATCCCAGAATTCAATCATCATTACTGTCACTGCTGATATAAGTTTGCTCATCTGTTATTCATCAGGTATCTTGACAAGGCTGCAATCATGGATCCCACCTCCAGCGCACAAAAAAATGACCCTTGGATAGTATCAACTGTTATGGAAGTTGAAGAAGTGAAGATGGTACTAAAGCTCATCCCAATTTGGTCTACATGTATCCTCTTTTGGACAGTCTACTCTCAAATGACTACTTTCACCATTGAACAAGCGACCTTCATGAACAGAAAAGTTGGCTCCTTGGTTATTCCTTCAGGTTCATACTCCACCTTTCTCATTATCACCATTCTCCTCTTTACATCCCTAAATGAAAGACTCTTCGTTCCCCTGGCTCGGAAGCTCACCCGCAATGCACAAGGACTGACAAGCCTTCAAAGGATTGGAATTGGACTCTTTCTTTCAATACTAGCTATGGTGGCTGCTGCTATCATTGAGAAAGAAAGAAGGGAAACTGTTATTCAACAAAATACAATGATAAGTGCCTTTTGGCTAGTCCCTCAATATTTCCTAGTGGGTGCCGGGGAGGCTTTCGTTTATGTTGGGCAACTTGAGTTTTTCATCAGAGAGGCACCAGAAAGGATGAAATCAATGAGCACTGGGCTTTTCCTTAGCAGCATCTCAATGGGTTTCTTTGTTAGCAGTTTGTTGGTGTCTTTAGTTGACAAAGCTACCAAGAAAATCTGGCTCAGGAGCAACTTGAATAAAGGGAGGTTAAATAACTTCTATTGGATGCTTGCAGTGCTAGGACTGTTGAACCTATTCATTTTCCTAGTTTTTGCAAGGGGCCATCAGTACAAAGTCCAGCAGTATATCAAGCCCAAGAACTCTGAAGAGAAAGAGCTTAAAACTGCAAATGATTTGACTGTTTTAGAGATGGTGAAGGAGGAGCAAATGATTCAACTGTCATAAACATACAAGAGGAAAACAACATTGAGGAAAAGGAAGGACCGTAGTCTACATGCTCTCCAAGGCCTTCCTGATGTTCTGAAATTTCTTTACACAGCCTTTAAAAACACAATTATAGAGTGCTAGTTTATACTCAATTTTCAGACCTATTGAAAATTGAGCTACTTTAGATGTGATGTTGGGTGTCCATTCATTGTATGATTTAAGACACGATTTTCAGATTCATATATTTAAAACCAAGTACTTTTTAAAATCATTGGTTAAACAACAAAGCTTGTAGATGCAAATGATGTTGCTAATTTTGAATTCTGATATCTATGTCAATACCCAAGCAAAGAGATGTATAATCCACTGACTCCACTATGTAGAATAAGGACAAGTGTAAAATCAACATCCTTATAGAAATACAGTTCTGAAAAAGAAAAGAAAAAAGATATCTTGAGCAACACATGCAAACTTTGAGAAACAGAAAGCTGACCTCTGAAGAATTACATAGAACAAAATCTTAAGAAAAACTGCTTGCAGAGGCAGGCAAGTGATTTATGACCAATGGCGAGCGTAAAGCTTGGTGGTTTGCCTCATTTTGTTTGCGGGCCTTGTACATCTCTTCTGTCTCAATCACAACTAACCTCTTTACCTGATGGGAAAAAGAATTACATTCAAAACAATGACCTATGAGTCGAAGCAATTACAAGGATTTAAGACTTTATTTTTCTGACAAAATGCAACTGAAGACTTAATCCGAGCTTATACTAAAACCTGCTGGAGCATTCCCATGGCTGTAGGAGTATTCCATCGCATGACAGTCCGATTGCACTTGTGAAGACGCAATGCCTCTAAGGTACGCTTGTGAAGTCTCCTAGTTCCTGGAATGCCCCTCACCAAAGTTATATACAGGTGCGGACTCCATGCAATTGGAACTTGGGCTTTGAATGCAGTCATGTTTTCTCTTTTGTACCTGCATTGGACGCTAAAACTTCTTAGCAATGTTATTTTTCATATGGAATGAAATGCTAAAGGGACAGAAACTTCAAGAAGAGATGACTCCAAGTAAATGAATGGAAATACAGAAAATGCATTCAAAAGGAGTAAAGAACATGATATCTTGTTTGATATATTATATGAAAGGCACATTAATGACAACTGACTGGTACTGAGTAATGAAGGCAGAAGAAACCTGTTCTCTAATTAAATGTCTCGAGAGATAACAAACATACCCGCATTCTGTCTTACTTTATCAGTAAATATTAAGAAATTGAATTGGTAAGACTATTTACAAACCTAGAAATTTAAGGATGTCCCAACTCTTACCCAACAACATTGTGAAAAATTAGGGGAAAACCCCAAAACTCGATAAACCTCCAGCTGATACACAAATATGTCAGGTAAAGTACCTTCCCCACATTAGTTTTCCCCTTGTTAAATATCTGATTCAGATAAACAAAGCATCCTCTATCCAAGGTACACAGAAAGAATCCAAACAGTAGGCGTACAAATTTTATCAATGGAATCGCAGTATTAGCACAAAAAGAATTACAAAGGCCCAAACAAGCTACGAAGTTAATACCAAGATAACGAACCGGGTCCAAAACAAAGAGAGCAAGAAATACTATACCAAGACAGCCCACTACGACATAGTAAAAGCTCAAGGCAAAGAACAAGAATCAGCAGAGTGCAACCTAATTAGAGAACTCAAGAAATGACACACACATACACTCTGTGGCATTGCATCGAACAGTTAGCGTGCAAACTTGGAACCAGCTAAAGGGCTTTGTTCGTTTAAAATTGACCAATCCTACTTCAAACTTTCCATTGCAAGTTTAATTGGATGCAAATCGAATGAAAATGATGGCTAAAACATATCTAAGTAATTAAACAGCAAGATAACTAGTTTACCAAGTTCGTCAATTGAGAGAAAGAACTAACCTGTGATTCCGTCCCCCGGCAGACGCTGCTCGTTTTTCTTTGTGAAATTTGCTGCGGCAGCTATTCAATGGACGTTCATTTTCTTGTGGTGGCTCCTGGGCTATGATTTACCAAGCCCATCATAAAATGCAGGATGAAATAGGCCCACCTCTTTCAAGCTCAGAAATATTTGATTTTAGATTTATCCCAGGTATTAAGCGAAGGTCCAATAAGTCTCGAAATTTAGAAGGTCCACAAGAAGATTTATTACTACAGAACTAAACACGTAGACAGAAACGATTTACATACTCAAATAACAAAAATAAAAACAGAGACACTCAGATAGAAGATTTTGATTGTGCCCCTAAATTACAAGCTCAACAAAAATCAAAGGATTACTTCAACTGTTTTTTGTTATATAGGGACTAATTGGCTAGTTTTGAACCCGGAAAGGAAATTCTATATAAACGCAGAAGGAATAACAAAAGACAGGTGGTTCCTGATAAAAGTAAATTCGAACAAAAATGAATAGAAATCTCATGTCAGTTGCTAGAAAAGCTTTAACAAAAGCTCACAATCCCGCCACCAATAATAAACTGTTTGTTGCAGGTCTATCTCCGTCACCCATGTTTTATTTTTGCTAGACTATCTTGTGTGTGTGTGTGTGTTTGTGAGAGAGAGAGAGTGTGTTGAGATTTGCCCTTACTTTCAGAGATTTTTGTGTTTTCAAGGTTTGTCATGGTCAGTTGACGAGAAGTCATTGAAAGATGCTTTCTCTTCCTTTGGAGATGTCACGGAAGGTACTAGTACTTTGCAAAATTATTATGTCATCCATCTGTTCGATGAATTGTCTCAGTGAATATTTCAATCCCCTTCCTTTGTCAAATCTAATCTAACGTAATCTGTGGTGATCTCGAATTCATTTGGGATGGTCGTGGTTCAGTGAATATATTGTACGATAGAAACAGTGGTAGATCAAGAGGGTTTGGTTTTGTTAGTTTCTGTAAAGAAGATGAGGCTGCATCTGCGAAAGATGCAATGGATGGAAAGGTGAGCACGGGTATTCTTGCTTTGTTTTCATTTCTTGTGTCAGTGGTCGAAGTGCTTCCAGAATAAAGGTAAATAATTTCATTGCAGGCATTGTTAGGTCGTCCATTGAGAATAAGCTATGCTCTTGAAAGAGTTCGAGGCGGACCAGTCGTTGTGCCTCGCATTCCAAACGGAGGAGATGAGGGCTACAACGGCAATGCTTGAACTTCGTCAGAATCGATTGAACATGACGAAAGGGGAAAGATCAAAATGCACCTCTGATCCCCTTTGTGATAATTACGAAATTTATTTGGATGAATGTGGTAACAAGCACATCTTATTGGTTTTGTGCGGCAAGCAAATTATTTTCTTCTCTGATTTATAGCTGATTTTTAATTTTGTTTTTCCTTTATATATATATATATATATATATATATCATTAAACATCTTACAAAGGATTATTTCAAAGACAACTAAACAATATTTTGATGTTAAAATATGATAGTTAAACAATGGATGCGTGATATTTATTGTAGTCGACCATGTCTAATCATGAGACCTAAATCCGGCCTCAAATCTTGTTATCTTGATACATCCATGCAAAAAATAAAAATAAATATACAAGACAAACGAAAGAAAAAAAAAACTAAAAACAAAATAAATCCTCAGGGTACCATAAAACCTACATGGTAGCCAAAGAGAGTAAATAAAAAATGAAAAATTATGCTTGGTTTATATATTATATTTTAGATTGGTATTGTTAAATTAATTGCAATTAAATAGACAATAATCACTTTGGCATCCACAAGAATAAAACATGAAGCAATATTAAGCAATATTTTAAATGATTACGGGGGTATTCGGTTTGAAAGTGTTGTTGGTTTTTTTTTTTTTTTTTTATGAAACTCACATAAAAAATATATATATTTTTTGTTTTTATAAGATGTAGTTTATACTTTTAAAAAAATTACACCTTAAAAAAAAAATAAACACGTCTTCAAGCAAAACAGTTACTGTATATAAGTCATTATATTTTATTATGTTTTTAACATTATAATTACATAATATACTACCTTTAAGTAAAACATGGTAGAGAAATGCATCTAATTTTTAATATGTGTTTTTCAATTAAAAATATATTAAATAATAATTTTTATTTTTTTTAAATTTAACATATTAAAGTCATATAAACTTATGTAAATAAAAAATAAATTTTAAAAAATAGTTTATAACTTTATAACGTAAAATCAAATACTTAATTAGCATAAAGCAATTTTATATTTATTTATATATTTATATAATTATTAATTTGGAACCGTTCTCTTCGCGTGCACGTATACATTTCGTGTCCCAGAGAAGAGGACAGTGTCTGTCACCGTTGAGTTCAAAAGGCATTCCGCTAAACCCAAACAAACAAACAAACAAATTCTCACAATCGCCAATCCATCCATGGAAGACAACACAGCGGCATCTAATCTCGATCTCAATGACACTAACAACGCTGCCTTAATCGACGGTTTCTGCGAGATCACCTCTTCTTCTAAACAAGAAGCCCTGTTTTTCTTAGAAAGTCACCAATGGGATCTCGACTCCGCCATCTCTACCTTCATGGACAGCGACTCCGACCCTCCTCTGGTAACCGCAATCCCTCCTCTTCCTTCTCATCCTGTTAACTCTCCTTCTCCGCCCCCTCCACAGTCTCACTCTCCCTCCCAGTCGCCGTCTCGCTCTCGCTCTCCTTCTCGGGCTCCCAATAGGCTAAGATCGAGGGATAAGAAGCCCAGCGCTAACCGGACACGTGGCGGAGTCAGAACGCTTGCTGATCTTAATCGGATTCATGATGGTGGGTCCGGTAGCGATGATGATGATGATGAGCCGCAGCAGTATTATGCTGGTGGCGAAAAGAGGTATCTAAACCCTAGAATCTTAAATTAATTAAGCTGAATTGTTGAATTAGGGTTAGTTCAATTTTGTGTTAATCGGAAGTTTTTTCTAGTGGAATGCTGGTTCAAGACCCTACCAAACGTCACAATGTGGATGCAATTTTCGACCAAGCTAGAAATTCAGGAGCAACTGCTGATTACCTTCAGCCGTCTTCAAGTTCGAGAAGCTTCCCTGGAACAGGGAGATTACTTTCAGGGGATACAACAGTTCCACCTGCTCCTCAACCACCTGCAGCTGTCAATCACACTGTCACTCTATGGAGGAATGGGTTCACCGTGGATGATGATGGTCCTTTAAGGAGGTTTGATGATCCTGCTAATGCCTCCTTTTTGGAAGTAAGTTTTTAACCCTGTTCTTTATTTTCAAGTAATTTTTTTACGAGGCTTTGAGGACTAGTCTAGTTTGCAAGGTAAAAGGTTATTGCGATTGGATCTAAGCACGATAATGTTATTGGAGTGCAAGTTGGATTTGCGAACCGTGTCAAATAAGCATAACAACATGCTTTTTTAATGGTACACCATTGTTAATTGGTTTTATGTTTGCAAGTATCTTTCTGACTTCTGGGCTTAGCTTGATTCTTTTCTGGTTAAATGCTGGATTTAATTTCGCAGTAAATTCTGCTTTATCCAACTTCCATTGGATATGTGAAGTTATGATGCTTATGGAAGGACTTGCATTTCGTTTAGTGTTCACCCTCTAATGGAAAGTTGTGCTTATTTAAATGCTTTTCTTGCAGAGCATCAAGCAGTCTGAGTGCCCGAAAGAGCTTGAACCAGCAGACAGGAGGGCTCAAGTGCATCTTAATCTCATGAGGCGAGAGGAAAACTACTCTGTGAGTTCCCTTTTTCCACTTTATTTTTCTTAATAAAATTTTATTTTCTGTATTTATCTTTTCATCACTGTTCCCTCGACCTCCTGTTTTTATGCAGGAACCAGAGAAGCCTCAGGTTCCTTTCCAAGGTGTGGGAAGAGCTTTAGGTAGCACCAGCACCCCTACCGGCCCTGCTGCCCCTGAGCCAACTGTCGCTGTTGCTCCTCTCAAGGCTGCTCCCCACCCAACCCCAGTTCTAGTTATAGATTCTTCATCACCAACTACCTTAATTCAGCTCAGGTTAGCAGATGGCACTCGCATGGTCCCTCGCTTCAACTTAAACCACAATATTAGAGATATACGAGCCTTCATTGAGGCATCAAGGCCAGGTGGGGCAAGCAATTATCAACTGCAGATAATGGGATTCCCTCCAAAACTACTCACCGATCTTGATCAGACGATCGAGGAGGCCGGCATGGCTAGCTCTGTTGTTATCCAGAAATTCTAACTAAGTTGCTGGTGGAATTTTGTTCCACTTGATTGGATTCATGACACTTACATTAAATATGCTTTTATTTCCAAAGATCATGGAATTTGTTTATACGTAGAAAGTTTTATTTAATTAGTTATAAAAATTTGTTTTCCTACTAGAAGAATTGATTGAGGCAGCAAGTCCCATCCGCATCAAATTTCTATAGTTCGAGGAGACAACAGAGCTAGGTATTCAGGCCCTATTCGCTTAAACAGTTTGAATTGCGTCCTGCTGCTTAGGGTTAATAAAAATTTTTTGATTAAATTGATAAAACTGAACTAAGAATAAAACTGAATTAATTAATTAAAAAATATAAAAAAAATCTGGTTTGGTTTGGTTTTAAAATTTTAAAATTAATTGAATTAAACGGTGGATTATACATACACCTATAAAAATTGAGTTTTTTTAGTGATATATTATTTATTTGAAGAGTAAAGTTGCTCTTCACTCTTCTTCCTCTTCTTTTTTTTTTTATCTTTTTTACATTTTTTTAATATTTCATCCTCATGCTTTTTAATCATTTTATGATGTAATTCTAAGAGATAAAATTTTTAAATTATAGTAGAATGTTAAAATTAAAAGAAAAAGGATCATAATGTAAAAGATGAAGAAAGTGTGTGGCCATTTTTTTTTTTTTTTTTTTGATTTAAAAGTTCATTTTATTTATTTTTCAGTTTTTATGTTTGAGAGATGAGAGAGAAGCTGAAAAATAACAAAGAAACAAAAAAGTTGTCGATTGGTCATATTCCAGTTACAAAAAATAAGGATATTTGTGTAAATAAGTTCTTTTTCTCTAAAGAAGTTCGATGGAGGTGGGTTTTTTCTTTAAATTTGACAAAAAGGTAGATTGGTTCTGTTTGATTTATTTTTATTTAATTGATTTTTATTTTTTAGAGTAATTTTAGTATTGTTAAATGTTTTTTTTATTTTAATGTTTATATGATGTTTTAGAGGTTTATAATTATGGATACTAATATTTTAGTCATTGGACTGAAAAAGTGATCAGTCAGCGATATCCCGCACAAATAGCTTACCATTATAAGTGATATATTGCCCACCTTAAACAGTAAAAGAAAAGGAAAACATGGAAGCTAACCCCAAGGAATTGTTTTTAAAAACAAATACTAGTGTAGGCCTAGGTTATTGATTAGGGTCTGACCCATCAATGCCCATTAATCCTCTTGTCTCTCTTTTTTTTAAAACAAATTGAATTAACTTTATTTTTTAACATAGTATTTGATCTTTTTAATTTTTTTTTGTTGCATGATACTTCAAAAAAATTAGTTTTATTTATATTGAATTTGTTTTTTCAATTGTATTTACATCAAGTTTATATATATATATATATATATATATATATATATATATATATATATATAAAATCATTTATTATTATCAATAATTTTTAAAATTAAAATAAAAAACAATTAATATAAAATATTTTTATATGCATCTATCTTTTATTTCTACAATGAAGATTTTTCTTCTCACTTTAATATTTAATTAACGTTCACAATGTTTTTTTTTATTTAGCAGTTCATATATTTCTTAATTTATTTTATAAAGAATAAACATCTTTTTTATTCTTAATTAAAAAAAAAGTGATATATAAAAATATATCCATAATGTAATTATTTTTTTCAAGTTAAAAATTAACTTGAAATACTAATGGCAACATAAACAGTATGTTTGCATTTCCAAATTTTAAAAAAATTATGATATTTTAAATTGCATCAACAACATTGATACATTTTTTTTTTATTATATTCAAAATTAACTTGGAATTATACTTGCAGAGTGGTGCGAGTGAAAATACCAGCTATACCTCTTCATCCTATATTTATCAGTTTGAGGTGGGATTTAGTACAATAAAAAAAATCTATAATTATTTTATACTCACATTCCAATATTATATCTATAATAATAATTAATATATAACATAGTTTTTTTTTCTTGAAGTTTCTTCCTAGTATTTATCATTTCTCATTAAATATGTAAGTAATAAAAAGGCAAACTCATCAACAAATTTATTATAAAAGTATCAATTATTTAAAAAAATGTATCTAACAAAGGAAAAAAAAATGTATATATTTATGTTCCTCGTATATCAGAGCATATTCCTCGGCCCACTTTATATATGCATTAGAAAAATTATCCACTCCTATTTGATCAGGTTTTGTTTGGATAAATAAGTTTTTCATTCATGCCTTTTTCCTTTTAATCTCAAATCTGAGACTCATGTCCATACTTTTTTATCATCTAAGTTTTGCAGGACTTGAATGTAGGGATGACGATAAATATTCCACCATTTAGCGTACAAACATCAATACACTAAAAATATATATTATATAAACTCAGATTATAAATCAAATTATAAATAATTTTTTTTCATACATAGTTTATACAAACAATAAGAAATTTTATCAATTAAAATGTGATGTACTTGTTCTTATGTTATAAAATCCTATCATGCAAGATCTAAGAAAAAAAAGTTGGAAGTGATTGGTAAGATTCTATGTAAAAAAAAAAACATTAAAAACAACTATATCACCACATCTATGCTTCATTGTTGGCTAACACTAGTTCTAATGCTCCCTCCAAATACATAACTATCTCTAGTGTTTTAGTTTATCTGATGTCTTTTGACTTGATGAATAATACAACACTTTTAGATAATATTATGCTTTCTTTTAGATATTGTTATACTTACATAAGTTTTATATATTGTTTGTTACACACCATAAATCTCAACAAGTGGATCAATAAGTGATTGTAGGCTTTGTATGAACTAAAATAAATAAATCAAATAATTCAAAGTGTGTGTGTGTGTGTAATCTTGAAATCTGGTTTATTGTTAGATCATATCTTAGATAAGTTATGAGATTTTCTACAGAGAAATCATAATATTATAAACTTGTTTAAAAGACTATGATATTTAGGCATAAACATATAATGGATCAAATTTTAGATTATACTCTGTAACTATTTTTTATAAAAATATCCTTGTAGAATAAGAATTTTCAAAGTTTTTTCCCATAATAGATATTTTTATTTGTTAGAAAAGTTTTAAACAAGATTATGTTTTCTTCATCCTTGCACTTTTGATTGTAGAAAAAATCCATGGATACAAGCACTTGTGGGGCTCATGTATTAGTGAATAAACACAAGGGTATTTGATGAGAAATATAATAATTGAAAATATAGGATTATTGTAAAATAATATAATTGGTAATAAAATTTTGATCTTACCCAATTTTACACGACTTTTTTTTTTTGATTTTATTATTTTTTTATTTTTACATGATTTTGCACGATAATATATGTTTACTCGTAAAATTATATGATTTTACGAATCAACTCGTAATTTTAATAACCTTATCTATATAATTAAGTTAGAATTACTTGCTTGTCTTTGCTACTTCAGCCTACATAAAAAATGCTTTTTTTAAGTTTTCTATTTCTATACAAAAATACGATGGCCTTCTGATCAGCTTTCTCCTGCAATATCCTTATCAAGTGTTTTCATCTTAATTGTTTTCACATACGATTTTATCATCTTCAATCAACTCTTTTTTTTTTTTGTTACTTTTTTATCATATTTTTCAAAGTAGGATAGTAAAAATAAAATATTAAGAAAATAGTATAATTAAAACATAATTAGAAAAATAGCATAGTTTATAAAGTCACATGTGACATTTGTAACTCATGAATTGTATTTGACATATACGACTTTAGTTAATTAAAACATCAAATTCCCTTTTTTCTTCTCATTTCTTTCCTTATTTCTCCGCTCTTTCCATCATAGCCGTCAATCTACTTTCTCTTTTTCGACAACGATAGTCTTTTTCTCTCTTCATCATGACATGCAACCTCTTTTTCTCTAACACGATAGCCTCTCCCCTATAATTTGTGTGACTATTCACAAATCCAGTCTTCATCACCATATTTTGCCACCACTCACCACCCAGTTTCAATAATTTCAATTATATTACACCCCCCTCTATTAATTAAATGTTTTGAGCTAATTTCTTATTTTGATTATATTAGGGTTTAGGGTTAGAGTTTTTAAGATAATTTAGGATTTTTTTTTAGTTATGTATAAATTATATTAATTGGTTGGTTATAAATTAAGATCATACAAGGTGATGACTCCTTTACAAAGATAAAACCTTTCCTCCTTCTCAAAAATATATAAAAGAAACATTTCCTTTGGGTTTCAAGGAAAGAGAGTGGGTCACTATGATATTAAATAATGACATTAGGGTTAAGGTTTTTTTGTTAATTTAAAGTTTAGTTGAATTAACTATATATTTTGGCAATTATCTTTGAATTACACCAATTGAGTTCATAAATTATGTTATTTAAGGAAACAAATATGATAAATTATGGTTCTATTGATGATGTTATGGTTTAGTGTTTTGTTGATTAAAGTCTTGTTGAAATTATATACATTGATTAATTTGCAATATTCATAAATTAGGATTGAATTTTGTTGTGTTGTTTTATAAAATATCTTTTAGCATTGAATTAATATGCTTTTATGGTGTACTATTGCCGATATCAATAATGGTATCACTTATAATAAGCTCTTAACTACTAGATTAGAAATGTCTTTTAATAAGCTAAAAATATTTATATATGGTCAAATTGGGTGGAATTTGAGAGAATTTGAAGTTAACATTAATTGGAAGATGCAAGTTAGGGCGTGTCCTATTCTTTATATTGATGAATCCATTTCTAGTTATGGTAATTTAAATTTAATGTTTGAGATGGACACCGAAAATGAGTTGCAAACTTTAGAGCTTTGTGCGTGTTTGGCACAGCGTTTCAAAAGCGCTTTTAAAAAAATTTGAAAATTTTTCTCTTTTTTTTTGCTTTGAATTAATATTTTTTTTATGTTTTCAAATCATTTTAATGTGCTGATCTCAAAAATAATTTTTAAAAAATAAAAAAATATTATTTGCATACTTTTTTAAGTGAAACGCATTTTGAAAAACAACCGTAATCACTTCCAATTACTTGAATAATATACCTAGAGGAGAAAACTCTTTTAATATGAAGTTCACTTAGATCTTAAAAGACACATAAATGAGCATACAAACATCACAAGCTATTGGTCCTTTTAGTTTTGGTGGTGATGAAATGCACCTAACATTGGCACAAAAACTTATGGATATAAAAGCCTGGTTGGGTATAACAGCTGCTCTATATTATCATGAAGAATATAAAGCAAGTGACGACGAAGATGATTGTCATATTGACATAGTTGAGAAATATAAAAAAGATGAGTTAGTTGAGCCACTAAGCTAATTAATGGGACCTCCGGTTCCTAAATTTAAGGTTATGAGTAGTTATGCCCAAATGACATTCAATGACTAGACTTTGAGTTGTTGGAATTCAGGCTTATTAGATAATAAATCAAAGGTTGAATAAAAAATCAAATATAAGTTTGAATGTACTATTATAGTTAAGTAGTGGCATATATAGAATTAATTACAATATAAGGTGCAATATTCAACCAAAACTTATGTGCAGTTGCAATGTATTCATGAATTGGCCTTTAATTGGTATTTGTGTGAGGGTATGACCAAAGATCTGAATCATTTGAGATCTTAAAATTAAAAGGCTTATAAAAATATCTAAACCATTAGTTTTGCAAGGCCATCGTTAGATTAGATCAGATCTCATTATTAAGGTGATGATGACAATTATGAAAGCCCATACAAGTATGTAAATTGTAAATATTCAAGTTACTACACATAGGGATCATAAGCATAATGTCTTATATTACAAGACGTGGGTAGTTAAACATAAAATATTGGAGATATTGTTTGGTATGCACAATGAATTCTTTCAAATATTACCTATGATTATATTAGCTTTTAAAGAATCAAATTCAAATACAGTTTTTTAATGGGATTATAAAATGGTTTATTAAACTACTTGTCAATGAAAAATATTAAGAGGATATTTTCAAGTAGATTTAATCTTGAAATTTATTTATTTCAAGTTGAGACCCTCATATAGCTGGCAGTTGAAGAGAGGTGAGACAAATAGTTAACAATAATGAAATAAGTTTTAGTTGTGGTAAATGACAACTATACCATCAACCATATTTATACCTCATTGCATATTACACCTTGTAAAATATTGACCATCAATAATTTATAGATCTTTTCTATTATAATGAAATATATAAAAATGCATATGCTTTTTATTTTTAATCCTTACCAGACGTACATTGAGGCCTAACTAGATAGAGAATAAAAAATGGTTGAAGAAAATCCATTCATCTATATAACAAAATGGATGCAAAAGAGAGGCAAACACAAAATAAATATGGTGTATGCGATGAAAGGGGCTATGGAAAAAAAAAAACATGCCAAACTGCATAACATATATGAATATTTGGATCTTTTTCATTCTTACTATTAAATTTATGTGACATTTTATTGCAATATTAACAGCTTGTTTTGATGGGGTCATGAGACAAACATAATATGAACTAAAAGAGGTACATCAAGTTCTACTATAGGCCACCATTAGGACTATTTAACAATGTATCTAGGTATTAATGATATATCAGTTTAACAATTGTAGGAATAACATCATTTAATATAAAAAAAATTAGAACGAACATGTAAGTTGGCTTGAATAAAAATATAACATATTTGTATTAAAATTCATAATCATTTTAATAATTGTATATAGATTGACTATCGGTGATGATCATGTGACATCTTGTTAGCATACTGTTATGGATTTACATGAATTGGATTTCTCATATATTATAGAGGTTGGTTTTCATAAGGACAGCTAACTTTACAATATCAATCTTGATAAAAAAGAAAAAAAGAAAAGTAATTGCTACATTAGTTAAGCAATGAATATAGAAGACCCGTATGTTTTACCTATGTGTTAGGTAGATGTCACTCACATTGCATGATGTTTTCATGTCAATTTTCTATTTTATAGACAAAGCCTCTTTGACAGGTAGATGGGTGATTTATCAAGATAATCCATGTTTTCATCTATTAAAATGCGTGCCTCCACCCACTAGTTTTAAAGGTGATAATATCAAGTTGAAGTAGTTGTCTGATAATTTTAAGGACCCTCCACATGATGCGATGAAGATGCAATTGACTATGTATGCTCAAAAATACATAATGCGTATGTTTGTGAGTATCATATTCACAAGTTTGATTGGTAATACAATGTTAATCTACTTTTTAACACAATTTGATGACTTATAAGCCATTTATAACCATATTAGGAGCCATCTATGCATGTATATCTATATTGGCAACCATGTAAAGTATGCATTCACATAATCTGATGCATTACAAACACTATTTTTTTGAGATAAAATCAATTGGTATGCGTTATATTTTTATAACATTTATTAAATATCTTGTTTATATATTATAAATGATGAAGATTTTTTTTTTATATAAATACTATATGCATTATTTAATAGAAAAGCTCAAAAAACTATTGTTGTAATCAAAGAGTTGATAAGATGAGATATGTTGTGACCAACACCACACTTTTTTAATGTCATAGTGGACTTTAAGAAGAAGTTGGGAGGATAAGCATTTTGAAATGACATTAGTGGGGGATGAAAGCATTTTTCATTAAGGAGAACTTTTAGTTGGGGAGGCAGATTGATTAGTACTTAAAGTTGCATTTTTATCAAGGTTTTATATCATTATTTTACACTTGAAGTATCAATAACTCCTTAAATAAAGCATGTTTTATGATAACAAGTCTGATACTATAAGATACCTTAATATATGGTAAATGTTCATCTTAAATGCAGGCTTATCATATAAATCAAAGGATTGATTGATGAATTCAACTACTGAAATTGTGAAGATAAAGAGAGGGTGAAGCTTAGAAAAGTGATGCTAGTTCAGTTCAAACTGGAACACTGTTTGGTAATTGGGTCATATCTGGAGCTGTAGATCCCGAATTTAGGTCTGCTTTATATGGATGGAAAGATAAGACATAGGCCTAAAACTTTCATGTGGAGTCCAAAATTTAAAAAAGTCGTTTTCAAGTTCAAATTATAGCAACAATTGAGAAGTTCGAATATGTCCTGTAGCCCAGATACTGTTCAGTGTTCAGTCTATATCTCAAGTTTTAGAAGTCCAAATGACCTCAATTTTTTTTTTGGAAAGCTGAGATAATTTTCTAGAACTTTCATGAGTAAAGTTGATTTAAATTCTGACGTTAGCAATGACGTTTTGTTAAGACAAGAAGATAAAGATTGTTACCAAGTCAAGATGTGGCCATCCACTCAGTAATTATTCATCAAATTAATAGTTCTAAATTTTAGCCTATAAAAGGAGACATTTGCCATGTATTTAGGCATCTTGGTGTTTAAATCAAGATCATGCTCTTGCTCTTTTTCTTTATAGTTTTGTAATGTTCAAGTTTTATTTTATGTTATATTAATCTCTTGTTTATGCTTTTCATTTCATTTCCATAATTATTTTCTTATCTTGTTTATTTATGTTTCTTTCTTTCATTATGTTTAGCTAAATTTATTATGTTAATGTGAAAAGGTTACACTAATAGTGTAAGAATAAGTATAGTATAAACTCAACATGGACTTCAATGCTTGATATTAACATGTTTTATATTTATTATCTTGCTCACTCTAAATACCTTGCTTGTTAAATGGTTAATTTAGATTTGTACTGAACAACCATTGGTACAACAAATACTTGGCACTTTCATAGCCCAATTGTATGGTATGACCGACACTTGTGCTATGAAAGGAACTTGATTTGTTGTTAACATAAATTATCACAATGAATACCTGATAATATTTACAAGTATTGGCATTACTCGAATAAGATAATTAATGTAATCATGTTAACAATTTATAATATAATTGGAACCTCCTTTGTGTGTGGTTTCCAGTTGAGTAATAAGAGTTTATACTATACTTGTTTGAAGTACCATGAGTGGATTCTCTAACCTTGACATTTGTTTTTTATCATTGTTTAATCCTCACGTTAATTTTACATATCAAAATCCTCTTTACTATTACTATTAATATTACTACTACTACTACTACCACCACCACTACGACTACTACTACTATTGTTATTATTATTGTTGTTGTTGTTGTTGTGTTGTTTTTATTTATAATTTATATAATTAACCTCCTTGTGGTTCGACCTCGGTTTTGCCGGGTTATTTATTACTCCAACACTCTTGCACTTGGAAAAAAACATCAATCTTTTGGTCGTGTCACAAACCCATCCACGAGCTTAGGTGATTTTGGTGTAGGGCCCTTCATGAGCAGTTCAAGCCTGTTCAAAAGTTGAGGTGATGTTTAGATATAGTTAATTGATATACTTAAATGTTATGATAATTCATTTTATTTAATTATAAATTTAGTTGAAATTAAATTAAATTAAAGATTTTGTGAATTATGATTGAGTTGAATAGTAAATTATTGGGTTTATTATTTTTTGTGGCAGAAAGTTGAGAGGTTGAGGAAATTGTCCATGTAAAATATTTTTTGAATCAAGTCATATATAATTTCATAAACTGTGTTATTTCTACAATTAAATTTTTAACCAAATTATTTCCTCAATATTTTATTTCTATTGCGTTACTTTGAAAAAAAAAAAGTTTTTTGGTAGTAGATTATTTATGATGGCTCAGAAAAAGTCAAAAAATATTTTTCAGGGACTATACCAAAATGGCTAGACACTTTAGCTATTTGGGATAACCCAAATGATTGGAGTTTGTCTCTTTTTCTTAGCCCAACACCCGATATTTATTTTGAGTTTATCCAATCTTATCCGATATATACCTTTATGTATTTTTCTAGTTTACAGGATTATGCAGGGATACATAATTCTATATGCAAGAATGTAGGCGCACACAAATTTTCTATGCCCATAATATTTTTTAATATAGAGAAGGCATCATTTTTACACACCAATGGTTATTCCATCACTAACATTTGTTTCAATATTATAACAAGTATCACATCTAATAACAACCAGCAACATCTTCATCATTAACACATTTCTATTCTCCACATATACCGAGGTATCTGCAACACTCTATTAAGTAAGCAGACATGACTATGGTTTATAAATACCTTGTTTACAAGGTAAGTCTAAGACATGTAATTAAATGAGCTTTTCACAACCAAAATCATACAAAAACCAGTCCACATGACTTCACACACCACTCATAACCTTCAAAGGCCACATGCTATTTCATATATGAGCATTAATCACTTAATAATTTTTAGAGCAAAAAACAACCACTAAATAATTCCTAGAGTCATCAACAACCACTCAATAACTCCTAAAACCATAAAAAACCACTCAACAATTTCTAGAGCCACAAACAACCATTCATAAGTTATACAAATTTATAGATAAAAATACAAAAAATAAATATACACATTCCCTACAATTTCATTCCATTTTCTTCTAATGTTCATTAGTCTTTCCTCCAACATTTATTAACTTAAGCATCAAAGGTCTATTATTTTAACAAAGAACTTGTTTTTTCAAGTGTACACGAGACCAATGTTAAGACTAGTCAACAACTCAGAGACACAACCATGAAAAGCCCAATTCTATTTTAAAGTTTTTTCATGACTTCATCAAATTAGTTTATTAAAAACACGAAGTAATAAATTAGTTTTTTTTATGAAAATCTTTAAAGGAACAAAGTAGAAATCACCTTCTTGTTATTGTTTTATAAATGGTTTGACAATATTATAAGTAGTATATCAGTTACTTTTGTGCACCTATTTATTTTCTTATATTGTTGTTTTATTGCTCATGTGCCCCATTATAAAAAAAAAAAAATTTATGTTTTTTTTTAAAAAAACTTATTAGAATAGGTTCAACAAGATGATGTTCTTAGATAGAAAACTCATTTACAATCCATGAAGAATGAACCCCTGATTAAGTATGACACTTTCAAATCAACAAGATAATACCTTAAAGATGACTTATACATCCAAATCCTGCACTATCTCATGGTCAAACCTAATTTATTCATTAGTCTAATCTTGTTAACATGTATAATGTGTGTGTATATTATTAAGGAAGATATTTAGACCAGTTTGCATGTATTTTAATTAATTTTATAAATTTTAAAATTAATAATTATATAAGTATTTAATAATTTCGAAAAAACTCATACTCCTGACAACATTTACAATATATTCTTAATATTAAAAGAAAATGTACAGGTTCTTGTCACCATTATTTTATAGAGTTTCTGTGCTGTATACCATGCCTGCATGTATACTTTTCATTAAAAAAATGCATAAAAAAGCTGACGACGGTGATGATGTGTTCTCCACCTTGTTTCACAAACAAAATCCACCTCACTCGCTCTCTCTTACCCGGTCCCTCTCGCTATATGCTCACTGTCCCCAATTTCTCAGCTCCTGCCCCGCCCTAGGGTTTCTTTTCCTTCCACTTCCCTGTCAAACAAACCTTAACCCCTAAGAAAACCTCCCGTAATCCTTACACTTTTAACATCTGTTGATTATTTTTCTTTGTGTCTCCAGAAATAGAAGTAAAAATCAGCGCTTGACTACCAGCTAAAACCAAGCAATTCATGGCCAAAACCAAACCTGGCAAAAAAGACCTTGATTCTTACACTATCAAAGGCACCAACAAAGTTGTTACACGTGAGCATTTACCTTGTTTAAAACCCATAATTTCTAGCAACAAGCTTCTTCTTGTTGCTATACAATTAAAAATCCATCAATCTCTTGCTTAAAGTTTCCCTTTTAGACCCTAATTGCCAAAATGTCTCCCTTTTTCCTTTCAATTCTTGAATACCCCATCGTTTTTAACTCTCTTCATTCATTCTTTGTTTTTTTTTTTTGGCTTTTTTTTTTCTGAATTTGGGTAGATTCATGCTTGTTATTGCAGCTGGTGATTGTGTGTTGATGCGCCCATCGGATACAGATAAGCTTCCATACGTGGCACGTATAGAGAAAATCGAGGCAGATCATCGAAACAACGTTAAAGTTCGTGTACGGTGGTACTACCGGCCGGAGGAATCCATTGGGGGACGCCGTCAATTCCACGGAGCAAAAGAGTTATTCCTGTCAGACCACTTTGATGTGCAAAGTGCACATACAATCGAAGGCAAGTGCAGAGTGCACTCCTTCAAGAACTACACTAAGCTTGAAAATGTTGGAGCTGAGGATTACTTTTGTAGGTTCGAATATAAGGCCTCCACTGGTGGCTTCACTCCCGATCGTGTAGCTGTGTGAGTTCCCTTTCTTTGATAAGATTTTGAGTTGATTTTTCTGGGTTTTGAGTGTTGAAATGAATGGCCTTTTGAATTGGTGTCTTTGTAGGTACTGTAAGTGTGAAATGCCATACAATCCGGATGATCTCATGGTGCAATGCGAGGGATGCAAAGATTGGTAATTTCTTGATAATGCACTCATTGCTGTAACTAGCAATCATGCATTGTAACTGCAAGTTTAGTTTGTTTATCTCATCTGATCTCTGAAATTATTGGAGCTACATCAGTCAGAATCATGCTTTGTTCTTCACTTGAATTCATTGCGTTGCTTAATGATTAGAACTTATGATAGCTTTTTCCATTTGTTTCATTCCTCTAGTAGTTTCTAATTTTACTGGAACTTCAAGAAAAACTGTGATTGGTGAGAGAAATAGGAATTCATTCTAGAGTGTAATAGTCGTCTGTCTATTGCTTTTAAGTTTACGTGGGCTTCTTTCAACTCTGTTTTATGTTGCAAACTTCATGAGAGCTTAATAGGGATCAGTAAAGCATATCAAGCAGGCATGAGAAGTAGGTTCTGTGAGATTTATCTAGTTTCATCAAGTTGTAAGAGGTCATTTTCTTCTTAATATATCCAGTGATGGCTTCTTTTGGATTTAAGCTGATACCTCTTATCTTGTATAGAAAGTTTACTTCCTATGCAATAATGCTTTTATGGAACTAAAGATACTTTATTTAACACACTGCAGGCTTTATTTAGCCATTCTTAGGCCATAGCTTATTTGTTCTGCACCAACTTCAGCTGCCTGTAACACATGGGGATAACCATTGAGCTTTCATGTTAGTAGGGTTTTGTTAATCCTCCCTTTTCATTTTCCGCACCACCATGATCCTTGCATAGTTTATCATGTTGTTATTGTTTGTAATTTGTTTCTGCAAGTCTTCTCCCAATTTTCTCTAAATTGATTAATAGTTGGTAGCATTAAACCCGTGTGTACTTCTCATGCATGCTTACTACTTATATGGGGCTCTTTGTGTCTGATCCTCATAGTCATATATGTTGAAAAATCTTGGCAGAGGTGAATATCTTATACATATTTTGATTGAAATACTGTTCTTAAAACAGATATCTGATAGTGCTGGACTTTTGTGTGGTTCACATGCTGAGAATGAACTCTTAGGACATCAAATTAGTTAATCTGTCAAGTGGATATCTCATTTATCAGTTTTGTTTTCCTTCAACCTTGAATTTGCTTGGCTTTTGAGTTCTTAATGGTTGAATATCGTAGTTTAAGCATTAAGTATTAACAATTGAAGAAGTGAAAGATGATTAAAGTACAAAAGTATCATTTTAAAAGAATTATTAAGTATTAGTGGAAAGGTCAATACATTTCCTAATTTTGAAGGGTGAAAGACAATATTCCAGTTTACTGTGGTTATTTTTCCATTGGTTGTTGAAATTACTCGGTGACTAATTTGCATGCCAAATTTTGCTATAAATTTCATTCTTTCATTTAAGGACCGTGTTAGAAATTTAAACCTAAGATGGGTGAAGGAATTTGAAATTGGCATCAGTTACCGTTGTCTTTTGTATCGCAGATGGTACAAATCAAGGTTGTAAGGCTCCTTACAGATAAGGAAAAAGGGGGGTGGGGTGGGGAAGAAAGAAGCCAAAGAACTTATGTGTTATACTCTTGTACTATCAACTTCAAATGAAGTATGGGATTTAGCTGTCTAATGAGAGTAGTGAATGGTATTTAACAATTCCTTTTCAAATAGGCAGTAATTAGAGGATGTAGCAGGCAATGTTGAGATGCAATTAGGAAACTGATATTATATAGGAGGTGATTTAAACATTCACAACTTTTAGAGTTTGCATCTTAAACATGCTATAATGGAGTTTGAGAGATAGTTTGGACAAGAAGATCCTCATTAGGCATCGATGTAATGTCATTTACTAATGCTTTCAATGAAAATCATGAACATCACATTTTGTAGCATCATCAAAAGATGATGGTTGGATAGATTGATTGAATTTTCCTTTTTTTGTATTATTTCTCAATTTTGTCTTGGTCAAATCTGGTTGATCTTGTAGATAGCATATGATTCAATGAAAAGAACCATTTCTTTGGAAATAAGAACTTTCTTTGCAATTTTATAGATGTAAGTTTTGCACTTGTAGAGATATTCAATTCCCTTCTTTGCTGTGTATTTGGAAATGACTGAAAAACTGGATTTGATGGTTGAGAACTTATCTAATTGTAAAAAATGGTTTAGATTTGAAGGCTGTTATGGAGAGAAAATGAACACCTTGTATTTGTTGTTTGGCCAGAAGTGAAGAACTCATACAAAATCAAACCATAAACAGAACTTAATCAAATTAAATAAATAATATCTCTAGGAATTCCATCTCATTAAGCATTCTGCATGTCTGCTATGTATAGTGTTAGCCAGATATCTTTCAAAGAGGTTAGAGATGATTCTTCTCTCTTAAATGCTCTTTTCTTATGTTCCTTCAAGCATATTCCAAATGTAGATACATGATACAACCTTTTCTTTCTATCCCACCCTCTCCCAACTCCAAGTCAATTAGCTTAACCATGACCATGGAAATTTCCATCAATCTCCGTTAGTGAAACTGGCAAAAGGGAGGAAGTCAAGGCTGAAGCGTGACTCAGGCACATTGTGCGAAGTCCCAAAAGCTTTCCCATCCAGTGTAATGGTTGATCTACAGTTTAGGGTGTTGTTATACAGAAAAAAAGAATGATTCCATGCAAAGATCTTCTCTTCTTTTGAAGATCATTAATAATTGAACTTCTTCCCCAAATAGCCTCCATAGGCAAAAATGGTGAAGTAAGAACTTTGGGAGGAGATATGAACTTCTACAGTGTTATACAAATTAAATTAGGCATTGGATATGACACACAACAGGATTTGATGCTGAAGTTGCCATTTTAGCTGATCTGTATCTAGCTTCATTTTTATTTAGTTCTTTGGTCTTAACGGTATAAACCAGCTTGGTTTTGGTTGCAGGGAGGTTCAATATGCTAATCCTGTGCTATCATATGATGAATACCACTTTCAATTAATGCTATTATCAATGATGTCTAAGCAGGAGCTTATCAAGATAATTTTTATCTGTAGTCATCTCTAAAAATTCATGATTTGATTGGTCTGTGAGAAGAGAGAACTATTTATGTTGTTTAGTTGTACGGTTTTTGTTGGTATTCCACTGCTTGTTGGTTTTATAATATTTTATGTACTAATTACGGTTTATGTCACGTGTGGTTTCTTGTAAATTCAAGGGTTATGCAATAATAGCACAAGAGTGTATTGCTTCCTGATCATTTTTTACTAATGTGCTGCAGGTTTCATCCTTCTTGTATGGGTATGACAATTGAAGAAGCTAAAAAATCAGATCACTTTCTGTGCTCCGACTGCTCATCTGATGATGATGCAAAAAGATCTTTGAATGTATTCCCAGTATCACCATCACTTGAAGTTAAGGTAAGAATGTACTCCAGTTGTTTCAACATCATTAAGGAAACTAGAATCAGTTTAGCTGTGCAGCAACATCTTTTACTGCAATTTATGTTTTATCATTATGAATAAATGAGAGAGAGAGAGACTGTAATGGGTTAAAAATGAATTATGTCCGGTTTATGTTAAGTTGGAACTGCCTACTTGACCATTTTTGGTTTCCATTGATGGGTATGGAATGTTGTATCTTAACCTGGAGGTCTTTCAACCAAACTGATTGTAGTACCATGAGAAAAAGATCTTAACTTCAAGCATATATTGTTGAATTGCTGTGATTCTATCAGTAACAACTTGCAGAAAACTAAAATTTATCTCATAATCAGGCACCGTTAATTTTCCTAGGATTTTCTTTCTAGTTTTAACAAGGATTCCAGCTGATTCTGCTTGCTGCATAAGCAGGGTGAGGAGACAGAAGCTTTATGAGTTTTATGTTTCATTATCTCCAAGGAAAAGGTAGTCAACAAAAATAATACATACCTGGTTAATGTTGATAAGAGAATGCTAGTTTACAGAGAGAGTTGCTGGTGTAACTTGTATTTTTTTAGCTGCAATAGAATCAGATCTATTAGGATATTTTGAAGTGCTACCTAAAAAGTGGACTATGGATGTTAATAATCAAGGGTATATGGGTTCCTCTGCATTTTTGTGGAATTCTAACTCATGAAAAGAAAGTTTTTTGAAGGAAAAAGGATATTCCCTTGTTAAAAATCATAGTTACATGGGATGGGTTATTTCAAGTGATGAAACCATTGCAGAGCTATCACAGTAAAGCTGTCATAACCAATATATGTGTTAAGGCTGTAAGATGTGACTTCTTAAAGTTCAGGTGGAAAGGAAACGAGACATCTTGATTAAAAGCTATGTGATTTTACTGAATATCTTTGGTCGTTAGCAATTTGTTTCACTAGTTGTCTTTGCTCGTTCTCACTCACTCATAACCATGCAACCTGGAATCTTCTTTATTATTTTCTACCCTTTCTGAGGTAGTTGTCTTTGATTTTATTGCTAGGTGGAGACAAAACGCAGGAAGAGATGACTGAAGTTGCGGTGCATAACAAAGTGTTAGTAAATGTTCTTGCACTAGCTCCACCATCGCTGTCATCTCTGTTGGGTTATGTTATGGAATTGTACAGTGCAGAGAAGATATCGTGCTTGCACAAACAAGAGGCATTTTATTAATTATCAAGTTCCAGTGTTTGTATGTGTTAATGGACTTGGGAGATGGTTTTGTGATCATTGATCTCCTTGCGAGTCTCTGCCAAAAAAAAAAAAAAAAGCAGTCTCATAAGTACCTACCACGACAGTGAAATTAAAATTTAGAGAACTTTTAGATTTTCTTGTGATATTCTGCAACTCTGTCATCATAGCATTGTTCTTTGTTCTTTTTCTTTTTTCTTTTTTCTTTTTAATAAGAAAGGGGATATAAAAGTAGATAAGATCGGAGCTGAGCAAGAGCTCTGATGGAATCTCCTGGTTGAAGCAAATCACAAGAGGGTCTGCTGTTCTTTTTATAGGTTCTGTAGAAGATTCCTTTGTCAAATTTGGAATGATTTGTTTCATTTACTTTTGGACTTTATCCTTCCTGATCTGAAAACATTGAGGTGAAATACCAATTAGCCTTCAACAAGCAAGAAAAGAGGGGAGAGATTATATATCATCAGCTGGAAAATTTTCATAAACTGTTTATTGAGAAAGCTTACATATCTGGGAAGTTGGATTTCACCAAAGGAAAGTGTGATGCTGTCACCAGAACTTCCTAGAATTGCATGCGTAGCAGTAACAGTTTTAATTAAGATAACCTTAACAAAAAAAAAAATAAATAATTTGAGTTATTTTAGATTTACCTGTTATTCAACAATGAGATTGAGATAATTTAATAAAAAATAATTTAAAATAAATAAATTATGAAGTATAATTTTTTATAACTCATTGTTAAAAAATATAATTGAAAAAAAAATAATAAAAATAATAATAATAATTTAATTAAAAAAACTTTGAATGATGAATTTTTTTAAAAAAAAAACTTAATTAAAAATATATATATATAAAAAAACAATGCCAATCAACGTAGATTAACACATTATAATCGTAATTTAAATTATTAAATCAAGATAATTTTATAAAAAAACTAATCAAAAAATAATTTGAGTTAATATGAGATAATTTATTAAATTCATGATTTAGGTTACATAGACTTAGACAACCCCATAAAAAACAAGCCAAAACAAATTATAAAACATAATTCTTAATCAATTTAATATTGAAGGGTAAAGGATAAAAAAAATTCAATTAAAAAAAGTCAAAAAAACTTGAACCGAGTCAACTTGGATCAACTTACTAACCAATTAATCAGGTCATGAAACCAAGATAACTTCATAAAAAACAAACTAAAATAAATTATAAAGCCTAATTTCAATCAATAAAAAGTTGAATGAAGAAATTGAAAAAAAAAATTAATAAATAAAAGAAAAAAAAAATGAATCAATCAAGTTAACTCGCCAAACCTGTGACTCGGGTCATGAGCATGAGATAATCAAATTGAAATAAATTATAAAGTTCAATCCACAACAAACCAAATATTAAAGAATAAAATTGAAAAAAAAAAACAAAAAGCTATTATTCATAATGAATAATGCTATATGAGGTGGTGCGCAATAAAAACATCATCTTTTTAATGTCGTGTAACTAGATAATTCTGTGTACTATGCTATTACAGGACCAAAAAAAAAGTCTAGATTAAGAAAAATTCTTTGACAATGTCATTAAATCCAATTCAACCAGTCAAACGTGAAATCTTCCAACCATATTCTTTGTCTAGCTCAAGTTTCAAATTAAGGAGTTATCTAGTTGCGACCCGGTTGACTTGGAGGATTAAAGAAAAGTCAAACGACTGGTAATAACATGATTTTGATCTATTTTTTTTTAAATGATATATTTTCTTATAAGAATATTAAGATAACGACACATTAGATCAAGATAGGTTAATCTACTAAATCCATGATTCAGATTATGAAACTCCATTGAGTTTAATAAATTTATTTTTTTAAAACTATTTTTATTTAATTATATCATAAAAAATATATATACTTGCAAAATCGAGCATCAACTCAATATCTTGATTTTTTTTTCTAAGATCACAATAACCCATAAAAATTAATTTGAAATAAATATTATACTTAATTGTTAATAATTATCTTTTTTTTTTGAAATAATTTTTTATTTACTAATATGATAAAAAATAGATGCTAAAAAAATCAAGGACTAATCTAATATTGATATGTTATTCTAAGATGGTGATAACCCATTAAAATTAAATTAAAATAAATTATGAAATACAATCGATAATAATTATATTTATTTGAACCACTTTTTATTTAACAATATAATATATCATTTTTTAACGAAGGTGAAACAGTAAACACTGTCACCGGAATCTTTGATTCTTACACCATTAATTTTGTTGACTCTTCTGTGCTATAAAATTCTTCCTGAAAATCCAGACAAATGGAGAAACAGACAGAAACTTAGGAGGCAGCTCCTCGATCGCTGGTTTCTCTACATTAATTTTAAAATGTATTTCGTTTTAAAATAATATTGTTTTAAAAAAGTTATTTTTGGTATAAAAATATAATAATTTATTTTTAAAAAAAAATTTGTAATGTAAAAACAAATTTGATAGACAAGATCGTGAGTCAATTGGGCAACCGCGGAACAAGTTAGGTTTACCAGCGTGTTGATTTTGAAAGGCACTTGATGAGAGTTGACTCGACTTTAAGCTGACTAATGAGAGTTGACTCGATTTTAAGCTGACTGATGAGAGTTGACTCGATTAAGCTGACTTCATTTTGTTTGGTTACTTTGGTAAGTTTAGAAATTAAGGTGGAATGAACCAAGTTTCGTAGATAAGCAGTGACGGTTTTTAATGGTATAGTTGTAATTAGTTGTTCGTGCGATGTCAAGGCAATTTTTTTTGAAAATGTTATTAAATCAAATTTCATAAATAAATAAACAGTGGTTCACCGTTTCGGTTTCTTTATAGTGGATTAAGCGGGTCAAAATTAACTTCTAATTACTGGGAGTTTGAGTGAGAAAAATTAGCTAGTTGGAAATCAATTGAATATCCTGATCCACAAGTATATAAATTTAAAAATATTATCCTGGTTGTTTTTTAAAATATTTTAAAAAATATTTTAAAATTTTATTTTTATTTTAAAATTATTTTTTAATATCAGCACACATCAAAATAATCTAAAATTATATAAAAAAATAATTTAAGAAAATAATTTTAACTTTTAAGAAGATATATTTTCAACAGGTCTTAGTCAAAATAAACGGTGGACGATGGACTTCATCCTTGTCCCCAAAACTAAAAAGTGTATGCCTTGGATTAATTCGAATTTTGCATAGTTATAACATACTTCCATGAAAGTTTATAAACCGGCTACTGTCAAGGGTCATTATAACTTAATTCATAACTTGATTCGCTATTACATGGAAGTGAAAAAGGTTGTAAGAATGTGAGTTGTTAAATATTATAAAGGATTATCACAATGGTCAAGTTCATGTTGTAATAAGATTAAACAAGAAACTTAGCATACATTTTAGACATATAAAATAAATTTATATTTGAAATCTAGTATGCATACCATAGTTTTTAAACTCGACCCAATTCAAGACCCGAGTTCTAGGTTTTGAGTGGACCACTGGATTTTGATTGGGTAGCCGGGTCATTCGAGTCAATTTTTTTTTTTAAATCAAAATGATGTCATTTTCGTAAAAAATAAAAGTCAACGAGCTACAACTGGATCTTGTCAAGTCAACCAGGTTGTCAGGTTAACCCACCAAGTCACCCCTAGTGTTTTCTCTTTTTATTTTTTTTTAAACCTAGCCCGATTTCAGCTGAAGGTAAATCAATCGAGTCAGACCAGGATTCAAAATTATAATGCATACTTTCAAATACATATAAACTAAAACTAGAGAACCAATAGTGCTTATTTATTGAAGAAACTAAGATGCATAAAAGCTAGCAACTTTTTAGCTTTAAAAATGAAATAAAAACCTCACAGTTTTTAGTTTTAAATCTATACATTTTTCCCTGGGAAAAAATTGTTCAGGAATATGAATAAGACTGACCGTTCATGCATTTTATTAATAGACTGGTAAAAATAATTTTTTATAAGACAAAATTATTTATAATAAATTAAAAGTCAAGTCCTGAATAGGTTAGCTAAAAACAAACCCGAGTCTCCTTGTTTGACAATGTGGTTATGGTTACTTTTTAAATAGCTTTTCGTACTAAAATACATGCCAATGATGTTTTTTGATTTTTTAAAAATTATTTTTAACATCAACACATCAAAATGATTTGAAAACACTAAAAACATATTAATTTGAAGTTAATAAAAAAATAAAAAAATTTCAAAATTTTTTAAAAGTGCTTTTAAAACACAGAAACTCATTAGCCTTTAACTCTCTACTATATAACAAAAAATAAATTCTCTTTTCTTTTCTATATAAAATAAAAACTCTTACGTTTTACAAAAAAAAAACATGCAAACCTAGAGTTTTTTTTTGAGAAAAATTTCTTGTTTACCCATTATTTGTTTTAATCATTTTAATATTTTATCTTAAAAACAATTTGTTGAAGAATAATTTTTGACAAAATTTTAATCCTAAAAAGTGATTTAATCTTAATTAACACGTAAGTTGATATAAAATTATTTACATTGTCAAGTAAATAAAAGTTTACCTTCCTCTATCACACACACACACACACACACACACACACACACACATATATATATATATATATATATATATATATATATATATATATATATATATGCCTTGTAATCGTAGAAGTGGAATGCCCTCCTAAAATAAGTTTTCCCATTTCGTTTCTTAGCTCGCCACGCGCAGGAAAGTTTTGCCGCCTTGGTCCTTACTTCTTTAGCCATGAGTGGCGTGGACTGTACAATCCACGTAAGAAGGAATTTACCCAACGTATAGAAAGTGTTATATAATTAATTATTTAATTTAAATTTCAATGCAATGATTGTTGATTAATGTAGTACGAGATAATCATGGTTGATTTTTATCTAAAAGAAAAAAAAAAGACATTATTGTGAGTTTTTTACTGAATAAGAAAAGGGTGAGATCTTGAGTTTTAATTTTATTTTTTCAATCTATAATTTTAAAACTAATAGAAGGACTGGAAGGAGAAGAAAAAAGAAGTTTTTAAATTATACTTGAATCTTAAATTTCTTAACAATACCATTCTTACTCGATGTATCATTAAAACTAGTATGAAATCTGCTTTTTCATTTGCAATAGGAAAAATTACATCAAGCTAGCTTGATTGTTTTTTCACTTTTTTTTTTTTCATTTTTTGACACGTTACGTCATCAATTTAATAACTCCATAACACTTTAATTATATCCTCAAGTCGGTATAAAAAAAATCAACAAAAATATTATTGGATTATTTATAAGTTTGTGCTATTATATTCTACTTATAAGAGACTTTATATATTGAATATTACACCTTTATCTTCATATTAAGAACTCTAATAAAAAGAACTTTTATAAAAAAATATTTTCATTTTTATAAACAATAAAATCAAAATAAAAAATAATGTCAAACTATGATGCAATTTTTTCTTTGTAATAATAAAAAATAAATTAAAATTCACTATGGCAAAATCAAACTAGTAACCACAAGTCGGTTTGTTTTGAAACACAAAATAAACTGACTTGTGATTACTAGTTAAAAAAAATGTTTTTTTTTAAATAATTTTTTTATTATTTAAAATTAATTTTTTATTTATATTTTTAAATGATTTTGATATATTAGTATTCAAAAATTAAAAATATTATTTTAATATATTTTTAAATTTAAAATATATTAAAAAATAACCAGAAAATACTTACTGTAATAATAAGAAGATGAAAAAAGAAATGTCAACTGCGGGTGATGCAAGTAAAACCAGAAGGAAAGAAATTCAATAATACCCATTAAGAGACCAGGACAACCCAAAAATAAATAAATAAATAAATAAATATCTGAAGTATTTTTATGTGATGGCTTGGATGGGAGGAGAGATTAGTCAATTAAGCAAGTCAACCCAATCCACAGAGCCCCCATTGCTCACCTATACAGAATATGTGATGATACTGGGTCCATTTGCATCATAATCACTGGTCATAAAAATTAAATCCACCAAGAATAAATAATTAAAAAAAAAAAACGTAGAGGAGGAACTAATGGTAATTTGAACTAATCTTTTTGCCCTGACAAGAAAACCAAATACCAACCTGTTTTCAGTCCTGGGTTTCGATTTCCTATGTTTTTGTTTTTGTTTTTGTGCTCTCTCAAATCTTCCTTCTCCTAAACTTTGCACACAAAGTAAGAAACACAGAGAGAGAGAGAGAGTGTCTCATCTCTCTATTGGCTATTTCTGTAAATGCAACTACCATCTTCCTTTTTGTTTTTTTTTGTCTCTTATGGATTTTTAATTTGACTTTTGTTTTTGATAACCTTGTTCATGTTGTCTCCCTCCCTCTCTCTATCTCTCTGTGAAATCAAGTTGTGGGTTTTATCAATCTCAGATCAAATTTCTAGGGTTTTCTCGGATCGCTCTGTTCTTGTCGTCAATGTAAGTAATTCCCTCCTCCGTATACGAAATTAGGCAATTCATCAAGTGGGTTTTTTTTTTCTTGCTTTGTTGATGAATCCTGAGGTAGGAGTTTGGATTTTAAGAGCCTTACATGCGCAGCCTCGTTTGATTTTTCTTTTTTTAATTTACTAATTTGACTAGGCTTCTGTTGCCTAGCTGTGAAAAATGTATTGAATTTGAGGTGATTAAAAGGTGGAGACTTTGTTTTTTTTTTTGGGTGGGAATAGATTAGGATTAGTGTTGGGGTTTGGGTTTTGGCTTAGCAGCAGAAATGATCAAACAAATTCTGGGTAAGCTACCTCGAAAACCCTCAAGATCATCGAGTAACGACTCAAACAATGATGGTGGACTCAATGCCCACTCGTCTTTGAACTCATCTCATGGAGCGAATTCCATTAACAACTCAAAGCCCTCTTCCAATTCATCCAAAACTTCGAATCCGAGTTTGGGCGCTTCACGCTTGAACAATGGGATCCTGGCACCGAATAGCAAGATGAATCAAGGGAAAAAGTCAGCTTCCCAATTGGGTCCTGTGATGACTTCTGCGGTTTATGAGGCATTGCCTAGCTTTCGTGATGTTCCTAATTCAGAGAAGCCGAATCTCTTTGTTAAGAAGTTGAACATGTGTTGCGTTGTGTTTGATTTTAGTGATCCCTCTAAGAATCTAAAAGAGAAGGACATTAAGAGGCAGACTTTGCTTGAGCTTGTTGATTATATTTCAACTGTGACTTCAAAGTTCAATGAGATGGCAATGCAAGAAATTACAAAGATGGTGGCAGCCAATTTGTTCAGAACACTTCCATCTGCAAACTATGATAACAAGAATCTAGAAATGTTTGATCCCGAAGATGAAGAGCCAGCTATGGAGCCGGCTTGGCCTCATCTTCAGATTGTTTATGAGTTTCTGCTTAGATTTGTGGCTTCATCAGAAACTGATGCCAAGCTTGCCAAGAGATACATTGACCATTCATTTGTGCTGAGACTGCTGGACTTATTTGATTCTGAGGACCAAAGAGAGAGGGAGTATTTGAAGACGATACTCCACCGCATTTATGGAAAGTTCATGGTACATCGACCATTCATTAGGAAGGCTATCAACAATATCTTCTACAGATTCATTTTCGAGACAGAGAGGCATAATGGGATTGCAGAAATGCTTGAGATATTGGGAAGCATTATTAATGGGTTTGCTCTGCCATTGAAGGAAGAGCACAAGCTTTTTCTTGTTCGTGCCTTAATTCCACTTCACAAGCCCAAGTGTGTGTCGATGTATCATCAACAACTGTCATATTGTATCACTCAATTCGTGGAGAAAGATTTCAAGCTGGCTGATACTGTAATTCGAGGTCTCTTAAAGTATTGGCCCATAACTAATAGTTCCAAGGAAGTTATGTTTCTTGGCGAGTTGGAGGAGGTCTTAGAGGCTACTCAGGCAGCAGAATTTCAGCGGTGCATGGTTCCTTTATTCCATCAAATTGGACGCTGCCTCAACAGCTCACATTTTCAGGTACTGGATTCAGAATAATTATTTATGAGTTTTTGGTGGTTGATAAAAGGTTAATCATTTTTGAGCTTTTAGTGCTTTGTTGTTTCTGCTGCTTTGTAATTGCATTTATCATCTCACCATTGACATTGTATTTGTACCATTTTGATGCAACATATAGCGAAGATAAAATTAGATTTCTCAAGCTTTAAGGTTATAGACCTACTCTAGAGAAATCTATAGAGAAAATTCTCTGTTATTTTTATTAAATCTGAATAATAGTATGAATCTTTAAAAATAAACTAGACATCCTCTATTTATAATAGTTCCAATCTTTTATAGAAAAGGATTCCTAATTAGAACTTTCATAACTAATAGAATCCATCTAGTATTAGGATTTTTAAATAGTAAAATGCTAATTAAATTACAATTCCTAAACTATGTAGGAAAAAAATAATTAAAATCCAAAATTAACTAGGAAAATAATTAAAATATAAAAACAGAAACTTCAGGCTTCATATCTGATGGTTCCGGGTTTCTTCATGGACTTCCTTTCAGGCTTAACCTTGTCAATCTGGTCCATAAACTCTTGGGGTATAATTGTTCACATTTAATTACTGATCATTCTTTCCGGCACTTTAGTTGCACTACAACTGAAACTTTTTTTTTTTTTTTGCCATCTTATGTTAGGTGAACTTTAATTGTTTTCATGAGGATATTTGAATTCCAAATTGAATAGTTGCACATTTAGTTTATCACTTATTTATTTGCGCTATCTTTTTACTTGTGTATACAAGGGATTTGAGCTTTTCTGAATTTATGGGCTTACTGGGTTGCTGTCATTTTTCTGCTCTGAATTATTGAAGTTGGGTTTATGGTATTGATGATGAGAGGTGTGGACATCTGTCTTGGCTTCAACAACTACATGCAATTTTATTGATTACGTCATGTGTTCATGGATTTTCTGTGTAATAGGATTCTTTAAATCGTGCAAATAATATGCAAACATAAAGGGATCTGGTCAGAATTTGCATTTTTTTTCATGTCATTTGCCAGAGTTTTTTTATCATGCATCTTCGAAGATATATATCCACTACTCATGTAACTATGGATTCAATACCATTAAGAACCTTTTAATATGCTCTTTTAAGACTTTTGTCATTGACCTATTTAATGTTCTAACTGATATTAAAATCAAGAAGGCTGAGTAAAGTGCTATGATGTTTCTCCCTGAGATAAAAAGTAGGGGGTGCACCCAACTCCATAGGAAGTATATAAGATAACCCCCTGAGATAAAATCAAAGAGAAGCCTAACATTCCATTATAAAGCTACTTGAGAAGTCCAAAGATACTTTCCATGAAAATGAAAAAACATAGTTAGTATGAAGGAAACATCCATCTGTACTTAGACCTTACAACTGGAGTTGATGTATTTATGATGGGAGTTCTACTCCATAAGGGTGAGATTTTGTTCGCACACACTTAGTCAATGAAATGAACACAATAGCTCTCCACTCATCATCCTTGTGAAGTGTCCCTGCAGTCCCTCGCCATGACTTAGAAGCATAAGGCATAATATTAATATTTGATTATTTAGGAATATAACTACAAAATAATAATCACTAATATTTCTTAATAATACTAAATATCTTTGATGATCATACAGCATTAAAATTTAAATGAAATATTAATTTCGATTGTTGCTTTTCTTTATTTCCAACCAGATTCTCTATCAGCTCCTCACATATCTTTCACACATCACCACTCAAGAGTAGTGTGTTTCCTATTGATTATGCTATCAACATAAGTATCTTCCCGATAGCAGCAGTCCAAGTAAAAAAAGCTAGCTTAGAGGGTGTACCTGTCTTCTAGATGCTTTTGTGTGGAACCACCCACATGGCCTAGTAAAATTCTTTCACTTCTCTTTTTTCTTATCAGAACCCCACAATTACAAGGTCATCTTATGAACACTAAGAGATAATTTTGACACTTTAGTGAGAGGCCAAAATTATTTTAAACAAGCTACAAGCAAGTCATTTCTATCATCTGCGTTGTCATTATGATCACAGCCATGTGTTGTGTCCACGGTGATTTATGTTTCCAGGTAGGACAATAGTTGGAGGTAAAGCCATTGGACTTCTTGTTCTGAAAATAAGTGGAATGTCTGGATGCTGAAAGCTCAGCATTTGTATGGTAATGGAGGATGTAAAGAGTGTTTTATGCTGTGAATATTTTTACCTGTAGCTTTATTTTAGGATTCAGCTGCTGCTTTCTGGTTTCTTTGGAAGTGCATGCTACTCGTAGTTTTGATATGATTACTCTTTGGTCAAGGTAACAATTGTTTGACAGACTATGATTACTCTTTGGTCAAGATAATAATTGGTTGACAGATCAAGATAATGCATGTATTCGTTAATGTTTAAGCTGAATAAGCATGCTTTTCAGTTTTCAATCTGCACGTATGTGGATTAAAAGGAGGCTGAATACCAAGAACATGAAGGATGTTGGAGACTGCATATGTGTGCAGTGAGCTGCACATCCATAGCAATGGATATTTTCACTTCAGAGCTTATACTGTCTTGGTGAAAGCTATATTGCTTGATAGAATCAAATGGATTTGCATATTATCTACCCTTCTACCATCTGAAGGATTTGGATTTGGACTTCAGGTTGTTGATATGGATGATCTTAATCTGGTTGTTTTGGCAGGTTGCAGAACGTGCATTGTTTTTGTGGAACAATGATCACATAAGAAATTTGATCACGCAGAATCGCAGAGTGATACTGCCTATAATCTTCCCAGCTTTGGAGAGAAACACAAGGGGGCATTGGAACCAAGCTGTTCAGAGTTTGACCCTGAATGTCAGGAAGATATTCTCAGATGCTGATCAAGAACTTTTTGATGAGTGCTTGGTCAAATTCGAAGAAGATGAAGTGAAGCAGATGGAGACACGGGAGAAAAGAGAATTAACTTGGAAGCGGTTGGAAGATTTGGCAACCTCCAAGGCTGTAAGCAATGAGGCTGTGCTTGTCTCAAGTTCTGTCTCATCTATTGCCATTGCCACTGGAACAAGTCCTCGGACCACTGCAGGTGGTTGAGAGCCTTGACTAGTGTAAATTATGAGCTTACCCTCATGAAGGAATATAAGGTGAGACCTGCGATGTAGGAATTGTTCAGCCTCACTTCCCATGGTTCTCTCATTAGCCCATACCTGAACAATGCGGAAAGTGAATGTTCGGTTTTGAGACACTGAGGCTACTCACCTTTTCGGTTCTATGCTTGCTCCGTTTTCTTCTTTTCATCCATGAAAATGTAATTGTGTGTAATATAAAGGATTTGATTCATAGAGGTAGCGCGTCTTTGGATTTCCTACCTGAAAATTTATTTGCTGTAATGATGCAAAGAAGATTGTTCCTTCTATGCTTCGACTTTGATGACTTTCTTAAAATTATTAGTTCTTTTAAACTGCTACTTCTCAAGCCAAAATATCGCCACAATCTTCCTTAAATGGCTCACCGTTTGCCATTTTGGGCCCTTGGCACGATCATCATGTTGACACTTTTGACGGGCGTTCGCAAACATGCAAGTCTCCGAGGAATGGCAAAATTTATTGCTAGGAATTTTCTGCCTGTGCTCTTCAACTGAGTATTCTGCCATGAAGTTCTAGCATTGAGAATGATTCTCAGACATGGTTTTTAGGACAACATACAAACAATTTCAAGATAGCATCAATGCTTGACAAGCTTTTGTTTATAGGGTGTATCCTAAAGTTCTGAATGAACAAGTTGAAATTACTTTGCTATGGTCATCGTGATAGTGTTAATTTATGAACTAATTCTTGCTCGAACGATTTATAGTATAGATCACGGCAGTTCATGGTGGCTATCAATTAGATTCTAGTGGTGGTTTTTACACCAGCGCAGCTAACCAGGTACCTGGTCTATGTATCTGTTTAGCATAAATCGCACAATTTTATTTTCTGAAAGCTCATACTTTCGTTGTTACTTGCAACAGCAGTTGGAAACAATACCAACACCACCACATTCCATTTATGATTTAAATCAAAATGCACTGATCCAATTTGAAAGTGGTTCATGATAATAAATTCAGGATTTCTAAATCCTTGTGGCAGAATCCATTGACAACCACAGTTGCAGCAAATCAGTACATAATATCCAGACCTGCATTAGGGAGTCTATAACTGAAAAATCATGAGACGATATTTTGATCATTTTACATTGGCGTTCCAAATTGCAGATATTGAGTTCATATTTCTATTCTAAAATGGATGCCTTTGAAGCCAACACATAGAAACAAGCATTGCATTTCTCAATGAGGTACACAGAAAAGGATTAGCTGTCATCACCATAAGCTCGGAAACTATATCGCTCTTGGTATGGAGCATTGAAAAAGAGGTCAGCCTCAAACCACTTTGGGTAGCGAACAAGGTCTCCTGCAACAAATCGCATGTATTTTTTGCTCCCTTCAGGAACTACCCTCACCTCTCCTTCCTCAATGTAAACTAACTGGTCCACCTGCCAGTCCCAGGGCAATTTGCACTTGTCAGTCTTCCACACTGACCATTTTGAAACCCCAAGCTCTGCCAGTTTATCTCGTGACACTTTCCTTTCCACCCTTATGTTGTACAACTCCTCAAGAGGCTTCTCGATGTGCATCGCCTTTATACCTTGACATTGCCGAATGGTATTTTTCAAGATTTTACAATCTCTGCTGCTTCTGTTGATAGAGAAGGTTGGGGATATGATCATGCTTGCCATAGCTACATACAGTTTCTAGCCTTTCTCGTCTGCTCAAGCTAGCTAAAGTTGTGTCGAATGACTAACACAAGTTCAAAACATATAAATTAGCAAAGTGACAGGTAATTCAAAACGCTGGCAAAATCATCTTTTACAGCGAATATTCATGTGTATTCCCCGTGTTCCAACCATCATAATAAAAGTAAACCCTTGCACAAAAATACAAGTTCCCCAAGATAAAGCAAACATAAAATACATAACTGTTTTTTAAACTACAATAACCAGGCCTGCTGGAATTATTTCAAGCACAAATTCATTTAGGCTAAGCAGATAGGTATCATCCATCCCTCATGCCATTCTTTCCTGGCGTAAGTAACTAATGCATTCAGTTCAAGTTTTACACACCTTGTATCACCGATTCTTCTTATTTCCTGAGTTTTGTTTCTATTTCTATATGTTTTTCATCTTTGGCAAAGATTGTTGCTTCATTAGCTTTGGATCATAAACAAAACCTTAACTTTAGCCTCATTCCTCGTGGACTCTAGATGGGGAACTTGTAGCGATTTCTACTAGATTTTTAACACAGCAAAAATTTCACATTTCGCATATAACTGGCAGGCTAAATCTTCATTTAAGTTTGTAGCTACTTAGACTTTAGTTTCAGGAGTAGAACAAATACAAATAGGGAACGCAAGAAATTTAATTTCACAAAGCTAACCAAAACAACGAATCATATACATGAAATGTACCAACAACAATAACCTAAACTCTCGATAATTTTTTAACGCCCAGTAAAGCAAAAAACTTCATTCATTTCAAGATTTCATCAAAAAATGCAGAGCTCCAAATATTTTATTTCATTTTCAAAAACCAAACAGAAAGCAGATAGAAAAGAGAGAAGTAAAATCACTGATACCCAACATTTGATAATCACAAACACAATACCGAGAATAGATGGAACAAATCATACTTTGAGAGGTCTCACTTGATAATTATGGAAAGGAAAGTTTGCAGAGCCAAAGAAGGAAGAAGGGGGAAAGTTGGAGTCTTTCCGAAAACCTGATAAAGTTGAGAGGTTTATCTTCTATCTGGTCGGTAGTGTCACATGTAGGTGAACTTTTAAATGTCACCCGTTAGTCAAGGTTTACTGGGTACCGGGTCTCTCGGTTACCACTTTTATTTCCGCTTCTAATACATAATATTTAGACATCTACGGTCAAACTATATATATTTTTAAATTTTTAAATTTAATAAAAATTAATATTTTTTTAATTTTAAATAGTTTTAATGTAAGCTAGTTTTTTCACCTGCACTCCATAGCAGGTCAATAATTATTTTTTAAAAAAATATAAAAATTATATAAAAAATATATTTTAATAGTATTATTAAACCAAACCAAACGATTTAATTTTTAAATTTTCACTCAACTCTTTACTAGAACCAAGTGTCTTGGGTTTAATAGTCACGATAGATCCAAGTGTCTTGGGTTTGACAGGACCCAAGTGTTTAGGTCTGACAGCCATACCAAACCTATGAGTTTTTTTTTTTTTTTTTTAATATAGGAATTCACTTATAATTTTTCTAGAAATATATTTATTTTGTATTTTTATCTTTATTTTTTTAACTAAAATATTTTTATATTTTCTATATTTCTTTGTTCTATTTTAGGACATTAACCACACGTATCCCTAAAATTCACTTAATTTTTTTTATTAGTCTCTTATTTTAGCTAAGAAATTATCTACAAAATTGCATAAATTAAGATAGTTAAAAGGACAATAAATTTTTTACATTTACAGTATTTTCTTTTCCTATAATATAATGTATCAATTCAAAAGTTTTTTTTTTCTTATGATCACATATTTCAAATTTTTGTATATTACTAATAGTTATAGTGTAGAATAAACTATCATTATAACAAACTTTGACAATTAAATCATACAATAACATTTCAAATTTTAAAAAAACATGAACCCTTTAAAAAACTGTTCAAACACTTGAATGAAAATGTAAAATTAATATTTTCATCTAAAATGCATACAAAAAAGAAAAATTTATTTTTTAAGACTTGAAATAAATAATTTAGGACTCAACATTGTTTTTCTATTCTTTTCCGTTTTGAATATAACAAATTTATAAAATAAATTGCACAAATAAAAAAAAGTTTGTAGTTAAATTCTGCTGTATATGAATGAAAAATTCTGCTTGAATGAGGTAGTACTTGTTTTTATAGTTCAATCATACTTTTGAAAAATTATAATTTTTTTGAATTAGGTGTTTGGGTATGACATGGTTGCTAAACCCAAGCGCACGGGTTTGGCAGATCTAGGCTTATGAGGTCTTGCAAACCATACCAGACTCAAGGTGCGTGGGTCTAATAAATCATGCAAGATCTAAGTGTTTTGGGTCTTGCAAACATACTAGACCCAAGGTGCTTGGGTATGATAAACATGTTTGATTTGACAAACAACAAACAAAAAGAATAATTGTGCACTTTAGTTATAAGGAGAGAGAAAAGAAAGAAAAAACACAAACAATCGATCATTACGCGCAATCTAACCTAGTCTACATGCGTCACACCATGTGTAAGAAAGCACGATTGCACATCCAGTTAGATAACGAATGACAAGATTTGGCACTTAAAGTATCATACGAGTCTCTTTAATAATGCAAGCATTGCTCAATCGCTTGGGCGTGAGGAACACTAGCCTGCAACTTTTTGATTAATAAATAACAAATACATTGTAAAAATAATAAAACACTTCTCATGATCCTTTTAATACACAAAATACCAAAATAACCCCAAAATAAAGCTCTTTTTTTTTTTTTTTTTTTTTCTGAGGCTAAAAACATTATTTAATTGTATTTAAAATCAAAAAAACTAATACTCTTGTAGAAAAAAAACCAAAGAAACTTTTAATCTGCTTATGAAAAAAAAAAGAAATTAAAAGTAAAACTACCATTACAATCCACATTAAAAGCTCTTTTAATATACAATAATTTCTTCACATCATTTTACTTTTGTTATAATTTAAAAAATATATATTATTTTAATATATGTTTAAAAAAAAAAAAAAAAACTTTTAAAAGTTTGCTTTATCTCATTATCCTACATGTCCTTAGAATAAAGGGAAGAGAGGGTTTTCGGTCGTGGAACGTGTCCAGTTCTCTTACACTTGTACATTGGCATCCCGGTAATGTTGGAGATTTGATGATAACTTGATTGAAAAAGGAGCTAAAAATCCAGGATTTTAGATTTTGAGCTCAACTCAATATGTTGATGGTTCAGCTTGGACAGTGCAATGGGGTACTGGGTCAGTACCCAAAGCTGAGCCCTTTGGTTCGGAGAAGAAAGGAGAGGATTCAAAGGAGCATTTCTTTGCAAGCACAAGCTCTTCCCTCTAGAACCCAGGTCAAGTTTTTTCTAAATTCTTCTTTTTTCCACTTTTAATAAAGAATGGTTCTTTCTCTTTGATGGATTAAAAGGAATATGATAAAGGGTTTATACCTTCTAGTAAATGTTTTTTCTGTTTGTAATTGAGTCAGGGCTACATGTATCTAAGTTGGTGTTAAAACCGATATTCTTATTGACTGTTTATAAATGGAGAAAAATAGTTATTTCTTTGCACATTGATTTTACTCTTTGTTTCTACTTGAGAGAATTCTGTGGAGATTTTTGTAATGTGGTAGGGTTCAAATGCTCTATAGTATAAATGATAAATGCAACAATCTTATTATTTCTCGAGGTGCCTGGAGGTTCACTTAGTCATCCAATTGCAAGTTTGCAACATAGTAACTGCGCTAGTGATCGCTCATGCTGGGAGTAGAAATGAATAGAACGTGATCAACTCTATGTTTTAGGCTGTTGCTGGTTCGGAATTCAAGTTTAAGTAACTTCTTTTAAAGCAAAATCAAGAATCCATCTTCTTTCGAAGTTGGTAGCTTCTGCCTTTAGTGTGCTTTATTCGGAGTAGTGAATTATATTTTAGAAGAGGAATACGGTGTACTTATGGTTCTGTTATGACTTCAAGTCCAAAGAAATACATATTCCCATTTGACTTTTTTGGATTTTCCAATTGCTTCATCCTGTGCTTTCTAATCTGACATGTTCTCTTCCATTTTGTAGAGGATAATGGAGAGTATTGCAGTTGAAGGTGAAGTTGGTGGTGCTGGTGGGGCTTACTCATATAATGCCTTAAAGAGGTTGGACCATATTTGGTCTAGTATCTGCTCCACTGTAACAGGTACAAATCATGCAACTTACTTTGAATGATGATTCAATGTCTATGAAATCCTTGAATTCTGGCAATCTTTGTATCCATTTGCAGTTTCTCAAGAGCCTCAGCAAGTTGTTTCGAGTATTCCAGGAGTGTCAAGCCATTCTGATCTCACTGGTAAAGTGGTTGATAAATTTGACGTGGTAGTTTGTGGAGGTACTTTGGGAATATTCATTGCCACAGCCTTGAGTGCCAAAGGTCTTCAAGTAGGCGTTGTGGAAAGAAACACACTAAAAGGGGTATAACGTACTGCTACTTTCAATATAGAGACAACTTAAGGCATAACAAATTGCTTTTGATATGTGAATTGTTTGAAATGGTTAGAGGGAGCAAGAATGGAATATCTCAAGGAAGGAGCTGTTGGAGCTTGTAGATGTTGGAATTCTGGAAGAGAATGACATTGAACAAGCTATAGCTATGAACTTTAATCCTGTGAGTTCTTGAACTTCACAAATCAAATAATTTTTCTTAGTTCAACATTTCAGTTGTGTACCAAAGAATGGATTGGAGATAAACATTTGATGCTAGGATCATGTTTGCCCCATAGTTATTTGTTTTCTATAACTCTACATGCTTTCAGAAAGCATTCTCTTTTTTATTTTATGGACACAAGCACACACATATAAAGATAATTCTTCTCAGAAGAAGGTTCTGCTATAAGCTATATTCTCTATCAATCTCTAGATAGTATAGCTGTGATGGCCACTTCTCATCGCAGTGGATGTCTGATTACGATTGACAGCAGTTTGGATGCTCATAAATCAGCTTATATTTTTTAAGTAGTACAGAGTCTGTATTTTTAGGTACAAAAGAATGACTGCCCAAGCCATCTTTTTTTCTTTTTGTTTTTTTTTTGTGAGAAGGGTGACTACCTATGCCATCTTTCCTATGACTTTTCTCCCGGATTTATAATTATTGCAAACTTCAAATTGCCTCAGAAATTTCTAATTTTAAGCACAATCAAATGAGCACATGTATATAACCATGCCTTCATTTGTGCAATTCCAGCATGTTCTGTATCTCTTCCATTTTTTGACTATTGTGTCTAGATTTTCCTCATTTCTATGAGGTTGCATGGATTTTGTCGATCCATATCCAACTGCCTACACTGCCTGATCTCACCTCTTTGGTATATTTATTTTGTTTAAAATTTCACTAAATGTGCAGAATAGATGTGGCTTTGAGGATAAGGGCGAAATCTGGGTCAAAGACATTCTTAATCTTGGTGTTTCGTAAGCTATCATTTCATTTTTGGTAATAGCATGTTGTATGCAACTGGTAGCGAGATTTAATTTTAAGATGAACCTAAACCAGGCCTTGGATCAATTCAAAATAAAAACGTTAATCTTGCTTATATAATGTTAATTTATAATGTTGTAACTCTCCTTCCATGGACTGTTGGGTTTAAAATGCATGTCAGACTATACAAGAAAATATTGATTTCTGGAGAATTCTAAATATCATGTGGCATTAGATATCAAAGAGAATATAGGTACAAGAAAGGCATGAAAATTTGCAATAAATGCTGCCAAAGTTTCCAATAAAGTCATTCAAATCAATAATGAAAGCTCTCTTTCATGAAATTATTGCGAAGATATCACGGCATCCTCAGTGACATCTGTTCTTATAATGGGTAATGACTCTCAAACTAAGCTAGGCCATGATTTAGCTTATTTTTATGTAATTTTCATAGCAAGTGGTTAAGGACTTCTGAAATTTTCAAAAGCTTGAATTTTCTTTTTTCCTTTCGATTCTCACTCCTTTATTTGTTTTTGTGGCATGCTGATGAAGCATGATTTAATCTCTTTCAACAAGAAGTTTGGTGGCGTCATTTGACAGGAACATCAATCTTGTTTCTTCAATAGTCGACAAATCCTTTGGATTATAATTATTTTATCCTTACAGACCTGTGAAGCTCATAGAGATTGTGAAGAAACGTTTTATTTCCCTTGGTGGAGTCATCTTTGAAGGCTGCAGTGTCTCCAGCATCTCTATATATGAGGATGCATCAGTGAGTCTATTGAATCTTGCAAAGTAATATAATCACAAGTAATTTTGATTAAATAAAGTCTGGTAGGATGGAAAGAAATATAAGGATTTGTGTTGCTGACTCCAACTGGTTTGAGACTAAGGCTTAATTGAGTTGGGTTAAAATTTAGTTGATGTTTTTTTCTACCATATTTGAGTTATAGCTGAATTCTGGTCTGGTGCTCCAATTGAACTAATGAGAGAACTTCATAACGGGCCCCTCTGGTTATGCAGCAACATGATTGGACACATCCACCAAACATTATCGAAAACCATGTTTAGTGGAATAGCGTTTCAAGATGTAAGTGAGAACAACTGAAATTGTAAATTAGAATAAATAAAAAAAAGTCTATGAGGAATACAAATGAATCATGATTAAAGAAGGCCGAAGGAAAGAGAACGTTTGAATTATTTAATGAAAACACTGGCACTCACTTGGAAGAAATTTTAAATGAGTTTTATGCTTCATAATAACCATGGAGGTCTAGCTTTCAAAATTCCAAAAGGGTTGTCTTTAAGTTCATGCAAGGCTATGCTTCAAATAATGGTGCATTGCTTGCACAGAAAAATTAAACATTGATTTTGAATAGCATTTTATTCTCTTAGTGAACATCAATGGTTTGATTAACTTCTCTCAATAGGTCTTGAAACTGGCGAAGGGGAACATTCTGTCATCTCGTCTCATTATTGATGCAATGGGGAACTTTTCACCCGTGGTAAAACAGGTTAGACTCTTCCTCTTGTACATATTTATCATTTCTTTGCAATTATGCACTGGACCACAAGCATCATTGTTGACTACATTTTACATAAGTACATGCATTTTAATGTAATTTAGGACACTAGATTTTCAGTCGTTTCCACTATACACAACCTTATTCATTTTTGCATGTTTGAGTCACAGGTAAATGAACTGAGGCTGGCAAGCCCTTCATTACAATGTGCCTTTGCTATTTCTTAGATATTGAAATATAAGCTCCAAAAATTTCAAAAAATGATTCACACAAGACAAATAACAACTTATATCTAGTACATGTCTGCAATCTTGGCAGAAACTGTTTCTCAACTCTATGTTTTTTAGATAAGGAGAGGAAAGAAGCCAGATGGTGTTTGCCTTGTTGTTGGATCTTGTGCTCGTGGTTTTAAAGATAACTCTGCCAGTGATATCATATATAGTAGTTCATCTGTAAAGAAGGTTGGCGATTCCGAAGCACAATACTTCTGGGAGGTTTGTAACAATCTAGTGGGATGCTACCATTTATAAAAAGACTTTTTTCCTTTAGAGAGTCAAGCTTTGAAGTACTTTTGACAGGCATTTCCAGCTGGATCTGGTCCTTTGGATCGTACTACATATATGTTCACTTATGTCAGTCCTCAACCAGGATCACCAAAATTAGAAGAATTGTTAGAAGACTTCTGGGACTTGATGCCAGAATATCAGGTTAATTTTCAGATTGCAATCTGCAGAATTACATTCACTTTCAACTTTTGTAGTTCTGCATCTTGATGATATTGGATCCGCTTCATCCTAAGAATGCTGTTACTATTCAATCTACAATATGCACCTTGTCATTTACTTTATGCTAAATCTGTTTTTTTTCTTTTCCTGTTGTGCTCAATTCATTTATGGAAATTGTTTCCATATCTAGGAGGTTTTCCTAACTCTTAAGTACGAATTCTGAACTCACAAATCTGGTTAATACCTGAGTGTTTAATCTCAGGACATTATGTTTTGTAGGATTGTCCCACTTTCCTTACTCATGATAACTATAATCGCCACAGCATTAGAGAGGCCAACCTTATTTGTAATTATTTTCTTTGCATTATTATGACATGCATTTGACTATAACCCCCACCCAAAAAAAAAAAATGATGTAAGAATAAAAGCAGTACATGGGTAATGTTGTGGAGAAAAAGACTCGTTTCTTTGTGGAGTATGTTCTTTAGGGATTTCTAATATCTACTGCTCTATGATATGCAATGAGATGTTGAGGAGCAAACTTGTTTTGTATTGGTTGCAATGTCAATACTGCTGCCTAAACACTTAGCTGACTGCCTCCAAGTGGTTGGTTTAGGTGGTGGTAAGGAGAAGATTCATTTGGACTTGGGTCTCAGGTTTGAGTACTGCCACTAGCTCCTTGGTGAGGTGCAAGATGAGTGTCGTCTGTGAAAGGGTTGGGGTCCACCTATCTATAAACCCATTTTTCAAAAAAGAAGAAAGAAACTCTTAATTGACCATATTTCATGCCCAACTTTAATCAGCCTCAATGTTTTACTCTTTTCTTTTGCTTTCTTTATTCATTTTCTTTGATCAATGCGATGAAGGACAGGCTTCCCCATCCATCTCTAAAGCACCGAACAGAACTTGATTCAGCTGGTTGTCTGTCTGCTTCAGGAAGAGTGAGTTTACAAGCAAGTAGTTCAAAACCCTTCCTTCTCTTATTCCCAGCTTGGATAGATATAGATAAGCCGGGCATCTCAAGAGGAAGACAGGTTTAACACAACCTAAGTCTTTTCTACCCTTAAGGGCTTCTATCACCGCTAGCTCTTTTGGTTTACTGAAGAATGAAGCCTCTACAGCTAGAGAGTAAATAGAAAAGGGGGCTTTTGTAGAGTTGAGGAACCCATCTTTCAATTGACATAGCCTAATCCAAAACTCTTAATTGACCATATTTCATGCCCAACTTTAACCAGCCTAAAAGGGAAAAAGAAAATTGATCTAGGACATGATGTTAGCCTGTGGTTTAGTAATTACATTTTAAACCAATCAAGTTCGTTTCATGTTGCTGCTTGCAATGGATAGGAAGTTTAATAATGCATGTATTTGGAATTTATTGGTGCATGCCTGTAGTCAGGGGATAGATATTTTCTTTCTTATTTTAAACTGGTGTCTTACTTGGCCTTAGACATTGTCTGTTGAGATCATTAACAAGTTCTATTTACAAGCTTTTCCTTCTCTGTGATGCCCTCAAACTGATTGGTAAGGTTATGCACTTTTTATCGCTCATTTTGCAGGGAGTCTCTCTTGACAATCTGGAGATACTGAGAGTTATCTATGGCATTTTCCCTACATATCGTGACAGGTAACGATGCAACACATGAACTCCAAGGCTTACTTGCATGCTACTGGAACTGCATTATACATGTAAACACATTTACTGAGAATAATACGTTCCAAAAGAAAAGGCTACAAAAAGCTGCTGGCTTTCACAGGACCAAAAGGTAGAAAGAATTGTGGACTTCACCTGGGAAAATGCAAGCCCCTTGCTTTTGAAATTTTTTCCGTATACAAAGCATGTTTGTTGGCATTGTAGTCTATTGCTCAATATATTCAAGTCAAGATATCCTTGATTCTTCTCCAAATCCATGATCCTCCTTTTTTGTGTGAAGCATTCAGATAAAGAAGGATCTGAGATATTTTAACTTGAGTATATTGAGCAATAATGGGAACACAAGGCATGTTTGGCGTTGTAGTCTAATGATCATAATTTCTTCTATCTTGATTTGAGACCAGTGAATTTTTATAAATATGAAGCTGTGTTTTTTGTAAACTGCTTGTTATTTGCAAACTATATTAACTTGAATAACTTGTATTCTCATGTCTTGTCTGCTTCATGCCAAAAGTGATCTTGCTCTTCTTTTCTGTTGAATATTCTTATTAATTTTGGTCCTCAAGTCTAACATCTTTTAAATTCTTAATGGGGGTGGATCAACTTGTCAGTCCATTGCCTGCAGCATTTGATCGTATCTTACAGGTGGAATAAGTCACACAATTATAAAGCTCTTACTAGATTATGGGCACAACACAAATGAGATGCAAGCATCACTAATTCATTCTCTGCAGTTTGGGGATGCTAGTGGCATCCAGTCACCTGTTTCATTTGGTGGTTTTGGAAGCTTGACAAGGCACCTTGGGAGATTGTCAGCAGGTATATTGTTTGATTGAATTACCGTAACATTCAATTAATTTGCTAATACTTGAGTTCAATTGATTATTTTGGAGGGATAACACAAATTAGACAATTTAGTAGGCATAACAAATCACTTCAGATGAATATACATTCTTTTCCCTTGTAAGTACTTGGTCCCTGATTTTATACAAAACAACAAATTACTTTCACGGTGTCTCCATAAGCATGTGCTATGTAAAGATTTTCTAGCTGAAAGCTTACCATTTTTTTCATGAAATAAAGGAGTATATGAAGCAATCAATGGAGATTTTCTCGATGCATCCAGCCTGTCCCTCCTAAATCCTTATATGGTTGGTGACCCCTGACTTTTATTTATGGCTATATGGTTGAACAGCCTCTCTTACAATTATCTGAGTGACATTTTCTTCATTGCAGCCAAATTTAAGTGCTTCTTGGCTGTTTCAAAGAGCAATGTCAGCCAAGAAAAACTCCAATGTTCCTTCAGAATTTATTAATGAGCTTCTTTATGTCAATTTCCAGAGTATGCAGGTGGGCTTACAGGCTATGTAAATAAGCCATGACTTCTTTAATTCTTCTTTATGAGTCTGTCAGTTTTCTTTCTTTTCCTAACGAATCTGCGTATCTCTTCTCAGAAGCTGGGGGATCCAGTTCTAAGACCATTTCTTCAGGTTTATTGTCTTATTTCCCCTTTTCAGATCTTTTTCCTAGTTGATTTGATTGGTATGGTCCAGTTATTTGTCTTAGGAGATTTAGTTCTAAAGGAAAAACAGTTATGAATATAAAATAATAATGCCAGATGCCGCTATATGGTCACAGGATGTTATACAGTTCTGGGCTCTTTCCAAGACGTTAGGCCTTGTTATGCTAACTAAACCTCAGATCATCCCATCAATATTCAAGCAGGTATGCATGAACTTCAGAGGTGCTCTTTTTCCTTCTTTGTAATTTCTCTTCAACTTGAGATGCTGGTATAAATTCTTGCAGGTTTTTCCCATTGCTTTTTTCTTTTGAATCTTTTAACTGTGCATCGTATTTTTAAAATCATAAATTCTTGCATGTTTATCTCATTTTCTTTGCTTTTATCTTTTGGCTTGAAGAATAAAAAACTCGAATGATATTTTGCATAAACTGGGTGGTGTTAGGTTGCAGGCATCTAGAGAAAAGCACTTGATTTTGCATTTATTTAAACACCCATTGGTTATTTCCTTTCCATCTTATAGACTTTAATCTTTTATAAACAACTTGGTAATGTAATTGCTGCAGCCTCATTCTATCTCGCAGCACCAAAACACTTGTAATTTGCCACTGGTTTCTGTTAGAAGAATTTAGCATTGTCTCTGCCACCTTCCTGTGCCGTTAATGACCCTTCGCCTTGGCTTGGAAGCATTTAGAGAAATGAAATGTCAGCTTCTTTACTGTGAAATTATAAACTATTTAATAACGGTATGCACTATATAGATTGACAGGAATTCAGTACAGTAATTGTGGTGTTGATACAGTGATCATAAAACCTTGAAAGCATGCACGTACAGTAGTTAGGTTTCTCTGTATCCACCTTCTCACATGATTCAGATCTTACGATGGACACAAGCAATGTTTGGTAATGGAAATTACCACTCATCTTAACCATCTTTTCATCTTCAGGTTGGTATTCCTGTGCTTCTTGACTGGTCCAGTCATTTCTTCATGCTGGGCTACTATACTTTTCTCTCCACCTATGCAGATCCAGTAATAAGGTATTGTATACATTTTCCACTTTTAGGTTTTTTAGTTTTACTCTTTTCGTTTTTGTCCATGTTAACAGTAATAGAAGCTATTCTTCTGTATGTTCCCTTGTACTGTTGACCTCTTCTTCACAGACCATTCTTAACTGCATTTCCATCCAAGATGAAGTACGAGTGGAAGCGGTATCTTGAGGCTTGGAAATATGGGTCTGGTTTAGATTATAAGCTGTAACGATGCAGGCATCATCAGTGTAATGGAGACTTGGTGTTTACATATGGACAGCTACCTGTTCCCCGGAGTGAATCAGATCCGGCATGTTCCATTTAAAGAATTAAATCTCATGCACATCCGAGAGAGTTTCTTCTCACTGAAATCAACAGAAAACTTTGTATCCATTGAACTCATGACAATCACAAGTTTATAATTCATTTATTCTTCAAACGGGCTAGCACTTGTCCACCATTTTGATTAACTGTAAGTTCTTTTATTGGATGAGTACTCTATTCTTCCATTTTCCTCTGTTTTTATTTTTCATACTTCGGTTTTCATTTTCTCTACCCTTTTTTTTCTGGGTGTATTTTCAAATTTATCCCCCTTTTGCTCTCTGGAGTGGCTAAATACCTGTTGTTGAAAGCAAGAGTAGAGGCCAAGGCTGTGAGAGGCTTCTGCAGAAACATGTTTGGTCCCTAGATTTCTCACAGCTTTGACCAAAAAACTGCAGCTGAACCAGACATTGAAATTTTAGGTAAAACACTTTCCAAATAAATATTCACGGCATTGTTGCAGCAAAATGCACACGAGAACTTGAATAACATTTGATTGATGATACAACGTTTTCACCTTGTTTCTTTTATTTAAGAAAACCCACCATCATCACTGTTACACATTATTTGCACGATCGAAAACGTTACACAGATATCAGTTGGAAGTTTTTGCGCCCAGAATTTTAGCAAGCTCCTTGACCATAGGTTTCTCTTTGACGTCTTCCTGCCTATCAAGGTGCCATTTCTTCGATGTATCTTCCGCCTGAAAACACAAGGTACAAGATATATGACCACAGCAAAAACCACAAAAAGAATTGCGAGGAATAGAAGAAAAAACTAAAGCAATCAAAACCAGAACTTGTAAGAATCATATACCCAAGTTTTTAAAGGCACAAATTGCTCTCTGATGACATCAAGTTTTGGCTGAACCAGGTCTTTCCCTCTAGTTCGGATATCATCACCCTGTCAGAATAATTAAAAAGAAAAGGTAAAGGTAAAATGGTGGAGATTCATTTCAAAGATGGTCCTCCAAGATCTAATACTAACACGAATTATCCACAATTAATACCAGTGATTAATGAATCAGTTGCATAAAAAAGGCATAATTTTCTTCTTCGATTACTTACATTACGGAGGTCTAGCTTGGAAGCTGCCAAAGAAAATACCAGAGTGGCGCCACCAAACACAATTGCAGTTGCAACCGCGAATGCCTTCCCAACTGTAAACACAGTAATTAAGCCAACTATCAGCACTAATAAATAGGCTCGAGCTTGCATTTTTCAATTCTGGTTCATGTAGTAAAATAAAATCAAAAGAAGAAAGAAAAGGTAACTATAAGTAAGCCCCTCGGTTGCGGCCTTCAATTTATCGGGATTAATAGTGGTATATCTGTCTTTTCGCATTTCATTCGCCGTCGACGCCAGTACCGAGTGCTCCTCGCTCGGCAATTCCCATCTGTTCGGAATCATTCCCCCACCAATGTTTAATCAAAATTGAAAGAAAAAAAGAAAGAAAGAAAGAAAGAAGAAATGTTATATTTATCGAAAGAAGGGTGGTACCTTTTGGGACCAAAAGTGACCTGGGGGAGGGAAACATAAGCTCGGAGAGGATTGAGAACATCAGGGGACACGGTTGAACTACTATTTGGATGATCAGATCGTAGGGCCCACTTGGATGATGTGGACAGAGAAGACGGTTCGTACGGCTTGCCGAAGATCTTGGAAGGAAGAGTATGTCTTAAGACCTCGGGAAGCACGTCGGCTTGGGATTCGTGCTCTATTGTAGAGGAGGAGGCGTGGGGTGGGAGGTTCTTGACGGTGATGGAGGATTTCTCTGCGAGGCGGTTAACGGCATGTTTGGATTCCTGGAAAAAGAAGGCTCCTTCTTTCCCTGCTAATCTTCCCGCTAGAAAACTCATAGCTGCTTTCTATATTTTGTTGTGGATTGGACGAGGCTGACCTGACGAACAGACGGACAGGTTTGCTGGATTTGGATTTGGTGTTTCCAGGTGCTGTTTCAACATTAGATACGATAAAATGTTGAATGCGGACTTTCTGAAATAAAATAAAATAAAAAATCCACACGAAATCCTCACTTTAGAAAATAAGACTATATAACATTTTATTGAATTTATTCAAGTGACTGTTTAGTCCCCGTGTTCTTCGAAATTAAACCTGCTCTCAGCTTCATTTTATCACATTTAGAAAAACGGTAAGAACTGCACCAAAAAAAGAAAGAAAGAAAGAAATGGAACAGAAAACATAAAAGGAAATAAAGAAAGAAAAAGGCTACTTGGCCAGCTGTCCCACTTTTCGCTACGAGATGGAGCAAATTTTTTACCCTTCTTTACCCTTTCCCAGCTTCTCTTACATGTTGGATCTTCATCTCGTTCAGTTGGAATGAAATATGAGACTAAATTGATGTGTTATTAGAGAATCAAACACTAAATTAAAAGGAGATTGATTAGGCTCAGATTGAATGAAATTGAAGACTCAATTGAAGAATTAGTATTGATTTTAAGACTAAAATAAAAAAGAAGGAAAATAGTTGACACTTAATATACACGAGCCAACATGTAAATAGGGTTGCCACGGTTTGACGATGTGTGGTGGCCTCCGATCTCTTAAGTGGCTGTAAATGACATATTTGGTTTTGTCTTGTCGAGTCAATCATCCTAAGGTGGTGTGTGGTGTGAAAAGAGTCTTGATGTGGCTCGACAATCATTTCTTCTTTTTTTTCTTTTCTTTTCTTATTTTTTTCTCTATCTTATCTAAAAGAAAAGAGCCTTTGTTTATCTTTATTTTCAATTCTAGTCTCTTTAGTTTTAATTTGTTGAAAAATAAAAAAAATCACATTATTTTTTACAAAATCAAGAATCAACTAAAAACCATACTATATAAAGCTTAAATTTTCAACCCATCAATCGCTAAAGATCTTATTGGAAAACAAAAGAATATGGTTGTAAGAAAAAAAACTCTTAGGATAAGAAAAAAAAACACATAGTAAGTCCACAGTGAATGATACAATAGAAGTCTAAGGCTAACTAGTTTATTTCTTGTACTAAAATAAAAGCAAGAAGAAAAAAAAAAATTCAACACATTTGTCGGCTATCTTTCGTGTTAACTACGCATGTATTTTGCTGTACAAGGTTCAATATTTCTAACTTACATGACTAATGTGAAGTTGACCGAAAGAAAAATAGAGAAATTGTGTAATTTCGACATTAAAGAAATCAAAAGGAAGTAAACGGATTGTCACATTCAATTGACGAATTATAAATCATAAAACTACATATTGGAGAGTTTTTTCAATTTTTCATATGTATTTTAGGAGAATTTCAAGACTTTTTCAAGAAATTTTCTTCTCCTCATAATATCTTATATAAAATTTACTCCTAATATTTTTACTCATAAAATGTTAATTATCGAATCCTTATCATTTGAATCTTAAAATAAAAATAACATAATTTTAAATATAAGTTTAATAAAGAATATATCATAAATAACTTTTCTAAGGTTGTGTAAAGGATAACAAAAGGAAATATTAAAAAACATACCCCTGATATCTTATAATTTAATCGAAATTTCTCTTGTCTACCAAATTTTAAAAAAATTATAGCTTGTAACCTAAACATTAATACACACATAATAGCTTACATCTTATACTTGATACACCTAAAACAAATCAACAAAAATTATCTAATTATTTATAAGTTTGTTATTATTTTTTATTTAATGACTAAAAAGTTCTTATTGTATTAAAATAATGAAAATACCACAAAGGCATATATTTCATCTTCACCTCAAATTTGAATTCACATCATCCATTCAGATCCACGTATTAACACTTCACAATATTAAAATTAAAAAAAAATATAAAAATAATATCACCATCCTTGTATATCTCTCTTTCTCACACACAAATCTCATACAAAGTTTAAGCTCCATTTTTTTTTTTTTTTTTTTATCTTTCTATGCATGCATATCCACACATTCTCTAAAAAATAAGAATATTGTGAAAACTATTTTTCCCTTGAAATCTAGGAGGAGAAATATGAACAATCTTAGAACATGAAAATATATACTGGCAAGGTATAATTTCTATAAACTCCCAATTTTTTTCTAGAAATATTAGATTTTTTTAACCCATAGATAAAATGGGTCAAATTAGAATTAAGAAAATTAAAATTTAATGGCAGGAGAAAAAATTTTAAAAAAATATTGAGACACTAGATAAAAAGAGAGAAAATCAATCAAAAATTTCGGGGGCAAATTAAGATTTTATACTAATGAGGGCTGAAGTGTATATAAAAGCCATATAAAAACAATCTCTCTCTCTCTCTCTCTCTTTTCATGGCCAGTATAGTTGGAACAAAAAGAAAAGGAGGAAGAATTAGTTTTTTCTTAAAAAATCCTTAGAGAAAACACTATAAAAATCAAAGAGAAATTGAGAGAATCACTCACCACCACACCTAAAATACACAAATAAGAGAGAAAAGTGATGGAATTCAAGGGGATTGAAAACCCCTATCATGACAACAAAGGTATTTAAAGGGAAGTTCCAAAAATTTTCAACTGATTGAGATTCGAAGACTAGATTAACATTCGTTAAGAAGTTCTAAACTTAATCTAGCAACTTCATGCGAAACGAATAAAAATTAAGATAAAAATCATGAATTTTATGTTAGGGTTCATGGTAGAATTTTGGGAAAAATATAAATTGACTATAAATTGATCAAATCATGTTAGATTATGTTGTATTGGGTGTTAAATTAAGAAGAAATAATGAAGAAAATCAATCTTTCCAAGTAACACCCAATACCGAGTAATTCCTTTTTTCCCACATTACTGAGTATTATTTTCATTTTCAAGAATCTTGTTTCATTGTTCGATGTCGGGCTTTGGTCCCAATACCAGGAAGCTAATTATTGCCCCCTTTATCGAGCATTAGTTTCAATCACTAGAAAACTAGATCATTTGCTATAAACCAAAAATTTATGTATAATATAAAAGAATATTTCCAACATATTTATATAATAAGCTAAAAAAAATAATGACAAGGTGTATGACACCTACCTATTGTCATAGCTCGAGTAATACCTCTCTGTTGTTGCGCAGGTCCGTAGTCTCTTCTATATCAACAAGTATTCCATATTATTATTCATTGCATTCTCACTCCACAGACACACACACACATACACTGATATGTACGTTCATGTTTCTTTTTATATTTATTATTTGAATAAGTTCCACAACAAAATAACTTTCTTTATGAAAATAAAACTAACCAATTCTAGTCAATTTAGGCTATTTAGTCAAGGATGTCTTCTCTCATTTATTTCACAATTATAATTACAAAAAATAGTTCCATTTGTAACTTATCTTATCTAACAGGCATACTATATTTAAACTAAAAGAAGGGAGATTTAATTCAACCTTAAAACACCTAAATTTACTAAATATCGTTACTAGTCGAAATTGTCTAACATAGATTTCAACCTTTCGACACTCATATTTTTTTCTATAACCGGAGACTTATAACTCCAAATTATGCATGATTAATTTTTTTTTTTTTTTGTAAAGTTAACATTCTTATCTATAACTTCTATGAATAAACTAACTTCAAATTTCATCGTGCGTTTGGCACTGTGTTTCAAAAACACTTTTAAAAAAAATTTAAATTTTTTATTTATTTAAATTAATATGTTTTTTATGTTTTTAAATTATTTTGATGTGCTGATCTTAAAAATAATTTTAAAAAAATAAATATTATTATTATATTTTTTTAAATAAAAAATATTTTAAAAAACAATTACAACTATATTCTAAAAAACACCACATTACTCTTACATTCCACAGACAACATTGTTTTTGGTGTCACACACTCTCTCTTCACGCGCGCGTACGTATGTCCCGGTCATTGGGCGTGCGTTTAACGGTGCGTGAGTGAATATTTCTCATGTTGACTTGACAATAAAGCTACATAGATTTTTCAATGGCGTAATAATTTGTTCAACTAAAGTTCAAATATATTACAAAATGGACCACAGCCCACACACACTACTAGCTCATATGTTTTTTCCACCTGCAATTATGTGCACAGATCTCTCTTCTTTTTTTGTTCCATTTGGATCATAAATCACCCCCACGAATGAGAAATAATTGGACGATAAATCTGAATTTTAAGTAAATTTGTTACCATTTATAGCTCAACTCCAGAAGAAGTCCTTACAAGAAGAATCACATGTGCGTACCGTTTTAGGTTTAAAAGATTTGTATGCACTCGTGGATCCTCGACAGGGATGGCAGGGTCCTCTGGTTTTGAAATAATTTTTAAAATTTTATTATTTATAGTATATATAGTTTTTATATATAAATTATTTTTTGATTTTTTTATATAAAATATTAAAGATAATATTTAGTCATGTCTCCAAGAACTTTAGTCGTGATCTGTCACTGTGTGCAGAGATTTCACCTTGTATGGTACACAGTTGACCTGATTAATACTATTAAAGATGAAGTATAGTCGAGAACTGGCGTACAGGAACGATAAGTACTTGAGGATTTGGAGGAGGAGCGTGTGGAGGACCCAACAGCTAAAATTGTATTTGGAAATGTGGTTATTATTTTTTAAAGTATTTTTAATTTAAAAAAATATTAATAATATTTTTTATTTTTTAAAAATTATTTTTAAGATCAGTATATTAAAATAATTTGAAAACATCAAAAATATATTAATTTTAAATAAAAAAAATTTATATTTTTTAAAAAATACTTTTTCATCGCAATACCAAACTTCCTCTAAAACAGTAACAAATATTATGTTCTATTGAAAATTTTGGAGGATTCTAGATTAATTAGTGCAGTTTTAAATTTGTTTTTTTAAAAGTGATTATTTTAAATATTATAATTTTTAAAATTATTGAAAGCTTATATAACCATTAATTTTAAAATTTTAAAAAATTAATCAAAATACATATAAATTATAAAAAAAATATTCGGGCACTGTTTGTTAATTGCTTGGTGGTTGTATGAAATAATGGGTATTTACACCGACCATTAAAATTGGGGTCTACGGGTCAGGAGTTGAGTGGGCTAGCTAGCCAACCCCCTCCATCGTGCTCACTGTCTCTCAGAGTTCCTGTCCGGAAATCAAACTGAACCGGACCGGTCTTTCGAAATTAACAAGATAAAGCTGCAAGTTGCAACCACTGCATATAAATCTTGATTGGTGTGCTGTTTGATCGATGGTGATAATCTTTCTATTTATCGCACTGATCAACAATGATTCAGCTCCGAGAAGATTAATATTTAATATCATCGAGTCGCAGTCGGAGCAGTTAATAGCTATGAAAATCAAGGAAAATGATAGCTAAGGAAACCAACCTTCGCCCGTGTTGCTGTTATCCGTCAATCTGTATTTTTTTTCTTGCTGTGTTCTTGACTTAATTACCATACTGAGAGCCCATCAACTTAGAACCACGCGCCAAAGTCGCAAACCACACAAAGATCTAGCCTTCGCTAGCTTGGATCATGCACACGTTCCAATACAGAACTAACATTTCAAGCCCTGAATCACTACTAGAGTTTATATCTAGTGCAGATAGGATATTAAGATATTGAATGCTGCAACAGTTGATCTTACTGCTACAGAAATATAAAGGTAAGCATGTAAATGGATATTATTAACTCGTATATATACATCAGGAACATCATTCAAACAAACATTAATTTATTAATTTAGATACGATCTGCACAAATATCTCTACAAAGTGTATACATCAATCATGTGATACAAGTAAATAACAGAGTGCTCCTAATGTGTGCTATAGCTTAGCATATAATTAACAGCCTAAGTTGCTGCTGTTAAATCCAATAATATAATTAAAACATATATATAGTAGAAGGAAGAGAACAAGGGTCGTACTAGCTCTGCCAGAGAACTTTGCAAGAATTATCGCTTGTTATGCAATGGATTCGAGCCTGTAGGAACCTTTCGCTTCTGTGACTCGAATTCTTCAGCTCTTTCTGCAAACGGTGAGGCTCTGAACGGGGAGCGAAAAACCTGACGGCTTGTGGAAGGTGCAGAGAAGCTCCTGCGAGCTGCGTGACTGCTCCTAGGAGCACTGCTAAAGAAAATGAGAAGAGCAAGCAGGAGGAAGAGGTGAAAGCGTTTCATTTTTGGTGATTATTCAAGGTTTTTTGAAAGAGAGGTGTGGATGTATAACAAATCAAGGCAATGTGGGAGCCTAGTAGCTAGCTAGCTTCTTGTTATTTATACAAGGGAATGGATACTGGTTGGTCCACTTCTAAAGCTGGTAAAATATGTCATGTAAACACCTAAAGTTTCTTGGCCATTAAAATATTTGTTTATGAGGTGCCGATTTCCTACCATCTCATCATTGATCCAAGGGGAAAGAAAATTGTGAAAGTGGTGTCTTTTTCTAGCTGTAGCCAGGGTCAAACAGTAATATAACATCACTAGCAGAGAAAAATATGAACATGGAAATCGTCAAACGTGAGCTTGAAGGCGAAGGCAATCGGGTGTTTTGCTTGCTGTGACTTGGGATCTCTGTTCAAGGACCAAAATGCCTGTCGCTTTCAAATTGTAATCAACAAGATGTTCAAGCTTGAAGACGGGCTCTGGTCAAAAAGTACGCAAGAGGTAGCTAGTATGGACACGTATAGAGAAGGTCGGCTGCATACGTATCAAGACTGGGATTTCGGGTCAGGTTCAACGGAAAAGAACACACGGGATCCGAGGATTAGCTGTCCAACTCCAAATGCAATTTCCGACAACATTTACCTCCAATAGAAACAATGGCTTCTGGAAGACAATTCTACAGCGGACTGGCCAATTAGAACCAACTGGGGCATAGCAATACTTTCATCAGTGTGCGTGTTCTAAAGTGGGTCTTCATTGTAAAGTTAAAAGGAATATTCATGCCCTAAATGATGTAATGTTGAATGCAAGAAAACCCTAGTGAAATACAGGAAAGGGAAGATGATTTAACCGTCCGGGAAGCATGATTTTTTTATTTATTTTTTCAGTGCACGGGTAGCCAAAAAGCTTCTTTTCTTTTTGTTCCTCTTTGTTTTTAAGTGCTTTTTACTCCATATATATATATACATACTTGCATCTAAACAAAGCCCTCGAAACGCAATTTCATTGAAGAACCTGCAGGTCAACAATTTTCGACACAAACGTGATTTTAATTGCCAGCAGACAATGGGGAAATCAGAATTTGGAATACGGAGATCAAATAATCCTTTGACGGTAAGCTAAAAGTCAACTCTCTGCTAACAAAGTGGGCAAATCCGATCTTGCCTAGATATCACAAGTTTTTATCAGAACCTATGAGAGAGGTGGAAAAGCCTACAATGTTCATCTGACAATAATAATAATAATAGTATGGAATTCAGGGGATCCATTCTTCTTTGTACGGCATGTGTTATTTTGCCAACCGCCATAATTCTCGTCCAACCATAAAATTCTATTGATGATGGCACTGATTTTCAACAATCCACCCGCAAAGTTTCACTTTCTTTCAAGTTTCAAAGATGTGTTAATTAGCTAAACATATAAAATCCTCACCGACTCTACCATTAGCCAATACGAACTCTTATGATAATTTAAAATTGAATAAATAATGTAAATTGATTATGTACATGATATATAAAATATTAATAAAAGAATTATAAAGTTTGAACTAAAAAGAATATGTCAAACTTAATTATAAATCAAACTTAATAAAACCTAGAATAAAATAAAATAAATGGATAATTACTTAAAATTATCTTGAATTTTTTTCTATTTAAAACATATGCAAGACACTCTTCAATTCAACCATCTTCAAAACACATCAACAGCAAAACACTCTTCAATTCAACCATCTTCAAAACTTATTTATTGAGTAGGAACACATGTAATTGTAGACTGATAATTAGAGGCAAGAAAAAAACTGAAAAACTGATTAAACTGAAAAAATTAAACCATGAAAAAAAAATCAATTAAACCGATTAAAATTTTAAAAAAACAAACCAGTTCAATTTTATAAGCCTGAAACTGAAAAAGTCAAACCGAATTCAAACAGAAAAAAACGAAGCCAAATCAGAAAAAAAAAAAAAAAAAACTAAAAAAACCGAGCCAAACTAGTTTAAACCGGTTTTTTGTCCTAAAAAACTGAAATAAACTAAAACCGATCTTTGGTTTTTTTCAAAAATATAATTTTAATTTAGTTATTTTTTATATATAAATACTGAACCGAACTCTGATAATTATAAGTTTGTAAAAGTAAGCTTGTAATTTTGGGTTTGGAGTTTTCATTGTAATTGCACTCATTAAAAATGAAAAGACAAAAACATATTATCTCATGTAAAGAACAATTTCATGATTAATTTGAATTTCTTTTAGTTGAGACATACTAACAAAAAAAACCCAAAACAATATCTAATAAAAATTATTATGTATTCCACGCTTACATATCTTATAAGAATTTTACCAGGATTGAAAATAAGATAATTTCATTTTACAAATGAATTATGAATGTGTCAAATAAAGGGAAAAATCAGTGATGAGGCTACCGTGCAAGCCAATTCCTTAAGAGGATATTGTCTGTAAATGGCATGTACATATATAGTTTCCTTGACGATGGATCTTGCTCCCCTCTCATCCCACCTCTCCCTATCTCCCATGTGTTGTAGTTGATTGCGAGGCTGTTTGGCACTGCGGTCCAAACAGTTTTTTGTAAAAATTCAAATTTTTTTTTTTTTTGCTAAGATTGAGTTCGGTTTGTACTTTTTGGATCGTTTTGATGTGCTAATATTAAAAATAATTTTTAAAAAATGAAAAAAAATATTATTGGCATGCTTTTCAGCACGAAAAACTATTTGAAAAGCAACCACTACCACACTTTCAAACACCCTCGCAACTAGTTTAGGTCAGTGTGGTCATTTTGAGAGGCACGCTCGGTGCTGAATTCTTGATTGGGATCAAAATAAATATTGAATTTTAGAGTCCTTACTAATATCAAATATCATGATGTATAATATATAATCTCCTGTCTTGGGGATTTGCCGTCAAATTAGCAGCACGGACCAATCACTAGCTATTTTGGATTAATTGTAAGCGAATATATATATTTTTAAAACCATTTGTGTTTTTAACCGAGATTAAGAAATTTAGGGGAGTAAGGATCTGTTTGGTTGTGTTGCTCTAATATGGTTGTTGTGTCGTGCTCCGTTTTGCTGTGTTATTCGTGGTTGGGATGTGATGTAAAAGCAGCGTTTATTAGTAACTTAATCATTATGTTATGTTTAAAGTAGCCATGATGTGCTTTTGAGATATAAAACGATCTGTAAAATTTTTCATATATTAAAAATATTTTAACAAATACATACACACATCATTTCAAGTAAATTAACAATATAAAAAAGATTAAAATGTGTATTTAAGAAATAATAATGGAGAAAGTTATCATACACCAAAAATAATTTATTTTGTTGTCAAATTTAGGTTATTCATCAACTTTCTTTTTTCATTTATTATTTGATGACTTAATTTACGATCAAAATAAAAATTATAAAAACTAAAAAGATCTAAAACCAATCAATAAAAAATATAGGGACTAATCATAACTTCTCCACGTGAATCTAAGTTAGGCCTCCTAGTTTTGTTTTTTTTTTTTTTTTTTCTAGTTAGGTCGTTATTATTTCAATCATGTACCAATGCTATAAATTAAAACAAATCTCATTAAATTAACCCACAATCAAGTTTCAAAATATTATAATAACCTTCATATCTCAAGTAATTAAATGCAAGGAATTCAAACCATTTACTAAAAAACACACACGAAAAATACTATTTAAATTAAAAAAAAGGATTCAAACCCAAAATGAATTAGAAGAGAAGAAGGGGGCTTAAAAAAGGGCCACCGGGACCATAATGGTTTCCGCATTGAATAAATTTCCAAGAATGGGTGCCTGAGGTCCTCATGTGACATCAAACATTGACAATCTTTCCATTTCTGTAACCCACCAAACTAGCAATCTTGCTTGCCCTCTTACGCTCTTGTCCATCACTTCTCCTTTCTTGGAGGAGACATTGTCAGTGTTGCTACTGAGGATTACAACTGCAGCGTCATGTCAGCTCCCTCGTACAGATCAGAGTCCCTCTCATGATGATGAGCTGAACAGTCACTCTTCCCATCAAAGCTCTCATTGGATATGGAGTTTGATACCACCGGCTCTTTTATCAACAAAAAAAAAAAAAAAAAAAACCTAAAATGTGTTTACACTATGGGTTAGGATATTGTTTTCATGTTTTTCCCTTCTCGATAGAGACCAATGTTCTTGTTGTTAACAGGGGTAATGTAGTCTTTTTTATATTATTTATTGGTCATTATTAAATTGATTTGGATAAATTAATTTTTTATATTTTTTTCAGCTCAGTTTACTACCCTTTAATATATATATATATATATATATATATATATATATATATATATATATATATAAACTAGCATCCAAGTATTTATTCATTTTTTTTTCTATTTTTAGCATATTGGAATGATAGACTTAGCCTTATGATAATAAATTTTTGTAATAACCGAGTTAAAAGAGAGGCAATTTAGTATTTTAATAAATATAAAATATTATTTAAAAAGGTAAGGTAGTTGGCGCAACGCATGTTCTAATGAGTAGAAGATGTTTGCGTCATTTGTATGGTGTGTGAGGTGTTTTTTTACCAGTCTAATAGTGGCTTTTGAGGTGTCATTTGGATTGTCTCATTGACCCTTCCATCCCAAAACAGCACATGTAACTAACATATCTACAATTTGACACTCGAGACATTTTCTTTTTCTTTTCTCTCACAACCCCAATTTCCACGCCTACCTCTCTAATTTTTCTAAGTTTCCCTTCAATTTATTTTTCTTTCAAATTTAGTCTTTGTTCTTGATATTATATTTTTTATTTAAAATAATATATAAAATTGGAATTTTTTTTCAATCTTATCCTCCTTCAATTTTTTCATCTATCATATTTAGTCCTTGATCTTTTGATTATTATTTCTTAGTTTTTATAATTAATTTATTTATTCATTTTTTATCCCTCATTATTTTATTTCATTTAATTTTTATACTAGATTTGTTTCTCAATCTTTTTATTGATTTATTTCATTTTTCAATTTCATCATCATTGTTTTATTTCATTTAGTTTTTATACTAGGTTTAATCATTATTATTTTGATTGTTATTTTAAAAAAAAAAAATTATGATTGAGAATTTCGCTTTGTGGTTTTTTCGAGTTTGTCTTCCATGGGATAGCTCAATCTCATGATCCAAGTCACGGGTTTCAAAAGTTAACTCGATTTGAATTCAGTCTTTTTTCTTAGGTTCTTTTTTTGTAAATTGATTTTTTTTTCAATTTCATCGTTCGATATTATGTTATTAGGCCTTAATCTTTGTGATTTTTATTGCTTTTCTTTTTATAGGGTTATTCTGGTCTCATGTTCCAAGTTGGCTAGTCAATCTAACCCGGGTTGACTCGAATTTTTTTAAAGGCCGAAAATGAAAACATATGCAGTTTAACATAAAGATAAAAGAAATTGACCCTAGTAAATCTAGATTGGTGGTCTATGCAATGTCGTGAGCTGCACGAAATTGTTTATAATGTAAAAATCTTTTTAAAGAAAAAGGAAAATTCATGACTCTGGTAATTCACCTCACTGGATCCACTAAGCCGGGTTAATTTAATAACATGACTAAAAACATTTTAAAAAAATAAATAATAAATAAACCATGAGATAATCGGGGTTATTTTGAAAATTAGTAAACAATCCTTTGAAAGAAACAATAAAATAATGAAGAACAATTTCTAATTAAATCAAAAGCTTAATGATGAAACTGAAAAAACATGAGCTTAAAACATAGAGATATAAAAAAATAAATGAATATTTGTCTTGTACTGTGTCACGGGTCAGATAATTATTTTTTTATGAATTTAAAAAAATGAAAAAATTAGAGATGGTGACATATTGGACGATATATTTTTCAAAAAATAATATTTAGGAATTCATTTAATTTAGTTAAAAAAAAAGTATTCTAAGAAAATCTAAATCTAACAAAGAACAACAATTAAAAAAAATCTAGGCTACTTTTAAAATTAATGAAAATTCCAATATAAAAAATAATAAAATAATAGAGTTCAATCTACAATTAAAACAAATATTGAACAATGAAACTGAAAAAACTAAGTTTGGAAAAAAAAAAAAAATATTAAAATAAACTTGGACGAATCTTTTAAACTTGGACTAATCTCTTAAATTTACAACCATTAAATCTTAGACCCATACTCAATCAAGAAGCTCAATTTAATATTAATGGATGAAATTATAAATAAAATATCAATTTTAAAAACTTTTCAAAGAAGAAAAATAACAATAAAAAGAATGAAAATAAAATCTGACATTTAAATAGAATAAAGGAAGGTGAAATGATAAAAGAAATTCAATTTTAAAAACTATCCTAAATTAAATAAATATCAATCAAAAGAATTGAAACCAAATATGGCATATAAAAACTCGAGGATGGTGTAATTCGAAGAAAATTTCAATTATATAAACCAATTAAAATTAAAAAAAAATAGCAATTAAAATAACAAGAACCAAATCTTAAAGGAAAACATCCATTAAAAAAACAAGAACCAAATCTTGAAAAAAAACATCGAAGTAGTATTGTAAAATTTTTTAAATAAAAATATGAAATTCAAGGAGGAGAAAGACAAAAAAATCAATCATGACTACACTAGAGAGAATTGAAGGGCATTTTTTTACCATTATAAATGGCCACACGTGTCGCCTAAGCATAACGGGGTGGCTTATTATGTGACGTGTTTCATGCCCGCACTAACAATTTTTTTTAACTCTTTTTTATTTATTTATTGAAAGATCAAATTGTCCATTGTAAACTCATGGTATGAAATTTTAAGAACCAGTTAAAAACTGAAAATGATGATGAGTTTAAATAAGTGTAAACTCAACTAAATGTTGCAGACCCTCATGTTTTAAAAATTTATGAATTTTATAAATAGTGGCAAGCTTTGATAGAAGGAAATAAATAATTAAAATAAATCAAATAAAATGCTATTTTTTAGGAGAAGGTACCAAAATTAATCAAGAAATATCAAGGGATTTGGATATAAAAAAAATATATAAAAAATATCGATAACTAGGTAGTTTGCATAAGGTAACACAAGAGAAACTAAATAATGACATAATTATAATTAAGCCAAAATTTATCATTCAAGGTCGGCGAGAGCTAAGGAGAGAATAGCATAATTTTCTTCTCATTTTGACAAGGTTAGAGAGAGAAGCAAGAAATTTCAAATGAGGAAGATAAGATAGGAGAAAATTTGACAAGGAATCCATTAATTGAGTTCAAACTTGGTTGGTAAGATGATTTCTACTATCTTTTTCATTATTCTAATGATTTTAGATTGAGAAATATGAAAACCCAACATTTTGATTTCAATATTCTTGAAGAATGTTTGAGAAATGAGTGTTTTGAAGTAAATTGGTTATTTTAACATGAAAAGGGTGTAAACTAAAATTATGAACGAAAATTGAAATGTCTAAAGGAATCGACGTCAAACTTATCAAATCCTTAACAATTCATGCCAAGATGGGCAATTGGAGGTCAAGAATTTATATAGTTACAAAACATGAAATGGAAAAGAATTGGTCCGAAATTATTTGCAATTAATTAGTGGTTATGTTATAGCAAACGTGATGGTATGTTGAGTTCTTTCCATTTTGGGATATATATAGTAAATTGTCTAATGAGCTAATAATGATTGGAATGCTATGTTCTTGTAAGTCCATAATATATATGTTATAGTTTTGTTAGGTATAAATATTTTTATGTAAATTTGTAATTTATAATTGTTTCAACAATTTTACATATTAAACCATGTTATGTTTATTGTTTCCATCTTTTATATATTTAACACTATTGTATTGTATTATATATGTGTTCGTGTACAATGCATTTGGAATTTCGTTAAATTAGATAATTATGCCATGTTAAAATAATTAATTATCGGTGGAGAGCGATGCACAAGCAATATGTCTAGGTGATGAGCCTGTTATAATAATAATAATAAACAATAAGGGGGTTACGTGGAGTAAATAAGAGTAATATATTAGTTATTTTAAAAATAAACCTTAAAACATCATTAAAAATAAACCCAAGGCTAGAAACTCTTTAAATCAAGAATAATTTAGTTATTATATTATTTATAAAAAATTAAAATTCCTAAAAATTCCATGGAACCAAGGTATTTTTATTTATTTATTAAGTATAATATATTAATTTAACTGTTTTAAAATTTATAAAAATACAGTGTTGTTATTGAATAATTCAAAAATAACAAATGAATTCATGAAAAGATTGATTTAATCTCAAAGTAAGTTTATTTAATTAAAAAAATTATTATTTGAATTCATAGTAAATAAAATATGTAAATTACTTTTCCCACTTAATTTATATTTTTTTATTAGTTTTCAAATAGAGAAAATACATGTATTTTTAAATTAAGTAAAATTATGAGTAGTCAAAGTGAACCGGGGAGTAGTGCCGGGTCCAATTAGAAGAGACGAAGTCAAACAGCCGGCGCGCGTCCTTTACTTTATAATTTCTATGCTAACGAGCCCCGCCCCGCCAAACTCAACAAGACAAATTCATTTAACAGAAAACCGCGGGGATTTAACTGAACACTACAAACGTCAGGCATCGGTCAAATCAAAACTCAGTTTCTCTAGTTCATCTTCCTTCTCCTGGACAGGAATTTTTCGAACCAATGAATCCCAAATTAGGGTTAGGTTTTATTCTTCTGCTTTTACTCTGCTACTCAATCGAATCAAAGTGCAGAAAAGGCTGCGATTTGGCTCTAGCCTCCTACTACGTTTGGCAAGACGCAGACCTCACATTCATCGCCGAAGTTATGCAATCAAGCATCTTAAAATCATCAGATTTCGACACCATCCTCCGTTACAACCCTCAATTGCCAAGCAAAGACAGCCTCTCATCCTTCATCAGGATCAACATCCCTTTCCCCTGCGACTGCATCGAAGGTCAATTCCTCGGCCACTTCTTCAACTACAACGTCAGATCTCAAAACACTTACACTGACGTCGCTAATACATACTATGCCAATTTGACCACGATCCCGTCGTTGGTGTACTTCAATAACTACTCCGAGTTTAATATACCCGATAACGGAAAACTCAATGTGAGTGTTAATTGTTCGTGTGGGGATAGCTCGGTTTCTAAGGATTATGGCCTGTTTATGACGTACCCGCTCCAACCCAACGATACTTTGGAGTCCATTGCCAAACAGAACAATGTTACTCAGGAGTTGCTGCAGCGGTATAATGTTGGTTTCAATTTTAGTCGAGAGACTCAGACTGGTGTGGTTTATATTCCTACCAAAGGTGATTTGTTTATTTTGATTATTTTTAGAAGAATTGGAGAAATAATGTTTTGTTTTGATAATTAGTTAGTTGGGGGTAATTGAATTAGGGAAATTAATTAAGAAAACACACAATTAATAAGTACTGGGGTGTTTGTTTGGAGAGCTTAGTCTATATTTCACGGTCCGGATTATTAAATTTATGTAATTGAATGTTCAATAAATTCTAAAGCTATTTATTGATGACTGAAATAACAGTTTTTAGCGGTTAGATGCTATCAATTTGTCTTACCGCGAATCTGTTTCTTCTTTATTTACAGATGCAGATGGTAGCTACCGGCCCTTGAAGTCGAGGTAATAATTTATTTATTTTTAATTATACTACATTCTAAATTTGTTCTTCGTTTTTTACTGTTTGTTTGTTTGTTCATTTGTGGGTTTTATGAATTATTACATGTTTGTAATTTCTTTTTGTTTTTCATTTTTCCCTTTTTCAGCACAGGTGCTTTGGGCTTCTCTGATTCTTTATTTTGATATTTGGACTTGAATGTAAGGTGATAAAATTCAAAGTTACTTGCTACTTTGAGCTGACGTTGTACTTTCCTGTAACCAGGAATAGCAGGTGGAGCTATTGCTGGCATAAGTATAGCAGCAGTAGCTGTGGCACTGTTGTTGGCAGTTCTTATTTATGTGAGATTTTACCGAAAGAAGGAGAAGGGAGCAATATTGCTGTCGGCATCTCCACAACTCTCTCCACGAATTCTTCATGGTATTTCTATCATTATCCCTGCCCTTTATTTATGACTGAAGAGTTCTCAATGAATTAATTGGTGTCAGCAAGTTTCTCTCTTTTTTTTTTATTTCTCTTAGAGAGAACATTAGGAATAGGTTTTGCATGAGGCATGAGCTGATTATATTTTATTACGGGGCATGGTTACAGGACTCCCATGCATGGCTAAATATCTGCAGTGTTCCCAAAATCTTTGTTTCCAAACTTATAGTTGCTAGTTATGGGTTTTATTTTAGTACTAAGTCCTCAATATAGTTCAATTTTCAGTTCACTAACACTTTATCGACATTGCAATGCAATTGTGGCATGCCATCAAAATAACTCTGTTGCCACGGTATATATGTCATGTTTATTGAGTGTAGAGCTCAGTCCTATCTAACTGGATTAGGATAGCTCTTCAATGTATCTTGTTTTTAGTACCATGATCACCATGCTCCACTTTATGATTGTTCTTTTTCATTGTGTGAATGCATTTAAACACAATCATCTCATCTTATGAGTTCTTGATTCTCTTATTCTTCTGGAGAAAATGAAATCATGTAGATGACTAAACATGTCAAACATTTCTCTTTCTTGCTTCAGTAACTGGAAGTAACTCCAATAGACCTGTGAATGCGACTGGGTCTCAAGGTCTTACAGGCATAACTGTGGACAAATCTGTGGAATTCTCTTATGAAGAACTTGCTAAGGCCACTGATGACTTTAGTCTTGCAAATAAGATTGGTGAAGGTGGCTTTGGGACTGTTTACTATGCAGAACTGAGAGGCGAGGTCTGTAATTACTGTAATTTTTATTTATTTATGATCCCCATTGTTAAAGCAATGATATAACATCATGCATTTTCCTGTGAGGTGTTGAATGTTAGTTATTGAGTTTGAGTTAGTTTGGCACCTTCACTGAGTTTTTAATGATAAGAGCGGGTGCCTGATCTTTGTTCCTATTTTTATATTGGTAGTTATAATCTCCCATCCACATAACATAACCGTCAAGGAATGGATCTCAAATAAAACACAGATCCATTTATTGTAGAAGGCCATTTATATTTATGTTGTTGAGGACAGGCTTATTCAGCATATTTTGAGTTTAGGATGATGTTACTTTGCCACGATTTATATTAAACACTTGATGTGAACTGACAAGACTTTGATTTGTTAATTTGATCAGGTCATATATATGATTCTACCTGCTTTAGAGAGATTTATGTTTGCAGAACATAGGAGTCCTAGAGCCAACTTCATATAAGCTATGTGGGGCCTAGTCATTGGTCAATTAGAACTGGGAATTCAAGTTGTGGAAATGAATGAAAAAAATTCTACTGGGTGAATGGTACAGGTGGATGAGCAACTACGTTAACTGTTAGCATCTGCCTGGCTTGAATTGAAATAGTGGTTGCTGAATCTACATTTCTTAACATCTTCTGTGTTCTTAAGGATTGAGGTCCACGCCTTTTCTTTTCTTAGATTTTCTTGACTCATGTCAGCATAAAGGGTGAGTGAAATTTTGTCAACGTGAATTTCAGAACTGACTCTTCGATGCATTCAGATCGATTGTTTCAGATTTGGTTTAATTTGGAAGAAAAGTGTACAGTCTCAAATGCTGGAGTTCTGTTTAGCTTTGGAGAAGTTGAACTAAACCAACTGAACAAACCTATTTATATTCTTGAAATTGCTTTTTAATTTTTTGATCAATTTATCATGCATTTATAACATATAAATGGGTTGGAAAATATGAAGCGCCTTAAAGTGATGTACCTCTACTAAAGAACCTTGATCAATGTATCTTGCATTTTTTAGTCATTGTCTATTTTTAAATTGAACAGGATGGAACTAGTTCAGTCTGGATTCAGCTATTTAGTTTTGGAATTTTGTTAATAAAAAAACCGACAATTTACAGCTGAACTGACCAAATGCTTGTCCCCAACTAGGCACCCCCAAATGTTTATTGCATATTACACTTATTACATGCGTGTGTGAATTTCCATTCGAAAATTTATTTATTTTGACTTGTTATGCAGAAAGCTGCAATCAAGAAGATGGACGTGCAAGATTCAAAAGAATTTTTTGCTGAGCTCAAGGTTTTAACACATGTTCACCACCTGAACCTGGTAATGTATTCATGTTTTTGCAATTACAAGAAATATGTACTGTACTTATGAACATGAATCGGTGCTAGAATCTTTTCTGTACTTGAGAAAATGTAATACATTTTTATTTAGGTTAGCTAACAATTTGCTGGAAAATTCTTGAGATTACTTTTTAGATCTTCATTTTAAACTGCAGACAGTATCTTCTTATCCTTTAATTAATTCCACCAATTTTTCAATTTAGCATGGTACAGAGGAAGGCACGGTTAGCCTTGCATTCTCTGTTCAAGGAACTGTGAGTGCAAAAGGCCTATATTCATGTGCTTAGCAACTTTGATAAAGTTGCTGCACCCTCTACTCCTTTACATTAGTTTTGATGTAAATGGTTTAGTCCACTTATTCACCCAAAACCTTGCACACTATCTGTTATTGGCATTGTTGGGTGCACGTGTGAGTGAAATGTCCCACATCTGTTTATATACAAGATTGGACCCGTAACCCTCCAGTTTAGGCTTTTGGACTAGAGGTGGTGTCCATCATTATGTGTAAGCCCTCGTGCGCACAGGTCAATTCAGACATTATGGCCCATGCATCTCCCCAACACATACAGTTCCCTAACAGGCAATACAATTTGGAACACTGTATATCTCTTCCATGGGGGCATGATCTAATTTTACGTCTACCTCATCATAAATCCATCCTATGCAACATAAATAATAGGAAGATCTACAGTTGCATTGGTATATGGAATTTCGAGATTATTATGCAAGTAAGGAAATGTGCTCCATGTTATATCAGGACATATCATAGACCTTTAGAGCACCCTGCCATGTGACATTTTTTTTTTTTTTAATTTATGGAAGGAATTATAGTTGGCAAATATTGAATGGTCCTTCTATTTCTGGATGGAATTTATGTCGGTTAAACATATTCATGGATCTGAGTGTAAAAATAATTGATGGATGTCCTGCAGGAAGGATTTTTGCATGTCAGTAATTATTTAATTATCATTGTTATGGAAGTGAATAAAATAGCTGTATGTGCACTTGATCGTGTGTATCTGCACACACGAGTTGCATAGATGACCTTGTTAAATTTTTAAGTTCTCTTACTTTCAATGAACTGGTAATGTTTTTACTTGTACTTTATGCACTAAGTAGTACTATCTACACTTAATTGCAGGTCCGATTAATAGGATATTGTGTGGAGGGTTCTCTTTTCGTAGTTTACGAGTACATTGAAAATGGAAACTTAAGCCAACATTTGCGCGGCTCTGGTGAGACTACATGTCCATTGGGAACATCATTTCTAGTGATAGGAGTGTCTAGAATGGCAATGATAAAAGTGTTGCTTGTTTGCAGGGAAGGATCCATTGACATGGTCTACAAGAGTGCAAATTGCCCTTGATTCAGCTAGAGGTCTTGAATATATCCATGAGCATACTGTCCCTGTTTATATTCATCGTGATATTAAATCAGCAAACATACTGATAGACAAGGACTTCAGGGGAAAGGTTGGATTGATATTTTTTTTCATGATGGTGTCCCATTTTAAGCCTTTTTCACATAGCTGTACTGAATCCTTTATTACACAGGTTGCAGATTTTGGATTAACAAAACTAACTAAGGTTGGAAGTGCATCTCTCCTTACACGTCTTGTGGGTACATTTGGATACATGTCGCCAGAGTAAGACATTTTCTCCTTTAACAATTCTATAAGAAGATAAAAACTTTGGAATATGTTTCAGATAGGATCATGTTTAGCTTAACTACTGGCTGGTTTCAATTTCTTAACAACTTGCCCTGTTTATAACTGTCTGGAGTTCAGAGAAAGAGCCCAAAATCTGTGTCAGAGCAAACAAAGTTTTTATGAGTTGTGTGATTTAACTTATTCTTATCTGCAAATTTATGAGTGTCATTGTTTGGAGCATCTGATATAATTTTAAAGTGGGGTCAGTAAATGGCACATGTAGGTGGCAATGAAAATGTTCTGATAGAAGGCTATTGAGAATTTTGTATTGCATCTATTATCCATGTGTACTTTGATGGCATAAACCCCGTGAAATCCAAAAATTTTCAAACCCTGAGGTTTGTTGCCGGGCAAGGAGGGGTATGGGATGGGAGATTGATCACCCAGTTTATAATTCATGACCCAGAATGTGAATAAAAAGACTTCATGAGGGTGGTGAAAAATGAATAGTGAGTCATATGGAGGAGTCTGACTATAATGCAAAAGAGTTGTTTTTAGAGTGGGAAGATATGCGTGCATAGCACTGCTGCAGCCAAGTAAAATTTTTGGGTGGTATGATTATAATTATAAATCTAACAGAGTTAGAAGTATATCTGATGAAGTCCCTATAGTTTGCAGATGAAAATTTAATGCCATTTTTAGTCTACGAGAATTATGCAAGGGTATTTCATGCATCTAGCAGGACAGAGCAAAAACTTAAATGATATTTTTATTTTTATTTTTGACGAAACATAGATTAACATTTCCCATGCTTCTATGCAGATATGCTCAATATGGTGATGTTTCTCCAAAATTAGATGTTTTTGCATTTGGAGTTGTCCTCTATGAACTTATTTCTGCTAAAGAAGCTATCGTCAAGGCAAATGATTCTAGTGCTGAATCAAGGGGCCTTATTGCTTTGGTTAATTTTCTGCCATTCCTCTTATATCTATTAATATTATACCAGGCTTAAGTGGAGTTGAATTGAACTTTACAAGCGCATTTGAGACTCTCATAGATCTGTATTAAACTTCCAAGCCTGTCTATGTGCTGCTTCCGAATTTTTCTCCAAGCTGACCCTTTTTTTTTTTTTACTTCATTCTACAGTTTGAGGATGTTCTAAATCAGCCTGATCCTGGAGAAGATCTTCGCAAATTAGTTGACCCAAGGCTTGGAGAAGACTACCCACTCGATTCAGTTCGAAAGGTAAAAAAAACACTTATTATGGAAATAAATATCAAGATCCTGTTTTTGCAAGTTAGAATTAAAGCTAGGTGCCTATTTTGGTCCCAGGTGGCCCAGCTTGCCAAGGCATGCACTCATGAGAATCCTCAGGTGCGGCCGAGCATGAGATCCATTGTGGTTGCCTTAATGACTCTTTCATCATCGACCGAGGATTGGGATGTTGGCTCCTTCTATGAAAATCAAGCTCTCGTCAATCTGATGTCAGGAAGATGAAAGGCAATGGAACGGCATCGCTCATGTCAAAGCTTGCCTTACCTGAAGAGCTGACGGTGACATGACAGACGCCTTTAACAGTGGAGCCCCCAAAGCAGAGTTATGGATTTGAGTTGGGGGGGAAGAGATGGCTTCTTGTTTGCACCTTCCTCAGGTAATTTGAGCTGTTTTGTTAGAGGAAGTTGGAAAATTGGCTGGATTTTCTTTGATTAATATTTTACAAGAAGCCATAGCTAGCAGATGTAAGGTTGTATCATGGCAGTAATGTGGGGCTTCAGGCATACTATTAAAACCCATCGACACTCTAATTGATTCTCTATAGTCTATACACAATATACAGGGGAGGGACAGGGAATATCATTGTTTTCCAAATCCTACCTCGTGTCCCTTGCAGTGGTGTTTTTATTATGTTTTTGGTACTGTAGTGAAGAATATTTTTTAAAAGTATTTTTAAATTTTATATATATATATATATATATATATATATATTTTAAAAAAAACATATTGTAACGCAAATAATTACAATGAAACAAGAATTCTCTCTGCCAAGATAACAACAATGAGACAAGGACTCTTAAGGGTGCCTCGTTACTTTAGCTTAATCACTAGTTTCCGGAGCCATGTTATCCTATGAGTTGGATAAAAAAAAAATTAATCTAAAATAAATGTGTGTAATGAAAATTTTTTTTTGTATTGTTATTAAATACAATTTAGCAGATTAAATTTAAAAACTATTAATTCAACTTATTGTCTAATTTGTCTTTCAAATTAAATCATATAAGAGATGTGACTCATTTGACTTGATGAATCCAAAAACAACTTAAACAACTAATAAAAAGCGTGGTTTGGCTAAAATAAAATCAAAGATAATTTATTTTTTAATATTAATACGCTAACATAGTATATTGGCCTAGATTTCACAACTTAATATATCAAACCCACAACTCAGATCATAGTCTCTAGATTTAACAACTTTGTTTTTTTAAAAACTATTTTTAAGTTAAAGATATGGTAACAAAAAAAAAGATAGATGCTTATAAAATTAAGGATCAACCAAATATCAGGAGGTTTGTTTAAAACTCCGATAATCTCATAAAAAATAAATTGAAACAAATTATGAATATCAATTTAAAATCAAATCAAATGTTAAAAGATAAAATTAATAAAAAAAATGTGAACAAAAGATTCAATCAAAAGAAAAAAAAAATAGAAGGTGGGTTCTTTTAAAAAAAAAAAAACTATTTAACATTATTATAAAACTCAACATACCAAGTTAACTTTGAAACCTTTTAATTTGCCTTCTTATTTATCCCTAGTTTAAAATTAACATGTATTGAAGTTGACTTTACAAATCTAGTTGACTTTATGTATTTAAAGGTAATTTAGATGATTAATAAAAGTATAGTTTGATTTAAAAAAATCTCAAGATGATATTATTATTATTAAGATGATGATATATTGAATTAACTCGAGTTTTATAACTTAACTTGCAAAACCCACAACCATATCATGGACTCCACTAAATTTAAAAACTTTTTTTTATATAATAATATATTTTATATGATATCTTTTTTTCTTTAGATAAAACTCCAAGTCAATCATCCGCTAATATGTAACAAATTCTTTTCTTTTATTTAGATTAATTGTCTTCTTGCAGGACTTATAAAAGCTATCACGTGACACACCACTTTTTTATTTTACCATATGAAGCAAAAGGAGTGACATTTTTAATTTACCACCATGTTTGCACCTTATGTATGACTTGACAAAAATGGAGTAAAACAGCAGTGTAAAATCTTAATAAATGTGCCATTGATCATATATGTATTTTATTTATTTATTTAAGAATAAAGAATATTTTAGGATAATTATTTAAAAAAAAACAATCTTAGAAAATATTTCTGGAAATGAGAGTGTAGACATGTTTAGGAGTATGATTGCGGTTATTTTTTAAAGTGTTTTTCGTGCTAAAATGTATTAAAATAAAAAAAAATTTATTTTTTTGATTTTCCCATTAAAAAATACAAAAAATAAAAAATAATAATTTTTTATAAAAACAAAATTTAAATTTGTTGGAAACACAATTTTTGAGGAGCATACGAAACTCAACTGGGCTAATTGTACAACATTGGGTCCCAACAGGCCTCAACTTAAAAACGAAGAAAAGAAAAGCCCAGATCCTTCTGGAATTTGGAAACGATAGTAAACTAATCATCATCGTCATCACGGTCGTCATCGTTAGTTTGAAAATACTTTTTTAAAGTATTTTTTTATTTTAAAAAGCATTTTTAAAAAATTTATTTTTAAACTTTATATATTAAGATGATTAAAAAAATTAATTAAAGATTAAAAAACAAAACAAAAGGTTTGAAAAACACAATTTTAGAGCAATTCCATCTCCGCGTCCGTTACCGACCAGACAGAGAACCAAACTTATATATCAATTACTCCACGAATTGATCCTTAAAATATCTACAATATTGCGAGGGTGGTTGGTTGTCTTGTAGAGAAAGAGAGAGAAAGAAGAAGATGGATTTTGAGCTGAGAAGAGCGAGAGAGAAGTTAGAGAAAGAACAGAAAGAGAGGAAAGAAAGAGCCAAGCTTAGACTTGATAGAGAGAGGAAAGCCAAAGAAGAGGCAAGAAAGCAAAGAGAAGCCATCGAAGCTGTTCATCGATCTCGAAGGCTCGATGCCATTCAAGCCCAGCTCAAGGTCCCCCCCTTTTTATTTTCCCTCGAGATTATGCTCGCTTTCTTGATTTCCTTGTTTAATCGATTTGATTGCTCTCTATTTCCTGTTTCTCTTGAGATTTCAAATAACATCAATAATTGATCGGGTTTTTGGGGATTATTTGTGTTAATTAAGAATTTTTTTTTCTGGAACTTTGAACCTATCTAAAGCAACATGCACTGAATTTTTATTTGGCCCTCAACTTTTGTGGCATGTAAATTTCATCCGCCTGTTGTTAAATGTTGCATCTAATTTCAATTTGTACGGAGGGAACCATACATGATCAAAAGAGGGAGAATGATGCGTTAATGTCTTGATTTTATAGCAGGACTGTGGTCAGGCAAACTTGAATTTAACTGACATGATGGTTAGATACATCCTGAAGATGTTTCACTTATCTGTCTCCCTTCTTCCTTTTCTGCAAATCTCACCCTGTAGCTTTCACGGTATCGGCAATTTGTTGAGGATTTGAATGCGCTGGGCATGAATTATTTGTTGTTGAAAAGTTTCTTTCAATCATTATTAAATGATTAAAAAGCTTTTCTCGAGTCGTAATCAAATGTTTGAAAAACTCATTTTCTTCCTTATTTTCTAGATTTATGGAAATATGAATTCTCTAACCTAATTCACCTCATTGTTTCAAAGAACATTCAACATTTCATCATGAGTTATAGAAATAGAAAGTTTTTGGCCGCTAAGTGGTCACTGGCTGCCATATTTGACCTCAATATGAAATGGAATTTTTTTTTTTTTTAACGTAGTTATATAATGTTTAGAATGTTAATAGATGGACATGAGTCACTCCACATAGTGCTTACATATGTATATGAGCACACTAGGAGATTCTCGTGTCTTGTTTTTCTATTGCAAATTTATTTTTATTTTTATTTTATTTTGTTCAGATTAGAATGTTAATGGTCTTTTTTATGCTCAAAAGAAGTTGGTTTTCTCTGCAGGTTGATGAGCAAATGCAAGAAAATTTGCTTGCAGGGAGAGGAATAGTATTTTCTCGCATCCTAGAAGCTGTATCTTTTCAGGGTAGTGGAGATAAGATTAAATTACCTCCTTCTTGCTTCACAGGATTGTCTGATCAAGGTGCATTTGATAAAGGACCATTGTATTTCCAATTATCAGTTGTTCATCAAGAAGGTTCTTCAGAGATGATTGACACTGACTCAAAACAGTCGACGACCCACTCAGGTGTGCTTGAGTTTACTGCAGAAGAGGGTTCAGTAGGGCTTCCTCCTCATGTATGGAGTAACCTCTTTCCTGTAGATTCTCCAAAGGCTCCTTTGATTGAGGTTCAGTATGTCTGGCTGCCTAAAGGAACTTATGCAAAGCTTCAGCCAGATGTTGTTGGGTTTTCAGACTTGCCCAATCATAAGGCTGTACTTGAAACAAGCCTTCGGCAACATGCTACGCTTTCTGAAGGCGATATGATCACTGTCAACCATGGGATACTGACATACAAGTTACAGGTTCTGGAGTTGAGACCTTCGTCGAGTGTCTCTGTCTTGGAAACAGATATTGAGGTTGATGTTGTTGGTCCAGATTCCGGTCTGGAGAGCAGTCAACCTGTGCTGAAGCCTCTTATATTTGGGAAGGCAGAATCTGGGATGGTGGAAGAAGGAAACTATAACTATTTTAAATTCTCTATTGATAATGATATTTGGGACAGAATTGCTGCTGAGGATGTTAGGGTTGAGGTAAGGATAGAGGCCGAGACCAATAATAGCGACACTGATCTTTACATGTCAAAGCATCCTCTTATGTTTCCAACCAGACACCAACATGAATGGTCTTCTCATGATATAGGTTCAAAAGTTTTGATACTTGGCTCTAAGGATAAGAACTTGGGAATGGGTGCTTACAGCATTGGTGTATATGGTTTCAAAGGAACAACAAAGTACAATGTAGCAGTGAGTGTTCAAGAGAATAGCAACCACAAGGTGGGTCAACAAGCTGGATCTTCATCGTCTATGGACATTGATGCTGTGGAGTGTAGGAACTGCAAGCATTTTATACCCAGCAGAAGTATAGCATTGCACGAAGCCTTCTGTAGCAGACATAATATTGTTTGTTCGCATCCTGGCTGTGGAATTGTTCTGAGGATTGAAGAGTCCAAAAACCATTTGCACTGTGACAAATGTGGGCAAGCTTTTCAACAGGGTGAAATTGAGAAGCACATGAAAGTTTTCCATGAACCACTTCAATGCCCATGTGGGGTGGTCCTTGAAAAGGAACAGATGGTAAGCTACACAAACCCTGCCTCTTCTTCTCTTCTTAAAATTCTTCGTTGGTTTATTTTACTGTCTGATTTAGTGTGAATTTGCATTTGCATTTGCATTTGCAATCGAAGGGGTAGTATAGCCAGTTGGGTATCTAAGGCACGTAGAACATCCAATTCATTGTCAATGTTAAATAAACCATGAATCCATCTGTTAGGTGAGATTTGGCGTAATGTTAGTTTCAGATGCTGGGGATAATTTTCAACTGGTTGAAGTTTCGTTTGGTTCCAATTTGGCTGGTGATGATAAATGCTACTGTGTTTTTTTCCTCAATTTAGAATTTAAATTGAATTGTAAAAATGCAGTCTTTTGATTCTGTTGACAATTTCCCCGAAATTCCTCATGAAACAAATGAAATAAGAAGTCAACAGACTAAATGAAATTCCCTGAGCTTTTAAAGGGTTGTATTTATCCTGCTTGAAATCACAACCATGATTACGTAGTTACCTCAACATTTCTTAGCAATGTTGTATATCATCTATTCATTTGCCTGTGGCAGGTACAACACCAGGCTTCAATCTGTCCCCTCCGTCTTATTACATGCCGGTTTTGCGGTGACATGGTTCAAGCTGGGACTTCAGCTATGGATGTGCGTGATCGATTGAAAGGATTAACTGAGCATGAGAGTGTTTGTGGATCTAGAACTGCTCCATGCGACTCCTGTGGGCGATCTGTGATGTTGAAGGAGATGGACATCCACCAAATTGCTGTCCATCAAAAAAGTTGATGCCCTACATAAGTTGCCTGTTGAAGGTGCTGCCCATGTGGTCGTGTTGTGTGGATGCATGATATAGCAATCTATTAAATTGTGATCTGACCCTGGTCTCGTTGCTCCGGGCTGTTGGAGTCCCTGATTGATGATCAAGCTGACTGTTGTCCATATGGAAAGGTATGACACAGACAGTTGATCATGTCAATGTAATGTTATTAATATTAATATTGTCTGTATCTCTCTGCTCGTGTCATTATTTGTTTTCTTGAATTTGCTATTCTTTTTAGCAAAAAGATGTAATATTTATCTGCTACATGGACAGCGTGCATCTTTAAAATCTAACATTAAAAAAAACAACCACTGTCACATTATCAACTCTATCAAGGCTCCCAAAATTCTTCCATGTTCTGTATTCTGTGCAGTTTGAACCCTTAATTTTGTGTGTGTGTATTCAAAACAGAAAAACACCTAAACAATAAAATTATTTTAACCATAATTATAAAACTCGTTTTAAAAGTTGATCAAGAGTAACGTCTAGGTCACACACAGGATGGTTTGGCCAAAACTAATTCTAAAAATAAATTGAAATAAAATGACATTGTTATAACAAAAAAAAAATATTCAAAAACAAAGTTAATAGGTTGAGAGTCAGGTTTTGACCGGTCAAGTCCGAAGTGAATGAATTATTGGGTTAACAATGTTTTTTTTTTTTTTTTTTCTTCAATCTGAATTAGTTCGGATATCAAATCAACACCATCCTAGATTTATCTGTTGAGCTAGTTCATATGGTTTTAAAGAAAAGTTTATTATTTCTTGTATCTCGATTGGATAATAGATACACAACAAAATAATAATATTGATTTATTATTTGAGGTGTCAAAATAAAATTGAAAATTTTAAAATATAAATTGACTACAAAGATAATATTTTAAAAGAAGTTGTAGAAGTATCAGAACAACAACCAATAGAATTAATTAGATGGGTGATATATTATTGGTGTGTGATTGTGAGTGTGTTATTTATTTAAACTTTTCAGAAGTAGAAAAATATTAGTAAGTTAAAAAGTATATTGAACACAAGATTGATACTAATAATTTCATATAAATGAATATTTAATGGCAAAAAAATTAATAAACATAAGATTGATAATAATAATTTAATACAATTGAATATTTAAGGGTAAAAAAATTAAATATATTTGGAATCTTCAAAGGAAAATGAGATAATAGCAAAATTAATTGTAAGCCCACTAGAAATCCATTAGAAGCCCATTAAAAAGCCTATTAAAGGTCCAAAAAAAGCCCAAAAAATGTATATAGGTTTGTCCGGTTTTTTGGCTAAAAAACCGGAACCGAACCGAGCTGGAACCGGCCAGTTTGGGCCAGGTCCAGTTCGGTTTCGGGTCTCATTTTTTTTTTTCCGGTTTGGTTGCTTTTTTTGGAGAAAAACCGAACCGAACCGGAAATGATCACCCCTAATATATGTTATGTTGCGGGTTAGTCTTAAATTTTTTTAATATTAAAAAAAGGGTTCATGTGATCACAATGTTTTTAAAGAAATAAGAAAAACTTGATGATCAATGATCAAGCCATTAACTTGATTGTTTCTAATAACATCAGGTAATTTAATATTCTGATCTAAATTACAGGCAATAATAACATATGAAATGTACAAAAAAAAAATCATGCAACAATTAACTAATTTTATTTATATATATATATATAAAAAAAAAGAGCCAACGATAGCATACATGTAGAATGTTGCTCATGATCAAAAGAGTCTGTTGAAACATTTTGAATCTCATTGTAGAAAGTTGCATGACGATGTCAAAAGAAACTACATGGATTGCAAGAACAATACCTTGAAAAAGCAAACCGAACAAAAAATAGTGAAATGAGAATCTATCAATATTCAATCGGTTAATTATATTTAATTTAAGAATAAATTTCATTTTGAATAAATCAACTTAACAAAAACAACAAATAAAAAGATTTGAGATATCCCAATTAAATATAAAATAAAATAAAAAATGTAGAAAGCAAATAAATAAAAAACCCAATGTCTAAAAAAATAAATATCAGAGGATAAAATTGAGAAAAATTAGCTTAAAAAATTATTAAAAAAAACCAAAGTTACCTCGGGCAAACTTCCCAAACCTGCAACTCATGAAATCTCAGGCATAGAAGTAACTAATAAGTTTAAATCTAAACCAATTTAATATTCAAAGATAAAATCAAGTAAAAACATCAATGTAAAAAATTTGACAAAGCAAAAAAACTACAATCAAAAGAATTAGGATAAAATTTGATAGAAAAAAAATGGACAATGAAATCATAAAAAAAAAAATCAATTCTAAAAATTATCTCAGATTACATAAATAGCAATTAAGAGAAAGGAAAAAAAATAAAAAATAAAAAAAAATCAAATGAGAATGAAATTGAAATAAATTTATTTCATAAATTATTTAGAATTAAAAAAAAATTAACCAAAGGGCCAGGGACTAAATTGAAAAGATCTAAATTACATAAATAATAATTAAAAGAATAGGGATACAATTTGACAAATAAAAAAAATCAAATGAGGATAACATTGCCTTTAACCATCAAACAAGTGTTTATATATATATATATATATATATATATATATATATATAAAGATAAGATAGCCAACAAGGATTATAAACAACACAATAGTTATTGTTGACTGTAATTTGGACAGTAAACAATACAAATTAGGTCCTGATACTACTATATATAAACACTACAGTAGTTCCTAAATGTTTTTTTTTTCTTGAAAGAGAACCTCAACATCTCCTCCTATACAATCACATCTTGTTTTATAATATTTTTCAATTGTGATTGTTCTGCGATACACAACAAAGTAAAATAACCAACAAAAATTGTTAGGTCTTTATAGAAGTTGTTTGGCAGTGCATTCAGAAAGCGTTTTTGAAAAAAATTGAATTTGTTTTTTACTTTGAATTAATATGTTTTTGATATTTTCAAATAATTTTGATGTGTTGATCTCAAAAAAAAAAAATTTAAAAATAAAAAAAATATTATTGGCATACTTTTCTAAATAAAAAGTATTTTAAAAAACAATCACAACCACACTCTCAAACGCGTTTGATACAAGCTAAAACAAGTATAAAAGAGTTTATTACGAGTTAAAATCTTCAAGTACCAAGAATACTATAAATATAGAAAGGCTCTTAAAATACTTAATTTTATTTATTTATATTTTTGCTTTTCAAGAGACGGAAAAAAAACCTAGAGAATCCTAGTAATATTAAATAAAAAAAAAACTATGGAAAAATATTCCCACCAAATAGAAACAAAAAGTTAAAAAGCATCACAATAAATAATATAAAAATAAAATTAATTAAGAAAAATATTTATTTTCTTTAAAAAAAAAACTATCATATCAGTGAGTTGGCGAATGAGCCACGTGAAAGAGAGAGGGTGAGGTTCGCCCATTGTCGACAATACAATGTTAATGGAAAAAACAGGTTCTGGGATGTTTCACTCACTAGAGAGATAGGGTGATGATTGATGTGGTGTAGTCTTAATAATAGATTTTGACATTTGCAAATGGATAAAATTGAATTAAGGCAGTGGGTGTGTTGGTTTTGATGATTTTAATAGAGCTTTCTTCAATGAGGTAGTCTTCAATTTATCAACTTCAATATCCCTTGCTACAATCATGGTTTTGCTTGCCACTATAAAAGAGTTGTGCCCTTGATGATCTCCATGGCTTTTTCTTTTTTTTATTGTTAATATGGATGTCCGGACCAACTTATATGTATCTCGATTAATTTCATAATTTTTAAAATTAATAATCATATAAGCCTCTAGTGGTTATTATACTAGCAACTACATTATTTAAACTTAAAATCACAAAATGAGTAAATATCTTAATCTGAAACTTTTATTACTGGACCACCTATTGAGACCGTTTGGGAATGCTTTTCAAAAGCACTTCTGAACAAATTTTGATTTGTTTTTTTTACTTTGAATTAATATGTTTTCAAATTATTTTGATGTGCTGATCTCAAAAATAATTTTTAAAAAATAAAAAAAATATCATTGACATATTTTTCTGAGTGAAAAGCACTTTAAAAAATAACAACAACCACACTCTCAAATATACACTAAATGGTTTCTCCATAGCTTTTCTTGAAGATACAAGAAGATAAAATTTTAGTTTTTTTTTTCTTAATTCTTGACAATGTTATAATATTAGCTTGATGGCAAAGTGGTAATTATGTGTTTAATGATAAAGTTATAATATTAATATTGTAATGGTAATTTAGTCAATTAAATAAAATATAATAACGATGCTGTAAATAATTTGATATTCTTATTGATTTTTTTTTTAACATGCTAGCATGAGAATATAAAGTGCTATGTAGGGGTGTTCACGGTCCGGTTCGGTCCGGTTTTAATCAAAAAATTCAACCGAACCGGAAAATAGTATTTATGGTTAATATAACCCGAACCGAACCGAGAACCGGTTCAAACCGAACCGGTTTTGTTCGGTTCGGATCGGTTTTCTAACATTAAAAATCAGAAAAACCGAAATGTTTTTTCTATGAGAGCATTATTCGTATAATTGCAAGAGGCGCGCATTACACACAAGAACTTGAGTGCGGCAATATTACAAAAGGCTTTTCAATCATCAAATGCGCAGAATCATGGCTTCCAGTGAACTTTCATTTTCTGCAATTTTTCAACTAGTTTAGAGTAGGATCAGATGTCTTTGTGATTTGATGGTAGGAATAAATAGCAACCACTATTCACTGCAACTTACCTTGGTGAGGAAACATCAGCAGATGGAGAGTGAGGCAGCAATTTGGGTTCCGAGACAGGGACAACAAATGATGATTGCTCATGGATCGAACTCGCTTTCTGTTAACATATGAGAGAGAAGAGCACAAAGAGGAGGGAGGGAGGGACGGGTGGGGCGGCTTGAAATGGGGGAAAGGGGAAGGGCAGGGGCAGGGGAAGCGGGGGGAAATAGAAGAGGGGCGGCTGGAAAAAGAGAGGGTAAATGGAGGGGGGGCTGGAAACGTAGGGTTATGATATTTAGGTTTAGAATGTTTCTTTTTATACCTTTATTTTAGATTTAATTAAACCGGTTCGGTTTGGTCCGGTTCAATCGGTTTAAGTTTTTTTAAACCGGAACCGAACCGGACCGGGTGATTTTTCTTGTTTTCTAATCGGTTTATTCGGTTTTTTCTATCGGTTTGGTTTTTTTCGGTTATTTTTTTCCGGTTTTTTCGGTTTAATCGGTTGGTCGGTTTTTTTGAACACCCCTAGTGCTATGAATTTATAAATGTGAGGAGTGATATCTCATACAATAAAAATACAATCAAACTATACAAAACCCAATATAATATTCTCTACTTAAAAACAATTTAATCAATAGTCCAGCTTCTCCATCAATTGATGCGCACGACGCATGTTCTAAAGGTCAAAAGTTGAAATTAGAGTGAAATATCAACTCTCTCTCTCAAATCTAAAATACGAAGGATCAATTTTGAAATTATAGGATCTAATGTGAAACGAAGTTAAACCATATAAATCTCAAATAATACTAAGAATGTGATTGTTATTGCATTGAAAACATTGTTTTTTAAAAATTAAAAAATATTTTAAATTAATTATTTTTTTATATTTTCAGATTATTTTAATGTGTTAATATTAAAAATAAATTTTAAAGAATAAAAATATTATTTTAATGTATTTCTAAGTAAAAAATATTTTGAAAAGCTAATACTATCATATATTGTCAAACATGCTCTAAATCAGTTTTCTTTAATAGAAAAAATAATTTTTTTTTCAAAGAAGCACAATATAATTTTTTTAGATAAATAACATAATTGAAAACCTTTTTTTGTTGAAATAATATAATTTGAAGAGTTACAATTAACACCCGTAACTTTTAAGTTACATGTTTCATTTGTGATTTTAAAGTTGTAGGTGTTATTTGTGATTTTAAAACTGCAAATATCACCTATAACTTTTTTTAAAAAAAAATATAGTTAGGCAATTTCTTTTAGATTAAATCAAATTCTCAACATATTTAACATAAATATTCTATAACAATAATCCAAAAATTCAAGAATCAACTATAAATCAAATCTTGTGCAACAAGGCAATTAACCTCCAACTCTTTTTAAAAAATTCAAACCCTTTATTTTATAACCTTTAAGAAGTCCAAAGATATCCACAAGAGTCAAATAAAAAAAAAAAACGGTATCCAAAAGTATCTTTTATTTTATTTTCTAGTTCTTTTTTTTTAATTTCATCTGTTATTATTAAATTTTTAATTCTTCTATGTTTTTTTACCTCTTGTTTTTTTATTTTTTATTTTTTTTCTAATCTCATTTTTTAGTATGAGATTTTTATTTAATTTTATTCTTAGGTATTGAATTGATTTTTTTTCCCTTGGACTTGTCCAATAAACAAAACATGAGTTTACACAATTTAATTTAAAATTTAAATTAATAAAATAGTTAGACTAGACTTTTTAAAATTTAAGTCATTACACCAAATTTTATTATAATGCCAATTTTTTTTTTATAAAATCTAGATATTATCTTCATATGTTCAAAACTTTTTTAGTCCAAGCCGAAGCAAGAAAATACAGTAAATAAACTAGTTTGTTACTATACCCCACGAATGACAGTAGCTACCCTCGAAAAGATTTTAACTTTTGACCTTAACACAGTAGTGGTGGGGGCATTTTATAAATAATAAAAAATCGTATGGTGTGAACACAATAATTATTGTACAAGAATATATATAAAAAAACTTATTTATCTTTTGACTCTTGTTGATAAACAATGCAGCTGCCGACAAATTATATCAGTTGGTTTTTATATTTTAAAAATACTTTTTTAAAAAATTATTTATTATTTTTTTATTTTTTTTTAAATTAATATTTTTTTAATTTTTTACGGGTTTTTTTTTTTTAATCAATTTGCTGAGAACCAAAAACCATACAATTTCTTGAGGCGTTATTTTCTAGTGAAGAATCCATCTTACCAAGAGGAGCTATATATGCAATCAAAGGCTCCACATTAATCTCCTTTGAATTATGACTGACGTTTGTGGTTCGCAATTAATAAATTTTAATGGCATTCTTTAATAAATTATAAAATTTTTATTTTTAAAAAATATTATTTTATGTTAAAAAAATTTCATTCCGGCAGCGGCGTCGCCCCTGTCTAGCAATTAACTCGGAAAAAATAGTCAACGAAGGAAAATAGTCAACAAAGTTAGACCCTAGGGAATGACATTGTTAAGGAGGTGTAGCCGACTAGCCGTTAGTGATCCATGCCAACCACATGCCAACCACATGCATAATAAACCGACCTGCAAACTTTATTGACCCTTCTCTCTCTCTAAAAAATTACTTTACCTCCTGAATGTTTATTAAATTACAAAGTAAATTTAATAAATTTAAAAAAACAAAAAAAATTATTAGTAAATTTATATAAAAAAATTAATTGAAAAACAATGATTAATACCAAAATGCTAACAGCGTGCCACGCCACTACCTGTCCCATTCATCAATTCTTCCTTAAATAAGAAATATTAAAAGGTTACCCTAAACGACACATTTGGTAACGTCAAAGAGCGTTTTATACGAGACACCTCCTCACTTTTCTTTTCTTTTTTATGCTCTCTCTCTCTCTCTCTCACACACACACCACTCCCACTGTTTGCGTCTCTTACATATTTTTCTCAAAAAACTAAAAGAGACGGAGAAGAAGAAAAAGGAAGCGCAGATAATAATTATAATAGTTCGAAGAATCTTACTTACTCTCACTTTAGCTTTGAGGATGAAATAAATTAGACATCGGAGATATACCTCAAGAAATTGTTAGAGAGAAGCCGCTAATACGTACTTATTCGTTTTCTTTTTGTCTTCTTTTCTGTTACGTGCGTTTCTTTCTTCTGTTTCTCTGGCATTGCGCTCTTAAACGCTGTCGTCTTCTCGCTTCAAAGGTAACACCAAGTTTTTTGGATCTTTTCAAACTTAATTATGTTTGTACGAAGCCGTTAGTTGTTTGTTTGCTGAGTAATTAACTGGTGGAGGAAAGTATTGAGCAAGTAAAAACATCGAGATAATGTGTTTGATTAAGGAAGGGAAACTTCCTTTTGGTTTGGTTTCTGATGAGTTGGAATAGAATTTCTCTTAGTTACGTTGCTGGTAAGTTCAGTATTGCAGTGTAATATATATATTTTTTTCCTTCTTTTTTCAGGGGTGTGTTTGGTTTCTGAGAAAATAGGGATGAAAGAAGCAATGTTTTTGACTAATCAGTTTTAGTGTTCATTTATGTGTTACAGTGATGGAATTTTTTTGAGAATTTAAGATTTTGTGAGCCCCTTGATTTTGACACTCCAGATAAATGCCGGTAGTTTGATTGGCATTCTCATGTGACTGAAAAGCTAGCCCCACCCCTTTTCATGGCAATCCATTTGCGATTTTGTTTGTCTTGCTGCAATGATTTTGAACGCTAAAAGGGTTGTCCTTTTAATGTTTGATCCTACTAGCCGGTTTATGGTATTTTAAGGCCAATCTCTTTGTTGCAGGGAGGATAAGTTATTGTTTCTTTCAAGTGAAGTGAACAGGATATGGCGACAATAAGTGATATAGGAGTAGCAGCAGCTATTAATATACTCACTGCATTTGCTTTCTTTATTGTATTTGCGATTCTTCGGATTCAGCCGGTAAATGATAGGGTTTACTTCCCCAAATGGTATATCAAGGGTTTAAGGAGCAGTCCATTGGGCACTGGTGCGTTTGTAGGCAAGTTTGTCAATTTGGACTTCAGGTCATATGTGAGGTTTCTCAACTGGATGCCCGCAGCATTGCAAATGCCGGAGCCTGAGCTAATTGACCATGCTGGATTGGACTCTGCAGTGTACTTGAGGATTTACCTGACAGGGTATGGTGGTTCTCTTATTTTTCGTTATGCTTTGTGTGATTCGAGATGCTTTAGTTTGATAGTAAACTCAACCGTTTTTTTTAATTTTCTTGTTATATTCTAGGCGAACAAAAAACTGGTAGTTAGAGATCTATGTCCTGACTGTTTGCAAATTTGATGTCTCCGATGTTTAGTTTGCTCCACTGCTAATATAAAGTAGACACAGGTTGGTTCTTAAGTAGATGATCTGAGTTATTTGAAGTATTCATAGGAGGCATTCATTAGGCGTTCAATTGCGTGTAGTTTCTTTTTTTTTCTTTTCTTTTCATTTTTTTCTAAATTTTGGTGTAAGACATGATTGCTGCAAATGGAGTAGGATTGAAGAACTGAGAATGTACTGTAAAATTAACTGCTGATCCAAAATGTCATCTGAGTCGGTAAACATTTTTCTGCTTGTTTTAGATATCCCATATTTTTACAAAATCAGTTTAAATTGTTAGCTGTGCTTAGCAAGCACACAACATTGGAGCAAGCTGTTGCTCATTTTCCCACATAACGGTTCCCCTATTTCAAGTTGATTTCCTGCTTTATCTAAAGCCAACCTCTGTCTAGCCATTGAAATTATTTATTGCATTCCCAGAAAGTCTGTCAATATCTACATATGAACAGTATCATCCTCACTTTTGTTGTGATATGGGCTTAGATAATACTTGTATAAGTGATGTATTTCTAGTTCATGTTGTTTTGTGGAAATAATGTGCATATTAGTTGTGTATTGACTAATTAAGTGATTGGCCTTGCCTTGTGCAAATTGATGGAACTCAGAATAACATCTTTTGTTCTTTATTTCTGAAAGTGGTAGTGAGGTTTTCCATCACATTGTCAATTTTTGGTAGTGGCTGGCATTGAGAGTACCTTATACAAGCACAGTTGTATCATGGAAAAACACAAGTAATTTATCAACAGATCGACATTGGCAAAAAACTCAAATAGCTAGGATATCTGGTGCAGATGTGAAAGAAACCTGATTGTCATTTTGGTATTCTTGATGTCTCAACTGTCTTCTTTCTCCTGACCAAACCTTGAAATCTTCTGTCACCATAACGCTACACCTAACTGATTTATACTCGGTATCAAGAGCAATTTATAAATAGATTAATGTGGATAAAAATATAGTAAATAGATGGATATGTGGTGTAATTGCAATTGAAGCTGGTATTTTGATGTCTTAAATTTTTCTCCCCTGCCTCTTCACCTAACCTTGAAAATATGCACAAACTTATTGTCACTGTTCATCAGTCAAAGCCAGCACGCTCTTAGGAGTTTTGGTAGGTTTATTCTGCCCCCAGTCACAAATTGTTAGTCCACCCTTTCTTTTTGGGATGTGCAAAAATGTTTTTCCATTTAACTCATTGAAGAGAAAGAATTTGAGATTTGCGATTTACCCTTCTGTTATAATGGATAGATAAAAGTGGAACAGTTTAGGGAAGTTTGTTGAAATTTACACCGCTAACAATGAATTGGGCTCCTCTCTGCCTTACGTAAGCCGAACCTGTACACCGAGCCCTCTCCTGCATTCAATTGATCGTATTCCTTTAAAAAAGTTGAGGTTTCGACCACTAAGTATATATCTCCTTTAAATAGTTGGGATAATGTTATTCTGAGCATTTTGGAAAATTTTATCCTTTGCACATTCATCAATTCAATTCTTGTCCGTGGAATGGATTTGTCCTTTTCCTATACACAATAGGATTTTGCATTGGGAGCATGTGTTCCGTCATTTGAATGTTATTCTGAGCATAATATTGACTTATAACCTTTATACTCATAGACTCGTTTCTTTTTTTTTCTTTTTTCCTCTTAAGTGCAGGCTTAAAATTTTTGTTCCTATTGCATTCCTGGCCTTCACTATCTCAGTGCCAGTTAATTGGACAAATAACACTTTGGAGCATTCTAATTTAACTTACAGTGATTTGGATAAGCTCTCTATATCAAATATACCCACAGGATCATGCAGGTATACAAGACTTATTACCTTTGTTTTGTTATCTTTCTGCTTTATATCAACTTTTTTTTTTTTTCTAAAAAAAGAAATTAGTGTAGTGAACTATGAACTATGTTGAGTAATTCTTAAACCATTGAAAGACTGAATTTGTTATCTTATGTTTGCTTTTTTATGAAAAAAATACCAATTAAAGTGGAGGGTTTCTTCAAACAACAAGGAGTTGGGTCAACTATTCAATCAAATGATATTGAGCATATTTGCATCTCTTCTCAAGAAAGAAGTGGGCTATTTCTTTGTAAAATTGTGCTCAATTTCATATGTGGCAATTCCGGCAAAAACTCTTTGTTAGTTGGGGGAATAATCTGCAGCCTTTGGTGTGCGGAGCCTGGTGACTAAGAAAGAAATTGATCTAATGAACTATCAAGTTTTTTATATCAAAATTGAAATTTAATATTTTTTCCTTCAATAGAATTTCTTGTTGGCAGAGTAGGTTTGAACTTTTCAGTCAACTTGAATTTTTGGTTGCAGATTCTGGACCCATATGGTGATGGCTTATGCTTTTACCTTCTGGACATGCTATGTGCTAAAAACAGAGTATGAGACAGTGGCTAAAATGAGGTTGCATTTTCTTGCATCAGAGAAACGACGTCCTGATCAATTTACAGTAAGAGCAACTCTATAAAGCACTATGACATTAATTAAAAAGATGGCATGGAAAGAAGGTTGGATGTTTATCATCAATTAAATATATAGGACAGGGAATATGTTTAGAACCAATGAGGTGTTAGATGCACACAGCCAGCCATGCTTTAATTGACTCATGGATGTATTCTTCCCAATAGAAAATATTAGCGTTCAAAATATCTGAAATGCTCAAATTGTTTTGATTCGGTTATGCCTGGTAGCATGAGTCCAGTTGCATGTGAAAGTCTCATTTGTGGATCCACCTGCCTTCTTTTTATGCTAACTTCTTTCAGAATGGGGGGACATGATAAAAAGAGAGAGAGAGAAAGTGTTGTTAGCAAATATTATGGTTATCTTCATTTTTGGTTCTCAAAGTTCAGGTTTTTCATCTTGGTTCCTATAGTTTGTTCTTAGTTTAATTCCACTACAACTTGGTGAGCTTTATTGGATTTAGTCTTTGCCAACTTGTTTTTAGAGTGCTCTTTCAACTGAAAGTTCCTTTTCCTTTAATAGTAATTTTCTTATGAGGGCCAATGGTTACTCTCTTTTAGGTCGGTTGTCAGAATTCGGAAGCAATCATATCCTATATGTTTTTGTGCATATTAGAATCTTGACTTTTATTTCTTAGTAGAATGATAGTTTAGAACTGCATCTAAACACCTGAACAGATTGCATCCTCTGCAGCTTTTGATTGTAATCAAGTTGAAGTTCTGTAGCATATATTTATATAACCAGGTCATTCCTATAAGTTGGAATACTTTGAAAATGATCTCCTTTGGGCACTCTTAGTAACTCTTTTCTTCCAGCTCCTCGTTTATGAAGTAATGTATTTTTGGTGTAGGTACTGGTTAGAAATGTGCCACCAGATCCTGATGAATCAGTTAGTGAACTCGTGGAACATTTTTTCCTGGTTAACCATCCTAGCGATTATCTCACCCATCAGGTTTGATCCTATGCGACAAGTACATATACCAACAATACATAAATACACCCACCAGCACACATGCACGCACACCCACCCAAAGAGAGACACGGAGAGATGAAGAGTGATTAAGTGCTTTTTGTTGTTATAAGACTAGTTATTTGATTCCATAATATGACTGTGACATTAGTTGATCCACAATTTCATAATAATCACTCAGATCTCAGAATGAGAACTTGTATGTGACGTGGTTCAGAAAAAAAGATCTTATATGTGATGATATAAGGGAGAAAAGTTTTCATGTAATAGCTTCACCTGGCCTTCAAACTCCTTTGTCACTTGGAACACTCCTGAATCTGACAAGTGCAATCTGTGCATATCTATCTCTTGATTTGTAGGGGCAGATACAGAAAAAGATCCTAGAGTGTCTGAAGTGGGACCGGGAGAGTAAAGTCACAATATCTTCATTTTTTCTTTCATTGGAGTTTAAACTTCAAAAGATTTGCCAGGGTAAGAAAGAAAAAAGAGAGGCGGGAGGGTTCCCTAAGTAGGTGATGTAGATTTTGATGCCACAGAATGGATCCAGTTCCTTTCTCCAACAAGCTTGTCTTATATTCGCTCAAAATTCTAGTTTGACCATTTACTTTTCAATTGTACTGTCTATGAACTACAACAGCCATTCTTTGGAAGAAAATTCTGCATTGCTTTTCTAGTTTTATACCATCAAGCTTATGCACATCATCTAACTGAAAAGTTCATCTTGTTTATATCTTGTTAACCTATTTGGCCCAAAACAACTGGTTTGAGTAGGTGAATCATGTTATGATTCTTTTCCCTTGGCTTAAACATTTGCATGCAGGTTGTCTACAATGCTAATGAACTTTCTAACTTAGTCAACAAGAAGAAAAAGATGAAGAATTGGCTTGACTACTATCAAATCAAATATTCAAGAAACCAATCCAGAAAGCCTTCTCTCAAGGTATTCATTGCTAATGGTGTCCTATTGAAGTCACCGTTATCTTTTATTTTCTCTCCCTCCCTCCCTCCCTTCCAGATGTAGTGTTCCTACACTCAATTTACACGACAATTTACGAGAAAATGTTATTCAGATTTTAATCACTAACATGTAGTGCTAATTTATTTTTCATTGAGCAGACTGGTTTCCTTGGCCTTTGGGGGAATAGGGTGGATGCAATTGATCACTACACATCTGAGATTGAGAGACTATCAAGAGAAGTAAGTGGTACTTTTAAATTATATGTTTTGCATTTTTGAGTGTATTGTTTTACTTTCTTGCAGCGTGAAATATTTGTGCTCTAACTTCATATCTGTTCACTGACATTTATCATCATTCAAAGTAAAGTTAGGCCTTTTTAGGTCTTGTTTTCGTCTTATTTGTGAAGCTCTTATTGTTTTTAATCAATTGTTTGTTCTAGTTCAGTCATTATTTGTTGAAGGTCTGACTTTGTTGAAGCATTGACACCATAGCACAGAGAATGTTCTAGCTCTGAGATTTTTGCATTGTGAATGAAGCTCTGGTCACTTAATTGTATACATGAATTTAAATAGCCTGTAAAGTTTTGTAAACATCTAACAATTAACTAATGTTTTTATTATGAATTTTGTTGAGGTAGTCATCTCTATGCTTTCAATTAACCATATTTTCTTTTGAAATTAACAATTGCTAGATCTCCTTGGAGAGAGACAAGATTGTTAACAATCCCAAGTCAATCATGCCAGCAGCATTTGTTTCCTTCAAAACTCGATGGGGAGCCGCTGTTTGTGCACAAACACAACAATCCAGAAATCCAACTATATGGTTGACTGGGTGGGCTCCAGAACCCCGTGATGTATATTGGGATAACCTCGCAATTCCATTTGTTTCGCTCACACTAAGAAGGCTTGTTATTGCTGTTGCGTTTTTCTTCCTCGCCTTCTTTTTCATGATTCCCATTGCATTTGTACAGTCCCTTGCGAACATTGAAGGAATTGAGAAAGCACTCCCATTCCTGAAACCTATAATTGAAATGTGAGTATCTTTTTCTCAAGTGTGACCTTATATTCTTAGGAAAAATAGCTGTGCTCGTCATTTGTTTGGTTCACAACTGCATATCATTTAATTATATCATATTAAATGCTTGTAATCTACATGATTGGACAAAGTTATGATATTATATCAGTATAGCTGTCTTTCTTCCTCACCTTCTTGCTTCATATCATCTCGGAAGCTCCTTAAACTTTATTTTGAGAAAATTGTGCCTTTTATTTTCATGAAAATTTGCTTCACTCCTTATAGACTTAACCTGGCAGCAAGCTACTGACTTGTATTTTTTTTATTGTGCAATTAAATCAAAACAACAGTTCTAATCCTTCTGGTAAAACACTAACCTCTAGGCCAAATTTTAGGTTAAGATAAAGGCAGAAAAGGTATATTTGACATGTAGGAATGGAGATCAGTTGTGCCAACTTCTTTGGCTTAGCTCATACTTTTTTGAAAGAAATAATCTAAGTTCTGTTTTTGGGCATCGGAAAGCTGTAATGCCATCTTATGCCAATTTCTAGTAGATAACAGGAAATGACATTATGGTGGATTCTAGGATGGGGATGAAAAGATGGAAACATGTTGCAGAATGATATTTAGCTTTCTTCAAAAAATGTTATTGGTTTTTTTTTTCCAACCTGTCTTGGATGTTTTCTTTTTCTATGGATGCGAGTCAATTTATTAGAGTTGAATCATCAAAGGTTTGGGTGTGTTGTAGAATGATTCATTCAATAAAGTAAAATATGTTTGGGTGTGTTGTAGAATGATTCATTCAATAAAGTAAAATATATGGGGAGAAAACATAGAATATCATTTCAATCCTTTACCAAATTTGTGCTTTGTTTTCCGTTGCTTTAATGCAATTATCCCCTGAAATATGGCAACCTCTTGTTTTTCATGCAGGAAAGTGATTAAGTCATTCATTCAAGGTTTCCTTCCTGGAATAGCTTTGAAGATATTTCTTATTTTTCTACCCTCAATATTGATGATAATGTCTAAATTCGAGGGATTCATTAGTATATCAGGCTTAGAGAGGAGATCTGCAGCTAGATATTATATCTTCCAATTCATTAATGTGTTTCTTGGAAGCATAATCACCGGAACTGCATTTCAACAACTGGATAATTTTATCCACCAGTCTGCAACTCAGTAAGTTCTTCTCATATGTTCTACGCTTCCAACTCACCGGACATGTACTTGTATGCTTTGTCCATTAGCTGCTAGAGAAACTAAACATCACATGTAAATCTTGATTCATTTTGCATTTTAATTGAATTATGATTCTGCTGTATGCTTTTGTGTTTGATTGTTTAAGTAGAAATTAAACCTTCCGAAGGGTATGTGGTGAGTAGGATGCTCCAAGTCTAATAATCTTAAAATTTTGCTTCAAGGTGCAGTATTTAGGAATGAATTACATTTCTTGCTATTCAATTAGTTCATAATTACTTACGAGTTTTATTTTTATTTGACACCTTAAGCGAATTTTTGCAGAATACCAAAGACAGTTGGAGTTTCGATTCCTATGAAGGCAACTTTCTTCATAACTTACATAATGGTTGATGGGTGGGCTGGAGTCGCTGGGGAGATCTTAAGATTGAAACCCTTGATAATCTATCACCTGAAAAGCTTTTTCTTGGTGAAGACTGAAAAGGATAAGGAAGAGGCGATGGATCCAGGAACTCTTGGTTTCAACACAGGGGAACCACAAATACAACTTTATTTCCTACTTGGCCTCGTCTATGCAGTGGTGTCGCCTATCTTACTCCCTTTCATAATTGTATTCTTTGCCCTCGCATATGTTGTATATCGTCATCAGGTAAAAATTTGAATCACATCCAGAACTGTCACTCAAACTACAATTATACATGTGTAACGTATATGCAGTTCGCATTACAAGCACTAAAACATTATTGGATTGTGAATCCTCACTGAAAATAGATTGCTGCATGAACTTGTAGATTATAAATGTTTACAATCAGGAGTATGAGAGTGCCGCGGCGTTCTGGCCTGATGTTCATGGACGCATCATAGTTGCAGTAATTGTCTCACAACTGCTGCTAATGGGATTGCTGAGCACAAAAGAAGCTGCTCAGTCCACACCGTTGCTCGTTACACTCCCAATATTGACAATATGGTTCCATTTGTTCTGCAAGGGTCGATATGAACCTGCTTTTGTTAGATATCCATTGCAGGTATGTTAAATTGTGCGTATTTCTTGAGACAGAGTACACGCAGTTTCTGCTGTGTAAAATCTCAAAAACTTTCTTGAATAATTTCATCACCTCCTTTTCTGTCATTTCCATTGTTTTGCAGGAAGCAATGATGAAAGATACGTTGGAACGTGCCAGAGAGCCAAACCTGAACCTGAAAAGCTTCCTTCAAAATGCTTACAGCCACCCAGTTTTTAAAGGCGAAGATGGTAGCGACGGTGATGAAGCACCCGGAGAGTTTGAGAAGGAACCTGATCTGGTCCCAACAAAGCGCCAGTCTCGAAGGAACACACCATTGCCAAGTAAACATAGTGGTTCAGTTTCATCCTCCCAGCGTGAAGCTCAGGATTATCCTCTTCTCTGAAACTGTTTATGCGACATTAACTTGTGTGTAAATGCGAGTCCTTGGGAGATTAATCTGGTTGATATTTCTTCAGCACAGAGGTTGTACATAGGATAGACTACGAAAAGAGATAGCGAGCTGTGCAAAAGAACACAACACGGAAATAGGAACAAACTCATGTCTTAGGTTAGCGGAATAATTTGTTTATGCAATTGCCGTCGTAAATTTGGTTTTTTTTTTTTTTCAATATATATATTAATTATTCTCAAGGTAAAGAATACCTTGTTAATTAATTAATTTCATAAACTCAGATTCAAGTATTCTACTCATTCTTACCAGCTGTTTGGACGCAATGTAAATTATATTTTAAAAAAATTAAATTTTTTTTTGTTATTAAAAATGATTTACTTTTGAAAATTTTGGTTATGAATAATGATATTTAATTAAATATTTTATTTTTTAAATGTTACATTAATTAAATTCAAAAAAAATTAATTGAATAGTTTGTAATAGTTATTTAAACAGACAACACAAATTAAATATTATATTTCAAAACTATGATATTAATTAAAATTAAAATAAATTAATTTATTAATTTATAATAGTCCATTAAACCGGTGAATTGGTTGACACTAGAAAATAAAAGATAGTTATTATGTGAATAAAATATTTTTAAAATTTTAATTTAAAATGTATTTTCGAGTCTGGAATAAAAATATATATTTTAACTTATAAAATATATTTAAAAAAATTCATAAATTTTTTTGTATGTAAAACAACAATTAGTTTATACAATTAGATCAATTAGTTACCAATTAAGTGGGAAAATTAAAAATTAAGTTGCATGTTAAACTGTGACGCTTCAAAAACATAACATATTTAACTATCTATCTTATTACACTTCAAAAATACATTTAAATATCACTATTTTTTGTTCGAAAGAAGATAAAAATATATTATTAATAAAAATTGTTATTATGCAACAACTTTTAATTCAATATTAATTTAAAAAACAACCGATTATAATTTTATTAATTAAATAACAAGGAGATCTGGCAGGCTGGCATGCCACCAAATTAATCAGATAGAAATGGTCCCATTTCCTACCTCAACAACCTCCTTTCATTCTTTCCTCCTCATTTCCCTCCCTCCCTAGGTCAAGAGATTGAGAGAAACAATGGAGGCAGCAGCAGCTGGGGATTTGGTATCATCAAGAATTGGGCCTCGAACCATCACCGCATCGTCCTCTTCTTCTTCATCATCATCACCCGCGCCTCTTATACCATACAACCTTCCTCTCCTCTCTGCCTTGCTCGCCTGTTCTCTCGCTCAGTTCCTCAAGATCTTCACCACCTGGTCCTTCCCTTCCCATCCCATTTTCATCTGATTTGAATATTGGCCTTCTGTGTAATTAATTTATTGAGTTTAAATGTAGATTATTTCTTGTCCTAGATGCTCAGGTATAAAGAAAAGAGATGGGATTCTAAAAGAATGCTTGACTCTGGTGGAATGCCTTCTTCACACTCTGCAACCGTTACAGCTCTAGCTGTGGCTGTAGGTTTGCAAGAAGGGACGGGATCGCCTGTTTTTGCCATTGTTGTTGTCTTGGCCTGTGTTGTAAGACGCCCCCTTTTTCTCTTGTGGTGTTTGCTTGCTTATATCTTACATATTCCCACTCTGGTGGTGTGGCCTGACTCTTTGCTGTTTTTGATAATGTTCGCTAACATTGGCTTCCAACTTTCTTCACAACTTGATTAGTTTTATAAATTTTTTTCCCCTTATTGTATTGATTTGAATTGGAATTACTTGGTGGGCTACTTTGAAGCTTTAGTAAAATTTTAATTAAGCAATCTCAGTTTTGTTTTTGTTTTTGGAGGTTTATGAAGTTCTTCTTTTAAGGAAATTTTAGTGGTAAGGGAAGAATTCGTACTTTTCCTTCATGCTTGATGTGCATTTTTTGACAATGAAAAAAAATGCATTTTTACATTTTTTGTGACTGCCATGATGACTCACTTCACTAGCTTCCAACCAAAAGGGAGGGGAAAAATCCTGGCATATTGTTTGAGGAATTACTTGGTTCAAATTTCATGTCTTGACCTGGAGTCTCCTTTGATGTAAAATTTAAGGTTAGATTAGTATGTTTCCTTGTTTGAACCAAAGGAATGAAAATGATATAAGTAGTCTCGGATATTCAAATGTGCCTAATCTGCAATTGAAATGATGCAGTGGAGGATCCTAGAATAATTGATTGGAGCGGTGGAAATTTCATTGAACCTAAGCATTGCTAACTCTGCAAGTGAAGATATTTGTTGATTTCCCTTCTCAGTTCTCTCAAAAAAGAAAGTTTTGCTGCAATCCCAATATGCTTTAGACCAAAACATTTAGCACAATTTCGTATATAATTTCCCATTCCAATATCTAGGTTTTAATGGATTGTTACAGGGCAGCCTTAAAAGCTGGTTTAGCTGGGATGCAGCAAGTGTTGTCAAGTTTATAATCTAACCTGATTTATCCTGCTTTTGATCTGGATGATTTGATACTAGCTATAAAATTCATAGGGTTGTAATGCCATTTATGTTTTCTGTTTAGTGTTAATCCCTCATTAATCATGAAGTTTGATTCATCCAGTTATATTGTTACGTGCTATAAAATTCATAGGGTTGTAGTGCCATTTAGGTTGGCATGATTGGCTTTTATATTTTCGCAGGTGATGTATGATGCTTCAGGGGTCAGACTTCATGCTGGTCGGCAAGCTGAAGTAAGTCATCTTGACACATTTGGCAAATCTAGGTTGCGTTTTTTGTTTGCTTCTAATATTGCAACTTGCAAGTGCATTTGGCACATCCATAGGTGTCTTTTTGTTTCTATTGCTTTACATGATTGTTTTTTTGTGTGCCTGTTACAGTTGCTGAATCAAATAGTCTGTGAGTTTCCTCCAGAACACCCGTTATCCAGTTCTAGACCTCTGCGCGAATTACTTGGACATACTCCCCTTCAGGTTTATTGCATTATATACTGCATTTTGCTTCAAAAAACAAGTTCTCTGTTTTCTGCTTGTATTTTTTTTTTTCTTATTAGAGTTTGTGTATTCTGCATTTCAAAAGTTCTCGATTTACTGTCAAATGATAAGCATCCAGATGAGATGCTAGTTATTGTTTACTGGCTGCCGCAAGCCTTATAATCACACTTCTTTACTCACGCTGTAGACAAAGTACCTTGACATTGTAAATTGGAAACATCTGTGTGAAAAATAAAAAAGAATACTAAATGGCTTATGATAGCAAGATTGGAAACAATAAATACAGGGATAGAGAAAAAAAAAAAAAAAAAAAGGAGAAATGAGACATGGAGACTTAAGCAAAGAAGTGATAGTCGTACACGTTGATTATGCAAACAAAATCTCTATAGAAAGGTGGTTAAATAGCATTTTCCCTGCTTCCAAAAGGCACAGGTTGATAGAACTGGCCATAAAACAAAGTTTGTTATTGGAAGGCTTTTATGATAAAGATGTAGCCAAGTTTTGGCATATTCAGTGACTGCTGAGGGAAGAGTTTTTATGTTCTTGAAATTTGAAAACAATTTTGTGGAGAACAATTTTTAAGCGGAAGGATGAGATTTTAGAAATCATCACAGCAAGTCAATTAATAATATTTGAATTTTATTTTTTCATGATTCCTTGCTAGATTATGTATACTTTCCAAATCCTTCCAAGTGGGGTGCAAGGAAAATGGGAGGATGTTCTGTCATATCTCACAATTATTCCATGCTAGTTTGGGTAGAAGCTTGTTAAACGTATTGAGATTGACATTCAAGTGCAAATAACCAGCTTATTGCTTTGAACAGGTTGTTGCCGGAGCTATCCTGGGATGCATTGTAGGCTACCTGATGAGAAATACTGATTAGCACAACCATCACTTATTATTTACAGGCTACAGGCCCTTATTCGGCAATTCCAGTAAAGAGTGGAAGAGCTGTTGTATATTATAGCTCCAAAATTGTTGGAAAACAGATGTACAATTGATGCCTGGAAACTGGGAATTTTATTGATTCTGTAATATATGTAAAACGACATTCATGAATAAACAATGCTTCCAGAATGAATTTAGTGCAGCTATTGTATCTGGCATCTTTGCAATTGAACTATAATGTCCAGGTGCTCATTCTATTGTACTCAAATTTTATTTTTTTACTCTTTTTACTAGATATTTTTTTTATGGTCATGTTTCCCCCTTGATGTTTTTTATGTAAAATAGAGGTAAAGGTTATGAATTACAGCCAAGTGAGATTTGTATTTATGTATCATGTATTGTTATTCATGTTGCAGGTCGTGCTACATGCGTTGTCCGGGCATTTTCAACGTTTAAAAAAATATAAATTGTTTAGTGATGCTCAACGTGTTTCAAGCAGGGAAAAAAAATCATGATCATTATCTCTAAATCAAGTTTCAATTTAAAAAGAATGCTAATACTAAAAAAATCCCAGATAATCTTTAAACTTACTAGATAATTTGTAAAATGTATCCTCAATCAACCTTAAAACTTTTTTATCTACTTTTTTAAGTAACTTGTGTTTTAAATTAAACTATACAAGTTATTGATAAAGTGATTGAGTGAGTTCAAATGTAATTTAAATAATCGATAAAAAATATAATTTTAGTTTTTTTTTAAAAAAAAAAGATTTAGATGTCTATATATTATATTAATTTAAGTTTCGCAGCTTAATCCTCCAAACTCACAACCTGGGCAATGAATTTCACTTAGTTTAATAATATTTTTTATTTAATTATATACTAATAAAAATAGACGCTTGCAAAATTGATTATCAACCCAACATCAACACATTTGCTTAGGATAACAATAACCTCATAGAATGCAAATTAAAACAAATTAGAAAATCTAATTCTCAATTAACTCAAGCTAACCTATCAAACCATGCATATGGATCATGAACTTTATCTATTAGGTTGAATAACTTTTTTTTCAAAACTTTTTTTTATTTAATTATCCGATAATAAAAATAAATGATCACAAAATCAAGCACCAAATTAACGTTGAACATGTTCGACACTGTGATAACCCCATAAAAATAACAACAAAAAATATTATGAAGCTTGATTCTCAATTAACTCAATTTAATTCATCAAACCTGTGACTTAGGTTGTGGATTTCATTGTTTTTTTTTTTCTTCCTAAAATCATCATTTTTTTTATTTAATCACAAGATTAAAAAAAAATACACTTGCAAAATTGAACATCAACCAAGTATCAAAAAGCTTACTAATGATCGATATAAACATAAAAAAAAAAAAACAAATTAAATAACTTATAAAGCCTTATTCAAATCCAATAAAATATTGAATAATAAAAACAACAATAACAACAATTAAATAATAAAAAACCAATGTTAAAAGTTGAAACTAAAAAAATTCAAAGAAAAAAAAAAAATTGCCAGGCAAGCGAGCTTAGCTGGCCAAGGCTTGATATATATACACTTGTAAGATAAAGGGAAAACATAAATAAAGTATAAAGTTTTATTCAAAATCAATAAAAATAATCAAATGATAAAATTAAAAAAAAAAGAAAGAATTTTTTTGAGGCTTGACATGTATTTGTTTTGTTAGAAAAACTAAAATAATTTATAAAACCTTGTTCAATATCAACCAAATAATAAAGAAAAAAATTTAAAAAAATATATTTCAAGGCTTGATATGATTTTTTTAGCAAAACAATGAAAAATTTAAATAAATTATAAAGCCTTGATAAAAAAAAAAAAATTGAATGATAGAATTGAAAAAAATAAAACATAATGTTCAAAATTAAAATTAAAAAAAAAACAAAGAAAAATGAGGGAAGTGAAAGGTCTAGTGTGTGGGCCACGGTAGCCCAATACACCTGGACTTTTATAAATATACCCAAGCAAGCACACATGGGTCTTATTTATTTATTAAAGGACATATAACTCTTTTTTTTTTAAATAAAATTACAGCATAAGATAAATCGCTTGTTACTCTAGATTTTGACCTTCATAAATGATAAAAAAAGTCAAGTTGTCAACTTTTGATATTAAAAGAACTCATCTTCACTCATTTTTCAATTAGCAAGGCCTCCAGTAAATCCCCTTGTTGTTTTAAATTAGTATTTAATTGGTTTAAAAATAAAAAATCAACTGAACAAAAAAAAAATCCCAAGGCTTGAATTTGCAAAATAAAAAGAAAAACAAAACACCTAAATAAAACTCTGCTTATTAAATTGAATATACCAGCACAAAGGATAGCTAGTTTTACCTCTAAAAACAGGCTATTCATTAACGTTTTTTTTTTTTCCATCATAATTTGGCAACTCTCTCGCTCCTTCAAACCCAATTATTGAAATATAAGTAAAATAAAGTTTTAGACAAAATAGTTTCGTGTTAAAACTAAAGGGACCAAAGAAAAATTTGACAATTTTAAGGCATAAAGGCACTGACTTGTATTTTTTTTTTAAATGCCTCCCATTTTTTACTTTGTTTTAATTCTAGTCCTCTCAGTTTCAATTTTCTCTCCAACAATAAAATTAATTTTTTTTGTGAGATCAAGCACTAGCTTGATGACAATGATTTATTTTTAAATCAAAATAGCCTTAATTGAATAGATAACCAACCCCAAATCCTAATAAATATAATACCGAAGGATCAAATTAAAAGAAAAATTATTGAAGGAAAAAAAAAAGAGGAAAAATAAACAAAATTGACACCATTGTATTTTTAAAAATCAAAAGCCTCCCATTTCTCTCTCTCTCTTTTTTTCTTAAAATTCTGGTCTTAATGATCTTTTCTCCTTTCATAACTTGGTTTTGATTTACTTGAAATCCATTTTTCGTGTGTATTGCTGTAATTTGAATGAATTTATGTAACTCGTTTGCCTTCATTACCTCTTCTTATTTATTAGTTATTTGTTTCACAATTGTGTTGTTTTATGCAATTTTAAATTTATGTATTTTTTTATTTAAAATTAATTTTTATCATTTTTGAGTATGTTAGTATCTGTACTGAAAAAATATTTTTTGAAAAAAATTAAATTTTTTTAATATATCAATATTAAAAATAAAAAAATATTATATTAATATATTTTAAATAAAAAATACTTTAAAAAACTAACTTTTCACCACGCGAGACTGACGACACCGTAGCTTCCTTGCCCTCCCCTCCTCGAACCGAACCCAATTCAAAACACTAAATTGGAGGGAAAAACCCAAACTTAAAATTTTCACCCTGTTTTTGTTTAAAAAATCAAACTGTCAGTGCTGAATTTGAAAGGAAAAGGAAAAAAAATGGGAGAAATTCTAAGCCCTAAGCAGAGACTCCCCAGGATTCAATCCCCAACTTCTCCTTTCTTCTTAGGCTCCAACGACGACAACCTCGAGCGTGCTCAGGCACGTGCTGCACGCGCCGCCGCTATCCGCCGCAAGATCATCGCCGCTAACTCTCAACCACCGCCTCTTCAAGATCCAGATCCCTGCCTCGACAAGCAGCAGATCCTCGATCTCTTTCATAATTGCATAAAACTCGCCAGCGAGAATGTCCGGTTCTCTCCCCCTCTTCTTTCGTACCTGTTCCTCAAAAAATATTGAGATTCTTAATGTAATTATTGTTTTATTTTTGGTGTTTTGGAGCAGAAAATAAATCAAAAGAACACATGGGAATTGAATTTGATTGACCATCTCGCCGAGATCATCAAGGTCGAAGAAGAAAGTGATACTGAGACCAATTTCCAAAAGGTAAAACATCAGTTTCCTTTTTCCTTTTTATTTTCACGCAAAATTGATAGCATTGAATTTGGGAATCTGTGCAGGCGAGTTGTACCCTAGAAGCTGGTGTTAAAATCTACTCATTAAGGGTAGATTCTGTGCATTCAGAGGCGTATAAGGTGCTTGGTGGGATTAATAGAGCTGGTCTTGAAGATGAACCAGGTTGGGTTTCTTAACCCACTCCATTACACATCTAACAAGTTAATGACTTGAATTCAAAATTAGACATGTTAGTTTCCTACATTTTAGTGTTACTGGGTTGTGAATTACAATTAGAAAAAGCTGTGTTATTAATGTTGCTGCATAATTCATGATCTTTTTATGTTTGTTGATCTCATTGATGTTGTGTTATTTGAATGAAGGTACTGTGGATGGTGTTAATGCTGACAATGGACACGAGGAAAGCCATTCGAAAAAAGAGACTGAGAAAAAGGTTGGTAGCTTCCTGATTTACAGACTTATATTGATTGATTAGATGAACAAGTAGAAACTTACAGAAGACTTTATGCAGATATCACCTTTGTCAACATTGGAGCCGTCTTTTGAAGCTCTTAATGTAAAGAAGTTTGATGGTGAGTGATCACACATGAAATGTTATATCTCTGTTTTTAGTGTGGGAATTAAAATTTTGTTTATGTTGGAAATGGGATTTTTCATTTTCTTTTCAGTTGCATTTGCTGTGGATCCTTTGTATCATCAGACATCTGCACAATTCGATGAAGGTGGAGCCAAGGGTCTTTTATTGAACAATCTTGGAGTGTATGGTGGATGTCGAGTGCTTTTCGATTCACAAGAAGTACCGGGGAAGTGCACATCATGTGAAAATCAGCGTGAAGGGCTTGATATGATTGAGCTTTCTTTCGCTAGAGGTGTGGTGTTTGCTTTTAGTTGCTGTTTTCTCTTCTTGCATTCAACATTCAAATACTTATTCGAGTCAGTGAGCGCCAGTTTCTCATTTACTTTCCAGATTACATTGAACAAATGGTACTGAACATGCGGACAAAGGATGAAATTTCACCAACTCTTGGGATTATAGTCGATCAATTTGATGAAGACAACAAAAGGCCATTAAATATTTTTCCATCTCACCAGACATTCGCTGACCAATTTCATGAAGATGATAGAACTTGTAATAATGAAGTTGAGTTCGATGGTGAAACACATGAGAATTGTGGACCCTGGAATGTAGATCAAGATGACCAAAGAAGTGTGATTGATGAGGACCCCATTGGTGCAGATACAACTTTTCCAAGTTATCATGAGGTTTAAGCTATGCACTAACGGGACTGTTTTTTCCCATTACATTTCTATCTTTGATTTTTCTGTTCATTACTTTAAAAAATAAAAAAAGAAGTTGCTGACAAGTTGCGATCAATTCTTGTAGGAAAGAGAGCCACATTTGTTCGATAACCCAGATACGGATGACAGATTTGACAAAGTTGATTGGCCATTGTTTTTGAGTCTGGGATTTACATCAAAACGAAATGATTGGGCAGGTCCTGATCATTGGAAGTATCAGAAAGTTAAAGGTAAAACTTTTGTGCCAGTGCATGTGATATCATCAGCATTTTGCACTACTAGTCCATTTCATGAATTGTAATTTGGAAGCTGCTCTATGGGTGCAGAGGATCCTTCTACTACAGAAGAAGGATCACCAGTAATAACTAAGAGACCAAAGACCAAGAAGAAAGCAGAACTTGATATTGATTTCACAAAAGCCTTGGATGAAGAAATGCCTGATGTCTTTGCTCCTCCCAAAAATGCGAAGTCATTACTTCTACCTGCAAATAGACCACAGTGTAATACAACACTGCCAGAAGATTGCCATTATCAGCCTGAGGATCTTGCTAAGTTGTTTCTTCTACCTAATATAATGGTAATGCTTATTACGGAACTTCGGGATTGTTTGCTAATTCTATCGAAACATTATTCAGATATTTTTTTTGTTAATGAAAGACTTCTTGTGGTTGCAGTGCCTTGGGAAGAGAAGAAAAAAGTTTTCAGGTAATTATTTTTTCAAGACATACTACACAATTTTCTAGAATAATCCAGCAGTTCCTATAATTTTATTCGTATTTTTCTTCCTGTTGCTTTGAAAGTCCAACAGTTTCTGCATATCTTGCCTTGTCAGTTGCATAATACTATAATTGAATGCAATAAATCTCGTACTCATCGCTGCATATTTTAAAGAATTTGTACGTCGTTTGAATTAATCCATTCCTTAAATGTTTCATAGCTGTAATTGTCTTAATAATTATAATTGGATCTTGGTTCGGAAGTTTGGTGTGAATTATTCCTTTCTTTTCTTTTGACTTGAACCAGTCATTTTAATAACCATTTGATCAAATCTCAAATTGTAGAAATTGTTCTTGTTCCTCATTACTAGAAAAGTGCATTCATGTTCTGCTTCTTCATTAATAAGACACGTGGAAGTATCTGTTTTCTAGTCATCTCTTATTTTTAAAGGAAAAGCCCCGTATTTAGCTATCAAGTTTAATTGCAACCAAAACGATCTAACTTGCAGAAAAGGCATGGCCAAACTAGAACATTAAGCAGTGAGTAGAATACTTAAATATGCAATGAGGCATAATAAGCGGTGGAGGGCCTTGCTGCCACCGTTCACGGAGTTGAGGAACACTTCTTTGCTGCTCTGATTTGTCATTAAAAAAAAATAAATCAAAGAAGAATAAAAAAAGAATCATGCTATTTTTCCTCTCATGAATCATTCTCTTTTCTGCTTTTTCTGAGCTAGTATGATTATTATTGAAAGTTAGATATAAAGAGGAAAACATACGAGAGAAAGTATTGAAAATGTGAAGGCTAAGCTTCTAACTTTTAGAAGGCAACAGTTACGTAAGATGGAACATAAACTCAAGCGTCAACTGAAAGCGACTCATCTTGCTCAGATTATCCCTCTAATATTTCAGAAAGGTTTCATTCGCTGCTTTCTAGCAGAGATATGCTTGTTTATACCATTTTCTACATGGTATGAGGAATCTCTCATTATAGATTTCATCAGAATGTATGGTGCAATCGAAAATTTCACTCATTCCTTCCAACTAATTATTAGATGTTATTGTGATAACAATCGTTTCATTCCTTGCAAACTTCATTTAGCTCCATGAAATAATGTAACAGTCTGTATTTATCATATGAATTGTCTGCATTCACAATAAAGCATGTCTACAGTTTCCAATTCTGGTTATACAATATTTTAGATGAAACGAGGCAACAGGCAGATGATTGCGGACTACTGCCATCATGGGATGGTGAAAATGCCTTTGCTGGCCAATTTGATGATGGAGATGCCTATAGTGACGTGGAAGACCCCAACACACTCGTTTCCCAGCCTCGCCAGGTTGGTCTATAATCTCGTTCTAGAGTATGTTTGATTTAGCACTTGTTTTCATACATCATTTACGAGACTGAAATTAAACAGTAAGGAGGCCAATGAGCTTGCACCAAATCCTAATTTCTGCTTAAATTTAGCACATGGTCAATATGCCACTTCAAGTGCTAGTCAAATGCTGGAAAAATTCAAGTCATGTTCTTATTTTCGTTTCCTACATGTAACAATCCAGGTAAATAAAATCGAAGTACACTATGACAAGGCTTCTAAGCAAGTTGATGTCCAGACACTAAAGGAAACTCTTTGGCACCACATACAAGAATCTCCCCAAATGCCTGTCCAGGTGTGCTTATACTTGCACCTTTTTTTCTCCTTTTTTTTTGTCTTGATTTTTTGAAGTAGAAGCTGTAGCAGGACTCAATCCTAGGTAACTTGTGTGTTTTCGTAAGGTTGAATCAGCGAAGCTGGAACCACTGTATAGAATTGCTACTACTATTTTATAGTGTTCACTGCTGTTTCCTGCCATGAAAGACTTGTCAGTTGAACCTTACAAGCAGTCATAAGATCTTGAAAGTTGAGTTAGCTCAGTTTTTTTGGGAAGAAAACGTGCAGAGAGCAGCTTTTCCCTTTCTGGATATGAAGTTTTCATTGCCATCACCAACATTAATTTTACCGAAGTATAGAAAAAAAGGGCTTCAGATAAAAAAAAAAAAAAACTGAAAATGTAGTTCTGAAATGATAGGGGAAAAAAAGAAGAGATGTCACCCTTTTGTGTTTAGATTAAAAATTCCTCAATAAGATGTCCAAGTCTTCAGAGCTTGATTAAACTCTCTATAAGTATGCATAAAGAAGGTTAGCTCAGCCAGGGATATCCATGCCCTCTCTCTTTCTTTGGTTGTGAACTGAACTAAAAAATATATTCCAGATGGTTCACATGACGTATGTTGTTTAATGAGAACGTGGTTCTATCGAACTAATGTTGGGAAAAAGTAAAGTCAGTTATGGAAAATTATCCTAGAATGCAAGGGTTCGAGGCTAAGTAAAAAATAACAATTTAAAAAATTTATGAAAGTAAAAAAAATAGTAATCAAAAGAATTTTTAAAAAAAAATTAAAGGATGAAATTATAAAAAGTTTAATTTAAAAAATTATCTTAAATAAGATAAAAAAAAATCAAATCTATCAGATAAAGAAATTAAAGGAGAATAAAATAAAAAAAAGTTTATAAATATTTTTAAATAATATAAATAGTAATTAAAAAATAATAATAAAATTTTAAAGAAAAAAAATAAAAAGTTGTTTTGAAATTTTAGAGGGTTTATTGTGAAAATTAAAAAAAAGAAAAAGAAAAAGAAAAAACCTGCTTGCGCTATATTAGAGGTTTGTAAGCCATCCATGCCCTTTAGGGAGAGAGGGCTGTTGATAGGATTCAAATAATGCTATAAAAGTCATTGTTTAGTCATTGAATGTCCTTTCACACGTTGTCTATAGCTTGGAAACATTTCACATGATATGTGCAATACATACGCTAATAAATTTTGTTTTTTAAATAATATTTTATATATATTAAAATATTAAATTGTTCCTCATAAATTTAATTATAACAAAAAAAAAAATCTAGACACCAGTAAAATAAATTTTATTTTTAAAGACTATTTTACTATTATGTAAAAATATGAAAAAATCAAGTTATTCCTAATTAATTTAATAATGATAAATAAACTTATGAAAAAAAATCATATTAACTCTAATAACAAGTTTATTGATTTTTTTAGAAGGAAAAATTACTGATTTCACTTATCCAAATCAAGTCTAGGTGTAAGACTCAGCAATCATGTTTTTTTTTGGTAATAAAGCCTGCATACTTTAAGTAGCCGTCCTCCATCGTCTCTTTGGTTAGACAAGCATCCTCATTTGAAGTAACGGTAGCTAAGTAAAGAATGCTAAGGTAGATGTATCAAATACAATAATCATACAAGAAATAAAAACGTTCGCCACTTAAGGAGGGGGTGGCACTCGATTGAGGATTGATTGAGGGATTTTAATTTGGAATCATTTTGTCATGTATCATTTTAACCTATGGATCAGAAAAGGGGAGAGAGGTAGCAAAAAGATGAGTTAACTAAAGTATTTACAAAGGATTGACTATCCTAACAACTTGTACACAAAGTTGTCCTAAAATGAAGAAGATTTGTGTCAGTGATCCAACTAATTTGGAACTGACCACAGAGCTGGGTTGATTATGCAATTTACACATTTTCGGGTCATAGCATGTATTAGTCAAATAAATATTTTGTCAATAGCATTCTAATCTCATGGCCCTTCAATCTACCCCTGTCATTGTATGATATTGTGGTGACTTTTAGCTTGTCGATTCTAAATTGTGGTGTTGTTGCTGGTAACCTTCATGGAAATGATTTCTTTCGATATCTCTGCAGGATCAAGAAGAGGCAGTGTCTTTCAGGGATCTCTTGGCTAGTTTTCCTAGTGATTGCAGAGCTGCTGCAACTATAAAGGAGATTTCTCCTCATTTGTGTTTCATATGCCTCTTACATTTGGCTAATGAACATGGTTTGAGCATCCGTGGTTGTGCCACCTTAAATGATCTCAGCATACATTTTCCTCAATGACGGATTGAACTGGTATGAGCTTCAATCAGATATCCTCTTTTTGTATTTTGTGATTAAAATTGTGTCAATGGCGGTGCATGCCATGCCCTCTACCAGAATGTACATCTTTGAAGCCTGTTTGTATTGTAACGCACCCACAAGCAGAAATGTTCTTGCCTATCATTTATTTATGGATTCTGTCTTTTTTTTCATTGATGAGGCATTTTTTAACTATTAGAGTTTGAATTCTATTTTGTTTGGTATTGTGTTGTAAGGTGTTTTTTAAAAGTATTTTTTAATTTAAAATCATAAAAAGATATCTAAAAAAATCAATTAAATGTTTTTTTAGATAAAAAAATATTTTAAAAAAACACGCTAACACAATATTAAAATATATAATATAATTATTAAAAATCCTTGTTGTCTAGTGCCCAATTATATTGCAAGAGGTTGTTAGTTTAATGTAGAGGTGGCGTCATAATAATTATAATAAATTAGTTTCTGTGCAGATAAAAAAAAAATAGGGAATGTGATTTTCTTGTAGTCATATAAACAATTCATTGTGAAGTCACATTTACTTCCGTCCTAAAAGAAAATTATGTCTTAAAATAAGAAGTATTTTTGTTTTTTCTATATTTGAATGAACAATAAAATATCTATTAAATCTTTTTATTAAAAAAAAAAGTTAAATTATTGATCAAGAGTATTTAAGGCCCTGTTTGTTTCAACATAAAATAGTTTTTTAAAAATTACTTTTCAAATTTTTTTGTATTTGTTTGCCATTAAAAAAATAATCAATGGAAAACTCTTTTTAGTTAAAGGAAAATTTGGCTTGGTTTTCAAAAAAATATTTTCTTTTTATTTTGAGCATAAAACACTTTTCAGAAGTTGTGAAAAATTTAGAAATATCATATTATTTGCTGATAATATTAAATTTAATCTTCAAACTTTTGATTGATATATATATTTTGTTTTGAATCTTTTTTTTTTTCAATTTTATCCCTTAGAATTTGATTTAATTTGGATTTTATATTAACTTTTGTCCTTATTTCATGATTGTTATTTGCTTTTCTCTTATTATTTTTTTAATTGAAACTTTTTATCTATTAAATTTGATCCTTATTCTTTTGATTGTTAATTATTTTTTTTGAAATAATTTATGATATTTTAATTATTATTATTTTAATTTCATCATCTTTTAATTTTTTTTATCTATTAGATTTGATTCCTATTATTTTAATTGCTATTTATTTTATTTGAGATAATTAATGAAATTAGATTTTTTTTTTAATTTCATTTTCATTCAACCTTTTAATTTGTAAGATTTGTTCCTCATTATTTTAATAAACTTGAAAAAAATAAAACATTAATAAGTTATTTTTCACGTCATTTTTCATGACATAACCAAACATTGAAAAATATTTTCCAACTTATTTTCCATGACACTACTAAATAACAAAAAATAATCCACTTTTCAGGATTCCACTTTATAAAAAAACCACTTTCTAGCAAACAAATGAGGCCTAAGTCTTTTTCTTGTTATACATAGTGAAATTATAAATATGCTCTTGGATCCAAGAAATTTAATTAATTGGAATTAGGAGTACTAGGATCTTTTAGCTTCAATTATTTTGTTTATTGTTGGTTTGATAGATGATGATAATATAATTTAGCATTTAATTAATATTTTTTTCAATTTGAAAAATTGCTGGCATGTGTTGTACATGTATTAGCGTGTAGAAGTCGTCGTGCACTTTGGGTGATGTAAGCGACAACTCCCAACAGTGGAAAATATATTTTCACTATCTTATTTTATTCTTTTATGTCTCCTCTTCCATTTGAGTGACGCATGTCATCATATGATGGTCGGTTTATCACCAGTGATCCTTTCTTTTTTTCCCCTTCATTTCTTTTTCCTACATTGAGAAATGCACTTTAGTCCTCATTGTTATTGGAGTTTCCAATTTAGTCCTTTTATTTTTTATTTTTTTATTTTATCCTTTATTTTTCGTTAAATTTTTATTTGTTTTCAATTTAATCTTTCAATTCTAATGCAATCCCCCAGTCATAATCTTAAGGTGTTAATAAAAAATTGAAAATTTAACTAGGGGATAAAATGTGTTAATTAAAATAAATAATAATACTAATAAAAAATGAAATGATATTGAATTATTAGAAAGGAATTTTTATGTACGATGTTTTAAAAGTGAGTTAAGACGGATTTTCTGGTTAAATAAAAAATACATAAATTAGATAAAATGATATTTTTATAAATATTGATAAAATTTAATACATATATTTAAGTTTTGGCTTCCTTAAGAAGCTAGTTTCTTGTCAATTTCTTGATAAAAACACATAAAAAGGCTAGATTAAGAGATTTAAAAGGGGTTTAAAGGATCTAAACAAGAAATCTAAAGACTTTCCTTGAGTTTTTAGCACTTAAAAGTGAGTATTTGTAACAGTCTCAACTTGTAGACTCAATATATATATTATTGAAATTTTGTTTTCAATTTAGTAAAACTCCTCAATAATATCATTTAAACTCCATTCTATAATTTTTCTTTTCAATTTAGCCAAAAACTCCTCAATAATATCATTTAAACTCCATTCTCTAATTTTTCTTTTCCACTTGGCCAAAAACAACCTAGGGAAGGAAGTGAAGATTCTTCTTTTCTCTCTGAACAATTCTTACTCTATTCATATAATAACATTTATAAACTTTCATCTTCCCATAATTTCCAAACAATTGTGTTAAACCTCAAATTCCCGAAATTATTCCTCTTTTGGCTAAATATTCAATTAAAATGGGGAAAATTAATTTTGTTTCTTTTATTTAAAATTAAATACTTACCCAATCATAATTCATGCTTTCTAACATGGTTCATACATAATTTGCATTATTCCTATAAATTATAACATAAATCCACAACTTCACATAATCATAATTTTGCATAATCCTTCATCAAACATAAAATTAAAGGAATTAATCATTTGGAGCATGTTATTTATCTCACTTTGATAAGGATTTAAAGAAAGAATGCAAGGAAATCAAGTTTTCTTCTTCTCCCTCTTCAAACCCTAGCTTGAAATCCTTTCTTCAATGCACTCACCACATTAAAATCAACCCCCTCCTGGTGTTTAATTAAGTTAATCACTTTAATTAGTGCAATCAATGAGAATTTAAGTAGAAAAATCACACAATTCTTCCCCCTCTCTTTTTGTTTCAAGCTCACGTCTAAAGAGAAAAAAAAAATGAAGTATTTATAGTCGAACTTTTACTTATTTACACATTGGCCCCCATTTCTTCTCATTTTTATTTTTTGTCACTCAACTCTTCTTTTTACTTAATTCACACCATAGCATCTTATATTTTATTATATTGTATCCAATTACAATACCTAAAATCATTTTATTTAATCTATTCGGTATTTTATTTATTTTACTCAGATTATAATTTAGTGAATTTTCACAGTATTTTTGTGACAACCCTAATTTTTTTGGATAATATTGTATTTTAGTAAAAATATGTTGATCACATAAGTGAAAAACAATTAATTTTTTTTATTTACCAAAATTTTGACAAAATTTCCTCTATATTTATCATATTTCATGTTATCGACTATATTTACCAAAAAACCTGTATAATTCCAAAAAATTATTTCTCAAACTTGATTCGAGCACCCCAGATTAAAATCATCTAATCCATAACACAATTCACATACATACATAAATACATTCCAATTCAATTTCTCTTTCTCATATTGTAAGTTAAAAGTAAACAACAACCTGGCCATATAAACATTCATTCATAAAGTAAAAAGAATTCCAGAGTAAATAAAATAATCATTCAAGATTAGAAACATTAAAGAATCTCAAATCCATAGAAAGCAAAACACATTATCTAATATTGACTAATTGAACGAGAAAAGTAAAATTCATTAAAAGAACAAATGAACTAACATACTTATCATGGAAAACTAATGAATAATATGAAGATCGTAGAAATCTGGATAAAAATGCATGCTTTCTTTGTAGGTGAGATTCGACTAAGACTAGTCTAAAGTTATTGAATTTGCTTATTTAAAATGACATGAAATTTGTTTTAATTATGTTATTTGAAGTATTTAATGTATGAGTAAGAAGTTAATTTGTATGAAAATTGAAGAAAAAGCCATGACTCTATTTAAAGTAAGGTTCGACTTAGGATGAATTAAAATAGATGGGTTTTGTTGGAATAATTACTTTGATATATGAATCTACGTGTGTTAAGTGAAATAGGTTATGAAGGGTTAAAGTGAAATTAGAAAGGAATTTTAAAATAAACTCATGTCCCTTTTAAATGTCATGTTCGACCAACCATCGGTAATGAGGGAGATTTAAGTTAAGTCTTAAATTATTGTGATGTTTGTGTGAAATTGTGTCGTGTTTGATAGTCAGTTATTAGATGAAATTCATGAAATTTTATACGAAGCTTATAATTCCCTTAATATAGGGTTATTATTCTTCTAACGGAAAAATAGTTTTTTAAAAATTTTTTTGTGTTTGTTTGTCGTTAGAAAAATCTGTTAATAAAAAATTCTTTTTAATCAAAGAAAAATTTGGCTTAATTTTCAGATAAGTTTTTCTTTTTATTTTGAGCAGAAAACACTTTCCAGAAGTTGTGAAAAATTTAGAAATGTCATATTATTTGTTGATAATATCAAATTTGATTCTCAAACTTTTGATTGCTATATATTTTGTTTTGAATCTTTTTTTTTTTCAATTTTATCCCTTAGAATTTAATTGTTATATTAACTTTTCTCCTCATTTTATGATTGTTATTTGCTTCTTTTATCATTTTTTTAATTAAAATTTTTTATATCATCCACTATTAGGGGTGAGCAAAAAAAATTAAAAAAACTGATTAAATCGAGAAAATTAAAAAAAAAAACCGAACCAAAATCAATTTTGGAAAAAAACTGAACCCAAATTGAAAAAAAAAACCGAGTCAATCTGGAAAAAAACTGAGTCAAATTGATTTAAACCGGTTTTTTTTTCTAAAAAAACGAACCAAAATCAGTTGATTTGAACTGGTTTTGATTTTTTTTATTTTTTTTTCAATTTAATTATTTATTTAATAAAAATAAAATTACATAAAAAAAATAATTATCCACTATCCAAACCCTCAAATTTGATTCTCATGCATGTTGAATATTAGTTTTTAGGAGACCATCATATGACATGGATTTATAACACTGATTTTAAAAATGATCACCACACGTTTTAACTTTTAAGTTGTTTTGGGGCTTCATAAATATCTACACGGCAAGTATTCAAATAGAGACAAAAGAGAAATACGGTACCCTGCTAGTTTGCATTCGTCAAAGCCTAGAATTACAGTTGTCTTCTAAGACTGTTTGTTTGAATATCGGCCCCCTCAGCCTCACATCCTCGTGAGTCACATGGAGGCATTCACGGCCATAGCCATGGACCACGTAGTGTGGTCATGCTAATGTTTTATGTGCAGTGAAGTGTCATCATAGCGAAGCTACCTTCATGTATTTTTAATTATAAAAACATTTAATTTCTCATTAATGCACTCTGCATGATATGGATGCACTCTGTTTAAAATTCAACTAAAAATACCGATTTTCATATATAAAAGCTAAGAATATTGTCACTATTAAAATAAAATAATATCAGAAAAAAGATGCAACTTCTATTGTAATGCAATGTTGAACCCTCAAACTTATTTGGAGATTGTTTTTAAAAATATTTAATTTAAATTGATGTTTAAAGTGATTTAAAAATACTGGAAAAAAAATCATCCAACTTGATGTACACTTAAAAGGATATTATGTACTTCTGCCCTCACAAACTATCGAATTCAATGTTTATTTGGAAGTATAGTAGATAGGTGACTCGTGTTATGTCGCGGGTCAGACTAGCTTTTTTTAAATATTAGAAAAGAATATTCAGGCGATGATAATCTGAGATAACTAGAGTTAAATTGAGTTTAAAACATGATTCGGGGTATGAGACCAAAAGATCTAGTAGAAAGAAAAGAGAAAAGAAAATGTAAAGTTCAAGGCCTAATAACCTAATATCAAAGATGAAAATAAAAAATATATAATGTTGAAGAAGAAAACTCGAGTCAACTCAGGGTAATTTGACAAACCTACAACCCGTGACATGAGATCATGATAAAAAAAAAAAAAATCACAATAAGGAATCTAGTGAAAAAAAACCAAAGTTCAATAAAAAAAAAAATGTCAAAAAAAACTCAAAGCCAACTTGGGTTAACTTTACGAACTTGCTCTTTGAATAACCAAAAAGAAAGAAAAGTGAAAAAAAATGACAAAGCTCAAGGAAAAATGATTTAATGTAAAATAATAAAATTAAAGACATAAAAAATGAGAAAAAAAACCGAGTCAACCTGGGTTAACTTAACTAACCTATCACCCACAAATGAAATTGGGATAAAAAAAATAGACTTCCAAAAGAAAGACTAAGCAAAAAAGACTAAAGTTCAATAAAAAAAAAATTGAAAAAGAAAATGCAAGCTAACCTGAGTTAATATGATTAACACACACTCAGTATAACCCAATAGAAAGAAAAATGAAAAAATCACATAATTCAAGGGTTAATAATTGAACACCTAAGAATGAAATTGTAAAAAAAATCAATTTCATAAAAATAAACTGAGAATATTTTTTTTAAGGCAACCATAGTTTTTGTTTTATCTATTATATGAGATATGAGATCACGACAGCTAAAAAAAAAAGTGTAACAAAGAAGGAAGCTAAGGGTTTAATAATCAATTATCAAATAATAAATTTTTTTTAAAAAAATCAATTTTCAATAAGGGAATGTCTTGTTGGAAGGTAACCATGAAAAAATAACAAAGTAAAATATTCAAATATAAAACAATTTAAAACCCAAACAATGCAGACGAAATATGGTATAAAAATAAAATGAAAGAAAATAATTAGGGGCTAAATTGAAAAAACAACCAAGAAAAAGATTTAAAAAATAAAGATCAAAACTGGATAAAAAATTGAATGAAATTAAAAGTTGAGGGACAAAAACATAATTAAAAATGACTGAAGCGAAAACTCGATCCAACCTTCAAAACTTGTGACATGAATCATGAGATCAGATTACAACATAAAAGGCGAACCCAAAAAACAACAATGCAAAATTCACAACCAACCAAAATAATTAGGGATAAACTTGAAAAAACAAATAAAAAAAGATTTTAAAAATGTAAATATGAAAAGAAAGAGAATCAAATTTGACAAAAAAAAAAAATAAAACCAAATCATAATGGATGAATTTGAAAAACAATTTCAATTAACAAAAGGACACGAACAACTAAAACTAACAATAAAAAAAATAAGGATCATATCCGATATAAAAATGAAATGTTAATGGATGAAATTGAAGGATAAATTAATTCAATAAAGGATACAAGATCAAATACATCACAATTAAAAGAATGAGGACCAAATCTAATATAAAAATTAAATCTAAAAGGATGAAATTGAAAATAAAATTAACTCAATAAATGATTGAAGACTAAATAAATTACAATTAAAAGAATGAGGACCAAATTTAATATAAAAATCAAGTATCAAGGGATAAAATTAAAAAATAAAATTAACTCAATAAATGACTCAAAAACCAAATACATTGTAATAAAAAGAATGAAGACCTAATTTAACATAACAAACAAATAGCTATATTTTTTTTGTTTTTTTGCAATGGTCAACATATTTTTCTAGGAGGGGAGAGAGGAAAGAGAAAAGGAGGGAAAAATTTGTGACTGGAGCTCAGTTATATGTCGGATGCGAACATGCGCTTAACCATCGTGATGGAATAGTGAGACGCTGCACATATTATTGAACGACGCGCGTGAAGCCTATTTGTTGGCGTGCGCATATCAACCACTTTTGAATTAAACTAATAATTTATATATTAAAAGATTCAATTCTTAAAATCACATGAGAATTATAGGAAAAAAAAAATATAGCAAAATACTAATTAACTCACTTCTTTAGAGTGATTATTAATAGGATTATTAAAAATGCCTTTGTGCTGTTAAACCCTAGCCTGTCTAGTAAAAGTAAAATCTGATGTTTTTTAAGCATGGAGTATAAAATAATACAATAATTTCGGACATCTCCCCCTGGCCCCACATGTGAACCATGTTTCTGAAAGGGATCCATTGTCCTCGGGACTAATATTTTATTTTTCATGTCGACGTTGTTTTCTTTTGCCAAGATATTTATGTCCGTGCAACCAGAACATGGCCAGAAATAATACCAGTCCACCTATTTATCTCACTATATTACGAGGGGGAAGGACCCCATTCTAATTAATGCTGCAAAACTATAATTACATGATTAACCTTCAAATCGCCGTTGTAGTTATTTTTTAAATTAAAAGAAACTTATTAATTTTTACAAAAAAATATTATTTTAATTCTAGTAATTAAAATAATATTAAATAATTAATTCATGAAAAAAAAAATTTCTCAGTCACAAGTGAGTTTTCTTTCGATTCTACATATTTATAATTACATGATTTTAACTTGATGATATAAATTGTTTTTTTAAAATGCTCATATCTTGTCACTCAGCACATTTTGCATGATATAAAGGACTTCTTCACACTTGGGACACCGACCAGAGATACCATAGATGCTTGTGATTTGTTCATACAGATGCTCAGGGATTTCTTTATCTTTATATATATATATATATATATGTATATGTATATATATGTATGTATGTATGTATATTGCCTTTTTAGTTTTAGAATTCGAGCTCATTTATTATAAGGGAAAAAACACGTGGAAGTATAGAAAACGAACCCATCAACTCATTTTATGTAAGAAAATAATAATAAATAAAGAGATTTGTATGTAGAACTAATTAAATAAATAAGTTGAGCAAAATTTAATAATATCGTGAACAGACAAGTATTGAAAAGAGTTATAAGGAAAATAGAAATTAAAAAAAAAAAAGGTCTTATCCATGTTTTTGCTCTTCCACAAGCACCATTTATTGATCAGCAACATTAAAACCCCTCCTCTCTCTCGTCCCCGGCTCCATCTCCATCTCCATCTCCATCACCGATATTACACGCTCCCACTTCCACCAAGAAGATTCAGTGTCCTGCTTTGCTCTCTCTATAGATCTTACTGTAGTCATCAAATTTAGTTGATATTTTTTAAACATCATCCTCACTTCATCACCACACCCACTACATCCATGGCCATGGGCACGATGATGACCTGCCGAATGATGAGCATATCTCCAGGCATGCCGTCATCATCACCCCCTACTCAGTCTCCAGCACCCGCTTCCCTCCCACTCCGTACAATCCCTGGATCATACGGCTGGCCTTTGTTAGGACCCATCTCAGACAGGCTAGACTACTTCTGGTTCCAGGGTCCTGATACCTTCTTCAAGAAACGCACTGACAAGTACAAGTCCACTGTGTTCCGCACAAATGTGCCTCCAACATTTCCTTTCTTTGCTGGGGTCAATCCGAACGTTGTAGCAGTTCTTGATACCAAGTCCTTTGCTTATCTTTTTGACATGGATATTGTGGAGAAGAAGAACATCCTTGTCGGTGAGTTCATGCCTAGTGTAAAGTTCACTGGGAATATCAGGACTTGTGCTTATCTTGATACCTCTGAGCCACAACATACTCAGGTATATATTTTACAATCCTCAACTGTAGAAATCTCAATTGTTATCCCCTTTTTTTATTATTTTTCTGTTTTACTTTTGCTGTATTTAATTTGCAACTATCTATATATTTGCACCTTTCTCCTTTCTCCTTTCTCCTTTCTCCTGTCTCTCTCTCTCTCTCTCTCTTAAGAAATGTACTTTTTAATTGGTCCTAACAGTTTGAAGAAATCAAAATTGACTAACAAATGAGACCAATTTATAAATTGAGTGAGAAAACTGATGGCAAGAAAGGTAGTTTCTTTCCTATGAGAGGTTGCGTTTTCAAATCACCATTTAAATCCTCTTTAGCAAAGAAATGGCCTTTTTCGGAACTCTTTTTCTGAAATTAGAAAGGAAAGGCAATCCAAATGACCGTTAAAAGAATTTGAGAAAAAAGATTGGAGGAAAAAAAAAAAAAAAGGCAAATACTTCACTGTTGATATGAACGGTGGAGCAGGTGCGCACCCTACTTCTTTAGTATAGAGTAGAATAGAGTGATCTTCCCTTGTTATTATCAGTATCTTCTTCTTTTACTAATAATTTTTTCTCTCTAGAAAAAGAATTAGGAGCTGCCTTTTGGGTGGTGAAGTTGTACCCTGTCAACAAGCGCAAAAAAAAGATCAAGTCCCTAGAATACAAGCTGATTTTTCTATTTTGAAATTGCTTTTTCTCATGAGATGAAAAACTTCATATACCAAGGGGATTTATTTTTAAATTTAAAGGTGTTGAAAATATTTAAAAAAGAATTCAAAATGAAGTGCTAAAGATACGTGATATGAGATATCCCACGTTACAATCCATAGTTTGAATGGTAGAGCAAGAAAATGGCTTCGATAAGATCAATTATTGACTTTCTAGATATTTTATAAGAGAAAAAAAGAGTTCAAGTTACCATTCATTTGGAAGTTGTTCGACTCCAACACTGTCGACCAGCTGACATTTCGAAATCTTCGTTGCTGGCCCTCTTGCTTTGTTGTCCGATCTATGCTAAACTTCTCTCTTTTAGCTCTTTAGGCAACTCCCTTGCGGTATATAACAAATACAAAATTATGAAATGAACCGGTACCGTAAGAGAAAAAAAAGGTGCTGGTGTTACTAACATTTTACCTAATCAGATTCATGTTCTCATCTGGGGTCATCAAGATTTTTTTCCTTCTTAATATCAGTGATAGATTAACGAAACACCGCAGTTTTTTTTTTTTTAAAAAAAACCCTTGAGACTATCTTGGCTTCCAGTAGTCTCAAATATCTGGATTTTTACCAGTTTATTGTACGTGTTACTTATGAGTACAGTAGTTGGGTTTGACATCTACTATGGCACTTCTGATCCCACATGATTGTATCAGTTTGAAACAGAGAGAGTTCCCGTGGCATCATGGAATCTGGTGGGTGTGAATGCTAGTTGGCAAATATTAGAACTCAAGTTAGTCCTCGAATAATAAGTCTTGTTAAACTTACTGAAAATGATTTTTCATGTAATGCCATGGATTTGGAAGTGCCAGTAAATGTTTGATCATAATCCGCCAACCACATTTTTGAGATGGTAAAAATGGATGCCATTTGCCAATTTCCTTGTTTGAGAGATGTCAGTTTCATGAATAAGATCTGCTGCAAAAACATGATTGAAACTGGTAAGTTATTATCTAAGCATTAATATTACACTTCATATGATTTTCGGAATGTGAATGGTTATTTATATCAGAGCAAACAGAGAATTATACAAAACATGTATTAAATGTTATGGAGAATCTAACTTTGGTACTTCTGATTTATCAAATTTCAGTGGAAGAACTTTGCAGAAAGTGTAGGCTTTTACCTGCCAAAGAATATCATTCTTTACAGTTTTGTAAGCTGCTACTTTCAATGTGCAGCTTAAAAACTTTGCCATGGGCATCTTGAAACGCAGCTCCAAGGTCTGGCTTTCTGAGCTTGTAGCCAGCCTCGACACGATGTGGGACACCATTGACACTGATGTCTCTCAAAAGGGCAGTGGAAGCTACCTGATTCCTCTCCAGCAAGCCTTGTTTAAGTTCTTGGTGAAGTCCCTTGCTGGGGCTGACCCGTCAAACTCACCTGAAATCGCTGAGAGTGGTTACGCAATGCTGGACAAGTGGCTTGCTCTCCAGCTCCTTCCCACCATCAAAATTGGTATCCTGCAACCTTTGGAGGAAATTTTCCTACACTCTTTCTCCTACCCTTTTTTCCTTGTTAGTGGAGACTACAACAAGTTATACCAGTTCATAAGAAATGAAGGTAAACTTAAATTCAACATCAGTTCCAATTTGCATCTTTCATAATCTTGATTCATTGATTTATTCAGAGTTGACGATGTTTTTGTGATTGGACTAATGTTATAGTGCATGGAATTGTATGTAGCTAAAGAATTGTTACGCTATGCTGAGACCGAATTCGGACTGAATCAAGAAGACACCATCCATAACCTGCTATTCATTCTAGGATTCAATGCGTTTGGAGGGTTTTCTATATTTCTACCAGGTCTAATAAGCAGAATAGTAAGTGACACCGCATTGCAAGAAAAACTGCGCGATGAAGTCAGACAAAATGCTGGTCCAAATTTATCTTTCGAGTCAGTGATGAAAATGCCACTGGTTCAATCAGTTGTTTATGAAACACTTCGACTCAGCCCCCCTGTTCCCCTTCAATTTGCAAGAGCTAGGAAAGACTTCCAACTGAGCTCACACGACTCAGTTTTTGACATAAAAAAAGGTGAGCTGCTATGTGGGTATCAACCCTTGGTGATGAGAGACCCCGAAGTTTTTGATGATCCAGAGAGTTTTAGAGCAGACAGGTTCATGGGTGAAGAAGGTGGAGAATTACTGAAGTACTTGTACTGGTCAAATGGGCCGCAGACGGGGTCACCAAGTGCGTCGAATAAACAATGTGCAGCCAAGGATTATGTGACCCTCACTGGTTCTATGATGGTGGCTTATTTGCTTAAGAGGTATGATTCTATTACAGGAGACTCTGCTTCAATCACAGCTGTTGAAAAGGCTGTCAAGTGATGATGATTGTGTGATTATATGCTATTATAAATAAATTTGTGTTTTCAAGTTTTTGGCTGGTAAGAATTTTTTGAGTTGTGCTTTGATTTTTTGGTGGGAAAGGGACTGGTTGGACACAGATATGCCCGTTCACATCTTTCACAATTTCTTTTTGTTTTTCGCCGTCCTCGTTCGTGACCACACATTACAAGCTCTCTTCCATGAATCAAGATGTGTTTCGGCTAACATTAGACTTTCCCACAAATCTCCCTCTCCTTGTTGGTGGTTGTGGAGGTGTTCAGTGACCCCTCACATCTATGGTCACTGACAAAAACAGTTCTGCAGATCCAAAGGACAATAATTGTTCTGCATATAATTTTTCTTTTTGAACTCTCAAATAAAAAGCAGAGTTATTGCCGGTGATCCAAGACAAGTCCGGGTCTGATTTCATGTCAAATGAGTGTAAGTTAAACCGACTAAACTTGGTTGATGTAACGGGTTAATCTCTTGGCCTTTTTAGACGAGAAGGAGACTTGATTTAACTTTTTAATATATATTTTTAAATATACTTGATAAACTTGTCAACTAACATAAATATGATATATTTTCCCTTGAGTGTGGCAACCCTTCTATAAAATCCATGGTTATATTTCTTCAAGTTCCTTCAGTTATTTAAAATGGTTGTTGTAATCCAGGATATGCTACCATTTTCATCTTGGCCTACTTGTACACATCATATTAATTCATAAATTTTTTAACCAAAGTCTTTTTTAAAGGCCATTAAAACATTGCTTTAAGCCTTTTGTAGGGATTTTATACCCCTGCATAACCCTCAACATATAAATCATGTGTAACCCTCATCAATCTCCCCTTTTAAAATTTTTTTTTTTCCCAATGACTATTATGTTTTTATATCTCATAACCCCTTCAACAAAAGTATAATCTGGCTAGCTACTTACATTTAATATTTTTCTAACAATCATTCCTTGCAACAAAAAATCATTCTTATAAATCTCACTTACCTTTTCATACCATCTTATCATCACTACAATAATAGCTCTTATAACTCCAATGTCATTATCAATTACTTGACTTTTAGTTGCTGGACTATTTTCATTTCTAATTGTTCTCGATGGAGCATCTGCCATCGTATTCTCCTTGCCCTTTTTATACTGAATTTAATATATTAATCTTAATAGCTTGATTAAATTTCTTTTATATAGGAGTATGAATCTTCTGCTCTAAAATATGATTTAAACTTTCATGATCAATTTTAATGATGAACTAATTATAATCCATGTAGTGTCTCTATCTTTCTATTACCATTAATATAATAATATATTATTTTTTATAGATTGATAATCCAATATGCTTTAGACTCAATGGCTTGTTAAAAAAAGCTAACGACCTCTATTTTTTACTTAAAATTGCATCCAACCTATTTACACATGCATTAGTTTTTAGCACAAAAATATTGTTAGAGTTTGGCAAGGCTAGTATTGAAGCTTTACAAAGCATCCTTTAACTTGTCAAAAACTTCTGGAGCCTTCTTATTCCAATTTAGTCAAATATTTGTTGATGACCCCAAAACCTTTTATAAATTTCCTATAATATCATGATAATTCAAGAAAGCCTCTCAATTATTTAATTGAATAAGAAATTGGCCATTTCTTCATACTTTTGTATTTCTAAGATCATTTGGCACACCTTCTTTTGATATTATGTGCCAAAGGTGCTCAATTTGTTGCACACAAAAGAAGTATTTTGATTGTTTTGCAAACAATTGATTGTTATTCGATGTTTCCATCACTAGCTTTAAATGATTGATATGTAATGCTAGAGTTTAACTATATATTAAGATATCATAAAAGAATATCAATGTAAACATTCCCAACCAAAAATGGTTCCAACATAGTGTTTATCAAGGCTTGAAACACAGTTGGTGCACTGGTCAAGCGAAAAGATATATAACTTTGAACTTGTAGTGTCTATGAGGAGTTCTTAAAGCTATTATCCATATCTTCTTTATACATCCTCATTTGGTGATAACTAAACCTTAGATCCTGCTTTGAAAAGAATTGAAAACCATGTAATTCATCCATCAAATAAGAAATAAGAAATTTATTTTTTATATCCAAATTTTAATTGTATAATTAACACAAAGTCTCTATTTGTTATCCTTATTTTTAACCAACAATAATGGAAAGACAAATGAACTGCAATAGTGTTGTATAATTCTATTCTATAATATCTCCTTAACCAACTTTATAATCTCTTCTTGTGCACAAATGAGCTATTGTAAGGACTAATATTAACTAGTTTGGCTCATGGTATTAGAGGAATCTTGTGATCAAACCCTCTAGCAAGTGGAAGGTGTTTATGTTCTGCAAATACTAATTCATACTCTTTTAGCAATGCTTTCACTTGTGAGTTTTGCTCAACTTGTTTAGGTTCTTCATACACCTTTATGGAAAAAATTGTCCCACAAAACCATGCACTACTTCTTTTAAGCTATTATTAGTATATTAGCCTGCGTTTCGCAGTGAGTCAATATTAAATTTTTTTATTAAAATGTAAAAAAAATTAAGAGTATAGAAATTTTTTTAATAATGTTATTGAACCTAACCAAGTATGTTAATTTTGAAACCTTCCGACTCAACTCTTTGTCCAATTTAAGTTTTTTTTATTAAATTATGTAAGAGCTAGCTCGACTTAAATCAATCGATTTCATAAGTTCAAATGCAACCTCGATGATCGATAAAAACATGATTTAGCTTTTAAAAAAACTTCAAGATGATTATTTTTCTTAAAAACTATTGAGATGATAACAAATTGGATCCATCTCGCCCCCTGCGACCCAGGTCATGGACTCTATTGGGTTTAATAATTTTTTTATATTTAATTATATGATAAAAATAAATGCTCACAAAATTGAGCACCAATCTAAAAATAGACACTTATTTGAGTCAATTATCCCCAGAAAGCAAACAAAAATCAACAATGCACTCCATTTCCCAAACAATCCAATATTAAATGATAAAATTTAAAATAAATAAATTAAAAACAATTAAAAGACAAAAAAAACATATCATATTAGTTGGGTAAACTTGTCAAACCTATAAATCGAGTAAGTCAGGCTAGTATGTCATACCTGTGAACTGAGTCACTAGGATTATAATTTTTTTAATCTATTTTTTATTTAACTACATGATAACAAAAATAGATGATTGCGAAATCAAACATTAATCCAATATCGAGATATTTTTTTAGATCATGATAACCTCATAAAATGCAAAACAAAACCAATTATGAAACTGAATTTTCAATTAACCCAGTATCTAAGGGTGAAAAAAAACTAATTTAAAAAAGTTGAACTTACCAGACCCAAAAACCAAGTCAATCAGCCAAACCTGTGAATATGTTCATGGACTTTATAAAGTTTAATAACACAACTTTTTTTTGAAACTACTTTTTTTTAACTATATAAGAAAAAATAGATGATAAAAAAGACAAGTTCAATTCAAAAAAAGACACCATACCAAACTTGTAAACTAAGGCAATCCGAGTTACTCTGGCAAACTCGCAAACTATGCAAACCTTATATAAAGGTAAAATAAAAAGAAATAAATTATAAAATCAAATTCTCAATCATCCCAATATTAAAAGATGAAATAAAAATAAATAAATTATAAAATCAATTATAAAATCAAATTTTCAATCATCCCAATATTAAAAGATAAAATTGACAAAAACAAATTTGAAAAAAAAATCATGAAAAAAAATAAAAAAACATAAAGAAAAAAAAGAAAGCAAAACATTGTGAGTTATTATTGTTATTCACAGTGCAATATTTGTGGGTAAACAATGGTTTCCTCACACCCTTTAATTTTTATTACTTGTTTATAATACGACTTTTCTCTAAAACTATTTTTTTTTAACTATATGAGAAAAAAATAGACCATAAAAAAATTAAGTTTAATTAAAAAAACAACAACCCACCAAACTCGTAAACCAGGGCAATCTGGGTTATTTTGGCAAACCTACGAAGAATAAAAGAGAAAGAAAGAAACAACTTACGAAGCTAAATTCTTAACAACATTAATTTTTTAAAAATGAAATTGATAAAAAATAGATTTAAAAAAAATCATAACAAAAATTCAAAAAAAATAAATAAAGAAAGAAAGCAAGATATCATGGATTACTATTGTAATCTATAATGCAATGGATGTTGGGTGAACAATAGTTTCCCTTACATTATTTAATTTTTGTTATTTTATTAAGTTTAATAACATGGTTTTTCTCTAAAACTATTTTTTGAACAGCATAAGAACGAAATAGACTATAAAAAAGTCAAGTTCAATTAAAAGAAAACACTCACCAAATCCATAAACTGAGGAACTAAGATAACCTGAGTTATCTTGACAAACTTGCAAACCACGTTAACCTTATAAGAAGATAAAATAAAAAGAAAAAAAAAATTACAAAGCTAAATTCTCAATTATCTCAATATTAAAAAATGAAATCAACAAAATAATTTTTTAAAAAATCATAACAAAAAAACAAAAAAAAACCGTGTAAAAAAATACATTGTGGAAAAACATTGTAGCAATTCACAGTATTATATAAGAAAAATAAAAATATTTTCCCCACATCATTTAGCTTTTCTTATATGTTTTTGTTGTTCTGATCATTTATAATTCAGTATCTTCTATATTTATCTTCAATTCAATCATTCTTCCATTCTTTTTTAATGACATTTTTATTTTGATGAAGGCAAACATAATTATTGAGTAAATCCTTAACTAATCAAACCCCGAACACCATGTCATATCTTTCCCAGTTTCAACACTCTAAAATATGCTTGAAAACTCGTACCCTTCAATAAACTATATGAATTTGGGATGTTGTCACATTTCATTATATGCATAGCTTTCATCCAATGTATTCGAAGGTAGACAATATTCCTTAATCTTGCCTTCTTTAATTGTAATTCCATTGCTATTACCTTCTTCCATATCCATAAACTCTTCTTGTTGAGCTTGCTTCTGATCATGCTGATCTTCTGCTTCCGATTCCTCGCCTTTTCCGATGCTAACCAATGCTAGAAATACTTGAGCTTGTAACACCTGAGGATTCTTGTAAACAAATTACTACAAGAAACTTTCCCGGAAGTGCAGTGTCTTTTTTCAGGTAATACAACGTTCGGTCATCAAACGACTATAAATGTAACTCTCTGATCATATATAGTGCAGTACAACACACCATAGCTTAACGATACTAAACAAACTCTAAGCTTGGGAATTCGGCTACAATGTTTTGCAGACATATTATCTCCCATTTTTCTCACTAAAACAAATCAATCAAACTTCTAGAGTTTTACAAGTAAAGCATTTTACTATAAGAAATAACAGAAAATCCACTTTGGGCCTTTTTATGCAGCTTGGTTGTTTCAAAAGGCTCCTTAATAACGGTATGCTTGAGTATTAGAATCCCAAATATAAATCATATTCGTATAAATGCTGTGGAACTTGTGAATTTTTACGTGGATTGAACATTCCCCTGAGAGTGGGTATGGGACTTGGCAACCTCATCTTTCCATCCTCTCTGACGCGCCCTCAGCTCCCACATTGCTGTCAATTTCTTTTGTGCTACTAATGCGGCTTCAGATTTCTCCCTTGCTTCTTCACAGGTTTCCATCCCTGAATTGCATTTGTCAGCTTCCTTTTGATACTGGGATGTCATCTTCTTAGCCTCAAGCAGAACTATATCAGCTCGCCGCTGATTCTCTAGTGCTTCAGTTTCCCGCAGCTGCAATTCCTCTTTCAGTAGCTCTGCAAAGTTCTTCTCAGCATCTTCAGTCACCTCTGGGTCATGCTTCGCACAATCTGCATATTATATGCCAGGAAAAATGAGACACTGTGACACCATAATTCAATCATATCATCCAAGTAACATTTTGTGGTTTGATACTGAAGATTGCCAAGAAAACTACGTGTAAATATATGAAGAAACTCACATATAGTTTTATGCTAACTAGATAATCATAATTGGTCTATTAAAGGTTTTTGATAAGGAGCTGCTTATGTGATAAGAAAAATAACAATTACTATACATTATACCTCAAATAAACTGTATTATTGTTGTTGTTTTTTTAATGATAAAGGTACTTAATAATCTAACACGCTAGGAATTTGCCTAAACTAGTATATGCATGAGTTATTAAAGATAAAATACTCGTGAAGGGAAACAACGGCGGCTCGCATTCAGCCTCCTCTTCTCAAAAAGGAATTGGTTTCTCTTGTTTTCAATAACTTCAAAAAACCATTTCATGAGTATTACTTGGGAAATGAGTCGACTAGTTTTGTTGAAATATTACTCGTGACTGAGTGGGTAGAGTAGGACATCAAAGTCGATAGAATCAATGAATCGGCGGAATCTAATTCCAAAAAATGAAGGGAATTTCAACAATAAGAAGGAAACAGAGGTACATCATGTGGATGACTATATGTATCAGCCAAAAGGGTATTAAAACAAACAAGGCCTGTCTTTCTGCCCTCATTTCACACAAAATAACATGTTCAACTTTACCCTGGCATCACATATGCCACCCAGTTACTCACCCCATCCTTACAGGTTCAACGCTTGCATTTTAAAAGTGATGATTAGACCTTATTATTAGGTTTAGGTCCCAAGTCACTATTTTAGATCACAATAGTATTTTAACTAAAGTAACGAACACACATATAACAGTTTAGATAAACTCATATTATGTAAGCATATTAGATACATTTATCATTAAAAACCAAACAATACAACTTATCTTAGGTAGGATGTATATAGAGATTGTTATCTTTCCTATTACATAACGAGTTCCTTACATAGAACCTTTGATAGACTACTAAAAGTTTTCTAGTTACCATAAAACTATATGACAACTCATTTTTCTATTTTTGTCCTTATACATGTAGTTCGTCGATGTACCCTATACATTAATGGTGCAGCGAGTGTTGAAATGAAGGGGTTGTCACAGCTATTGTGATTGTGACAAAAAAAAAAGGGGGGGGGGGGGGCGCAAAGATGGGGATGCAAAGAAAAAAGAAAGGGCAATGGTAGTGAAGAGGAAGAGAAGGAGGCGAAGATGGGGTTGCAAATTAAAAAGAGCAGTAGTGCTGGCGGCTAGGATTTTCTAATGAAGATGATTTTTTTTGGCTTTTCGTTTTCTTTCTCTTTCTCTACAGATTTTTTTTTTTTTACCCTTTTGTTTTCTAATTTCTTTTCATTTTGTTCTCCTCCTAGAATTTATTCTCTCTTTGCTTTCTTTTCTCTTTAAATTTTTTTCCTCAAAATTTTCTCTTCGATTTTTCTCTCCAAACAATTTTTTTTTTTTCACTTGTTTTTTCTTCAAACCCTTCTCTCTACAATTTTCCTCTAAAAAAATTTGTTGCTCTCCTTTTTTTTTTTTAATGGAGACTCTTATTTAGACTACCTAATATTCACTCTTTTATTTCTTATTCTCTCTTATCTCACCACCTTCTTAAACTTTCTACCCCTTTCTCATCTTATTACCTTATTTTATTATTTTCTTTTATTTATTTTTCAATCTTATCCTTTATCCCTTAGTTGCTAGGAGAAAGGTTTAGAAATGTTCATGTTAGTCCCTCACCACTTCCTTAATTATCACTATGCTCACTAAATTTTTTTTGTCGTTTTTCTTTGATTTTTTTAATTTTTCCTAATTTTCAAAATTCATTAACATGAAAATGAAAAACGAAAATGATGAAAATCACAAAATGGCCAAATTGTGGCCGAATTGCCTCAAGAAATACATTTTATTTTTAATTTCGTATTTTTGAATTTTTAAAAAAAATGAGTGAAATAGGGGTTAAAGTTGAGTTCCAACACTGAATACCAAACATTGAGACATAATGAAGTCTGGAAAGAGATATATACACTTATGTTCATTGCATCCTAAGTTAAAACAGAAAACCCAGTAAATTTAATTTTTTTTTTTAAGTTTCATTTAAGTCTGCAGATAACCATGATACCATTTTTTTACTTTGCCATCAGGAATTTTTTTTTTTTTCTTTCAATTTCTTTTGGCATGGCTGTAATACACCCAATACTGTCCAGTTTTCATAAAAGCTTACAAATAAAAGAACAAAGCATAAGGATTAGATGATACATGAACGTATGAAAGGAAACAGCATAAATGAATAAGTCATGAGTTTCCTCTGGAGAGGGGCGGGGGGTTGATAATGTTGCAGTGTTTGGGGATTGTTTAAGGATAGCAAATAGTCATGCCTCCACAAACAACTAGGCATAAATTCAGGAAAAAGAAGAGGCAACCAATCAAAAGAAAAGTATGTTAAGTTAATCATCCTCTAATAAGAGCAAGATAGTTATTTGAAATAACAAATCAAATTGATGTCATAATATTCACAAAACTTGTGTTCTTTCATGTCCCGGTTATCTGTCCAACAAAATGTCATGAATGAAAAGAAACATCAGCACAGACGCCTAAATATTTTAGCTTAACACACTTCTCTGCCTTCTACATGTGACTGCCTATAAAGCCTTAGAAAAGAAAAGAGAGAACCAGAAATCCCTCTTTGTTTTCATGCAAGACAGCTTTATTGAAACAGCTAGAATGTACGTGGAAAATCTCATCTTATGAAGCCATTTTATCATTTGCAATATGTCCCGTCTAAAAAGCAAATCGAATCGATGTGTGAAATTGGGTTAGCACATACGAAAATATGTAGTGGAAAAACAACTCAAATTATCACAATACATGGAAAAAATTAAATTCATTGAAACAGACAAAATCTTATATTTCTAACCAGATTTTGGGAACAAAATGCACCTGGTGAAATAATTTTGGAAAGAAAATAAAACAAAAAAGATGTCAACTGTGATGACTAAAGTTTATCCATGTCTCCAATGAATGGGGGCAGCATGTCAGAATGCATCCTTTGCTAACATAATATAGATAATAATTGTGATGGATAAATTTCTGGTAATTTCAGAATTCATGAGGCAGCCTCTACATTTTTCCAAAGTCTGATGGATTTTAGTGCAATTTCTCTAAAATTAAATATCACTTAAATTTTTTTTATCACACATTAAAACACAAGCAGACTGTAGAAATATTTCCCTGCTCATGCACATACATATAGGACCAAGAAAAGGAAAGTGCTTAAGCTGTTCGGTTTTGACATTACAAATAATTTCACACTCAAATAAAGTTAATTCATGACAGATAAACTGACCTGTGAAGGATGCATTGCTCAATCCTGCAGTACAAAAAACAAAGAATTAAAGTAAGTATAAACATGATGAATAATGAAACTTATCCGATGCATGAGCACAAAATTCAAAAAGACATGATTGGCCTAGAAACAAATATACATATGCAAAGAATTCAATGGGTGTAACATTCAGTAGCAGATTACGTATGAAGCTAACAGCAAAACAAATGTGGTATCCTGCATTGATCGTCTGGTTAAAAGACCAAGAACAAGCACACAAATGAGCGCACACAAATAACAGGTGTAACTTGTCTTGAAAATGTTTCATCCTGTAACAAACAAATACCCAAAGGCATTTCACATGGATGATTCAGAAAGTTCGATGCTTCTCGTATTACAATGGTAATTGTGTATGTATGAAACACCATCACATTTATATCTGAACTTGAAGATATCTATTTATCTAGCATGGATCTGGAATCGAACTAAAACTTGTTTTCCAACTAATACGACTAAAACCCAAAATTAGTATACCAAGAATAACATCATCATCAATGAGTAATTGTCAGATCATAAACAAAAGTGGGCATCTAAAATTTCTGTAAAACGTCGTGAAGAAACAAGTAATAAAGAGAAAGAGACAGAGATAGATCTATTGACCTTGAGGAATGGAGAGGAGAGGCTGAGAAGAGCAATCACAGAGACAAGGAGAGCAATTCGGAGAAGATCGAGCGACGGCAACAAATCCTTCTTTCAAGTGCCAGTAGAGGGGTGGACCCAATATGTATCCTGCTATACACACTGCCATTAACCCCAACCCCACCACTGCCGCTTGCTGCTGCTTCGTTGCCATTCCTTTTCGATCTATCTAATATTACTAAGATTAATATCCTCCCCCCCCCCCCCCCCTTCTCTCCCCCTTCTTGAAAAAGAAGAAGAAAAAAGACAGTGAAAGGTATAATATTTCTTGCAGTCTGCGTGATTGATTGTATTCATAATTATGTAAACATATTTTTATCTTTATTGAATTTAAACAGTAGCAATTAAGTGTTTGTACAATATAGCATTTCCATCACAGTTTAAAAAAAAATGAATTTTTTTATTTAAAGTTAATGATTTTATATTTTAAAATTATTTTAATACATTCATCTTCATCTTTTATATATATATATATATATATATATTATTTTAATATATTTATAAATTAAAAAACATTTTAAAAAATAATTGTTATCATTATTCTAAACATCTTCTAAATGGTTGCGGGCGATCGTTTTCTTGCATTGGGTTTATAAAAAATGATGAGAATGAAAATGATAATTTTTTTTTTGTTTTTTATTAGTAAAAGAAGAAAATGGAAGTTGTCACCTAATATTTTGATCACCAGAAATTTTAATAGTCTGTAAGAAGTCTAAGTAAAAGAACTAGTTATACAAAAAGAAGATGTAATGCACCCTATCTATTATAAGTTTTTTTGTTATTTGTTCTAAGCCGTGTTTTTATTAGTTTATTTGTTTTAAATCATGTTTTTATTTGTTAGTCTAAAAAAAAAAAACCCTGTTATTTCTCCTCTAAAAAATACAAGATATAAATGTTTCTTCAATATTTTCACAAATAATTCAAAATTGTATTATTCAAGAAATATTATGAATAATGAAACAATTAATTTAATTACAACATAAAACAAGACACACATTCATTTTAAAGCAAGGTAAAATTTAAAAGTGAGTACAACATAATTAAAGACATGTGTTTTTTTTTATAAAAAAAATTAGATACATCATTCATATTTAATTTATATTCATATACCTTAATCAAGACACTAGTTTCATTTACCAAAGTAACTAGTTTCTCCACTAATTTAACCTTTATCAAATAAAATTTAGATACATTTAAGGAAAATTATGATCACAATTTAAATAATACTTTAGTTTTAAGGTGTCGAGTACCTATATGATATTTGAACATGTGAAATAGTTCTTTACTGCTAAGTAGGTCTTGCGGCGTCTCATATATCAGCAAGAACAATATCATTTGCTATTCAATCGTCAACTCATTTGAAAATTTAACTCCATAGACAAAAACAATTTGACATAATTCCATATCACTTAAATTAATGATCATTAACTATTTTACCTATATTAACAATTTCATTCTTATAATTTCCATCATTTAAATCTTATATTAAGAGTAATTCTAAACAAATTTTAAAGTTAGCTACTTCTAATCAATTAATTTAACTTAATCGCTTAAAAACACTGGTCACTGTTTAAATTATATTTGAAGTTATAGAATTTAGTTACGCGCATAATTTGTTTCTTATGAAAGTTTAGGTACAAGGATATAGCTTCATTGAAGGAATAAAACTCACTTATGTCATTAACACATCCAAAACTACTTGTTATTTCAGCATTTAAAATTTATTCAGCAAAATATAATTTGACTCTTTCTCAGTTTCTAACTTATATATGGGGTTTTATAACTCTAAATTAAACAAGAGTAGTCTTGTTGGAAAGATAATATCCCTAACTTCAACTTTTATGAAAAGCTTATTCAAATTTTTTTTATTTTCAAGCTCTAAACTTAACTGAAAGTTGGGTGATGAAGCTATCTAGTTTTTCAATTTTTTGCTTTTGACATATAACAAAGTATTTTTATTTATTTTCTCACAATTCAAAAAGCAAGTATTCCTCCTCCACCTATCTTATAACATCATTATATATAACATCATAATAATCAATTAGTTTTTTTCTTGTATTCTTTTTGAAATAACTACATTCAATTTCTTTAACATTCCTTCTTCAATAATACTTCAATGTTACACAAAAATTCCATAATTCCTTACAAAATTGCAATGTTCATGATTCAAAGCATAACCAATCTTTCCATTACAGATTAAACACAAGATCTCTATTTCTTTTCAATTGATCCTTTATATTTCAACACATGTTATAATAAGAACAAACAAACAATATTCATACATTGTTTTAATTTTCTTTTTCAATTTTTCTCCTTTTATGGCTGGCACCACCACCTTCAACAATACTAGAATTTTTTCTTCATTTGTTCATTATTCTAAGTTTCTTTCTTCCATTCTCATCCCAATTACATCAAACAAGGAAAATTTCTCATTTCCCCTAAATTTTCTCATGAACCCTAACCTAGAATTTACAATTTAGACATCAATTCTTAATTGTATTCAATTTAATTTGTGTAATCAAGTCTAAAGCCCCTCACTAGGTGATAAAATGAGCTTTGATTCTCAACTAGTTAAAATTTCCCGACACTTCTTATTTCTCCCTCTTGGTCAGCTCCCTTCTCTCTCCAAATGCCCAAATCTCTTTCACTTATTCTTTTTAGATTCTTGCTTTGATGTTGTTTTCTTACTACTTAACCTAAATCTTACTCAAACCTCTTTAATTTATAGTATATCCACTAAATTTTGGTAAATAAAATTGAGAAATATTCTCCCCCATATTCTCTTTTGTTGCCGACTTAAGAGAGAAAAACAAAAAGGATATTTATAGTTTAATCTATTGATATTTATATATTAACTCCATTTTGCTTAGTTATTTCATTTAGTCCCCAACTTTTCTATTATCTAACAGTTAGTGTCGTGTTCTTTTTTCATTTCTTGTTATTCAATTTCATATCCTTAATTTATTTTAACTCATTTTATCTCCGAGTTAAGATTTTAATATTTCAAAAAAAAAAATAACCAGGGGTTTACACTTTATCTCTCATCTCTGAGAACTCAAGGATTAAAACGTGATGAAAATAAAATTTAAAAACCGAAATGAAAAACCCAAAAATTATAGAAATCAAACATATAAAAATGGAAACACATGAAATACTAAAATGAACTTTTTTTTATTTATTAAAAACACTTTAGAAATCCATTATATTTTGTGAGGAATTATCATACTTAGATGAAGAGTACAAACCCCATGCATTTTAGTTTATAGTACTAATAAAAATGATAATAATTTAGATTTATATTATTTTATATATCTTTACCAATCTAAATTAATAAATTTAATTATGGATAATTTAAATCATCTAGTTAACAAATAATAGTGTTAAAAAAGAAGAAGAAGAAGAAGAGAGGATTTGAACAAAAAAAAAATACACACACTTAACACATAATATTAGGCTATTCTCAAATAAGTGTTAATATTACTAAGATATTTTTTAGAAGGCAAGACCAATAAGATGATACAATTCTGACATTGTTTATAAAATAGCTATTTATTTGGTAATAATTTCATATATGATCTTGTTTATTTTTTTAAAAAATAATAATTTAAAAAAAATTAAAATTTTTTTTTTCAAATTAATATATATTTTTACACCATAATCGCATTTCAACCACCACAGAAATGCATTTCCTCATTCAAAGTATAATTGGGGTGGAGCTGTTGGCATACAGTCCCAAACACCATACCTAACAATCAATGTCTTTATTTTCTGGCTCTATCCTGTTACAGCTCTCCGCCATGGTTTTTATTTTTTATTTTCTAGGAACAAAATTCGTAGAAAAAGCCTTAAGAAGAGCTTTTGAAAACTTATTTTATAAAGATTTTAAAACAATTTTCTTTAAAATAATTCCGAAAGAATTACTAATTTCTGCCAAAATAATTCCAAATTGATGCAACAGAAAAAATCTATACGGGGATTAAGAGAAGATCCAAATAAAAACGGAATTGCATCTGGTAATATTCTTCTCAAGGAACAGCCAACTATCAAAACAATTGCCAATCGTATCCATTCTCTAGATTCCAGATTCAGCATGACAAAACAGTAACCAAATTCAGAAGATCGAAAATGGCAAGTATAGATAGCAGCAGGGAGAGCATATTAGGGCAAGAAAAGCAGTGAGGATAGCTTGCTTGGAGCTGCATGCATTAACAATGTATTAAAGATTCACCAGTTAAAAACTATAACGGAGCATCTGTCTCACACTCAACAGAGTAGTAAATCATACAGCAAATTTACTTGTTTTGAAGAACAATTATTTCAACTATTACAGGCTACAATGTAAACCATCTGTGTATAGTATGATATATCTCCAGTTTCCTCAGACAGCAGGGACTATATTCCATGCCTCACTCGATCTATCCTTTGACTAAAGGCCTAATCATCGTCTCTATCGTTTGTATTCTAGAGGTTCTGTTGCTGACATTGTGAAATAACTGTTGCAGGTGTGGTACTGCAGATGGATCGCCCTGCTGGAGGTAATAGCACAAGAAATCATAGTAGTTAAGAGATGGAAGATTTAGTGAAAATGTTGTCCTGTTTTCTCATATCTAGAGGAGTATACAGAAAAACTATCTAGACAGGGTGGGTTGAACTTCAGGGATGCTATTAAAGCTTTGGAGCTACAGGCCGTAAGACATTTCAGGCGCAACAAAAAATTTCTACCTATCTTATCAGACATGTTTTTGCCTTGCAACCCAAAACATTACTTGTATAGAAGAAAACGGCCTTGATTGCGCACTCTATGCATGTAAAAGATCAATGATGGGATGACAGATGCAATACATGCATCTACGTAAATTAAGGATCAACCTTGGGAAGCAGATGCAACATGTATTTGCAATGTACTGACACTGACATGCACGAAGTCTCTATGGAACAATCAATCATGAAAGTCAATCAAGTCTTTTAACTTACGCGAAAAATGTCAATGAAGGCAGCATCACTTAAAATCACAGGAAGGAAAAATCGTAAACCGTCGCATGACCTGCAATTTAGAAGAAACCAACTCATAAATTGATGCTGAACTAAAAAACTACAGCCAGATATTTGAAATAGGAATAGATATTCAGCTAACCTTGGACTTTCTGAGAGCCTATGATAACACCAAATTATGTGTTTCAGAAGCCTTATGGAGGGGTTTTCAGCTAGCTGTCCCTCTTCAGCAAGCTTTAAGACCATGCTCCCTAAAACACGGACCAAGGCAAAAAATCTCTCCGCTACAGTACAGCAATACCTTAACCCTTCTTCATTTATTAAAATTTTGTAAACAATATAAGTCGCAACCTGTTTGGTCATACACGTCACAAATTGCATAACTCCTCAATCTAACCAGTTTTATCCTAAACTTTAAAGAAGAGTTCAAGTTGCAGGAAAAGATATGTGCTTGAACCTTTGCCTTTCCATTAAAATTTTTCATTGTTATCCCCTTTCCCAAAAATATTTTCTCAAATATGTCAGTTGTGTTGGTTTTCAGAACACAGCACATGATAACAGCTCAGAAGCCATAACTACGCGATAGAATGGTGGAACGCGGTTGACACAATTAATTTGAAGTATCAAATGTTCGAAGTCAAGGCACTCACTGTTTTTGACAATACATCTCCCACCTCCATGGAGCGTATGCAACAAGGAAATACTTCAGATTCTAGAAGGAAGTTAATGACATTTGGGTCATCAACCTGCAGAAACAAAGAGTCAAAATTTAACTTTACTTGTTTTAGGAAAAATCTAATTTATTTAAGGTATGAGATAATTAGTTTCTTTTTCCACATAATACAATCACAGCCAAAAAGCTTCAATGGGTTGTGTTTTGGTTGCATTTTCAGTTTATTTAAATGAATTTTCCGTATCATGCCAACAATGTATGCTAAAGACCAGTCAGGCAAATATCAAGCTCAATCTCCAGAAGAGCACCTTGGCTAGAGCACCAATAACACTTAAGCTGGCAAGCCTTAAAAATTGATGAGGCCTTTCCTTGTTTGTGTTGTTTAGAAGGGGGTAAAGATACAGAGGTAGTTTAGCTGCGAAACAATGAAATTCAATTAGCAGTGTCTACTTATCTAAAATATCAACTAACAGAAGCATTCAATTTCAGTCAGTAATACTCAACGTTAGTGAAATGAATCTTATTTGGAATTGAATATTTATGAATCTTGACAGCTCTTGTTTTGCATAAGTTTTAGAATATACCCTTTACAAATGAGTTGCAAGAACAGAAACTAGTTTCTAATTACTTTGTGTGGGCTGGCAAGTGGCAGGTGGGAAGTCAGAGTGCTCAAAGCCGTAAGCTTGATCACCTCCAAAAATGTCATTAGGTTGGAACCAGTAATGGATAGACAAAAACTCACCCTGATATAAACATGACTATACATAAATCAATTGTGGAAGTCTATTTCAACTTTAAAAGAGAATGATGATTTAAAGTTGTCTGCCTAAATTTCAAAGAAAAATGCTTGATATGTAAATCTTAGCTGGAACTCGCCGTGCTAATAAATATTGAAGAAAAAGGATGTTGATTAGTATCTAATAGAACTGGACACACTCAATAACTTCCCTGATATCTTATAACACATATTACGCAGACATGATCCAGTGTGTTTGGAGTGGAGCACAAAACCCAAGTAAGACTAATTCAAGAATAATAAAAAGGTAAATTTCTTCTACAATGTTCCCTCGAAATGCTGTTAACCATTAACAGAATATTGCTATGTAAGATGCTGTGTTGGTTCATAAATTTGTTAATATATACAGATCTAGCTGATTTGAGAGAGAGAGAGCTTCTACTAGATCCAAGTGGTAATTTTCTTCAAAAAAAAAAAAATTGATAAGATTACCCTCAATGAACGGCATTTTTGTACTGGGATTTGCAGCTACACACTGTACAACAATACGGCATGTCAGTGAAAACATAAAAGTGAGCTCTGATGCCACAAAACTTGAAACAATGCATCTTGAATACAGAATAAATGGAACTACTTTATAATTGGCAGTTTCTACCTAGAAGTATACAGAAACTATAGTATCAAACAGAAGCTTATAAGCACCTTCACTATCCATGCTGCTGTAACTGTGTAAACACGTCCTCATCTTGGACATTGTAAACCTTTTTTTAATCTATTCTCTTAAACATTGATGGAGAAGAAAAGAACAGTTACTTGGGTAGATTCTCTTTTTCCTATTTTGCCTATTCCTCTCCTTTCGAAACTAGTAATTAATCTGTTTATTTCCCACAAATTTGTCTCAACTTTCTTACCAGCAGCAACTCCATGGCTTCATGCTTAACATCAATCCGCTTATTGTCAATTGTCTCAAAACTTTTAATTATTTTGCTCATTTGCAATGAGTTAAGTTCTTCCCATAAGGACAGCAAAAAAAAAAAAGAAGAAGAAACTGATAAATGACATCAAAGCCATCCTAACTGAGAAGAAGATGCATGAAACATCCACAGAATCTTAATGTAAATTCTTCTTTAACAATACATATCAAAGAACACCAACCTCACCCCCCCACCAAAAAAAAAAAAGACGAAGAAGAAGAAGAACAAGAAAACAAGAAAATTAAGGTATAACTGACCTCAAAAAGAACAAGGGCATCACAAACCCGATTTGAAACTCTATCAGTAAGCATTGGGATTGGGGAATGCAGCGAATGGTATACTGAAATTATTTCCTGAATGATGATGGTGGTAGTTAAAAAGTTTAAACAAACTATTTGATGCAAGTCACAGTATATTTTATTTATGTTGATACAAACAACATACAAACATTGGAAAAAAAAACAAAAAACAAAGCCAAACTCTCAATACCTGTAGAAGTATAGAGATCGTACCAACAGAGTACCATAACAAAGGCGCCATCTCTTCACGAATAGCCCTATTCTGAAACATAAAAGGGTTAAAGTGAAAGTTTGAAATAATGACAAGTCCAAATGTGCATTTAGTTATTGAATGAGATAAGTCATGGTAATTAATTTGGAAGATATATATCTATGAAACTATATCAACGATAAACAAAACTTAAGCTCATGTCTATTTAATTTACTTTAAAATGGTGCCACTTGTTGCACGTCAGGAAATTAACTTTAACGATCAACAAACACTATACATTTTACAATTAGCAAAAACTTTTCATGCCTCTTCAACCAGTTCCTTATAGGGAAGAAATTAAGTCATTGCTAGAAAAGGTTACCTTCCAAGAAAAGGATTATATCAGTAGTTTATCAGTTAGTTATCCTTTAATAATATCAACAGTAACTATTATGACCTCTGCAACAAGATATTGTCCTTAAAACCCAGGAGTCACATTTATGCGCAAAATCTCATGGCCACAATCACAAGGAAGCAAAAGGAATTTATATGCAGGTTCTATTCATGTCCAGAAATACAGATTCATTAGATGTAATTGAAAGGACATTAAGGAAACAAGGTAGTGACGTGGCCAATCAGCTCGATACATAAGAGCATTGATCACAATTATAGAAAGGCAGAAGGTTGAAATAATGACTATGACATACCGCAATAATGGAATGAGTATCACTATATATTAATACACATTGTTAAATGTTAAGGGGATGTTGATTAAAAGTCTAAAACACTGCAAGAAAACATAAGATTTGCAACCGCACAAATCGGTCGCAAATTTGCAACCAAACCACCAGCACTTTGCAACCAAAATTTATTGTTTATTTTATTTCCATTTGCAACTGCACATGTGGGATGCAATTTGAGGCAGTTGAAACATGGTTGAAAAATTAGCAGGTCTAAATACTCCAAATATATTTAAAAATAAATAAAATAAATTTGTTATGCAATATTATTCATCTTCATTAAAAGATGAAGATAGGAATTATTTAGCACTTATAGCTTAGAGAAAAGCAAGCCCTCAATGCAGTTAGTTTGTCCTCATTGTACGATTTAGCCGAATGAAACGAGAAGGCGTTTCTGCATTATGTGCCTAAAAGCAATTTTAATTGAACAAGTGGTGCTTTAGAAATAGTTTGAGATTCTTTGTGGTCTTAGGCATTTTATTTTTTATTTTCTTATTACGTTGAATTTTTAAAATTTGTTTGAATTTTGTTGGTTCTCTTTTGTTTTCCTCTTCCGTTCATGTTATGAAACTTGAATGTTTGTAACCAATGTCTATAATAGGCTAACTCTTATGTACAATTAGAACTTCTACAATTCACTAGTAGTTATGAATTCATTACTATTTAATTAAAATACAACCTTATCAATTCGACGATCTCGTTATCATATGCATATACATCAAATTCAATTCGATCCAATATGTCAATGAGACCACATTTTAAAAATACAATCAATCCAAGATCCATTCAACATAAATGCTCCTTGACTAACCTGTTTAATGCAGACTATTGGCAACAACACTCATTTCCTTTCATTTTTATCGTAAAAAAACAAAGTGTTCAGAAACATTAATAAAATCATCCAGAAAAAGGTTTGTCATGTTGTAGATTTGTTTATAGCGATAACGGTGCCCATTATCCTTGGAGCTTGACACTAAGCAACATTAATAGTACCGTCAATTAATTTTATTGTCAACATTCAAGCACCTAATTATAAAGGGGATATTCCTATTCTTTCCTAAGCTTATATATAGCAGGGCTAAACCTAAATATGTCAACAAAGAAATGGACCACCTCTATCTATGCTTGTCCAATATGTATAATGACTAGAATCACTTTATTAACTCCAACATCAGGAACAATTCCATGCATGAGCTTTCATTGTACCTACTAAAAGAAGCTTTAGAATAACCAACAAGAACAAAATAATTTCTTCATCTGTTTGATGAAGCTCCGCCATAAAATATCTTCAGAGCGCAATCAAGGATCCAAATTAGGTTCAGCTTCGAATCACTTAAAAAGCATAAAACTATGACTTAATGGAAACCTGTTACCGTTAAAAGCATCTAGACAAACAGAAACTACATATATTAACCATAAAATTGATCCCCTATCATATTGCTGACTGTTGGAACTTTTGTTTCTTGAGAAGCAAATCCGAAACAGAAAAATCTCATCAGTGAGCGTATCTAACATAAAAGTAACTTTATCAAATAATAATAATAATAAAGAATCACGCATAAAAATATCTGTGAGACCCTAAATCAAAGGGGGAAATTAGAGGAAGATAACTACTCTAATTCCCTGGTGTGTTTAAGAAGATTGCATGTATGTAATTTTAAAAGAATTATTGATAAATGCCTTTCCAATTATATGCATTTATTATTATCACAAATTCAGAAATACGATTTATATGTGGAGTAAAGGTATATGCAATTAGATTCAGATGAACAAGTTTTTTCTTTTTTTAAAAAAAAAACAACAAACAAGTATCGAGCATCGAAAGAATTAAGTGATTTTCTCAAGAACATCTCCATCACATCCGGCTTACAGCACCTATTCTACTCTCTAATCAAGACATTAAGGCCACCATGCAACGCTGATAATGATTTAGAACAGTTCAAAAAATAATTACAAAAATAAAACCCCCCAAAATTCAAAGGTTATCACAATTCAATTAAAACATGAATAGATAATCCCACAGTTTCCAGTGATAATTTCTTGACAATCAAAGAAAACCCTAAATATAAGATTAAACGAACAAAACAAGGACCAAAAAAAAATATTTTTCTTCTCTCTCTAATACCTTTGAAAGGAGATGAAGGGCGCATTCACGGGTTGCGTCATTATTAAGGGCTTCAATCAACTGAACCACTGAATCCGTTTCTCGGGCTCTATAAGCGACCTCGGACGGGTTCCAGCTTCCGAACTGCAATTCCGGCCACCTATACATTGTTGGTCTGTATATTTTTCTACAGCTAGCAGGCTAATCTGACAGTACTGCTCAGCCCCGAAAACAAGAAAAGATAGACGTACGTAAAGAAAGAGAGCGAGACAACCTTGCCTCTCTCTCTAAATCTCAAATAATATCGTTTTCGTATCTATCTATCTATCTATCTATATCTTCTACATGTAGCAGTAGGGTGGGAAGCGAAGCAAGAGCACTCTTTATATGCAGTGATGAGAGGAGTTTTTTCTCTTTCAAGTTAGGGGCTACAATGGGGTTTTCACTTGTTTTTGTTGCCTTTTTGAGGATATGGTCACAAGATATTTATAGGATGTTTGGGAGTGTGGTAGCGGTTGTTTTTTAAATAGTTTTTCATGCCGAAAAACATGTCAATAATATTTTTTTATTTTTAAAAAATTATTTTTGATATCAGCACATCAAAACGATCCAAAAAGTACAAACCACATTTAATTTTAGCAAAAAAAAAATTAAATTTTTTTAAAAAACAAGTTCAACCTCAATGCCAAACAGGCAATTATTGGAATCTTCATGCTACAATCGCTGTTGGTGAAAGGAAATATCCAATCCAAAAAATTTAATTTATTAAATGAGATTTCAAAATTGTTTTATTATAGTTATAAAAAAAATTTATTTTATTAAAATATAGTTTTCAATTAGACTCCTTAATTAATCACATCATTTTGATTAAATGATGTCTGCAATAAAGCATGTATTGGTAATATTGAATAGTTAATAAATAGTCCGCACGATAAATTTTATTAATTAAAAAAGCATATCTATCTTAATTATTGGTGTCATGGCTCATATTAATTAAAACATTTTTATCAAATCTTAACTATTTTAATACTTGGGTAAGTTTTTGATGGTAAATTGATGGATTGGTAATTAATTAAATATATTTACACGTGTAATATAATTTGTTGGGTTTTCACCATATTAAAAAGGCCGGAAAAATAGACTCAAGTTACTTTTATCTTGACTTGAATACTCTTCTCCAAAAAACATTATTGAATTGGCTATTGTAGGTTTTAAAATTTTTCACAAAGTTTATTATTTATTATTAAATTAATTAGGGATGCATAATTTTTAAAAAATTATAGTTGGCATATATAGCGCCTCCTGATGGTTAAATTGGCATTGTCGGCAAGAAATTTTTTTTTTTCTTCACCTTTCACTTTTTTCTTTTCTCCCTTGGAAAATCACACCAGCCATATATAATTTTATATTTGTCCTCTGATTTATTTAGATGTCAAATACAATTTTTTTTTAAAAAAAAATTTTGTTCTTATCCCTTTTTGTAAAATCTTGATTTCTTTTTAATTTCATCTTTCAAATTCAATTTGTGATATTTTATTTTTTAAAATTTAATCCTTATTCTTTTGATTGTTTTTTTAGTTATTTTGTTAAATTAATTTTTTTTTCAATTGCACAGTTTAATCAAAAAATTATTATTTTATTTCTAATTTTAATTTTGATCCTCAATCTTTTGATTTTTTTATAAATTTAATTTTTCTTTTTAATTTCATCCTTCAATCAAAAATAAAATTTTATTTTAATTTTAGTTTTGATTATCATTCTTTTAATTGTTATTTTTTGTGTGAGATCATTTTGTATAATTAAATATCTTTTTTCAATTTCAGCTTTAAACATTTGATTGTTTAAGAATTGGGTTTTGTAGTTTTTTCATATAGGGTGTTTCCAGTCTAATGATCAAATTCACAAGTTTGAAAAATTAACACGGGTTCATATTTTTTTTTTTTTTTTTTTTGCAACTTTTATAATTTGATGTTGATTTTTTTTTTTTAAAAGAGCTTTGTGATTTTTTTTTTCTTTTCTATTGGTATTCCAATCTCATAACATGAGCCACAGGTTTAGCGGGTTAACTCAGGTTACATGTTTGTTATGTTAATTTGGGTTAAATTGGACTATTTATTTTTGTTTTTTTAAAACCAAATTTTTTTCCTAAATGGAGAATTGAGCTATATTATTTATCTTATTTTGAAAGAATATTTATTTTTAAGTTATCATGATCATGATTTTTTTTTTGTTAATTTGATTTATTTGTTATTATTACTTATTTTTTTTATTATCTAATTAAAATAAAATCAATTTATTTAATTCAGTCAAGTATATTATCCAAATAATAATTTTTTGTCATATTTTTAAATGTGTTGAACATCATTTTTATGGAAAAAAAAAAAAAGTCAAACCCCTCAGGCACGGGTCCACAGCTGTAATTAAACTTCCATATTTTTTTTTAGAAATGTTATTTCGAATGCTTTAAGAAATGATTATAAAAAATAAAAATTTCACAAACTTAAAAAGACTAATAACATATTGATTAAACCACCACCATGATGCTTAAATTAACACAATATCTTTATTACAATAACATTTTGGTCTTGGTCTTGAGTTGCTTAGTTCTTGCCGCTGTTTTATTAGTATTTTTTTCTAACATAAGTTTAAATTTTTAATTCTTTTGTAAACTTTAATGCATAATTTTTAAACTTTACTTACAATAACTCTAGGATCAGAAAAAAGATAGGTTTATTATGTTATTTTGGGTCAACTTAATTTTTTTATATTATAAAAAATAAAAATAATATTATTTAAAAAAAATTAATAAAAAAAAATTAATGAGTTTTGACTCAATTTACTTGAGTTTTTAATTGAATCAATTTTTATTTTTATTTTTATTAAAACTCGACTGATCTAGACTTAAATAGTGAAATAATGAGATTGTTCTTTTTAAAAATAAAAATTTGAAAAAATTTATTAGCAATCATGCTATTAATTAATATAAGGAAACATTTCTGTCAGATCCAGAAGATTTTGGACTTGGTACATCTTTTGAGCATTCAAAATATAGAGAGACAGCAAAGAAATTGGAATATCCAAGCTACGGGTACACGTGTTGCTCATGCAACTCAGTTTTTAAAGATCCATCCAAAAACAGAGGAGACAAAAGTTATATGAAGATTTTCTATCTCTAACTTATGTGACCTCTGCTTGCACGTGCGCACGTGCAAAATCTAAGATGCAAGAAGTCAACTCTGGGGGTTTCGTCAATTCGTGTATAAAGAAAGCACTTCCATGAAGATTTACCGTACAGCCTCTCTCTCTTTTGTTTGTCGGCTTAAGGACAAAGCCGCTTTGCAGTAGATTTGAAGAAGGTCCCTTTACTCTTTCAATATTTTTATTAAGACCCTGTACTTTATATTTTATTAGTCAATTTGATATTGATGAAGGGTCCAAAACTATCTTGAACTATTAGTCGACAATGACTTAATCTCTAACATTTGAAATTTCTTATTTTGGTTCTTAAATTGATTTTTGATCTAGGAAAAAAACTCCATCCAAGTCAAGTGATATCCCCAAACCCACAAATTTATTACAAATGTAGATAATTATTGTATATAAATTAGCAAATAAGACATATTAACCTAGAAAATATTTGGATATATTCTAATTTACAATATCAATCAATTCATCGACATAAAAAAAAAAAAAAGACAATTGATATTAGCAAACAATTGTATTTTAGAAGATAATTATTAGACTTGCTAAAGGTGAAATTAAGATATTAGAAATGAGGGTGTCAAAATGAAATCTATGCGGATGCATTTAAATATAATATAAGATAGTGATGGATATAGAATATAATTGGTTTTTTTTTTTTTTTTAAAAATGTCGATATTTTCTGAAGTAAGCCTTAAATTTAAGGGTATATTTAAAACATTTAGAAAGATTAGGACTAATATGAAACTTTTGAGGGAGCCATAGCCCGACTAAGCATAACGTGGTTCTTCCCCTTCTCCTGAGGCCTTCTTTCTTTACCGGCAAGAACTATAACATGGTCAGATTCTGATTATTAGATGAATGAGTTTTTTTTAGATGTTAATACAAATTCAATCCACTTCAAAAATTAATTCAAAATTCTTTGAGGTTATATTTTTTTTTATATTTTTCAAACATTAAGGATTCAGTAAATCATGAAAAATAGAAAATAAGTTGAAATATTCTCAAATTTTGTGGGAGTTCCGGGGAGATCACATGGACAATTTCAGTGCGGTTTTCAAAATTTTTACATGCGTGATTCCATAACTGTTATTTTTTTAAAACTTGCTTACACGTTATGTATTTGATTATGTAAATATGTTGAGAATCATAGTAAAACATTGCAAATACATTTACACAAGATTTTTAGAGCACCCAACAAAATTTGAGAGCATTCCAACTTAGTTTATTATTCTTACAATTTTATGAATATTAATGTTTAATAAATAAATAAAACTTCTTAAACCTGGAAATTTTTTAAATTATTTTCAAATAGATAAAAATTTATTAGTATTGGTGAAAAACTTTAACTAAAAATATGAAATTCTTTAAGAAGATTTTGTGACAGACAAAGTTTGAACATGTTGACTCAGTCAAATTAATGATAAAATAAAAAAACAACTAGGTATTTATTTTTGTCAAGAAATCTTGGTTTTGAAAAAAAAATAATTTTTTCTATTTTAAATTAATTTTTTTTATGTTTTTTTGATTATTTTGATGTGTTGATATAAAAAATAAAATTATAAAAAAATTATAACAAAAATATTATTTTGATATATTTCCAAACGAAAAACATTTTTGAAAACAACTACCACAATACCAAAACACTATTAAAATTTACAAGTTAATTGCAGTTCCTACAATGTATCAAGATAATTTCACTTTCAAATATCAGTATTTTTATTTTAGTATATGATGTAGCCAAACTTGTAAACAATGAGGATTATGAGTATTCAAGATGTTGATAAGCTAATAAATATTTTTGTGGATTAGTGGAACAAGTTCAAATTTATGTTTTTTTATGAATAAGTGAGATAAGTCCAAGTTTATGAAAAATTCTAGAATAGTCACATTAGGTTTGCTCTTTAAAAATATAATAACAAGAGATCCGACCATTAATCGAGCTTAACTTTTGATAGGTAATTTTACAGGTAATTTTTGCTAAATCAACTATTGCATCGTAAAACAGATCGTTAGATCTTTTATAATTATATTTTGAGCCTTATTGGTCCTATTGATTTTATTATTTTTCTTGTTATTTTTATTCTATGCTTTAATTCTAACTTTTTGTTTAATTACTTTATGTTTTTTTGGTTTCTAGTTGTTTCATATTAGAGCTAGGACACAACAAGAATTCACAGTTTTACCGACGAAAATATTCCGTCGGTCTGTGATTGATATTACGTCGGTAAAATATTTATCGACAGAATAAGTCCGTTGGCTTACCTTTCGTCAGTGATTACCCATTTCATCGCTATATCGGTCGGAAAAACAAAAAAAACCATTTATCGACGGTTTTACAGACGAAATTTGTGCGCCAAAAAAAAAAAAATTTCCCGCTTCAATAATACCGACGAATTGTTATTCCGTCGGTGATATCACAATTCACCTACGGTTAATTTCCGTCAGTAACTTAGTTGGTGAATTGTTGAAATACCGACAGAATATACCGTCTGTAAATTCATCGGTAAGTTATAATACCGACGGATTAATGCCGTTGGTAAATCTGTTGGTGAGTCATGAAAACACCGACCGAATTTATGCGTCTGGAAATTTGTCGGTGATGGTCGCGGCTACTGTCTAATGTCGACGGATTTATTCCGTCGGTAAATCCCTTTGTAATTTTTTTCTTTATAATTATTTAGAATACATAATATAAAATGATATAAATTAATGGTAATAAAAACCAATTATGCAAATAAAATTTATATTAAGCATTAAAAACAAAAAATGAAAGATAAATAATAGTCATTACAAAATGAAATGTTTCAAAAAAACATTAAATGAAATTTTAAATGTAAATAATGTTTATCAAAAATTAATATAAAAGGAGGATCAGGAGGCTGGCTGTTATGCGGCCAACTTGGATTGGGTGCACATGTTTCACCTTGTGACATGTTTATGACCATTTGACGAAGCTCTTCATAGGCCGCTCTTTGTTGTGCAGATTCTATTGTGTATTGTTCTTTGAGTTGTGTGTACGCCTCTGATTGGTGGTGGCACCTTTGCTGCAAAGCCACGAACTCCTTAGATTGGGAGGTCGATACTGATTGGGAGCTCCTGACGGTTGAAGCAGTATGAGTCGTCCGCAAGTTGTCGGCCCTAGTGTTGGAGAGCCCGTAAACCCGATTCTTATCGGGTCCACTTGACGATACAGCCTCCATCCACAAATCCGGATCGAATTCCGGATGGGTCGAAGGATCGTCCCCGTATGTCTCCCTCAACTGATTATTATAGGTCTCCTGAAAATAAAAAAAGTAATCATCATATTCAATTCAATAAACATAATAATAACTTACAAAATAAAATGGTTGAATAAACATACCACAAAATGTTGAGCGCGGCTGTCAACGAACTGTTGCACCCCCTTTTGGCGGTCTTGACTCCGCACGTGCGTCTCCACAAACAGCTCCATAGGGCTCAGCTCACATCCAAGAGACGTAGCCTATAATGAAAAAAATTTATTAACAACAAATTAATTGAACGATATATTTTATTTAAATTAATCTTACCATCCGTTTCGCATGTGCAGCAAACGGAACGGAGCCGCCGGTGTGCGTTGTCACCGAGCCATGAATTGGCCGATTCCGGTTGCCAGCACCGGACTGTGAGCGTCGTGTGAACCGTTCAAATGTCACGTGCTCAAGATAGTGCGGCCATATATCCTCCGGGATGTATATCGGTTTGAAATCCCTCCAAACCGCAACATTGTTCAAGCCTTGGAACCCCCTATCCCTCGCAGTTTTTTTTGGGCTTCGTACCAAAAATCACGCAACCTACTTAACGCAATAAAAAATTACATTTCGAAACATAAATTTTTTTGTAAAAAAAAGTTGTATTGTTTTCGATGTTACCTAGTTGCCGCGTGATTTTCCCACACCCTCCTCACAACATTGTTATGTTCTTCGTTCCAGTAGAATCAATTGTGTATAAAAAATAATTTTTTAAAAAATGTTAATAATTTATTTATAATTATATTAAGAATTTATTAGAAATAAGCTGAAAATTATATATTAACACGAACCTCAAATCTGGAAAACCATGCATTGATTTGAGGCATCCATGCATAATGTCTGGATATCTGACTCCATTGAAACAATGAAATCTCCATCGACGCTTTAAACGCCGATGATATTACTCGGGTGGCCTCAATGTTTGTGAACCTGAAAAGAATTGAAATTAATTAAATAGTGACTTCATAAATTTTTTTTTTTTAAATTAAAACCTTAACAAACTTACATTGAAAGATCATCCTTCCATTATGCCTCGTACTTGCGGGTCCATCGATTTCGCTGCGAAGGCACGCCGCTTCTGCGACTTGAAACATCGCTGGAAGAGGCAGCATCAGTTGACGACGCAAGTGGTGTAACTGCCTCTTCTTGAAAGGCACCTAAGGAAATGTCTTCGTCGCTGCTAGACGAACTATATGCGACCGTACGTGCAGCTCTGGTTTTCATTCTCTGCATCTAATCAATTTTATATAAATAATTATATAATTCAATTGAAATGTTAAAAAAAATTCTCCCCTATACTTAGATACTACCCAAATCCACAAATCCCCTATAAAAAATTATATAATTATTTATATAAAATTGGTTAGATGGCAGAGAATGAAAACCAGAGCTGCACGTACGGTCGCATCTAGTTCGTCTAGCAGCGACGAAGACATTTCCTTAGGTGCCTCTAAAGAAGAGGCACCTACACCACTTGCGTCGTCAAGCGATGTTTCATGTTGCAGAAGCGGCGTGCCTTCGCAGCGAAATCGATGGACCCGCAAGTACGAGGCACAATTCTTTCAATGTAAGTTTGTTAAGGTTTTAATTTAAAAAAAAAACAAATTTATGAAGTCACTATTTAATTAATTTCAATTCTTTTCAGGTTCACAAAACATTGAGGCCGCCCGAGTAATATCATCGGCGTTTAAAGCGTCGATGGAGATTTCATTGTTTCAATGGAGTCAGATATCCAGACATTATGCATGGATGCCTCAAATCAATGCATGGTTTTCCAGATTTGAGGTTCGTGTTAATGTATAATTTTCAGCTTATTTCTAATAAATTCTTAATATAATTATAAATAAATTATTAACATTTTTAAAAATTATTTTTTATACACAATTGATTCTACTGGAACGAAGAACATAACAATGTTGTGAGGAAGGTGTGGGAAAATCACGCGGCAACTAGGTAACATCGAAAACAATACAACTTTTTTTTACAAAAAAATTTATGTTTCGAAATGTAATTTTTTATTGCGTTAAGTAGGTTGCGTGATTTTTGATACGAAGCCCAAAAAAAACTGCGAGGGATAGGGGGTTCCAAGGCTGGAACAATGTTGCGGTTTGGAGGGATTTCAAACCGATATACATCCCGGAGGATATATGGCCGCACTATCTTGAGCACGTGACATCTGAACGGTTCACACGACGCTCACAGTCCGGTGCTGGCAACCGGAATCGGCCAATTCATGACTCAGTGACAACGCACACCGGCGGCTCCGTTCCGTTTGCTGCACATGCGAAACGGATGGTAAGATTAATTTAAATAAAATATATCGTTCAATTAATTTGTTGTTAATAAATTTTTTTCATTATAGGCTACGTCTCTTGGACGTGAGCTGAGCCCTATGGAGCTGTTTGTGGAGACGCACGTGCGGAGTCAAGACCGCCAAAAGGGGGTGCAACAGTTCGTTGACAGCCGCGCTCAACATTTTGTGGTATGTTTATTCAACCATTTTATTTTGTAAGTTATTATTATGTTTATTGAATTGAATATGATGATTACTTTTTTTATTTTCAGGAGACCTATAATAATCAGTTGAGGGAGACATACGGGGACGATCTTTCGACCCATCCGGAATTCGATCCGGATTTGTGGATGGAGGCTGTATCGTCAAGTGGACCCGATAAGAATCGGGTTTACGGGCTCTCCAACACTGGGGCCGACAACTTACGGACGACTCATACTGCTTCAACCGTCAGGAGCTCCCAATCAGTATCGAGCTCTCAATCTAAGGAGTTCGTGGCCTTGCAGCAAAGGTGCGACCACCAATCAGAGGCGTACACACAACTCAAAGAACAATACACAATAGAATCTGCACAACAAAGAGCGGCCTATGAAAAGCTTCGTCAAATGGTCATAAATATGTCACAAGGTGAAACATGTGCACCCAATCCAAGTTGGCCGCATAACAGCCAGCCTCCGGATCCTCCTCATCCTCCTTTTATATTAATTTTTGATAAACATTATTTACATTTAAAATTTCATTTAATGTTTTTTTGAAACATTTCATTTTGTAATGAATATTTATCTTTCATTTTTTTGTTTTTGATGCTTAATATAAATTTTATTTGCATAATTGGTTTTCATTACCATTAATTTATATCATTTTATATTATGTATTCTAAATAATTATATAAAAAAAAAATTACAAAGGGATTTACCAACGAAATAAATCCGTCGGCATTAGACAGTAGCCGCGACCATCACCGACAAATTTCCAGACGGATAAATTCGGTCGGTGTTTTCATGACTCACCAATAGATTTACCAACGACATTAATCCGTCGGTATTATAACTTACTGACGAATTTACAGACGGTATATTTTGTCAGTATTTCAACAATTCACCGATTAAGTTACCGACAAAAATTAATCGTCGGTGAATTGTGATATCACTGACGGAATAACAATCTGTTGGTATTATTGAAGCGGGGAATTATTTTTTTTTTGCGCGCAAATTTCATCTGTAAAACGGTCAGTAAATGATTTTTTTGTTTTACCGACCGATATAGCGACGGAATGGGTAATCACCAACGAAAGGTATGCCGATGGACTTATTCCGTCAGTAATTTAATCGGTAAATATTTTACCGACGTAATATCAATTACAGACCGATAGAATATTTCCGTCGGTGAAACTGTGAATTCTTGTTGTGACAAAAAGTAGTGAAGCATAGAAGGTGAACCTGCCATCATTACTCGAAGATTGGTCTTTCAGTGTAACTTCAAAAACTGTATCTGATATTCTTAAAACCTTCAACATTACACTTACAACTCCAAATAACCATGCATTCATTGTATTTATTCTTGCCATCCTGTGGTTATTCCACCATGCACGGATTGATCACAATCCAGTTTCAAGGTACTCTATTAGAGTGTAAATGACATAACACAGGAAAAGTGCCACATAAATATATATGGCTGGCTCATGGACCTGCATTCATATCCATTTTCAAGTTTGGAAAATGAGCAAAGAATGAACATGTCTATCTATCGATCTATCTATCTATCTACACGTACGTAAAAACTTAAAAGAGTAATGATTTTCTTCGTTTGAGAATTCGGTAGAATTTAACTTGATAGATTGTACTTGAATAAATAAAAGATCTGGTTTTATGTGCAAGTGAGATAAAATTATTGTAATCTTTTTATTTTTTAATACATTTCATTGGATTTTTCTCTCATATATATCCGTTTTCGTCTGTGCCTTCTCTCTTAATTGCTTCTTTATTTTTAAGAAATGATGCGGTTTTCATGGATTGGATTTAATCTAGACTTGGTAGGGGGTGGGGTGGGGGCATCTCTAAATTCGACGCCGTCGTTGCTAGCCTCAATTTTGGACCTGCATGACACCATGGTCACTAGCTACTTCCCATGATGCTAAGAGCATCCACATTGTTTCTCTCTAATTAAGCTCTTTAGCTATAATAACTAGCAAATACATGTTTTTCCCGCAGCATTGATGCTATCCGAAGAGCTCTCTACTTTGGCTTTGTCAACAGTACTCACTATAAATATATAGCGAGTACTGTAGCACTCTCTAGCCGTGGAGCTGCAGAGAGGGAAGGAAGAAGTGGTTCGCCGGTTTTGGCAACTCTCGCCTAGAATATTTCTCAGCTTCTGATGTAACATAATCCCTCGAACTACAAATTTCAAAGCACGTCCAGCAGTTGAACAGACCAAGAACCCAAAAAATGAAACATAGGCTCACTATTACTGGTCCCTAAAACCACAGGCAAAGGTGCACAATAAACCGCAGCAGATTCTTTCTTGCATGTTATCAAGAAGGCAAAAATAGCAGTAAAAAATGGTGTGGTTGCCCAAATAACTTGTTTAAAAGACACAGACAAGTACCTTAATGAAGAATATATGTCAAGAACTTGGTCATTGGTGGTGGTTGACACGGTGGTGCCATCTCCAATAACTTGATTATTCTTAGGTTGCTGCTGATTCTCCTTGTTGCCCATGTTTGTGCCTCCACCATCCTCCTAGGCTTCAAGTGCAAAATGAGTTTTCACAAAAAACTTCAATGATCCGGCTTGGTTGTTGGTACTGTATCCCAGACCCATCAACCAGAGCATCACTCTTGAATCTTCTCAAGAGGTACAACTGTGATGTTGCTACTTCTAGCTAATATTTACTTTATAAAGAGATCAAATATTCTTCAACAGAGAAGAAGAAGACGAGGAAGAAGAAGAAGAAGAAGAGAGCATCGTTTTTCTTGAAGCAGATTGTGAAGTGAAAATGGAGATTTAATTATCTAGCAAGGCATAAACAAGCGGAGGAGAAACATACACTTGAATTTTCATCTTTTATATAATTTGAATAATAAAATATTCATGACTCTATATTTCATAGAGCATGGATGTATAAGGGTGACTTCTTCAATGACTTGAAAAATCCTAAAGGATATGTGGTTTGTTGCCATAAACGTTAAATATATGTCCACCAATTGACAGTGATCAACTGATCCTGCAAGAAAGAACAGCTGTAAGAGTGAATTATTGAGAGAAAGAAATCAGAAGAGCACGTAATTAAAAGGGACCATTTAGGTCTTTTTGCTCACCTTGGGCAGGAAACTCGAGCTGGTAATGATACAATAAGCTGACAACAGTGCGTAGCAGATCGCTTATTCCCCAGAAAAGGATCCAGAGATACGCCAAACACTGTCTAAATCGGAGTCTGGCAGTAATTGTGGCAATAATGGGGATTCTTTTGCTGATCAATATTTCTGTTCCTATGTCATCGGGACATGCAGCATAAATTATGTTTGGAAAAGCATGCAAATTGTTTTTTTTATAAAAAATTTAAAATTTTTATTTTTTACAAAAAATTAATTTTTTTTATATTTTTTTGATACATAAATTTTAAATATAATTTTTAAAAAATAAAAAAAATTATTATTTTAATTTATTTTAATATAAAATACATCTTAAAAAAATAACTTCTGCCACAATTCTAAAAAGTCATTAAAAGATAACATTTGTAAGAGAATTGCAGTTCCTACATTGTATTGTATGAAGATAACTTCTCTTCACTTGAGATAACCAATATTTTTATTTATTATAGGAAAGACATGATAAGAAAATTCAATTAAAAAGATGTTGAGTCAAATCATCAAAAACTTGCAATCCTTCAACACCATCGACTTGATAAGTTCCACATTTCCTTCACACATAAATCGATGCATCTGTGGGTACACAGTAGGCTTGACCCCTTGATCATGCACGCTTGGCCAAGAGCACAAAACACAACGCCAAAAAAGCTGACTTGAATATTGTGGACAGAGGAATCCCATGGTTTCCTTTTGCAAACAGGCCTTTCAGAAATGGCCAGAAGCACATGACCACCATTATGCTACACAATATCTCTCCCAGCCCCGAGCCACCGTCAACTGACAGTTGCCTGCCTCGGAATCCCATGATCAACGCCGTGAGTTGCAGCAGCAGAACGGTGGTCCCAGGCACAAAAATCGGCGAAGCATCGAAGGTGAACCTGCCTTCACCGCCGTCATTACTCGAAGATTGGTCTTTCTGTGTAACTTCAAAAGCTGCGTCTGATATTCTTAGAACCTTCAAGATTACACTTATAAATCCAAAGAACCATGCGTTCATTGCATTTATTCTTGCCATCCTTTGGTTATTCCACCATGCACGGATTGACAATCCAGTTTCAAGGTACTCCATTAGAGTGTAGATGACGTAACTCAGGAGAAGGGCCGTGTAAATATATATGGCTGGCTCATGCACCTGCATTCATATCCATTTTCAAGTTTTAGAAGGAGGAATGCTAAATTGACATGTATATATATGAACTAAATATTAAAGTGGGAAAAGGGAACAAAGAATGAGGACAGCTATATTTCTCTATATGTAAAACTTAAAAAGAATAATTATTTTGGACGTCGTCATTGCTGGCCTCATTTTTTAACATGAAATTGTGTAATTGTAGGGTGTTTTTTTTTTTAATTAAAAATATATTGAAATAATATTTAAAATGAAAAATAATATGAAAATATTTAAAAAAATTAATTTAAAAATATAAAAATAAAATAAAAATTAACTTTTTTTAAACAATATTTTTGAAACGCAAAATTATCAATCAGTTATTCATTGCAAAACCTTGTTTATTTTTGTGTATTAAAAGTGTTTTTGAAAAAATTTAAATTTTTTTTATTTTTTTTTCTTTAAAATTATTTTTTGATATTTTTAGATTATTTTGATGTACTAATATTAAAAATAATTTTTTAAAAATAAAAAAATATTATTTTAATATATTTTTAAATAAAAAATATTTTAAAAAATAATAATAATCATACTTTTAAATTTGACAAAAAAATTAAACAGGAAAAAAAATACTTATCTCGGTCGCTAGCCTCAAATTTGGATACGAGGCCATGATACCATCCATTAATTTTTTTTATATGGTTAAGGTTTTGTTTAGTATTATGATAATTATTATTTTTAAAAATTTATTTATTTAAAAGTATATTAAAATTAATATAAATTTTATTTTTAAAATCAATTTTACAGGACAAGCGATCGTACATTAGCTGTAAGAGATAGGACTACTTTAATGACTTGAAAAGTCCTTGTTGCCAGGTCAATTGACAGGTGTCAACTGAGCGCGCAGGAAAGAACAGCTGTAAAGTGATCACTTCTGTTTTTTTGCTCACCTCGGGCAGGAATCTGGAGTTGGTGATGGTACAATAAGCTGGCAACACAGCGTAGCAAAGCTCAGGAACAGAGCGTAACCCCCAAGTAAGGAACAGGAGATACATCAAACACTGTCTGAACTGGAGTCTGGCAGTAACTGTGGCAACAATGGGGCTTCTTCTGCTTATCAATATTTCAAGCAAACCTGTTGCCCACCTCTTTTGCTGGGTCATCGAGATCGGTCCGCCCCGAGGGGCGCAACCCAGAAAGGCACGAGGATCCGGTGTGCAAAAAAGGGACCTCCAGCCCCTAGCATGGATCATTAATCCGGTGAGGACGTCTTCTGTGGCGGATCCATATTGCCAACCCACCTGAGATATAACTCGCCACCACTACCAGTCAATCATTATAGATTACGGGGAGGGGAAAAAAGCTTTTCCAAGCATGAAAAATGATACATATTTAGCAATTAAACCCTTGGATTTTTGTTCCCAGTACTAACCTCCGTGCCCCAGCTAGTACCGTACTCGTAGCCACAACCAGCAACCTGGTGTGCTGCCTCAACTAAGGTTGGAAGATTTTTAGGTCTAATATTTTCCTTCCCTTGTAGTGCATGAGCAGCTGATCTGAGAAACTCCTTTGAATCGCCAAATATTCTTAGCTGCTCCTTGTATGATAAACCACCTTGTTCATAAAGGAAGAAGAAAGGGTGTGATCGATCGATGATAGTTGAAACAGAAGAGAAGGAGTAATTGCTATATAGTAAGGATTACCATGAACTGGAGTGAGACGTTTTGCTTGATTTCCTACGTCATCGGGACATGAACCATAAATGACTTTTCTTCTGTGAAAACATCCTGTTCCTCCATAAAAAGGTCCTTGAATCCCAGCTGCTCCCTTCCCCAAGTACTAACCAGTTCAAACATTCAAAGCCAATTAATGACCAATATTACTCTTCTTCGTCAAGTTGAGAGAGAGTTTTTGCAACTTTTTATGTATTTGGACGCACTTACTTTGTGCTCAACCACTAACTGGTTCCCAAATGGATCGTCCTTGGGTCCATCATAGAAATATTGTGGACACTGAACAAACCCGCTTTCCCTTTCATTCTTGGATCCAAGCAACAGACACATTGCATGGAGAAAAATCTGTGGATTGTTGACAAACATGTCGCAGTCCACGTTCAACATGAATGGAGCATTTGTCATCAATCCAGAGACTCTGGTCTGTTTATCATGAAATAAAAAAATAAATAAATCCTGACCATAACGGCGAGTTAATTAACAATTATAGGCTGGGAGGATTGCCAATACACTGAATGCAAAAACTGTGATTTTGAAAAGAAAAAAAAACTTACTAAGACGTTCATGGCACCTGCTTTATAGCGATGCGGATGCTCTGGCCTCTTCTCTCTTGATACGTAAATTAAATGCGGCAACGCTTCTGAAAGTCCAGCCTCATTCTGATCCCTCATAACCTACAAGAAATTTCTCAAAAATTAGCAAGGATTGCACGTTCAAGATTGAGAAACTTGGAAAAAAAAAAAAAAAAAAGGAAAAAATTACCATGTAAAAAGAGCATCATATATATATATATAAAGAGAGCACCTAAAAACAAAATAATAATAGCAGTAGTGATAACCATTATCATCAACATATGCCTTGTAATGCGTGAACCTTGATTATAGTCGGATGGTTTTTGCGCTCCATATTCGAGAAGATGGCAAAATCACCGATTAGATCCCACTCCATGGATTTTTCGACTGCATCTTTGATTTTGGAGGCAAGCTCCTCATACTCATCCTACCAAGCATGAAAACAAAACATTTTTGTACCATTTGTAGTCAGTCCAACCACTTAAATTTTGTTCTATTATCTTACCGCCACTTCATATATATATATAAACATTATTTACACCCACAAGAATTTCTAAATGGCATTCCTAGGTGCAATGCATATTAAAATTAAGCTACATACAGAAATTGATTGTATTAATTTTGATATAATTAATTATTGTATTTATTTTTATGTACACGACATTTTTATTCCCTAAAACATTCATGTCATCTCTACTAATTCAGTACACTCTTCAATTTGTATATGAAGCTCAATTAATGAAGTAGATAAAGTTGTGCTGGGTGGTGGGTACTCTAGCAAAAAAGAGAAACAAATACTGAGAGATAAGATTAATTACTTCGCAAATTGAAAATTACCTTCATCTTGTTGTATTCTTGCTGGAATTCCAACGAATTACAACTGCCGGTTAAAATGAGCTCACCGGAAAAGTATCTGAAAGGAGCTCTAGTTTGAATGTTATACTTCTTGCAAAATGGAACCCAAATCTTAGCAAACTTGGATGCTTCAACAAGAGAATAGTAGGTTATAGGGGAGTGTTGGTGGGAGAAACCACTGGTGGTGGCTTTGAAACACTCAGAGGGGATAAAACACACTGTTTTATTACACAAAACCGAAGCTTACAATACAACACAAAAGCTTAAACAATTACACACCCTCTCTCTCTCTATTCTCTTTCAAGTGTTCCTCTCAATTCTCTCCACACATATAACATAAGCTGGGCACTCTATTTATACACGAAATCAAAACAAGAAAATTCAACCTTCAAGTGTGAAGGCGGCTGGCGGCTGTGGCAGCTGTGGGGGCGGCTGGCGGCTGCGGCTGGTGGCTGGCGGCTGGTCGGTTGGTGGCTGGTCGGTGGCAGCTGGTGGTTGCCTTCCTTGACCATCTAGAGGTTGAGTTTAATTCAACAAATCTCCCCTTTAAACTCAATCGAGAGATATCATGCCAAGCATGAACACTTCTCTCTTCAATGCCTTCTCTCTGCTTGTAGACCCTTTTGACACCTATTGCTTTCTTCTTTTCTGGTGGGTCCTTATCTGCATGGAAACAAAACAGAGTTGTATCTTCCATGACCTGAGTGGTATCATACAACTCTTCAAGATTCCGCATCTTTCTTGGTCCTTCTGACGAGGATGCTGATGGTGGTGTTGATGATGATGCTCCTGGTGTGTTCCTCCTGTTGAATACAGGAAAACTGTGTACCGGACTTTGTGGTTCAACTGCTGGTATAAACACTGGACTTTGTGGTTCAGCTGCTGGCACAATCGGTTCCTCTACAAGTACTGTTGGTACTTCTTCACCTTCAAGGATCAAATCAGTGTTGATCCATCTGACTGCTTCTTGATCATCATTCCATGCCCAAGATTTATCTTCTTCAAAGATAACATCTCTACTCGTAATCACCTTCTTTGTGATGAGATTATACAGTCTGTATCCCATCCTTCTTTCACCATATCCGACAAAGATGCATTTCTCGCTCTTATCATCGAGCTTTCTCCTTCTTGCATCTGGGATCTTTGCATATGCCACACAACCAAAGACTCGTAGATGAGTAACACTTGGTTTGTGACCACTCCATGCTTCTTCTGGAGTAACTCCTTGCAAACTTCTGGTTGGGCAGCGATTCAACAGATACACTGCACATGATACAGCTTCAGCCCAGTATTGCTTGGGCAGCTTCTTTGCTTTGAGCAAACTTCTAGCCATGTCAAGAATCGTGCGATTCTTCCTTTCTGCTACACCGTTCAGCTGTGGTGTATAAGCTGGCGTCGTCTGATGTCTGATGCCTTGTTGTGTACAATAGGCTTCAAAGTCGTTGGCTGTATATTCTCCTCCTTGATCAGATCTTATGGTTCTGATCGTGTAACCAGTTTGCTTCTCCACAATTGCTTTAAAATCTTTAAAACAATTGAATACTTCTGACTTCCTCTTCAGAAAGTATATCCACGTCTTTCTACTAAAATCATCAGTAAAAGTGAGGAAGTACCTATTTTGTCCAGTCGACATAGGCGTAATTGGGCCACACACATCTGTGTGTACTAACTCCAGTGGCCTCTTTGCTCTCCAGTTGACTTCTTTGGCAAAACTGGATCTGTGATGTTTGCTGAGGACACAACTCTCACAGACTTCATCTGGATGATCAATGTGAGGCAAACCTTTGACCATCTTCTTGCTTGCTAGCATCTTCAAACTCGTGAAATTCAGATGTCCAAGTCTCAGGTGCCAAAACCATTCTTCACTGTTGGTGATGGCGCTCAAACACCTTGTTGCATCATACTGGATGTTCAAAGGAAACATCCTATTCTTGGACATTTTCACATAGGCCATTAATCTCCAATTGTTGTCTCTAATTGCCAGATGACAATTCTCCGAGTAAAAAAGTATAGCTCTCTCCAAAAAGTTGACCTAAGCTGATAGGTTCTGTTTTATGGCTGGGACATAATACACATCGGCGATGTAGCTGGAATCGCCATTCTTCATCTTGACTGGGATGTTGCCTTTACCTTTGAATGGAACCTTTGTGGTATCTCAAAAGTAACTAGACCTTGCTTGGTCTCATCTAGATTACTAAATAACTCTCGGTAGCCGCACATGTGATTGCTGGCTCCAGTATCTAGATACCATATGTCCTCCTTTTTCTTATCAAGTCCTTGTTGGACAAGAAATGCAGTTTCTTCTCTGTCATCCTTTTCTGCAAAGTTGGCTTGCTCACGTATCTCTAACGGAGCTTTTCTTCTGCATTCAGTGCTATAGTGCCCAAATTGATTGCAACTATAACATTTGATATTCCTCTTGTCACGGTTATTGTAACCGCCTCCTCTTCCTCTAGGAGTGAATGCTTGTTGTCCTCGGCCTCCTCTAGTGGTGTTTCTACCACCTCTTCCTCTAAAGCTTGTATTCCAAGAACCTCTTCCTTGGAATCTCTGGAATCCTCCTCTAGATTGTTGACTTCCTCCTTGAGTGGTGTAGCCACTTGATGAAGTCTCCCCTTGCTCATATCTGTCCTTGAGAGACAGCTTTGCTTGTAAGGCATGCTCAATTGCCTTATCTCCATTTCGCTTTACAATCTTCTGCTCATGAGCTTGCAAAGAACTCATAAGCTCATCAACCGTCAACTTGTCCACATCTTTGGACTCTTCAATTGCGACAACAACAAAATCAAATTTTGGATCTAGGGATCTCAAAATTTTCTCAGTAATTCGAGCATCGATGATGGCTTCTCCATTTCTCCTCATCTGGTTGACTATCACCATAATCCTTGTGTGATAATCAGAAATAGACTCCGAGGACTTCATTTGCAATAACTCAAATTCACCTCGCAAAGATTGAAGACGAATCTTCTTGATTCTGTCAGCACCTTTGTATTTCTGTTGGAGAGCCTCCCATATATCATGTGACGTTTCAGCGGAAGCTATGATCTCGAACGTATCTTCATCAAGACCTTGGTAGATGATGGTCTTGGCTTTGTTGTCCTTCTTTCTGTTGACTTTCAAAGCTTGCTTTTGTGCCTCTTGTAAAGCATCTTCTCTTTCTTTGGACTCTGGTTCATCATAACCAGTTTGTACAATATCCAAACACTCTTGTGACCCAAGAAATGCCTTCAATCTGATGCACCAACTATCATAGTTGTCTTTAGTCAGCTTCGGGATGAGTGTATGTGTACCTTCTGTAGTCATTTTGCTTTTGGAATGACTATATCACCTCTTTGGAAGCCGAATTTGGACAAACGGACACTGTAGATAGATCCGGAATGGTCCAAATAGTAGGGAACCGGTCTGACTTTGTTGAAATCGGGTCAGAAAGTGGGTGAACCGGTCAAAACACCAATTCTGTACGGCGGGCGGTTCGCTGGGTTGAACCGGGAATATTCTGTGGAATATTCGGGGAATATTCTGGGGAATATTCCTTCGGCTCGGCTGAGGCTTTAAAGCGGCTCGGCTCGGCGCGGAGTGCGGCGCGGCTGGACTCGGCTAGGACTCGGCGTGAACGGCTCGGCGCGGCTTGAATATGGCGCGCGTGCACGTCAGTCGTCTTCAACCTCTGGCGCGCGTGGCTGCGCGTGGTCTTCTGGGCAGAATCTTCAGGCGGCGCGTGTGTGCTACCCCGGACTCCGAGTTGGCTGAGTTTTGCGGCAGTGAGTTCGTCTTGATGAGATCTACACTGTGGAATGATCAAAACTTGTTTTTGACAATTTTGAAAATTCGGATATACCCCAAAACACTTCTGTTTTCCGATGAACGGGGCTCTGATACCAATTGTTGGTGGGAGAAACCACTGGTGGTGGCTTTGAAACACTCAGAGGGGATAAAACACACTGTTTTATTACACAAAACCGAAGCTTACAATACAACACAAAAGCTTAAACAATTACACACCCTCTCTCTCTCTATTCTCTTTCAAGTGTTCCTCTCAATTCTCTCCACACATATAACATAAGCTGGGCACTCTATTTATACACGAAATCAAAACAAGAAAATTCAACCTTCAAGTGTGAAGGCGGCTGGCGGCTGTGGCAGCTGTGGGGGCGGCTGGCGGCTGCGGCTGGTGGCTGGCGGCTGGTCGGTTGGTGGCTGGTCGGTGGCAGCTGGTGGTTGCCTTCCTTGACCATCTAGAGGTTGAGTTTAATTCAACAGGGAGCAACAATCATCCGATACATAGCAAGCTAGTTTATCTGCTGGATAGTCAACTGCCAATAAGGATATGACTGTGTTTACAGTGAGTATTGGCGGTTCTAGCACCGGGTCTGCACTTGTCACAAACATATCCACAGGAGGAAGATCTTGTGCCCTAGAAAATTTCAAAGAGAAACAAAATGACAGCAATATAGTTTAGAACCTAAGGTTTTATATTATATGCGTATACTTGAAAGAAAGGAGTAATTAGCATGGCAAGATTATAATTATAAATGGCATGTTACTATGAGAAAGAGTGTTACTTCTGTGAAAGTCGTTCTGGGTATGTTTTGTATTCCACTGGATTCCATTTGCAATTGATAGTGACAACCCAGATGAAGGTAAAGCATGACTCACATAGGAGAGCGAGAACCCAAGCAAATCCATGGTTGCTGAGATAGAGAAGACGATAAACGAGGAGAGATGCGAGAAGGAAGAAGATGGTAATGTCGAAGGCTCTGTGTATAGGGTATTTAAGAGCAACTTTCTGGAATAAATCTGGCGGAGAGATTGCATTGGCCATTGAAGATGGAACTGGAGTTGGGATTATGGACTGGCTACACTGTTGTATGATGAACACAGTTACACGCACGTATATAGTGCGTGTCTGGCAATTCTGACCATGTGGTCTCCCTGTGGAGTGGAATTATTCACTTCATGATATGGGATAAACTGAGATAGGTTACAGTACTATATTGCAGAACTGATTAAATTTTTTTAATATAAAAAAAAATATTTAGCAGTTACCATGTTTTTTAAAAAATAAGAAAATTTTGATATTTAAATCACTTGGTTAATTTAATAATATAATTAAACAAAATATCAATAATAGATAAAACAAATAAAGAAATAGATAATAATTCACCATAAAAAATAACCTATAAGTATCATACTTGAAAGGAGAGATAAAAAAGTTTGTCAAAGGCTTACATCACTCCATGGACACTGCTCCACTGTAAAAAGAAAAAACTTATCAAGAAGGTTTTAATGTGAAAAATTGCATGATGACAATGAAAAAAGCCATATGTATTGTCAAAGTAATGACTAAAATGCAAACCAAATAAAATATCATGAATTAAACATTTTATACTTATATTTAATCAATTAATTTAACTTGATTCAAAAACAAAATTTCTTTTAAAAAAACTAAATTTAACAAAGAATAACAAATAAAATTTTTTTGAGATAAATTGAGTTATTTTCAAATCAATAAAAAATCCTTAAAGAAAAAATAAAAAAATAACAAATTTTAATCTCCAATTAAATAAATGTTGAAGGATGAAACTAAAAAAAATATGAGCTAGAAAAAAAAACAAGCAAACCTGGTTAATCTCCTAAAACTTGGTTAATCTTCCAAACTCTCAATTCGTGAAATCTTAGACCCGAATTCAATTAAGAAACTTTATTCCAAACCAATTTAATATTGAATAATGAAACAAAAAAAAAACAATTTAAGAATTTTGCCAAGGTAAAAACAAATAAAAAAAACGAGGATCAAATCTGATAGGAAAAAAAAACTAAAAGATGATGAAATCATAAAAAATTAATTTTAAAAATTATCTCAAATAAAAAAAAATAGCAATCAAAAGAATTACAACAAAAATAACAGAAGAAGAATTTAAAAGAGGATGCAATTGAAAAAAAATCCAATTTTATAATTTATTTGAAATAAACAAATAGTAATAAAAATAAGAACCAAATATAAATAAAAGATAAATTGAAGGGTTACTTTTAAAATTTAGGTTGTCAAGCGTGGAAATTAAGGAAAAGAAATAAAGAAAGAAAAAATAAAAAATAAAAATCCATCGACACTAAATTAGAGGTCCATTAGCTACACACACATAATTTAAGAATGGAGAGGCCACCAAAATTATTTGAATGCTACCATAGAATCTACTGTGTGGCTGCTAAACACCCACTTATAATTTGTTTGAAAGACATGATAACAACCAGCACACCCACTTATAATTTTTCTGAAAGACATGATAACCAAGGTTGTTAAAATCGCGATTTTAACACGGCATGGAAAGCTGTTTACAAACTTGGATCGTAAAAACGGATCGTAAAATCGTAAAGAATTTTAAAATACATAAAAAAAAATTCATGCTTTAAATAAAAATTCATACATAACAATTCATCTAATTAATTCAGTTCTATAATACTGAAATGACATTAAATTCAGTCAAATTCAACAATTTTCAGTCTAATTTTCACCTTATTAATTCAATCCAATTAATTCTGAAACCAGAAAACTGAACCAGAAAGGAGAGTAAAAAGACCCTCTGCACTTTGTTGCGCAAACACAGCACAACATCAAGCGAAGTTGTTCCCTATTACTTCTGCTGATGAAGAAGGCACATAGCAAGATTGTTTTAACTTGCCGTCTCTCATCATGATGGATTGATATCAAAATCCAGATAACAAAACTAAAGGCTGATTGATTGATGGGTTTTGATCTTCAAAGAAAGTTAAGGCTTCTACACAATCTATAGCATCATAATCAGAATTAAAATTTAGTGACAGCTACAGAAATGGGAAATCAAACAAATTATACTTAGCCGCTTAAGCTTCCATGAGCAGTGAAGACTTGTAGCCCTTGGAAGAATGGCGTGCTCTGCTGCTTTTCGCTGTCGTGTTGCTGTTCTCTTGGTCGCGGACCCAAACAAGGGCTCAACCAGGCCATTGCCGCGAGGGAAAGCAAATCGTGCCCACGAAGCTTTTGCTCTTCTCCTCACTGTCTGATCATCTTGGGGTTTTTTGTTTTTACTCTAATCAATGGGAGCCCGAATCGCCGATGCTCCAAATTCTCTCTCTGCTGGTTCCACTCTCATCTTAAACCTTCAGTCCTCGAATCCTCCGATCTCGGTAAATTCATCAAGCCCCTCTTTTTCTGCTAGTCTCTCTCAGTCTTTTTCTTTCTTTCTTTTTTGGGTGTAAAATGAGGGGTAATAGTCCGTGACTGTGCAGGAATAATCCAATAGGCATCTGACAGCTGTCCAAGAGAGGGAATTTTGTTTCGGGGCTTTATTTTGTTAAAATCGTAAAATCGGTCCTGAAATCGTGATTTTACGCGATTTCATCCGATTTTTGCGATTTTACTCGATTTCAACCCGATTTTACCCATTTTCAATTTTTTCAAGCGATTCAACCCGTAATGCATGTTTTGACTCGTAAAATCGTACGATTTTACGAGTCAAAACACGATTTTAACAACCTTGATGATAACAACCAGCACACTGACAAGTGCATTGCATGCATCTATCACTTTTATTTTAAATAATATTTATATTTATTAAATTATCAAATCATTTTTTATTTAACTTGGTTACAATAAAAAAAAATTAGGTTGAAAAAACATAAACACCCTAGACTCTAATTAATTATTATTTTTTTATTTTAAAGGATAAATTAATCATTTTATTTTGCTTTAAAAAATGAAAATATAAAAATGTTTTTGGACACTTTTTTTTAAAAAAATTCTCTTAGAGATAGTTTTATTATTTCACTATGCTTTAAAAAGTTAAAAGACCGATTTATACCAATGAACCCCTGCAAAAAGATAGAATTTTCAATCTTTCGACAAGGCTAATTTTTTTTTTAAGAGATTCTAGAAGCTATATTACCTGTGTAGTTAAATTTCAAAGCAATATGAGGTTAGAAAAGCCCATGAAATAAGGTTTAGAAGTTAATATTTATTAAAATTGATTTAAATTTCTTATTTAGTATAACTCTTCTTATTTAGCAAATCCTAAGATGTTTTTGGCGGTACTTAATTAGTCTAAAAGAGTTGTAATATAGAATTTTGATTAGAAAAAAAATTAAATAATAAAATGTTGAATTGGGATTTTTGGTATGATAATCTTATTTGATAAAATATTATGTTATTTTATTTTAAATTAAATAAGTAACCTTCTGTTTTGAAAAACAAATCACCTTTTTTTTACACAACAATATAGAAAAAAACATTTAGTTAATTAAATTGTGTCAGTTGTCTACACTACACCATACACATAATTAAATTTTAAATCTTTGATATTATAAATGCTAAAATAATTCTTATTTTTCATTTTATTTTATATGTAAAAATTTATTTTTAAAAAAACCACAACGAAAGTGTTTTTCTTATTTTTTTTTTAAATTACAATTACAAAAAATATTATAATATCAAACATATACTAAAACACAAATTATTTAAAAAAACATTTTATTATCAAATTAAAAAATAAAAATAAAAATATTTATCATGATTTGTTTTTTTTTTTTTTTTTTTAAAGAAGAAGAATCATGTGTCACGCAAACACATCTATCTCATAATGTTTAAAGTGCAATAATTGATCAATAATTGATGGAGTGCTTGTGCTAAAGCATAGTGGGGTGGTACAGAAACAATGAACATGACTTCTAAGATGGTATTTGTAATTACGATTAAAATAATTTTTTTAGAAATTTATTATAATATATATTTTTTATTTTTTAAAATTTATTTTTTATATTAGTATATTAAAATAATATCAAACATATACTAAACACAAACTATTTAAAAATACCTTTTATTATCAAAATAAAAAATAAAAATAAAAATGTTTGTCATGATTTCTTGCTTTCTTTTTCTTTTAAAAACGAAGAGAATCATGTGTCAGGCAAACACATCTATCTCATAGTGTTTAAACTTTAAACTACAATAATTAACTGAGTGATTGTGCTAAAGCAAAGTGGGTGGTACAGAAACGAACATGGCTTCTGAGGTAGCATTTGTATTTTGTACTATGATAGTGTTTTTTTTTTTTTTTTTAATAATTTTTTTAAAAAATTATTATAATAATATTTTTTTTATTTTTAAAATTTATTTTATATTAATATAATATAAAAACAGGACACGTTTTTATAGGGTGTCTAATAGTGTTTTTTCTTGTTTTTAGTTATTTTTTAAAAGTGTTTTTGGTTTAAAAAATATTAAATTAATATAGCTTAATTTTTTTGAATAATTTTAATGTGCTGATATTTAAAATAAAAAATCTAAAATAATTTATTTTAATATATTTTTTAAATTAAAAAACTATTTAAAAAAAGACTATCTAGAATTTTAGCATTATCTTCATCACTTACTATTAAAAAAAAAAAAAAGGAAACTATTTTGCCATGGTTAACTGGGAAAACAAAATCTTTAAAAGGAGAACATCTCCGCTATATATTCATGATCATGTCCCTTGACTCTTGGCTACATTGCAACTGACTCCTTACCTCTCCATTTGGAGGAAAAAAAAAAAAACAGGAATGATTTTCCTTACTTTTAGCAAACCGACACCGTCTTTAACACAGAAAAATGGGGAAAAGGGTCAGATTCATAAAAAAAAAAAAAAAAAAAAAAAAACCCAGTGGAGTGGAGAGTAATGATAAGAGGAGAGAATATTAATAAAGAGTATGTTACTGTTCGCAGGCAGAGTGATCTCAGATCCATCATCATCAGCTTCCAGAATCTTCGCCGCCGCCAGAAGAAATCCCTTCTCCATCTCCGGTTCACGCTTTCAAGTTCGTGCAATGGCCGGCTCTGCATCTCAACCTTTCAAGAAAATCCAAATCCAGAGAGACGATACTGTCAGTTAGTCACTCTTTGTTTTTTTTAATAAAAAAATTAGATTATGGCTGTCAATCTGTTATTTCATTACAAAATGGTTGGTATTTATTGTTTGATTGGGTGATCAGACATTTGATGCATATGTTGTTGGGAAAGAAGATGCTCCTGGTATTGTTGTACTTCAAGAGTGGTGGGGTGTCGATTTCGAGATCAAGAACCATGCTGTCAAAATCTCCCAACTTGGCCCTGGATTCAAGGCCCTTATTCCAGAGTATGTACCCATAGATAAATCTCTCTCTCTCTCTCGCTTTACAAATGCTAGTTGAATTCAAGGGATATATCATTTGTTCAGTTTGTATCGAGGAAAGGTCGGATTGGACGTTGCTGAAGCTCAGCACTTGATGGATGGTCTTGATTGGCAAGGTGCTGTCAAGGATATCCAGGCTTCGGTTAATTGGCTCAAGACAAATGGTTCAAACAAGGTATTAATATCATCATCATCGTCGTCGTCGTCTTCCTCTCAATTCCACTTCTTGCTACAACTTATCAAAACTGCCCTTTTGGATCATTCCTTCGTTTTTTAACTCTGTACTAAAAAAATGGTGACTTGGTTAATGCCCATAAAATGTTTGGTTGAAATTTTTGTCAAATTGTTGGATATAGGGTAATGTGGTCTTTCAAAAGTACGCCTAAGCGTTATGTGATCTTGTTCACTAGTGCTATTCATGGAATTAGGATTTGTGGGCAGCGTATGTTACCTGATGGTGTGGAGAGTCATTTTGTAAACCAGTGAAGCAGCTTGTGTTACTGATATGTCTTCATGTCTAATTGAGATGGAGGAGGTATTTATACAGGAAATGAATAGATGGGTGTGTGTGTGTGTGTGTGTGTATAATTAGGAAACAAGTAGTTGCGACTTCTTTCTTTTACGAGTACAGCTTCGGTTGATTTTTACAGAAAGTTGGCTGTTTGAACATGCCATCAAAGCTCTTGATGGATTGACGGTTATAGAAATTTGCAGTTGGAATGAATGATTTTTTTCTTTTGCTAATAATTGTAGATAGAAACAAGCTCCAGACATGTTTGAGAGGGTGAAAGAGGAAGGTGTGTGTCCACATGACACTACTTTTGTTGCTTTACTTCCTGTTTGTGTTCTCAACATGGTAGTAGAGATTGGTTTGGAGTTGTTTCAGTTAAATGTTGAGTGAGTTTGGGGTGATAGTAATAGGAATTATGGGGGGTATTGATCACTTGGCAGGACAGGATTACTGGTAGAAGTAAGTGAAATTACAAAAAGAATGCCTTTTGAGCCTGCCTGGGTTTTGTGGGTACTTTTAGGGGCTTGTAAGATTTATGGAGCAGTTGAGATGGGGAATGAAGTGGGGAGGAGGTTACTTCAATTGTAGCCACACCATTGTTGGGGATGCTTGGTGTTATCAAATAGTAATGCGGGTGTGGGGAAATGGGGTCTTGGTGATCATGTGAGGAAATTAATGGTAGAGGATGGATTAGGAAACCCCCTGCCAATGGTTTGATTGATTTTGCATGGAGATGTAAATTTAATTTTGCATTTCAGTTTAGATGTTGATAGATTTTAATGATGGCATATTGGGAGATCAGGGATCAATGATGGAAAAGTTGAAAACATAAAATGCTGATCTTGACACTCATTTAGTATCATAGTGTTTGACAGAGAATTTGGCCCAAAACATAACAGTATGGAGGCATATAACAATAGCACATTTAGCTTAGGATTGAGGGTAAGTTGAGTTGAGTCCTATATAGTAAGTGATCCTATGATTTAATAGTTTCTGCAATAGGTTTGTTCAAGGAAATAATACACGAACTCAGGATGGTGTCTTGGTGGGCCTTTAAACTTTGGAGGGATACTGGGGTTTTGACTTGCTCCTTCAGCTGCTCCCGTAAACTATAGCTAGAGTGGCCTAGAGAATTGAAACTGTTACTTGCACTTAGAAGAAGCTGAAACCATCAATTTTGTTTGTGGAATTGTTAACCATGTTGTCATGCTTCTTTAAGTCTGCCATCAATTGGTTTGGTTCATTCTCAAATCTATTCTATCTTGTATAGCTAAAGTATGAGAAAAGTTAATTGGTTTAGCAAGTTCTGAAGATTGAATTAAGATGCTAAATAATCTTGTGATTCTGCAATAGGCTGGAGTAACTGGATTTTGCATGGGGGGTGCTCTCTCTATTGCAAGCTCTGTTCTGGTTCCTGAGGTTGATGCTGTTGTTGCATTCTATGGTGTTCCTTCATCGCAGCTCGCTGACCCTGCTCAGGCTAAGGCACCTGTTCAGGCTCATTTTGGAGAGCTTGATAATTTTGTTGGCTTTTCAGATGTTACGGTATGCCAATTTCTTTTGAGTTTGTCATTGCTGACTAATATCTGCTTCAGTTTTCCTTTATAGTTATCAACTTGTCCTTGCCTGTGATGCTCTTGAGTAAAACTGCTCATGGTACTTGTTATATTCCTCTTTGGATGTATAGATTTTCAGCTTTAAATTCCTCCATGAACTGCAGCGCTTGAAGGTGCACTTCAAGTAGTTGAACACGTTTAAAAGTGGGAATTGTGTCTCGGATTATTAATATTATTACGTTAGAACTGACACCTTCAACGAATTTGCTGTTATTAATCTTCATTCTTTAAATTTGAAGAGGAAAACAGAATCTCTTCTTCAAAATAAAATACGAGGAGAAACACGTTTACTGAGATAAATTCAACATATGAACAATGAAAGCTTGCATCTGACTCCCTTGTAATTATAATAAAGTTTGCATCTGAAAGAGGGAGCTATATCTTTTGTCTTTCCCAATTTTTTTCCTTTGCATTCTTTTCCTCAAGAGTGCAGTCAGGCCAAGACAATATGTTGCCTTAAATCTAATTCAGGCAATTAACCAAATTTACAAGTCAACTGAAAAAGGAAATTTATAAACAATGGACCTTGGTTGTGTACTCATTTTGTTGCTTGCAGTTTGTCATTGTACTTAAAATAAAATCTGTTTGACACATCTGAAGTTATCTCCTGAGAAAATCTCAAAGCATGGCCTCTGCTCTTTTTTCTTGATTTGTTTCTCTTTCATTCCTTTTTTTTTTTTTTTTAATTTTGTTTTCGGAAAACACCTCCATGTGCCCATCTTACAAAATGGATCACAAAGTTATGAACTACCTTGTTTAATTATTGATGAGGTTCTTAGCTTGGAAAAAAAAAAACTGTCATATGTTCTTCTAATATCCCCACTGAGCTCAGAGGTTAGATATGTATATATGTGTAGTAGTATAGAAATGGTTTCCTGCTGAATTTACATTGTTTACAGAGCTATTTTTCCTTGAAACACTCTGTCAGCCTATGGATATTGCATACAAGATGATAGATAGATCATTGATGTATATACATTATCACATTGATTTTTAGAGCTACATTTGATCCAGGGTACCTCCAAGAATAAAATATAAATCTACTCATGCTGTTATTAATTTTGATATTTTAGGCTGCCAAGGCTCTGGAGGAAAAGCTGAAAGCATCAGGAATTCCATATGAGGTGCACATTTATCCAGGCAATGCACATGCTTTCATGAACAGGTCTCCAGAAGGTGTGAAGAGGAGGAAGGGCATGGGGCTGCCTGACGAGGATGAAGCTTCTGCTGAGTTGGCTTGGTCCCGATTCACAACATGGATGACTCGTTACTTATCTGCATAATCGAGTGGTCGGTTTGATATATCCATCTTGCCTGCTTGCTATCTAGCGCAAATAGCAGCTTGATATGTTTACCTAGATGTAAGTTGGAAGGTCTGGGATAAATAATGTGTGCTCCCCTCCTTTGAAAGTCTGATAATGGCACAAGTGATGTTTGTAAAGTGATTGAGTTTGTTTTTAACAGCTGCTGTTGTGATTTGGTATGACATCTTTCGCTTTCCTGTGACCCTCGTTTCTTGCCTGGAATTTAAGTTTCATGGATTTCTATGTCTCTAGATCTCTTTTTCTCTAAACTGGACTTCCAGTATGCTCCATGCAACAATCCTGCTTAAATCTCTTTCTGTAAGCACTGTCTCCATAAAGTCCAAGAGAACATGCAGTGTATAAATTTGGTTTGTCTGCTGGTTGATTGTCATCATCCCGCACAGATACATAGATTGCCTGGACGAATAAAAAATAGTGAAACATAATGATCTGAATGGTTCTTTTTCTTCTTATTGCTCATTTTCATCGAACACGAGCTTTCTGAAGGAGTAGAATAGAAAACTGTTTCATTGTGTATCTTTTATAATAAAGTCATGGATTTTCTTAAAAAAATTATGCTAATAACAATTTTCAGGAACTCCGAAGTTTTTTCGTTCTTCTTTTTTGTCAAACGCAGAAAAACATTCTGACTCTTGAATAAATAGTGTTCAGGAGCAGCATAGAATAAACTTGAGCTCTTGGATGGACAGGCTCTGGGAAGAGAGGGTGAGGTTTTTGATGATATTAGATATTATACAAGTAGCTGTCGTGTTTGGATGGTTGAAAATACTTCATAGGCCAGATGTGGATAAAGTCATGTATAATAGGACATTGTTCAGGATGAATTATATCTGTTAACTCAATTTTTTTTTTTTTTTAATTTAAGTTAGTGTGCATTCTTGCAAGTAATTTGTCACATACGCATGTTGACGAAGAAGATTTTAGACTCGTTGATGCGAATCTCCTCCACACACATCAAGACAGAAAGGAGTTCTAAAAACATTTCCCACGAAAAAGTTGAAAATCACTTCCAAACAAAGGCATGTTTGAAACTCGCAGCACTTTTCCTGTTTTATTGTTTTTGGAAACGGAAGCGCTTTTAATAATTAAAACAACGAAGAGGCTGGATTTGTGTGCTGCCTAACATTCTTAGAGCTCAAAAGAGTGTTTGTCCTTTTTCTCTTATTTTCTCCATAACCCCAGCTGGTAATTATTGATGGCAAGCAGGCAGACAGGCTTCAAGAAAGGGATGGATGTTGAAGAAGAGGAGAAATCTTCCATTGGACAGCCTGCTAACTTTATCAAAAATGGTCCAGGCTCGACGTATTCTTCAAATCCAAACAAAAATGGACCGCGTATTTAGAAGAAGATCTTGCAAACTTCCTCCATCTTGCTAGCAGCTACCTAGCTACCTAGCTACCTAGCTAGGATACAAGAACGATCAAGGTGGGGCAAAACGAAAAGATACAAGTGCAGAATCTCCCTCCTTCACATGTCTCGTGTCCTGTTAGCTCCTTGTCAAAGAGACGAAGTTATTGGAACCCAATCCTTTAGGGCTAAAATATGCTTTCAACTGGTCTGGTTTCACACGTAGATTGAACACATGTTTGCTGTGATAATTACTTGCTTTATTGCTTGTTGCTTACGCCTACATCTTTTGGTATGTAAGAAAATCTTAGTGATCTTTTCCGGCGTTGTGTTGTGTGATGTATAGTCGTTCATATTTGATAAAAAAAATAGAGACAACTTTAGTTTGGATTAAAATCATGTAAAATTTGTTTTATCCTAACTTTATTGATTTTATAGGTTCAAAGAAAAAAAAAAAAAAAGCTAAACCGAACGAGCTGTTTAGAAATAACCAATAATTGAAAAATACAGAAATCTTTTAACACTAGATTGATGGCTAGTCCTATTTATTTTTGCATTTTATAAGTACTTTTTTTAAAAAAATTAAATTAAATTAATTTTTTTTCTTTTCTTCAAATTAATATTTTTTTTTTTGTGTTTTCAGATTATTTTGGTGTGCTGATGTAAAAAATAATTTTTTAAAAAATAATATTTTAAAAATAAATCATAACCACATTTCTAAACACACATACCATTAACAATGGACCTTCATTAAGTTCTTTTTAGTTTTTTTTTATTTACGTGGCTGTCCGGGCCAGCTTGTGCGCACCACGACTAATCCCACGACTCACTGAACATCCTGTAAACCCAATGAGCATGTAAGGCACCGCGGGGATGACAGGCGTGCACGATGAGGTTTGAACCCAGGATGCAGAGGAAGGGAACAAGTCCCTTCAACCGCTTGGCCAAGACCTCAAGTACAAGTTCTTTTTAGTTTTTGTTAATATTCTATGGTGTATCATTCATCACAAAACACTTGATTTTTATTTTTATTTTGTAATGATATAAAATATGCAATGAGTGTTTTATAATAAAAGTAATTCTCATTCAACTTAATATTTTGTCCATTCAAAAACACTCGTGATCAAACAGTGCTTAAATACATTATGGTGCCATGGAAAAGCATGGGTGTGAAAAACCCTCTCTTGTTGCTTGCTGTGGGTCATTTTTTACAGCTAACAATAAATAATACACTTTCTTTTCTTGCTGAATTTAAATATGATTAAAAATAACTATACATTATGTATGATTAAAGTATTCTCTCTCTCTCTCTCTCTCTCTCTCTCTATATATATATATATATATATATATTTATATATATATATATATATAAAAATAAAGTATCCTCCTTAAATTAATTGAAGAACTAGAAATATTAAGATTCTCCACCTTTTATAAAATTGATGCAGTGCAAGTAAAGATATCGGGCCTCGTGTTGCATTCATGAAATGACTTGATGCGATGGTTTTCCTCCATAAAATATAATGTTTTTTTTTTAGCAGGTGTTTGTTGTAGATTTTTTTAGAATTGTGATTGTGGTTTTTTCAAAGTATTTTTTATTTTAAAATATATTAAAATAATATTTTTTTTTATTTTTTTAAAAATTAATGTATTAAAATGATATAAAAATAATCAAAAATATATTAATTTAAAATAAATAAAAAAATAAAAAAATTTCAATCTTTTTTTAAAATATTTTTAAAATACAAAAATAAACATAGCTTAACCACCATTATAACAGTAATGTCACGTTCGGCAATTCATGTTATATATATATATATATATATATTTCAATCAAGACAAGCACCCCTGTGATTCCTCTGTTTTGAAGAAGAATAATAATAATAACAAAGAAATTTATTATAAATCCACTCTGTTCATAGGTGAAATTTCAATTTTTCAAAAGCACAACACCCCGATTTTATAACTTTGTTTTTATCAATATTATTTTTAATCCATCACGACACGATATCCCCGTGAAAAGGAGTTGCCGACGCTTTTATTTTTATTTTTATTTTTTGGATTCTTTTAAATAAAATAACAAACAAGTAGGTGACTCCAGCAATCTATATTCTTAGAAATAATTAATATCAGATTAAATATGTTTAACGTGTTAATGGATCAGTTAATTAATACTTAAAACTAGAGCTAGAGACTATTTAATTTACTCTTTATAAAACTAGAGAGATTAATTTATAGTTGGCTCCAAAAAACAAAGATTGAAAGCATTTATATATTACTTATTATTATTATTATTATTATTAACATGGGTGTCTAAAACAGCTTGCGTATACTTCGATTAATTTTATGAATCTTAAAGTTAATGACCATGTAAAACTCCAGTAACCATTATATTAACAATCACGAGTTCGAACTTGAGATTACATGAATAACAAATTTTTTACTCCTAAATTTTTATCACTGAATCAACTACTATATTGTTATATTTATGTTAATCACGGGTTTGAACTTAAGATTACATGAAGAATAAATTTTTTATTCCTAAATTTTTATCACTGAACCATTTACTATATGGTTGTATTTATATATATTACCCTTGATCAAGAGGTTGCTGGCTTGCCGGTGCCTCTATGTCTGGTGGTCAGGCATGCCTCCTCCATCATTTTGAACGATGAAGAAAAGGAGGGAGACGAGGGACAATGGCTGCTAGGTTTAGGTTTCCTTCTCCTTCTCCTTCTTGTTTTTTTAACCAAAGAAGAACTGTGAGAACAACAAAGATTTCTGCTAAATTGGGAAACATGTTTTCCATTTTGTTTTCATACTTTCTTCTTTAATGTTCTTAAATTATTACCTGGTCATCTGATCAGTGGCTTTCGTTTGAATCTTCAAGGAAACCAGTGTGAGCTTTGACAACGAAAGGATCATTCATTATTGTTGACTGTTCCCTTTCTTAAAATACGACATACTATACAGTATAATTTATTTCTTTTTCTCAATTGTGTTTTTTATTATTATTAAAACAGAAGGAGGAGTGTCGAAGCTTGAAGGTTGGTTCCTCGTTAAGAGCATGAGATTAAATGTGTGAAAAGCATGTGTCATCATTTAAATTTTAGTTCCAAGTTCAATGGTCTGCACAGCTCATATCCAGTGAAGTCTTCCTTGGGTTGTTATTGTTAATTATCATGATTTTGTGTTTTCAACTGAAGAGTTTTATTTAATCTTCTCAAAGATTATGATAAGCGTACTCATTGTCGGTCCTTATAGGGTGTAGTGTGATGACAAAAGGCTTGAGATCTGCACAACAGGTCTCGAGTTGGAGTCAGGGCATGCACCTCTTGTAAGAGCCTGAGACAACCGGAGTTTTATTCACTTACCTGAGCCCACAAAGTGTGCTTTTCAGGGAATAGAGTTTCCTCAAATTCAAAAAAAAAAGTACTCATTGTCATCGTCATCGTCCGAATCCAAGTTGTTTTATATCTTATCTCAATTTTTTATTAAAGTTGTAATATTCCTTCTATTTGAAACTAAGTATGAGATTTATTTTAGACAGGGTTTTTAGTTAAATTAAATAAAATATTAATTTAATAAAATTTGGTTGAATATGTGAACTGATAATTTATTAGGGTTTTCATGACTTGATTAACTTTGCTATACGAGAAAAAAAATATATTATTATTTTAATAAAAATAATTTACCTAAATTTTTTTAGGAATCAAATCTCAAATAAAATACGATAACAATTAAGCAATAATCTAAAAGGCGTGAGGGAAGCATTATAACTTCCCTCACGCCTTTCACTTTTTCCATTATTAATATATTATATTATTATAATTATTATATTATATTATATTATAGAACTGTCTTTTATTATTATTATTATTATTATTATTATTATTATTATTATTATTATGTTTTTAATTTATTTTTTGTTTATTTTTAATGAATTTTTTATTTAATTTAGTTTGTTAATGTTAATTTTTTTTTATTTAGTTATCAGACTTTCATGATACGGATCCCGGGTTTATGGGTTAACCTGGTTTGACGAGTTAACCCAAATTTTGTTTTTCTTTTTAATTAATTGTTTTCGTTTAGTTTAGTTTGTTAATGTAAATTTTTTTTATTTAATTATTAGATTTTCATGACATGAATCTTGGGCTTGACGGGTTAACTTGGTTTGATGGGTTAACTTCAATTTTTTTTTTCTATTTAGTTATCAAACTTTCATGACGCGAATCCCAGGTTTAACGGGTTAACCTGATTTGAAGGGTTAACCCAATTAATTCAGATTTTTTTCCTTTTTCTTCATTAGTTTTTTTCTTTTTATTGGTTTTTTTTCTTTGTTTTTTTTTTTTTAATCTATTTAATTATCACACTTTTATGACACGACCTTATAGCCAGATCCACATTCAATGCTCTTGGGTTCGGTGTTGCAGTCAGGTTCACTTAAACTTAAGTCATGTAAGTTTAATATTATTATTAATATTATAAATATTATTCTTGGGTTAAGGGTTGCAGCTAGACCCAAGGCTTTTGGGCATATATTTGCAGAAAGACATAACACTTTTAAATCTTAGTTTTTTTTTATATTTTTTATGCAAAAAAAATAACTCATGAGATCTCGCGGGTTATGTAACTAGTGATAATTTATAATCCGTGGACTATTCCATTTTGGTTAATCTATATTTATAGTCCATTTTGAGAGCAAATGTGTTTGTACCACCCAAACCAATTAAAATCTTAAATAGCAAGAATTATAGTTAAAATATTTTTTTTTTATTTTGAAAAATAAATTCACATTCTCCTATAAATTATAATTTTCCCTATATATGTTTTTTTATATATTTATAAATAATAATTAAATATTTTATAGTTTGAAGTAAAAATAAAAATTGTATATATGAGATATACACATGCAATTTAAAATTTTCATTAAAATTTCTACAGAGATTTATTTGGATAATAAATAAAGTGTATTCATTTTGGTCAGATACATAAAGCAATGTGTGTGATTTTTCAAAAGGATGACCAAAGGAATTAAAAAAGTAATTCATCAAAGGGACAAGATGAAGCGTGAGCACGTACGTCATGCAAAATGTGTGCCACATCTTGTTTCAATCATCAACACGGGCAACATTTTCTAAGTATAAATCACAAGATCATAACAAATTTATAAAAAAAAATAAAAAAAAATATAAAATTTAATTCTTAATCAATTCAATATTAAAAATTAAATTAAAAAAAAATAAAAAAATAATCTAAATCAACTCGGGCTAATCTATCAAACCCGGGACAAGAGATAGGAATAACTCCATAAAAAACAAACTGAAACAAATTATGAAGTTCAATACCTAGTTAACCTAATGTTGGAGAATGAAATTGAGAAAAAAAAAAATCTAAGTTTGAAATGATAAAAAAAAAATCCTCACAAAAATGAGGATCAAAGTGAAAAAGAGCTTGGCTTTTCATTGTTCATTGCTACAGTAAAAATAATAATTATAAAAATTAATTTTTAATAAATTCAATGTTGAAGAATGAAGTTAATTAAAAAAATTAAAAAAAGGCTTTGCTTTTTATTATTCATTGTTACAATGAAAAGTCAAGCTCTTTAATTACATTTTAATAATTGGAGGCAACAATAGGGATCAAAACATACAAAATTGATCTTTTCACTAATTATTTTTCTTACTTCAAACAAAACATGCACGAATCAAGTAACAAATAGAGATAGAGTCAGGAATATCTTATAAAAAGGTGACAAGTATACTTAAATAGAAAACTATTAAATCTTTTTTTTTAAACATTGATTAATGGATATATTTGAGGTTAAATTAAAAGTATAGTCACTCACTTTTAAGGTTGAATTTTTAATGGAAATTAATTACTCTCCTACAAAAACTTCTTTATGAAACATAGCATGATTAAAATAAATTATGGGTGAATAAAAAAATAATCTAAAAAAACTTGTATTTGATTTGTTTTTGTGAAATTCAAAATCTTTATTCCACATTGAAAAAATACAAGATTTTCTTATAGTTTATATAGTGAAAAGTTGAATAGTTAAAAATGAGTCTATAAGAAATCAAAGCTTTTAGAAAAAAAAGGACCTTAGCAAATTGAATTTAGGACTTAATCCACATGCGCACTCGATTCAAGCTTCAGGTCCTAAGTTCTAGGCTTTGGCGTGGGCTTGCTATAAAATATATATATATATTTATAATTTGTGTTAAATAACCATCTTAACTCAATAGCTTAAGTTGTTAAGTAATGTCTTAAATGTGATTTATATTATTTTCTAACACATTCCCTTAAATAAAAACTCTTTGTGGGCTTGAAATTTATACAGGTCCACATTGTCTTGTGTTTAATTTTTTATCAAATAAATAAGGACGGTGAGATTTGAACTCATGACCGCTTGGTCATCAAGGCTCTGATACCATATCAAAGAATCAATTTAACCCAATAGCTTAACCTATTAGGTGAGGTCCCAGAATATGATTTATATTATTCTCTAACACATCCCCTTAAATGAAAGCTCTTTGTGGGCTTGAACGCATGCTCACATTACCTTATACTTAATTTTTATCAAATAAATAGGGGATAATGAGATTCGAATTCGTGCCCACTTGGTCATCAAGGGTCTGATATCATGTTAAAAAATCATCTCAACCCAATAGCTTAAGCTATTAAGTGAGGTCTTAAATATAATTTATATTATTTTCTAATAATTTGGACTTGAGTTTGTTGTAAAATAATTCTTTAGTCCATAAGGAGTTATTTTTAACTAGCATACTTGGTTTAGTTAGCTTATAAAAGAACAGTTTGAATACTAATCTTCCACATCTTGAATAATTTTATTTTCTAAGTAAAAATATATGGTTTTTAAAGCAAAAATCATCAAGTTTTTAACTTATTAGCGGCAGTCATTAAAGTAAAATAGTGAAAATTAATTCTGATAATTATCAAAATTAATTCTACATCAATTTGGTTCTAAAAATTAGTATTAAAAAGATTGAAGGAGATATGTTCTACACATCTTATAGTAGCTTAATTTTCTTATTCTCTATAATTTTTACCTTATTTTGCCTCTCGTTTTGCTTTGTTTTTCTCCTTTTATTTTAGAGCTTAGGTTCTGGTTCTTTGTATAGAGATTTTGAGTTTATTATTCCTTAGGTTTATAGATTTTCAAATGAAGCATATTCTTATAGGTTGAAGGCAGACTATATGTAAAAAGATTGTTTGCACTGAGTAATGAACATTTTAAGGACAGAGGGTATGTTTTTACAACAACATCTTCTTTAATCCGTCCAATTATCTTCAACAAGTAAGTACTTAATATCTATACTATTTTTAGTTCAAGTATAATATCCATTTTTTTATATATTTTAGTATGTATGATATGATATTTGTTTATTCAAATACAACTTTAAATATTCTTTTATTTACTTGGCATGCATACAAGGTTTTAGTTTTTTTTTTTTTTTTTTACAAGTTTACGCTCTTCTTACCTTCTTATAAAATTGCATGTAATCTACACTAAATAATTGCTACCACTAAAATATCACCAACAATCTTAAAACTAAAACTTGTTTTTCCATTTGCTTATGTTTTTTTTCCCATTTTTGTTTGTCATATCAAAATATAATATCTAATTGTTTATTTAATCAATTAGTTGATTTTTTATTTAATTAATTAGTTGATTTTAGGCTTATAAAATCGATATTGAACCGAACCAGTTGATTTTTTAAAAAAAATTTAATCGGTTTTTTTTTACGGTTTAATTTTTTTCGATTATTTTTACTCACCCTTACTTCAAACTACGTTAGCCTAGCTAGAAAGAAGTAAGGGAAATCAAAACTGATCACATATCCTTTTCACTGTGATTATACCCAATAAATTGAATCACGTTTTAGTCCTGTTAATGTTCATGCTCTGAACGTAACTTGAATCTTTCCTCGTATCGTTTTCACTTTATAATATTTATTTAATAATTTGTGTGTTTTGGACTTCACTCATGCATGCATATGCAGAAGCTCGCACCTTTTTCTTTGGACCCGAGCTGTCTGTATCAAATTCTTGCCTCCTTTTTTACACCCTTCCCTCTCCACAACCTTCTTCCACGTCCAAACACAGAGGAGGCAGACAGATTCATGAACATAAATCATCATCAACAGAAAGTCATGATAATCAATATGATGCTCAAAGAAAACAAGTGAGGACCTGTCGGTCACGTGTAAATTAACTAAACTAATTCATCCTGTCTTTGATTTGTTTTTCTGGGCTAAAAAGAGTTCAAAATGAAAGTGTTTGATTTCGAAAAATAGCATGCATCACAATGATAATCGTTGACTTCCCATCTCTGTTTGTGTTAATTTACCTAACACACATGCAGCTTTTAAATGAGACATATAAACACCTTTTTCAAGAACCCTAATAGAGGAAAGAAGCTGCCATTTCTTGATTTCTATGTCTATAAGCACTGGTCAATTTTATTTTTTTTATATCAAAAAATTATTTACTCATATTTTTTCAATGTATTTTTATAGTTAATTAAAAAAGTATAAGTAAAAATAAAAAAATTTATGCATATATATAATCAAATAACAAGAGAACTATGTGTGTTATAAATGAAAAGAAAAATCATAAATGATAACTAAAATTAAAATTTAAAAAAAATCAAGAGACAAGTGTAGAATCAAGATATTTAATTTTGCAAGACGAGATATTTATCCGATTGTGTCTACTAAATCTGTTTATTAAAATAAATTTTTTATTCAATCAAATGATAATAGAAACATTCACATATTAAATTAATTGATTGAATAAAATACTATGCAAGCCTATATATATTGGAAACATATTATATATAAAAAAAAATTTTTCAAAAAAAGTTTATCTATACAAAAAATAAAAAATATAGATGAATAAAAAAAATCTCTTTAAAAAATAAATACATATAAAATAACTAAAAAATACTCATCATTTAAAAGATAATATATACACAAAATAAAGAAAAGAATGGGTATTAGTTTAAAAATAAAAAAAAATTAAAAAAAAAAGCATTAATTCAAACAAAATTAGAAAAAAAAAAAAACACAGGTGTTTTTAGGCTTGGTGAGCCAACCTGCTTGCCTAACCTATTTTGTTAGGGCTCACATTAAGAGTGGGTAAAAAATTAAAAAATTAATTAAACAAAAAAAAAATTAATTGAAAAAATCAAATCATAAAAAAAACCAATTAAATCAATTAAAATTTTTTTAAAATTTTTTAATTTAATTCGGTTCAATTTCAATTTCATAGTTATGAAACTAAAAAACCACCAACTGAACTGAACGAATATAGATACAATAAATAGAAACAAAATGCTAATTTCTAACCCTAGCTCTCGTCCATAGTTGCGCGCCACTTATAGCTCACATAGACACTCCTAGTTCCCAACTTCCCACACGCCTGCAAACGGCCAGATCGTCGTTCTTCGAGATTACTTGAGAAATAGAGGGAAGTTGGTGAGAATAGAAACGTAGGTCTTTCTCTGACATTGTTGTTGCTGTTTATAAACTAATAATATTTCATAAAATCACATAAGTTTATCATTTTATTGAGGTGCAAGAATGAGATTTATTAATTTATTTTGAATGCAAGAGATGTTAATATGTTGTCTCTTTTTATTCATTCCTTGGCGATGCATACTTGTTGAAGAATAAACTATGATATAGTGTCGCTTAGATTAAAATTAAAACTGAAAAGAACAAAAGATTTAAATACAAATAAAAAGGCTTTTCCTTTCTTTTTAAATTGTAGAACAAAAAAAGCATTTTTATCGTTTTCAAAATGTTTTAATGAGAAAATTTGATTCTTTCCAATCATGCAATATGATGAGTATTCCAATGCTGAATTGAATAGTTGGTGGTTGTGTGGTCGATTTTCTTTTATGCCAAGTAGTCGATATTATATTGGCTTTCTTCTTTTAGTTTCTAATTCATGATGTTGATGTTTTGTCAATTTATACTTCTTTCTCCGTCTATGTTATAAAATTGTATTTTTGGATGAGGAATTATAATGATAATTGTTATAAAAATATCAAAAATAAATTTTTATACTAAAATTAAATTGAAAAAAAACATTGAGGGACTGGATATGTATAACTTTTATAGTGTGAGACTAAATTAAATATTTTATATAAACTTTGAAGCCATAATTTATTTATAACATCATTCTGGTTCATATCTTTTAATTTTATTCTTAATCAATAAATCTAATTTAATTGCTGTTGAATTTGATAATAAAAAAATACAGACCGAGGACCAAAATCTTAAACAGTAAATCCATAATAAAAATAGGAGAGAAGAGAATGAAGAGAGGTGAAGAATTCCAAATTCCCAACTGCTCCTTTTTTACTCTCTCGTCAAACAATGCTGCCCACTTCACTGGCTCTTTATTTCCACTGTTTATGCCTGTGGCAAAGTCCATATTACTAGCAGTATTATTTATTATTATTATTATTATTATTATTATTAGATAGAGTCAGTCAATATTTAATAATGTATGGACAGTCTTTAGCATAAAGGATAAGGGATTCGGTCTATTGGAGGAGGACGTGGTCAACCCGGTGGATCAATGGCCGGTTCGAACCGATCCATTCCGAGTGATAAATTGTTGACTAAGGCAGCCCTTTTTCAAAGGAGCAAGAGGTGCCGGGCCAATAGGGGCGGTGAATTCTTGGAACGCGTCAATCTCCTCTTCTAAAGTCCCACGCCTCTGACGAAACCCTAAGAGAAAAATATAAGATAAAAATAAAAATAAAAGCTCCAAATCGAAAAAGAGAGAGAGAGAGAGAGAGAAAATAGAGAGAGACTTTTCTTCCACTGGCCCCACATTTTAGTCACGTGGGTCCCGCTTTCAGATGGTCCCACTGACATTTGTCTCTCTGACCAAAGCCATGACTTCACCGCTCGAGAGGAGGTTTTATCTGGTGTGGGCAAATCTCATATGACCCTACCCTTTCCTCTTATCACCACCAAAACATGTGACATATCATAAATAACAACAGATTTTTCTTTTCTTTTTTTCTTTTTGATATATAGGGTATTTTAGACAATTTATATATACTAAATAAAGTCCTTACACCTTGAATAAAATTTATACCTTGCAATCTATGATTATTAATATTAGTGAAAAGAGAGAATACAACATATAAAACATATAAAGTATACCTTATGATTTTATTCACTTTACCAACCGATAATATTAAAAAATATAATTATAGTTGTTTTTTAAAATATATTTTTTTAAAATATATCAAAATAATATTTTTTTTATTTTTTTAAAATAATTTTTAACATTAGCACATTAAAATATTTTAAAAACACACATAACAAAATTAATTTGAAACAAAAAAACAAATAAATTTTTTTATAAATACTTTTAAAATACAAAAATAAATAAAAAATCATTTACGGATAGCTCTTCGGTTTGGACCGTGGACCCTTTTATCACCATTCATTTTTTCTCTTTTAAATTTAGTATTCTTTCTTTATTATTTTCCTGGTTATTCCACAACTTGATTGCAATATTGCATATACAAACAAAATATATAGAGTTTCATAGAAATCATAAATTCGATAATATAAGATTTATAAATATTAAATGATGATTAAAAGATATAAAGAATGATGGTGCATGCATATCAGTTGGTATGAAAATTTAACACAGATGGATTTTATACTTGCCAAGATCCAAATCTAAAAGGCAAACATTTAACACAAGAAACACGCACTTAAGTGCTACTGAGCACTTGTATTCGGTCTTCTTCTAAAGTCTCTAACTCCCCCCCTTTATTGCCGAGTCCATTGCAGCGTTTAGAGACTTACACACCCTCCTCTCTCTCTCCAGGGCATTCTCTCTCTTGATTTATGGCCAAAGGAAGGGGTGTGCTCTCCATTGATTCAGATCTAATAAGCACTACTAGTGCTTTCTTTCTACACAACCCAACTGTGCTCAATTCTTTCCCTGATCAAGAGAACATCGTGAATCCCAAGTGGAAACAACTTGCTACTACTGGTAGACAAACCATGGATGCCACATCTGCTAGGTCTCCTCCTACTACCATCCAATTCCCTGTCAAACTTATAAACACCAATGACGCCCGTGATGATGACGATGATGAAGATGATGATGATTCTTCTTTGCCATCTGATAATAGACGACGGACGGTCATCGACGAGATGGACTTTTTTGCTCGCAAGAAACATCATGATGGCTATCCCATCACCAACGATAGCACTGATGATTTGAAAGACTCTGGAAGTCCTGCTGGATTGGAGCTAAACGTCAACGTACGTGACTTGTACCAGAGTTTGTGTCTTTGACGTTTTTTTCTTTTTGCCCCCTCTAACTGCATTTATCTTGGGTTATACAGACAGGTTTGAATCTTCTTACTACTAATACTAGTAGTGACCAGTCGATGGTGGATGATGGGATATCGTCGAACATGGAAGATAAAAGAGCTAAGAGTGAGGTAAGCCTACCCAACCCCATCAAATGATGTAAAAAATGAAACTTTATATACATGAAAAGCTTTGAATTTTCTTTTTCGGGTGTATTTCTGGTTTTGAATATTACTGTGTTGTTGATATTTGCAGGTAGCAGTTCTCCAAGCTGAGGTAGAACGAATGAAAGTGGAGAATCTACGGTTGAAAGACATGTTAAATCAGGTTAATAGCAATTACAACGCACTGCAGATGCATTTAGTAACGCTTACGCGGGACCAAAAGTCTCATCACAAGAATAAACAACATGATGACAAAATTAAAAATAATGGGATGGTTCCAAGGCAGTTTATGGATCTTGGTCTAGTTGCTGCTGCTGGTGACACCGATGACCTTTCTCTATCTACATCAGAAGGAGGAAGGAGCCGTGATCGATCGAGATCACCTGGAAATAATGTAGAGAATACTAATGAAGATGGGGCACTAGTGTTTGATCAAGATAAGAAGGGGTTTGCCAGGGGAGCTGATCATAGAGAGGATAGCCCAGGTCAAGGCTGGGCCTCTAATAAGGTTGCTAGACTTAACCCGGCGAAAACTATTGATCAAACGGAGGCTACAATAAGGAAGGCCCGTGTGTCTGTTCGAGCTAGATCTGAGGATGCCATGGTACAGCCGATTTGATTCAATTAGTTGCAATATTGGTTGAATTTTGATTAGATTTTGTTTAATTCAATGGAAACTTGTGGTTTGTTTAGATATCGGATGGATGTCAATGGCGGAAGTATGGACAGAAGCTGGCAAAAGGAAATCCATGTCCTCGAGCTTATTATCGGTGCACCATGGCCGCTGGTTGCCCAGTTCGAAAACAGGCATGTTTCCTGTTTTTTTCCTTAATTATATTCGGTATAATGTTGTGTTTTTATTTTTCGGAGGATTTCTGTTGCATATATAGAAGCTAGAAGAGTTTGATTAGGCAATTTTGGAAAGACACTGCCACTAAATTACAAAAGTTGTTGTTTTGATCGAAGACTTTGATCAGATTATTGAATCTTGATTCTCATATCACCCAGACATTTTCCTTTTCCTGGTATATGTTAATCTGAGCTGGGACGCTTGAACAGGTACAAAGATGTGCAGAAGATCGAACCATCCTCATAACAACATACGAGGGCAATCACAACCACCCTTTGCCTCCGGCTGCCATGGCAATGGCATCAACCACCTCATCAGCCGCAAGAATGTTGTTGTCAGGCTCCATGTCAAGTGCTGATGGACTATTGAACTCAAATTTCCTCACCAGAACTCTTCTCCCATGCTCCTCTAACCTTGCTACTATATCAGCTTCAGCCCCATTCCCTACAGTGACATTGGACCTAACCCAAAATCCCAACCCTCTACAGCTCCCGAAGCAACCAACTCAATTTCAATTCCCATTTCCAAACGCACCTCAAGATCCTGCCAATGCTTCAGCCACTGCATTGCTGCCTCAGATTTTCGGACAAGCACTTTACAATCAATCAAAGTTCTCCGGCCTGCAAATGTCTCAAGATATGGAACCTAATCGATTGGGCCAACAATCACAACCTGCATCGCAGCAAAATCCATTGGCTGACAGTTTGGCCGCGGCAACTGCTGCCATCGCCGCTGATCCTAACTTCACAGCAGCGCTAGCAGCAGCAATTACCTCAATAATTGGTGGTGCTCACCAAAACAACATTAATAGTACTAATAACGCTCAGACAACAACCAGCAACAGCAACGGCAACATAACTATCAGCAACAGCAATAGCAATGGCCACAATAAAACTAGCAATTCAAGTTTTCCTGGCAATTAAAATAAAGTCTTCTTCTTCTTCTTCTTCTTCTTCTTCTTTCCATTTATTTTTCTTCACCGGACAAACACATTCAATTTTTTCATATTATCGTGCACAGGCTTTGGTATTCTTTCTTATTTGAATAATAATAAATTATCTTCCTATGGTTCCCGAAACAAAAGGAGCTGGTTTTGCTTCAATTTCTGGACTCTACTAGTCAAAGTGAAGCCAAACCCAGAAAGAGAGGAGATAAAGTTAGGTATTCATTCTTTCTTGAAGTTACCTGTCCAGATATGGCAGTCACGAAAGGGCGAAGAAAAGCGTCTCGTAGTGGTTGATAAAGGAACCGCTTGACACGAAAGGCAGGGAATAGAGAGGGACTTCTTGTCACACATGAACTCAGTAATCGTCTCTTCGCCATTTTAGCCCCACTTGACAAGGAGTTTGAAAGTGTGGGGGCTTTTAAAAGGTATATTTTATTTAAAAAAAATATTAAATTAATGTTTTTTTAATTATCATCCTCATCCTCAGGTAATATTAAAAATAAAAATATCTTAATATATTTTAAAATATCTACCAAGAACACACGTGATGGCAAAACAAGCAGGAGGGTGGATTGATAGACTTTCTAGCAGCTACGTTCATTCACGTCCAATCAATCATCAAATTTCCAAGATTGTTAATTTGTATTTCGGTGTAATGTCAGCGTGCTTTGATAGTCTAGGCTACTTGGAATATTTGTGATGTGGGTTATAATTTAGAAACACAGTTAATATCGTGTTTTTTAAAATATATATTTTTTTATACATTTTTAAATCATTTAATATAATAATACTATTTTAAAAAAAAAGCATTGCGTGATATCACCTCTTTAATTTTTATTTTATTTTATTATTAATATGGATATCTAGATTAACTTATAAATATATCAATTAATATCATGAATTCTAAAATTAATAATTATATAAATTTATATTAGTTGTGAGATTAATAATACTCAATCTAATAATATCTAAAAATAAATTTAAAACATGTCCGAACTAAATCTCTGAGTGTTTTTTAATTGCCTTAGCTGTCATTTATGACAACTGTCCATGCATGCATGTGATGACAAAAAAGAAAAATACATCGGCCAGCAGCAGCCCATTTAGATTTTAGACATCGGTGCATGCATTAGCTATCGTTTCTTGGCCGTAGTTGATCCTGTTCTTTTTTTTTAATAAACAAAATATTATTTTAAATTAATTTTATAATATTTTTATTTTTAGGTAATCAATAGTAACTCCCATCAGGTTTGCCATGCTATAAACTTTAATTTGTTATTAAAACTCGAATTATAATATCAACTTATTCATGTATATATAATTATAATAATGTGGCTGAGCCTTGTTGTGACAGTGTGCCTTGCAAATAACATATGTTTTTGAGGGATTTTCTAAATCCCAAGGATTATTATACGGGTCCACTGTCCAGAGCCTAATATTTGGGCCACTGAAAGGCCCATTACTTCCATCTCACGCTTTCAAGTTTGTGTACACAGCTCAGCTATGTTATACGTTATGAACTTATGATATCTATTATTTTGAATAATTTTTTTTATAATTTATTTTTAATATTATAAAATTCAAATAAAAAAAACAAACAGAAAAATACACCCAACTTGGCTCTATCTTGTTTATATTTTGGGTGAACTTATTTTCTACCATACATATATATAAATATCTCACTTCTACTCCTTTATTTTGAAATATACCAATGTTACCCTTTTAATTTTCAAAAGGTGTTAATATTAGCCTACCCATTAAAATTCAATTTTTAAAATTTGGTTTTGGAGTTTTCATGTGATTTTTTATATGTATTTTTGTGCGTGTGTGTGGATTTAAGAGGAAAATGAGAGAAAATAAAAGGTTAGGTTTTGTTCATTTTTAAGACTTTTTTTTTTTAATTTTAACTCATAAAAAAGTTATAAATATACTTGGTTAAAAATAAATTTAAATTTAAATCAAAGATTAAAATTGGGTCAAGATTTTACTTTAATAAAAAGTTATGATTTTTACTTTTTTAACTTATGAATTCTAACATATACAACTTCCATTCCTTAAAATAATTATTTGAAGTAATTTTTACCAAACAGCCTCAAACCCAAAAACGTAAATAATCATTCCTACTTGCTCATAATCTCTTGTTTCTCTGTTTGAACATACCTTTCTCTAACTCACAGATTGACATGGGAGACGTATTGACTGGCACTGAAACAACCGGTAATTATACAGAGCTTCTTGCTCATGCTTATCATCTAGACTCCGGGGGACATTTGCTTGTACTGCCCGTGAGATGATGGTTGCAGGGACGGAAAACCTCGGCTCAGGCGTAATGAGACTGAAGATAACATTCTGAATTACGTGAATGAGGGAAGTTTGCTTCATCTTCTTTTAGTTCTGTGGGGGAATGTGGCCTTGCGACAGCTCATCGCAACCATTGCAATTGCAGCTCCGTGGCCGGCTGCTCAGTCCAAATGGAGAACCGGCAGTTGATTTGTCTGTCGAAACTTATCTTGTCTCCGTCCTCCCTATTGAAATGTCTGTCAACCTATATACCTTGTGGAAATATACTGCCATGCATGTACATGATCTCTGGTATCTGTAACATTTCTGGATTTACATCGCCCTTGAATGGTTCAGAGTGCTCTTTCCCCTGTATATGTATAGCAGGGAATACCTCTGGGTTTTGCCCTGAATGTGTCGGGGCCTGTGACCGGAGGCACTTGTATCGTGGCAACAGCAATCAGATGCCAATTAAGCGGTTCTGTCAAATTACGACTTTGGGATCAATCAATGACAGAGCTTGCATCACAGGTGTCGCACCCGACATCGCGGCGGCCCTAAAAAATAATTCTCTCTTGAATTAATTATGGAAAAAGAACAGATTCTGGCATCCGGTTCTTTTAGAAAAAATGTCTTGTTTGAGGAGTCGCCACCTAGTATTATGGTCACTAGGAACCCTAACTGGTCAACAGAGATTCTATGGTTCGGGATTGGTTACGTAAAAGGGAAGATATTATCACCCCTTAAACGTTCTGCCTAAGGCAAACTGCATTGTTGGTTTTGTCTTCAATTGCTAAATATTTATTCGCTTATGCTATGATGATTTGTTTATAATATTCCTGACTCTGGCGCCAGTGAATATTCGAGCTCGAATAATTCCAACTCTGGCGTTGGTAAAAATTCGTAGCTACAAAAAAATTAGATTAATGTTTCTATATTCCCTACTCTAGCGCTAGTGAATAAATAAAAATAAATTTATTTTTTACGCATGCACATATTTTTTTATTTTTTTAGCTAAATAAAATAAAAATACAACGAATAAAAATAATATAAATTTAAACTGGTATTTTTATTCCTGACTCTGGCGTCAGTGAATAAACCAATAAATTTACATTATTTTTATTCATGCATACACATTTTTTATTTTTTTTATTTTTCTGCTTTTTATTTTTCTATTTTTTCTATTTTTTGTATTTTTTGGGCTGGGCCCAGCTCAGCCCACATGGGCTGGGCTGAGCCCAGCTGGCCCAGCCCGGCCACTGGCCCAAGCCAGTGGTCCAGCTGGGCAAATAACACGCGTGAGCTGGTTCACGCGTGTCTAAGTGTTCAGTGAATTAAAATTCATATGAACAGTATGACATGAATTAAAACTGAAAAGCGAGAGGAGATGAAGAGAAACTTACCTGTTGGCTGCTGCTCCTGAAGATGAAGACGAAGTTAAGGGCGGTTGGTGCTATTCCCTTTTTTAAGTTCTTCCTCTATTATTCCTTCTCTCTGCTTCTGGAGACGATCAACATGGTTGCAGGGGATTTTGACTCTGGGTCGTTCTTTTTTCCTCTGTTTTCCCAGCTCCCCTTTGTTCGTCTCTGCTGTCTTTCTTCTTCTTCTTTTTTTATTCGTTTATTATCCTCCCCTGTGTTACTGCTTTGAGTCGGGAAAAACCTCTTCTCTCTGTTTTTGTTCGTGGTCTTCTTTTCTCCAGTCCAGTGCCCTTTCAGTCCCTGTGATGAAGAAAAGTGTACATTGCTGGCTTCCCTCTCGAAATTGGGTCTCGTTTTTTTTTTTGCTCTGTTTGTGGCTATGTTTTTGGTTTGATTTTTCTGCAGGGATGAAAGCAACGGCAGAACCGGTTCTCCTCTCTGTTTCAGTCTTCTGCGTTCTGGGTCTCTCCTCTGATTTTCCTCCCTCTTTTTCCTCCTTTCGGTTTATGCTCTGTTTTCTCTGCTTTTGCCTTTTCTGTTCTTGGCTATGTTTTTGGTTTGATTTTCTGCAGGGATGACAGCAATGGCAGAACCGGTTCTCCTCTTTATTTCAGTCTTCTGCGTTCTGGGTTTCTGCTTTGCTTTCTGGGTTTATTCGTCTGGGTTTAACTTCTGTTCTGTCATGCCCCCCCTTTTCTGGTTTTCTTCTTTCGTTTTCTGGGTTTATTCTCCGTTCAATCCCCTTTTTTCCTTTGTTCTGTGATTTCTTCCTTTTATAAGGCCAGAACCGGTGGTAACAGCCGTCTTCAATGAGTAAGCGTTGCTGCCAACGGATGAAACGTCTCTTCCTTTAATGGCAGAGCCGTTGCAGAGGAAGAAGACGGTGAACAGTCGCTGCAAAACGGCCCCGTTTTCTAGTTCTAAAGGCTGCTTTCAATTTGGTCCCTGGAATTCTGAAATAGTGCAATCAAGCCCCTGGATAAAATTTAAATTTGGACCCCTTTATTTCGGCGCTTTTCCAATGTAGTCCTTGTATTTTTAATTTCAAAATTTGGACCCCAAACCTTAATAGTTCTTCAATTAAGCCCCCGAATAAGTTAATTTAATTAAATCCAAAGTCCAATTAAGTCTAAAACTTATCAATTCTCTAATTAAACCCCTGATTGAATTAATAAAATTAATTACAAGCTTAATTAAGTCTCCAAACTTATCAATTCTTCAATTAAATCCTTAACTGGATTAATTAAATTAATTCCAAGCTTAATTAAGTCTCAAAACTTATCAATTCTCCAATTAAACTCTTAATTGGATTAATTGAATTAATTCCAAGCTCAATTAAGTCTCCAAACTTATCAATTCTCCAATTAAACCCTTAATTGGATTAAATAAATTAATTCCAAGCTTAATTAGATTAATTCCAACATTTAATTAAACCCTAAAACCTTCATTCATATTGCCCTTAACCCAAAATTTAATTCATTCTTCATTTATTTCATTTTACTTCTTTTTTTATTATCATTATTATTTTTTCATCAATTTTTTTTATCCTTTTCAATAAATAAAATAATAATATTAAAAAAATAAATAAATAAAATGGTCAAAATTTGGGTTATGACAACAGGGTCGGGTGATGGTAGATGTTCGTGTCAAGAGAAAGAGAGTCAAGGGGGCAGCACATGTCATGCAAATCAAGTTCTAAAACCTGAAAATTTAAACTGCTGAATTTAGATATGTTCTCGAGAGTGGATGTATGGTTGTTTTATGAAACCAATCTGCTCGAACTGCACAGAGCACAGTTCAACTGTCCTTTTCTTGCCTGTCGGTCCCTTTGATATTTTTAAAAAATAATATAAACCATATCCTAAAATTTCATTTAATATTTTAAATTATTGAATTCATATGATATTTTAATATGGTATCAGAGTTTTGATGATCTAGTGGTCACGAGTTCGAATTTTACCATCCCTATTTATTTGATAAAATTAAACACAAGGTAATATGGGCTTGTACAAGTTTTAAGTCCAAAAACTTTCATTTGAGAGGATGTATTAAAGAATAATATAAATTATATTCTAAAAACTTACATAACAGTTTAAGTTATTGGATCTGACAAACACGAATCAGTCATGCGCCTCAAGGGAAGGGAGGCGCCATCAATTTCTATGAAAAGTTCGAATCTCACCATCCCTATTTATTTAATAAAATTAAGTACAAGGTAATATAAACTTGTGCAAGTTTCAAGTCCAAAGGCTTTCACTTGAGAGAATATGTTAAAAAATAATATAAATTATATCCTGAAACTTCACCTAACAGCTTAAATTATTGAGTTTAAATGGTTTTTTTTTTAACAAATATCAATCAGCCATGGCCTCAAGGGAAAGGAAGCGCCATCAGTTTCTATTAGAAGTTCTCATAATTATAGAAATTCTTTATCAAAATTCCCAATTTAGCATTATTGAAGAAAAGGCCTTGAACCCTTTCAATCAACCTAGCCAATGCTGTTTTTTAAAGTTTTTTCTGAGGTTGGTCTTCGTTTGTAGGGCGTTTATCGGTTTGTTCAGGGGCTAGCTTCTAACTTGCATTATACTTTCTGTAATTCTTCTGAGGTAGTCTTTGCCTCCTCTTGTTTATCAGGGGAAATTTGTTTTTAAAAATAGCAAATCAACCTCATCGATTTGATTAATAATGAGAGTTAGTTTAAGCCCTTCGCCAATGACATTGATTGCTGGCAACTTCCTCTCTTTAGCTGAAAATAAGTCCTCTCATCAAACTAGCAGAATTAACAGTTTAATTTTCTGGTTATAAAATTACTAATCCTACTATTCCTAGTCGTGGTTGGTTTTTTGAGCTGTTATTTGGTTTTTCAAGGTATTTTGAATGTTTTGAGTTATAAATGAATTTTTAAGTCAAAAACAAACCGAAGCCCTGTTTTTCCAGCGTTCTCTAGTAGCTAGATTCTTCAAAAGTAGATGATATGTCGTTTATTGTCACTAAAGAAATGTTGTTTATTTTTTATTTATTTAATAAAAAATAGAGTGGACATCTTTAAAAAAATTAAAAAAAATAAAGACATGCACACGCGTCTAGGCTCCATTATGGTTTTGTTTTGTTTTTTTTTTTATTTTATATTTGGGTTAAGAAAATCAATAAAAAAGCCGTTGAATCTAATTAAGTTCATGAGTTAGGTTATAAGTTTAACAGGGTAATTCATAATATCTAGACTATTATTTTTTTTTTGTTTAATGCTTTTACTACTTTTTTTAAAAAAAAAACACAATTTAATCATTTATTATCAATGATGTACATATATATTATCTCAGCATCGTATTCCTATCATGGTTTTTGCACTTCTAAAATAAATATTTGATACAACATAATTATCAAGTGATTTATTATCATATAATTAAAAAATATAATTTTTAAGATAAAAAAATCTATTGAATCCGCTGACATACATAACTTGTGTCACGAGTTTCTTTGTCAACTCACATTCACTTAGTTTTTTTTTTTTAAGTATATGCTATTTTATTTTACCAATTTTGTCCTTAAACATTGAATTAATTCAAGATTGAGTTTTTTAATTTTTTTTTTCAAGATTATCCTCTCAAATTTCACAGGTTAACCTAGGTAGATCAAATTTTTTTTTTTCCTTCTTAATAATAGATAAAAAAAATTATTTAATTTATAATTAAAATCTTTTTTTTAAGACACTTCACCAACACTTGAATGTTTTTTTTTTTATGCTATAAATATCTTTTGCTCTCACTTGCAGCGTAGAGCAAGCCAATAGACTAGTTACCTATAAAATTCCTCAATGTGTCCATTTAAATATTTATTCGATAAATACTTGATTCCATGCCTCCTCATACATTTTCAAACATAAACCAAATTTTAATAATTTTGTTATAGGAAAAAAAATAGTACTTTTTCAATAATTTGTGCATACATATATATAATTATAAACAAAGTGATATGATTTATGGATAACATTTGATGAAAATATAAAAACAAATGCTATATTTTAATTAGTTTTATTGATTTTTAGAAATTATTTTGAGTTACTTATATACATCTTAAAAACAGTAATAAAATATGTTCTTACAAACTTATAGTTCTATCAAGAGATTACCTTAGATGGTTAAAATATATGCTCTCTCTTTTAACTTTTTATGTTTAAATTTTGTAGTCAATATTTAATAAAATTTATAAAGTTATTTATATAAGGTCAATATTTAGTAAAATCTTCTAGAAAAATTTATAGTCAGGATTAATATATAAATTAGTTCAAATATATTTTTCATTAATGAATAAAAACAAAAACATATTCTTCTCTGTGCTAAATCAATCGGGGGTGCACGGGTCCAATAAACTAGAGTATATCCTAAAACAATCTTAACAATTGACATCCTTACAATCGCGTTCGAATATTGCATCCCCGCGCGTATTTTTTGGATTGGCGTGGAGAACAACCGTGTTCGAGTGTGTACGGCGGAGAGAAGGGCGGCACCTTTAGTAGTTTCATGCGATATCCCCACCGACCGAACGTTAGGGCGACCAACGAGTTTCTTTTTTTTTTTTTATTATTATTATTATTATTAATGTAAATATTCAAATAATTTATTTATATTTCAATTAATTTTATGAGTTTTAAAATTAATAGCCATATAAATCTTTAATAACCTTAAAATTTATAAAATAATAAATTTAAAATATAAAAAATTAAATTAACAATTAAAATACTGACTAAGACATCGTTTGAAAATACAATTTAAATTATGTTTTTTAAAAATTTAAATTTTTTTTGTTAAAAGTTAATTTTTTATATATTTTAGATTATTTTGATATGTTGATATTAAAAATAATTTTTTAAAAAATAAAAAATATTATTTTAATTTATTTTAATATAAAAAATACTTTAAAAAATAATTATAACCAAACAACTTTTTTCATGGGAAAACATTTATTTACGTCACAGGAAAGGTTGTCAAATCATCCAATAATGAAGCCCTCTTAATTTGGACCACCCTACATGGTCATTATAACATTTCGGTGTGTACTTTTATTTTTATTTATTGGGCTAGCCTGAGTCGTGTCGACTTGGAGCATTTCTTACCATTGGTCCGGTAGGTAGAGTTGTCTTCAATTTATTTATTTAACCTCCATTTGTACATACCACGTCATAGAATCTCAATTCACAAGTAAACTATATATATATATATATATAATAAGATCTTTTCATGTTCACTTGAAAACATAATTTCCGTGGGACACATTACTCACATGCATTTCAATGCACATAATTCTTAAATTTGTTAAATTTAAATCAATAAATTTAAAATTAAACATAACCAATTCAATACAATATATTATCTTTCACCTGATTTAGATCATTGAATTCTTAAGCAATGATCATTAGGTTTAGAGCATGATTTGATCATGCTCTTAGAAAAACATAAAATATCTAAATATGATATTTTAGATTTAAATCATATTAATACTTTCTTGTTAATACAACATATTTTTGTTTCACTAATTAATCTTATCCTGCTATTAGGCATCTTAAATTATTATTTCGGTATAAATACAATAAAACTTAACAGTGCACTCATTCAAGCTCTAAAGGTGTATTTAGTTAACTAGTGCACAAGAGAGTTATGATAATATAGTTGTTATTCATGAAATAAATTTAAAAGTATTATTGAAGTTGAAAAGAGATTTATAAATTTTAGATTTAAAATTTATAATGATGACAAAACCAATAACGAGTTTAAATGGATAAAAAAATAACAAAAATTAAAAATAAATATTTTTTTGAAATAAGAAGATAGTTCCAAGGATTTAGTGAAATGATTAATATTGTCGATGCAAGGATTGAACAAAAAAAATTAGATTTTTTAGCGTAAAATAAGCAATTGCTAAGTTTTACACTATTGTGCATAACTCTCAATACGATTGTTGGTCTAGTTGAAATTTTATGAGGAGTTTCTTGATACATTATTCTATTTTAGGTTAGAAATTTAAGGAAGGTTATATAAAAATGTCAAAAGTCGGACATAAAATGAAACATGAGACTTATTAATGGTATTTTTTTTGTAAATAAATGGATAAACTGGAAATTTCAACTCCTTCTCCTTATAACAATTGGTTTTGCTAGAAAAAAAAAAAAAAAAAAAAAACAAAGAGGGGACCTTCTTTTTTTCTTGCAATCGTTACACCAAAGATTCGAGAGAATTCAAAGCTTAAGGCTATAATTAGAGAAATATAAGTGCTTGAACCTATAAATCACAAGAATCAAGAGAAAGTCAACTGAGAGAAAAAAGAAATCCTAGAAAGAGAAACAGAGAGAGAGAGAGAGAGAGAGAGAGAGAGAGAGGCATGTCATGTTGGAGGGAGAAGGGAAAGAAGTGAGAAGATTTCAATTGGTTAGCATTTGAAGCTCATTTTATTATCGGGTACGAAGTTCTAAGCTTAAATATAAAAACTTAGATGAAGATGAATATAATTGATGCTAAAACTAATGAATTTTAAGTCATGGTTCTTGAAGAGATTTGAGAAAAATGCAAATCAAATTTTATTTTGGTCAATTAGGTTAGGGTAAATGGTAATGGATACAAAATTATGGCAGGAATTGAAATAAAACTCTGTATCAAATAGATACTAAGAACCGACCACAATGGTGGAAATTAGGATAATTTGTGGGTTTTTATATGTGCATGTTTAGTCGTGTTAAATTAATGCTTGATGATGTACCAATGATGAATTGGAAAAAAAATCATATCACTTTTGTAGTGTGTATTTCGACCAACACTAGAAAAAAAAAGAATTAAATTGTTCTTCTAAATTGACATAAGAATTGTGCTAGGTTGTATTGTAAAAAAACATCTTGATATTGATATGAATTGTACTTGCATGAAAAATTCTAAAAACAAAACTATGGTTGATTAATAAAAATCTCAATCAAATGAGGAATTTTTGGGGAACTAATTAAAGGAGTGTCACAACTTGTTAAAAAGATGATTTTTATATAATTTTGTAATTTTATGGAATGAAGTTTAATAAAAAAATCAAAAGAAAACATGGTGTTACTAATATAATTAGTGTCGGCCATCAAGTAAAAGAAGTTGAAAATCTAGAGATTTCATGAATTGCTTGGTTACTTATAAGTATGTAGCATGTGTGGAAGTATTAATGATGATTTAAAATTGAAAGAAACTCTTGCATTTGATTATGGTGTGGATTTTAGCTTGTCTTAGACTTTGACACCTTGGGATTAGAGTGAAAGTTAGGAGAGAAAATGTGTTCTTTTAGATAAATGTGTATGATATATATTGACAAATAAATTCAATAAGGATTTAGAAAGATGAACATAAGAAGAAAAAAGCTTTGGGTTAGCATGCATAAATCTTTAGAAAAGTTAAAATATTGATGATAAATGTGTAGTTTTTTCTTAGACATCAATTTCAAAGTATGAGGGTAACTTTTGAATGAGAAATATGGAATAAATGCCATCAAAAGAATTATGTCTAGGTTAAGAATAAATAAACGAGTTCCCATTATTGTTGAATGTTTTCTTTTGATATGTCTAGGTTATGTTTGTGTCTTGATAAGACACTAATAAGTTAAAAATCATGTTCATGCACAATAGATCATTGAAATTGGACAAGAAGCAGGAGGTGATGGGCATACTCAAGCTGTAAACAAGTATCCAACACTTTGACAATTAGAAAATTTAAATATCATTTGATTAGTTGTTATTTTTTATAGGATTATTTTTTAAAATATTAAAATAATCATGTTGTGAAAAGAATAAATTAATGAATTTTAAAAAATACATAGTGTGCATTTGTTGTGATATGAGATATTGAAAGACAATACTTACATAGCTATTTAATGTGAAAAGTTAGAACACAATGATAAATATTGTAACTAACTAAAAGGTTTTGGATATAAAGTATGTTAATAGAAGAAGGATATCAATTTATGAAATAAAAAAATGTGTGCATACCTAACGAGGTGAAATTGTGTATTTGTAATAAGAACATTGGATTTTAAGAGTGAAACTTTACACCTGATAGTAAAACATTGGACATTTCAAATGATTAGTATTACACTTGGTTGTAAGAGTGAGTATACAAGGAGTAATAGCAGCGTAGGGTATTTAAAATGGGTAATAAAAATACAATATCATGATTTATATCTGGATTCAAAATAGATGAAATTGTATAAGTTTAAATTATAAGAAGGTATTGAGTAAAGAATAGGGTGTGGATGTTAGGTTTAGGGGTAGGGTAACCCAATGAAATATGTAAGGTGTTAAGATGAATAAGATTTCGATTGAAGTGAAATAATGTGCTGGGTATATTACCAAGAAGTGTGGAGAACTTGGTATGAGAGGTTTTAAAAGAAAGTTCGATTAGTCGGGCATTGTATGGAGACTAATGAGCATCAATAGTTACTAATGATCAATATTGTTTGATTAGTTTTACCATTGTATATAGACTAATGGCATCATTTGTTACTGATGACCAACATTGTATGACAAGCTTACCATTGTATGGATACTAATGAAATCAATGGTTACTGATGACCAATGAATTGTGAGCTCACGGGAACATAAATGTGTCTAAAATATATCAGTTACCCTTACGTTTTGATGATTTGTCTAAAGACTTTATTATTTTTAAATGATTCAAATATAAGATTTTAGATTAAGATTTTCTTGGTAATATAATATATTTTCATTTCCTTAATTCACCTGACTCAATTAGGTATCTTAAATATTGTTTAGGATATAAATGCAATAAAAATTAACCGTGCACCTATTCATGCACCAAAAGTATCTACTTAACTAGCTCACGAGGGAGCTATTAATGCTATTGAATTGGAACCATCCTCGAGGAGTACATTAATTTTAACCCTTACGATTTTTTTCTTTTTTTAATAACTCGATAGATTTTTCGAGGGAACGAAGAAGCGACCCAAGTGAGAGAGAAGAGACAGCTTGAGAGGCAAGAATCCTCAGAAGCAAAATAAACTTGGTAGATGCATTATTGGACCGTTCTTGATCTCTCTCTCTCTTCTCTCTATATATATATATATATATATATATATATATATATATATATATATATATTATTGGACCGTCCTTGATCTCTCGATTTACATAGCTTAATTGTAGTATTAAATTTGATGGTTAAAATTAAATTTATTTATAAGATTTGAATATTAAAAGTAAGGGAGAGCCTCTCATCCTCAACCCTATATTATAAATAACTAGCTCCTGTTTTTAAATTAAAAAAAAATATGTTTTCTCATTTTAACACACGTGCTGAGCAAATATCTTGGAGATACACGTGGCTTATTTAATGCCCATATTGAATTAGATTATAATAGACAAGCATTGAAGTACTAAAATGGTTGTCAAGAAGATACATTTTTTTATTATTAAATTTTAAAACTAATATTTAATAAATTTATAAGTACTATACCAGACTCATATAGAGGGTGTCTTTTTAGGATCCTTTACTAAAAAAAAATATTAAATCAACACAAAAATATCCCATCTATATATAATAATAATAATAATAAAAAGAGCCTCTTCGTGAGTTGCTTGTGAGAAGAGCATCTTCGGGCGTGATGATGATATATATCTTAGAAGCCACGAATAAAATCAAGGATCCCATGCCATATCCATCTACTGATTAGAAGCTAGCTACCGTTAAGTTGGTCCAACTAACAGAGTTAGTATTGACAAGAATCGGGTGGTGGGCATGGACAGTTAAGGGTGCGAGGGCGTGAGATGACAAACGATTATTGTCTATAATGCTGAGTTTGTTGGTAATGGCTGTCACTTTCGGAATATTAGTTGCCGTGTCCATTGCATCTTTGGTCAGCTCCCCCGGCTCGGTGGTTAGTTAACCTCCTCCTCCAAGCTCCTCCTTCTCCTCCTCCTCCTCCTCCTCCTTTTTTTAATGTGAAATATGATTACCAAAACTTGCTTATGTGTATGCTTATGTCATGATCATATCACATGATGGGTAGCATACTTTCTATTCTTCTTTCTATATACTAAATACTAATACGAAGAAGAGGTATAACACGTTGCAAATCCATATTTAGGTCCCGTGGATGATTAATGAGCACTTGTCAACGTCACTTGAAGTTAGACTAGCATATTGCCAAGTCTTGTCGGATTATTTTGTTTTTAAACTTTAAAAAATAAAGTTGAGAGAAAGAAGAACTTTTAAGAAAAATTCGAGCAAGCAATTCGATTTTAAAACCTGTTAATTCGGACTAGTTATTTAAATTGAATTTCGAATTAAATAGCATGAGAACTAATTAAAAATTATTTATTTAATTTAATGGATCCGAAACAACTAATTAAAAATTTATGAGTTTCGTTAACAAAAATCAATAATTAACTTAAAATAAATTTAAATTACAAGAGAATGATGCTTAATGAGTTTTAACATTATCAAAATAAGTCAATAAAGAACTCGTGTGATAATAAATTTGTTATTGTATTAATAAAAAAACCAATGTTATATGATTAAGAAAACATATTTACATCAAATATTATTAATTTCATGATTTGGTGCAAGATCAAAGAGATCATGGTTTGAGTTTTGTTCTTGATATTAATCTGTTAATATTTTCACAAATTCCTTTAAAGATGATTTGTTCACTGAAAAACACGGTTGGAGGACGGTATTAATAATTATTTAAGCCAAGTTTCCATGAAATCAGTGTCATAGAAAAGAAAAAGGGATTTATATTGACTTAAGCATGGAAAGTTCTTCTAAATTCAATGAACGAGACTTGTTTTTTGTAATATTCATGATCTTCAAGTCATAGAAAGTTTTTAAATTTTACAATTTTTTTTTTCCTGGGTTTTATGATTAATTTCGTGCAGCTTTCGTTAAACCTCGTCAGCATACATGGAAGATGGAAGGTTTGACATCACGTCAAAAAAAGATGGGCTAGTGTGAAGGCAAATATTATTAGTTGACTAATGATTCAAGTGCAAAAATGAGCAAATGTCTAGTTTCTAGATAGAAATGAGCGTTGACTTCTTACAAAACACAACTTAACTATCCATAGAATTGTACTTTTCACACCCCCATTTAATCGATAGAGTTCAACTTGGACACACCGATTAGTTGGGTATACACTCAAAACACATCGAAAGGATTCCAAAATTCAACCATTTTGTGGGTGGTTCAACCCACCCCCTCCGCCCTTACCATTTGCCAAGTCATCGCCGTCTAGGCGGCCAAAGCTGTCAACCCCGCAACTATTTTGACACGTTGTGCTCTCTTCTCGTTAAAGGGATTGTCCCAACTAACCTACGAAGCTACCCTTCAAATATCCATCCACCTCCAGTATATAAAGGGCACGCAGCTAGTTTGTTGTCCCCTCAAAGAAGAAGGGGGGTAAAATCGTAGGGAAACTGTCATTTCTCAGCTTAATTTGCGAGATGGACTGGACTAGAGGGCACACCATAGGCCGCGGCTCCACGGCCACAGTCTCCGTCGCCACCTCTATTCAATCTGGTGATGTTTTCGCCGTGAAGTCCGTCGAGCTATCACAGTCTGGATTCTTGCAAAGGGAGCAAAAGATCCTCTCTTCTATAATCTCTCCTTTTATAGTTAGCTACAAGGGGTGCGAGGTTACTAGAAAGAACAACAAAGTCATGTACAATCTCTTCTTGGAGTACATGCCCAGCGGCTCACTTAGCAACGCGATTCATGCTCATGATGGAGGCCGGCTCGACGAATCATTGATCAGGATTTTCACGTATCAAATCTTGCAAGGTCTAGATTACTTGCACTTGAACGGATTGGTGCATTGTGACATTAAGAGCAGCAACATTTTAGTAGCTCAAAGTGGTGCCAAGATTGCGGACTTCGGGTGTGCAAAGCGTGTGGAACAGCAGGGACCGATCGCTGGCACGCCAATGTTTATGGCACCGGAGGTGGCGCGTGGAGAGGAGCAGGGGTTTGCCAGCGATATATGGGCTTTAGGATGCACAGTTATTGAAATGGCTAGTGGCGGAACACCTTGGCATAACGTCAGCGACCCGGTCTCCATCATTTACCGGGCAGGGTATTCGGGTCACTTGCCAGAGTTCCCCTGTTGTCTGTCGGAACAAGCAAGGGATTTCTTGGACAAGTGTCTAAGGGGGGACCCAAAAGAGAGGTGGACCGCTAGCCAACTTCTTGAGCATCCGTTTTTGGTTGGAGAATTTAACAAGCAAATTCAAGAATCTACTCCAAGCTCGACTTCCCCTACAAGCATTCTTGATCAAGGCATTTGGAATTCACTGGACGAATCAGAAAGTCTGGAGAGCCTGGTCTTGGTCCCTTCAGGTGGTGAGAGTTCAGCCGGTGAGAGGATCAGAGGGCTGTCGCTGCTCTCAGGGGAACCTAGTTGGGACTGTGATGATCAGAACTGGATCACGGCCAGGGAGGGTGGCAGTGAGGAAGGTGATACTGTTATGGATGACATTGAATACAAAGATCAAGTAGATGGTTGGTAGCGAGGAGTTGTTAAATTCGTTAGATAGCAATAGAATTATTGATGATTTTTAGGTTTCTGTACATATAGGGAATTTAGTTTTGTAAAACCTTCTATGTCAAGATTAATTTTCTTTTTTCTCCAACTCTTGAACAGTCGGGTTTCATTTCCATTTTTCATTTTATTTTTGTGTTACAGTAAGGAAAGTAAGGAAAACTAGACCGGAAAGACGGCGTTCGAACCTCGATTTCTTATGAAAAAATGGGGGCACGAGTGGTAATTAAACTACAAAGCTCATTGGCGACGGTCAACTTTTGTTGAACATGAAGAAGTCGGTGTGGAATTTGGGAGGTCAAACCTGATTCTGGGTTTTTTCCCATTTGCCACAACCTAATCCTATCTTCTGTTTCTGGGTTGATGAGTTCACATGGCATTAGTGCCCAAAAGTAGCTGCCATTTGGCGGATTTTGAAGGTGTTTTAGTGATATCAATTGTTTTTAAAAATATTTTTTTTGTTTGAAAATAAATTATAATAGTATTTTTTTTTTTGTTTTTTTATATTAATATATCAAAATGATTAAAAAATATATTAAAAAAATGATTTAAAATAATAAAAAAAATTAATGAAAAACAGTTGAAACTCAATGCTAAACATTCCTTTGCTGCTGGAGGTTTTATTTTTTCTGTATACGTAAATATTTTACTTAGGTTTTTTATTCGGTGTTGGGTTTTTCTAGTTTTCTATTGAAGGGAATAACTTTATTATTTTTATTTTTCTATTCATTATTAATAAAAACAAATAATTTTTCTATATAAAGAGTTATGGTAGCTTTTTACGGGCAATGATTCTAATGAATAAAAATAGAATATTTTGAATATCTAATCATTAATGTTTTTTTTTTTTTCTATCTAGCAATATGTTCTAGTTTTTCCATTTAAAATGAATAATTTTTCTATTAAGTAGTAATTGAGTTTTTTTAGTTTTTTCATATAAAAAATTACAATAACTTTTGATAAGTAAATAAAAATTAAAGATTTTGAATACATTTCCATTCCTATAATTACAGTGGTCTTGATCTTGAATGATTTTAATTAATAACAAACCCGTCGTCTTTCGCTGCCGGCAACGGCACGCTTCCATTAATACAAGTCACCGGAGCCTCTCGTCCGTTTCTGGAATTGGTAGATTATTATTTTGACCGGCCCAGCAAAACAAGGTGCCAATTTGGCCACCTCCACTATAATTAAGGGCCAGCACAGCACCGTCCCCTGCTTCAATGGGTATTTAGGTAAGAAATATTTAATTCCTCTAACACCGTTGGCTGTCTATGTGGCCTCTGTTCACTGATCCGCCATGCCATCGGTCTCTGTTATTGGTAAGTAAGCTTGGATTATAATAATGTCAGACGAGGTCTCTTCAAAAAGTCAACATTTTTGTTAGATGGATTTAGCTCACGTTGATTCAATTGCATCACATAGATTTCGTTAGTCACTAATGATGCAGAATTGGTCTTTCAATCAATCAAACATTTTCAATCCTCGTGATAGAATCTCGTTGGTGTATTTTTTCCTAAATTTCTTTATTGAATTCAATATGTATCTAGAAATTCCAAGACTGTCTTTGTTTTAATTTTTATGATTGAGGTGGGTTATAATCTAATTATACATAAAATTAAATTATAAAAATTAAAAAAAATTTATTTTTTTCAAGTTCTTTTGATGGTTATATATATAAAACTCAATTACAAAAATTAGTTTTTTTTCTAATTTGTTTTTAGCTCCATACACAAAACTTAACCTCAATTTTCAAAACAAACACACTCAAGTTTCAGAATGTGTTTGGCTTAGAAATATATTGTTTTTTTTTTTTCAAATATATGATTTTTTTAAAATATAAACCACACCTCCAAAAATTAAAAATACATGATGTTTATGTGGATTTCATCAAAAATAAAATAAAATTAAAGCCACTTCCAAACCAAATACTCTCATGTTGCTGTCAATCATTCTAATTTTTATGTGGATTTCTAATTTTTTTAAAAAAATATATAAACAAACGGGAAGATGCGTGACACTTCTTTTGTCATGAAGATATTTCCATATTTACAGCTTCTTACACGTAATAACAACATCATTAATTCATAAATTATATCACTGTTTTTTTTCTAATTATTTGTACTTTACGTAATGAGCTTTAACTGGAGGTATTATAGATAAACACATGACTTAATGTTCTTACCAGACAGTCATTTTAAATTAGACAAAAATAGAAAGTTAGAAAATCTCCGTGCATATTTGATACTAGTGGTATATATTTTAGGCTAATAATTATTTATTAAAATTGAATAAATTATCAAATTACTAAACAAAAGTTAAACAAATCAAAATAATGAAAAGTTAAATCATGAGAAATATTATATTTACAAATGTTCCAAATGGAGTTGATAGAGACATTAGTTTTTAAACTTGATATATAAATTCGCTATTATATTTTACTACATTTATTGGAAATAGGCTTTTGAGCTCAAACATTTCTACCTTGTCTGGCTTGGGTTGCCCAAACGAAGCATAACAGATTGAGTTAAGATTTTTTATTTATTTAATTCTTAAAGATATAATTTAACTAGTCGAATTTTAAGTTTGTTTTTTAAAAATTACTGATTCGAATCTCACAAATCTCAAGACCGCTGGAAGCTTATATGGTCATTAATTTTAGAGTTCGTGGGATAAGTCAAAATATACGCAAATTAACTCGGACACTCACGTTAATAAATAATAATAAAAAAATTCCCTTTATTTAAAATTCAATACAAACCCTAGGTTTTGAACTCAATAAGTTTGCTAACAGCATTAGAAAATATTTGAGTAAAATTGGTTTGAATAAATGAAATCTTAAGCCAGAAAGAAAAGGTGCTTATTTTTTTTCCTTGTTTCTTAAAAGATGTTTTTTGATAACCTTGATTTTTTTTTTTTTAACAAAATCGACTCTTCTATCTAATTCTTTTTAGACAAGTACAATTTAAGTAAACCGAGAGGTGAAGGCCTAGTGCACGGGGCTCATCACCATCCTTGGGCTCAAATATTTATGTAGGAAAATAGTATTAATTAGGTTACTTCCCTTGAGCTTTGCAACAAAAACATTTTAACTTAAAAAAATAATATTTAGATAATATAAATTTTTTTTTGATATTGTTATTGCATTTGGTATAATGGGTCAAATTTAAACATTCTCAACCCAGTATTTTACATAATCTTGAATTTTAAATTAAATCGTATAGGAAGTGTCATCCAACATGATCTTATCAACTTAACAGATCCAAAAAAAAAAAATCAAAGAAAAAAAATAGTATTAATTAGGTTACTTCCCTTGAGCTTTGCAACAAAAAAATTTTAACTTAAAAAAATAATATTTAGATAATATAATTTTTTTTTTGATATTGTTATTGCATTTGGTATAATGGGTCAAATTTAAACATTCTCAACCCAGTATTTTGCTTAATCTTGAATTTTAAATTAAATCGTATAGGAAGTGTCATCCAACATGATCTTATCAACTTGACAGATCTGAAAAAAAAAATCAAAGAAAAAAATAAATAAATCATGTTAATCCTAATCAATTATCCAAACTCACGATCTAAATTATGGATTCCATTAGATTCAATTAAATTTTCTTGGTTATATGATAAAAATATAGAAATAAATTTAAAGTAAATTTAATATTGAATGATTTAAAAATAATAATAAAAAAAAACTACCCTTAACATCTTGTGGTTTGGTTTAAATTGCGATTTGAAAAATTACATTTTATACACTTAGCATCCTTTAAAATAAAACCTATATTTACATGATTGTTATTATTGATATTTAATGACTAAAAAGTCTCTGAAGCTAAAAAAAAAAATACCAAGAATGCCACCAAGTGATCATTGGACATTTTTGGAAATAAATACCCATTGATAACTCTCATTAATTTCAAAAATATCCATTTACAAATATTTAAAAATATTATGACTAACCATTTCCATCCAAAAAAAATAAAATTCATATACTTCCCAAACCCCTCACCATTTCCAGCCATAAACAACTTTTTTTTTTTTTTTTATCACAATAGTGTATCAAAATGATATAAAATATATATAAAAAAATTAATTTTTAATAAAAAAAATTATTTTAAAAAAAATACGGATTGATTCATATTTCCAAACAATCTCTTTTAATGTTCTTACCACACAATCATTTTAAATTAGACAAAAATAGGAAGTTAGAAAATCTTCGTAGAATGAGTACTTATTTGATACTAATGGTATATGTTTTAGGCTAATAATTATTTATTAAAATTGAATAAATTATCAAATCAGTAAGAAAAAGTTTAAAAAATCAAAATGATGAAAAGTTAATTCATGAGAAATATTATATTTACAAATGTTCGAAATGGAGTTGATAGAGACCTTAGTTTTAAAACTTGATAAATAAATTCGCTATTATATTTTACTACAATTAATTGGAAATGAGCTTTTGGGCTCTCCCGTTTCTACCTTGCCTGGCTTGGGTTGCCCAAGCCAAGCATCAACACAATGAGTTCATATTTTCCCTTTATTTATAATTTTTTAAAAAACATAATTGTAATTATTTTTAAAAATATTTTTCATATCAAAATATATATACTTATTTTTTTTCTTAAGAGATGTTTTTGGATAATCTTGATCATTTTTTAACAAAATCAACTCTTTTATCTAAATGTTTTTAGACAGGTACCATTTAAATAAACCGAGAGGTAAAAACGTGTTACGCGGGACTCATCATCATCCCTTGGCTCAAACATTTATGTAGGAAAATAGTATTAATTAGGTTACTTTCCCATGAGGCTTGGAACAAAAAAATTTTAATTTTAAAAAATAATAGAAAAAATGTTGATATTGCTATTGAATTCAGTATAATAAGTCAAATTTAAAAATTCTCAATCTAGTATTTTACTTAGCTTGAGTTTTAAATTAAATCGTGTATGAGTTATACCAACATGACCTTGTCGGCTTAGTAGGGCCAAAAAAAAATAATCAAAGGAAAAAAAAAATTGATCATGTTAATACTAGTCAATCATCCATACTCGCGATCTAGGTTATGGATCTCACTAAGGTCAATTAAATTTTTTTTGTTATATGATAAAAATACAAAAATAAATTTACAATAAACTCAATATGGAATGATTTAAAAAAAAAATAGAAAAACTACCATTAACATCTTGTGGTTTGGTTTAAATTGCAATTACTTTTTATAGTTTGAAAAATTATACTTTACGTACTTAACATCCTTTAAAATAAAATCTAATTATTTACATGATTGTTATTACAGATAAAGCTAAAAAAATAATAATAACAAGGCCACCAAGTGATAGTTGAAAATTTTTGAAAATAAATACCCATTGATAACTCTTATTAATTACAAAAATATCCATTTACAAATATTTAAAAATATTATGATATAGTTTTCACTAACCAATTCCACCAAAAAAAAAAAAAAACCTTCATATACTTCCTAAACCCCTCACCATTTCCAGCCATAAGCAACCATTTGTTTATCACCATAAATCATCCAAAAAAAAAACACCATATTCTTTACAAATCACTCACCATTTGTAGCCACAAGTAATTGTTTTTGTCATCACCATAACTAAACAATGCAGGAATTTATCTAATTTTTTTTTGGTAACCCGAGGTGTCCGGACCAGTTTGCGCGCACCACAACTAATCTCCGGGCTCACTGAACATCCTGCAAGCCCAGTGAGCATGTAAGGCACCGCGGGGATGACAGGCGTACACAAGTGGGGCTTGAATCCTGATGTGGAGAAAGGAAACAAGTCCCTTCAACCACTAGACCACAACAAAAAATCTAACCACACCAAAATAATCAAATAAAAAGTAACTAGCCTAATTTTTCGACCATAAAAAAGTAGTTAAAAAACTAGGATCAAGTTTTTTGGATTCAAAAATTTACTTTTTAATATATTTTTCATTTAAAAATATCTAATAAATATCATTATAATCTTAATAAACAAAATCATTAACTCAAAACACTTCTAAATTTATCAAAAAAACATAAAATTAAATAAAAAACAACTTATTTTTTGCTCTAATAAACTTTTTCCAAAGTAAAAACATTATAATAGAACATTTATTGTAGAACGAAACTATTTAATATTAAGAATGATTTTTTTTATTGTCAAAATTATTAAATTTAATATCAAAACCATGTAGTATTAACACTGTTACAATCCACCATCCACGTTAAAAACCCCTCACCTTTTTAGATTTCTTTTTAATTTTAATGTTAATATCCGTATTGTATTAAAGCTAATTTCTGATTCGGATATGTCCAAGTTTCATGGATGAAATTAAAGAAAATCATAATAAATTTTTATTAGAACACGATATGTGTAAAAATAAAAGCAAATTTTCGTTGTCCACCCATTTCTGCTTTGAAATATTTCTTGAGCACCACAATTCCACTTCCTGCTTCCAAATGATAAATAGTTTTTTTTATAACGACAACAAACACACAGTTACTCTGGCTAGAGTAGCCACTTCTTCATCTTCAAAACTAAGAACAATGCCCCTTGAAGCCCTTACATCGACCGCCCCTTCCTTTCCCAGTTTTCGCCGCCAAAACCCCACCACTCTTTCCTGCCATGTTTCTTTTGACGGTGAGTCCAGAAGCCTTTGACCCATGTTTCTTCCAATTTTTTTGTTAATTTGTTATATACAGTTTCAGGATTGAATACGAGGAGGAATCGGACAACGAAGGTCACGGCTGGTTCTAAAGTTGAGAGCTCGAGCTTCACTTTGGAGAAAAAGAGGTTCTTGCTTTCCGGGTCTCTTTAAACTCCTGGGTTTTGATTTCCGGGTCTCTTTAAACGCATGGTTTTATTTGGTCTATGCAGAAAAGTTGTGGAACACGTGTGTCTGCTCAAAGCAAAGAAGTTTTTGTCTGATGAGGATGAGAAAGATATGTTGGATTATCTGTATACTTCCCAATATCAAATGCGTGGAATTGTTGCAGTTTCTTTGGGTCATTTCCTTTTCATTATCCAATTGCAAATGTGCATTCTTTGTTTGAAAATTGAAACTTTGGAATACATTTCTTGTAACATCTTCTCTTACATATAATCATGTCGTTTCTTCTTCTATAGGACGAATCTCCAACGACAATGTGGAGAATTATACTCATGCTGTTTTCATGCGTTTCCAAACAAAGGAAGATGTTACAAGGTTCTATGAGAACCCTTTCTATTTGAAAGTTTTGAAGGAGCATGTAATGCCTTATTGCCATGTACGACCTTGACATGTAAACACCACAACTCTTATTTTCTTTAAAATTCAGTAGTATTTCCTTTAACTGCTGGCTGATTCTGCCTAAATTATAATCTTACTAGGTGTTTTTTATTGGACTTAATTTTGCTGTTTTTTTGCAGGATTTAGTTAATGTGGATTATGAATCGGAAGTTGAAGATGATATGATTCCTATATTTCGTAAAGGAGAGGTAACCCACATACTTGCAAACGTTTCTTGCGATTCTCATGAATTCCTTTGAGATTTTTGTTCTTTTAATGAATAGAAAACCTGTTGGTGCTATCGTCAGCTGGCTTTGCATTCTGGTTTAGAATATCAAAAAACCCGTACCAATGCTATAAAATTCTTATATATTGGGAAATGTTTCTCTTTGCCTGTTGCCATTTTAACCGTGCCTTGTCTGTCCATATGGAAGATGCGCTCTCTTTTATTTTTATTTGTTTCTGGTGTTGCAATATGGTTCTGTGGCTGGTTGCTGGCTTAAGCTGATAATTATTCCAGAAATGAAGTTGAAATATATTTCGCTTACAGGAGTTCAACTATGGTGTGGAGTTCGTGCATCTATTTGCATTTGATGACAGCGCATTAGGTGCACCTGTGGAAGATGCATTGGCATCTCTTGAAAAGTTGAAAAAGGAGTTTCCGTCCTTAATTGTCCAATCTACTCAAGGTGCGTTTGAAATGAGAACTGCATTTTAGGGTTTTGAAGTCAGTAATAAGCATGCTGTCTTGTTATCTTTCCTAAGCTTTGCGGTGGCTGATTAGGGAGTCAGTTGGACTAGTGATTTAGCTATGGACTAAATTTATTTTCAGTTAACCTTTCTATATGATACATTTTCTTGTAATATGGCTTAAAGGTTGTAAGTTTGTAATATTTCCTACATGTGTGTTTTCAGGTTCAAATTTTAATCTCAGCAGCAAAGAATATACACATGCTGTAGTGACAAGATTTCGATCATGTAGGTCCCTTTTCAAATTCCGTAATCTGTTTCTTTCCCACTTCCACTTTTTTGAGTGCTGCTTGTTGGTATATTTTGCAGCTGAGGCCTTTGAGATATTCGTGGGTAGCACTGAATACAGAGATGTAAGAAGGCTACTCATACATGCTGCATATTTTTATGTCTTCAGTTCACCTCTTAAAGTATAGCTATCAAATGGCTATGGATGCTTTTTTGTCCTATCTTGAATATTGGACTCTAAAATTTATACTTCAAATTGTTTTCAATATCCTGCAGCATATTTTTTTTTCATAAAAAAAATCTCTGTTTTTCTGATGTTATAGTTGAAGTTTTCAAAATGAAGCTTTGCAAACTGTTACTCCCGCTACCAAATATTGTTTGAACATGTAGATGCATGTTAATAATAGGATTTAATTTTAGAGCTTCTAAATTTGAATTGGCTTGAATATTTGCAATGGACATTTCTTGTCTGCATTCACTCAACATCTTTCAATTAGTCTCTATCTGTTGCACATATCTTTTGATGAAGAAATCAAACAGAAATAGACTGAACTTGGAAAGCAGGTGTGGAGGTCGAAATTCGAGCTGATCACCCAGAAAACACTTCCCATTCATTTCTCTGTTGATCCAGTGGGCAAGGAGGTTATGTAGTGATAGATCACTGTTTCTGTGATTTGTTTTCTTGCTCATAGATGCTGAGACATGAATGAAAGAGCATTTGTATATTGTATATAATTCTTGCAGAGGTCTAAAAGGGCTTTCCTACTCCTGTTTTGGTTTCTTGGTACAAGCATTCAGGTGATCCTTCTCATCATCATGATTTCACTTAACTTGTGCTTACTCGTTGCTCTTTCTGATTTCTTTTAATTATTCAGATTTTTATCAGTAGTCGCTTTAATTCCCCTGTCTCTGTTACTTCTAGTTAGTCGAAATATGCAACATTTATGTTTCTTATTTAGCAACTTAAATCTAATTAGGACCAGGAATGACTCAAGCCTATAATATATATGCTGGCAGTCTCAATTTCATTATGTAGTAATAATTCAAGTAGTCTTTCCTTAAATCTACGAGTGTGAGGCTAGTAGTTTCAAACTTTCTTTATTTTCTCATACTTTTAGATCTGTTTTCAGTTTTGAAGTCCCTGAATTACTAAATTCAGCAGCCCAAACCCTGTAAACAACCATCTATAAACTTTCCTTTGACTTGTCCTGCATCGTGTAACTTTTGGGCTAGAAATGTGATGTTTTGGATAAGGAGACTGGCTTCCTTGCCCCAGTCAAAATGTTGAATTTCTATATCTATGGCGGTTTCAGGCTGTCAAAATTCGTTTTTAGAGAGCAACACACCTGCGACCACTCAATCTTGGTCCGTCTGATTCTTCGAAGACAGTGATGGAAAAACACATGAACTGCAGGGTTAATGCCTCTCTGTTTTTCTCTGTTTTCATGTCATGCACCAGTGAGTGATAGGCTTCACCTGTCTTCCTGTGGGTGCGTTTCATATGTCCAACTGTAGTATTAGACTTGTGTCCGCGAGCTGCTGCGAGTGATTTCTAAAATATGTTTTTATTTAATTCTAAAATAATGAAAAATTATATTTTAAGGAATTTCAACGATCTTGTCATATAATTATTTTGTCCACAATAAATATTTGTTAAAACTCCAATGATCTAGATTTTGAGAAAAAAAAAAAGTATCTCATATCTATCTCTTATGGTAGTGCGTGGTGACTGTAGCTGCGACCCATTCTTCTTTTTTTCCCCCCTGTTTTTTTCTATCCTCTCATTGGTTTTCATGCCAAATTTCTTCTTCCCTTCCCTCCAAGCGCAGGATAGCACAAAAGGTTGTCATTTTTTTTTTTTAATGTCAAAGTTAATCTCGTTATTTCTAACCATAATTATAGTTTCATTTCACTAAAAAATTATTCATAAAACATGATATGCCGCGGCCGGAACATTTTTTTTATCGGTTAAAAAGAGATGTGCTGGCAATGCAAGCATGTTTTAAAAAGGTTAAAAAAAAAAAAAACAACTTGGGGCATAAACTTGATCAAGTAAAAAGGTTGGTGTAATTTAATCAGGTAATAAAAACAAATAACAGCAGCTGTTGCTATCTAATTTTTTACCTTATTTTTTAAAATCATTTCAAAAACCAAAAAACAACAAAAAGCCAAAAGAATATGCTCTTAATATATATGTATTATTTTCAACGTTTTTTCTTAAAGAATTCTAAATAAAAAACAGAAAAAAAGAAGAAAATAATCCATTTAGTAATTTAATTGTAATTGTTAAAGGAAAATGATCATTTGAAAATGAGAGATTCTCTCACCAAACAACCTAATTTTTAATTAAATGGTCCATGATTAATTCTTTTGATCCGAGGATCAATTTTTCTTTGCTTTGTCTCCTAAGTTATCAAATGAATGGTATAGACTCATTCTTGAAATTCAATGGTTAGTCGAAACGCTTGTAAATTAGCCTGGACACCAACAGTTACCAAAGAAAAAAAAGCTAGCCCAGCTACCACACCATCCAAGCTCGCCATCACTTATTCCTCATCAACAACTAACAACAAAAACAAAGTGTAGTTCAACCGCTAAAGTTCTAGGTTTGCTCTCTAGAGGTCACTAGTTCGAGTGTCATAAACCTCAAGATCACTAGAGGCTTACCTGGTCAATAACTTCAGGGCCTTGGTGGATGAGTCGAAGTGCATGTAAGTTGGTCTGGACACCCACAGTTGCCAAAAAAAAAAAGCTAGCCCAGCCATCGCACCGTCCAAGCTCGCCGTCACTTATTCCTCACCAGTAACTAACAACAAAACCAAACTTGTGACTCATATAGCCTGCTTTCTCATCATCTTTTCCATCATTTAATCCAAAAATAAAGAAAAATATAAGGATTTACCCTATCGATCTTAGGCTTCAACTAGCCACCAATCAATCTTTATTACCCCCTCCTCTCTCATCATCTTTCCCAGCATTTAATCCAAAAATAAAAAAAATAGAAGGACCCAACAACTATTTACCCTTTTGATCTCAGCCTTCAACCAGCCACCGATCAATTTTTATTGCCCCCCTTATCTCTCATCATCTTTCTTAGCATTTAATCTTAAAATAAAGAAAAATAAAAGGACCTAACAACTATTTACCCTTTTGATCTTAATCTTCAACCAACCACCAATCAATCTTCATTGTCCCCCTCCTCTTTCATCATCTTCCCTAGCATTTAATCCAAAAATAAAGAAAAATAGAAAGACCCGACAACTCTTTATCCTTTTGATCTCAGCCTTTAACCAGACACCAATCAATCTTCATCCCCCCCCTACACAAACTAAAATACACTCTTACACAACTCCTTCTCTCTTTCAAACACCAAAACCAGTCTATGAAAAGACTCATGTGACAGTTGTGTAAGTGATTCTTATATTTGATATCACTAAATTATCTTATATGATGAATGTTATGTTTTGATCCTAACTACACGTTGTTCTAATTAAGGGTAATAAACATGTAAATATTGGGTATAACATGAATTATATAAAGGTATTTGAGTGACCAAAAGAGAATTCATCACCCTAAGTAAATAAGAGAAAATATTCTACATGTTCTAAAATAGTATTAATTGTGAAATCATTGTGCAAGATAAAATAAAATTTGAAATGAGTTTCAAGTCTTATTCGAATGATTAATGATTATAATGTTAAGAACAAACATGATTTGACATATCTAAATCAGAACATTCTTGATAAAATAATAATAATTACACTGAGAAGTTATTCAGTATAAGATTAAATCAAACCATTTATGACCTTTTTAATATTTAGAGAATCATGACATGTTTGCTAGAAGATGCACTTGAACTTCAAATATAACTCAATCAATTATTGATTTGATAATAAATTAAATCATTTTATTTTTTGTAATCCTATTTAATTGATGATTATGTTTTATATTTGTGTCACCTTATTAGAAAACCGATGGATCACACAATTAAAAACCATTGATCGGAAATTAAATTGGTATAATTAATCAAGTGTGACTTGATTTTAAATAAGTTTTAGAAATTAAGGATTATAATATAACTTATACATGAAATTACAATTCTAGACCTAGAAAAATCAAGTAAGGACTTCATTGCATAAATTTCTAAAACTATCCTAAAATAATATATGTAATATTATTTAGGAGGCAAATATATATTTTATTATTTATAGAGATATCAGGTTTTTCCTATAAATAAAATGTTATACCTCATATTTTGTAGTGAGAGTTGTATAGATGTTACATAACATACATACAGAGATTTGAAATACAAAAAAATAGAGTTAACACTTAAATGCATCAAAATTCATCTCTTCTTGGGAGATTTCTCACATGTAATTTATATGAATTACTGTTAGAGATTAAATACTTAAATAACTTATTTTTTCAAGAACTCAGATTTGAAGAAATTGATCAAAACTTAAAAAACGATATGATCTTCATATAATTTTTTATTGAAATCCTAAACAACCCTTGATTTCCTAACAAGATTTTTTGTTACTTTTAAAAAAAAAATATCATTTATATAACATGTATATATTTCGAGAAACTCAAAAATCGAAATATTTTAATAACTAGAATGAAAATAAAAATATATATAATTTCTCAAATAATAATAATAATAATAAAAAAGCCCAATGAATTGGACCTGTCTTTATGCCGCACGATTCCTCAAGAATAGTGTGAAAACACATGACGATAGTGAGACTTTTAATGTTAAAAGATTCTATATTGCCATTGTTATTGAGGATTGCTTGTCCCATTTTGATTTTGTCAACAGAGACACAAAAACTTTTAATGCCCTAAGATTAAATTGTTTTCTAAAATTAATTAACGTGTCATTATATAAGAGCCCTGGAGCGTTTTGAGTGCACAAAAATCAAAGTTATCAAAAGAAACTGACAATAAAAATATAAAGATATGAGATACCGATGATAATTATTTTTTAAAATATTTTTATTTAGAAACGTATTAAAATAATATATATTTTTTATTTTTTTAAAATTATTTTTAATATCAATATATCAAAATAATTTGAAAACATAAAAAAAAATATTAATTTGAAGTAAAAAATAATAATAATTTTTTTAAAAAACCACTTTTAAAATATAAAAATAAAAGGACCAAAATAATAGAAGTATTTGAAGGAGAAAAATGGTTTTCTCACACTCACGAGGCTGGAAAATGAACTTGAATGGAAAAACAATATGATCGACAATGGTTTTATCACCAGAGAAGATTTTAAAGAGTTAAAGCAAGTAAATTCTTTTTGTTGCCAAAAACAATGTCTTTCTGTTTCCTTATAACACTGTTTCAATCTTTTGTTGTTGCTGTTTAAAGTAGAATTAGAGCATGAAATGCAGTAGAATTTTTATTTTTTTTCATAAAAATATATTAAAATAATATATTTTTTTTATTTTTAAAATTTTGTTTTTAATCTAGCATATTAAAATATTCAAAATAATTTAAATAAGAAACAAAATTGTTTTTAGTTTTTTAAAAAAACTGATTTAAATTTCTAACATATTTTTAAATCATCAACGTTATTTATTAATATCTAGAAGGATAAATCAGTATCATAAGTGCTGTGCAACAGTCACTAAAATTGGGCTGTGCGCTGTCTGTTCAAATCTGGACGAAAAACATCAATATATTATTGTTTAACCAAAATTACTACATTATTAGGGTTCTTGACTTCCTCTTTTTCAACTTTTTCCCTACACTTTTTAAAATGAAGAACCAAATTATACTTATTATAATTTATGTAATTCTTTAAAGATTGTAAGAGCAAAACAGAGACAAGAATACTAGCAAAAACAAATTGTTAGTTTTTTTTTTTTTTTTGCTTTAAATTAAATTTTTTTAGTGTTCTTTAAATATTTTGAGGTATTAATGTTAAAATTAAATTTAAAATATTAAAAAATATATTTTTAAATAAAAAACATTTTAAAAATAATTACCAATCAAATAAGCTTAAATTAATTGTGGGTAAGGATTGCTCAACTCTCTTGACACCAAACTATGCTTCCACCTACCATGACAGGGGCTAGGAAATGGCTGAAAGGGCTACAGCATGTTTAGAAAAATAGTGTAAATTGTATTTTTAAAAATTTAAGAAAAAAAATTATTTCAAATAAATTTTTATATATATTTTCAGATTATATATACCATATCAAAAATAACTTTTAAAAACTTAAAAAAAATTATTATAATATATTTTTAAATAAAAAATATTTTAAACTATTATCATTACCACAATTCCAAACACAACACAACTTAATTTTATCTCGTGTGTGTTTGTGTGTTGTACACGTACAAACATCTCCAGTATTCCATTCTGTCAAGCTTCTCAAATATTTAAAAGCTCCTTAGGCAGTCGCCCACGCCAGGCCAAGGCACCTACAAGTCACAGCAGGTTGTGCTGAGTAATCAAGTTCAGCAATCAATGGTGTTAGCTGTTCAAGCGTATATGAATTAGCAAATGAGTTTAACACCAAACCATGCTTCCACAAATTAGCAAAATTTGGGCATTTTCTGCGATGTCTGTTCAGGAAAACTCAGTTTGAATTGTTACAGAACCACAAAGATCATCAACAATTGTAATGTTGTCAAATAAAATGCTAGAACAGCAAGAATAATGATAATGGAGTGCATAATTACCATATAAAGTTTTCTTCAATACTTCAAAGAAAATGAATGTTAAGAAACTGGAGCAAGTACGAAAAATAAAGCAGTCATACCTACCAAAGGCTTGTCTTTCTCCGTCTTCTCCATGGCTACCACAAGAAACCGATTCCCAACGCCCACCTACCAGTCTCCCATTACTGATGGTTGCACAACAGCTTCGAAATCACCACATATCTCAAGTCAGGATCTCTCTCCCCGTTATTTTTATTTATTTTTAACAGAAGGTCTCTCCTTTACATCCCACAACCAAGAAAAACAGCAGAAACCCGCAGAAAGAAACTGCTGCATCATAAATATTTTTATTCTAAGCAGTTGATACAGTCTACTTCACCATCGAAATGTTGCAAGTTGAGTCAGTACAAGTAAATCGAGCATCTCAGATAATAGCGAATCGAGTCGGTAGAAGTAAATCAAGCATCCCAGATAATTCATCTACTTTAAACTATAAATTTAAAACGGATTTTGACATTCGACAGCACAGTCACACCTACTCCACCATTCAAGCGCCGGATCAAGATTAGTATAAGCAAGGATCTCAGATATTTCAATATTACAACTATAAATTAAAAACAGATTCTGGAACTTGACAGCACAGCTGCACAGGGAATGTTACGCTACAATGGAAATCAAGTTTAACAGTGTAACATATGATAGTTTTCAAACCAACAACATACACAAGCTGAATATTTCCCTGCTTTCTAAACTAGATGAGATGTTATTTTAAACACCACCGACCACCACCGACTCTCTAGCTCTCCACTCTTTCTAAACCCAAGTCTAGAACAACCTTCACAGGCATTTAAAAGAAGGGAAATTTGCACCAGATGATTACTGCCTTACATATTCTTCTTGCCATCAGATGGTGACGAAGCTTGGTCTATTGAATCCAACTGGTTCCGCAGGCTTTGATTATCCTCAAGCAAGTGATCATACTGTAGAAGTGACCCTTCAGATTGTTTTCTGAGAGCCTCAGCCTTGGCTTCCGCAGCCTCTGCCTCCTTTACTTTAGCCTCATATTTAGATTCTAGCTTTTTGACCTTACTCCTCAAAGTCTCAACCTCTTCTCCCAGACCTTTGCCCTCTCCATTTTTTCCATCTTCAAAACTTCGGTTTTGTTTCTTAGCAACCTCCATTGCCTTCCTGAGCAAACGAAGTTCTCTAATGTAATGGTGTAACCTGTCTATCATCAATGAGAGGAATAGCAAGAAACCTGCATGGAAATAACAAATCATATCAAAATCAAGTTCTAACCTTTAACAATAATACCAGTCTGCACTTACTGAGAATCAGGCAACCCAGCACTAAGGTTCTGAGCTTTATTAAGAGACCGGATCGGTTAAATATTACACCATTCCAACAAGATATAAGATTGTGGAAATAGCTTGCTATTGCACAGAACTCACAAGTAAACTATCACACGATCCCAACAACATCTAAGATTGTAGAATAACTTGCCATTAAACTCACAAATGTACTCTTTTTGGCGACTTGCATATATTATCAAGAAACATATTCTCTCTTCCAACAAAACTAACCCTCTTCTAGACTGTAAAGAAGAGTGCAGTTACAACATTTACGCCACCTAATCAAAATAGAACCACCACAACTGACTTTGCACATAATTAGCTTGTAGTTGGCTTTGTCTAATTGCGGCCAAACTGAATTCCTACCGACACTGAAACACCTGATCCCAATGCCCAAAATACTGCAATGGATGATAAGGCCAGAGCTCTTTCCAGCCGATAGAATAAAACTCGTGTTCGATTAGATTACTGAAAGAGATAGTTGCTTCTCTGTTATCCAAACTCTCATCACAATAACAAAGTAAAATTCCATAAGACTCTCTCTCATTCAATTGCTTCCCAAAAAAATCCAAAATCCTCACTCCAAAAAAAAGAAAATCTTAGTTTAGTTAAACTTGCATAGAGTACAAAATAAAATTATCTTAGCACCCCATTTTACCAGAAATCAAATAGCCCTCTTTCTTTTCTTCCCTTTTTTTCCTTTCCAAGAAGTGAATAAGAAGGAAAAAAAAAAAAGCACGATACCAGCAAATCAAAGAAAAGGAAAGAAGAAAGGAAGAATACCCAAAAGAGAGGCCTGGAGCAAGAGCATGGCCATGAGAACCTCATCAGTTGGATTAAGAGCGCCGGCTTCTATCTTACGGTTCTGAATATTCCCAATAGTGTAAACATTAGACAAGAGAAGAACTAAGATTGTCCCAGCAACAGTCTTGACGACGACGGGTCCCCTCCCTCGCTTGACTCGATCTAAACCCATGATCACAAACTTTCTTAACGGATTTCTGAATATCAGAGTTAAAATCACTCCCATCTCGGAAAAAATAGCGATGTACAACGGCTGAATCATCTTCCTCCGTCTTGCTCTATTCCAGTCCACTGGGCTAGCAAAGAGTTTTAGCTGCGTCAGAGAGAGAGTGAACGAGAAATGGTTGTTTTGAGTTTGCCCTTTTTTCTATCGTTGGGGATCTTCAGCGATGTTGTACTACTTCCTGCCTGCCAACTGCTGCCTTTATTGACGAGTTTGGTTTTGTATTTCAAAAGTTATTTTAAGCCTGGTATATTTGCTCGAAAATAATTTTTTTAAAAAGGTGAATTTTAAATAAATAAATTATTTTTTAATATTTGGTAGTATAATGAAAAATAAATTGAAAAATATTTTTTAATATTTAATTATGTCATGAAAAATAAGCTGGAAAATAATTTATTATTTTTTTATTTTTTTAAGTTTATTAAAATAATAAGGAATAAATCTTACAAATTAAAAAGTTGAATGAGAATAAAATTGAAAATAAAATATATAATTTCATAAATTATTTCAAATAAAATAAATAATAATTAAAATAATAAAAATTAAATCTAAAAAATAATAAAATATGAAGAAATTAAAATAATAATAATTAACATTTCATAAATTATTTCAAATAAAATAAGTAACAATAATAAAAAAAAAAAAGAGGATCAAATTTGATAGATTAAAATATTCAATAAAAAAATAATAAGGAAAAAGCAAAGAATAATTATAAAAATAATGACTAAAGTTAATATAAAAATTAAATTTTAAGAGATAAAATTGAAAAATAAATATTCAAAACAAAATATATATATATATATATAGTAATCAAAAGTTTGAGGACCAAATTTGATATAATCAGCAAATAATATGATATTTTTAAAATTTTCACAACTTTCAGAAAGTGTTTTTCGCCCAATTTTTTCAGGAAAATATTTTCCTGAAAACCAAGCTAAATTTTTCTTTGACTAGAAAGTGTTTGCTGTTGACCAACTTTTCTAATGACAAATAAATACAAGAAAGTTTGGAAAATGATTTCCTGAAAATCACTTTCTAGAAAACAAACATAGCCTAAAAGAAAATTATATTTATATTTCTAGATTATTTGATGTAAATAAATTTTAAAAATAAAAAAAATATTATTTTAATATATTTTTAAATAAAAAATATATTTTAAAAAATGATATGTTTTTTTTAGAATTTAAAAAATTAAATTAGGTGAGGCCATGCTCCAAAATCCAAATTCATTAATTTGAATCTTATGAGCTTAATCCATTAATTAATCCTGTGATTCCGTCCATGGGATCCAAAATCGATATCATAATAAGTTTTTGGGCCAGATCCACCGTAGATTCTAATTATTTAAAGTGTGGTTAAAAAGCTAATAAATTGTAGTTTGACTAATATTAATATCCCTTCTTTTTTCAAGAAAAATGGTCAACAATCATGTTCGTAGTTTCCCCCCTTTTTATTTATTTTGTTTAGGCATTAAATTTATTGATTTCAGCGATATTAACCCAACTTATATGCTTAACACAGTTAAAAAAAAAAAAAAAAAAGCAACTGACTAATAACTAGTTTTTTAATGAGTTTATAAAGACTCTCTTGCTTGAAACCTTATTTATTTAATTTTATCAAAAAGTAAAATTATTTGAATTTTAATGTTAAATTTGGGTACCATGATGAAATTAGTGTTGGTAGCCTCGAAGGAATGGCATGATGTGATCTTTATTAACAAATACTATAAAGGGGGGGGGGTATTGTAGCTTTTTTTATTTGTTTTTTATTATTATTATTTTATGTTTTATCTTTCTTTTTGTTATTATTCTTTTTTTTTTCTAAAAAAAACTATTTTTGTCAATTTTTTTTAATATTAACTGGTTGAAAATTTAGTTATGTATTTTTTCTTTTTAAAACATTATAGATTACCACAATGTTTCCTACATGGTTTTTTTTATGATTTTTTTTTTTCTTTTTTCAAAATGGTCTGTGTCAATTTTAGTTTTTTCATATTGAGCTAGTTGAGAATTTTGCTTCGTATTTTTTTTTTTTAAAAAAAAAACACTTTGAATTGTTACAATGTTTTCTTATATGGTTTTTATTTTGCTATAGTGTTTCCCCACATTTTTTTTAATTATTTTTGTTAATTTTTTTTTTAATATTGAGCTAGTTGAGAATTTAGTTTTAATTTTCTCCACATGTGTGTTTTTTTTCATTTTTTTCCTTTTTTTTTTCCAAAATTGTCTTTTTTTTTTCATTTTCCCTTTTTTTATGTTTGTTTTTTTTAAAATTATTTTTGTTGATTTTATTTTTAAAATATGGAGTTGGTTGAGAATTTAGCTTTGTAATTTATTTCTTTAAAACATTGTAGATCGCTATAGTGTTTTCCCGTATGGTTTTTTTTTAATATTTTTTTTTCCAGAATTATCTTTGTCAATTTTATTTTTTTTTATATTGAGCTGATTGAGGATTTAGCTTTGTATTTAAAAAAAAAAAAAACACTATGGATTGCTACAGTGTTCCCCTACATAATTTTTTTTTTGTTATGAATTTTTTTAAAATTGTTTTTATCGATTTTATTATTTTTAATATTTAGCTGGTTAAGAATTACAATTGTAGATTTTCTTATAAAACACTATATATTGCTACAATGTTTCTCTGATTGGTTTTTTTTTTTCCTTTCATTTTTTTTTTGTTATGATTGTTTTCAAAATTTTCTTTGTTCATTTTATTTTTTAAAATATGAAGCTGGTTAAAAATTTAGTTTTGCAGTTTTTTCCTTCAAAATATTGTGGATTACAACAGTTTTTCTTTATATATTTTTATTTTTTCCACAAACTTACGACAACGCACAAGCATACCACAAGCTCGCGGCATCGCGCAGGGATGGCATCTAGTACAATCTATAGTGTGATTAAATGCATATTTAAACTAAAAAAAATGTTGGGTATTCATGCTCCATATGGAAAAAGGGAGCACCATATAAATCAAGGGAAAAAAAAAGGTGTGCTTATGTAAAGCTAAAAAGAAAGAAAAGAGATGTTGGATGTATTTTAGGGTTTGAGGCCTCAAAAATCCAAAATAAAAGAGAAAAAAAAGAGAATCATGTGGAAAAAAATAAAGATGGCAATTTGAACAATCTTTATTCAAGTTTTGATAAAGACACGAGTTTGCCAATGTTTCTAAACCCAGGCACGGGTTTGGTATGGCCCCAGATTCAAAGCTCTAGGATTTGGCATGGCTGTCAAATCCAGATCCGAGTTTGCTAAGATTATTAAATCCATCTTGGATCTAGCATGGCCCTAAACTTAAGTGTTTTAGAACTTGCATGATTGTCATACCTAAAGTTTTTATGTTTGGTATCGCTGCTAAATCCAAAACATTTAAATATAAAATATTCTCTATACTTTTTATATTTTTAAATATTTTTTTTAAAAATATTAACCCATTACCCGGTGACCAATATACTAGTATAATTCTAAAGAAAACTAAAAAGAAATAAAGAAGATCTAGTGCCCCTATCACAAAATTGATGACTCTCCTCTCTTCTTTTATTGATTCTATTTTTTAATATTCAAGTAAAAGCCAGAGCCGGTGGCTTCCGAAACGTTCGATTCGATGAGTCTATAACTGTCCTTAACAGTACCAAAGTGACCTCGTTTATTTGATGGCTGCTATTGAAAGACAAATTTTCATTTGGAAACCGGTGTTTCATTATATTTTTATTTTTAATTTTTTAAATATAATAATATTACAAATAAAATTAAAAATAAAAAACAATCTCTAATATATTTTTAAACAAGATATTTATAATTAAAATATTACTTTAAAATTTTTAATTTTTTTAATATTAAAAATAAATTTTAAAAAATAAAAATATATATATTATTTTAATGTTTTTTAAAAAATATATATTTTAAAATACAAATTTAAAACCTCTTTCCGTTTCTTCACGCCACTCCTTTAATTCATCTTCTTCTCCTCTCTCCCAGCAGCTTCTATATAGTATTTCTGCTCTAATTGCTTAATATGTGTCTTTGTCTCTAATCCTATCACAAGGTAACGCTTAAAAAACAAAATTAAAATCATTCATCATTCTGCTGATTACTTATTTTTAGCTGATTTCTTTATTTTTCATAGAGAAAGATAAAAGTGATTGGTTTGAGGCATCGTTGACTCGTTGTTGAAATGATCTGGGGAATTATTCGGCGCAAACTCGCTTCGGTATTTATTAATTACTGCACTATTTTTTTTTAATTCTTTAATTTTATTTTAAACTAATCTCCTCAGTGTAAACAGTCTCAGTCAGTCTCGCGAATTAAGCATCCGGCGATAAGGCCGAGAGGTTACGGCCAAAATGAGGTACCTCTGCCTGCCTTTCTTTGAATACTCAATCCTCATTTTCCAATTACAAGTGAATTTGGGACATTGTTGGGTAAGAAATGTGGAGATTTAGTAATTTACACACGCAAGTAATGAAGTCGAAGAATCTATCTGTGCAGCTTCTGAGCAATGGTAAGGGGTGTAGGCATGCCGTCGGCAGCTTTAGTTATTGCACTACCTTAGGTAATATTGTTATTATTATTATTATTAACTTGCTTCTGTTCTTTGCTTGATTTTTACAACTTTTTATAACTTCATCTAAGCCACTTTATTTCCTTATATTTTTTCTTTTAGGGAGCCAATGTTGTCGTGCATATTCGAATAAGCCGAGGAGGTTAGTGAGCTGACTGACTCTTTTATATCTGTGCTATTCCTGTTGGTATATTGGTTATATTTGGTTTCAGTTCCGAATTAATACAGGGAAATTACTGCAATACTTCGACCAGAATATTTTATTCCATTGAGGAGTAGATCATTTTCTTCAGATACTGGTAATTTATAAGTTCATTTTTGTTTATTTATATTTAGAGTTTATGCTTCTGAATGGTGTTAATTCCCCCTTTGTAGGAGATCTAGTTGATGCAGTTGTCCCCTTCATGGGTGAATCTATTACTGATGGCACCTTGGCGAAATTCTTGAAAAGTATGCTTTTTTAACTTTTCATCCAACTGTTTGCATTTCAACAAATACTCAAAATGAATATGGCAATTGGCATATTATGAGCAGATCCTGGTGACAGGGTTGAAGTTGATGAGGCCATTGCTCAGATTGAAACTGACAAGGTAATCCTTGAAAGATAGTAAGTGACTCTGAAGAATGGATATTGGTTGTTTCTGAAACTGGGTATGATTAACATGATTGAATTGTTTAATTACCACCAGGTCACAATTGATGTGGCTAGTCCTGAAGCCGGCACCATTCAAAAGGTAATATTTATGAACTATAGCAACATCAAACTTGTGAAGTCTGATAATTTTTGTCTCATCTGTTCACAGTTATCAATGGATACGTGCTGCTGTTCTGATCCCCCCCCCCCTTATTTCATATTTAATTGCTAGTAGCTTGTAGCCAAGGAAGGTGAAACTGTGGAACCGGGTACCAAAATTGCTGTTATTTCAAAATCAGGTGAAGGTGTACCACAAGCTGCCCCGCCCTCACAAGAAAAGACTACTTCTCAGCCCCCACCCCCAGCAGAAAAAGAGAGTATAGGAAAAGGAACGACCAAGACTGAAACTTCCTCAGTCAAAGGAAAGGAAAAAACACTGTTTCCACCACAACCAGCAGCCAGAGCTCCTTCATCACCTCCTAAACCTTCAGAACCGCAACTTCCACCAAAGGAAAGCGAAAGAAGAGTGAGTTTTATGATGGTCTATTTATTTTTGTGTGAAAATGCACGATCATGTCTATTTTACTTCCTGCCTTAGTGGTAATGAATTTCTCTATCAAGTTTTTTCATACTTTCTCACTCCAGGTTCCCATGACAAGGTTGAGGAAACGGGTTTCAACACGGTTGAAAGATTCGCAAAATACATTTGCAATGCTGACCACATTCAACGAGGTTGATATGTGAGTTGAAATTCATCTTTTCTTTTTCCATCATCAATGGTTGAAAGCTGAAACATATCTGTTTAAATGGATTTCATTTCTGAACTAAATACCCCAAATTTTTTTCATGTTTTGATGATTTTCATTCTGCAATTGGTGTCTTTTCCATGTTTGATATATTATTTGTACTGGAGAAAAAGGAAAGAAAGAGCCAATGGGATTATTATGCCTTTTGAACTGCAACTTAATTTTATCTTCTTTTTTTTTTTGTCATTCTTTGGATGGCTAGCAAAGTGCAATTCCATCTCAGTTTATTTTAACATGGTTTTCTGTATAATGCAGGACTAATTTGATGAAGCTTCGTTCAGATTATAAGGATGCATTTGTTGAAAAGCATGGAGTGAAGTTAGGATTTATGTCAGGATTTGTCAAGGTACATAAAATGCCAATTGTATAAAATACCAAAATTCATGTATATTATGATGGATTGATGATGTTAGACTGTTACTGTGTGATGTGTGTTTCTGACCATTACTTTTACAGGCTGCTGTTAGTGCACTTCAGTATCAGCCAGTTGTCAATGCTGTAATTGATGGAGATGATATCATATACAGAGACTACATTGATATAAGCATTGCCGTTGGCACTCCAAAGGTACATCAATATTTGTTTGATCTATATTCAATTATTGACTTTTTTTTATTTTATGTGGCCTTTTGATGGGGAAATAATCTGCTAAACCACGAGCTCAATAGCATTTTATAAGTTGCTGAAAAAAAATTAAAATGGTAAGAATCAACCTCTTCTATCAATGGTGTTCCAGAGGTGACACCCTGTTTGCTTGGGTTTGGATTTCCAACATGGAGGTCCAGGTTCAAATCTAACCCTCATTTGTGTAGCTCAAAATCTAACATACCTTCTAATGTACCAATAAAAAGCCCTATGATGGTTTCGATTTCTGAATTATGGTGGTTTTTGTTATTTCATTTTATATACTCGTTATCACTGTCAGAATCTAATGTCAATTTGGTGAATTCATCCTGGAAGAATTTTATAGATAATTGGATATGCAGATGATAGAAATGCTTTATAGATAGCAATCTTAATATCATTTCAGCGATGGTAGGCAATAGGTAAGACTGTTGAAAATTTAAGACACTTTCAGATTTAGCAATTTGTCAACTTCGGAAAACTGAAAGAGGTCCCTTGCTGTGAGACAACAAAATAGTTTGATTGTTTTCTTAAATCTGTTGGAATTACATGCTACTTTAGTTCTTGCTCTGCCTTTTCCATTGAGTTAAATGTTGTGTTTTCTACTGCCTGGATTGAATGCATATATATCACCGCTTCAATTTATTTGGTGATATCATTTGACAAGTGCACTTATTTAGTATATAGCTTGACTGGCTTGGATTGTGACTTCATAGCTTTAAATAAAATTGTTAGAGAAGAAAAGTTCAAAATGAATTGATTAAAACATTAAAAAGAAGTGATTCAGGGTATTGAAATGCCATGTTCACACTGTTCTGGTTGAGTTTTTTTTCTATTTTTTTTTTTCAATGAGACTTGATAAGTTGTGTAGGTAAGTCCATTGCACTAGGCTTGCTCTTCTACCCATTAACAGCTTGCATCCATAATAAAGTTTTGCATCATTTAGTGAGATGAAATGGTCTCTTCAAATAATACAAATTAAGCATTATTATCTTGATTGATCACCTGCTTTGGGACAGCAGAAAATGAAAGAAACACCTAACCATATCTCCCCTCCTCCCAAATGAAGGGCCTTGTTGTTCCAGTTATCCGCAATTCTGATCAAATGAACTTTGCTGAGATAGAGAAGAACATCAACACTCTAGCTAAGAAAGCAACTGCTGGTACCATATCGATTGACGAGATGGCTGGAGGTACTTTCACAATATCTAATGGCGGGGTTTATGGAAGCCTTTTGAGCATGCCAATTATCAACCCTCCTCAGGTATTGCTCCATACAAAGTACAAACAACACCTTTTGGTTTTATTCCTTGATGGGGAAAAAAAATCCTCTTTAACTTGATTTCCCTCCTCCTTGCAGTCTGCTATTTTGGGCATGCACTCTATAGTCACCCGGCCAATGGTTGTTGGGGGCAACGTAGTCCCAAGGCCAATGATGTACATTGCATTGACATATGATCATCGACTGATAGATGGAAGGGAGGCTGTTTATTTCTTACGCCGCATCAAAGATGTTGTGGAGGACCCTCGTAGGCTTCTTCTTGATGTATGAGAAGCCGCATCTGGTATAGTTTTACTTTTACCTATACGAATAAGTTTCTAAGATGGAACTTTATAGGGAGTCTACGGATCTGTCACTTCTGCAACTTCTTGGTTTGTTTTTTGGTTTTTTTGTGGCGTTACGCAAGTTCTTCAATTGCTGGATCCATACTTGTGTCCCAGCAAGAGGCCTTACTGCATTTACTTTTATTGGTGTGCGTGGTGGATAAAAGCTACGGTGCTGGGAACTTTCTTCAGTGTCTTGTGAAGCCTTTGAATTTTATAATTTATTGAAGAGATTGTTCTATAAATTTCCCGCGAGCAGACACACTGAGGAGGAAAACACCCAATAGGGCATCTTATAATCTTTCCAGACCAGGTAGAATTTAGCCAAGAGCAGCTCAGTCTGCAGTATGCTTATCTAAAATTTTCACAATTCAAACCTCGTATACTGGAACAGTCAGCACTTGCTATAGATACGGCTCCGTTTACTTTTGCTGTTGGAAAGTGTTTTTGTAAAACTTTGATTTTTTTTCTTCAAATTAATTTTTTTTTCTTCTGTTTATCTTCCTGTAAAAGCAATTGTTTTGGAAACATTTATCATTCTATACCTGATATTTGTACTTTTTTTTATTATTATTATTGAAAATAGACATTTTGTACCCTTTAACTTCCGATATCATGAATTATAACTCACATTCTGAAACAGAAGCTGTTGAGGAGCTGGTATCCCATTAAAAGGGTTTCATACATCTGTCTTTTAAATCACGGCTGAACGTTCTGAAACATAAGCTGTTGCTTGAACGGAGATTTTTTTGTGGAAGCTCTAGCATAAATTCCTCGTACTCGGTGATTCTTGTGGGTGATCTATGGATCGTGATTTTTTATTTTTTGGCGGTTTGGTGAGATCTAGGTGAGCTAGCGGCTTGGAGAGGTTTCATCATCTTATGAACTCAGGCCTGGAGTTTATGAAACAGGAGACCAGGGAAGCAATCGTGCTTCGTTTCGCTTGCGAACGCTGCTACAGATAAATTTGTCAAATCGTTCAAAAACTGATCTAATTGTTCAACAAAAAAGAGAGAACAAGAAGTTCATCATCACCAGATCGTGTGATTGTATAAAGGTTCTTCATGAGGACATTATACCTCTGTTGAATGCGGAGACAATAAACACACTTCAAGTTACAAATCAAGCCGGAAAGAAGGGGAGAATTCAATGCTACTAGTTTGATAATTTTGGTTTCAACTGTGTGGTTTGATTGTCAAGATTCACACTCAAAATGGTTGCGAGTTATATTATGAGATGGATTGCCTATAGAAGGAGCATCTAAAAGTCATTTTGATGGGTGATGGTGTTGAAGAAGAAGAAATTGCACATGTTAGACCAATGCATATGTTGAATAGCTAAGTCGAGGATGGAGTTGAAAAACCTAGCCTTATTGAAGAGAATTTGGTATGCCTTGAACCCTTAGGAGCATAGTTTTAAGACTCAGTCCAGTTTAAGGCCCGGGTTTCAAGTTTTGACCCGGTCGCCGGGTTGGTAGGGTTAAATTTTTTTTCAAAAATATCAAAACGACGTTGTTTTAGTAAAAAAAAATAAAAATCAACAGGTTTATGGCCGAATCTTGCCGGTCAACCTGCCGAGTTATATTAGGTTTTTTCTTTCTTTGTTTTTTTTTCAACCTGGCCAGGTTCCAGTTCAGATTGGACCGAGTTTTAAATTGACCCGCCGAGTCAGATCGGGTTTTAAAATTATGCTTAGAAGAACGTAGAATTGGATACTTTAATCACCATGACATGTCAAATATGAAAAGACTAGGGTATAGAGAAACAAAGATGAAAGACCATAATAGTCTTGTCGGGTTCAGAAATCATACAAGTAACAACCCAAGAAATTCAGATCACTTACAATGGGGTTAGAAAGGAAAGCTTCATGACCAAGCACAAGATGAAAGAACTGTCAAGGAAACTTGCAACATAGCTAGCAAGCTAATGGTAGGGAGAGTCAGGTTCTATATCTTCGAGGATCTAACATAGACGTGATTTCTCTAAAGATACTTAGATTTGAGTAACTATAATTTTTTAATAGTAGAACCACGTATGTTCCTAGAAAAGGTAGAGTAATATATAAATAAAAAGAAGATTAGCACTCTATTTTTACTATAAAATACATGTTATGATAGGAGGAGGAGTTATCAAATATAACTGAGCAATATGAAAACCTAGAGAACATATATTGTATAATGAACATGTGAAAAATCTACAAAAATACCTATAAGATTCAACGAGATACTAACACATGAAGAATAAGATAACAGATGTGTTAGACGGATGTTTGACATGATAAATGCAATCAGAAAATTTATTCACAATGAAGCTCGTAGCAAATACTAGGTTAAAGATATGTATAACTTGAAGTCTATTATTGTACCAACCCTGATTTTTTCATTTTTTTTCCACAATACATTAGAAATTTCTAAGTAAATTATTTTTTATATAGGTTCCACCAAAATCAAATTTTAATTGAGATGGGATCTTTAACCAAAATAGAAAAACATATTAATAGACTTCATGCAAAATTATATCACAATCCGATGATTGGATTGAGAGCTCTATTTTCTAATGTAAAATTAATCGATTCATGAATTTTTATCAATAGTCCATATTTTTTTGTTCAATCTTTAAATAAAATCATATCAATTATCCTTCTAAATCTTTAAGGTCATTTTATTATTTTGGAATATATTCATTTTAAAATTTCTATCTTTATTTATTTATCAGGGTTATTACCATTTCAAAATAATGTCACTGATTTTTAATTGGTGTTTACACCTTCATTCCTACCATTTTCATTGCACTATTCTTTATTATAATTTATTATTTTCTACCTCACTTATTCCTTAAAAACATTTTATCATTTTTCTCATTATTTTATCCATCAAAACATGTTACTAGTTTCTTTGTCCTTATAAATTTTAAACCAAAATTTATTCTATGGAGGTTATTCCCTCCATTATATATCTATTATTTTTTATCTTGGTTTCTATTACTCGTTGAGATCGTACCACTTTCAATCTTACGTTTTAATGAAAGTTTACACATATGTATATATAAATTATAAATTTTCTAGGTTTCACACTTATACTCTCAATGAAGAAAATAGTGAATATCTTTTCAATGTATTTAAGAATGGAAAAATGATCTATTTCACAAGGACTTGGTCGAGAAGGTATGATCGCCTAGTAAAAAAAAGGTGAAGACATATTGGTTTAAAGATATAAATGAAGTTATTGAGCATTTTAAATGAGAGTGTGCATGCGCTAGTAGAAAAAGCACAGAATATCTTAATATAGATATTAAGATAAAGATTACAAGAGGTGTGTACTACAACTCTTTTTTTCTAAGTGACCAGTGGTAATAATATTTCTCATTGTGCACTTGATGGCAAAGAATGTTGGAGACACTTCAATGCATCCTAGACAAAGAAGAATACAACCATCCCATGAAAAAAAAAATGCAAGCACCTTTAATAAAAATCATAGTTTTAAAACTCGATTTGGCTAAGCGGGTCAATTTGTGACCTGAACAACCCGAGACTAGGTTTAAAAAATTAAGATAAGGAAAAAAACCTGAATGATCCAATCAAAATTTCGGTTACAACTCGTTGATTATTTATATAACAAAAAAAAATATAATGAAAAGACAAACACATTGAGCCTTTAAACTTATTGATTTTAAAGGTAATTAATTATATTATTTCAATGTTCTAAAAAATAAGATGAAAAAACCCTTTTTTAAAATGTTAATTTATTTTTTCTTTCAAGAGTATTTACTTCTCTATGAAAAAATTATTGAACAAAAGCAACCTAATTTTTTGCTAACAGTCATTTTAATGTGAAAAAAAAAAAAAAAGAGATGCACAAACCACTTTGTCCCGAATTAATTTAGTAGTAATATTCAATGGATCCCCTGGCATTAACCCAATAGCAAGCTTCGTTAGTTTTTTTTTATATAAAGTCAAATTGATCATTTCATTGTTCTAATGCACATCACATTGTATCTTGATGATGCCTTTTAGCTTTTATTTTTTTTTTAAAAAAAAAAATCACGATCATAAGAAGCCCTAAATCAAAACCCTAGTAAACACAGTTTGATATTATAATAAATAGAGGTAGTAGATAAGCTTGCATGTAAGGGGAAGGGTAAGAAAGTAACTGGGATTGGATTTAAGGATTCGCTTTCCAATCTCCATATATGATTGCACAGTTTGGGTTTAATTACGTGGCTTGCTAGAGAAGAAAAACCTTCCACTATGACTTCATTTTTTACTTTTTATTAGACTTGTAACTTACCTGACTGCCGGCGGCAAGTTTTATTTTCACTGGAAAGCCGCGAAGGGACGCTCGGTTTTTTGGTTCCTGGGTTGGGCCTCATCGGAATTTCAGCAGAGACAAGGCAATTTACAGAAACAAAGATAAAACAGATGGGACCAAAAGATTTAGGCAAGGCAAAGCAAAGCGAAGCAGGATATGTAAAACGAGGGGGAGCATGCAACGCCGTCATTGTCAACGAACAACGGCAAGAACAGAAGGATTTAGGTTTCAGATCTTATCATAGTAAATATAATAGAGTCCGGGTTCAAAATTCAAAAAATAGAACATTTGAAGCAGAAGTTGTAGATAATGGCTTTGCTTTTTCTTTTGGAACCACCTCTTTTCTGCTTCTGCTAGTTTTCCCACAACCTTTCAAGATTTGAATGCAGTTCTATCCTTAGGTGGCAAACAAAAATCGCAAATCTGCCTCCGTTAATTTTCCCAGGGCCTCTGAAGAACCTCCCACGGTCCTGCAAAAGGCATCATAAAGAAGATTTAGCTGCACAACAGGTGGAAACCTGTCATTTAGAAAATAAAATTACATGACAAATCAAACTCACCCTTCAAACACTAGCTCCTTCTTTTCTTGCAGCTGCAAAATCCTCTCCTCGACGGTATTCTCGATGACAAATCTCACAATCCTGTGAGTGCAAAAACAATGTAAGCCCAACCAAGGGAAAATTATACAGATCAGTCACCAGGTTCAGCTTAACCAACAACCTAAACTAGGGACAGGGTCATTCAGACATCAATTCGAAAAGATGATCAAAGGTTTAACTGCTACGTCACAATTGCACTCCGATGGACTAACAATTTAATTATGGAACCTTCACATTCTGTAAGACTATAGTTTGGTCAACCCAAAGTTAGTTAGAGACTCAGTCCCACTAAAGATTTTTAGCACACAGTTGCTTCAAGCTCAACGACGTGAATTCTTTTTTGAGACTTGAACTGAACAAAAGGATCACCTAGAGTATAAAGTTCCCGCCATTTACCTTTAGAAGGTCACAACTTTGGCTATGCAGTTCTTGTGGCAAAATTCACCGAGGTCAGAAGTGCTATCAAACATAGCCAAGTCAAGGACAACATTACCCTACTAGGAAAGTCAGTCAATTCTTGACATACCACTTCGGGTATGGAGAAGATTTGTATACAAACATATTCTACAAAACTGATTGCAAAAAAATATATGTGAAAAGCATCTATAGAAACATCAATTGAATGGACTGGCCTGAGAGAACACCATCATCAGTTAATAGAAATTTTGTACATATCCAACTTATGGACTTGTAGCATTCTTGTGCCAGCTACCTTTTAAAAGAAGTGTCAGTGAGAAAGAGCCTGTTTGGCATGATTTGTGAAAAATAATTTCATGACATAATTGAAAAGTTGTTTTAATAAATGACTAGTGGCAAAATAAGTCAAAGTTAAAAGCATGTTGGATAAAAAGTTAAAAATCTTGTCTCGATTAAAACAAAAACTTGTGTCGATTTTGTGAAAAACAATTTATGAAAAGTTAAAAATAACTTATTTATGACTTTTCTTTGAGTATTTTTTTTATATATATAAAAAAAACTTAAATCAATTTGAAAATCAAGAACCTAAATACAATCTAATTTCACCCCACCAATAAGCCCGCTTTGACAAATAACTGCAGAGCCTGTTTTTGGCAACATATGAAAAAAATTACCCAGTCAATTACTCTAAACAATTATCAATGTTATTGAAAGATAGAAAGATGAAACCCTAATGCATCCGCCCAAAGAGTTTGGAAAAACAAAAGAAAGAAGGCAATATAAATAGGGAACCTATAGATTTCAGCCCTGGAGTCTAATTTTTTCTGTTTACAAAAAAAACCCAGAAGCCTGAACTGGTTAGATGGCCAGTTCATTGTTATAACTGACCAAACTGACTGTTAAAGCAATGATCTAGCATCTTATTATAGGATCTCAGAATAGTGGGTTCAAGTAGGACCTTATTGGTTTATACTGCCCAATACGATGGATTCTATCTTGTGCTTGCCGCTCCACTGCTGGGTTCCACCAAGGATCCATCAAGAAAACCTATAAATTCCACCACATGTAGGTATTGATCAATATATAAACAGACTAAACAAGAAGGTACATGCATAGGAAAGGAATCAAATATATACTGCCATATTAAAAATTGGAACAAAAAAAAAAACTAAAAGACAAGGCTCATGTGACAAGGACTTGCATTGACATGTAAGAAAATTCTATCACAAACCTCAAGCATCCACTGCAAACCAAATACATCTGACTAAATTTTAGCTGCTAAGAAAGGCATGAACAAAATCACAAGTCACACCTTTCACATGCCTTGTGTTTTTTTAAATTAGGTAACAACCCATCAGAGGAAACAGAATAACAAGAGAAAAGAGGAGGATCGCTCACATGTGATGCAACTGTCAGATTGAGGGCAACACCTCCAGCTTTCAAACTCATCAAGAAAATCTTGCAATCAGGATCCTCCGCAAATCTTTTAATAGCAGCATCTCTGGCAGCCAAAGACATGCTTCCCACCAACTGAACACAGCTAATGCCTGACTGCATTAAGCTTGTCTCATTAAATAGTCCTTCTCTTTTCAAGTATAACTGAAGATAGAATTAAAAATCTTAATTTACCTTATTGAGAGAGTAATGTATGAGATCCAAAAACGATGTGAACTGGCTGAAAACAATTCCTTTTGCAGAACCATCTCTTTCAGCCATAAATCTAATTTCTTCCCTCTATAACCATACAAACTACTCAGTATGACCAAACATATAATGGATAATTGCAGACAATAATCACACAAAATTTTAAAACATGCAAACAAAAACAAGCACACTTGGAGAGCTCAATACAACTGACATGAAATTTAACCTATAAAATACTTTTTTTGTTTCCTGGATTAGGGAGCCTAACCAGCACATTAACTCTTATATCAAGATTTTTAACTCGATAATAGTTTTCTTCATTAGCCATTTTATTCTAGAAGTGTATCATAAATATATATATAAATCCTTTCAAGCCATGGTGAATGGAGATATAATCCCCACACTAAAAAGCAGGTTCATCTATGATTATAAAGGATAGAAATAAATGTAGCAATTCCATAAGCACGTACCAAAGCTTCTATCTTTGTGCTTGTCTGAAAATCATCCAACTGTACTCTGTTCAGAATACTACCAGATCTAAACCCCTTAATGGTTGTTTTAGCAGTCTGATCTCCAGCATCCACATTTCCAGTGAAATCAACAGTGAGTGATTTTGAGCAGACAGGGCAAGAGACTTCTCCAAAGGAAGCAGAGAAATCAAGCAAACAGGTCTTACAAAAACCATGGGCACATGAGGTAACCTGAAATGATAAGGATAACGTTACAGAAAGAAATTCAATTGAAGATCATATCGCAGATTCTATTTGTTAGATTCAGGCAAAACCAAGTGTTGCATAGATGCTATGAAGGTGTGGTCTTCTAGGAAACAAATGCATTTAAAAGGAGACTTGACTATGAAATCACCTTTTCTCCTTTGCTGTATTGAGAATTAAAGAACAATATTTACCATTTTAAATGATCAACCTATTAACCATTAGCGGAGATCATCGAATGTTGGAAGCACAATGGAGCTGGTCATTAATTCTTGAATGTGAAGGTAACTGAGGTGAACTATAGAAAATTGTCGAGGAAGTAAATATGAAGATTTAACAATCAAGCAGAGCAGAAATCCAGAGTGTAGGGATCAAGAACAGCATATTCCAAATTCTACATTAAATTTTACGTTCTCATGCATGTTAAATTTTCTTATATGCTACATGACCAAGGACATGTCTATCATTTTGAGTTTATCTAGGTATCAGATCCATATATATATATATATATATATATATATATATATATATATATATATATATATATAAACAAGGGAAGATTGACAATTGTTAACTCATAAATATTTAATTAATTTATCACCACCAAGAATGAATTTTATACATGTCATCAATATAGCATAAATAACAGGGAAAATAGCTATTTCAGGGGGCCCTCACTTCACCAAGGAGAACGATGGCAGAATCTTGTGCAAACAATACCAGTTCATGTTTTGCGGATGTGGGAAAATAGTTGTATCTGGTGCTCTGCCTGAATGTTACTAGTGTTCTAAACTTGCAGAGGATTTCATATATTTGGCTTTTTATGACAGTTCAAACTTAGTATATATAGATGTTAATTTAGATCACACCAGCAAAAATTTGAGTTGAGATAAACTACTAATGCACGAAACTGAAATGCATTTCTTTGCACTTTTAGAAAAGATAAATATCTGAACAAAAGATGAGCACAAGAACAGAAACGATAACTGACCACAGGATCTTCTGCTGGTTCATGACAAATACCACAAGCATTTTTGGCAGAATCAAGATCAACCATGTTTCCACCTTTTAGTGCTGAAGTTTTAGAATATACCACAAGGTAAGGATGATCAACTGCCTGTAATTTTGCAGACAAGAAACAAGAAAATCAGCAGAAAGAGTTTTCCTTCAGGGCTAACTGATCAGAAGACACAAGTTTTTATTTGTTAAAACCTAAAACAAGAATAACAGCAAGCAGAACACGTTTTTTGGATTTAATTCCTTGGTAAAACAAACTCTGAATATATAACTCAATATTGAATAACCAAATGAGAAAAATGATACCTCCGGAAAGGTACTTCCAATACATAGTTTTAGAACTTCTAAAATCAAAAGCTAATCTTCTACAAGCAATGGAAAAAGTAGAAGAAATCCCTTGAATATATTAATCAAATTTGAATTAAAATTTAAAAAATCACATTCACAACACTCTTGACATGAAGGGTGAAAGTTCATCTATATGTTCTTTCAATACAATACAATACAAATGATGGATATAACTCCTTTCTTGCAAGCACCCATTAGTTTAATATTTCAGCCATGCCAAGATAAAATCAAAATTCAAAAATGAAGCAAAACTTCACGGGCTAAAATTAAGGTTTCTCTCTCTTTATATAAAACTGAGATTCAGAGAAATAAAATCCACTTTTCATGTTGTAACTTGATACTTGTTTCATAACAGAAAGTAACTAGTTATGTTACTGCAGAGCATCGTTGAAACTCAAAATAATGACTGCTCGAAAGCACAAGCATTTCCAATATCCATTAAATAATATACTTGTACCATCTCATGAACAATTCTAAGAACTTTCACATAATATTTTAATTGCAGCAAACAATTCACAGGTAAATAGCACTTCATCACAGAAAGCCATGATACTGCAGTCAATGGATAAAATTTTCACAATGGTGAATGATTTTTTTACCTGCCGCAAGCGTGTCAGGAGGTCAAATATATGGGCATAATTATTCATCAGAGTTCCCGCCTCAACATATCTGTGAAGAACAGAAAAGGGGAAGTCGCATTGTGTAAGTATCTGTGATAACATATACACATTACATTGACATGTAATTTTATTAGCAACAGACAATTAAAAAAACCAAATAACTCAAAGTAGTTGGGTAATATATAGGGAGCATTCTAGAAGAAATTGCATTGATCATACAAAATGAAAGCAGCAAAGGTAGAAGTCAACATACGTATTAAATTGTGCCTGACTTTCATTATACAATGATTCATAATAATCTTCTTCTTTAACATCCAGGATATCTCGCCTCAATATAACCTGGAGAAGAGAGGAAGCTAAGATTAATATCGAAGGTTTTTGATCAGTTAATAAAGTTGCTGTCTAGCAGTGTAGAAGGAAAACTCACAATTCTAGGAGGAAGAGCAAGATCAGAAGCCCTCCCTTTTTTTGTGCGTCTTAGCACTATGTTCTTCAAGACTTTGTGTTTGAGCAATATCATCGCTCTTCGTCCATAATCGGCATTTCCATGCTTTTGTATTGGGTTAGAAACATACTAAGAAAGAAAAGAAGTATATTAAGAATAAAAAATTGCTTCAGTAATAGATACCCACAAAATATTATAATAAAAAAATTGACAAGTAACAGTCTGCAACACTCACTTTATTCCACCAACAAAAATGCCTCACGGAACTATGAGGACAGCTAGAACATTGTGTCGTTGACCTGCAAAGTGGCATTGGGTTTAGCAAAAAAAAAAAAAAAAAAACAATTAAGCTCTCTAAATATTAATTACCCCAGAAAGGCTATAGATAGAAAAAAATGTAAAAGTAAAATAGTGAGAGAACCTCGAATTGGTACAGGCAACTAACTTCACAACCAGTAATTCTAAGTAGAAATTTGTTGTCAAACAGAGAACAAAGAAGAGAAAAATATACATTGAGAAAAAAAAGCCTCTCCAGAAAGGCTTAAGAAGTTCTAGTACTAATTTTGCATTATCCATAAAAATAATTGATTAAAAAAAAATTTAGGTTGCACAATAGAAAGGAATACCCCAATTTTTAGGACTAAATGGAATAAGATAATCATAAACCTCACACCACTCATAAATAAGGTTAGTTAGATGAAAAAAAAATACAAGCTTGAATCTTAAACCATACCCATAATCAAGAGTTCTGCAATCACAATCCTTACACAAGTAATATGAGTATGGAACTATTTGCAGGAAGCGTACCTGCAACGACAGAACTCCAAACGCATAAGATGACAAAATTCTACATGATTAGAGTTCTTTGGTTTGAAGTGCACCGTGAACTTACCAGAGAGTAAAGTTCACCAACACGGTTTTGGAGGGGAGTGCCACTCAGAGCCCATTTGTATGAAGAGTGTAAGGCAAAAACAGCTTTTGCTGTATTACAACGTCTATCTTTTATAAAATGGGCCTATGTTGGGCATGAAGGGGAAAAGGTATGCTTCAGAAAGTAATAAGCGCACAAATGATGGAAATGAAAAACAAAATATTTAGAGAAAAACAAAAGTTGGTGAGGGCTGAGACATAGAAAGCATGTACTTTTTTTATTATTTCACAATAAAAATAATGAGACAATGCACATAAGAATGGAATTTATGGGAACAGCAAAGCAGAAAATAATGGGAAAGTGACATTTCATGCACTAAGGATAATTAAAAGTTTGTTGATTGTTTCACTTGAATTAAAAGAACAAATTGTCATAGAAAGGGGGCTAAGGATAATTAACTTGTTGGGAAAGAAAAGATTTTCTTAGCAAAGTTTCAAATGAAATTCAAGAATCTACTTGAAACCCATAACAAACCGAAAACTCCTAAAGAAGCTTGAGGTCGTTAGTTTGGTACCCAAATTTGTTAAGAGATTGGCTCCAAAAGGAAAGGAAAATTAAATGGTTACCATCACACAAAGGAGAGATGAACAAGGACAAAGAAAGCTATGGAAAATGTCATAAAACCTGGTACAATTGTCTGTCACCCATGTTATTTTGGTCTTGAATTCACAATGCATCAATGGGGGGCAAATTTATAAGTAAGCAGACATAATTACCCCCAGGCACATTTATGCATGCCAACTCACCTCATCTAAAATGATGCGCTCCCACTTCAACGAGTGCAAAAGTGATTTCTCTTTTTGCAATCCTAGCTCAACTTCTGAAAGCTCCATAGGACGACTCTTATCTTTATCAGATTCTGTTTTCTGCTTTGATGCTGATGGTACAGTTTTCAGCTTTTTCTTAGCTTGCTTAGATTGCTTTGCTGTTCTATTAGCATCAGGCCCACAAAAATATTTTAGGTGAACTGTAAGCTTCTTTTCATAAAAGGAGTTCCCACAATACACACATTTCTTCTTGGGAGGCATCATGTATTTTCTGAATTCAGACTCAATAATAGAGTATGTTGTTATGACAAAATCGTAATCATGGAACAGTTTAGAACTCTTTTCTCTATTAGCCCCATGATAAACCAGAACCTTAGTGCTTCCTTTTGTAGTATACCGATCGATCTCACTTACCCACTGAGTTACAGCAACCACCGGACAGACTACAAGGGTGGCTTTGATTCCAGCCAAATCACTGGATGAGCCTGAAATTGGTGATGGACCATTGAATTCAAATGAATTTTGATGGAGTTCCCGTTTGGCAAGGACAAGAGCAATTGCTTGAATCGTCTTCCCCATTCCCATCTCATCTGCAAGAATGCCCCCTCTGGTGGACGACTCTTCCTGTTCCAAAGCCCAGGCTAACCATTCCTTTTGGAACCTTAACAGAGGCATAATCAAGTCAGATGGTGCCTCAGCAGTTTTAGCTTCCAATCCACGATTATGATCAAAATCAACATCTTCAGTCAAGTTCTCATTAATCCATTTGTCGTGACCTTCTTCCCAAACTTCCCACATCAACAATTCCCCTGACCTCTTTTTGCGCCTCTTGTTTGTCTTATAGTATTTCTTTTTTTGAGATTCTGTTGACTGCTCAGCTGGTTGTTGCTCATTAATGGGACCTGTTTCCATAGTACCCCTCTTAGCAGAAGGCAGTACATAATAAGGCACGGGAACACTACTAGCATTTATAAAAATGAATAAAAATTGACTCTACCTTGCCAATCATGGACACCAATCGTAGCCTTTGCCTGATGATTTAAGAGCAAATCCCCCATCTCTTCAGTCATTTCACCTATTCATTCGCTGGGATGTCAGTGATGCAATCCAATCTCAACTTGTAAGCTTTGATTTCACATGCTTCATTCATTTCAAAGAAACATGTAAGCTCCTTAAAAGAATTTTGCAGACTTTTTTTTTTATTTTATAAGCATACAATTTTTTTTATATATCAAAAATCCGAACCATCTCTTTCAATCGTGGGAAATATCTTCCATTGAAACATATGAAGAAAAAAATATAATTCACATTTTTTTCAAACAAGTACAAAACTTTAACTAGTGAACCTCACTAAGAAAATGAAAAAAAAAATCGAAAAAAGAAAAGACAGAAGATTGAAGAAGCAAGAGTTCTTTTTATACAGGAAAGTAAATTCATTACCAAAGCTATTATCATCAGAATCTGAAGATAGTACATAGAATTCGTCATCAGAACCGCCACCGCCACCGCCAGCACCCATGTAATTGTTTCCGTCTTCTTCGTTACAAGAACCGCTTTCCCCATGCTCACCATCGCCTGCACAAAACCAAAGTCATTAATTTTACAATCCTGGTAAAAATAACTCACCAACATTTAATTTATTCCTTAACAACAATCTAGAAATATTTTTTTCCAAAAAAGAAACAAAAGAAAAACCACAAATCAAGGACTTCCTAAACACTTGCAATTTTCAAATTAAATGAAAATCAAAATCAAATCGAAACCTAATTGCCAAAATCTAGAAGAAATTTCCTTAAGTATTACTCTCACGGTTAAAACGAAAAAAAAGGCACAAAACTTTAGAAAACCTAAAATTTATCAGTCGCTTCATTTCATCTTAGTCTATACCAAACAGCACCTCTAATCCTCATCAATCATCATATACAGAAATTAAGAGCAGATACAAAAAAACGTTTAAGAAAACAACCGTTGATTGAGAGTCCGGAGAGCCTTCTACGAGAACGAAGCTCCATTGATTTTGGAATAGAGATGATGAGATGAAATGAAGAAGAAAGTGAGAGGTCTTTTCTTTTTACCCAAAAAGAAAGAAGGCGTTAAATGGAGTGTGGAGTGGGATACGTGACCATTGGGCGGCGGGAAATGCTAATATATAGAAAGGCCTAATCGGCGGGAAACAGAGTTAGTTACTGTGGTCTCCCTAGCTTCCTCACTCTTTCCTTGATCGTCTGTCTGAGCAAGACAATGTCCTATAAAGTTTCTTCATTGATGATGCGGTGATATGAAAAATAAATAAATTAATATCTATAAATAACATGAGTTTATTTGTCAAAGTATTAATGAAGAAAAAGATAAAAAATACACTAACTAATTTCTATTATTTTTATCTTATTTGTAAATATTAATTGATTGACTATATAATTTAGCAATTCAAGCCCGCGTTGCTTTTTATTTTGTTTTTATTAAAAATAAAAATAAAAACCAAAAAACCGATGAAATAAAAAAAAATTAAAAAAAAAAATCTTAAAAGGCTAAACTATGAAAAAAAAATGATTAAAATTTTAAAAAAAATAACTGGTTCGGTTCGATTTTGGTTTTATAAACCTGAAACTAAAAAACCAAACCAAACTGAATTCAAATAAAAAAACTAAGTCAAACAAAAAAAAACTAAGTCAAATCGATTTAAACCAGTTTTTATTTTAAAAAACCAATTCAAAACCGGTCGATTTAAACGGTTTCGGTTCAGTTTCGGTTTTTTTTTTTTAAATCAGTTTAATTACTTTTTATATATATAAAAAAAAAAATAATGACTCCTGGTTTCTATAAACAATCCATTTACATTTATTAATGTAGTAATAGATACTTTTTAAAATATTTTTGCAAATTAATATAAGAAAGTTAGTCATTCAAATCCTTGTACCTTGAAAATCTATATTCTTCGACAAAGTTAACAAAATTCTAGATGGCGTGCCCAAGAAGTCCAACATGCAGGCACTATGCTTAATTAATTAGTGGGAGTTTCTCGTCTGTTGACATGGTCTAGCTTAGCTTCTCCAAAAGATACTATATGTTAAAAAATAAAAATAAAAATAAAAATAGGGCTAACAATATAATCATGCATAGCCTATTTTAATAGTGTTTAGTATTGTGATGATTAAAATATCTTTTATTTAAAAATTTATTAAAAATATTTTTAATATCCGCATATTAAATTAATCTAAAGATATAAAAAATTAATTTGAAAATAATGTTTAGTATTGTGATAATTAAAATATTGTTTTAACCATTATCTAACTTAGTCGAGTTCAACTATGAAATAATAAAACACTAAATTAAAATAATAAAAAAAAATCCAGAAATAAAATGAAGAGACAATGTCATATTGAATCAAACTCGCTCTAAGTTAATATACAAGATTTCCAGTTTGGGTCATGACATGATCAAAATGAGCTAACCTGTATGACAATTCATTTCATTCATTTGTGTCTCATTCTCTACCTAATTAGGCTTTACTAGGCTTCTGTGGGATGACATTTTGGATTAATTTTAAGAGTCATCTAATAAGGGGTTAATAAAATGAAAATAAAAATTTATCAAATAATTAAGGATAAAAAAACTGGTTGATCATGGACCAAATAAAAAAAAAAAAAAAAAAAAACACGGCACGTGAGGTAGCCCCATCATATTCAGTGTGCGTTTTGATGGAAGGTAGCATGTGTTTTTTAGGTAAAAAGCAAGTTTTTTAAGTATTTGAAGGTGTGACTTCAAACCAAATACACTCTCAATCGATGTGTTTCATCGATGAGTTGAAAGTTGGTTGCCAAATTTTTGGTTTTCTTCTCCTTACATTCCTTTTCTCTCGTTTCTCTCTCCCTTGACTGTGTGCAACATTTGTAAGGAAAAAAGAAGAAGTTTGTGTCCACATTAGTATAGCATTTGGTGAGATAATAAAAATAAAAATATATTCAGTTAAAAAAACATATATATATAAAAATAAATATTTTTTTAGAATAATTTTAGAATGAAATTATATATTTTTAAAACAGAAGATACAAAGAGAATATATCTTTAAAGATAATATTTTTTATTTTTAAAATATCCTAAAATAAATTTATATTTTCATTGAAGATCAAAATATTATTATTCAAATACTTTTCAAGAAATATCAAGTTTTTCTCTATTTCTTTACAGTTTTAGGCCGCATCAACAAATTTTTTAAAAATGGCATTTTCTATTTTGAAGTATTTAATAAAGGGCATGTTGAACATATAAAATTTAACTAGTGATTTTGTTTTCTGGTCCCAATTGAAAAATGATTATAATAAATTATTTTGATGAAAATAACGCAGACATATTCTATTTTATTAATATAAGATATTTATTTATCTTTAACAAATGTTTTTTTCTTTTTCAAAGTCTATTTTAAAAAAAATGAAAACGTGAAATTAGTGATGGAAAATTATTTTTTACTACCAGGAAACCGCAACCATAGATTTATTTTATTTTTCTATCATATTGACATCTTGAAACTGCGGCTACCCAGAGAAATCTCGTTTTGATTTTAAAAAATATTTTTTGTTTAAAAATATTTTAAAATAATATTTTTAACATTAACATATTAAAATTTAAAATAAAAAAAATAAATTCTAAATAAAAGAATTCAAAATTTTAAGAAACACCATTTCGTAACTAGTCAACTCTGGCAACCATACTTGAACGCTGCATGCTCACTACCCTTCTCTACTTGAATTAACTGAGCATGGAGTATTTATCATCTGCACCAGTTAATTCTGAATTTGACTGTGTAAAAATTCCACCGACTACAATAAATCATGCAACAGCGAACTGGATTAAGCTCTTCTTTGTCTGATACTACATCAGTACTGTCTAAAATGCAAAGGTCTTTGAAATATAATTCAAGGATCAATAAGATTAATTTTCACACAGTTTAAGCCTAGTTCATGCACCTTCATTAAATTCAAATTAATGGAGACTGGGATCTCCTTATTTCTCACTCGATGAAGTCTTTTTATATGCTTCAAACTTTATTCTTCCCCGACATGGACAAAAAACAGGGAGCGACACCGTTTGGAAACGTGGTGCAAATCGTGTTTCAAAAAAATTCATTTTTTTTTTTTTACTAAAATTTAATTTGATTTGTATGTTTTAGATTGTTTTGATGTGCTGATGTCAAAAATAATTTTTAAAAAATAAAAAAAAATCATTAACATGTATTTTAGCACGAAAAGTTATTTGAAAAACATTCAGTAGCATTGTCAAATATACTTGACTGAAGAAGCAAATTAGTACAGTCAATTTGTTCTGTTAAATCAACACTCAATGCATTAAGGTTGAAACCAAACAGAGGACCTGGCATATGCTTGCAGTTGCTGAAGCATTGGAAGTGGATAGCAGGTCAATGGTCTTTGGTAAGGAAGCTAATGTCTGAACCTTAAATGCATGCATTACAGCAGATATCTTACTTATTACCAGACAGGGCGATTGAAAGTTCAAAACCAGAGTTATGATCAGCAGTTCAACCTTCAGAAATTTCCATAACCAGGACAACCACTCAGAGTTATATCATACACCCGTATTTATATATCTATAGAAAGAACTCCAGGTTCTAATAGTGATTGAATCCATTGAAATTAAGTTAGGGATAGGTGACAATAAGAACAACAACATTAGGTAAAATTGGCTCGAGTCAAGCCTTTTTGCATAACTCATGGAAATCTGCTATCCTAGATTAAATCTGACCTTGTCATGGTGTTCTATACAGGCCGAGTTCGAAGTCCTGCTGCCCGGCCACAGAGAAGAGCATTTGTGGGGATTGGATATTCATCTCTCCACGAATTTGCAGGGGAATAGACTCGAAGATAGAATTGCTGTCCTAAGTACTGCCGTGCCCAGTTTTCAGACCTTACATTCCACATTCCAACATTGTCCAGAGGCATGTAAACTGCAGTCCATGACTCGGGATAGACCTGTATTTGATCAAAACATTGTAAATGACAAATGCTTCTTCCTTTTAGGATGAGAACTTCGAGAGCCCATCTAAGTGCTTGCAGACTGGAGCATGGTGAAGGGATTGAGGAATTGTGAATTTTCAGAACCAACATGTAATCTGAAACTCAGAAGATTGCTAAGAAAGTAGTGAATAAATTCGAAAGGAAGCTTCATGTTACTATCGAAAGGAAAAGGAGATGGTTTAGAAATGGTGGAAGTGCTGGTTTCCATTTTGAAATCATGTGGCCTTGTGCAAAATGCTGAGTAATTTGAATTCAGGGCTATCAAATATGTTGAAGGAAAAACTTTGCTTATTGAAACTTGAGACCAGGAGAATTTAGTTTGTCCAATTACAGAACATGGAAAAATCTATATGACACTGGTGAAAGTTGTAATGTTACTAAAGATGCAATCAAACCTCTTAAAATGCTACCGGTCCAAATTAAAAGGAGACTAAATGAAAACAATCTTATGATCCACAAATTTTCTGATATTAATAACAATTCTGTATGGTGTACCTGAACAGTGCAACGAGAAATTGTGTCTCTCAAATTATAACTTAATCTGCTTGCAGGTGACCACTGTCCTCCATCCATCCTGCTCATCAGAAAGCATTCAGATTAACTAATCCAGTAGATAAAATGCATGGTGAAATTAGGTTATGATGAACTTACCCCACAACAAAGAAGGTGTGCCCATCAATGTGCCAAGACTGCACATTATCTTCTGGATTCTCAAAAACAATCTCAGCATAACCTCTGAAATCAGCAGCCATGACAGAAGTCTGGAGGTAAGCACCACCACCAGTGGGGCTGTCCGGGATGCTTCCAAGGGAGAAAACTCCAGGGATATTGTAGTGGTCCGCAAGTTTAAGTGGAGTATAAGCAGAGATGAAGGACACACTATTGACAGCATACCTTTGCTTGCCATTAATAATGGGAGCAGAGTTCTGAAGTCTAACTGTACGAGTTGTGTTGATCAATCCATAATGGTAAGAGCCTTGAGGGTTAGGTCTTGGGCCACTTGCACTTAGATTCCTCCTGATAAATATGAGGGACACAAATCAATAACAAAACTCCTTTAGTGTGCAAAAGACACTCTCCTTGGAAAACTAAAAAGGAGACACTGTTCTTACCATTATGCATCATACAACAACTATGGATATCATGCATGTCGCAACAAACGCAATAAGTGAATTTTACTGCTATATGAAAAATAAACAGGACCAATGCTCAGAGTTTCAGAATCACTACATCTCGGGTAATTACAACACCACTAGGCAAATAAATGTCAAGCTATACTCTGTAGGAGAAAAGATCAACATGAATGCTATACTTATTGCACCTATGAGGAGCTCAACAACAGGAATTTGGAAGCACCTTAAGGATCGAGCTTGTTCAAGAGACCAATCAGTCTGAATAGTTGGCCCACCAAGCGGGGTATCTGAAACACTTCCTGCTGAGTTACTGTAATGAAGAATGGAGGTTGTCGTGAGCACTTGAGAGGTGAAGCGTGTTGAAACAACAATGAAGTAATCGTGTGCTGCTTGATCAGCTGTAACCAAAACAGAATAAGATTGCCCCAGGTGGATGTCTAGGGAATCATAAGTGTTTTGCAGCGAGTGAGTTCCTTCAACCTCCACTAGTAACATTTTATGCCCCTGGATTCTGAAATTGATGGAAGTGGTGAGCCCCACATTTGATATCCGGAACCTGTAAGTCTTGCCTGGCCAACAAACAACGCAAAATAATCTTAATTTGAACACCGTCACTGCATGTTTGAATTCAAGATGGAGTAACTGCTGTTCATACTTGATTACCTTGATCAACAGTGAATGTGTAACCATTTGATCCACGACCATTGATAAGAAGCCCATCGGGAAAGGGAAGATCACTCCCACCATCTAAAATTGCTTTTAAATCCTGCAAAATACATAAGCACATTGAAGAGTACATCTGGCAGTAAACATAGCTCTGTCTTTCACTTTTCCTAAAGCTCTGTGTACATAGAAGTTAGAATTTGCTTCAAAACGATACTAACACTATGATTCTTCTTGAACCAATCACCAGCCAGGAATGTGAAATCTCCACTAGGAGGAGGGAATGGTACGGGAATGACAGAACGGCTAGCGATTTTGAAGCCACCAAAGCCTCCTGCAGCCTTGTGCATGCCAAGTGAAGGAAAATAGAAGTAGCTACCAATCTGGTCTTTCACCTGGAGCACGTAAGTGAAGTTCTTCCCAGGTGGGATGGGGCAGTTGGTACCATAGACTCCATCTTGCCATGAATTCCTTCTCTGCTGCACACCATTCCTAAACAGGAAGTACAAGACTTGCGATTATTTACGAAATATCATCCGAAGCATTTCCTATCTTCCACACACAAAAGAAAAGGCATGATCAGAGTCAAATCCTAGTTATTTGCAGTTTGCATTACACAGGTTAACTCATAGGATCTCCCTCCTCACACTTGCCTAATGGAAAGTAAGTACAATATTCAGAGTTCAGACCATATCCCAGCAAGGACATGAATTAATTTTCCTGAAATCCATTCTGAGAGATCCAGATAAGACACAAAATCCAGAGTGTGTATTGATCTAGATCCGAGCAGCCTACATGGTGAGATCTAAGTTTCATAACCACCAATTCAACAATCCAATCAAAAAGAGCTTTTTTTTCTGGATATCTATGATCAACATTCTTTGTGATCCACATTATGTATGTCCTATACCACTAGTAGTGGAAGTTTTTGCTGCTAGCAGTGATAACTAGCATGGTGCTTGCCAAACCAACCTTACTCCAGTCTTCCAGTTTGATCACAGGAAACCAAAGCAGCCATAAGTCCTTGACTATCATTAGATTGTCCCAAACCAACGCCAAACGTGGCTACAAGTTCCAGTCACTGTGTGTCTGTATATATCCTGTAGCCTTCCAGTTACAGGCGGGGCATTAATGGTTGCAAACTGAACAAGAAAACGTGACATTCCAATAGTAGGAATTTATCAAAAAATGAAGTCATTTCCCCCACTGTTCTTTTAAACTTCGTTAACAGGATATTGAAAAGTCTGGATAAAAATACACACATATTTACAGACACTCGGGAAGTTTGTAAATATGATAACGAGAAACTAACCAAGAGATGAGGAAAGGTTCATCCAAGCTATTGAAAACGCTGATAATCAAGTTATCATTAGTCACTGACTCAATCTGTGGGCCTGGAAATTGCCCATTTATCAAAATCCCCTGCCATTAATTTCATCAAGACCCCATATAATCAACATCTTCGAAAATTAGAAATAAACTAATCGAAAAAAGAGTTGGCCACCTCACCTGTTGCTTTACTCCAAGTGGATAGATATCACCATAAGTAACATTCCATGTATGGAACCTATAAGGGTCTTCCCCAGCAGTGCATGTCACCAACAACAACACCGCTAGCATGAAAGAGTCCCGCATGTTCTTCCTATAGTGCTCACCCATTACCATCTCTCAGTCTCAAACACACTACTCTCCAGAAGAATCCAAGAAGTGCGGTGCTTTGTTATATTGAGAAGCAACAATGGAAAAGGGAGAAGAAGAAATCTTGCAACAGAGAACAACTCCCTTGTCGACTTTAAGCCTGTAAAGTCTTGTCGAGAACTAGTTTAACTTTTTCTTTTTAGCTTTGGGAGCTTTAATTTATCTTCTTTGTTGGACAATGTCGGTGATTCAGATTCCTTGATTTAGTTAATATCTCTTAGCAGGTAAGGTGATGACTATGGCCCTAAGCTGAAATCAACGTGCAGTAATGAGCTGTCTTCACTGCTGGTTGCAGTATCCAAGGGACGAGCAATACTGTCCACCACCATAGTCAACGCCGCGTTTCTTGAGTCCAGTGAAGTGATTCTGATTGGCATCAGCAAAACGGTGTATACTAATGCTTCCAATTACAGATTTGGCCTCCTTTGCTATTTCTGAAAATACCCAGGAGACCCGGATAGAATAAAACAAATGATACAGCAATGGATAGATAATGAGATACGTTTTCTCCAGTTACGTCGTGTGTTCAATATTTTTTTTACATAAAAAATAATATATAGATATCATATACACGTTTTAAAGAATAAAGAAATTATGATTTGGATTATACACTCAAATAAGTTGGTTTTAGTTAAATTTATGATAAAAAATAGCAATGACACCAAGTATACTAAATTAAAAAAAAAATTATGATAACCTGAAAAAAATTGATACAACTCAATTTTCTACCCATCAAACATGAAAGACAAGATTAGATACAAAAGATTAAAAAAAAAATTATTCTATGTTAATATGAATTAGCATGATAAACTTGTAAATTAAATAATAAAAACAGGATAAACCAAAAGAAAGCAAATGAGAAAAGAATTACAAAGTCTAATTCCAACAAAATAAATGTATAAGAATAAAACCAGAAAAAATTTAACAAACAAACAAACCTAAAAAAATAAATCAAAATCAGGTAAGATGAACAAACCCCGCATCTCGAATCATTGTAATGGGATAACATAGAAAAAGACAAAACTGGGAAAACAATGAAGATTAATTTAAAAGAGAACCGAATTTTCAATGACAAAATTGAAAAAAAAAATTAATTTTTTTCTTTTAAAAAAAGCAACTTAGAAAAAGATTCGAATCAGTCTGGATTAACTCGCTAAACTCATTATCTAAGTCATAAGATCAAAATAACATAATAAAAAAAAGCAAAAAAATCATAAGGCCTATTTAAAAAAAAAAAAAACAATTTTGATTGATGATATTAAAAAAAAAATAAAAATAAAAAATAATGTCAACTCATATTAACTTTCTGAACTTGAGAATCTGAGTCATTAGATCAGGAGCTCTCTATCTGAAAAAACTACGAAGCCCAGTTTTCAACTAATCAAATATTGAAGGATAAAATTGAAAAAAAAATAATTATACATAAGGTAAAAAAAAATAACAATTTAAAGAATGCAGAACAAAATTAAAATAAAAAAATAAATTAGATGACAAATAATATTTTTTTTATTGAACGATGAAATTGAAAAGAAAAATCAATTTAGCAAAAGCACTTAAAAAAATAAGGATCAAATTAAAGAAAAAAAACATATCACAAATTTGGATTCAAGTATAAAATTGAAAACAAATTGAAATTTCATAAAAAGTAAAGCAAGGGATGTAAAAACATGATTAAGGTGGTTTTTGGAGGGAATTTCAAGGTCATTTAAGCTGGTGACATGTTCAAATTTTGATTAAACTAAGAATTAGAAACAATCTTATATATTGCATTTGATATTATTAAGCATATACATTATGGTGATTGTTTGTGTTATGTTGTTAGCGGTGTATAATTGTCCAAGGCTAATCTTGGACTTGCTTGTAAAGGAAGTAATTGTTCATCTTTTTTATTAGTTATTTTGAGTTAAAAAATATACACACGCACTAAATGATTTTTTTCTTAATAAAACATTTATTTTTTGTAAATTAGGTGGATCGGTTATGATGAATAATTTGTAAATAATGTTAAGTGTTTTGTGAAAGTATGTTTATGATTGTAAAAGTGTTTTGGAGATGATTTTGAAATTGTTTATTACGAATCAATTTATGGATTGAATATGAAGATTTATTTAATTAACTATGTTTTAAACTCATCATTTAAGAGTTATATGTTGATATTTATAGATATTTTATTTAGAATTTGATACCTAGTTATAGGGTAAAATATTACCCATTGTTATTGTGGTTAGAATAACTATAGTTTTTCAACTTTGAATATAAGTTTGCAATCCATCCATATCTGTACTCAAAATGATTTGTTTGAATTATTGAAGTTTGTGAATGATTTATAACTATGCTCTTGATTTTTTAAATCTCTGAAAGTACTGAAATCTTTGTATAATAAATGAATTGATTTGTATGTATTGATAAGTTTTAACATGTTTTATCAAACTATGAAGGTGAATTATTATTTACTGTGTGTGTGACACTCATTCTATATTTAATTAATTATTTTTTCAATGGCTTGAAATGTCAAGTGATTACTTTGAAAGCTTATAATTGACTTCTAGACTTTAATATTTCAATATTTAGATCAATTCATGATTTTGGACTTGTAATAAATTTGGTTTTATTTGACTTTGAAGTTAGGTTATTTGATATGAGATGATTAATGTTGTAACCCATTTTTGGGTCCCCACAAAAAATAAAATAAATAGCCAAAAGAGGTTAGAAAAATAACAGGAGGCATGAAGCGCCCAGAAAATGGTCAGAAAAATTAGTCAAAGAGGTTAAAAATACAAATACAGATTTTTGACAATATATTCTTGAATGATGAGAGCCCTGGTGGATAAGAAAATTTGATTTTTGAGGAGAAAAGTCCAAATTTGGAGGTTTATGGACTTAATTTGATTTTTAATTGAATTTATAGAGGATTTCAGTGCAAGAAAAATTGATTTTAAAGTCAATTTGGGCTTTAATTGGAAGAAATTTAAGTTCTGGGGCCAGAATATATTTTTTAGGAATTTATTAGGTCAAATCAGGGGCTTAATTGCATAAATATTGAAGTTTAATGGCCAATTAGGGGCTTAATTGTGAAAATCCGAAACCAGGGACCAATTTGGAAAAGGCGCGAAGATAGAGGGGGCTGTATTGAATTGATTCAGGGGCCTAATTGAAGAAATTAGAAGTTTATTGATTAATTGAGGGTCAAATTGCATGAATCAGAGACCAAGGACCAAAGTGAAAAACGCGGCCAACAAAAGGGGCGGAGACGGAAATTGAAAGGGATGCAATTGAAATGTACAAAATATAATTGAGGGCTGATTTGGAAGTTGATGTGCTGGCGCCATTTAAATGAAACGACGTGTTTTGTCCAAAACGACGTCGTTTCATGTAAAAAAAAAAAAAAAAGGGAAAGCTCGGAACGATGTCGTTTTGAGACATTGTTCCTCTTTCTTCTTCCCCTGGACGTGCAGCAGGGGAAGAGAGAAAGAGTTTTGTTTTTTCTTGTTTTAATTCTGCTGCCTCTCTCCTCCGCACGCTTCTGTCACGACCCGAAGCCCCACGCTCTCTCATGATGAAAATTCGGGGGAGCCGCGCCTTGCCAGCCGCGGCTACTGGCCAACCGACCGGCGTTTCCCTGCCCCATGCACAGCCATAATGAGCCCCGCTCCCTTGCCCCCTATAAATGGCGACTTAACACTGGCACGCGAGGAGAAGGGGGAAAACGATAAGAGGAACCGAGGGAGAGGAGAGAGAACCAAAGAAAAAACACAGAAAAAAAGAAGAAGAAAGAAAACAGAAACGAACTAGAGAGAGAGAGAACTAACCGCAGGGAGGAGAGAACAAACCGAAAACAAAAAAGAGCGAACCAAAAGGAGAAAGAAAGGACCGAACGAGAGAGAATCGTTAGTAAACCCAAAACGAAAACGAAAGAAGAGGGAAGCACGCGGAGGAGAAAGGAAGAGCAGTAACCTCTCCCTCCGCCGTTTGAAACAGTAGCACCGCTTGGAGCCGCCGTCCGTGAGCCACGACACCGCCACCGGCCTCCACCGCAGCACCACCAGTGAAGCAGTCCGCTAAGGAAGCCATCGCCTCCTCCACGCCAAGTAAAGTCTTCTCCCCTGCATTTTTTTGCTGCATGCGTTTGCCTCCTGCATGCAGAATCGTTATGCATGCAGGAGGAGGGGAGGGGAAAATTAATTCCCCCCCGTTTGATTTCTTTCGCTGGGCCAGGCTGCTTCTGGCCCAGCTTTGATTATTTCTGGGTCGGGTCTGGCCCAAACTAAAGAGAAATTTTGTTGGGCCGAGATCGGGCCAACCTTTTTGGGCTGAGTCCGGCCCAGTTAGTTGGGCCGGCCCAGCCCACATAATATATTATATTATTTATTATATTTATTATATTATTTAAATATATGTGGATATATATAAAAAAAAAATCAAAAAAATATTCTGAAAAATCCTTGAAAAATATTTTTGATTTTCTTGCATATTTTTATCAAAATGGCTTAATATTGAATTGTATTTTTATACCGTAAAGATACAAATCCAGTATTAAAATACCCGGTTTTCGTCAAAACATCAAAATTTTTTAAAATAAAAAATGTTTTGCTTTCAAAAAAATTCTAAAAAATCCTTAAAAATATTGTTGATTTTCCTGCATATTTTTATTAAAAGGGCTTAATATTGGGTTGTATTTTTATACCCTAAAGATACAAATCCAATATTAAAATACCCGGTTTTTCGTCAAAACATAAAAAAATATATATATATTTACATAAAAAAAAATGTTTTATTTTAATGCATACGGCCTAGTCTCTCCAATATATATATATAAATATTATGACATCGTATTTTCACACAATAAAGGAAATGTCAAAATAATATATGTATTAGCATGCATTTTGGTTTTAATAATCAGTTTATTCAAGCCATGAGAACTAGACCAATATTTCAAAAATTCTAAAAAATTCTTTTTGTCTTCTTTTAGTATTTGGGATTACGAATTTATACGTAAAATGTATTCCTAATATTAAAAATAAAGTTTTTTGTATAGACGTTAGAACGGTTAGGATTTTACCCGATAAGATAAAGACCTCCTTACCGAGAAGGATTTTTCTTGAACCATGGACTGACCAACAACTAGAAACACAATAACACCTTAGTTTTTATCAGACAATCAAACAATGCAGCTTACCTTAGGTAAGGCGTATTTAGGGTGCTAATACCTTCCCTTTACGCAACCAGTCCCCGTACCCGATCTCTGAGACCAGTTAGGGTTTCTAGTGACCAAAATACTAAGTGGCGACTCCCATTCTATTTTTCACCGATCAAAGACAAGAATTTCTTGTCTCCCCACATTTTCCACATAGAAATAGATTTACATTGTAGATTTAAAATGGAAACAACAAACATATATTTTCGCCGCAACGCCGCACACGTGCGACAATTAATATTATATTTAATTAAGTTATGATTCAATGCATTTTTTTATTGGTTATTATTTTGAGTTAAGATGTCAAAAGATTATTTTCAAGATTTTTTTTGTTCAAGCTGTGACACTATAATAATGAGAATTTGTGTGTTTGATATTGTGGTGTGTGAAGCTTTTTAAAAGTGCTTTTCAATTAAAAATATATTTAAATAATATTTTTTTTATAATTTATTTTATATATTAACAAATAAAAACTATTGAAAAACACCTAAAAATATATTAGTTTAATATTTTTTTTGAATTGAAAAACACTTTTAAAAAATAAAAGTTACATGATATCAAATGTTATATAAAAAAATAAAAATGAGGTAACAAGTATCCAAAGAATGTTAGTCGAATAAGATAATTTGTAAGTGTTTTTTTGACATTGAGGTTTAACTTGTTTTTCATTAAAATTTGATGCATTTTTACTTTAAATTATTTTGATATATTTATATTAAAAATAAATTTTTAAAAAAATAAAAAATAAATTAAAAAACAATCTTTATCCTAATGTAAAATATCACATGGCGCCGTGTCAGAAAGGGCTATGTAGATTTCAGCACCTGAAGGCTATCTTTTTTGGGAGAATAATTGAGACTTGAGATTGGACAAAAGATAACGACTTTCTTTGGCTACATCTCAGAGTGAGTCCTCGATTGTGAATACCCACATTTCTTTCACATTTTTTTTTTTCACTTTAATATGTCAGGTAAGCGTCTACATCAAAGAATGTTATATAAAAAACATCTAATAAATTTTATATAAACAATTAATTAACACGAAAAATGATGTTGCAATTTAAAAAAGAAGTTTCTCATCGCTAGAATCCACAAGTAAATGATTGAGATAACAGAATTTAATTATTATTTTTTATTGCTTTTGGATATTTTAATATAATATGATGATATACAAAATAAATTTTAAAAAATAAAAAATTATTTTAATATATTTTAAAGTAAAAAATACTCTAAAAAATAATTATTACCATAATATCAAACATTACCTCAAATCATTTATTTTTGTTTGTTTTTGTGTTTTAAAAGTGTTTTTAAAAAAAAATTAATTTTTTTATCTTATATTAATTTTTTGATGTTTTCAAATAATTTTGATTTGTTATATCAAAAATAATTTTTTAAAAATAAAAAATATTATTTTGATGCATTAATAAATAAAAAATATTTTGAAAAATAATTATTATTATATTCTCAAATATCCTTGAGATATCTCTTCATCTATGGATACTGTACAATTTATTTATATGCAAATCATGTTTCTCGAATTTTTTTTATTTATGAAGACTAGATTAGTGAAAATACAAAGAAGTTTTATATCTTAAAAAATGACATCCTATCTTGAGAAATAAACTAATTTAGTAGTTTTTAGAAAAATGTAGCAAAAATAAGTAATATTACCGTATGATGAGAAATCGATACTGTGATGGCTAAAATAAGGTTTGTCCTTTATTGTAAGGGCCTCGTGGCCAGTTGGCGACCAATGAGAGAGAGTGACAATTGTACAGGGCATCGATTCCAAAAAAAAAAGTGACAATTGTACAGCCTATAGTAAATCAAATCCTTCGTTTTTCGTTTCAAATAGCGTTACATGAAAATTTAAAATATTTTTATATTAAAAATTAATTTTTTTATATATTTTAAATTATTTTATACACTAATTTTAAAAATAATTTTTAAAAAATAAAAAAAATTGTTTTAATACATTTCAGCATAAAAAACACTTTAAAAAGCAACTACAATCACACTCCCAAACAAGCTGCGTTTGTTTACATTTGACTTTTGTGTTTGCGGTGTAAAAAACACAGTAAGGTATTTGATAACATGCTAAATTATATTTTATACTACGGGTCTAATAAAAAATTAAGTTTGAATGCTGTTTTTATGAAGCAGTTTTTACATATTTTTTTAACTAAGTTTCATAAAACGTTGTTTGTTTTTGAGTTTCAAAAGCGCTTTTGAAAATTTTAGAATTTTTTTTTAATTTTTTTCTTTACTTCAAATTAATATTTTTTTTTTTGTGTTTTCTGATCAATTAGATGTGTTGATATCAAAAATAATTTTTTAAAAATAAAAAAAAATTATTTTGATGCATTTCCAAGTAAAAAACACTTTGAAAAGCAACTACAACTACACTTTCAAACACAACTGTACTAAATATTTTATACACGTTTTTTGCTACACATAAACCTCAACTATAATTTTTACTAAACACGTATCTAAATCCAACTAATCACACCTAACCATACTTTTTTAAAATTTACTTTTTTAAAACCATAACCATAAAAAGTTACCTAAAAAACAAACACTCTATATCGCCAGTCAAAACATTAAAAAATTAAAAACACCATAATTATAAATGAAAAGATATTTTTTTTATCATTCAAATCTCATTTATCAAAGAATTATTATAGTATGTTATATAAGAAATTTTTTAAAAAACCCTATTATTATTGAATACAAAAACAAAAATATAAAAACTATTCCTTTAAATAGGACAACAACAAAAGCCTAATATTATAGAATTAACAAAATTAACAAATAAAAATTATAAACTCAAAAATAAGATGTATAAATGACTAAAAAAACATCTATTTTCTCAAAAAGCTCTTGTTATCAATTTTCTAATTTAGAAGAAACTCAACGTCAAGTTTAAATTGTTTGTGGGTATAAAACCTTCTTGGTAAAAAACTATCATGCACCATGAAAACATTTAAAATAACATTTTTTAAGCAAAACTTCTTTGGTCAAAAAATCAATAATCCTATTATATGGAGGCTTCCGCATCATGTGTCTTTAACATATTTATGCAAGTTACTTCATCATTAGTTATACCACTAAGATTTTTAATAACAACACACAACAGCTAAACACTATAAATTGTGAGACTGTGATATCAACTAATGCATGCGAGAATGAATATTAACAAAATTTACTAAAAATACAATAATTATAGTGAGACATCTAAAATATTTGATTTTTATTAATCTAAGTCTTACTTGGCAAAAAGGTTATTACAACTTTTTATATAAGAAAAAAACTAAAAAACTCTATTAATATCAAATAAAAAAATAAAAAATAAAGAGATAAAATTACTCAATTGTATCTATTTTTTCAAAAAGCTACCGCATCAATCTTTCAATTTTTAGGTTTCAAAACTTTTGATTTATCAATTTTTTTCCAAGAATTCGAGGGGAAAAAAGAGAGTAAAAATCTTCCTTTTAACTGCCATTATACGTGGATGATTAAATAAATTATATTGCTTACTGTGAATTACATTTTGAAGTAAAATTGATAAAATTTAAAGATTTGGGATTTAATTGAAAATGGGATCATAATTTAAGGGTTAATTTGAGGTTTGTCCTAAAATGAGGTTGTCTTTATAAAATGTTAAGAGCATCTCCAATGAAAACTGCTATTTTGAAAAGCTAAATTGATAAAATAACATTTTAAGAGCTTATTTGGCTACACATTAGAGTTTGTGTTTTTTTTAAAACTCACTGAGCAAATGTTTGGTTAAGAAAAAAAAACGGTTTACTGTGTATGGGTCTCCCAGTGAATTGCGTGCGAGACGCAAGGAAATGAAAAACAACAATTTGTTGCTTTCTTACGTGGCTCAATGCATCCATGCTACACTATTCACTGAACAGTGGAGGCAAGTGTCCACTGTTCAGTGAATGCTCCACTGTTTTGGTAGAACCGGGTCCGGTCCAACGCGTAAAATACATTGAACCGGGTCCGACCCAGTAAAATTAAAAAAATATTTTTAATTGTGTTTTATTCACTTGATGACGTGGTATTTGCAGAATTTGATCACAATTCTAATTTGTTCCTAATTATATTTTACAAGTTATGTTCTTGCGTGTTAAAGAAACCAAGAAAATTGTCGGATGTATTTCAGACGTGATGGAATTGTAGATAGTTCAATGGAATATTAAAAAAATATTTTATATAAAGTATGATTTTATTTTATGATATAATAGCCATAGTTAAATTTACAATATTTAAATTAAAAATCATCAATATTAATATATATATATATATATATATATATATATATATTTAAATTATTTTATAACCTCAATTTTAAAACATTCTTAACTAAATACATTAAACTACTTTTTCTTCAACCTCAATTTCAATCACAGTTTTAACCAAACACCTATTTTTTTTAAACCTATCTCAACTAAAATTATTTTTTTCAAACCACAACAGCTACTGCAATACCAAACACATTTTAAATAATATAAATATAGTTTGTTTTACAATATCTATTCCAATAAAAAAGAGCCATTTGAAAAGCCAATTATATTGGAGTGGAAGAAGCTAATATTTTATTATTTTTTAATAAGTTTAACGTTATTTTTTTTTTATATGGTTACATTTAATTGATTTATTTTTTTAGTGGCCTTATTTGATTGGTTTTAGCTTTTTGAGAGATATATAAGAATAATATTTGTGGAAAAAAAATATTTTAGTATTTTGTTTAATTTTTTTTTAATTTTAATGGTAAAATAAATATAAAAAAATTAAAAATAATAATTTTTAATATTTAACTTTTCATGTGACACGCCTGTTGGAGATGCTCTAATGGAAGGCTAGTAGTAGCATATCACGTGTTAACTAAATAATCAATTCTGTTTATTTTTTATATTAAACTTGATATTCCTTCCTTTTGCTGTCCTTTTCTATTTGATTTCAGACCATAGAGGAGGAACTGGGAAGATCAAGGCAGAGAGAGAGAGAGAGAGAGAGAGAGAGAGAGAGTTCTTGTGCTGCTGGGTAGGTGGAGAGAAAACGAGAGAGAGATGGGAGCAATCAAGGGAGCCATAGTAGATGGAATCTTGACATGCATGTGGGTATTCAGCGTTCCTTTGCTGGGTGTTTTCTCCTCCATCATAGCAACATATGTGGGTGTTGAAGCCATGTCCATAGCAGGTCTTTTCATAACCATTAATGTAGCCGCTCTTTTTATGCTAACTTTCAGCTTGATAGGAGCTTCCTGTGGTGGTGCCAGTTTCAACCCTGCTACAACCATAACTCTCTACACAGCAGGCCTAAAGCCTGATGCATCTCTCATGTCCATGGCTTTGCGTTTTCCGGTTCAGGCAGCTGGTGGGGTTGCTGGTGCCATGGCAATTACGGAAGTGATGCCAAAACAGTACAGGTATGTGCTCAGAGGTGGTCCGTCGTTGAAGGTGGACTTGCATACAGGGGCAATCGCTGAGGGGGTGTTGACTTTTTTGATCTGTCTTGCTTTACATTTTGTTTTGCTCAAGGGTCCTAAAAACTTTGTGTTGAAGGTTTGGTTGCTGGCTGTGGCCACTGTGGGACTGGTTATGGCTGGAGGTAAGTATACCGGCCCTTCAATGAATCCTGCCAATGCTTATGGATGGGCTTATTTGAGCAATAGGCACACCACTTGGGATTTCTTTTATGTTTATTGGATTTGCCCCTTTATAGGAGCAACTTTAGCTGCTTTGATTTCTAAATTCCTTTTCAAGGCACCACCAATCAAGGACAAGAAAGCCTGAAGAGGGGGGATAGATCATAGATGTAGTAGCAATCAATATTAGTATTTGATTTTCATCATTAATGTCGCGTGTTTTCGAGTGTTAGTGCCTCGATTATGAATATTTGAGATTATCTTTGCATCTTCAAGAATTGATCTGTTTAATTGAGGTGATTTGTTCTTCATGTTAACTACTTGTGGCTGCAGATGGGTTTGTGCAGACCTATGATTTCAATGGAGAGTGAGGGTTTTATTGGGGCTTAAAACCTCGAAACAGTCGATGTTTGTAATTTGTATTGCTCACTGAATCTAAAGTCACTGTTGATGGTGTTTCAGCCTCCATGTAAAAGTGGTAGGAATGCCAGTTGCTTAATCATGAGTCTGAAATACCCATATTCAATACCCTTCTCATTGTTTTTGATTTAGACAATAACAACTAGCTGGATACATGAGAGAGTGGAGGAGAGAAAAAGTGGAGGAAAAAGCATAGTTCTTTGAGTTGCCAAAGCTCAAATGTCTTAGAAGCCTGCGTTGTCCCTGTCAAGCAGTCAGTTTTGTTTTTGGCGCCGCCATGAACTATGCTTGTAGCTTGAAGTTGTGAGTTTTGAGCATTCATGGATTGTCCAGTCCACCCAAACCCAAACCCAAACCCTAGTCATCGCATGTTTTGAGATAGAATTGGAAGTACAAGCTTTATTTCAGTCTTATGCTTCTTTTCCTTGCCTGGAAGAAAATTATTAGAAGCAAGCAACCAGTCAAAGCCATAGTGGACGGACCATATAAAGAGTCGATAAGACAGCAGGGATGCAAGTTACAGATAAGTAACGGGAGTAAATGATAACACCAATGGAATTTATATGAAACTGGGATCTTTTATCTTATGATTGTGAACGCAAAGCAAAATAAAAGTACACAAACATTGAACTCATAGATAGATTTTGGTACAAGTAATGGTATTATTAAAGAAGAAAATGTTTTCAGGCACCACACTCCATATTGGGTTTGGCTCCGCTACTACATTTAACAGCGAAGTTGATTTCTTCCAAACAAAAAGGAAACAATGTAATGAATTGATAATACTGTCTGCAATCCATGGTTGAATATGAGGAAATCTGAAGTCTCCAAGGGGAGCTCTTCAATCTCACCGCAAATGCTAGAACACTGAATCTTTGTGAAGGACATCACCATGAAAGCAGTAGTAGGATGGATGTGCAGATTACTGACACTTTCCTGCTCCATGTTTTTGTTCTATGCTCTAGATTACTGCAATCCATGGTTGAGTATGAGGAAATCTGAAGTCTCAAAGGGGAACTCTTCAATCTCACCACAAATGCTAGAACACTGAATCTTTGTGAAGGACATCACCATGAAAGCAATAGTAGGATGGATGTGCAGATTACTGACACTTTCCTGCTCCATGATTTTGTTCTATACTCTGGACTCGAGTTTCTCGCAAATGGATAAGTATGGATCTGAGCATGCTCATCACCATTGAAGCGAATTGACAAAAGCTAACTGTGAATCAATGTCCCTTTTCTCCGAGGAATATTTGTTAGGCCTGGAGGCAGGGAAAATTACTGTAGTGGTAAAGCTCCTGGGCTGAAGTTTCTGCTTTGCATTTGCCTTGTGCTCACCATCTACCCTGAACTTCCCAATCTTGACCTTAGCATTCACCAGCTTAGCTGCCAACTCGACATATGAATCTTCCATGGCCTGTGAATTCAAAAAATGAAAAAGCAAAAAGAAAAAAAACGAAACTTGGTTATGTGTAGGACTAATAATTAACAATTGCAATCAGCTAGAGGCTATTGATGAAATGAACTTTTACCTGGCAAAAGTGACGCCAAGGCTCAGATCTGTTCTCTAACGTGCCTAAAATTTCCATCCCAGCCCTGCTCAAAGAGGTCAAGTTTTGGGAGTTGAAAACATCAGCAATGGGGTCATTTACATTTGTGAAGGAAACAACTCCATTTATGTGCTCACTGATTTGCGCATCTTCAGATTCCATATTTCCTTTATGTAGTCCACTCTCCTTCAACTTGCCCTCCTCCCACCACCACCTCCCTTCTCTCTCATGCTGCCAGGGGAGGGCCGGTCCGGTGAAAGTCTCACAACCAGTTGAGACATATCCTAAAGCATGCAAACTATTAACAGGCACATTCATGGTTCGGAGAAAGTTCCATATAGCCTGGCCGCCCAAATTTGCCACGGGGTTCCACTTCACGAGGCTGATTGTTCCACACCCAATTCCTTCAACTGAAGGGTGGTCAATTTGCAGAACAGGAACACTAGCTCTAATGCCAGGAGACTGATCTTTTCTTTGGCCTGTGATCCAAGCACAAAGATCCTTAAGGGCCCTTCTAAGAGGTCTCACCTGTAGTACTTGACAGCATTCTTGGTGCATGTATTCAATGTCCATGCCGTAGTACTTCTCCACATCATCCAAGAGTTCGTCGGACGTCTGTGAGCTCAACCTCCCCGTGTCCAGGCCAAACACCCCCGATTGGAGTATCAAAGACACATCCTCAGCTCCACTGCATGATTTTAAATGCTGTGTTCAATTCATAAAACTGAAAGGCATTGTGACAAAATCTCCACAACAGTACTAATTCCACCAAAGAACTAGACTGCACTGTCTCTCTTGAAGGTTCATTAATTCAGATGGAAGGGCTGGATGTTTAGCATAAGAAACTGACCTCGTTTAAACGTAATTGATACCTAGACAACGACACTTTGTACAATTTATACACAGCTTGTCCCTTAATGCTATTCTTTTTTTCAGAATCTTGCGAAGGATTTCTCTACTCTTCGCGTTTTTCCATTCACATCGTTTTCTGCTAGAAGCGTGTCTCTATAATAGCTGACGTTTGCATTAATTTATTTATATATTCTAAATGATCTTGTCAAGATCGCATTGTCGATCATTATTGGTTGCTTAATTGATCTGGCTGTCATGCTAAATATATTTTTTAATTAGGAATCTCCCGTAGCTGTGAATCGTGATAGCTGAAAGAAAAAGTTGAATAGAAAATGGAAAAGATTCCAAAGAAGACAACCCAAAAGCGTCGGCCACAACTGGGAGCTCTCTTAACTGTTTTGATGATCATCATCAATAAAATAATAGCTTACCAACAAAGAACTTTCCCTTTTGAAAAAAGGTCAGGCTGCGCTTGCTCTTTCCCCTTTATTTTAACAAAAATATTTACAGAACCTAACATCTTCTTCTTTCATTCTCAACATTAAGAACTGCATATACTTTAACTCCTGTTGCAACGACCCCTCATGTCATTGTTAGGGTTAGCGTAGAATCTTTCACCAATGAAGTATATATGTTCCTTGTGCATGTTTCTTTTAGAATTGGAAGTTCAGACGACAATCTTCTATATCTCATGGATTTTTGACAATTTATCTAAATATCTACATTAAAAATATCCAACTAATCGAGAGACATGGGCATGGCATCAAAGTACCTGAAAGAAATGGCGCTGCCATCTACAAAATCTTGAAGGGCCTTGTTGATAATTGCTAGAGGAGAAGCTTTCTCAAGTTCTTTTGCCAGCTTGCCATGATCTTCTGTTACACCTTCAAGTTCAGCCTTCTCAGTAATCTCTGCAACAATTAGTTGAGCCTCAGGAATTACATGAAAACAGACACTTTGATGATGAGGTACATGGGAAGAGCCAAACTGAATATTACAAAACTAAATATTAGTTCTACCTTTTGGTCTGAACATACCGAAAAAGAAGAAAAACACAAGGCCACCTTTGATCTCATGGAAAGATACTGAACAGAAGAAGCTGGTAGTGAACCTCGACTGCCACAAGCGTCTGCAGCATGAAGGGTCATGATCATGAGAAAACATTGCAACTCTGTGTCCCTCTAAAAACAAGAAAACACAACGCAAAACTCATTCCCTTTCTCTAAAACCTCCGTGTCTTTGTTTTGCTGATAGCTGGAGAACATATATTCCAGGAAGAGAGCTTGAAAAGGCAGTAGGGTTTCAGGTTCATTGAACCTGGTCACTCCAGAGTCCACAGTTTACATAAAATCTCACTTGGCAGGAAAAACAAATCGGTAACCATACATATAGTACGTAACACATGGACTCCATGATGCCACCAACCTACTCCCGTGTTTAGCTTTTTGGCTCATGGATGATTAAATTCTTGTATTTTATAATGTATTTTTTTTAAAAATATATTTTAAAAAATTCATTTTTTTTGAAGTATAGTTAAATGAAATAATGTGTTTTGAGGTAAGTCCTCTCTTTCATTTTTGGTGCAGTATTTATTTAGGTATGGTATTTATTTGGCTATTAGTAACATCCTATTTAAATATATGATTCAGTCTAAACAGTCAAAACATAAAAAAATCTTGGACGATGTTCGGTCCAAATGAAGTTAATGACTTCATATTTTAAATTAAGATGTTAATTTTATATGACTTACCCTTAATTTTTTTATTCAAGCATGCCCATTTTTTATATATATAAACTAATGAAATGTATTTTTTAATTGATTATAAAAATAATATAATTTTAAAAGTTATAATTTAACTAGTTAAGTCCTCATTTTAATCTTTAAAAAATTACCGGTTCGAGTCCTATAAATTTTAGGATTATTAAAAATTTATATGGTTATTAATTTCAAGATTTGTGGGATTAGTCGAAATGTGCGTAAGCCGAGCCGGATAACCATATTAATTAAAAAAAAATTATAAAAAAATAAATGGAAAATAAAAATATAAGAAGAAACTAAAAGCGAATAAATGATCTTCACTGGGCCTGAAGTTGATCTTGGGAGTGGGTCTTTGGAGGCTTGAGGTCTTCCACCAATGAACCACAAATGTCCATCTGAAAACGCAAGCAAGAACACATTTGTGTGGAAGCAAAACAAAAGGAGGACATTTATCACTCTACTTCCCCTCCACAGACGCAAAAACTATGAATTATCCACAACCACTGCCTCCCTTCTTTGCCATTTCTCCTCCTCTCATTAGCCTAAACCCTCCCTTCAAGGAACCATGCTCATAAACTTCTCTTACTCTCCTCTACCCCCTTCATCTTCTCTTCCAAGATTTTCCAACTCGAAGTCACCCGTTTTAGAACCATCCTCTTTAAAATCCAAAACCAACTTTCTTAAACCTCTTCCCTCTTCACCTTGCTATTCTTCAAACCTTAGTTTTCACCCCAAGACTCACCTTTTCAGTAGATGCCCACATGGGAAAAGGTTGGACTTAAGGTCATGCGCTGTTTCTGGATTTGACCTGGGGAACTTTGAGTCTGTTTTAGAGGCAGCTGGAGTATTGACAGCCATTATTGTTGTTCATGAAAGTGGTCACTTTCTTGCTGCTTATCTACAGGGTATCCATGTAAGTAAATTTGCTGTTGGGTTTGGTCCGGTTTTAGCTAAATTTAGTGCAAAAAACGTTGAATACTCATTAAGAGCTTTTCCACTGGGCGGGTTTGTGGGGTTTCCTGATAATGATCCAGAGAGTGATATACCTGTAGATGATGAGAATTTGCTTAAGAACAGACCGATATTGGATAGAACGATAGTGATATCAGCTGGTGTTATTGCTAATATTATCTTTGCTTATGTCATAATCTTTGTTCAAGTATTATCAGTTGGTTTGCCTGTGCAAGAGGCCTTTCCTGGGGTGCTTGTTCCAGAAGTTCGAGCCTTTTCCGCTGCTTCCCGAGATGGGTTGCTTCCCGGGGATGTAATTCTTGCTGTTAATGGAACTAACTTGCCTAAAATTGGGCCAAATGCGGTATCCGAGGTTGTTGGTGTCATCAAGAGTAGTCCTAAAAAGAATGTGTTGCTTAAGGTTGAGAGGGGAAAACAGGATTTTCAGATTGGCGTCACCCCGGATGAGAGTTTTGATGGAACAGGTAAAATTGGAGTTCAATTATCACCCAATGTAAAGATTACCAAGGTTGTAGCCAAGAACATCTTGGAGGCATTTAATTTTGCTGGAAAAGAATTTTTGGGTCTTTCATCCAATGTGGTGGATAGCTTGAAACAAACTTTTTTAAACTTCTCTCAATCAGCTAGTAAGGTTTCTGGTCCGGTTGCTATTATTGCTGTTGGTGCAGAAGTTGCAAGGTCGAATATTGATGGACTTTACCAATTTGCAGCTGTGCTCAATATTAATCTTGCAGTGATAAATCTCCTTCCATTACCTGCTTTGGATGGGGGTTCCTTGGCCTTGATTCTCGTAGAAGCAGCGAGGGGTGGGAGAAAGCTCCCTTTAGAAATAGAGCAGCGGATAATGTCATCCGGGATCATGCTTGTTATTCTCCTTGGACTATTTCTTATTGTTCGGGACACCCTAAACCTTGATTTCATCAAAGATATGTTGTGATAATTTGTCAAGGCCTTCAAATAAAAAATGAGTTGAAGTGGTATGGAGCTGGCTTCTTGTCTGTTTTCTTGATGATGATGTCTCAAGGGGGAGAATACTTAAGACTCTTTGTTCCTTTGTCGAAATCGGTTTTGGAAAAGGTATTCGTGACTTGTTTCCAATTGGTATCATCTTATGTTGGATCTTTCTTGTAATTCTGTGATTCATAGTTTCTTAAATGATTATGGCAGCACTAAGAAGGGTTATACAGTTCCATACCCAAAATTCTGTAAAGATATCTAAAGAACATACATTCTTTCAGAGTTGCTCCTTGCTAATTTAGCTCATTTGGAATGAAACGGAAACTGCCCATTGAGTAATATCTTTTGCTGGTTGTACCAGGAAGAAGTTAAATATATAGATAGAAAACTTCTTGTTGGTATAATTTGTTTTGGTTCTCCATGGATAAACAATGCGTATTCTGAAAACTCTACCACAAAAAAACGAGTTTTGATTCGGTTCTAACATTAACAGAATGAAGCAAGAGCATGTTGAATGAATCATAGTCTGTCTGTTTAGCTCATGCATCAGTGCGTGTATTCTACAAGTTGACAGATGTAAAATCTTATGCATGTTTTTTATTCTCGTTTAATTTTAACTAGCAGGAACTTGTCAACACTTTGTTTTTTGTGCTTCAATTAAACTGCTGAAAACCCATTCATCAGAGGACCTGCATCCACCACAGTTCGCAGCACCAGGGACTGGTAGCAAGGGGCATGATATATCAACATGCAGATAAAGGTCCTTGATTTGAGATGTGCTAAAATGCAGATACATGCATGGGGGATCGTCTTTTTTTAGAATACCTTGCTTGATGGATGATCAATTCTATTATCCATGTACTTGGTCCGTGAGGTTACTGAGCTTGTAAAGGTAGCATTTGTGAAAAAAACTAAATCTGCATATTTCAGCTTCTGAGAACCATTGCTGTTGGTGGAAGGATGGATGAAGGATTAAGATTAAGAAAAACTAAAGGTAATGAACGTTTGCAGTCGTACCTATGCACTCTCTAGCTACCGGCACCGTTTTTAGCCCTTTTTACTCAAAACGATTTTACAAATAAAAAATATTAGTGATTTTTTGTAAATTTGAATTCGTTTTGGTCCCTGGTGTTTGAGGTTTGTATGGAATGGTCTGTACACTTTATTTGTGTTAAAATTTGGTCCTTGTATGCACAGAAGATTGGGGTTTGTATGGAATGGTCTCTAAACTTTTATATGTCGAGAAGAGAGAATCGATGAGAGAAAAGAGAGGACAGAAAAATGTTTGTGTGTGTATTCCAGAGTTGCTATAACAGTTCAAAAATAATATTTAGATATTGTTGTTACCTATGCATTGTTATTTTCGCCATGAATATCAAATCAACCTTCCTATGCATTTGCTTAAAGTAATTTAATAACTTTATTGTATATTGACTTAAAATTTGACAAAAAAAAAAAAAAACCAGGAAACAATTTATTAAAGATATCAATTACCATCTTGAATACATACAAATCAGAAGGGACGTCCAAAGAGCAACAGATCCAAAAAGGGTTCCTCGCATCAAAAGTAAGAAACCCTAAAAATCAGTCCTCCGCTCGACGGCGCATTGACGGGTTTCCTCCGCCTGGATCAAAGACTTGAACACTGTCCCCGCTGCTTGATGTGCTAGCAATTGTAATGGCTTCTCGGCATCCCAAGAAAACTACTATGGAAACTTCTTTTACAAATCCTTTCCTCCAGCTATTTTCATTTTTGTTTTTCCATTTTTTTCCTTTCTTATTTTTTTTATCATCAAAGTTTTTGTTTTTCCAATTGCATTCTTCTTTTTTCCAAATTAATGATCAACTCCTTTGAAATTATTTACCAAATTTGGAATTCAAAGAATTGAGGCCCGAAATGATAAATCAGGCGCGGAAACCGAGAAAAAAACTTTAATTTACAATAAATTTGTATCTGGAATTATTAATTTTTACTAATAATTAAAATTTTTATATGGATAAAAATTGAGTCAATCTACGTTTTTTTTATTTGGGAAAATAATCTTCTATTCTTATTTTATTTTAATTTGAATAAATTTTTTTTTTGTTTTTTTAATCTTATTTAACTTTATTAAATAATAAATATGTCCCACATGATAATGTGAAGTGGATATTTTAAATAATTTTAAAATAAAAAAATAAAAAAAAATTTAAAGTACAGATACTTAATATAAAAAAAAATAAAACTTCTTCATATATAATGTCAATTAACAATTATATCAATATATATTTAACGAAATCTAACAGAAACACTTGATTAGATAAAATTTAATAATTTATATGTTCAAATAAAAAGAAATTGCATCTAAATATATAATAATATTTAGAGAATATCATGAGTTAATAATTAAAAGGGTATATTTTATTTTTAAAACATTTGTCACCAAAACAAACACAATTTAAGAAAAGGAAAGAAAACAGAGATTGAGTAAAGGGAGGGGAAAGGGTCATAAATGAGTTTTTTTAAAAGAATAAAATAAAGGTATGACTTTCTAATCCTGTGGTTTGTTTTTGTGTTTTAATTTTGTTTTAATATTTTTAAATTATTTTGAATATTAAAAATAAATTTTAAAAAATAAAAGATATATTATTTTAATATATTTTAAAATAAAGAATACTTTAAGAAAATATATTGCCGCATTACAAAGCAAGCTCTCGGTGCAAGACATGGAATGCGTGTAATACAGCTAAGAAGCCAACGAATAAAAACGTGCGATCCCCCAAAACATCTTCATAAACGCTCGCACTTTCTCTCAACCTTCCCAGGAACCATTTTGATATTTTTCCAAACCCATAAAAAACCCTCGCATCACGTTCAGCTGATTTCACTCCTCGCAAACTCTTTCCCCAAGGTACTCTCTCGGAGATTCTTCTGTGTGTTTCGAGGGTTAGAGTTTCATTTCATGGTTTATGCCCTTCATTTCTCAATCTTTTCTGTTCTTCATGTGATCGACGTTTCATTTTTCATATATATATACGAAGTTTGTAATCATAGAGTGTCTGTCAGTCATGCTGTTTGGATGAACTCTTGTTAATCATACAAATTGTTTAAATTACTCATTTCCTTTTTTATGCTGTCGAATTAATAGTTTGTTCGTCTAGATTCATGATGCCTATAAGATTCTTGAATGTATTTGTAACTGCATCCCTCTTAAAAATTTGAATTCTTATCCTTGAATTGTGATTAAAATTGTTACAAATACTTATCAATATTGTTGTTCTCTATTGACACGCACGTAATTTCATGTTTACATGATCTACGCAAAATAGAGAACTAAATCGCTGTTCTTTCTTCTTCTTCTTCTTGATCATTTGATGAATTACTGAATTCCATGGTTGGTTCAAAATTATATATTTAAGGTTTTTGGATCGGATCTGTTAATATTTTAAAAAAATAAAATTGAGAGATGGGATATTGGTTCTGTTCGTAAAGGGAATTGGGCCTTGCCAAAACATAAATTTAGGCTGGAGATGACTACTGTATTGACTGGTAGATTTGGAGTTTCGTTGTGTTCATAATGTTATGGGTCGGGAAGCATACGATCCATGTCAGTTCTAAATGAAATGATACCGAGAGCATGATGTGCAGTGTCATGCAATTTACTTTACTATTGTTCCAGTTCATTATTATTATTATTTTTTCTTCCTTCTTCTTGGAATTAACTCCAGTTCTTTCTTATGATACAACTGCAGAAAATACAAGCATGGGAAGCAAGGCGCCAAGCTGGGCTGATCAGTGGGGTTCAGGAAGTTTCAGCAAGGAAGATGATGAGAAATTCATGGCGAAGATAGGGCATAACAATGGTAACGCTAGCAAGAAGATGGCGGAGGTCAAGGCAGCAGCTTCAACAGGACTCGACAAGGCCAAGACAGCTGCCCAGAAGGTAAAGAGTGGAACTTCGGTGGGTATCAAATGGGTCAAGAACCAGTACCAGAAGAAGACTTCAAAATAATTTGTACAGTTCTGAAAAATGGCATACTGGAATAGGCTGGATGGTGACGGAGGGGTTAAACAAAAACATAGACAGGATGATCTACAAATCCATGGAGATACATTTATTTACGATATTCCTTTCTTTTTTCTGTTACAATGAAAAATGTTTTTTTTTTTCTTTTTAATCATTATGCGAAAGATCCCTTTCGAACTCTTCAAAATTCAATTAAGCCGATCTCGAGTTATTTGGTCAGATGCCATCCCTGTAATTTGATTTCTTGGACTAGCCAACCAAACTTCCATGTCTTGTGGCCAGTTGGTGACAGTTTTCAGCAGAAACAGGGCAAAGCAACGTCGTTTGGGTTTGATTTGACAGAGTAAAAACTGTACAAGAAAATCATCTTCATTCTTTTTCTAAAGAGACCTTGTTCATGCATCAATGTAAAATAACCAGTCAGGCAAATAATCCAAAATCAACCAGAACACAGGGAGAACTGCAAGCATCTACTCAGCGCAGAACTGACATAAACAGCCATGAACGCAAATTGGAGAAAAGTGATTTACTTAATATAGACAGCAAATTATCCAACGATAAAAGGTAAAGTCAGAGACCAGTGTTACTTGGAGACAGCAGCAAACAACCGAGGCAGTAAAGAATTTACAAGTAATCTAGATTCTTCATTTTTTTATTTTTTTTGCATGGCTCGAACACACAGATGTGCCGTTGTAGCATTTCAATAGACCCCAAATGTGTTCTCACCACTGTAGCTCATGTAAAGGAACCCATCTTCATCCTTGTTTTCCTCATATATTGCTGACATCATGGCAGCTGCAGCAATGCAACCAATTTTCAGGTCACAAGATCCGTAACACAGGCAATGATCATAACTTTTTTAATCAAAATACACTAAATGTTATCTCACCAGTTGGTGGTAGAATGTTCTTCACGAAGATGAAAATAGCCTTCTCTGGACTGAGCTTGATCCTTTTTCGGACCACGTACACGAATTGGCCAACAGTGAGATCAGCAGGAACCAAATATCTACTCATCCCAAAGTTACAAATTAATTTCCATTATGACAAAAAAAAAAAAAAGTAGCGAAAAAATGTGAAATATACTAGTTAGCACACATCAATACATCTACTAAGCACCTTCCAACCATGTAGCAATACCTAGAGTGAGATTTATGTTTCTCATTACCATTTAGCTAGGATGTTAATACATGAGCACATAAGCTTTGATCTCACATAAATCACGTGCCATTTATGTAACCTAAGCATGATTTAGAACACACAGCAACAAAATAGGCGCCAAAGGGTATAAAGCCCCAAATCTAACAAAGTCAATTTCAGGGTCAATAAATGTAAGGGTGAAGGAGTAACATGTAGAAACTACTCCATTCTAATCCTTCAGAACAGAAAATCAGACTCTGCATATGACCAATATACATGATATGTCAGCATACAGTCACAATTACTCACTTAACAGTAAAATAACTCTACCAAAAAGAAAATACTAACAGCTATAATTCATGGTAATAAAAAGTTTGGAGGGCTAACTTTTTCTTGTCAATGTCAGGGACATCACTCTTCTCAGCCCTTTCCACAATCACCTACAAAAATCAATCACTTATATTAGCTTCAAACTAAAGGACATGCCGTCCGAACACACAATAAAGGGGTTAAAAACAAACATACAGGAATTCTATCAGGATATTTTTCTCTGATGCGAGCAGCTTCTGCCTGCCTCCTTTCTGTCATCCATCCATCCAACATAACACAATCTTTAAATAATTCCACAACGAAATCAAAATCTAAAACCTAGATGAATCGACTATTCAGGATTGAAACAGATCACAACAAAAAAACACAAAAGTCAGGGTTTATCAGAGAAATATTTGAATACTAACCGAGAGGATGTTCCATCTTGAACGAGCTTTTAGCCATCGCGATGATCTGCAATTTCTTTTCTTTTGAAGATGAAAAAACTTATTCCGGTCAATTTTAAAAATAAATTGCTTAAAGAAGAAAAGCAGAGTAAGATTATAACGTAACGCACCGAGATTGCGAAGAAGAATTCAGAATTCGGATCCGGAAGGAAGGGAGAGAAAAAGAAGGGGAAATAATAGTAATAATAATAGGCTGCAAGCAAAGGGAAACTTCTTCACTCTTATTATTTTGGTTGTCTATCCTCTACAGTCCTTTGTGTGGACCCCACGTGAATTCAACATAGACGGTGTCGTTTATAATTATCTATTTATTTACGGCCTGGATCTGAAATAAATTGGTAGTTGCTAGTACTTACAATATAACTTGTGGTCTATGAGAGCTGCGCTACTAAGATATTTTGAAAAGACTCTTTTTGTCTTCTGTGATTGTATTTAAAAGCGTGATTCGGTATATTTTATTTAAAAATATATTTTTATATTAGTATTTTAAAGTAATCTAAAAAAAATTAATTTTAAATTAAAAATAATTTAAGAATAGAAATACATTTAAAATAGCATTTTATAAAAACAATTTTAATAATTTATTTATTTTCAATTTTTTAATTTTTTTTATGTTGATATAAAAATTTATTTATTTAAATTTATTTTTAAATAAAACATACTTTAAAAAACATCTAGTTTTTTCGGGAGGAGTTGCATCAACCACAAGATTAAAGAATAGGAAATTAGGAATCATTATTGCTGCATGGCTTAAAAGCTCCTAATCAAATCCACCAACTTTTGGCATTGCTAATCGACACAGCAGAGTTTCTACAATGGATTCTGGCCTCTGGGTAACAGAATACAGAACATTTCAAAATCGAATGAGAGCTGGAAAAGCCACCGCCATGACTTGTGTTTATTGTTAGCTTGATTGCCCGTCGAATTGTAAACTTGCAAATCGGCTTTCCTGTGTTTCAAAGAATTGTTTAGTGTTCTTGCCTCTTCTGGCCGCTTCTGCGGTCTCTCTCCTTAGCTAAAATGGAGAAGTCCACGATGTAGGGCATCTGCTCCCTCACACACGTGTGAGCAAGGACGTGAATGTACATGCATTTTCTCTCCCTCTCTATTAGGCGTAATATGACATGGTTTCTATACTCAAAAAAATACAGAAAAGACTCGAAACACCTGATTCTTCAGTGCATCATCTTCCTGAGGTTGGAAGAGCACTATCACCTAGAATGTTGCTCTCCACAAAGCCTTCTCACCTTCCCCACACCGCCGATGGACCTCCTTAATCCTATCAGCAGATCTGCAAATCCCACTGCAGCTCCAATCAAATGACGCAACGCAGATGTTGCCAGCCTGTGCCTTCCACTCGCAATCTGAGGAAACAAGTGGTGAAAAATAATCAGAATTTGAAACATGCTATCTCAGTACTTGCACAATTCCATTCTGCTTTGGTCCTGGCAGAGACTAAGGTTTAGAGCACATGTGCTCGAGGATGGGTCAGTAATCCATGTGGAAATCTTATTTGTTATAAATTTGCAAATAGCAACTAACAGGAGGCAACAGAAATAAATGTATTTGAGAATAGCCATATGAGGCTACTGCATATTCATTTGAATAGTGATCGTGGCAGTACGATAATTGTCACTATCATAACGAGAATTCCAAATTGTAAATCAGAAGCATCAATAGGCTGCATAGGATTTTCCATCATGAAAATATTGATTTTTCTGGGAAAATCCTATTACTTCTATGTCAACTTTCAAAAACACTATGCTGTACATGATAACTTCTCCAAACCTTACAAGAAATGGTAACAAATAATCACATCAATCCAATATTTCGTGGTGCATAGTGTATTCCTTCAGGGTGTAAATATTGAAGTGACAGAGGCTCAACCCCAACTAATGTTTGACATGGGAAAACTCAGTATCTTCAGCAAGACAGTAATTGGTGGGTTCTATAAATTGTATTAAAGTCTAATTCAGTCCAAGAAAATCTCTTCTTCTTCTTTTTTAACCAAAGTGTTCCAATATTTCAAGTTAAATATAGCTTTACCAGGTGGAGTGCCGCAACATAGCCTCCGATCATCAATGTGATCCACATCAAGTCCAATAAACCACGACCCCAGCGAAACATCCTCATTGGCATACTTGTGCAGAACATGTCTGAAATAATTATTTGCACAAGAACCATCATTAATGTAAGGAAACTATGGGAAAAAGCTTGAAGTTTAGATCCAGGCACAATACTCCATCATCTCATGTTACAAATAAAGAGGAACTTACTGGTTTATTGATATATACGTAGCCAGATCTTTTGAAATGGCATACAGCTGCCCAGTAGCATGCCGGAAGTACTTATTCCCAGCCTCACCGAATTTCCAGTACTCGGGTTCGTGGTACCTCACACCCCTGTTCAACAAAGTGACAAGTTAAGAATGTAGAAGATGATTCCTTTCCTAAAACTTTTCTGACAGAATGAATCCAAGAAAATTTCACTTACTTTTGATTAAGGACAGGACCAGATTTCATGCATCCAATATATACTCGAGGTTTCTTTCGGTGTCTGACTAGAGTTTCTCCAAGTGTTGCTGCACCAAGTAGCAAGAAAATGGACTTAACACAAATTATTAGAAAGTAGAAGCTATGAACAGCAATTTTCTCGCATGAATAAAACTGATGAGATAATTCATGTTAGTTGTTGCATTGATCCTAGAGGATATGAAAGAACCTAAATTCTTCAGATGGTGGAATATAAAAATTTTTATACGATTATAATAATCCGAAATCTTTTCCAGTTGATTTTTTATTCGGAAAGAGGGAAAAGAATACGTCATTAAACATCTTCAGATAATTATATACCACTAAGAATGGAGTCACTACACATTATATGTTGACCTACCTATATTTACATGGACATCATCATCAACTTTGACATAGAAATCTGCATCCCACGAAGCAACAGCAGTTGCAAAATATATCTTTGTCTTGGCTGACAATTCAAGATACCCTTCAACATGGTCCTGCTCATATTGTAGCAGAGCAAACATGTGAGTTCATAGATTTTTCTTTTCCTGAGTAGGCATGTACTTTTTCTTCAGAAGTGAGCAAGTGTTTCATTAAATAGGACAGCAATAGAATTGGAGACAAAAGCCTTACCAGTCTCAAGAAATCTCCATGCTTTCTGTCCTCTGCTTCAATGGCTCTGTCCAAAATGCCTCCTGATGTGGCACTAGACAATATAAAATAATTTAAGTTAAATTAAATTCACAATCAAGCATTTTCAAAGCTATTAGCTGTCATGAAAACATTCAGAGAGCACAGGTTTAATTCAGAAGTTTTGATTGTTTTCATCCCCATATATGTATATTTGAGAACTGAAACCATATGCCCAGCCTACGTAACTACCTCTGAATAATTTCATTAACTTGTGAACATTGACTCGGAGAGATTGACATAGTAGAGTGACTCCCGGAAAATAACTCATGCTATATGATACCATAGACTGAGCATTTCGACTTATGTTAAAACAATGGGAGTACAAGTTACTGCTGAAATTGTATTTCTATGGGAATCCAAATGCACCCAAAACCCTTTGCAATTATTGCAATGTTGTAGCTTACTCTTCGAGATTCTTTCAGTGCCTATAGCTGACATCAGGATAATATGGATTCTCAAGAGAGATGACATTAATTTGGTCACACAAAGCAAATGGAAGAGTTATGCAGCCTTAAAAGATTGACAAAATTTTGAATTGGTGCATATTAAAGAATCATCCTAACCTAAAAGCTTAAGCTATTAGATGAGGTCCCAAAAATAATTTTATATTCCTCTCTAGTAGGTTTATGGGTTGCCCTAATCATCGAACACATGATGGGTGAGCAAAGATTCAAAATTAAGGCCAAAAACATACACTCAACAACTCGGACTAACATACACATACTCCATTGCAAATTACACGCACCCTTATCCAGATCATTAAAGAGAAAAGAAGCCTGACTCACCTATGACCAATGACAAAGCGAACAATGATACCCTTCTCTTCTTCCAGTTTCTTCCTTTTTTCACCTATTTTGCATTAAGGGGAAAAACAACTTAGTCAGCAATGAAATCTCACACAGCAATTAAAACAGCATAAGAATAAGTATGGACACAATTCAATGAACCTTGTGGCAACCATGTAGCGCGAATTGAATCTCTTCTTTTGCGGCTGCTAAAAGCTGTATTAATTCCAACAACCATCAAATATCTTCTTTTCCCAGATGACCCAGTCCTCTTTAAGTCCTCAGACAAAGGAGAGCCACTGAGTATGGACTCCTGTGCTGCCCTTGCAGCAGCTAATTCCATCTCTAAATTTGAAATAGTTTTGTCTAATGTCCTATATTCAATTTACAATAGTAAGCTTGCTGTTCAGGATGCCTTCATACAAATCAACTATGATATGTAAGCAGAATGTAGAACAATTACTGGGCATAAGCTATACTTACTGAATGGCATTATGAGTTTTATAAACTTCCCCAATAATATCCTTAGAGTCACGCTTCACTTCTTTCTGATGCAACTAAAGGGACTCAAATCAGATTTCGAACAACAATAATTCAGATGACTAACATAAAAGAATGACGAAAACATCTTGAAATGCTTGAGTCTAGCCACCAATTAAAAACATGAAAGGACAAAGAATTTATCATGTCATAGATAAAGATACCCACAATTTCATCACCACAACCCTCTGAAACTAACTTTAGACTTTCAGCTTCCATTGTAGTTGTACGAGTGATGCCTTTAGGCTCGGGAACTGTCCACATCCTGCCACCATTTTTCCTCGTTAACATTCCATCACAGATTAAGTGCCAACTAGAAGTTCCCTTGTTGAAGATTTTTGCAATTTCTTTAACCGATAAATAAAGATAATGATGCAAACAAAAATAGAATTTACTTGCAGAACCACAAATGTGCACACAACTATCGAACATATACCAGAAACTTCGATGATTTCATTGCTATGAAATTACTTCCGGAGAGATATCTAGACTGAAGAAAATAATCTATGTTTAGATTTGAAAAAGAAGGAGAATTTACAGTTAAAGAGTTTTCCTGGGAGATCAATGAAATGATTACTACAATGTCATGAGGAGTTTCTAGTCAACTATCTCCAACAAAAAAGAGCAGTCACAACTACCAGATACTAAAGAAGGATTTATGGCAATGACAGCAGATGTCGGTAGCCTTCTTTCCTCTGGTGCACAACCATGCGGGAGCAGGTTGCATAAAACTGGCGGTAGTTTTTAATGGAAGCACATGGATTTCCAACAAATAAACCACATTTAAAACCACGACCTTAAATAAAATCACATGAACAGTAGTAACAAAGAAAAAATTAATTATGTATTGGATGATGGAGGCAATGGCAGAAGAGCATGAAAATTCCTGAAAAGGAATGAATTCGCAAAGGCTTGAGATAACAAAATTCTGATAGTAATAGCATTGAAGAAAAAGAGAAAGTCAATGCATCATTCGAAAGTCAATGCATCAAAATCCTAATTTGCATAATTAGATCTACCTCGCTTTAGCTAGAAAATAAAGCCAGAAATTGTATGGAAAATACAAACTTGAAAACTGGTGAAATATCAAACATTCTTAAAAAAATGAAAATCAAAGCATATTTTTCCATTAAACCAGCCAAAACATGCCTACGATCTATTCAAAAAAAAAATCAACAAAACAGAGATCTTAAAAAAAACAGCTTGTACCCATTTCATAAAAATTAGAAACTTAATCAAATAACCTCTCCAAGATTGCCACAGTAGGCAATTCACATGAAAAACAAATGATTTTTTTTAAAAAAAAATAAACATACCTATTGTTGAAGAACACTCCAGCACAAAAGCAAGCTAAGCAAAAGAACAGGGCCCATTTTTTTGATATAACATTTTTAGAAGACTGCTGGTCTCCTCTGCTCTTGAAAGACATTTCTTTTCCTTGTTATTTCTATCTGGGATTTCCAATTCTTCCCTTGTATTTCACAAACTGAAAGCTATCTCAACAAAAGCACACCCATATGCAAGAAACACAGACAACAGCAACCAAATCAAAGAGCCAGCTGAAACTGAAAGCTCCCTCAAGAAGTAGTTAGAATTTCTTCTAGGAGTACCAGAGCTGTGAAAGAAAGCTCTGTCCAAGATTTGAAGCAAAGAAATGTGAGAGAGAAGGAGTAGAACAAAGTGGGTGGTCTGGTTTTTTAACTTGTCCTTGTTTTTGTTCTTTACTTTATCCTCCCAGCTAAAGCTTTGCAGTTTGTAGTTGTTGTCGTTCTTTCTCTCTCTAGAAAGTATAGAAGTACACTTCTCTGCTTTGCAGGCGATGGTAGACCTCCTAACTACCTCTCATCTTATACCAAATTACCACACCACCATCTTCTACTCTACTGCTAGTTTTTCATTTTATTTAATTTTGTAATCCACTATCAGTATTTATTAATTTACCTGAAATGGGATTATAATTGTTTGGTAATGTAATAATAGTTGATTTTTAAAATATTTTTATTTAAAAATATATTGAAATAATATTTTATATTTTTTAAAATTTATTTTTAATATCAATATTAAAATAAAAATAATAATTTAAAACAAAAATTAAATAAGTTTTTTAAAAATATTTTTTAAACACAAAATTAAACAAAAAATCTAATAGTCTACATCAGAATCTTAATGCCCTGTCAGTTTCTTAAAAATAGGAATTTTTTTTCTATTAGAATAAAGTTTCTTTCTTTCTTTGAAAATGTTAATGAGAATAAACTTTTGTGAAAAGGAAACTTCAACTTCTAAGCTGCCATTTATGGGTTCAGTTTTACCAAGAGTATATTTATGTATAATCTCAAATAAATAAATAAATAAATATTTACAACATCAAATATTTATGTATTAATATAATTTTTAGTTTTACCATACCATCATCTTGAAATTAATAACGATATAAATTTTTAATAGTCATTATTGTAGCTACCGTATAATTTGAATTTAAAATCATAATAATAAAAAAAATTTAATTTTAAAATTTTATCACTGAACCATCTAATAAATAATAATTATTTAACATTATTTGAGAGCTTTAAAAAGGTTGGCTACTTGAATATTTATTTTTACAACATAATGTCGGTAAGAGGCCTTTTTCATTTTCTTTTTTAGCCCTGGTTTTATTAAAATATTGGAGTGATTCTTTAACAACTATGTTAGAATTCAAGGTTTCAAAAAAAAAAAAATTAAAATAATGAAACATAAATATATTATTCTAAAAAAATCAATAACAAAATTAAAACACAAGATCATCGGGCGAAATGAATTTCTTAAATAAAAAACAATAAGGAATAAAGTTGTTTGTAGTTCACCTCAATTATACAAGTGCCCAAAATCCTCGTTGAGCCGTATAAAATGTATACACATTGTGTGTGTGTGTGTGTGTAATGAGAAACCAATAATATCGCCAATAATATGTATAGTGTAAATGTCTCATTTATTATATGAGAAAATGACATTCCCATATCTCACCAGAAAAGGAGGAGAATCAAAGAACTAGCCGTCCATTTTTATAAGGCTATAATAGATGAGAGAGATTGTCTCGAAAAAGATAAATTATGATACGAGTGTTTGTTTTTATAGTGCTATCATGTTTTTGGAAAAATATAATTTTTTTTACATTAATTTTTTAAAAAAATTTATTTAATTGATTTAATAAAAAATAAATTTTAAAAATTAAAAAATATATTATTTTAATATTTATTTTTTAAAAAAATATTTTAAAAAAATAACTATAATCACATAATTAAACACTAGGCCGTTTGGAAGTTCTTTTCAAAAGTGCTTCTGGAAAAATTAATTTTTTTTTTTTGCTTTGAATTAATATGTTTTTAATTTTTTCAAATTATTTTGATGTACTGATCTCAAAAATAATTTAAAAAAAAATAAAAAATATATTATTAATATAATTTTTAAAAAATACTTTGAAATATAACTATAACCACACTTCTAAATACACCTTCTAGTTCAGTTGCCTGTGGTCCTCTAGATTGAAGAGCAGCACATATGCTCAAATTGACAAACCCACCGAACCTTTTTATTATCTTTTTATCGTCACATGGTCGAGATAAGGTAGATTCCTCTAGAAATGGAAATTAGAACCTGAATACTTTATATATATATATATATATATATATATATATATATATATATGATTTCCATATAAATGTATTGAAAATCATATTAATACATAAAAAAATAAAAATATACAATGTTTTCGATAAGATATATACATCGACTTTTCATATTAAATTATTATTATTAATTAAAAGTTATCGGTTCGAGTTTTATAAATTCTAAAATTACTAGAGGCTTACATGTTTATTAGTTTTAGAACTCACAGAATTAGTTAAGATACATATAAATTGATCTGAATATCAACATTAATAAAAAACACATATTATTATTGATATTTTAAATATACATAATACATATGGACAGTCTCCTCCTCTTTTGCATGACCAATTCTATATTAACGCGAGGATTTAACGTACACGGTTGACCTAATTTTTGGAACACCTTTCATGAATGGAGAATCAATATAATTTATAGATTAAATCTTTTTCTGCTCGTAGTTATCATATTTATTTTTATATTTTAAAAACGTTTTTGAAAAATAAAATGATTTTAATTTTTAACATAATGTGAAAAAAGGTTTTTGCTTTTTGATGACGCCAAACTTACAAAATATGTCATTTCACTGCTAGAAAATTAGGAAAAAAAATAATAAAAACATAAAAAAATAGTAATTTAATCATTATGATGGAATTGCAAATGAAAATTCCGCTAGTGGGCTTAAGATAAATATTCAAAACACACAATCTTCTATTCTCCTCATTTCTTCTTCTTCATTTTGTAACAGCAACCTCTCTCCCATTTCATTAATTTCGCGTGCCCCCTCACAATTCCAGCCACCTAACCTGCCGACCCCAACACAGCATCTTTATTTCTTGGGTTTTTTTTTTTTTTTTTTTATCAAGCTTCACTTCATTAAATAAACAAACTTATTTATTTATTTTTTAATTTAATTTATTAAGATTTGTTTGTACTTTGTAGTATTAGCAATTTATTTGTATATTTAAGTTTTATTTGTTTTATAATAATATTTTATTGTATTAATGCATTATTTGTATTTTAGAATTTTTTTGGGGTTTGAATAAAATTGATTTAATTTATCATTTGATAAACCGAGTGTAATATTATAACTTAAATGTGTTAGAATTGAAAAAATAATTGGTACCAATTATTTTATGGTTAAGTTTAAATTTTAGAGAAAATTAATTTTATGTGGAATTTATAATAATTAAAGGTATTAATTTAGGTTGAATAGTAGGATATAAAGTTTGATAGGAGATTGTTGCAAAAACAATAGTAGGATTATATTAGATGTCCAACAATGGTTAAATTAAATGTCCAAATAATGTTTCTGTTGTGGTTATAGGTTTATTATGAGTAATTAATTATTGGCTAGAGGATCATAATAAATAAATAAATAAATAAATAAAAATCTAATAGAAATGTTGATGGAATATTATTTTCAATGTCAATTAAATATATTGTCGACGATTATGTTAGTATTAGAAATTACTAATAAAATAAAAACCCTGATATACAAGCAAGTTCTCGACAATGTTATTCTATTAACAATTTATAGTATTTTTTTTAACTAAAAAATATTTTTTATTGATTAATACTTTTAAAGGTAAATAAACACGTAAAAATCTAGAAAATTATTTTAAAAAAGCCACTTTCCATGAAATAAAAGAGGTATATATACTTGTCCATATGTTTTCAAAACACTATTTATGTATTGCTAAAAATATTTTCCAAGCTCTTATCGGTGGTATTAAGAGGGTGGATCTACTTGATTTCAGGGATCCTTAATTAGTGATGATCTTTAGGAATCTAAAGGGGCAACATTCCTTAACTAGTGATGATGTTTAAGAATCTAAATTAAAGAGACAAGAATAGTTGAGTTCGTTAGATAGGTCACCTACAATTTCGAGAGCTACTTTTCTTCTTCTACACTACAATGATTAAGTTAGTAATTAAATTTGCTGTCAAGAAGTTTGGAAGCGAAACATTTAGGGTTTCGACAGAAAGCGAGATCAGAGAGAGTTCTTGCCAAAAAAGTAGTTCTTTCATTTGGTCTCGCGGAGGTATTTCTATCCTCAAACCCACAATGAGGAGGTGTCGGAGTAAACCTCCCATTAACCATCGGAAATGAAGAGATTCAGAGGACTTCGTCAGGTTTGCAAGACTATAAATCTGCAATAGTTGCTGTTGGTGCCGACCGCAAACTTGTCTCAGTCGTGACTCTAGAGCTACTTGTTTTTTCAGGTTAATTGCTAGTTAGTGTCCTAGTGAGCTTATGTGTTACTCGATTAATTTTTTAAAGTTTTAAAATTAATAATTATATAAGTTTTCAGTAATCCTGAAATTTATGATATTTGAACTTGATTATCTCTAAAATATAAATTTCAAATTTAACCAGTTAAATTAGATCTTTTAAAATTAAAATCTAAAATCACTTGCATAAGCATTAGGATGCTAATATTTAATGGTGGGTACGATTTGTCTCTAGATATGTAAAGATCTTGATAAATGGATATATGAATGCCTGTTGAAGAGGAGGGATAATCACATGGTCCATCTTTAATGTTAAAACTTTTATTAATGTAAGAGAATTTTATATTTAAAATTCAGAAACGGGTCCATTTACGAATGATTGTGAGCAAATTTATTTTATTTTTTAAAATTTATTTTTAATATTAATATATTAAAATGGTCTTGAAGCATCAAAATAAAATTAATTTAAAATAAAAAAATAAAAAAAATATATTTTTATTTAAAATTATTTTTAAAACACAAAATGAAGATAGCTCCAAAGCATACTAAGGGACATTATGCTTAGTTAGTACAACATTCCATCTAACTATTTTTAGCCGTTTTTTAATGGGAAAAAAAAAAAAAAAAAAAAAACACGTCCAAATTATTTGCAAGAATCTTAGCATAAGAGTCTGCAATTAAAAGTGCAAAGGGCATATTAAGTCTTGGAAAGGATGGTCAAGGACACGTGATTGGATCTAGCAGCTTGACAGGTGGCAAGTTCCCATTGAGAAGGCAACCTTACTCTGTCCATTAGTCAGGTGACATATAGCACCTTGGCTCACGTGGCACCTGTAAGAATCTGCATGCGACAGGGCTCCCTTCACAAGCTAAGCCTGACACGTGTCAGTTTCAATTAACATGCACTAAATTTGATGACACACCAAGCATTAAGGCGCGGTGTCAGTGGTCGGTTTGTACTAGTTCGATAGGTCTTCGGAATATATATATATTAAATTAATTTAATTAGTGAAATTTTAAAAATTTTTTTTAAATTATTATTTTAAGCTTACAAATTTCAAAATTAATATAAATTTATATAATTGTTAACTTTAAAACTCATAAAATTAGTTAAAATAAACACAAATTAACTCAAATATCCATATTAATAAAAAACAAAATTAAAGATTAGAACCCATATTTTATGTATTGATGGATATTAGTGTGAAATTCAAAAAGTAGTCCTTTCTCACTGGGACTGTTGGAATATGTTTTTTTTATAATGGAATGCTATGTAACATGTAGTTGGATTTTTGTAACCAATCTCGTAATTCATTGCAATTTTATTAAATTAAAAAAATTTACTTCAAATACCTGATTGAAAAGCATAAAATATAGTTTTTTTAGCATATTTAAATTGCTCAGACCTTCATAAGAATACATTTGAGGTTGTTCGAGCTCCCATGAATTGATAGAAAGTTTCCATAAGTTTTTCCATAGTATTTTTACATAATCTAGGATTTTAGGTAAATGGAAGAGATATTTAAACAAATTCAAATTTAAATTTAAAAGATTCTAATATGATAATTTTAAATTTAAATATGAGCAAATCAAGGCAATGACAATAACAATTCCACCTCCTAAAAAAACCTTGCCCTAAGGGTTAGGGTAAGTTGTTTTAGCTGATTTGTTTTGAAGTTGTTGCGCTAATTCTTCCAAAAAAATTTTATTGAGTTTGATGGTGTAGTTGATGCTCATGCTGCTATTCACTCTTGCATTTGCTTCAATAAATTGTGATATCTTTGTTTCTTTTATAATAAATTTACTGTTATAGTAATCGGAACAAAACTGATAATTAATTAGATCAATAATAATAGTTATTTTATTAAATTAAAAAAAAACTCGCTTCAAAGATTTTATTAAAAAAAAGAAAGATAAAACATATATACTTTCTGAACATATTCAAGGTTATCCAATCCTTTTATAATTTAATAGAAAGTCCTTACAGTTTTTTTTATATATATATATAATCTAGAATTCTATAGAAATCCAAACAAATTTAAATTTAAAAAATTCTAACATGGTAGCTTTAAATTGAGAACTCCTGGCCATTGATGTACTTCTATTTAAAACATGATTCAATCTCATATATATATTTTGTAGATTGATGGATCACAAATCCCAAAAGTACTCTTTTCTTATTGAGATTGTTGGAATATTCTGGGATGTCGTGTCATATGTAGTAAGATTTACGTTTTGTTTCACATTAATCCATGCTCTTGTCTAAATTAAGCTTAATCTGTCCATTCAAATAACATGACAACATCCACTAACCCAGATATTGCATGCAGCAGCAGCAGCAGCAGCAGCGCTGCATTGCATCTGATAATATATTTACAAGTATTTTTGCTAAGAAGGTTAACATATTCGTATCAAGATCATACAAACAAATATTTAAAAACAATTTAATTGAGACGAATGCCCAAAAGAATATATCCCCATAATTTCTTTTCTTTTCTTTTCTTTTAGTTAAATGTTTTACAGAAAATCAAGATTTACTCAGTACGTAGTAATGATACTGATGGATGAATTGTTGCAATATTGTAAAATAATAGATGTCGTCCCAGTTCCGACGAACATGGCTCGATCTCCATGTTTGGACTGGTTCATACTGGCACACGAAGTTTGCCATTGGAGACACAGATCACAAGCTAGCATTGGGTGGTAACATGAAGCTGGGATCATACGAGCTGGACTGCCATTGATGATGACCTTCTTTTTCCTTCATTTTTATCTTTTTGTGTGTGGGTTAGGCATAAAATAACCAATTGAAAACGCTTCTTCAACAAAAGGCAAGCAAGCATGTGGCCATAAGAAAAAGAAAATGAAGATCCTTGATTAAAAACACATGATGTGGGGTTAGCCATACTTCTTTAAGGTCAATATTTCTTGGCATTAACCTACCTAATTGCATGTATGCCCAGTTGCAGCAGCCCTATACTTCTATGTGGCTGTCAATTAAAGTGTTTATATATCTGGCTTTACCAATCAAACCATTAATCATCTCAGCCCCAATGTGTTCCCGGGTTGCACATGTCAATAATTGCGGCAAACTATTCATTTCTCCTTTTCTTTTTTAAATAATAAAGTAATTTCTCATTCTAGTTGAATACATGTTAATTTCTTAATATTTTATCCTAGACTTTCAAATCAAGTCATCTCACATTTTATATATATATATATATATATATATATATATATATATATATATATAGAGAGAGAGAGAGAGAGAGAGAATTCTATAGTAAAAATTATCATAATATATCAATATAATTTTTTTATTTGTTGGTATTTATGTTTGTGTTTGTATTTGTTTATTTTTTGATATAATATTACTATATTTTATTTTAAGATATTCTTGCAAGCTGGACAGATAAAAGACTTTTGTGTACAAATCATGCTATTAATTATGTATGGTGATTTAGTCTAAAATCTTACCTAAATGATAGGTTATATATAAACTTAATGTATATTAAAAAATAAATCGGATTCAATTACGATATAAAAAATAGATTGGAGAATTATATAAATATAAATCTTTAGCTGTTAATATATATATATATATTTTTTTTAAAAGAAGAATAGATCTACAAAAAAAATGAACACCACACCAAACATGAAACATAAAGATTTTTACGCATAGAGGGATCTCGCTATATATATATATATATATATATATATATATATATATATATATATACACACACCCACGTATATTTAAGGGTCCCATTATAGATACATACCTATATTAAAGCCAAATTGATCCCAATACAATTAATTTTCTTGTATCAATTGAGATTTCTAATAAATTTTATTTTCTTGCTCGTAGATATGGCTAGCACAGTTGATGCATACATCTCAGACACTGTTCAAGAGACAGCACGCATTTTTCACAGGTTTGAGCTTGAGAAAGGAGACTGGCTGAGGTGCCTTGCTTGCGAAAGGAGTCGTCCCGTCCCTGTCGCTTTACAACACCACATGCTACCCTGCTTAAGCAATCCAAAGCTGCCATTGCACGAGACCATCTGATAGTTGTTGCAGGTGCTTTGTCAAGAAGAGAATACTCAGACGTCGCTGGCGATATCAGCTCCTTAGACTTGTACGGGAAGCAAGAGTCCCTCTAAAATTACAGCCACCAGACTGACAGACAGACAGCAGAATGTGTAGAGCTTGCCAATTTCCACCTTCTGGGCATGAAATAAAGCCACTCCTCATGTTAAAGAAGTGAAAGAATCATCTCAACTCAATAGCTTAAACTATTAGTTGAGGTTTCAATATATAATTTATATTATTCTCTAACACATTTTCTTAAGTGAAAGCCTTTTGAATTTAAAACTTGCACAAACCCACATTACCCTGTACTTGATTTTTATCAAATAAATGGGGATGATGAGATTCAAACTTGTGACCGCTTGGTCGTAAGGCTCTGATACCATGTTAAAGAACCATCTTAATCCAATAACTTAAGCTGTTAAGTGAGATTTTAGGATATGATTTATATTATTCTCTAACACACCCCCTCAAGTAAAAGTCCTTTGAACTTGAAACATGTACATGCCTATTTTACTATGTGCTTAATTTTTATCAAATAAATAGAGATGGTGAGATTCGAACTCGTGATCACTTGGTTATAAGGCTCTGATACAATATCAAATAATTATTTTAACCTAATAGTTTAAGTTATTAAATGAGATTTAGAATATGGTTTATATTATTTTTTAAGAACTCGCTCTCAAAATGTTCAAGCGTTGGACTTCTGATGATAAAAGCATGATTGCATGTTAATGCCTTGCTTTAATTCTTGTTTACTCTGTACTGCACAATAGTACTTTAATCAGCTTATACCTTTTGTTCTTCTTTCTTTTTTGCATGCAGCCGAGAAACTCAGATTGGACGAGGCTAGCTACTCCTTATCTAGATGTACATATATATAATTAGAAGCAATGATTTCATAGAGAGACAAACACTAATAAGATAAAAGTAGTGTCCTTTGTTTCCTTTTCCCTAACATTATTCCCTTCATATAAAGTAATTCAGCCTCTTGTTTAATTACCTACTTGAGTTTTGATTTTGAGCTTGTGTCGGCTAATTCTTATGCCAAATGTACTTGTTTTATTAGATGCCAGGTTTATGTATTAGGAACTACAAGTCCACAGCCTTTGACAAATCACACACACCCAAAGAAAATAAGGGTTCTTTCTAATGTTTTTTTTTATAGATTCAATCAGATTTGGTTGTTGTATTAGGAATTCATTTAGTAATTAACAATCAAGAACTAGAACCTTTGACAAATTAAACACATACACACAAAGGATTTTATTTTTTTAATATTATTATAAATTTAATGTGGTTTTGTGTTATAAATCGCTCATGAACTTCAAGCGATTAAAAAAATCCAATCATATCCCAAAATTTGATATCTTATATAATTATTTAGTGTTTGAATAATGATTAATCAAATTTTTATCTTAATATTCCTTTTTTCATAACCCACGGAGTAGATAATTAATGTTAGAAATCTCGAAAAATCCTTAATATATTATTAATGAGGGACAAATATTCTTAACAAGTCATTAATAAGCTTAAAATATAAAAGGTCTTTGGAAGACCTTCTATATATATATATATATATATATATAGTTGTAGGATAATGATTATACATGAACAGTTTGTATTAATAGATTTAAGATAAAACTTAGATCAATTAAGTCTAGTGTTTAACTAAGTATATAAAAAAATAAGTCTAGCAGTTTATTAGACTCATATTATATTAAGCTCGGAACATGGCTAAGCCTAAAAATGGTGGCTATGATAACTTGCCAAACTCATATTGGCTTGAACTCAACATATGACCAAGTCTAAATATATTAGATCTAACAAGTTGCAAGACTTATGTTGACTTGAGTTGAGTACATAGTTAAAACTAAGTATATTAGGTTTGATAGTATATTATACCAAACAACACCTTAAACTCAACATATAATTAACGCCAAGTATATTAAATCTTATAATTTGACACGTTAATAAAACCTTAATGTATGATTGATTTCAAAACTTTTGCCCATCTAAATCATTCAATATATTTAATTTTTCTTTTATAATAGATATTTATGAAGGTTGAATTTGAACCCGAGATTTCACCACCTTTTCTGTTAGAATATCATCGAACTACAAGTGCATTGATGATTCCAAATATCTCAATGGATCTAAATGATAGTAATTCTTTTTTCTTTTTTCTTTTTCCAAATATCCATTATCTAGCTGTAGCGTCAAAGTTATTATGTCTCATGGTCTCTCTTACTGGGCCTTCATAAATGCCAACATTGGTGCCCATCCCAAGCGGCCCTAGCAGTAAGCATCCCACACTATGGCCATGACCACATGCAACATGTAGTCTCTGCCATTCCGTGAACCAAGACACCAGCTCTGTGGTGTGGTTGGTGCGGTACGGTGCGGTGCGGTGTGGTTGGTGTGGTGTGGTGTGGTGTGGTGTGGACGCTCATTATTGTGACACAACGAACCCCAAGCACTCTGCTTTTCGTGCTCCCCAGATTAATGGAGATTGGAATTGAGACCATTTCTTCGATGAGCAAAAATCAACAATAATGGCATAACCAAGTTATTTTTAGACTGAATAAAACAAACAAGGACAAGGCAAATCATGCTCTTATTAAAGAAATTAGACGGAATCCTTCTCTTAAATTTCCTGCTCGGACATATTGATTACCTTCTTGGCATCATCACTTCTGCTCGAAAATCAACTCTAGAAGGCGGCAATGGTTTAAACAAAACCTCCATGATATTACTCAGAATCCCTTTGTCAAATGGATTTTGTGACTCCGTGTAGCGTTGACGGAAATTCTCATAGCCTGTCTGCCTCAAAATACACAGAAAAATAACCATCAAAGCTAATACATACAAGCAATGCAGATAAACTGATGGATGCAGATTTTGAATATATACGACATCATCTGCTATTGTATCTGGTTTGAACACTGTACCAGAGATCTTCATTCGAAAAACTTTGAGGAAAAAAAAATGGATATGTTTGGCCAACCTGATTTCTTGCAAGCAGAAATACATGGAAGATTGTAAGGCCGCCTAAGAACAAGATAGTAGCAGAGCTAAATGATATTAGTGCCAGAGTTTCAGGACTGTTCTTCAGCATTCCAAGCAATCCAGTGCCAGTTCTGAGCATTCTTTGGTGGATTCTCCAGCAAGAGAAAGCAAATACGTACACAAAGAAAATCAAGGCTGATATGATAAATGTTAGGTAAAATCGATAGTTTCTCTGCAAAAACAAAGATCACCTTTCAGAATTCATGCATGCAGCACTGCAAGGGATTGAAGTTTTGGTAGTGTTAATACCAGTGCAATGCATTGGCCGATCCACGGGCAATGGTGATCAAATTTCTCGACACAATTATCACAGATGGCGCAATGGCAACTCCGGGGAGGCCTAAAAAACTTACAAATGCGACAATATTTTAGTTTGAGTTCTACCCCATTAACAGTTACCCTCTTTCTCCTGGTTCCATCGCTCGTGCCAGCAGTTTCCTCGATAGATGATCCATCATTTCTAGGAATAATTCCTGGATCCATTGTACTAACCAGAAACAGGTTGACCAGAACCTGTTTTCCCAATAAAGATAAATAAATAAATTTGATCCTTGCCGAGTAATATATTAACTACTGCTAATCTTATCAAATGAGAGGGACTGACAGTTACTGTTAAAATCAAGGAAAAGGCTGTGATAAGACCAGAATCGTGCGGCAAATCATCCTCACTATACATGGCAAAAACCCAACTTGAGAGTATTATTGAAACAGTTGTCAGCAGCAATCCCCTAGGATCCGGGCCACATATGAGTCGTCCATGGAAAAAAAACACCTGCATGCACAAAAAGTCAAGCAGCAATCACTTTTAGCAGTACAGACTGCAGACAGATTATACAAGGTGATTGCTAAGTGTTAGAGATTGTTGAATTCGAAAGTGAGAACAAGTGTTGGAACGTACATTATTCCCTGGCCAAACCTGGTAAGCCCTTGCTATGTCTGGATCGCCTGCACAGCCGTATTGTCGTAGCCACAGATCCTCAACAAACCTCTGGACTGCCACAAGATTCTGTCTTATCGTGTCCATAAACGTAGCCAACTTCATAGCCACTTTGTTCTGTAAACCTTGAGTTCTCTTCTCTGTGTCGTTGTCCCTGTTTGAAGCATGTCCAAACTGTTGTGCTGGTGGTGGACTTGAAAGAGCAATGGGTTCCACCCCAAGATCATCTTCATCATCAATCCCTTCCACTTGCGAAATATTCACAAGTCCCTTCATTTTTGAAATCTCTTCCGTCCCCTTTTGTTTTCCTGGAATGGAAACAAATATGATCCAAATAACTGAATTTCGAAAACTGAATAGCGGTTACCGGCTTATAAAGGAGTTAATTGTGATTGTCCCTTTAGTTTATCATAACTAATTAATTAGTCCCTATAATCTCAAAAATAACTAAATAACTTTTTTAGTAGCATTGATCATCCTCATTTTGTTAGGTTTTTTTTTTTTTTTTTTTTTTTTTCCAGAAATGCTTTTCCATCCGAAGCTCCAAGATAAAGTGAAAGTGCAAAATATCTGTTTGTATCAAGGTGTCTTGTCTTGTCTGTTTGTATCAAAATTATTTTTGTTATCAATCTAAAAATATTTAGAAAAATTAATTTTAAACAAAAAAAAAAATTCAAATTTTTTTAAAAATATGCCGTTTACATTGCGTTACCAGAACCTTAATTTCCATCAACGTAGATTTTAATGCAAAATAAAAGGATTGAACTGTACAGATAATTAATCCTTCAAAACAACAAATGCAGCCATCAAGTTCTTATGTTAGAAGTGGCAAAATAGGACGGGGCAATTGCTTTAATAGACATTCCTCTTCTTTCCAAGTTAGAAAATAAGGACTCTTTTATTTCTTTTTGATCAATTATCCAAGGAAAATGCATGCTATATTTTCTGCTAGACCACTACTAAATTGATCCTGGAGGTTCACAGGTGAGGAAAACCCACTAATGTGGTTGAGAAATCGAAATCAAAGATAGTCGAAGAAATGAAAAATCCAGAAATTATTATTAGTTTTAGATTTTCCTGTTTAGTTAGCTTCCTAAATTTAGAGAAAATTATACTTCATTCTGACAAATGAATGTTCTTCTTTCTTCTTCAAAAAAAATAAAAATGTCACAAGAATATTTCAGCTAAAGAAAGGCGGGAATTTTTCCTGTGACCTTTTCATTTTCTTTGTACACATTTCAATTTCTTTCTAAGCCAAGTTCTACATTTACAAAACTTGAACATCAGCAGAACTCTCTGCCTTCCCCTGCAACTCTCGACAATGTGAAGAATGTCTCCTTTAAATGATGTAATAAAGCTCTTTACCTGCAAAAGGTCAACTGCTCCATCCTATGAAGTGGTGATCTGCCATTAGAAACAAAATGGGTGAGTACAAATCTTAACAGAAATTTTGATTGTCAGGTAGTTGCGCTAAATGGAAGGCAAGAGCTTACCTGTTCCAGCAAAGCATTCTACAGTGCCAAATATTGAGACCTTTGATCGATGCCGTCGAACATGAAAGTCCCCACCATGGGAACAAATTGTTTCGTTATGAGCTGTAAAGAACAGGAAATTTGTGATCTCCTGTAGCTGATAGCATTAAGATTAACTTCAAATGGCCTAGTTTTAAAAATTAAGGCAGCCTACTTTTTTATCAAGAAAAACTTAAATGTCGTGCAGTGTACTAGGGATATATATATATATATATATATATATATATATATAGAATGCAATAGCTTATTGGAAAAAGAGTAGCTGGTAGGTTTCTCAGGTATTTACCCTTCAAATTGCCCAGGAAAACTGTTATAATTAGCAGCAAAGCGGTCAACAGCTCGAAGCAGGATATAAAACCCCATGGCAACACTGCAACTCAAGTTAAAAAGAAATCAATGGTTATGAGCAAAACAAATTCCTCCCAGCTTGGCTAATATACAGTTCGTTTGTCTTATAATGTAAATCCCAGACAAAAAAAAGTTTTTTTATATATATTAAAGAGAGAGCAGTTGCGATGCGTATTGAAATTCTCCAAGATAGTTGTTAAATCAGGTTTCCCAAAATATGGGATTCCAACCATTATTGAATTTGGGATGAATAATGCATGTAGATTTTGCTCAGTTCCTGTGTTTTGCCAAGAAACATGAATTTTGATGCATCGATGCAATTTCCTATAAAAATTCACACTGTATTGGACAGTATATCTTACATAGGGCAAACAGCAGAATATTTGTCTTGAACTATGCAAAAGATAGTTTTGATAAAGTTATAGGGACATTGTTTATATATTTGAAATCTCATGTGTGTGCTTCCCTACATATTATATAGATGTACAAGGTAGAAACTGGTAAGAGAATATCATGTCTCAAAAACCGACAAGATTGTTGCAGGACAACGATATCTGAGCGGTAAACCATAAGGAGATCCTCACCTGTATTCCTCATCAGTTTAATACTTCTGTAACTCTGTTACTGCAGGATTGTTGAACTCATCTTCAATAGGTCGATACCGGCAAATCTATAAGGAAGAGTTTGAAAATGCTCGCTAACAATCCTTATCTAAGAACAATATAATCCATCTTGAAGAGGAAAAATAGCAAGCCTCCATTATGCACATTATGATGATGTAGTTGCTGAGAACATTTTTGGAACACGGAGAGATATGTTTTTCCAGAGGTCTCATCCAAAAGTTATATAACTCAACAATAATGCCTCGGAGAGAGTCTGTGTGCTATCAATTCAACAAGTCCCAGAAACTACTTGAATGTAAATGGTAGTTAATCGTAAACAAGATTAATTCTGATGAGAAGCACAAATATTAAGCTTTTAGTTAGCTCAATAATCATGAATCATAACAAGGATAAAGGCACTTCAGCCTTAAACAAAATAGCAGAATGATAATTGAAAATAACAGAGTAATGAAAAAAGGGATTGTATATTGCAGTAAGTATGTTTGTACAGAATGGCTAGCCATTATATAGAGACGGATTCGAACTATTCTAGGAATGTCAACTATACATTAAAATGATCCTAAGATCATGCTAGGCTGATCTGGTGCATTGATCCCGATCCACAATTTTCTTCTTAATGAGATTCATTTCCTTTTAACACTTCCTCTCAAGTTAGAGTATGAATGTTTATGACACCCAACTTGCTGAGATGTGTATGAAACGCTGGCGATCTCAATGGTTTTGTGAATAAATCTGCAATTTGCTTTCCAGTTTGAACATACGCTGTCTTGACTTATCCTCTTTGAATTCTTTCTCGAATTGTATGACAATCTAGTTCAATATGCTTTGTTTGTTCATGATAAACTGGATTTGCGGCAATGTGTAAAGCCGCCTGATTATCACAAAACAACTTTGCTGGTCCAGGGTGTGATACTCCCAAATCTTTCAATAAGTACCTCAACCAGGTAAGCTCACAAGCAGCTGCAGCCATGGAGCGATATTCCGCCTCCGCTAATGATCTTGATACTGTTGTCTGCTTTCTACTTTTCCAAGACACAAGTGATTTTCCAAGGAAGGTGCAATATCCTCTTACAGATCGTCATGTAATTGGACACCTTGTCCAGTCTGCATCACAATACCCTATCAAGTGGAGCGGGCTATCTGAAGGAAATAATAACCCTTGTCCTGGGGTTGCTTTCAAGTAATGGAGGAGTCGATGAGCAGTCTTGAGATGATGTAGTTTTGGTTCCTGCATGAATTGACTGAGTGTGTTCATGGAGTACGTGATTTCTGATATGCTAATTGTGAGGTAGATCAATTTTCCAACTAGATGTCGGTATCTAGTAGGGTCTTTAAGTGCCGCACTCCCTATATCTGTTAATACTAAGTCAGGCTCTATGGGTACCTTAGCTGGCTTTGCTCCAAGTAACCCAGCTTCCTCTAATATGTCTAACGTGTATTTTCGTTGACATACTGTAATCCCTGTCTTGGATCGTACTACCTTGATCCCAAGAAAGTATTTTAATGGTCCAAGATCTTTAATTTTAAAGCAACTGTTGAGAACCGCCTTTTCATCATTCCCAGTAACAACCATATCATCGACGTAAAGTAATATGATTGTAATGGAATCCCCACGGACCTGTGTAAAAAGTGAATAGTCAGCACGAGATTGTTGGAATCCAATTTCTTGGATTGCACATGAGAATCTGCGAAACCAACTACGAGATGCTTGCTTAAGGTCATAAAGTGACTTATGGAGTCAACAAACTGTATTCTCTCCCTGTTGATGATAACCAGGAGGTGGGAGCATATATAATTCTTCATTGAGCTCTTTATGTAAGAAAGCATTTGAATTGTTGAGTTAGGTAGATATATTATTTTGAATGAATTAAACGAATTCAAATTAAATATTTTAAAAATCTTTTTATTAATTTTATTTGACAATATTGGTTCAAAATATTAGTAGGGTGATAAAAAAAAAATTTAAAAAAAATTGACCCATCCTTTGGTGGTCCTTAAGGTTCATCGTCGGGCCCAAATATCCTTCCGGCCCTTGCACACCGTGGAAGATCACTTGCCTATATATATCCAAGGCTTTAGCCTTTCGATGCGCCGAGACGATATTTTCTTACAAGAAAACAATTCATGGGACAATGGGAATTTTTATTTGAGTTGTTTGTTTTTGTGTTTAAAATTATGTTTCAAGATTTTTTTTTATTTTTTATTAGAAATTATTTTTTAGTTATTTATAATTGTTTTTGATATATCAATATCAAAAATATTTTTTTAAAAAATAAAAAAAAATTATTTTTATATATCTTCAAGCAATTAATTTTTGCTCATGATTTTTATATAATGGTTTATATTTGTCTGTAATATCCAGGATAAAAGGAAAGTATGTTTGATATCCACCAAGAATTGAAGGCAAGCAACTAAAGATTTTTATTATTATGTTTGATATTCATGTTATGTCTATTAAAGTGTGGTGTAGTTTTTTAAAAGTGTCTATTATTAGTTTTTATATATATATATATATATTAATTATTATTATTATAGTTGATGTTTATCAATAAATAGAGTTAGAGAATGCATATGTTGGAGTTAAAAAAAAAGGGAGTAAATATATATATATATATATATATATATATATATATATATATATATATATATTTTCTTTAAAAAAAATTGTTGACGACACATATGTATTTTACTCCTTTTTTTTTTTTAACTCCAACATATGCATTATAAACGATCATGGTAATATAGAAAAAAATCTGTATCCAAGTGCTAGTCTGGATTAACTTGATAAATCCATATCTTAGGTTATGAGGTTAGGATAATTCAATGTGAAAAAAAAAATAAAAGAAAACTATAGCCATTTAAAAATAATACAATGTTGGATGACGATATTAAAAAATAAAATAAGACAAAAAAAAATATCAACCCCTGTTAATTTTTCAAAACTCATGATTCGGATCATTAGATCAGAAGTACTATACATGAAAAAAATCATGAAGCCCAAACCCTAGAAAATAAAACATTAAATGATGAAATAAAAAAAAATTACACAAAAAATCAAAAATAAAAAATATCAATTAAAACAATGACGGTTGAGTTAAAATAATAAGGATTAAAATTTAAATAAAAAAATAAATTAAATGGCAACAATAAATTTTCAATTTGAGAGTTAAATTGAAAAGAATAAAAAACATTAATAAAAGAAAAAACACTAAAATAATGAGGATCAAATTGAAAAGGAAACAATACACTATAAACTCAGATTGAAGGGAAAAATAAAAAAAAAATAATTTTTTTATAAAAGAATCAAGGAAAAAAACTATAAATCAAAAGAATAATAATCAAATTGAAAACATCAATACATGATAAAAATTTGAACAAATAGGATTTTCCAACAAGTTTTTACAAAAAAAATCCTAAATATAAATCTAAAAACTTATGCACGCATCTAATTAAATAAATTAAGAATTTTTGTGTAAATAAATGAAAAAAAGAGTCATTAATGATAAATAAAAATAAAATTAAAAAAATCGAGAGATACATATAGATTAAGATATTTAAATATCGCAACACAAGTAATTTATCTTATTATGTTTAATGAATTTGTTTATTCAATTTGTAATATAAATTGACACATATATAAAATTTATTGAATAAGAAAATAGGAAAAAAATATTATGCAACGTTGTATATATTAAAAAATATTATAAAAATACATATTTTTTACTTTTAAAAATAAATTTAATCTATATAAAAAATTACAAATGAATTATACTAACCTCTTTCAAATATTAAACATATCCAATATAAATAAAAAATAATTGACATTTAAAAAAGTATAAATATGCAAAAAAAAACAAAACACTAAGGAGATGTATTAATTAAAAATCTAAGCTTTAAAATTATTTTCAAAAAAGTATTAACTAAAAAAAATCAAAATAAAAATAGAAGGAGGACAATGAATGTGCCCTGTAAGGCAAGCCAGTGCCTGACTCATCAAAAAAAGTCCTAATGGGGTGGATGGAATGTGATATGCCCTAATTATTTTGAAAACAAAATTGATGATGTGTTGTTTGCTCTTAGATTTTAATCATTATGGTGGCCAGAAAAATAGGGTTTTTTTTTTCCTCATAAAAAAACTAATTTTCAACTGATTTTTTTTTTTTTTACCTAAAACACTTACAAAAAACCTTTAGAAAACTTGTTAAATCAATCTATGACATCTAAAAATACAAAAAACTACAGCAACACCCAAAATCAAACTGAAACAAAAAACTTTCTGAGCTCATATATTTTTAGGCACTTTCAAGGTAGAAAAAACACCTCATGTAAACTTTCCTCATTATATGAAATCGGTTGACATAAAAATTGATTATTTTGGTGGTTATAATCATCGCTAACAACATTATGTTTTTTTTACATTGGAATTCAATGAGCCCATTTCTCTCCTCCCACAAAAAAAAAATCTGAAAAACAAGGAAAATAAGGTTTGATACCAACATTGAAGTTTCAAAAATTAAAGAAATCGATTACCTAATAGTTAAAAAAGATGGAGGATTGGAATAAATTTTTAAAGCAAATTCCAAAGCCACCATCTATTTTTTTTTCCACTTCGATCCTCTGTCTTTCAATTCAACACTCCTTCAACAAAAAAAAAAAACAATTGAGTGCTAATTTAAACTCAAAAGGGCTCAATTGTGTAAAATAACAGTTTAAAACCATTTTTTTTTTTAAATGCACTACTCATGTTCATAATATATTATGAGTGTGTGCATAATGTTTAACACTGTATAACACCCCCTTATATTTTAATATATTTGTTATATAAAGTCATTTATATTTTTGGTAAAAATAAGTACATTGATGCTTGAATATGAATGTCTCTCATATGTTTTTCTTTTTTATTATTGATTTTTCAAATAGGATCCTTTAGATTTTTCACATGTTGGAATCACGAGCCAACATGTATAGGCTTGATACTTGGGCATTGTTATTAGCCTTACTTGATGACTTTACCTAAAAGATAAGTTTCACGTGAAATGATAATTTTTTTTATATAGATTAATATTAATGTTTGAATTATCTTACGTGTATTTTGATTAATTTTATAGGTCTTAAAATTAATGATTATATAAATTTTTAATGGCATTGAGATTTATGATATTCGAACTGATAATTTTTAAAAATTAAATTTAAAATTTGATTAATTAAGTTATATTTCATAACTAAATGAGAAAGTTTTTAATACCTGAGCTGCTGAGTGTAAAAGAGAATAAATGGACGAGGGAATTGAGAGAAAATTCTAGAAAAAAGAAGAGTTGGGATGCGTAGATTGTGACCTTTTGTTTAAAAGTTTTATGCTTGTAAAGAATTTGTCAATAAAATCATAAAAAAATCATGGGCGTGAATAATGCACAAGTGACATTCTAAGTTCTAACTCATAAAGTACATTTTAGGAGCCAGAATTTTTTTCAGTATACAAACCACTTTTCAGCGTGACACTGACAAAGAAAAAGAAAAAGAAAGTACAGTGCCCGCTTGGGACCATACAAGGAGACTGCATGGCTGCTTTTTTTTTTTTTTTTTTTAATAAATTGTGCACCATCGTCATCACAATTCCTTATTGGTTAAAAAGTAGGGGGCAATTTAGTAGTTTTCCGCCTCCATTTTACTCTAGAAAACTCCATGCAAGGAAACCTAGTAATTTCTTGCGGGCGGACAAAAAAAACATTTTTGTCTAATTCGACAGTGACTTAGATATTATTTTTTAAAAATTATATTAAAATATTATTTTTTTAATATATATAACATATAAAAAATAAATTTAAATTAGAGTTTGTTTAATATTATTATATTATAGTTTGTTTAGTATTGTTATAGTGATTAATTTTTAAAGTAATTTTTTATTTAAAAAATGTATTGGAATAATATTTTTTTATTTTTTAAAATTTATTTTGATATATAATTTAAAATATTAAAAAATTAATTTAAAATAAATAAAAATAAAAATATATATATTTCTTTAAAATGCTTTGAAAAAGAAAAATCAAAGATTCTCGTTCAAATAAACTGCAAGAATTGAGTTATAATAATCAACTCTCCGTGCAAGTCTCCTTTCTTCCAGGGCCGAGTTCTGAACCAGTATTTTAACGTTATAGAAGAGAGCGGCACGCAGTCGTAGGTCTCCCTGTTGCTCGCCACACGCCTCTCGCAAATCATCATCATCATCAATCAAAATATTTGTTGCTAGCTTCCTTTCTCTCTGCAATCTAATCCTTATCTCATGTACTTTTTTATGTGAGATCATCATGTATATAATAAGCTCAAGCTCGGCCTCGGCCTCAGCCTCTGCAATTCTTAGAGCTTCTAGGGCTAGGTTTTCTCCTTCAGTCTCTAGAACTTTCCTTCTCTCTCCTCCTAAATTTACTCCTTCTTTGACCAATAATAATCAGCTCCGATCTCTTAGCTTCTCTTCCGCTGTTCGATCCCTCCGCTGCTCCTACCCTCGTTGGTGCCACGGTGTAGATTGGCGCTCTCCTGCTACTCTTCGCCACCAGATCAGAGCCGTCGCTCCTTTTGTCGAACGCTTCCAGCGGAAGATCGCTACTATGGGTACTCTTGATTCTCATTTCCTCAAATAATAATTTTAGATTTTTTCTCGGTCCCTACAATTTTTTTTAAGCTATTGGATTGCTTTGCTATTCAGAGGAAATCATTTGCCTTTTTAAGTGTTTGGGAAATGATTTTTATTTTATTTTTAGGTAGAAATTTGATGTCATTTTCATTGCTGTTGTAATCGGGTGGTTGCATTCTCAGTACTGAAGGGAGTGGGTCCTTTTCTTTAGAACCTGCTTTAATTATTAATTATTAATGATCAAATAGTAACTCTAATTGATTTCTTCAGCTCCTGAACATCCTTTCAAGGGAATTTTCACCAGCCTCCCCAAGCCAGGAGGCGGCGAGTTTGGAAAATTCTATAGTTTGCCTGCTCTTAATGATCCAAGGATCGGTAATCTCTACAACATTTTTGTGCTTCTTTTCATTTGGCTTGTCAAAATTACGTTAACTTATTAAGATAACCATGACCATGCGTGACCTGTGATGTGTGTTTCTGGTGTCGATCGCAGATAAGCTGCCCTATTCTATCAGAATCCTTTTGGAATCTGCTATTCGTAATTGTGACAACTTCCAAGTGACAAAGGATGATGTTGAAAAAATCATTGATTGGGAAAACACATCTCCGAAGCAAGTTGAAATTCCGTTCAAGCCTGCTCGTGTTCTTTTGCAGGTATGTCATAATCTTCAGAAGGTAGACACTGTTTTTACTGTGATACTACTTTGTGTTTTAATCTGTATCTTTTGTTTCAGGATTTTACTGGAGTACCAGCTGTTGTTGATCTTGCTTCTATGCGTGATGCCATGGGCCAACTCGGCGGTGATTCCAACAAGATCAATCCTTTGGTGTGTGTCTTCCTTCTCTTGCTATTTGCTTTGAGCAAGGTCACCATGACCTGTAATTATCAGTTTCTGTTTCAAAACCAGCAGTAAAACACTTCTTCTGGACAAGCCTAGTAAATTTTGCTGCCTATATCTTCTTTTGGAAAGCTGTCACTGCCCTTTGCTGTTTTCTGTCTGAACTCTTCTTGTTCATTGCTCCTGATCAAATATCTGAAACTACTTTGTTTGCAGGTTCCTGTTGATCTCGTCATTGATCATTCAGTTCAAGTTGACGTGGCAAGATCAGAAAATGCAGTGCAGGCAAACATGGAGCTTGAGTTTAAGAGGAACAAGGAGAGATTTGCTTTTCTTAAATGGGGGTCTACTGCTTTCCAAAATATGCTTGTGGTTCCTCCAGGTTCTGGTATTGTGCATCAGGTATAGTACGTAAGGATTGTGCATTACATTTTCTGAGATTTGACATATTGGCATATAACTCTCACTTTCAGTAGCAAGCTGGTTATGTTCCTGTTTGCATGTTCTTTACAGTTCATATAATTGCTTATTTCATTTGATAAATAAAAGATCAGATTAAGCATCCTATTTATCTCTTATTGGTGTACTGTGGCTGTTGGGGTTTTGAATGAGTTTCCATGCTAACTTAAATTTCAGGTGAATCTTGAATATCTTGGACGTGTTGTTTTCAACACTGATGGTGTACTCTACCCTGATAGTGTGGTCGGAACTGATTCTCATACAACCATGATTGATGGTTTAGGAGTTGCTGGCTGGGGAGTTGGTGGTATTGAAGCAGAGGCTACAATGCTTGGCCAGGTAGTTAGTGCAGAATATATCATGGATAAATAATATTTGTCCAATGTCAACATTAAAACTTTTTATGGGATAACTTGTATGTCGTTTTTCAACCATGTTTTTATTATAGTAGAGTATGAATGCAAAAGCAAAGAATTTGCATTATGCTAGTGTGAATTCTGAACTTGTTTTGTTGTGGGATGTCTATAATTCTTAACTAGTATATATCAGTGTTATGTGGTTGAAGTTTACTCTCAAGTACAATTTTCTCCTATTATGTCAGTGCTACTAATTTAGCATTTTTAGGGATGCTTATTCTTTCCAGTTATGTAATGTTTCTTTTAATATTCAAGGTGTATTTGTTTTGCTTTTACATAGTACATACAGGGTTGGTAATGGCATTGGTGCTTTGGGATGTTATTCATTTCCAACTATCTGATATAAGTGCAGAGGATCTTTGTGCTATGGTTTTGTTGCTAACATTACACTTCCTCAAATTGGCAGCCCATGAGCATGGTGTTGCCTGGTGTTGTTGGGTTCAAGTTAAATGGAAAGTTACGCAATGGTGTCACAGCTACTGACTTGGTTTTGACAGTGACTCAAATGCTGAGGAAGCATGGTGTTGTCGGAAAATTTGTTGAGTTTTACGGTAATTTGAGTTTCATGGACCTCAATTGACTTGACTTTCAATTGCTACTCTCCTATATTTGTTGGATGAGGTTTTCACATTGTCCATGTCTGCAGGTGATGGAATGGGTGAGCTATCATTAGCAGACAGAGCTACTATTGCTAACATGTCTCCTGAGTATGGTGCAACCATGGGGTTTTTCCCAGTGGATCATGTTACGTTACAATATCTCAAATTGACTGGAAGGAGTGACGAAACTGTAAGTCCCATTGTTTTCTTCAATGCATAGTTTTTTACAATTTGAAATCTAAAAAGGATGCTAGTTGACTGGTCTCTTGTATTAGGTGGCAAGGATAGAAGCATATCTCCGTGCAAACAAAATGTTTGTTGACTATGATGAGGTAGGAGCCTTTTCTCATCGTTTATCATTCTTCTGAGCACTCGATATAATCTGCTATACTTTGTTATTCATATGCAACTATGTAATTATTAACTTTTCCCATGCCAATTAATTCAGCCCCAAGCAGAAAGAGTGTACTCATCCTATCTACAACTTGACCTGGCAGATGTTGAACCCTGTGTTTCTGGACCAAAGAGGTGTGTGCTTTTTACTTGCATTAATGCCCACTCATCCACACTACCTCACAAACTGATGCCGCGTAGCTCATTTTCAATGATCTCAATGCAAATGTAATATATTTCCTTCTGATTTATTGCTCATCAAAGCATTATTTTTCCTTGCAGACCACATGATCGGGTTCCATTAAGAGAAATGAAGGCTGACTGGCATTCTTGTCTCAGTAACAAAGTTGGATTTAAGGTCAGTTATAAATCGTTTCATCCAGTGTGGGTAACTTTTATTCATAATCTTTGGTTCAATTAAACGATCTGGTTGTCTAAAATTTATTATTTAATAATTTGCTGTTTCCCGTCGAAGGACTTTTTAATGTGGTGAATTGAGTCAAGGAAGTTCATGCTATTTCATATCATATAGATTTTATGTAATCAGTATCTGGTTCGAATGATGGACTTTGTGACTTCCACACAAATTGGCTGAGAAATAGGCAGCAGCTTTATGTTTTTCCCTGAACAGTCAATGTTGGTCACCATCCTTATTAATGCTGCTCAAATTTCATCTTGGCTGGATTTAAATGAAAGTTATTGATTACCTTTAACTATTTCAAGTACACTGCTACAATGAAATTTCAGTAATAGCACGGCCTTTTACTGGCCATTATTGTCATCAGTACCAGTTCTGTTCCATCTTCCATCAGCTGTTGATTACACTGGCCATAACGAGTGCTCTAACTTCTGTTGTTGTTGCTTATTCAACCTTAAGGAATATTAAGCCTCTACCAATCAGTCTACCCAAACAATTGCTGTTAGATCTCAGCCCTGCCTCCACCATAGGTTCTATGATGTCCATCGCATCTCCCTTCCCCCAACTTGTTTATGTGTGTGGACAAAAGGGTAGTGTATTGGGGATGTGGGTGAATTACCACCATTTACATTTTGTGTAGGAAATGATAATTTGCATTGGATAATGAACCTAATGTATCCAATCTTAATACGATTGAGGGGATTCTGACCTATCTTGGAAGCTTTTTTTTGGTTGGGATGATAGCCACATTTCTGTACTTCATCTGTTTATTGCTTTTCTACAAATTATCTTCCTAATTTGATATGAACGCAGGGCTTTGCTGTGCCGAAAGAGGCACAGGACAAAGTGGCAAAGTTCTCATTCCATGGACAGCCAGCAGAGCTGAAGCATGGTAGTGTCGTGATTGCTGCAATCACAAGCTGTACCAATACGTCAAATCCCAGTGTCATGCTAGGTGCTGCTCTTGTTGCTAAGAAGGCTTGTGAACTTGGTTTAAAGGTTAGGCATGCATAAACTTGGAGCACTTCTTAAATCTGTACCCCTCCCGCCATAACCATCCAACCCCCCCCCCCCCTCCAACTCATCTATCTGGCACAAGCATTTTTATTCCTAAGAATGTGAAAGCTACTGTAGTGTTGAATTATTCTGTAACAATCACTTCTCAATTATTCACCAGGTCAAACCATGGATAAAAACGAGTCTTGCCCCAGGCTCTGGAGTTGTTACAAAATATTTACAGAAAAGGTATTTCCTGTTATTTACTGAATAATTTGATTTGTTTTCAAATAATCTAATGTAACTTCCTTTTGATTTTACCATACCTGAGGAAAAGATCAGCTATTTATGGTTTTATTTATTTTATTTCTTTTGTATTTTGTAGCGGGCTGCAAAAGTATTTTAATGAGCAGGGTTTCCATATTGTTGGATATGGCTGCACAACATGTATTGGAAATTCTGGGGATTTGGATGAATCTGTTGCTTCTGCTATTTCAGAAAATGGTAAGTTTGAGATTATATTCAGACTGTGATATAAATAATGGATGATGAGTCATACTCGAGTGCATTTGGGTATTAAATCATCAGTTCTCTGACAGCTTCTGTATCCTTTCATTTCTGATTACTTCCTTGCTTTTTCTATACAGACATTCTTGCAGCTGCTGTGCTTTCTGGTAACCGGAATTTTGAGGGCCGTGTTCACCCCTTGACAAGAGCCAACTATCTTGCTTCACCTCCTTTAGTGGTAGCCTATGCCCTTGCTGGCACGGTATGTTTATCTCTTAAGAGTGTGCTTGTTATGCAGTCAAAGGAGTACATGTAAACCTTATTTCAGAGAGTTCATGGAGAGAGGAACAGAAGTTGATAGTTAAAGGGGATTAAGTTTTGACCTTGGTAGGAGTTGGCTAAAATGTTTCGAGTAGCAGAGGTCTTTTTCAATGTTTTTTCTCCCTTCCTCGAATTTATACCATGCATCACTTACATTTAGTGTTGTGCCCCCACTGACATGTATTTTTAAATATTGCTCAAGGTTTATTTTTGTCCTCTCCGAGGTCCACTAGTAGACTTTTAACTTCCACCAAACACTCTTTAACCTTCCACGCCTTTATACTCTTTACACCCTTACCACTTTACCCTTAAACGTTTCACCCTAGTTCTTTGCACGCCATGTGAAATTCAGTTTCGCTGCCCCAAGTTCCCAACTTTTGTCTCTGTGATGCGATTGAATAAGGATTGTTAAGCACATTTTTGTTTTGAAAATAAGTGAGGGATAGTGAAGGGTTTTTGCTGCCCATATCCTAATTTACATAACACCATAATTTTATGTTGAACATTTTGCATTATGTTTGCTTTATGAGTATCCAGGTTATTTGCAGTGGCTCAATTGGAAATTTCATTCTTATTGTTGCTGCTCTTTATCAATAAGGTGACATGAAAATGTTTTCCAGGTTGACATTGACTTTGAGAAGGAGCCTATTGGAATGGGGAAGGACGGTAAGAGTGTCTATTTTAAAGATATCTGGCCAACAACAGAGGAAGTTGCAGAGGTAGATATTGTCAATTTTTGGATATTATAAAACATTTTTTTAATATGAAGTATAACTGCTGGTATGGAGTGAAATTTACTTGGGATGCATACTGTTCAGGTCGTTCAATCCAGTGTGTTGCCTGATATGTTCAAAAGTACATATGAGGCTATCACAAAGGGCAATCCCATGTGGAATGAACTAACTGTACCAGCTGCAACTTCCTATGCATGGGACCCGAACTCAACCTATATTCATGAGCCCCCATACTTCAAGAACATGACCCTGAATCCTCCTGGAGCCCATGGGGTGAAAGATGCATACTGTTTGCTTAACTTTGGTGATAGTATCACGACAGATCACATTTCCCCGGCAGGAAGCATCCACAGAGACAGTCCTGCTGCAAAATTCCTCCTTGAGCGTGGGGTGGATCCCAAAGACTTCAACTCTTATGGAAGTCGTCGCGGAAACGATGAAGTGATGGCTAGGGGAACCTTTGCCAATATTCGCCTTGTTAACAAACTTTTGAATGGGGAAGTGGGACCCAAGACTGTCCATATCCCTACAGGCGAGAAACTCTATGTGTTTGATGCAGCAATGGTAAGTCTCTCGGTATTAGATGTTACACAATTTCCCATCCTGACTTATTCCCCCTAAATTGCAGACCTCCATTGTCAGTATCATTCATTTGTAGTTTACTTTTGCCAACAAAAGCAATAATTGAGGAGCTCTAGATGGACTGCAGATGCCTTTTGTATAGAAGTGCCCTATGAATTTTCTGATATTTTAAGTGTATTTGCTTTGTTGTTTTATACACCAAAGCATTTTTTAATTGTCAAAGACATGATATTAGTTCCGTGATCTGAAGTGGTTTCCGGTAATTATCTGCGCCAAACTATCCTTTTCTGCAAAATCCCATGTTTTTGAACTTAGATTTATGATTTCTAATCTTCAACCTGATTAATCTACTATTTCAGAGGTACAAGAGTGCTGGATATGACACCATTGTTTTGGCTGGAGCTGAGTATGGAAGTGGAAGCTCCAGAGATTGGGCTGCCAAGGGTCCCATGTTATTGGTGAGTCTTTACATTCATCATTTCAGCTTGAATAGGTTGCTACCCATCCAACTCTTTCAAATTTCAACGGTGATCTTCGACAGTGGATGGACCCTTGTACAAACTTTCTTATGGGCTTCATCTTTTGTAGGGAGTTAAAGCAGTGATTGCCAAGAGTTTTGAGAGAATTCATCGCAGTAATTTAGTGGGAATGGGAATTATTCCACTCTGTTTCAAGGCTGGTCAGGATGCAGACACACTAGGATTGACTGGCCATGAGCGCTATTCTATTGACCTTCCAAGTAACATCGGTGAGATAAGACCTGGCCAAGATGTGACTGTCACAACTGACAATGGGAAATCCTTCATATGCACAGTTCGCTTCGACACTGAGGTGATTCACTCTTTCTTAAGCTCTATATTATTTCAAATTCATGTTTGATTATGGTGAAACATGGGGATTGCTCAAGTTTTTCATGGAGATTGAGGAAGTGATTTAGGAAATATATTCGTTCACTTTATTCAAGGTTTATGAACAACATGGACAAAATATCAATAGTACCTTTGCTCTTGCATGTTATTGGCAATCCACTAAAACGTTGCGGATCATGGAAATATTTGCCACTCTAGGAATACCAAAACAGAACTATTTGACCCTACCAAACTTTATCATAATCTTTTATACTAAAGCACCTGACTCTGAATAAAATCTCATCATTAAACTGGAGAGTTTTGGCCTTATTTTCCTCGGCCTGTGTTTGCGCATTGAACTGTAGAAGGGCTTGGAGCTAATAAAGTCTTGCATGAAACAGATGGTAGGCTAAAATTGACCTTCGGGTCAGAGTATACACGTGGCTGATGCATTTAGATTAGCTGCTGCGTAGTAGAAGATTTTTTTAAAGTGCCACTTGGATGCTATTTTATACCTACACGAGTAGGATTGAGTTGCCCTCTGCTGTCCTTTTCTGAGTGTGCATTATTGTGATGCTTATCATTAAAAGTTACATGGAAGTGGACCCTTTTTGCAGTTGTTGAATGCATGTGCTTTTTTATTTTCCATCTGGACCCTGTATTTTTTTCTTCTTTCATCTGCTCAAACATGAAAGCTGATTCCGTTGATTAAAACTGCAGGTGGAATTGGCTTATTTCAATCACGGAGGCATTCTTCCATACGCTATTAGGAATTTGATGAAGCAGTGATTCCTCCATCACCGCCTGCGGCCTGCCTGCCTCCGTCCCTCTGAGAACTTTCAATTGTATAACGCGAGAGAGAATAAAAATCCTAATAATAGGAAAAGAAATCCCCCCCATGGGACAGGCATTTGTTTTGTCACTTTAATGCCTGACATGAATTGTCGGCCAATGGATTACTTCCAGCAATTTGATTCTTTTGTGTTGCTGATTTGCTTGAAACCACCCCGGTGAATTTCATGGTTATCAGAACATCCTTTGAGAAAAAAAAAAAAAAAAAAAAAATAGCTTCTGGCAAAGTGCGCAACGGATGCTATAAGAGTTACAGTAGCGTTTACTGTAATAAAAAAAATGTACATTATAAAAAATTGATGTCCTCTTAAGGGGAAGATGTTCTTTTCGTTGCGTTGACTCGGGCAAGCATAAAATAGAAGAATGAAGGTGAATTCATGCGAAGGGAAACCTAGCAAATTTGGTGCAGGATAACATCGTAATCTTTGTTGCTTGAACATTAGTTTAATTTACAATATTGATTATTTTGCTCTTGTTGTAGAGTCCACGCATCTGCAAGACGAAGGATTTTCATGGAGGAATTGCCACGCAGAAGTGGTAATGCGGTTAAAAAATGTTTTTTAAAAAATTTAAAATTTAAAATTTTTATTTTGCTTTAAATTAATATATTTTTGATATGTGTAGATTATTTTGATATTTTAATGTTAAAAATAATTTTAAAAAAATAAAAATAATATTATTTTAATGTGTTTTAGAATAAAAACACTTTGAAAAATAACAATTATCATATTCTTAAACACTTTCTCATTAAACCAATTTGATGAGTTCAAATCTTGGAGGCAAATTCTTTCCAAATGTCTTGTTATGTCGGTTTTTTATCATTTTGGATGAATTGTTATTGTTAGGTGAGATCTTAAAATATAATTTATATTATTTTATAAAACACTTTATTAAATAAAAATTTTTGAACTTGAAATTTATTCTAGCCTATATTATCTTGTGTTTATCTTATATTTAATTTTATTAATTAAAACAAATATTATACAAATTAAATTAATGATTGTTTAATTAATAAAATTCTAAAATCATATAAAAAAACCATATTATCATCCTTGTGAATAAACTACAAGGATGAAGAACATTGTTATGTCTTTAAAATGTTCTAAAAGCAAATGTGATATAATAATTTTGCCAATCCCATAAATTGTAAGTAATTTGTATTTGCAACGGGAAATAGGCAAAGCCATCTGTACTACCTGAAAACAAAAACAAGAAGACACGTAAATATTTTTAGGAGAAACGATTCTTCACCAGTTTAAAAGGTTCTAGGAATTGCTTTTGAATAAACTAAAATGCATAAAACCAAAGGAAAAAAAAAAGCATAGATACCTTTGACCAGCTAATATCTTGGCCATATTTAATAATTTCCATTGTTGTTGGTAGAAAAAAACATCACCTTCGTCACAAACAACAAAATCTGGTGCATGCAGCCATTCGAGAAGAAGATGATGAAAATGGCGCCAACCCTCTCTTGTTGGCTAAAGCTTCTTTTGAATGGAGATTTGGGAAGATCGAGCTTTGAGTGATGCTAATGTCTCGTCACCTCCATATACTTCACCTGAGCCAGAGCTCTCAGCATAAGACCATCTTCCTCTGGTGTGAGAGCATCTTAATTTCTTGCCTGTGTTCTTTGTCAGGGTTTCTTGTCTGCATTTCACATCAAAATAAATAAATCAACCATGCTTCCTAAACTGTTTGGGATACATAGAGTGTTCTGAGAAACTACGAGGGCCTCACGAGCAAACTTTCTCACCTCTGGATCTCGTCAAGTACCATCCTTTCTCCCCCCATATCCAGGGCTTTACATTTACTTGCAGTTGTATTGCGAATCACAGATTTCTTCAATCGGCGGGGGTTAGAAAAAACACAAGGAAAGAGACAGTGAGTTTTTTTATTTTTTTTTATTTTGGGGTAAAAATATGATTTGTGTTGTTAAGAGTATTTTTAGATTTTGTTTTTGTTTTTGTTTATTTATTTTATTATTTAATGATGAATTCAATTATAATTCAATTTTATAATTTGTTTTTTATTAAGTTATTTCAGTGTCATGATTAAAGTTTGATAAATTAATTCGGATTGATTTGTGTTTTTCTTCCTCGTTTTAGATTGATCGGGGTCAATTGAATATATTATTATCTCAATATTTTTTTTAAGAAAAAAATAATGTTATCTTAAAATTTTTTTTAATTAAATTATTTATTTTTTTATTATCAAAGTTTTTTTTTAAACTTGTCAAAATGACTACCAAGATCTAAAAAAACAAGATGAAGAAAAAGAGAGAGAAAAAAAAAAACACACTAATGACTTGAAAATAATAATTGGAATAAACAGACGGTGAAAACAGAAGACCTTTCGTTGCAATCAAAAAACAAAACGGCCGGTGTGAAAAAAAAAAAACTATAAATAACGGTTGAATCCATAGTGCAGTTGGATCTTAAAATAACATTCTCTGTTTTTTTTTTTAATTGCCAATGATCATCAATCATATGCAATCTGGCCAATGTGCTCCCATCAATTTCATTTAACAGTTCAAGTGCTGCTAAAGTATTTTTTAATAAAAAAATAATTATAAATTCAAAATATAATATTTATTGTACCCTATCTTTTTAAAAACTATGACATATTAAATGATATTCTTTTAAAATATTAAAAATACAATATATTAAATCAATCCATTAAATTTATAATTCAAGTGTGAGATTATGATAACTATATGAAAAATAAATTAAAATAAATTATAAAAGTTATTTTTTAATTAACCTAATATTAAAAGATAAAAATAAAAAAAATAATATAACGAGTGACATCCTATAACTTACGTCTTGTATTCACTTAAAAAAAAGAAGAAGATACAACTAGAAGAGATAAATTTTAGGTGAAGATATTCTTGTCACCTTTAAAGGATCATGATTTTCATTTTTTTTTTCTCTTTTTGTTTCTCTGATTCTTCAAGGTGGGTTCAACGAATAATTAATAGAATGCCACTATTTATACATTAAGTGCCATAAAATCTTCTAAGTTTTGTGGGTGATTTAACCATATCTTAAAAGGTCTATTTGAAAGTGTGGTTATGATTGTTTTTTCAAAATGTTTTTCATGTTAAAATGTATCAAAATAATATATTTTTTATTTTTTAAAAATTATTTTTGTGATCAGCGCATCAAATTTAGAAAATATAAAAAAATAATTTTTAGTAAAAAAAATTAATTTTTTTAAAACATAGTAAAACCACGCCTCCAAAAGGCTGACTTTTGTTAATTGATTAATTGGAGGGGAAAATTAGCTAGAAAATGGAAAATGAAGGGTTAAAATGGAAATAGAAAAGAAAATGGTTGTCTGTATGGCAAGCGATATACAGAAACCGAATAAGATACAAACTAGGAATGGATTGGAGTTTTCAGAACACTGAAAAGTTTGGAACACCGTAGGCATTCCAAGTCCACCATAGGTGCGATTACAGGTAGAGTTCTGCATCTGATGATTGATACTGTAATGGTAATTGACGCTTTACACTTGAAAATTGAAATACCTAATTATATTTATACGAACAATCTCTTGCAGAGCATGATCATCCCATCAAAACTTATCATCATCATCTGCACCAGATTCTCATAACAAGAAAGTACAAGATTCATGGTGATCATCAATATAGCCTCACCCTACCAAAATCATGATGTTCTTGCAAGGAGAAAGAGACTTAATGACAGGTTATATGTATGGACATTCGTTAATGTTCCTCTGGAATGCTACCCAAAAGCGGCTTCCACCTTCCACACATTTTACCCCCATCAGTACCGCCGCCACCTTCATCAGGCCTGCTCCTCTCTCTCAACCTCAGATCCCTTACCAATTGCTCCGCAGAAGAGTAGTTTATGTTCTCCCTAAGATTCAAGATTTGCTTTAACTCTTTTCTTGTAACCACCACTCTAATCCTCACAGCGCCACCACCTTTAGATGCCGTTTCATCACCCAGATCGCCATCTTTATCAACAACATTAACCTCTCCATTTAATCTGAACCTCACCATCTTCGCCTTGCCACCTCGCTCTATCCTGGTCGACGGCACGAACGGTCTTGTTGTCTTTTCGATCATTTGACCTGCTTTGTTACTTTGTTGCTCAAACATGGCATTTTGTGATACGATCTTGCTGCTCGCCAAGCAGTTTCCCATGCTTATGAAACCAGAAAGAGTAAAGAAAAGGAGGAGGTCAGTGAGAAAGAGTTAAAAGAGCAGTGAAAGCATAAATCAGTATAAGAGAGAGAGAGAGGAGGGGAGGAAGCACATGAATAAATAGAAAGAAAGAAATTGGTATATCTTTTCTCTGCTAGAGACAAAACATCACTAAATATGAATGTAATGCCTTTGATACCGTTTTGATTGTGTGTGTGTGTATATATATATATATATATATTAAAACATGTTAAAACGACAAAAACAAACAAGTACTATATGTTTAAAGACATGAAATAAAATATATAGTGCTCTATGTCAGGAATATGATCTTTACATCTAAATTTTTGACAAAATAATAATATAAATTTATGCATTATTTTAGATATAACAATGTATTGCCTTTTGAAATTTATATATATACCATTTGGAGTTCCTCTTTGTGCTGCATGCCGGACAAGACTTTTCTCAATATAATTTTTTTTTTAAAAATTATAAAACTTAATTTGTAATTAATAAAATATCATTTTTTATAGAAAAAAAGGACCCGTGTCAATGCCAGTTTAAGCACACGTGTCAATGCCTAGTTTAAGCACTACGAATCAACCATCTCTTGCTTGTAATTAATGTATAGTCTTGATGTAATATTGTTTAGTGAGATTCTTTTTATCCATCCAAAGCATTTTTAGCTTTGCTAACTGCCAAGGTTTCTGCTTGGGTGAGATTTGACTCTCCTGATAATGATCCAATTAACCAATATATATTGACGGCCATCACACCTGATGCTGCTCAGGGAGGGCTTATTGTTCATCTTTTGAAGATTAATTGCGCTCAACTTAAGGGCCTGTCGTCACTTTGATTCGGATAAATATTTTTCACCCTGACTGCTAGTTTTGTAGCTTGTTTATTTTTATATTTCAAAAATATTTTTTAAAATTTCTTACATTCCTTGCATTTCTAAGTGCAGCATTTTTTGGATTTTTTACAACCGTAATTATATTCTAAAATAGGCTGTAAATATAGCATTCCTTATATTTTTTGGATTATCTGATAATGGCCTTAAGCTTTAAAATTAATCAATTGTATCCTTATATTTCTCTCTCTCTCTCTCTCTCACACACACATATATATAGTTTCCTACAACTCCTAATTTCTCACATATTCTTAAGAGTCAAACCATCTAAAGAAAAGATAATTTTACAAAACCCAAACAATAAAAGATCATTAATTTTCAAAATCACATCAATATTAGAAAAAAACAAAGAAAGAAAAAATTATCACCAAGAAAAAGAAAAAAAAAAGAGAGAAAAACATTTAGAAAAAACTGTCCATAGTGAGGCAACTTCATTCAACATTTTCACTTATTAATTCCTTGAACAGTCGATTTTTCTTATTAGAATGACCTTGTTTAGCTAAATTTACTAAATTTATCTTTGAACATTTGTTATTCACATATGTTGCCCCTGGGACTCAGTTTTATCATATAAATTCGTCTTCATCTCGAATCATCAATTATATGACACTGATTTGAAAAAAAAAAAAGAGAGCAAGCATACGTACTAATTGTACCTAATTCTTTTAGTTTATGCGTATTATATAGTAGCAATATCCAATCGTACTGATTGTACCTAATTTTTGTATCGTGAACAGTACCATATATATATGATTAGAATCTTCACCAACTCAGAAATCTTAAATTAACAAAATAAACAACAATTAATGACCAAATTTTCAGAGATTTATCTGGGGTTGAAGATTTAACCATCAAATGATAGCTAAATACGAAAATGAGAGATGAACGTAACGGTAAAGCATTAGTATTCTTGTGGTGGGTTCATGGCATGTGAGATGTCCAACTTTTAGGGCAGAAATTTGAAACTTCTCTGCGAGTGCAAGATAATGTTATGCCACATTATTACTTCAATGACTGTTGAAATATATACGAGGCCCTAACGCGTCTGAACAGTCAGATGCTAGAGCTAGGCATCTTCTTTCACATGGGGTTAGGTGATCGGTTCCATAGTTTATTGCCAAATATGGAGACATTTTGCCTACGCATATGCAGGACAGATTTAATTTACAGTTGACTAGAGGATCATTTACAGGTGTGTTCACAACAAATACCAAAATATAACATGTGATGGGTCATGATTTTCTAAAAATACTTCACATTTAAAGACCATCACATGAAAGCCTCAACCTAAAATTGGGTTATGATTTCTCTATATCTGATCTTGTATTGAGCCGAGTACACTCGCACCCAACTCTAAATTGGACCATGATGTGTTCATGTCCAACTCTAAATTAGGCTCGCACAGGTCCACACTCAACTCTCAGACGGGTCAGGATGAGTCCACGCTCAACTTCAATTGGGCTGAGACATATATGCATCCAATCACACTTGGGTTTAGCGTAACGCTGAACCCAACCCCTATTGGGTTTCAGCGTAGAAGCTGAACCCAAATATCCTTAGGTTCAACATATTCAACGTATATCTGAAAAGTTACCCCACCCTAAGCCTCCCCAACTCTAAATCTGAGCTAGTGATTATGATATCCATTACATCCCATTAATTATGAACAAACAACCCAAACTTATATTAATTAGATGTGATGACATCAACAATAGAATAATATTATTTTACCATTACAAGATTACATCTCTACCCCTCATATATCGTATAATGCTAGTCAAGACAGGTAATATAAAAGGAAGCTTGAGTACATAGAAAAAAGGTTCGAAACCTTATGCTCTTAGACATAAACACATTCCTTCTCTTTTTCCCATACATCTACATCTTCTTCTCTATCTTTATAAAAGCTCATTAATACCTTCATTAATGTCTTTTTACCATACAAAATACCTTGTACTGACTAGGGGTAAGCAAAAAAACTGAACAACCGAGAAAACTAAAAAAAAACTAACAGAAAAAACCAAATCGTGAAAAAAAACTAATTAAATTTATTAGAATTTTTAAAAAACTGATCGGTTTGGTTTTATAAGCCTGAAACCAAAAAAACCAATTCGAACCCAAACCGAAAAAACCGAGCCAAACCGAAAAAAACCGAGTTAAACTAAAAAAACCAATCTAAACAAAAAAACCTAGTTTGAACCGGTTTTTGCTTTAAAATAACCGAACAAAACCGAAATTGATTCATCAAAACTGGTCGGTTTGAATCGATTTCTTGTGATTTTTTTATTTAAAAAAACCAATTTGGTTACTTTTTTTTTTTTGCTAAAAACTGAACTGAATAAAAAATAATCACCCTTAGTACTAACTTGATATTTGGAGGGTCATGATACACAATATGAATGATATGTAAGAATCTTTAAAAATAATTCTTTCTAAAATATTCCCTGTTATTTTTATAGCTTCATTGACAAAGAACTAGTCACACATAAACTCTACTTGATAAAAACCTAAAAAACTTCACACAAATAATTTTCCTGTGTCAAAACAAGAGAAAAGAAAGTGTGGAGATAGTTCAAATGAACTGAAAAATAATTTGTTAAAAACAATTTTTTTGGACAGTGGGGTGGTGAAAAAGCAGGAGTGAGGTGAGAGGGTGAGTGGTCAAAATATAATGATACCATGAAAAATAAATGGTTACATTTTTTTTTTTGGTGTATGCACAAGCTAGAGAGAGACTACCCCACTGTTTTTAGATATCACTTATGATCATGTTAAGTAGTTTTTTTTAAGATTTTATTAGAATTATTTTGTTGAAATTTTTATAACGATACTAGATATATTAAAATTAGAGATGAAGTATATCTCTAGTGACTTATTTTTTTTCTTTTATTTTTTTTATTCTAAGATTTTATTAAAATTATTATTTGACAAGATTTTTCTAGATATATTAAAATTAAAAATGAATATATCCCAAATGAATATTTTTTTTGCCTTTCCTCTCTCTCCTCTCTCCTTGTCATGTCAGCCTATTTAAAGAGAAGGTGTGCAGAATAGTGAAGTGAATTAACATGGTGCAAAATGGAGAAATGGGCATTCTTAATTTGTGCTGGTGTGGGGGTGAGGTATTTTTGTTGTTTGGTGTTTATTTCACCTGTCTGGGGCTGTGGCCGAAAGTATTTTTTTTTTTTTTTACATGCATATCACTATTTTTTTATTGAAAAAAAATCATTAATGTCACTTAATTAATATCCATACCATCCTTTCTTATAGATCATAGAACTTGTTTTAGCTAGATATAATCTCGGTTGCTTCAAGTAACTTGCAATCAATTTTTTTCAAGCTTAACGATTTTTCTCTAATAATTTTTATGCTTAAATATTTAAGGGTTAAAGGGAGTTTTTTTTTTTTTTTTTTTCGGAAATCAATTCATGTCATAACATATATGGCCTTCATCAACTTTATGAAACTAATAAAAAAGAAAAGAAAATTACAAACCTTACCAAAAGGCGAGTCTCCAACCTCATGGTAATGCATGATAGTTGGGAGACACATTATGGCTACCCTAACAGTTTTTATAATTCTCTTTTGGTATTTGGTGAATCAATCTGTGTTTACAGGATATACAGTATGGCCCCATGCTTGTGCTTGCAATCTTCGACATGGGGGCTGTGCAACTACTTCATTTAGGGCCAATTAGGACCATCAAGAATGGCCCTATACTTGTGCTTGCAATCTTCGACATGGATGCAAGGGATCATAATAAAAGAGACACCTAATCGAGGCCGCGTTGGAGACAAAAAAATATATGTGAAGGATCAGTAGTTATCATCTTCTTCACCTAATCGAGGCCGCGTTGGAGAAAAAAAAAGGACTTGGCAGGATGGGGTTTTAACCACTCTCTCTACACCTAACAACACCGTCGATTAGAAGCTTACGTATATGTTTTCTAAATTTGTCTATGAATATATTTACGCATGAGGTTAGGATTAATTTACGATGCAATCATGTAAGTCTGTCACTCGAAACTCTGGAATATGATGAATAATTAATCCTCGTTTGTTTGGTTGGAAAGTATTTGTCTAAAACATATTTTAATGATTTTTACGTGTTTTACTACACTTTAAAAACTCATCATTGGATTTTTCTTCCACGTCAAAGAATAATTAAACCTGGGAGAAGGAATGTGTTTTCTTTCCTTTTTCCTAAACCATTATTTTATTCTTAATCTCCATATATATATATATCCAAACAAATTCAGATCTTTTTATATTATTGAAGTTTGTACTGTGTTTGGTCTTCTTGGCTTATTCCAACAAAGTAGAATAATAATTTAATCCCTTGTTATATCCAAACAATTTAATCCTTTGTTATATCGATACCTAGTATAGAGTTTAAATTATTTAACAATTAGCTAGTTTGATATTTTTTTTTGTTGTACATCATATTAGTTAGTTTATGAAGGCTTCTCACCATTCTTACTTGGTCATTATATGGCGTATCCTTAATGTTACTTGTGGTCATGAGTTATTTTTCCTATTAGGACTTTTCTTTTTTGTAGTGGATGAGTTTTAGCAATGTGGAATGGATTGGTTATCTTAATACTCAGGGTTTAATTATTGGTTGGTGCATGTTTTTTGGTAAAGCTCTTATTATTTGAAAGAGTATGAGTTTTTAAATCCTTAATTGAGTTTGAATATGGTGCTATGTCATCTACATGCTTTGAGATTTTTTTAGCTTATAGATTTGTTGGATGAATTGGGTATCCTTCAATTTACTCATATTAATCTTCATGCTAATAACATTAGTGTTCTTCAAATTGCTACCAATTCAGTCTTTCATGAGCACATCAAGTATATTGATGTAAATTATCATTTTATTCATGAAGAACTTGATCGATATATGATTAATCCCCCTTACATTCCCATTGAGTTCTAGATGGTTGATGGGTTTACCAAGGCTTTATCTTATCATTGAAATCAATTAATGATTGACGAATTAATGCTTTGTGTTCCACCAACATCAATATGAGAGGGGATGTTTGTTTTAATATCTTGATTAATTGATATGCATTTACTTGATTTATGAAGCTTTATTTAGGGAGATTGATTTATATATAATTACTTGATTTAGGGAGCTTGGTCTAGGGAGATTGACTGTTAGGCAATAATAATTATAATCTAAGAGTAGGATGTAATTATGTTGACACTTCACTATTTAAATAGAAAATATCCTCAATTAAGAAAAAATCAGACTATTTTAACAAATGATATCATTCAATTTGATACCAATCTGAGTAGTGAAGTGTTCATGGGTTTTGATTTGTGTTTGGTGTAGAAGTTAGGTCATGGTGGTGGTAAAATCTTCTATAGTTTCTTATTAGCATGTAATTTTCATTTGTAGGAATAAAGAGAAAGAAAGAAAAACTTGTAAACTTAGAGGACTTTTGAGATTTTTTTGTAGAGTGTAGGATCTTTGCTGTGATATCATGATAAAATATGTGTGGAGGCTTATAAACTTACTTTTGATTTATAGATAGGATTAATTTATACAGTAAATGATGGTATCTGTGTTTTAATACATGATGATCTCTATGCTAGAATTAAGGTATAAAATTTACTAGCATCTTCTAATTTGTTATTTGAATCTACACGATTTTCTCACATCTAATTCTAACAGTAATTTATAAAAATTATCCTAATTTAATATATTAATACACATAACATTTTAATTTATATAATATTATGAGAAAATATATCATAGCACACTATATAATATGTTATATAATATATATAAAATCATACAAATTTTATTATGAAAATATATCAAAGACACTTATTTTAAATGTTTTGATTGTCATTCTATTCGTGAAAAAACTTAACTGATATGTGATTACTCTCTCTTACATTTCCATTTAGTTATAGATAGCTAACATGTTTATCAAGACGTTATCTCATCATCAAAATCAATTCATGGTTAACAAATTGGTGCTTCTTATTCCACCTATATTAATTTGAGAGGGGATGTTTGTTGTAATATCTTGGTTAATTGATATGCAATCACTCGATTTAGGATGTTTGTTGTAATATCTTGGTTAATTGATATCCAATTACTCGATTTAGAAAGCTTTATCTATGGAGATTGATTTATATATAATTACTTGATTTAGAGAGCTTGATTTAGTTAAGATTGATTGATAGGCAATTATAATTATGATCCAAGAGGTATTGTAGGATATAATTATGTTGATACATTACGATTTAAATAGAAAATATCCTCAATTAAGAAACATTCAGACTATTTTGATAAATGATATCATTCAATTTAATACTAATCTGAGTAGTGAAGTGTTCATGGGTTTTGATTTGGGTTTGGTGAGTTAGGTCATGGTATTGGCATGTAAGTTCCATTTGTTGGAATAATGAGAGAGAAAAAAAACTTGTCCACTCTAAGAACTTCTGAGATTTTTTGTAGAGAGTAAGATCTTTATTGTGATACTATGATAAAATATGTGTGGAGGCTTATAAACTTACTTTTGATTTATACATAGGGTTAATTTATACAGTAAAAGGCGGTATCTAGATTTTAATACATGATGATCTCTATTATAGAATAGGATTCTAATATAGGATGTTGTAATCATTACAGTTACTCATGTATCTATCAGAATAGGATTCTAATATAGGATGTTGTAATCATTACAGTTACTGCAGTGTTCTACTGCCTCTATATAAATAGGAAGGTTGGCTAAGGCACAACTCAACACATTCCATTATTCTCAACTTGGTATCAGAGCCACAAAACCCTAAAATAAATTAAACCTACTTTTCTCACAGCCTCCCAACCTCCCTTCTTCAATGGAACAGCCACCACATACATCTTCAAATTCTGCAACACCAGCAGTCCAACTTTCTTCTTCTCCAATAGTGCAGCCCTCATCTCTTGCAGCGCCTCCTCTGCTTTCCTCTATTGCTTCACCGCCTAGATTCTCCTCTGCCATGACTAGTGAATGCCTCCTCTTGCAGCCCACATCTGCTGCCTCTACTGCCGCAAGCATTATCTCCCTTTCTCACACTCATCAAGTCATCTCCCTCAAATTAACAAACACCAATTATTTATATTGGCGTATGCAAATGCTGCCTTATCTCCTAGGCCAAGGAGTTTTTGGTTTTGTTGATGGCTCCAACACATGTCCATCAACACATGTTCTTGCCCATGATGGTATCTCTCTTCAGGTAAATCTGCCTTTTCAAACCTGGAAACAACAGGACCAACTCATTCTAAGTGCTCTTCTTTCCTCCCTATCTATGGAAGTTTTGCATCTTGTTGTTGGCTGTCAAAGTTCTTGTTCAGCTTGGGGCACTCTTGAGCGAGCTCTCGCTTCCACCTCCAACTCTCGTATTATGCAACTTCACGGCTCTCTTCAGGATCTTCGACAGGATGATGAATCAGTAACTCAATTTATGCAAAACGTAAAGGCATTATTTGATGAATTGGCCGCTGCTGGTCGGCCAGTTTCGCTTGAAGATTTCAATTTATATGTGTTCCGTGGTCTTCGGGGAGAGTTTAAAGACTTAGTTACCAGTCTTATTACCAAGGTTGAACCTTTATCATATGCAGATCTTCACAGCCATCTCCTCACACATGAATTTCTTCACAAATCTTCTGCTGCCATACATGTTCCTCTGCTGCCCACACCCAACATTCCATCTTCTGCTCTTGTTGCACAGCGCCAGACTTTTGGCAATTTTGGCCGCAGCAAGAGCCGCTTCAATGGTGGTTGGCGTCCCAACCAATCCAACAACAGAGGCAACCGATTTGCTGGCTCCAGACCTGATCACCGCAGCTTCCAAAACTCCTCCTTCGGTGACAATAAGCAGGGCTCTTAGCAGCGTAATAGGGGGCAGAATCCACGCTGCCAACTGTGTCAGAATTTCAGCCATACAGCTCCCCATTGCCCTCAATTCCAACAGCGAGGTTATGGCCAACAACTTACTGTCAACCTTGTGCAGCGCAATCTCTCCTCAACCGGTTCTGTTAATTGGTTTCCAGATACCGGTGCCAATCAACACGTCACACCTGATCTTGCCACCTTGACCGCTTTCGAACCATATCTTGATAATGATAATTTGCATGTTGGTGATGGTAAGGGCCTTCCTATATCTCATCTTGGTCATACAAAAATATATACACCACATCGTTCTTTCACCTTATCTAATGTTATTCATGTTCCTGCAATCACAAAACCTCTGCTCTCTGTTCAGAAATTTGTCTTGATAATAATGTTTATTTTGAATTTCACCCTCATGTGTTTTATGTCAAGGATTTCAACACCCATGAAGTCCTTCTCTTAGGTCAGAGTAAAGATGGTCTCTATGCCTTGACCAAGTCTTCCGTCACGTCAGTTCCTCAAGCCTATTGGTCTCCCTGCACTTCTGCCTCTGCTGATTTATGGCATCGTCGACTAGGTCATCCTACTTCACGTATCTTTCAATTGTTAATCTTGAAAAATAAGATTATTTATAACAACAAACGTCTTAATTTTCAATGTCAAAGTTGTCCTTTAGGAAAATCATCACGTTTGTCTTTAGGACCTACTGATCACAAAACTTCTGCTCCTCTTGAATTATTTTTTAGTGATGTATGGGGCCCTGCTCCTCTTTTTTCTTCAGATGGCTATCGTTATTTTGTTATCTTCATTGATGCTTATACTAAATATGTATGGTATTATCCTCTCGTTGCCAAGTCTGATGTTTACTCTATTTTTCATCAATTTCAGACTCTTGTTGAACATCAATTTTCATTAAAAATAAAATCTGTTCAAATTGATTGGGGCGGTGAATACCGAAAACTATCCATATTTTTTCAGACCATTGGTATTCATCATCGTCTAATTTGTCCCCACACTCATGAACAAAATGGAACAGTAGAGCGTCGTCATAGGCATATTGTAGAAACAGGTCTTACTCTTTTAGGGCAATGTAAAACACCTTTTCGATTCTGGAATTATGCTTTTGAAACCTCAGTTTATCTTATAAATCGCATGCCTACTCCTATTCTTGCCCATCGCTCTCCGTTTGATTGTTTATTTCAACGGTCTCCTAATTATCATTTTTTGCGTACCTTTGGGTGTCTCTGTTTTCCTTTTCTGTGTCCATATAATAATCATAAATTGGATTTTCGTTCCTCTCCATGTGTTTTTTTTTATATAGTTCCTCGCATCTTGGTTATCGATGTCTTGACATTGCATCTCATCGTATTTATATTTCCCATCATGTCCGCTTCCATGAACATGTGTTTCCATTTGATAATTCTGAACAGATTGTAAAGGTCTCCACCACAACCCCCACCCCACCCACTACTATCATCCTCCCAAATTTGCTAAACCACCCACCGCTACCCGCTTTGCCACTCCAAACAGCCACCCGACCACAGCCTCCACCCATCCCTTGGCCATCATCCCATGCTTGTTTATCTAACCCTTATGATGTAGGTTCAGATCGTCAATTGGTCTCCTCTCCTCCTGGTCTTGGGGGACTTTCTAGTCCCTCCTCTGCTTCGCCCTCTCTGGCCAGCACTCCTGCAGCTTCAGTCTCTACCTCCAGCCCCTCATTTACTGACAGTTTTGTGCTTGAGGCTGCTTTTTTATCATCCTCTCCCGCTGGTCTACAACTTATGGTTGATTTGTCTTCTTATCAGCTACCACAAGTCTCCTCGCTACAACCGTCTTCCCCTGCATCTCCACCAACACACAGCAGACATCCTATGACTCTTAGACCGCGGCAGCCGAAGACAGCTAATCTAGTTGCTTCTGTTGCCGCTACTTCTACCTGCACACGAGTACTGTATTCTCCCTCTTCTGAGCCTTTTGCATTCTCTGATGCTGACCGGTATGCAGTTTGGCATAAAGCTATGTGTGATGAGATCACCGCTTTACGCAAAAATCGCACTTGGTCTTTGGTTCCATTTCATCCTTCGATGAACGTTGTTGGCAGTAGATGGGTATATCGGATCAAACATCGTGTTGATGGTAGTATTGAGCGCTATAAAGCGCGCCTTGTTGCTAGAGGTTTTACCTAGCAGGAAGGTATTGATTATTCTGAAACCTTCAATCCAGTTATTAAGCAGGCGACTGTCCGATTGGTTTTCTCTATCGCGGTTTCGCGAAATTGGAAGATTCATCAGCTTGATATTCATAATGCCTTCCTCAATGGTGTTCTTACTGAAGAGGTCTACATGAAACAGCCTCCAGGTTTCGTTGACTCTTCTCTTTCATCTCATGTGTGCAGATTGCACAAATCATTATATGGTTTGAAACAGGCACCGAGAGCATGGTACACTCGTCTAAGTGATTTTTTGCTCTTCATCGGTTTTTGAGCTTCCAAGGTTGACACCTCCTTGTTTATCTTATCTGATGGTACTAATATCTTTTATCTCCTGGTGTATATTAATGATATTCTACTCACGGGTAGCAACTCTGCTATGCTCCATCACCTTATACAGTTACTCAGCTATGAGTTCAAGCTTCGTGACTTAGGTGATGTTCACTACTTTCTGGGTATTGAAGTTCAGTCTACCAGTATGGGTTTAATGCTGCGTCAACATAAATATATTCTTGACATCCTCACCCCGGATCATTCATTCTCTGATCCTACACGATTTCGTCAAATCGTGGGTGCTCTTCAATATCTTACCTTCACCCGTCCAGATATATGATTTGCTGTTAACAGAGTCTGTCAGTTTATGCATGCTCCTACAAATTCTCATTGAGCCGCTGTCAAACGTATTTTACGCTATCTTAAAGGTACGGCATCTTATAGTTTCCATATCACTCGAGGCTCCTTTTTTGCTCTACATGGCTTTACAGATGCTGATTGGGCTGGTAGTATTGATGATCGCAAGTCTATGGGCGGCTATCTTGTCTTTTTTGGTCAGACGCCGATTTCTTGGAAATCCGGCAAGTAACGTACTGTTGTCCGCTCCTCTACTGAGGCTGAGTATAAAGCCCTTACTGATGGTACCGCTGAAGTCATTTGGCTTCAATACTTGTTAACAGATTTGTAGGTTCCCTCAGTCTCTGCCCCTACCATTTGGTGTGATAATCTTGGTGCTACCTATCTCTTAGCAAATCCTATCTTCCATGCTCGTACTAAGCATGTTGAAGTGGATTATCACTTTGTCCGTGACCATGTTGCCAAGAAAGAAATTCAGATTTGTTTTGTTCCCTCTCGGGATCAACTTGCTGATGTCTTCACTAAACCGCTTCCTGTTGCATCCTTTACTGCTTTTCGATTCAAGCTTCGGGTTGATCCCCTACCCTCAGCTTGAGGGGGCATATTATAGAATAGGATTCTAATATATGATATTGTAATCATTACAGTTACTCATGTATCTATCAGAATATGATTCTAATATAGGATGTTGTAATCATTACAGTTAGGGGTGAGCATTTTCGATTCGGTTCGGTTTTGAACTGAAAAAAACAACCAAACCGGTTCTCTTTTTTTTTTGAAAAAAAACCGAAACCGAACCAAAACCGAGTCAAACCGACCGGTTTCGGTTCGATTCTTGATTTCAAAAAACCGAGAAAACCTATATGCTCATATTTCTTCCACCCGAAGCCAGAGCTTTCCCCTCTTTGGCTCTTTCCCTGTTAAGGCTGGTCACCAGCCCCTTCCTTTGCAAAGAAAAACCAGACCGGCCCCTCACCATTCCTTCCCCAGCAAACAAAGTAACAAACCCCGAACCCAGCAAACTGCATTAATATACATAATCCAATATTTTCTTCACCTAATTAAAATTATGGCAATGAGATTTCCCAAGACAATCTGGTTCCATTCATTGAAAGCATTGTATGGAGATCAATATTTAGAGATATGGATGGATTAGGGGTTAGAATAATAGAAAGTTTGATGAATGACCTGACTAAGTTGATGTTAACACTGCATTATCGTAGAAATACGTGCAATGATGATATACGAGAAAATTAAGACAGCAGCACCTGACCTTTTCAAACTATCAATGTGCATTTTCATCTAGTGGATGACAATCATGGATGATAGAACCCTAATTGTTTAGGTTCATTTCATATCATGTTTTGACACCCTTCACCCCCATCCTCACATATCGGAACCCTCTCTCACCCAGACACCCACAACAGCCTCCCTCCAGCAGCCACAAAAACCCAGCTGCACCACAACTCAGCCTCTCTGCACCACAACCCAGCTAAGAGGGAGAGGGAGAAGGGAAGGCTTGAGGAGGTTGCTGGAGAGAGAGTGAGAGGGGCTGCGGCTAGGGTTAAGAAGAGGGGGGATAATTTTTCTATTTATAATGACTTTGTTTGAACCGGTTCGGTTCGATCCGGGTTAACCGGTTCCTGCATTACAAAACTGAAAACCGAACCGAATCGAGATTTTTCCTAACTATTCTAATCTGTTTAATCGGTTTTTTTTCTCGGTTCGGTTTTTTCGGTTAATTTTTTCTCGGTTTTTCGATTTTTTTGCACACCTCTAATTACAGTTACTGCAGTGTTCTACTGCCTCTATATAAATAGGAAGGTTGGCTAAGGCACAACCCAACACATTCCATTATTCTCAACTATCTCCATGCTAGAATTAAGGTATAAGATTGACGAGGATCTTCTAAATATGGTATTTAATTCTACTTGATTTTTTAACATCTCATTCTAACAGTAATTTATAAAAATTATCTTAATTTAATATATTAATGCATATAACCTTTTAATTTATATAATATTACAAGGAAATATATCATAGCACACAATATAACATGTGTGTGTGTATAAAATCTATTATGAAACTTATTTTAAATGTTTAGATTGTCATTCCATTCATGAAAACTTAACTAATATGTGATTACTCTCTTACATTTCCATTGAGTTATAGATAACTGGTGTGTTTACTAAGGCTCTATCTTGTCATCGAAATCAATTCATGGTTGATGAATTGATGCTTCGTGTTCCACCACCATCAATTTAAGAGGGATGTTTGTTGTAATATCTTGGTTAATTGATATGCAATTACTTGATTTAGAAAGCTTTATCTAGGGATATTGATTTATATATAATTACTTGATTTAGGGAGCTTGATCTAGAGAGATTGATTAATGGTCAAATCTTCTATGGTTTCTTGTTGGTCTATAAGTTCTATTGGTAGGAATATAAAGAAAGAAAGAAAAAGTGTCTCCTTCAAGGACTTCTAACATTTTCTATAGAGTGTAGGATCTTTATTGTGATACCATGATAACATATGTGTGGAGGCTTAAAAGCTTACTTTTCTTATATACATATGAAGTTTTTAATACATGATGATTTCTATGCTAGAATTAATGTATAAGATTGACTAGCATCTTCTAAATATGGTATTTAAATATCAAGATCAAACTTGATATAAAAATAAAGAATCAAGTGATGAAATTAAAAAAACAAAATAACTCAATAAATAATTCAAGATCAAATACATTGCAATCAAAAGAATAAAAATTTAATTTAACTTTACAAACAAATAACTATTTTTTTTTTTTGCAATGGTCACCATGATTTTCTAGAAGAAGAGAGGGAGAAGAAGAAGGGAAAAACTCCTTACCGAAGCTCCTCCTTGTGTCTTTGAAGAACATGCGGCGCACCACCATGACGGGGTGATGAGGCGCATCAAATGCCACCTCGTAAGGTGGCCTTCAATGCTGTGTGGGCGCCACATGGGCCACCTAAAATGCACGGGTGCTACCCACTTACTAGTGAATGCTACCTAACCACTTTCAACTTTTAATATTAATTTATATATATTAAAATATCAAATCACCCCTAACTACACATGAGAATTACAAAAACACCATAACAAAAAACCCTAAAATGACCTTTCATCTATAGTAAATAGAGTTTATTTTTTAGGGACATTTAAGTAATTAACATGCATAAAAAAATATAAAAAACCTGAAAAACATCTGAACCGAAGATAACTCTTTTTTTGAGGGTCATTTGGTATTTATAATACATAAAAAAAACTTGAAATTACTGATTAGCACCCTTCTTTATTGTAATTACTAATAAAAGCCCTATTGAAAAGACTTTTATACCCCTGAACCCAAGCTTGCTCACCAAGGGTAAAGTAGTAGTTTACAATTTATAGTAAAACACTAATATATATAATCAAAATTAAATTTCTTTCACAATAATAGCATGGGAGATATGAAAAGGAGAGGACTATTAATAAACATTTAATGTATGTTTCTGAAAAAATAAAAAAATTTGACTCGTTTTCATTTTGTTTTTCTAAATATTTAAGGTGGTCAAAAGGAACTATAAACATTAAGTTTTTGAAAGCTGGATTCACCCCTCAAATACACCTTGCTTTGCCAGTGGACACTACCTTCATAGAATGTGCAAGATTCTGATCATCCTTGTAATTTTATTTTCTTGTGAAAACCACCATACCCAACATACGAAAACGAGTCCAACCTATCCTGTGTGTATGGAGGTTTGACAGATTGTTTACTTGTAATCCTGCCAACATCATAAATGTTATTAAATGGTAACGCTGTAGTAATTAAGTGCGTGCATGAACCTTTCAAAATATGAAACTTAATTTTCCGCATCCAATTTATAAGGAAAACAAAATCCTTAAATTTAATCTTGAACTTGTGACAATTATTTATTTTTACTTTTATATTTTGCACAATAAATAAATTGTTTTTGCACAATAAAAAATCATCAAGTACAATTTATTTTTCAAAACAATGTGTTACTAGAAATTGTGATTGTGTTGCATGGATTTAATCTTCCAAGTTTATTTACTCCTTAATCAATTCATCTCTTTTCATTTTGAGTTGCTATCATTAATGTTTTTTAGTCCTCAAGGGATGTGGCGTGGCGTGATGGCAAAGGACTTGAGATCTACACAGCAGATTTCAAGTTTTGAGTCAGGGTATGCATCTCTTGTAAAATTCTTAGACAAACGTAGTTTTACTCGCTCACCTAAACCCATAAAATGTGCTTTCCAGAGGGTAGGGTTTCCTCGAATCCAAAATAAAAGTTATTATTTTTTAGGTTATTGCCTTTCCTAATAATAATAATAATAACTGCTAATACAAAATAATTTATAGCATGGACTTGAAATTATATATATAATAGAACACACACTTATTATGTATTTTCTCTTTGGTTTAAAATACTTGTTGACCCGTAAATCTGTAGATTCGTTATTGATATTTTTTCACCTTTTTTTTTTTTTGACATTGTAATGGAATTTAGTGCTTATCAAGAAAAAAAATCATCTTATAATGAAAAATATTTAATTACCATATAATTAACGTGCATAGTTAATATGGAAACTTGGTAGAAGTCAACTATTTGCTTAATTGAACGAATTCGAAGAGCATCAGGTTTAATTGCACGAATTCTAATAACACAAGGGTTAATTAACTAATATAGAGAAACAAATAATTTATCCAAACGCAAGGATAAATTTAGAGGTTTTGCCTTTCAGTATATTTACTTCTCTTACCAAAAATACCCACACAAATCACGATGACAACATCAAGTTGATTTCTACACACACACACACACAAAGACTATTAGTGGGGGAATAAACTGTCAAAAACAATGTATTTTTGAGGTAGTAATAAATGGAGAAAGGATTTTAATTTGCATAAAAAACTAAGAGTATTTTTGCAATATTTGCAATATCAACTATCAAGTAGTAGGTGTTCTGTAAATAATCTTCTTGAAAACACTAAAAACTACAATGTTGGGAATTTTTTAAAAATAAAACCATAATAGTGGAACAACAACCACATTTAATTTTCTTAAAGAAATTTGCATCAAAACTATGGTTTAAAATAAAAACAAAATAAAATATTTTGGGATTGTAAAGAGAATATCGTCTGTTAGATGGCGATAGATAATATCTCAGAGATGGAAATACACTCTCGCGCGCGCATGTCAGTTCATTGACTATCATTTATGTTGCCAGCCACCATATATCCTTCTTAAAAAGCCTAAACATTATCCCATACATATCAAGCCTCGTGTTCCTTCTCCATTTTCCTCTACCATCAAACCAAAACAAGCACGGAGCACTAGCACCAAACCCTTCAGTCCAGCCAGCAATCAAAGATGGCCCTTTCAGACGAAGATATTGTCCTTCAACCCTTACTGAAATTACCCAAAACAAAGAGTAATCATTCAAGCATTGAGCTTGAGAGTGTATTATCTGACACCGAGATGCCATACTTTAAACGTCTTCGAAGGGCCACATGGATTGAGTCGAAGCTGCTCTGTCGCCTTGCTGCACCTGCTGTTGCTGTTTATATGATCAACTATCTCATGTCCATGTCCACCCAAATCTTCTCTGGCCAACTTGGTAATCTTGAACTCGCTGCTGCCTCCCTTGGCAACACTGGAATCCAATTATTTGCCTATGGCCTTATGGTAAATAGCTACCAATTAACAATAAAACTCCCTCCCTCTCTAGATCTGATCTCACCTCTCTCTCTCTCTCTCTCTCTCTCTCTCTCTCTCTCATCTCTCTCTCCCTATATATATATATATATATATAATCAAAAAAAAAAAATTTTGTCATCCATCTCATTTTGATATTGCTTGTATATTGATGAAACAGTTAGGAATGGGAAGTGCTGTGGAGACACTATGTGGGCAAGCATTTGGTGCTCACAAATACGGAATGCTAGGGTTATATCTACAAAGATCAACCATTCTGCTCTCTCTCACTGGGATCCTACTCACAATCATTTACATCTTTTGCGAACCCATTTTAGTTTTACTTGGGGAACCACAGGAAATCGCATCAGCAGCAGCAGTTTTTGTGTACGGCCTTATTCCACAAATTTTTGCATATGCGGTAAACTTTCCAATACAAAAGTTTTTGCAAGCTCAAAGCATAATGGCCCCTAGTGCATATATATCAGCAATCACTTTGGTAATACATGTTCTGTTAAGTTGGCTTGCTGTGTACAAAACTGGGCTAGGCTTGTTGGGTGCGTCTCTAGTGTTGAGTTTGTCATGGTGGATTATTGTGCTGGCACAATTTGTTTATATAATTAACAGTGAGAAGTGCAAGCATACATGGGATGGTTTTGCTGTGCAAGCATTCTCTGGGCTGTGGGGATTTTTTAAGTTATCTGCTGCATCTGCTGTGATGCTGTGCTTGGAGACATGGTACTTCCAAGTTCTTGTTCTCATATCTGGGTTGCTAGAGAACCCTGAGTTGGCTTTGGATTCGCTCTCCATTTGGTAAGTAAGAGACCTTCTTCTTCTTCTTTTGTGTCCTATATTTGTAATGTGGCAAGGCATCCCGGGGACGTAATTCCACACACACACACGTGGTTAGATAACTATTAGCACTTCCCTTTTTTATTTGTGATGCATAAAAATAAAATAGATTAAAAAATTCTCCAAATGAATTTCAAAAAATAATCTAAAAAAAGAAAAAACCCAAAAAAACATTCAAGAAATAAGCTCTAATAAAGAGTTCGGGCCAATGCTCCCTACATGGCACATGGACACCCAGTAAATGGGCGCTTATGTGGATCCAATCACCCACTTTTACCTCTCATAAGCTCAGGTTGTCTCACCTGAGCCCAGAGTGTTTGGGTCTAAGTAGGGCACCCTAACCCACTTTCACCTCTCGTGGGCTCGGTGCTCGAGCCCACTTTCACCTCTCATGAGCTCAGGCTTTCTCATTTGAGTCTAGTGTGTTTGGGTCCAGGCAGGGTGCCCGAGCCCACTTTCACTTCTCGTAGGCTTGGGTTGTCTCACCCGAGCCTAATGTGTTTGGATTTAGGTTGGCGCGTCGAAACTCACTTTCACCTCTAATGGGTTTGGACATCTTGCCAAAGCTAACACTCTCTAGAGAATTTTTTTTGATTATATCATACTGAATATATCTCAAAATATCATAAGGGTGAAGTTATACTTTAAGCCATCCTCTCCACAAAAAGATAAGATTCATGAGCTATAAATACATTATGAATCTTTTAAGTCAAAGTTCACAATCTCTTCATTCTTAATATTTTAGCACATATATTTTTCATAGTTTTATCTCTCTAAAATATCATTGCACTTTCTCTCTCTATAAAATTATTGACTTTACCATCAAAGAGTCCCCATGTCCATCAAAGAAAGTTTTTAACATGTACCAGTTACCTAGCTTACCAGACATCATCTATTACTAACACATTTATCGGTTACTTACTTACCAAGCATCACCTGCTACCTCACCATTCTAGGCTTTCTATATCAAGTTACTAGATACCTTGAATATAGAGAATGAATCAAATTCTTGAACTAAAAGATCAACCAATTATCAAACACATCAGCTTTATTCCTAAGCATTTTGGATTTTAGGACTCATCAATTAGTGTCATTTATGAAAAACTGATAAAAAGCCATCAGTTTCTAAAACTTATTTTTGACATTTCCAAGCCATTCCATGACGTATAACCAAGACACACCTTAGTCAAGACATATGACAAATCTATATGTTACCACGAACACTTCTACCCACCTCAACAACTCATAAGTCAGGTGAAATTCCCCACTCAGATTGTGTTGGGAACCTAAGGTTAAAATCAGACTTTGTCATACCTACAAGTCTTGACACCCTTGGCAACATGCAACGTCCTAACACCATAGCCACTAGTCGTACCAAGCACCCGTAGATGATTACACTATTAAAGAGACTAAACATAATGACAATCTTGAAGTCTTTTAAAGGGGTTTGTCATACCATTGCAATACTCATGTACAAAATCGGTACTCTGAACATGCTCCACATAGCTACCGTAAGATGGACACGAATTACTATAACCATCGTTCCATGTCAAACTCTCCGAGCTCCCAAGAGTCTAATAGATAAAGGACTAATAAGAGATGTATCCATAAGCATACCTATGAGAATAACTACAACCCTTATCAATGGAAAGGTTCTTCCATGTCTAAACAAGTATTGAACAATTAACTTCTAAAGACTACATTTCCATAAAAATGAGTCTAAACAACTACAATGACCTAACTAACCTAAAAGAGCATGTACAGAATATATATGGTAGCTTAGAGTTGGTCATTCAGGACAATGATATAATATGCAAATTTTTCCCATAATTTTTCGGGGGTTTGTGTGCGCATAGTATAATAATTTGGAGCTAAGCTCCATTAATAGGTTCAGTGACCTATGTGTAAAGCTAATGATGCTCTTTAGCACTAGAATTAACACCAAGAAAAGCTCTATGAAACTATTTGGTGTTACCCAATAAGAGGGTAAGTCTACACGAAAATATTTAAAGAGGTTTAATGAGGAGATGCTCATGGTGGAAGAATTGCTTGAGCTAATAGTTTTAGAAGCCTTGATAAGAGGGATAAGAGAATATGTCATATGAAGAAAAATTTATGCCTTATTAGACAGAAGTTTGCTTAAGATGAAACAAGTCATAAAAAATCACATATGAGTGGAAAAGGCTAATTTGCTATGACATGGGCCCCCTCCTTATTACATGGACAACCAAGGACCTTTCAAGTGAAATCATTCTTTTAGTAGAAATGAAAACTCGAGGAAGAACCATGAGGGATTAACCCATGGTTATTTAGTGTATCCTAAAGATCACTATTTTAAAGTTATCAGGATAGTCAAAATAAACACTTTGATGCCACTTTCAAGACATGTTACTTCTAATAACTTTTCATACCTATCACTCAGATCATCATAGGATGTATAATCCTAAATAAGGATATAAATTTATTTTTGAAATAAAAATAATGTATTTCTGACATACATTTCTTATCTATTGATCTTCAATAGGGGTTTTCGGATACTTTTCAAAGGGTCACCTACCAATTCACTAAAGGGTTTATGTGGGATCCACATTCTTCATGTGATGATGTCTAGAGGCCTCTGACTAATTGGTGAAGGGTTGATCTAGGATCCCCCATTCTCCAAGTGATACTTGAGGGCCTTACACCAATTTGCTAGAGGTAAATCTGGGATCCCTTATTCCTTAGATGATGCTTATGAGCCTCTCACCAATTCATCAAGGGTTGATTCGGGATCCCCCATTCTCTAGGTGATGCCAATGGGTCTCTCACCAATTCACTAGGGGTTAATTTAGGACCCTCATTCTTGAGGTGATGCCACCTAGGGGTTGATTTGAGATCCCTATTCTTCAGATGATGCCTATGGGATTCTCACCAATTTATTAGGGGGTGATTCAGAACACCCATTCGCAAGAGGTTGACTCGTGATCCCCCATTCTCCGGGTGATGCCTATGGGCCTCTCACCAATTATTAGGGGTAGATCTGAGATCCTATTCTCCAGGTGATGCCAAAGGGCTCTCACTAATTAGCCAAAGGTTGATCTTGAATTTCCATTCTTTAATGTAGTTTCGGACTTGCACCACGCTTTAGTGAGGGGCAATCATCTCTCATGCCATCATAAAGAGGTCATATCTCTCTCACACATCATTGACCATTATTCAGTGAGGGGCTTCTAAGCCCCCACGCCATCACAAAGGAGGTTACAGACCTTCAAAGTACATACTTCTTACCTTTTAGTGAATCTTTCCTTTAATTAAGGGGTTTCATATCTCATTCCATCCTAGAGAGGTCATATACCTCTCACACTTAATGCATTAAAAAAACCTTTTATGGATTTGTCCCTTCTATCCTTTAGAATTTTTTTTAAGTATTGGTATTGCTAGAGGTCACTTTTTTTGGGTTCCCCTCCATTTTTTAGAAATCTTTCTAAGTATAGGTATCACTAGGGGTCATACTCTTTGGGTTTTCCTTAGCTTTTTTAGAACATTTTTCTAAGTATAGGCTCATCCTAACGTAGGTTTCTATAGTTAAAAAGATTTCTAAAAAAAAAAAAGCCAAAAAATCCAAGGAACATGGGCTCAGGCATGGTAGCCCAAACCCAGCTCCTAAGAAGCATAGACTCGGGTAAGGAGCTCGAAGCCACGTATTAAAAAATAGGCTCGGCAAGTAGTCTAAGACATACTCCATGCATGGGCATATGGATACCCAGTGCATAGGCACAATACAGTGCACTAGGTGTCTGATATTACATATACGCCCAATGACTGGGCATACACCCAGTGAGAGCTTGAGCTATCATGCTCAAGCCCATCATGTTTGGGTCCAGGCAGCGCATTCAGACCTATTTTCACTTCTTGTGGGCTCAGGTTGTCATGCTCGAGCCTAACGTGTTTAGTTCTAGGCAGTGCACCCGAACCCATTTTCACCTTATATAGGCTTAGGTTGTCACACTCGAACCCAACGTGTTTAGGTCCTGATAGCGTACTTAGACTCACTTTCACCCCTTGTAGGCTTGGGATGTCATGCCCAAGCATAGTGTATTTAGGTCCAGGTAGCACACTCGGACCCACTTTCACCTCTTATGGGCTTAGGCTGTCACGCCTGAGCCTTGAGTGTTTAAGTCCATATAGCGTACTCTGACCCATTTTCGACTCTCAGGGGCTCAGACTGTCACGCTCGAGCCTAGTGTGTTTTGAGTCTAGGTAGCGCGCCTAAACCCATTTTCACCTCTCATGGACTTGGGCTTTCATGCTTGAGCTTAGTGTGTTTGGGTCCAGGTAATGCACTTGAAAACATGCTGACCCAAAATTTCTTGGGCTCAACTATGTGCTGAGCCCATATACATGTGGGTATAACAGGCTACCATATCTAACATTTCTAGGCTCAGCTACGCATTGAGTCCATATACATGTAGGTCTCCCAGACCGAACATCCCCGGGCTAAGATACACACTGAGTCCAAGTACATGTGGTTCTGGCAGGCTGCTAGACCCAAAATCCATAAGCTCAACATGTGGTTTGAGCCTAGATAAATCTTAGACTAATGATTGGCATTACTCCTTTTAATTTGAATCACTTCTACATGCAACCAATAATATGGTGGTACTACCCTTTAATTTCAAGACTAAATTCAAGAACAAAGGGGAGTAGAAGAAAGGATTTATAATAAGGAGTTACCTCCAAGTAGAAAATGGGTTTTTTCTTAATTTCAAGATATATAAATACCCTCTACTGAATATTAATTACTGTTTTGGTTAAGTACTTAAATTGATACTTAGAATTTGGGTTTTTCTTGCAGCATGACAATCTCTGGATGGGTGTTTATGATCTCAGTTGGATTCAATGCAGCTGCAAGGTGAGTTAAATTAAACAGGACAGTGCTAATTTTTTTTAGAACAACAAACTTTTATAATGGCTTCTCTTGTAAATAAATCAATAAGGTGCATAATTTATATGTTCTTGCCACATATGTCATTTATTTGTAAGAAAATGATCTCTTAGAAGAAAGTAGCATTGATCTCTTCGTTAGTGGCGGAGCCACATGGTGTTAAAAGGGGGCAAATGCCCCCTTATTTTTTTTTTTTTTCAACATATTTTTATATTAAAATATGTAATTACCCCTTTAAACTTTTTTGTTTTTCAAAATACTTTTTATATTAGAATATTAATAATATCTTAACATGTTTAATTTTTCTTTGTTGGCTACTAATTAACCCAAGTTAGCTATTGTTAACTTCCAACATAAATATAATATATATTATATATATTTAGCACATTTCACTAAATTTTTTTTCTTTTTCTTTTATTAAATTAACCGAGAGCCTTTCTTCTTTCTTTTGAGCTACTATTCTTGCCTCTCTCTTTTTTTTGCAAAATTTCTCTTCAAGTCCTAAGCTATTAGTTAGTTAAGTAAATAACCTTTAATGCTTTATGCTTTAGGTAAGCTTTCTTCATCTTTTCTATTTGTTTATTGTTTAATTTTAGTTTTATTCTTTTACAATTAGTTATTGAAAATGTTAGGATTTATAATAATTTAAAAGTTTGTTGAATTAATATGTGTATGAGTAATATTATATGCATATGGATATGAATTGAAATGAGTTTTAATGAATTGATGAGTATTTTACTATGAATTTCATATTGAAAATGGATGGCGATGAACTTACTAGTGATTAAAAATGAAATATAGGACAACTCAAAAAATCAAGAACACAATAGAAAAATAAAAAAAATAATAACATTTATATTTAACCCACTATAGAAAACAATAAGTCAACAATAACAATATCAATTTATCATGACAATTCTTTTAAGTTATGGTTTTAATTACTCTCTAGCATATGTCAGCATAAAATTATTGTCAAGAACTTCACTAGTCATTGGAAGATTTAGAAAACACAAGCATTGAACCCATCTTAAACTAAAAATAGATGAATGACAATTTAATTGTATATATTAAGAAAGATATATTTGATGAGATTGATAATAAATTATTATGAAGCGGTTTTAAAATATAAAACTAAAAAAGAACAATTATAACGTAAATTTTTTTTATTTTGAAAGTATTTTTAAATTAATTTCACTAGTTTTTAAAATTAAGAAAGAACTTCACTAGTCATTGGAAGATTTAGAAAACACAAGCATTGAACCCATCTTAAACTAAAAATAGATGAATGATAATTTAATTGTATATATTAAGAAAAATATATTTGATGAGATTGATAATAAAATTATTATGAAGCGGTTTTAAAATTAAAACTAAAAAAGAACAATTATAACGTAAATTTTTTTTATTTTGAAAGTATTTTTAAATTAATTTTGTTTGATATGAGTTAATAAATATATATTTCAAATTGATTTCTTAATATAATATATATCTACATAATACATAATATCATATATTTTGTTAATAATTTTTCTCCTTATTTAAAATATTTTGGCTCCTCACTGCTCTGCTCTTCATTGTAGTTGTTTTTCTCCATTGCATGTGTATATTATCATTTTTATTATGATATATTAATTAACCATACATGCATAATAATAATTTATTAAAAATCTCACATATGATCGTATGGCCACCCGCATGCGGTTGAACATGCAGCGTGAGAGTCAGCAATGAACTGGGAGGTGGAAATCCAAAGTCAGCCGCGTTTTCAGTGGTGGTGGTGACAACAATGTCTTTGATTATCTCAGTGATGGCAGCATTAGCAGTGATGGCATTACGGGATGTCATCAGTTATGCTTTCACCGGCGGCGAAACTGTGGCTAAGGCAGTATCTGATCTCTGTCCACTTCTAGCCCTAACTCTTGTACTAAATGGAGTTCAGCCTGTTTTATCAGGTACGTGTATTGATATATTACAGCACATCGATCATTTGATTTATAAAAATCTTTTTCTACTGAGGTTAATGCGAACATACTGAACAATGGAAGCATTGAAATTAATTAAGGTGTGGCTGTTGGATGCGGTTGGCAAGCTTTTGTTGCCTATGTTAATGTCGGATGCTACTATGTGGTCGGGGTCCCATTGGGTTCACTCTTCGGTTTCTACTTCAACTTGGGTGCCAAGGTAACTACCAATTTTATTTTATTTTTCTTTTTATTAATAAAAGATGCATTATCTTCTTCTTCTTTTCCCACAATAATATATAAGAGGTATCATCAGCTTTTTATATATCAATTGAAACTAAGTCTTTGAAATTTAATTTTAGACCATTTTAGAAAGTACACCCTATACATAAATGGTAAATATTTAGAGAAATAATACATGATGATTTTAAAAATACACCCTCTACATTAATTAAATATATTTAGAAAAACGATACTCATGGAATACTGAATTTAAAGTTTCAAATTTTAAAAAGTTAAGTAACCAAGAAAACTAGACGGAATTTTTTATAATTTAAAAAGTCATCATATTTTTTTAGAGAGACAACAATTTTTGTTGCTGTTTTTTTTTTATGTATATATAATTGATAAATTAATCTGGAAATTATAAATAGTGACGTCTGAAAAATAAGAGTATTTGTTATAAATCAAAACTTTTAAGAATAAAAAATATTAAGTTACAGTAATTCTTTATATATAAAAACTAGAAAAATTCTACTAATATTGAATAAAAATATATATATATTTTTAAAATATCATGTAAATAAATAAGTACTCTTGTGAATCTTCTTGTTTCAAGGAAGCAATTATGTGATTGCTGTGTGTGTGCGGGCACAGGGAATATGGTCAGGAATGATTGGTGGCATAGTATTGCAAACAGTTATTTTGCTTTGGGTTACGATTCGGACGGATTGGAATAAAGAGGTGAGCTGAGCATCTTCGAGTACTTGAAATTCTTTGTTAATTGAAGTGAAGTTTGCGTATATTAATTAATTAATTATATCACTACTTGCTGAAAGTTTTGATGCATATATATATATATATATATATATAAGAAAATTCTATCATTTTGTTTCTTGATTTCTTCCTTGGAACACACACACACACACACACACACACACACACACACACACACTATCTGAATTAATTACCATGCTGCAATGCAGGTTCAAGAGGCTCTGAAAAAGGCTGGAAAGGTGGGAGGGGAAAAAAGAAGCGCTTGTAGAATGAGAAATATTCAAGGTTTAATTAAAGCTGATGAGAAGACGTTTCATTAAGCACATGAAATGTGCGAGAGGAATACTAACCTCTTATTGGCATGTCATTAATAATTATTAATTAGGTCACCTCTTGAACCCTCCTGCGTGCGTTGAAATAATATATTGAAAACCGATCTTCTTTATAGATACCGGTCCATGTTTGTGAAGATTATAAAATATGCTTTTTCATTCGCATTCACACAATCCGCACTGTACATATATAGAACAAGAAGAATATTAACGTTTTATTTTAGGGTGGTTTTGAAGGGATTTTTGTTTTTGCAGGGAAGTGATTCTCTGTAATCATAATAAAAATAAAAGTAGGTGATAAAAACCCTAACACATTTTTGTTTTTACATTGTAACAACAGTTGTTTTTTAAAATATTTTTTGCTTGAGATAATTAATACTTTAATATATAAAGATGCCCAAATATTTCAAAATCTCTCACCATATTTTATACACACACTTTCTATACTCATCAAATGTATTCAAAATCAGAATCTATAGATGCACCTGATAACTCTGCTGCATATACTTCTTCACAGGTATAATTATTTTATTTTTTATTTTTTTTATTAACGTAGGTGTCCGGGTTAATTTATACGCACCTTAATTAATCTCTTGGACCCTGAAATTAACGACCATGTAAGTCTCCAATGGCTATCATATTAGCAACTACAGGGTTTGAACTTGAAACCACATAAATAATAAATCCCTTAATCTCAAACTCTTACCACTGGATAACCTACTAGGTAATTACCAGCATAATTTTATTTGTTCTCGTTGTTGTAAGATGTTGATATGTTTCCATGCTCAAATCTTACAATATCAAAGTGGCGTAACATAATTTCCACGAGTTAACTATTTTTAAATAAAATAAATGTTACCATTTAACTGTTCCTCAGCACATCACAATCTTTGGATGCAGAATAGCATTTGAATAGCTTGAGCAACAAGAAATAAAAGGAGATAAAACTAGGCCCAAGGTTTAAGGATGGATCCTATTTCTTTCAGAAGTAGAGGCCCTCACACGTCATGACTCAGAAGTCCCATGGCCGAAGCCTCAATTGGGAATATGGAATTACAACAAGCAACCATCGAATAGACAGAGCGAAGGGGGAAAAAAAGGGTTGAAGGAAAGGGGGGGGGGGGGGGGGGGGGGGGAATTACACTGCTTGCCAATTTAATGAGTTACTGTCAGTATAATACATCCCACATTGTTGATGCATACGAATGAGCAAAAACCCTGAGACAAAATATAATGAAAGAAATACATTCATCACTTCTTCTTCCCTGCTTTCCCCTCCTTTAATCTTATAATTTCATTGGCATACCTCACACCCTTACCTTTATATGGTTCAGGGGGTCTCCATCTCCTAATTGAAGCAGCAAACTCACCAATGGAGCATTTGTCGAATCCACTGACAACGATCCTGGTGTTCTCTTCCACCTTCACTTGTAGGGTAGCAGGGATTGCCATCCTAACTGGATGAGAGAACCCCAGACTTAATACCAAGTCTTTTCCTTCTACATTTGCACGATAACCAACACCAACTAGTTGAAGTCTCTTCTCAAAACCCTTAGATACTCCCACCACCATGTTGTCCGTAAGTGTTCTGTGTGTATCAAATAGCAGAAGCGCTCAAAGATTAGAAAAGAATAATTTTGCAGACGTTTTCCAAGGCAGGTATCGATATTTCTGTATTTAGATTTTCCTGTCCTTGACGTTCACATCAGAATAAAAGATGCAGAGAAAATTCGAAAGATGAACCACCATGAAGATAGGCACTTTGGGTAGTACATCAAACAAGCACCACTGTTTTTTTCTCATACAAATCATGCAGCTCTAAACTCCAAAGAGCAGTGTCAATGGTCAGACATGGACAAAATTGATTTGAATTCACTTCCAAAATTCATCTAATTCCACATCTAAGGTTGAAACTATTACATTATTGTTCACTGTTACTTTTTACACCAGTGTTTAGAATCATGTGTTCAAGCATCTAAGTGAATATACTCGATCATGTGTTACTTCATTGGACATGCCTGACATGTCTTGAAAAGAGGGGTTGTCAACACACAATCCACGTCCATAATCAGTGTTGCACCTGAAATGGCTTCTTCAAATATCACAGTTTCCTTACAGCAAATATGAGACATGCAAATTCATGGCCAACTATTCCAGCAAGACCAAGCAACAGCCTCAACTAGAAGTAAAATGAAGATCCTCGTTTAAAAAGAAGAAGTATGATGATTGGTCAATCACATAATATATCTATAAATTCATCAATTCATATCCAAAATTGTAGAAATTCTTTAACTGTGTACAGTCACATTAGTGTGGGTGATTTTGGTTGAATCCTAATATAGCAAGTATAGTCTTCCACAGACAGTGTGCTTCAGGAGCATCAGAATCAGGTCAACAGTGTCAAGTGAGGTTTAGGTTCTAACGGTTTCATCATTATTTAAAAGACACAATTGGCTTGTAAACTACAATTTAGGAACATGATACAGAGTATAAACCCTCTTTTAGCCCCTAGTTTTGTCAACATCGCATGCTTGGACTGGTTCAAAACCAGATTGAAGCAGTTCACATCTTCCTTATACAACCTCTGAAGGTCCAAGAATAAAGCATTTGAAAATGAAATAACTAGTTGCTGTAGTTGAAATCACAAGTGCAATAATGCTAAAACAAGGAAGTAATGGGCAATCAAAATAATAGAGCCAAATGATGGAACGCTTACCTGAAAAGACCATGCATTTGGTTCGCTCTTCTAGTTTCTAGTGCCTTTTTCACCCGAATGATTCCATCCTCGTCCCTCTCAAGCTTCACTTCTCGTGGGTAAGTCCTTGAAAGTTCCCCCAATGGACCCTTTACTTTCAAATCCTGACCTTCCAATTTGATTGTCACATTGGATGGAACTTGAATTGGTTGCTTCCCTATCCGTGACTCCTTACATTCAATAGCCTTTCTCAAAAAACCAATGCGAGTTACAGGAACACTAGGTACACAAATTCTGTTTCTTTCACCCAAGAATACAGATCTCAAATTGCTGAAACACCAAAAGAAGAGAAAAATTCAGAATACTTTCACAATTTTCATTCCTAGCTAATCATTTTGCGTAATCAGACTTATGTTCCTTTCATTCATGCACATAACAAACAGTTTTTTCTGAGACACAAGACCATATCTTAATATTGCCCAATAACTATGTGAACTTTGCTTCTTCTCTTAGGCATTTCAGAGTTACGATACAAAAAGTAAACAACTAGTGGCCACATCATTAATCCAAATCAATTACAGTGCACTTTCTTATTCTCATGCCACTTCTTTTAATACAAATTTATAATCCTAACAGCATAAGAAAGCGAAACCAGTGGCAAAGTTTCTCAAACAAGGTTCATTTGTTCTATACAATTCCATTATTTATTAAAACAGCCATATTACATTTTTATTGAAGACGATCTAAAGCACTTGTATAACATAGAAAAACCACCAATCAACAAAACCAACCTGGATACTTCAGCACATAGCCCATTTTATCCCACAAGTTTCAACACCCGAGAAGTTATTATCTTTGAGAATGCATTGGATTTGTAACTACCAACAATGCAGATTACAATGCAATGACTGCTCACTGCTCTTTATAATCTATAAACCACTACTTTTACTGCCCATTTTTTATGTATTGCACAAAACCCAATTAAAGAAAATGTCCAGTTACAACCTTAGAAGTATTTCCATACTTTGGTCATGCCCCTTCAAAGCATTGACAGGTTTGCAGATAACAACCTAATTGACTCAAGGACTTGACAGCACACAATAAGACACAAAGTCCAAACATAACAAAGCTTCCAAACAAGCAAACCCATGTAATAAATTCTAGTTTTTTTATCCCAACCAAACCATTTGTTCAGAAAAAAGAAAATCTTAAATTTTCCAACAAAATCCCCACCATTTTTGTTACCAACAACTAACTATGACACAGAAAAGTAATGTGCAGAAAAGCCTTTAATAACGTAAGATAGTTGAGCAAGATAAAAAAAGGGTTAGTGTTATTGACCTGGTCTGAAAAGAAGAAGTGATTGAAGAAGAAGCCATTGTCAAGAGCTCTCCAGCATCAGTGGGCAACTGTTTTTGATAAGAGAGGGAGAAGAGGGCCTATCCAAAACGACTGTTTATCCAGCTATTGTGTAGAATGTCGAAACTACCCTGCCTGCAGAGATTGAAATCTGTGGTTATTTTTCCTTATGTTTCTTGTCCGGACATTTATACCCCTGTCCTAGTGCTTGGCTCTGGCTGCCTAGGCTGGAACTATAATTTATTTGCATGATTGATCCTATATTTCATCAATTTAATTAAATTCATCCCTTTGCTTCCTTTTGTCAATGTAATTAATGTTATCTGTTGCATTACATTATATTTATAATTATATTATAAGAAAGAGTAAAACGCTTCATCTTTTTAGCAGTAAAAATCATTGTTCATGCATTGTTTTTCTCCTCGCAATTCAGCAATGTTTTTTTTGCAATGTTTTTTTTTTTTTTTTCAAATGAACTTTTTTTATTATTTTATTCTTTTGTCTTCCTTTTCTGTGGTTTTTCAGTGTTTTTTTTTTAATTCTTTACATTTACTTGAGATATGAAGGGTTTTTTTATAAGATGAATCAATTTAATGAGATATATTTAAATTTATAGTATTAGGATACAATTAAAAGAATAAAAACTAAACTTAAAAAAAAAAAAAGTTGTCTAACTCAAATTTGCTGGGAACAGTTATAATTGGTCCTTATACTCTTTTTTTTGAAATTTTCATTTTAGTTCAATTTTTTTTTAAGTCTGTATATTTAAGAAAGGAGAGAGAAACTTGTTAGGAAATAGCCAAATAAAGAGAAAATTGTTAGTTTGCCACATTCTAGTAATATCAAAAAAAAACATTTTGGTGTTAACGAGTTCATGCAATAAAAGAAGTTTTATTGAGGTGCTTTTTACCATTTATATCGCTAAAAAAAATAGATCAGGATTAAAAATATTAATTTAATTTTGCTTGTTTTAAATTGAAATATTGATTTATTGAGACTATAAGAATGTTTATTATGTTTTTTTAAAATAAAAATAAATTAAAAATGAGTTTTTAAATTAAAAAATCCAATGTGAATTTTCTAACCACCTCTCTAGTGATTAGAGACTGGTCATTTAGATATGTGTTGTAGTTTTCTTTATTTATGTATTTTTTTTTAAATCAGGTATTGTGGGCCTTTTATGTAGGAAAAAATAGAATAAATCAAGTATACAGGCTTAGCATGTAAGCCCACATGCATGGATAGGCTGAAGGCATTAGTCCACCCAAGCATAACCACATGGCCTCATTTGTTTTAGCTAAATTTAGATTATTTTTATTGAACAAATTGCATTGCTTAAGAAAAATTATATTTTTGAACTGAAAAAAAATTATTAATAGGAAAAACAAGACTTATAGTAACAAATTGTTTTGTTTTTTTATAGAAACTCAATTATTAGTTTTCTTATAAAAGAAATATTTGCATATAATTAAATAAAAAAATAAATAACTCCATGTGACACACTAGGTAGATATATTGATTTGTATCTTTTTTTCAACTCCTCTGATATAGTTTTCAATTTGCGTCAACATCTCTTGCTGAAATTTCTTTGAACATATGATTTTGTATTTATTTGGTTTAATGTCTTTTTGATTCATAAAAAGAATTTTTCTTCATGCTAAAAAAATTTTACTGAAATTTTGATAGAATTTTTCTCTATATCTAAAACATTTCAAATCATCAATAATCACTTCTAAAATAATTTCTCAATTATTAACGCAACCATCCTTAATTATTTCTTTTACCACAACATAATATTTATTTGGATTTCATCATCATCAACTCTTCACATCAATCCTCCCGTAATTTAAAATAATATTATATAAAGCTATAAAGATATTACACATAAAATAGAATAGAAGTGTTCTTACTAATTAAATACATACATTTAAAATTGAAATATTTAAGATACATATATAAGTTAACATGCTTATTATTTGAGATTTTTTTCTCATTGTGTTTAGTAGTGTGGTAACTTTTGTGGTTGTGGTTTGAAAAAAATTGTTTTATAAAAAATACTCTTGATTGAGGTTGGTTTGATATTTATATATGTTTGGTTAAAACTGTGGTTGAAATTGAAGATGAACAAAAAGTAGTTTAATGTGTTTGGTTAAGAATGTTTTTCAATTTGAGATTATAAAATAACTAAAAAAAGATATATATATTAATATTGATAGTTTTTAATTTAAATATTTTAGATTTAACTACTGCTAGTACATCATGAAATAAATAAAACATTATATAAATTCATCCGACAAGGACTACAATTTCCATGGTTTTTTGAGTATGCAACAAAATCAAGTAAAATATCATTAGAAATAAAATTGGGATTACGATCTCTTTCTAATTGATATAATGTCATTGAATAATGTTAAAAATTAAAAAAATAATAATTTTTTTTACTGGATCAGACCCGATCCAATATATTTAATTTCAAGCTGGACTTAGAGGTTATTCTGTAATGTGACCGTGGGTGAGGTTCGCCCGTATCCACATATATTACCGTTTGGTTAAAGAAAAAACACAGATTGATGCTGGTAGGACCTACCAAAAACATGGTTGTGCTGCAGGTTTTGTAGAAGCATAATTTTACTGCTTCTCATGGGGAGGAACCACTAAACAGTGGAGCCACGCTTCACTGTTTCACGTGAACATTTTTTTTAAGATTAAATAGCAATAGTTAAATTTATAATATTTAGATTAAATATCATGAATATTAATATATATTTTTTAAAATTATTTTATAACCTCAATTTTAAAAGCATTCTTAACCAAACACATTAAACTACTTTTTGTTCAATCTTAATTTCAACCATAATTTTAATCAAATATATATTTTTTTCAAACCAACCTTAACTAAAAATACCTTTTATAAAATAATTTTTTTAAAATTATAATCATAACAACTACCACAATATCAAACACATCTTAAAAATAACCATTAACCATGAATACGCCGAACCGTGCAAAGCCAGTTTTTAATTTACTTTTTAGTTAACAGTGCAAAGTGAAACTCACTTTGCTTTATTCTGCAGAGTGAATTATTTGCATATAGAGACTGAACGCCGACAGAAACAGCAAATTTTTGCTTTTCTTAAACTTTAAGGTACAACTATAAATACAGTGGGTTCAAAAAAAAAAAAAAAAAACTCTGTTTTTAACAAAACATAATAATCATCCTCGTACGCAGCCGCAGATCTGCTTGCTTTTGCCTTCAATGTACCCAGCTAATTATGCTGCGCTGATGGAGACCACTGCCATCTCCCAATGTACCCAAACATCATAATAAACGCTTTGTCATCGAGGATCGATAAAACACTTCCAGCAGCAAAAAGCTAATGAGCCTTAATATTTTTAATATATAATAAAATTAAAAAATATATTATCAAATATAAAATTCTATTTAAAACTAATTTTTTAAAAAAATATATTAAAAAAATAACACACTAAAAAAAATAATTCACGCAAACAAGTAAACAATGTAAAAAAAATTATATTATTCACTATTTTTTTAAATGAACAATATATACTATACACTGTTCATGTTAATTGCATTATTTAATGTGCAATTAAAATGAACAGTGAAAAACATAAAAAAATGATTGCTTTATTTTTTTTCTGTGTTTCTAACGCAAAAATTAAGTGGGGCTCAATGAATAATAAATCAATTTTTTTTAATCAAACAGCTGCGAACTGCGTTTTAAATAAAATGCAGTCCCAGCTGTTATCCTATGTAGAGTTAATTTTCCTTTTTTATGCTCCACCATCAACTTGGGAGTCGTTTTTTTTACTACACACTGTCTGCTTTTGTTTCTAAGTTCATTTGCCTTGCTCTTGGTTTTATTGTTCTAAGCTATTTAAGGGTTTAAATATGAAGAATTGGTTAAGCTTATTCACGATGAAAAAATAAGGCATTGTTTGGTGAGCAGGCAGCTTTTGCTGCCCTATTCTCGTTTGTCTTTTTCTTTTTTTCTCTACTCTATTTTCGTTGTTGTTTTTTTTTTATTATTTTTTTTATTTTTTTATTTTTATCTTGATAAATGACACTTACATGATCACTGCACTATAGGGCTATAGTAGCTGTACATCCGTGCCTTGGTGCTTTCGAAAGGTTGCCCAGAATTTTACAATGTTGAAGAAGCTTTGCTTGTCTCCTTCGCAAAAGTTTCTTCTTCAGTTGCCTTCCCCCCTCCCAACGACTTTTTGAGCTTGCTTAAAAACATGTTATGCTAGCACTCTTCCAGTGTTGATGTGGATCTTAGCATTTGCTTTAGCTTCTAAAATGCTTAATTTATTCACTGGCAAGTTCCCCATGTCCATTTTCTTCTCAATCATTACTCAATTAACATTGCATTAAAGCATGAGAGTCTCTACTCTGCTCTCACAACTCCCCTCCTGGAAGGAACAAGTCTCGCCAAAAAAAAAAAAAAAAACTTTCAACTTTTTATATTAATTTATTTTTTTTATTAATATCGATATTCAAGTCAATTTACACGTAATTCAATTAATATTATTTTTTTTTCTTGCACCGTGCTTTGAAACCAATTCATCACATAATTTGAATTGAGTCCCGTAATGGAGCATGGACAACATATCAAATAAAGATTAAATAACTATAAATCTAAAAGTTAACATTGGTACAAATAAAATAAAATAAATCTAATAAAAAAATTAAAAATATAATGATAAAAAGTCTTTTAACCATTGTAGGGTAGCTGCCTCTCAACATTTCTTGAAAAAGACTAGGTAATGTTTAAAGCTACGGTTGAATCAGTTTTTTATTAAAAAATTTCTTAAACATTACTTAAAATTACATATATTTATAGTGTTTTGGATCATTTTGCTGTGTTGATATTAAAAATAAATTTTAAAAATAAATAAAAATATTGTTTTAATACATTTTCAAATAAAGTTTTTTTTAAAATCAATTCCTACCATTTTCCCAAATAAACTCTAAAACTATTTTAAACATTTAAAAAAAAAAATCTTTATTATTTTAAGTTGTTGTTTATATTGGCAAAATTATAAAGTATATTTTTTTGGATCAAGTTATATCATGTACGTGGTTTCTTCTCTATCACGTCCCCTCTTTTTTTTTTTTTTTGACTTTTTTTCATTTCAGATCACATTTTCTTATTTATTCACTTAAAAAAAACCAGATCAATAAAAAAAAAGAACATGGTACAAATATCATATCAGTCGAATCCATCCTTTTCAAGAAGATAAAGTTAAGCTTCAAAGCAAGCTTGACATGACAATAACCAAAATTTTGAGACAAAGATTACACGTGATCAAACCCTCCACCTAATACATATAGAGAGACGCGAATAAAAAGTGTGGAACATCCTTTGAAACTTGATTAATTTTTTTTGATAAATGAATAATTTAATAAAAAACTAAAATATAAAATTCTTCCACCATCACAAAATAAGATGCAACAATCAATACACATTCCAACTTTTAAAAAAATATTTTATAAAAAATAATATTCATACTTAAAATAAAATAAAGACTAAATGACTTAATGGGTTAACATCTACCCAAATTAAATTAAGGTCCAAAACAAGAAAAATAATAATTTTATAAAATTGAATAAGATCTGATCAAGCTTCCTTGAAATTTATCTTGGCTCAAATACTTTAATAAACTAATTGGATGCATCTTTAAGCTTATTTACCCTTAATCATTGTTATAATCTAATTTTTAAATTTTTCCCAAAATTATCCCTTTTTTTAAATTAAAAAAAAAAATTGACAACTTGACGAGAATAGGTTGAGAAGGTTTTGAAATGCATGAAAGAACCAAACTAAGGTTTTTGACAAAAATCAAGAACCCAATTATATCTAAGTTTAAAAACTAATGTAGATATAAAGTTAAATTAAATAATTATTAGAAGGATTTGCATAAAATATATCTTTACTTTATTTATTAATGTTATCGATTAAAAAAACTTGTTAGAGTTTTTCACAAACCCGTTAACATAATTGAACCAATGACATTTGCATCACATTTTTATAATAAATAATGCTATTTTTATATAAGAATTTTATAGAATTTACATACCAACAAAAAAACCCACTATTAGATTTATAACTAAATCCACAAATTTAATGCATATGAGATGCTCATCTAGAGAAATCATTTCAAGCCAACAGGAGAGTAGACATTTCCACGAAATTCACAATTTAGAGTTGAATTAGTTACATGATCCGCGTGATGTCATAGATCAATTATTTTTATATTTTTTAAAAAGTTAAAATCTAAAAGTATTAGGTTTTTATGTAAAGTTATATCTAAAAGTCTTAGATTTGGTTTCAATTCCTAATCTAAGAGTAATATTTATAATATTAATAATAATATTAAACTTGCATTATCCAAATTTAAGTGGGTTTAGCTGCAATATCATACCCAATAGCTTTGGATGTAGGTCTAACTGCAAAGTCGTGTAATAAAAGTGTAATAGTTAAATAGATTAATTAAAAAGAAAAACAAAGAAAAAAACCAACAACAAAAAAAAAATAAAGGCATCAGCCGAGAACTACATAGAAAATTTTTTAATATTAATGAACTAAATTAAATAAAAAAAAATTAATAAAAAAATTGAAGAAAAAAAAAACTAAATAGAAAAAAATTTAACATTAACAAACTAAAGTAAACGAAAAAAATAATTAAAAAGAAAAAAAAAATTCAGGTTAACCCGTTAAACCCGCGATCCATATCATGAATGTCTGTTAACTAAATAAAAAAAGTGAACATTAACAAACTAAACTAAAAGAAAAAAATTAATTAAAAAGAAAAAATGAAAAAAAAATTCCGGGTTAACTCGTCAAACAATGTTAACCCGTTAAATCCAGGATCCATGTGATGAAAGTCTGATAACTAAAAAAAAAAAAAATTAACATTAACAAACTAAATTAAACGAAATTTTTTTATTAAAATAAAAAACAAAAAAATTGATAGGTCAACCCAAAATTAACTGAGTTAACTTATGAAACCCGGAATATGTGTCATGAAATCTGATAACTAAATATAAAAAAATTTAACATTAACAAACTAAATAAATTAAAAAAAGCACAAAAAAAATATTCTTGTTTAACTTGTCAAATCAAGTTAACTCATTAAATTCGGGTATAGTGTCATGAAAGTCTGATAACTAAATAAAAAAAATTTAATATTAACAAACTAAATTAAACAAAAAAATTTTTATATTAATTTGTTTTTTTATAATATCGATATTCGAGTTAATTTATATGTAATTTAATTAATATTATTTTTTTTTTCTTACACCGTGGCTTGAAACCAATTCATCACATAATTTGAATTGAGTCCCGTAATGGAGCATGGACAACATATCAAATAAAGATTAAATAAATATAAATCTAAAATAAAAAGTTAACATTGGTACAAATAAAATAAAATAAATCTAATAAAAAAATTAAAAATATAATGATAAAAAATCTTTTAACCATTGTATGGTAGCTGCCTCTCAACATTTCTTGAAATAGATTAGGTAATGTTTAAAGCTACGGTTGAATCAGTTTTTTATTAAATTTTTGTTTTAAAACATTGCTTAAAATTACATATATTTATAGTGTTTTAGATTATTTTGTTGTGTTGATATTAAAAATAAATTTTAAAAATAAATAAAAATATTTTTTTAATACATTTTCAAATAATTTTTTTTTTAAAATCAATTCCTACCATTTTCCCAAATAAACTCTAAAACTATATCTTAGAATATCGAGAATTAACTATTTTAAACATTTTAAAAAAAATCTTTATTATTTTAAGTTGTTGTTTATATTGGCAAAATTATAAAGTATATTTTTTTGGATAGAATTATATTTTTTTGGATCAAGTTATATCATGTACGTGGTTTCTTCTCTATCACGTCCCCCTTTTTTTTTTTTTTTGACTTTTTTTCATTTCAGATCACATTTTCTTATTTATCACTTTAAAAAAAAAAACCAGATCAATAAAAAAAAAGAGAGAGCATGGTACAAATATCATATCAGTCGAATCCATCCTTTTCAAGAAGATAAAGTTAAGCTTCAAAGCAAGCTTGACATGACAATAACCAAAATTTTGAGACAAAGATTACATGTGATCAAACCCTCCACCTAATACATATAGAGAGACGCGAATAAAAAGTGTGGAACATCCTTTGAAACTTGATTAATTTTTTTGATAAATGAATAATTTAATAAAAAAAAACTAAAATATAAAAATTCTTTCACCATCACAAAATAAGATGCAACAATCAATACACATTCCGACTTTAAAAAAATATTTTATAAAAAGTAATATTCATACTTAAAATAAAATAAAGACTAAATGACTTAATAGGTTAACATCAACCCAAATTAAATTAAGGTCCAAAACAAGAAAAATAATAATTTTATAAAATTGAATAAGATCTGATCAAGCTTCATTGAAATTTATCTTGGCTCAAATATTTTAATAAATTCATTGGATGCATCTTTAAGCTTATTTGCCCTTAATCGTTGTTATAATCTAATTTTTAGATTTTCCCCAAAATTATCCCTTTTTTTAAATTAAAAATAAAATTGACAACTTAACGAGAACAAGCTGAGAAGGTTTCGAAATGCATGAAAGAACCAAATTAAGATTTTTGACAAAAATCAAGAACCCAATTATATCTAAGTTTAAAAAACTAATGTAAATACAAGGTTAAATTAAATAATTATTAGAAGGATTTGCATAAAATATATCTTTACTTTATTTATTATTATTATCGATTAAAAAACTTGTTAGAGTTTTTCACAAACCCGTTAACATAATTGAACCAATGACATTTACATCACATTTTTATAATAAATAATGCTATTTTTATATAAGTATTTTATAGAATTTACAGACCAAAAAAAAAAAAACCCACTATTAGATTTATAACGAAATCCACAAATTTAATGCATATGAGATGCTCATCCAGAGAAATTATTTCAAGCCAACAGGAGAGTAGACATTTCCACGAAATTCACAATTTAGAGTTGAATTAGTTACATGACCCGCGTGCGTGATGTCATGAATCAATTATTTTTTATACTTTAAAAAATGTTAAAATATAAAAGTATTAGATTTTTATGTAAAATTATATCTAAAAGTCTTAGATTTGGTTACAATGCCTAATCCAAGAGTAATATTAATAATAACATTAAACTTACATTACCCAAATTTAAGTGGGTTTAGCTGCAATACCATACCCAATAGCCTTGAATGTAGTTCTGGCTGCAAAGTCGTGTAATAAAAATGTGATAGTTAAATAGATTAATTAAAAAGAAAAACAAAAAAAACCAACAAAAAGAAAAAAACTAATGAAAAAAAGAAAAACAAATATGAAGTAACTAGGTTAATCATTCAAATCAGGTTAACCCGTCAAACCTTGAATTCACGTCGTAAAGTTTAATAACTAAATAGAAAAAAATAAATTAATGGGTTAACCCAGAATTAATTGGGCTAACTCGTCAAACCAAGTTAACCCGTCAAACCCAAAATCCGTGTCATAAAAGTTTGATAACTAATAGAAAAAAAAAATTTAACATTAACAATCTAAATTTAACGAAAAAAATTAATTAAAAAAAAAAAGCATCAGCTTTTTCACTGTGGACTGCATTGTGCATTCCACAGTTAAAGACATAAAAATAACAATAACAAAAAAAAAAAACTAAAGGCATTAGCCGAGAACTATATAGAAAAAAATTTTAATATTAATGAACTAAATTAAATAAAAAAAATTAATAAAAAAATAAAAGATAAAAAAACCTTTAAGAAGGAAAAAAAACTAAATAGAAAGAAATTTAATATTAACAAACTAAAGTAAACAAAAAAAATAATTAAAAAGAAAAAAAATCCAGGTTAACCCGTTAAACCCAAGATCCATATCATGAATGTCTGGTAACTAAATAAAAGAAGTGAACATTAACAAACTAAACTAAACGAAAAAAATTAATTAAAAAGAAAAAAACAATTCCGAGTTAACTTGTAAAACAATATTAATCCGTTAAATCCAGGATCCATGTGATAAAAATCTGATAATTAAATAAAAACAATTTTAACATTAACAAACTAAATTAAACGAAATTTTTTTTATTAAAATAAAAAACAAAAAAATTGACAAGTCAACCTAAAATTAACTGAGTTAACCCATGAAACCCGAGATATGTTTCATGAAATCTGATAACTAAATATAAAAAAATTTAACATTAGCTAACTAATAAATAAAAAAAATAATTAAAAAAAAAGCACAAAAAAATATTCTTGGTTAACTTGTCAAATCAAGTTAACCTGTTAAATTTGGGTACAGTGTCATGAAAGTCTGATAACTAAATAAAAAAATTTAATATTAACAAACTAAATTAAACAAAAAAATTTTGTTAAAAGAAAAAAAAAACCAAAGAAATAAGAAAAAATAATCCTGAAAGGTATAAAACACATAAAAAAAAGTAAAAAAAAAAAAACAGCTCAAAAACAAAAATTCTAAAACTAAAGCATAGTGTTTTAGTGCGGATTGTACACAAAGTGCGGATGGTACTGTGTAGTCCAAATAAAACATTGATGTGTTTTAATATATACTAGTTACAAGCCCCGCGTGATGCCGCAGGTCAATTATTTTTTGTATTTAAAAAAAATTCAATATCTGAAAGTATTAGGTTTTTTTGCAAAGTTATACTTAAGAGTCTAAGATTTGGTTGCAACACCTAATCCAAGAGTAATATTTATAATATTAATAATAACATTAAACTTGGGTTAACCCTTAGCATAAAAGTGTCTGAACTGCAATACCATACATAATAGCATTGGACGTGGGTATGGCTGCAAGGTTGTGTCATAAAAATATGATAATTAAATAGATTAGTTAAAAAGAAAAAAAAACCAACAGGAAAAAAAAGAACTAATAAAAAAAAATATTAGAATTAATTGGGTTAACCCTTCAAACCAAGTTAACCCGTCATACCTTGAATTCACATCGTGAAAGTTTGATAATTAAAAAGAAAAAAAACAAATTAATGGGTTAGCCCAGAATTAACTGGGCTAACTCGTCAAATCAGGTTAACTTGTCAAACCCAGAATTCGTGTCATTAAAGTTTGATAACTAAATAGAAAAAACTTTAACATTAATAATTTAAATTAAACGAAAAAAATTAATTAAAAAAAAAAACAAAAGACATCAACCATTTCATTGTGGACTGCACTGTGCAGTTCACTGTCAAAGGCATAAAAGCAAAAAGAAAAACTAAAGGTATTAGCCGAGAACTACTTAGAAAACAAATTTAATATTAATAAACTAAATTAATTAAGAAGAAAAAATAAAAGAAAAAAACCTCTAAGAAGAAAAAAAAAACTAAATAGAAAGAAATTTAACATTAACAAAATAAACTAAACAAAAAAAATAATTAAAAAGAAAAAAAAAGTAATAAAAAAAATTTCAGGTTAAAACTCGTCAAACCAAGTTAACCCGTTAAACCTAGGATCCGTGTCATGAATGTCTGGTAACTAAATAACAAAAAAAGTGAACATTAATAAACTAAACTAAACAAAAAAAATTAATTAAAAACAAAAAATCAAAAAATAATTCCGGTTAATTCATCAAACCATGTTAATCCGTTAAACCCAGGATCCGTGTCATTAAAATCTGATAATTAAATAAAAAAAAATTAACATTAACAAACTAAATTAAACAAAAATTTATGAAAGAAAAATTAACGGGTCAACCCAGAATTAACTAGGTTCACCCGTGAAACCAGGTTAACCCGTGAAATTCAGGATATGTGTTATGAAAGTCTAATAAATAAATAGAAAGAAATTTAACATTAACAAATTAAACTAAACAAAAAAATTTAATTAAAAAGAATAAAAGGCAACAAAAAAAATATTATAGGTTAACTTATCAAATCAGGTTAACCCATTAAATTCAAAAAAACATGTCATGAAAATCTTATAACTAAATAAGAAAATTTAACATTAATAAACTAAATTAAACAAAAACATTTTGTTAAAAGAAAAAAAAAAACAAAGAAAGAATAAAAAAAAATCCCAAAAGGCATAAAAAAGTAATACAACTTAAAAAAAAAACCCACCTAAAAATTTTGTTAAAAGAAAAAAAAACAAAGAAAGAAGTAAAAAAAAATTCCTGCAAAAAAAAAATAAAAATTAAAGCATCAGTGTTAAAGTAGTCAGTGTTTTACTGTGGATTGCACAGTGCAATACCATACCTAATAGCATTGGACGTGGATATGGCTGCAAGATCGTGTCATAAAAGTATGATAATTAAATAGATTAGTTAAAAAGAAAAAAAAACAACGAAAAAAAACCAACATGAAAAAAAGAACTAATAAAAAAAAGGAAAAAAATATGAATTAATTGGGTTAACCCTTCAAACCAGGTTAACCAGTCATACCTTGAATTCGTATCGTGAAAGTTTGATAATTAAAAAAAAAAAAAACATATTAATGGGTTAGCCCAGAATTAACTGGGCTAACTCGTCAAATCAGGTTAACCTATCAAACCTAGAATTCGTGTCATTAAAGTTTGATAACTAAATAGAAAAAACTTTAACATTAATAATTTAAATTAAATGAAAAAAATTAATTAAAATAAAAAATAAAAGACATTAACCTTTTCATTGTGGACTGCACTGTGCAGTCCATTGTCAAAGGCATAAAAACAAAAAGAAAAACTAAATGTATTAGTCGAGAACTACTTAGAAAAAAAATTTAATATTAATAAACTAAATTAATTAAGAAGAAAAAATAAAAGAAAAAAAACCTCAAAGAATAAAAAAAAAACTAAATAGAAAGAAATTTAACATTAACAAAATAAACTAAACAAAAAAAATAATTAAAAAGAAAAAAAAAAGTAATAAAAAAATTTCAGGTTAACTCGTCAAACCAAGTTAACCCGTTAAACCTAGGATCCGTGTCATGAATGTCTGGTAACTAAATAACAAAAAAAGTGAACATTAATAAACTGAACTAAACAAAAAAAATTAATTAAAAACAAAAAATCAAAAAAACAATTCCGGGTTAATTCGTCAAACCATGTTAATCCGTTAAACCCAAGATCTGTGTCATGAAAATCTGATAATTAAATAAAAAAAATTAACATTAACAAACTAAATTAAACAAAAAATTTATGAAAAAAAAATTGACGGGTGAACCCAGATTTATCTGGGTTCACCAGTGAAACCAGGTTAACCCGTGAAATTCGGGATATGTGTCATGAAAGTCTAATAAATAAATAGAAAGAAATTTAACATTAACAAATTAAACTAAACAAAAAAAATTAATTAAAAAGAATAAAAGGAAAAAAAATATATTATAGGTTAACTTGTCAAATCAGGTTAACCCATTAAATTCAAAAAACATGTCATGAAAATCTGATAACTAAATAAGAAAATTTAAAATTAATAAACTAAATTAAACAAAAAAAATTTTGTTAAAAGAAAAAAAAAAACAAAGAAAGAAGCAAAAAAAATCCCAAAAGGCATAAAAAATAATTCAACTTAAAAAAAAAACCCACCTACAAATTTTTTTAAAAGAAAAAAAAAAACAAAGAAAGAAGTAAAAAAAAATTCCTGCATAAAAAAAATACAACCTTAAAAAAAAAGAAAAACTTAAAGCATCCGTGTTAAAGGAGTCAGTGTTTTACTGTGGATTTACTCTTTTTAGCTATTGTTATAATAATAATTATAAAATTATAATATAATAATCCCCAGCATAGGCGGGACCATGTAAAAGAGATGACCGGGCAATAGCACGTGCTCGTGCGAGTCCATTTGCGTGAGCTTTTGGCCTCCTATTTTCCTGAAGCCGTCGTACGAGATGAGGGTCGCCTAAAGATGATGTTGCTCGAAATTTATTATCTTAATTAATACTACCAACCAAAGCTTGTCGAGAAATATTAATGCAGACATTAATTCGGTGAGGGGATACAATAAGCAATAGACAGAGGACACGAGTGTTGCTGGTGGCCGATTAATAAATAATACAGATAGATATTGAAAGGCAGTTGAAAGTGTCTCATCCACGTTAATGTGAATTTAGGTAACTGTAACATCTACATGTTTCAGGTTTAACAACTATACAAGATTTAAATTATTTAAATTTAACAAATATATCAGACTGACAAATAACACGAGTACAATACAGATAGTTATTGTAATGGCAGTTGAAAGTATCAAATCGATGTTAATGAGAATTTAGGTAACAATAAAATCTAGATATTTTAGGTTTGACAATAATTTCAGATCTAAGTTATCTAAATCTAGTAAATATATCATATCCATATAAAAGCGCCTGGGTCTGATGATAACGTCAGATCCAGGCACCTGAACCTCACAAGGCGATGAAAAATCTCAAATAAACATTCAAAGTTTGCTCGATCAATAAAACTAATTTACCCTTACATGTGTTAATAAATAAATAAATATTAATAACAAATAAATAAATACTAAAATGAGAACCCAACCAGTTGTTCTAGGTTGATGTAAAATAGAAGCTTGATTTGCCTTTGTAACATTCTCAAGTTCTCTGGTTATTATTAACTCAAAATGATGTTTGGAAGAAGCAGAAATAAAATTCACAAAATCATTTAACATTAAAATTCTAGATCAGAGCTCAATCAAGAAACACAATTATCAACTAATTTAATGTTTAAGGATGAAATCAGAAAAAAAAAATGAATTTAAAAAATTTGTCAAAATAAGAAAAATAACAATCAAAAGAATACAGATCAAATTTGATAGGAAAAAAAACTCAATGAGAATGAAATTGTAAAAACAATCAATTTAATTTAGCTTATAGCTCGTGAAATTCTAGACTTGAGCTAAACCAAAAAAAGCTCAATTCTTAATTAATTTAATGTTCAAAGGTGAAATTGGGGAAAACAAATCAATTTAATTTTTTTTCAAAGTAAAAAATATCAATCAAAAGAAAAAGGATGAAATTTGATAGAGAAAAACTTAATAAGGATAAAATTGAAAAAACCAATTTAAAATAGTTACCCTAAATAAAACAAACAACAATTAAAATAATGATGACCAAATTTGAAAGGTTAAAAAAATTAAAGGGGAAAGAAATTGAAAAATAATTATAACTCTATAAATTAATCAAAATAAAATAAATAATAATCAAAAGAAAAAAGACTAAATCTTAGTATAAACAAATTGTATGAGATGTTTTGAAATTTTTAAGGGGTAGCGTGAAAATCAAGGTAAAGAGAAAAAGAAAAAGAAAAAACGATTATCGATGCTAAACCAGAGGGCCATTTGGAACATGGGCCTCCTTTTCAAGGAAGGGACATCGAAATGATTCGAACACTAGTGCAGAAGGTGATGTTTGGTGATCACATGAAGCCTGCTTATTAGCTAGAGCTTGCTACACACATGCTAAAAAGTTTTTTTTAATAATATTTAATATATGATCATATACAATAATGACCATGAGTAACCTAAATATTAACAAAAAGAAAGCCATGGTAAAAGGGCCAAAAAGCCCCTACAAGAGAGTTTAATTAATTTTGTCTTTAAAGGTAATAAAATAATTTTACTATTTTGAAAATATAAAAAAGACCAAAATGCTCTTGTTTGAAAGATAACCTATATTTTTTTTAGGGTTAAATTAATAATTTTATTATGCAAAAGAAAAGGAAAAAGAAAAAAAAATGATTAACTAGCTCTGTATAATTTGTAAAAGATAATTATATCATGGTGAGAAAAACCACTTTATTTCTAATACCTAGTTTAAAGGTTTGATATCTCAAGGACAATCAACATTATTACACTATTACAATGAATTGTTTTTTATATCTTGTTACACGACAATTTCTCTATTAGCTTTACATTTTTTATTATAAAAAATTGTTTTTTATTATAATAACAATATATTACACACAATTATATTGAACTAGCTATGTGACCCGTATTTTGTCATAGGTCAAATATTTTTATATTTTAAAAAAAAAACTTATCTATGTAGGTTTTTTCAACACATTTTGATAATTCAAAAAATATAACAAATCAAAAAGTTTATGAACACATGTAATCAAATAAACTAAGAATTATGTGCGTGAATAAATCAATAAAAAAATCATTAATGACATCTAAAAATAAAACTTGAAAAACTTAGAGACAAATGTAGATCAAGATATTGAATCTTGAAAAATATGATATTAAATTGATTGAATAAAAAAAAAAAAAAATATGTAAGGCTACACATATTAAGAATATCGTATAAAAATAAATATTTTTTATTTTCAAAACACATAGTTTATTTATATAAAAGATAAAAACAAAACCATAGATGAATAAGAAAAATCACTTCAAAAATTAAACACTGAATAAAAAAAATCAGTATTTTTAAAAAGAAACCGTCGAACAAAATAAAAGAGATGAGATTTTGTCTACTTGTTTTTTTTTTTTTTTTTAACTGGCCACATAACTTTATTTCTTTTCAATTGCATTCTTTAAAGTTATATTTTCAAGGCAACCATAGTTATTAAACCCGGCTTGGGGGTTGACCCAGTCAAAGGGGCCAGATCCCAGGTTATACTGGTTGACTCAGGTTAACCCGAAAAAAGTGAAAAAATATATTTATGGTTTTAATATTTTATATGAAAAAAATTAAGAAACAATCCATGTTAATGTAGGCTATACATGTTATAAACAATTAAGTTTAAAAGATTATTTTAAAAGATTTTTTTTATTCCACATTGGAAAAACATAACTTTTTTGTTGTGAACACACACACACACACACACACATATATATATTAAAGGGCTTTAAATCTCAAATTGAAAACAAAAACACATTCTTCAAGTATTTATATAGTGAACTTTGAAATGAGTTAGTAACCAACTGAAAAATATGAAAAAAGAGGGGTCTCGAGATAGGAGAAAGAACGCATTTGAAAAAAAGGGATTGTACTAGGTTTTTTTCCAGGTCACCTAAGTTTCAAGTCGACCCAGAGGGTCGACCGGTTTACTCCCAGCCAATTGCAACCTAGATTTTGAATGAAAGAGACTCAGCCAAGGCGGGTCACTCGAAAAAAAATTTTAGAAAAATATTTGATGTTTTATTATTTTATATGAAAAAATTAAGAAACAATCTATGTGAATATAGACTATACATATTGTAAACAATTAAATTTAAAAGATTATTTGAAAATGATTTTTATCCCATATTGAAAAGATACTATTTTATTCTTATAAGTTAAAGTATTTAAACAAAAAAAGGTTTATTTTTTCACATTGAAAAAATATAATTTTTTTCTAGTTGAACATAGAGTGTATTTACTAAAAAGCTTCAATTCTTACATTGAAAAAATAAAATATTTTTCTATATTTATATAGTGAATTTTGAAATGAGTTAGTAACCAACTAAAAAATATGAAAAAAAGAAGGGTCCTTGGGTAGAAGAAAAAACATATTTATAAAAAACAAAAAAAAGGGTTTCTACTGGGTTTTTGCGGGGTTACCCAAGTTTCGGGTTGACCCTGCGAGTCGATTAGTTTATTTCAAGTCAATTTCAGGCTCGAATTTTGAATGAAACAGACTCGATCAATGCTACTAGGTTCTGCTGGCAATAAGGCTCAATACCACTGAATCCTGCTAGGCAACATGGCCCAACACTATCTTTTTGGGTCCTGCTACCAGCATGACCCAATAATATTTTAGCACAGTTTTATTACCTGTACGTTCAACATAATAATATGAATTAATTTTTATTTTCTTGGTTTGATTTTGAACCCATGTATTAATATATTTTGGTTTAAATTATTGTTTTATTTGTGATAGACCCTCCTTTTCTACCATGTCCACTAGCTGTGAAGCCATAATCTAACACATTTTGAGAGCGATTTAAGTTTGGCTTCCAAGTTAGATCCAACACCTTTTAAGAGCGATTTGAATCTATCTGTCAAGCTAGGCCCAACGGTTTTTGGCACAAAAATAAAAAAAACAACGCCTTTAATATCACTTTTTGACTAAAAACAGAAAAGGTAACACCTCATAGTGTTATAGTGTTGTCCATAATATAAACACTTTATGTTTTCAGTGTGATCGATAATTCAATGAATCTATATCCACAATAAATATATAATATTTTTTCATATCTTTTAAAATATAATATAATTCATGATTGAAGTGAAAAAAACAAAACCCCAAGCTTTCAATTTAGGAACTTGTACCCAGGGGCGGAGCTAGAATTATTTATTAAGGAGGGCCAAAATTAATATTATAAAATATAATATTTATTTTAATTTATTGTATATGAGTTATAAATCAAAACCTGTATAATTTAGTTTTATTTAAATAATTTACTACAAACACATATAATGATCTTTGTATAAGATAAAATGTTTGGAGCAATATCAAATCGAGTCAAAGCAATGAAGTTAATTTCATCTTCATAATGCATTCATCACTTTAATGTTGTTGGTCATTATACCTATTAAATATAAACATACAAAGTATATAAGAAACATTAGCTAAAGCGAAGCATTATTTGTGTTTGATAAACTTTGAAATAAAAATAATAATAAAGAATGATTCTTACATATTTATTTTAATTGTGCTCGTCGTTCTTTCATAAAATAGAAATAATCGATTATCATATCAATTCTTCTTATTTTGTTCATGATTCAACCTAAAATCAAAACATGTATCGTAAGAAAAAAATTGATAATTTTAGTGGCTCTTCTAAAAACAACATAAAAAAATTCAATCATAATCAAAACAAACCAATAAAATATATCTAATTAATTAGAAAAAAAAATCACAATAACAATAATTCAAAAAAAAAATGGTAGAATTAACATATCTGAGAAAAAAAAAAAGAACAAAAATGGTAGAATTATAAAAAAAAATCTCATCAAATTAGTAATAAACATCTCAAAACAAAACAAAAATAGATTTAAAATTTAAATTACTTTGTTTTGTTTGATGAAAAGATAAATTAATTGCGTTGCATGATTTATATAGATTAAATTGATGATTTTTTTTTATTTCACAAAATAAACTCAAGAATAAACTGGGCTCAAGAATAAACTCAATTACCTAGCAAAATAATTTCTTTTCACTCAAAGAAAGGCCCACTTTTTTAAAGTAATGTATTTTGCAGGGGGTCCGGGCCCTCTTGTACCAATGAGCTTAATAAATGGAATCTTGCGTGGCTTTACAAATATGGTGGACCAATCTATTTTGCTTTAGGAGAACCGTGCAAAATATAATTGTACAAGAGTGCATTACAAATAATTTTTTTTTTGCTAGATGGCACCTTCTCATTCATGAAGGTGGTTTTGGACAGGGTACACAATCGAAGCCTTACACATTAACATAATAATAATAATAATAATAAACAAATAAACCCCTTCCAGCTCAAACTGAGTAAATTATAAATTATTCCCTATATATTTTAAAGAAACAAATTAATTAATCTCTCTTTTTTAATTATTTAATCACTTATCATTGTTACTCATGTTAATTTCATATTAATTTATTTAAAAATATCTAATTTTTTCATCAATCTTTCCATAATATCTATTTTTTTATTAAAGAATAATTTAGAAAATAACATAAAATAGATAAAAAAACTAAAAAAATAGTTTTTTAAGAAGAGGACTAATTAATTTATTTTCCAAAATTAAAAAGATTAATTTATAATTTACTCAGCTCTAATTTGATCGAGCAGCAGTACTGTTATTACAAAAACATTACTCATCGTCTATATATAAACACAGGCACGTCTTCATTACAAGTGAGGAAACAAAGATAAGTAGTAGCAGTGAAGTGATGGCTTCCCGGCCCGGAATTCTCACAGACTGGCCATGGAAACCTCTTGGAAGCTTTAAGGTGATATGGAAATCCCTCCCATCTCTCTTTCTCGCTCCTTTTCTTCTCGTTTTCGTGGAAACAACGTTAATATATCATAACCCAAAAATAATAATATATATTAACTATATATCTTTGTTTTGTTTGCGTGTTTAAATATTGCAGCATGTAATATTGGCTCCTTGTGTCATTCACAACATCTACGCCTTCATGGTTAAAGATGAAAAAGATCTCTCAAGCTTTCTCATTTTCCCAATTCTGTTGTGGAGAACGCTTCACAACCAGTTATGGATCAGTCTGTCCCGTTACAGAACAGCCAAAGGAGATAACAGGATTATTGACAAAGGCATTGAATTTGAACAAGTTGATAGAGAAAGCAACTGGTATTTGTATAATCAAATATTACACAGACACACTTTTTCAGTAATTTCATGCATTAATTTCCACTGTAGCGCTTGTGAGTTTTTTGATACTTGGATTTTCTGGTTGGATATCTGCAGGGATGACCAAATATTGTTCAATGGAATTTTATTCTACGTTGGTAGCAAAATAATTCCAGGAGCTAGCAATCTCCCCATGTGGAGGTTAGATGGTGTAATTTTAACAGCTCTGATTCATATGGGTCCGGTGGAATTTCTGTATTATTGGCTTCATCGACTTCTTCATCACCACTATCTCTACTCTCGCTATCATTCCCATCACCATTCCTCCATTGTCACAGAGCCCATTACTTGTAAGTCTCCCTCCAAAGTACACCCCCCGGCCCCCATGTATATATGGTGTTGGAGCTAGGTTTACAAGTTATTTAAGAATGTCAAAGAGAACAATTAATCTCTTAAGTACTCCTTAAGAAGAATGACACACATTTATATACGGTGTAGTGCATTTGAATTATTAATAATCTTGTGTCATCGTTAATAAACTTAGTTTAATTGACCTTTCATAGAAGGTTTTAAGTTCGAGTATTTTTACAATAACGGAAGAAAAATCTTGAGCATACCATTCTCCATTACTATTAGCAATACATGATGATGATATACATCAAGTGTAATTATTTGACATTTTCTTTCTGGAAATCTGCATCGCAGCTGTGATTCATCCATTCGCCGAGCACATATCCTACTCCATGCTATTCGCAATACCTTTGATAACGACTGTTGTGTCGGGGACAGCCTCTTTAACATCCTTTGCTGGTTATATCACTTACATCGACTTGATGAACAACATGGGTCACTGCAACTTTGAACTCATTCCCAGATGGCTCTTCATCATTTCCCCCCCTCTCAAGTACCTCATGTACACCCCATCGTAAGTCTAGATGTATCTCAGTTGATTTTTTTTGCATTTTCAATAATTAATTCTCACCAGTATCCTCTTCGTTTTATTAATGGGATTTCTTCCAAACTTATGAACAAAAAGCAGGAAAATGATTCACCAAATTTTACATAAAAAGAAGATGAAAGGAATATACAGTCGTCTATGGAAAATACACTGTTTATTATAATTCACGCACTATCCGTGCATTATTGCAGGAAAATGATTCACCAAATTTTAGTATCGTTTTGTGATTTTATACCGTATTTTAATAGCTTTGACGCGTACGTTTCACGTTTTCCACTATATTTTCATGCACTAACAGTGCATTATTGCGTTGTCTATTAATCAGTGTTCAAAACAATATCTGATTAGCGCGAATGCATGATTTAACATTTGATGCAGCTGCAAGTTCCAACTCTCTTCACCGAATCCAGTTTAGAAGTAGTTACTCCCTCTATGATGGACTAATTGACACTTGATATGGCTGCAGGTACCACTCTCTTCACCACACTCAATTCAGAACCAATTACTCACTATTCATGCCCATCTATGATTACATCTATGGCACAATGGACGCGTCTTCTGTTACCCTCTATGAAGATTCGCTCAAGAGACCCGAGGAAGCCCCTGATGTAGTGCATCTAACTCATCTCACCACACCAGATTCCATCTATCATTCACGGCTAGGACTTGCCTACTTGGCTTCCAACCCTCAGAAATCGAAATGGTATCTATGGTTAATGTGGCCGGTGACACTGTGGACCATGATGTTAACTTGGATTTATGGACGCGCTTTTGTTGTCGAGAGGAATCGCTTCCACAAACTCAGATTACAGACATGGACTATACCAAAATACAATATTCAAGTAATAAAGAAGGATATTTCTTTGTCATTGATTAATCAAGGGCGTTCAGTTTAATCTGTCCTCCTTAATTTGCTTATCTAATTTTTGGCAGTACAAGTTGCGATGGCAAAAAGTATCCATAAATACCTTGATTGAAGAAGCTGTACTTGAAGCTGAGGAAAAAGGTGTTAAAGTGTTAAGTCTCGGTCTCTTGAATCAGGTAAGCACGTCACGGCTAAAATATAATGCATTCTAGGAAAAACAAAAAAACAAAAAAAACAGTTGTGGTCGGTTACTTAAGAACGGCCATTAATTACTAGATGCAATGTAGTTGAGTTTATAGGGTTTTTTTTTTTTTTTTTTTTTTTTAAATTTCCCATATTTCATGGATACGATACATCATAGATCAAGAGATAAAACTAATGACATTTGACAATCAAATGTTTGTTAATTATATCTTCATCATGTTCAAACATAAATTATGCAGGGAGAGGAGCTTAATAGGTATGGTGAACTTTATGTGCAAAGGCATCCCAGGCTCAAAACGAAGGTGGTGGATGGAAGCAGCCTAGCCGTTGCTGCAGTGCTCAACAGCATACCTAAAGGAACAACACAAGTGCTTCATAGAGGCAATCTCTCTAAGGTTGCCTATGCTGTTGCTTTAAATCTCTGCCGGAGGGGAATCCAGGTATTGTTGTTGTCTCCTGGGCAAATAGGCACAGGTTGTCACTTGCTTCAATTTGACAGTAATTTATTCAAATTGATCGTATAGGCAAATTAATTTATGGCCATGTTTTAATTTATAATTCCTAATTATTACGATCATTTTCACTGTTTTTTTAGGTAGTTGTTCCATGTGAGGATGATTACCAGAAGCTTAAAAAATCCTTCGGCATCACATCTGATCAGAACAATCTGATTCTTTCAAAGAGTTATTCAACAAAGGTACGCTATAATACAGATATGCTTTCTTTAGCCACCAAGGAATTAGAAATCAAATTTTTTGTCAAAAATAAAATAAAATTACAACTTAAATTATTTAAGTAGCATATATATATATATATATATATATATATATATATATATATATATATATATATTGACATTTCTAATATCATAATACACTTTGTTGTGTAGACGTGGTTAGTTGGGGATGGATTGAAAGAAGAGGACCAAAAGAAGGCAGCAGAAGGAACATTATTTATTCCCTTCTCGCAATTTCCCCCAAAGAAATTGCGCAAGGATTGCTTCTATCACAGCATACCAGCAATGGCAGCCCCTCCATCTCTTGAAAATGTTGACTCTTGCGAGGTAATTAATTAGTCAAATATTGCAGAAATTTAAAGTACCATTTGCATTATGTTCTTATTTTAGGAAAGATAATTAATTTGTATTGCAAAATACTTGATGACAGAATTGGTTGCCAAGAAGAGTGATGAGCGCATGGCGTGTGGCTGGAATAGTGCATGCCTTAGAAGGATGGGACGAGCATGAATGCGGTTCTACAATGGCTGATATTGACAAAGTTTGGCAAGCAAGTGTCCAACATGGGTTCAAACCTCTGGTCATCAAGACTCCATTAAAATTCTAATGGATATTTAGCTGTCTTATGTTGCTAGCCTTGCCTTAATTAAGGGCTTAGATATTGCATATCACCTCCATAATATTGCAAACTATATATATATATATATATATGTTATCTCTACCCATTAATATTATGTTATTTCTCTATGCAATGGACAAATAATTAGTAATGGAATATTATGATGGTTATTTTTACTTTCTTTTATGCTTGCTCTGGCATCTGATTCCATCACATGTAATGTTATATGTTTTCATGGGATCTATTTATTAGCAACTTACAGTCTCTTATTAGCAATATTTCTGTGAGTTTATCCCACAAATCATGGAGTGACAAGGAAAAATCATGGAGTAATAAGGATGATTATACTCAATAAGGACTTCCTAGGAGTAATAAATTCCTATGTAAATGGTAGTTCAACAGATAAAAGAAACTCCAGCAAGATGACAGCTACACTTAATAATTCTATCAATATTTAGCTACTGAAATCATGGAGATAGAATAACAATCTTTTCTTTCCTTATTTCATGAACACCAAGAATGTATAAGTTTATATATAGCTTCTCTGTCAATTCAAAAAAGCATTTGTGTGTGTGTGTGATAATATACAAACTTTTTTTTATAGCAATTTTATTTTTCCTCTCAATTCTATATTTTTTTTAAACTCAACCCAATTTCGTATGTTAACATAGTTATCACACCACAATAAATACATGATAGAATTAAAGAAAACTAAAAACTCTAAAATTGATACCGATCTCAAATATTCAATTACTAAGTTAGTTATACTTAAGGAGAAGATCAATGTCACCCATATCATATCCTTTCAAATGAGAAAAAGGTTATTTTTACTATGTGTTTTCTCATAAATTTATTCTATACATGCTATTAATTACCTAGATATATTTCTAAGCTTATTCATGACTTATTTTAAAAAATAATGTTGGTCCCTATGAATTGGAGACTATTTGATAAATTTAACTTACATTAATACTTAAAAATAGACGATTTTATTGATTTTTTTCTTTTAAAACAAAAAATTTAATCTAAGAGTACCATAAAGCACACAATCTTAGTCAAGCTAATTCTTTCCTAATCAACGAACCCTAGATAAACAAACCCAATCCTATAAGAAAAGGTTTCAAGCTTGCATCATTTAAACAACCAAAACATGCATATAGTCCATAATTTTTCATGTTTATTATAATCAAGGATATTTAGCATAAATCCTAATGAATTAAGCAAATAAATCGTGCACCATAACTAAAAAAAACCCTAGAGAGGTGAACTATAAATCTCCAAAGTCTGAACCAAATGACACACATGCTTTCTGACCAAAACAATGGGTTGGAAACCTAGAAAATTGATATTTTAAGGATTCAAAACCAGCTTTACACACAACATTTTATATCCAACCTTGTTTCAATAAAGAAGAGAAACTTTTCGTACCGTATTTTCTCATGTATAAAAACAACAATATTGCATGCTTAGAATGGGTCAACTTCCACGATGAAAAAACCATAAGTTGCTTTCGAAAAAATTATTGGGTTTAGTATGAAACATAATGCACTTTGTTTATTAATTATTACATCACTAAAAACATGCGAAGATATGTTCATTTTTAACTCTTAATGACTAATATTGGTTAAAGACAAACAACAAAACTTAAAACACATCTTTTTTTTTTTTTTTTTATGGTTTTCATAACAAGAATGACTCATTATGATTTTAAGGATATTTCATGTTTTATGATTGATTTTTGTTGTTTTATTTTTCAAAACCGAAACTGATTTTACAACTTAGGAGTGTTGTTGTGGCATTCAAACTACTATTAAGGCATCTTGAACATTTTAGTTTTTGATAATTTAATTCTTTTATTTTTAGTTAAATTGACATTAAATATCAAAATTTCTTCAATTAAGTAATTGTTTGAATTAATAAGACCTTCAAACTTTTCCATATCTTTCATCTTTGTCTTTAGTCTTTTAATTCATGCAAATTTGATCAATTTCAACCTTTTTATTCAATTTTCTTTCAATCAAATCCATTATTATTTCTCAAAAGTATCCCTAACCTTTTGTAATTGCTATAACCTAGTCCATGCTTTCTGAAAATTCATTATTTGTTTGATTTTATCTCTCTCTAGACACACACACACACACACACACACACACACACAACACATCATATCTACCATTGGAATCATAGCTCCTTTAGTATCAAATAATGTCAAAGTACGATATTTCATCTTAATTTCATAACCATTCTCCAATAATTATTCTAAGCTCAGTATGTTGTTTATTTATTTATTTATTTAATTTTATTATTGGTATATAATAGAGATCATACTTTCTAAAAGTTTTGGTATTATGCCCTGGATAAACTTAAATGCTTTGGAAGCTGAATAAGTTTTACATAGACTTTGCAATTAGGAAATTAATCTCGAGGCATCATTTTGCATTGTTAGCAAAGTTAAACAAAATAATTGACTTTTTTTCAACAAATTTAAGGAGAAGTCTTGGTAGCTAAGACAATTTGATTTTATCATTTCAAACTTAAGAAGTCATTTAAGAAATAATAATGGTTTTTCTAAATGTATTAATTAAGTTGATGTAGAGGTTTATATTCATAATCTTCGTTGCACATAAATTAATCCAAATTAAGTAGAGAGCTAGAATCTCAGTGGAAATAGAGCCTAATAGAAACAAGAAACTAACAACTCCATGACATGGATAGTTGGATGCGGCAGTCGCGGCTGTCGCTTGTAAGTTGATGTCAGTGATGAGTATTTTCCTCTTGCAATTGCTCTTGTTTCTGTGATGTAGCCAACAGGACCAAGATGCTATCGAAAAACACATGTTTAGGATTGGACATCTCCTTCAAGTTGGAGGCTTCAACAATGAACAGAAGTTGCACAGACCACCTAGCTACTGTCAAAGAACCATCTCAACCTAATAGCTTAAGTTGTTAGGTGAGGTTCCAGGATATGATTTATATTATTCTCTAACACACTTCCTCAAGTGAAAGCCCTTTGGGCTTGAAACTTGCACAGACCCACATTATCTTGTGCTTAATTTTTATCAAACAAATAAGGGTGGTGAGATTCAAACTCGTGACCACTAGGTCATTAAGGCTCTGATACCATGTCAATTAATAAAGAAGAGATTGAATTCAATGTAGTGATTTATCATTGATACTGTATCACATATTTATAGAAGGCTATTGCTTTACAATAGGAAAGAAGAATTCTGCAGATCTCCTATTCTAAGTAGGAAACATAATTACAGTAGGAAACATAATTACAATAGGAAAGCTAATATCTACGTATCTCCTATTCTAAGTAGGAGACTATGATCTTTGATCTCTTAACACTCCCCCTCAAGTTGGAGAGTGAATATCCTGCACTCCTAACTTGCGAACCATAAGCACAAAGATTTCTTTTACGAGAGGTTTGGTCAAGATGTATGCTAGCTGATGTACAGAGTCCACATGTCTTGTAGTTATGGATCCATCTTGGATTTTATCTCTAATGAAATGGCAATCCATTTTGATATGTCTAGTTCTTTCGTGAAAAACTGGATTAGCTGTAATGTGTAAGGCAACTTTATTATCACAATACAATAAAGCTAATTCTTAATGCAAAATTCCCAAATCCCTCAATAGATGGCGAAGCCATGTCAATTCACAAAAAGCTCCTGTCATTGCACAGTATTCTGCTTCAGCTGAGGAGAGTGAGACTGTTTTCTGTTGCTTTGATCTCCAAGATATCAATGATGATCCAAGATAAACACAATAACCTGTTGTGGATCTCCTAGTGAGTGGGCATCCTGCCCAATCTAAATCACAATAAGCCCTTAACCTAAAGTCACTGTTTAAAGAGAAGAATAATCCTTGGCCGGGTGCCTTTTTAAGATAACAAACAACCCGAAGAACCATCTCCATATGAAGTTTCCGGGGTTGATGCATAAATCTACTCAAGACATGTACTGCATAAGTTATGTCTGGCCTTGAAACAATTAAGTAAATTAATCTGCCAATCAGTCTTCTGTACTGGTTTGGTTCTTTGAACAAGGTGCCTTCGTTTGATAATTTCAACCCTTGTTCCATAGGAGTATTAATTGGGGCAGCACCCAACAAGCCTGCATCTGTAATGATCTCTAATGCATACTTACACTGGGAAATAAAAATCCCTTTCTTGGAAGTCGAAACCTCAATTCCAAGAAAATATTTCAAAATGCCAAGGTCTTTGAGATGAAAATGGTTATGTAGAAACTGTTTGGTTGCAGCAATTCTAGCCGGATCATTACCAGTGATGAGAATATCGTCAACATATATCAGAAGAGCAGTAAAGGACTCACCTCGTTTGCTGGTGAACAAGGAATAATCAGCACGAGATTATATATATCCAGCAGAGCAAATTGCTTCTAAAAACTTTGCAAACCATTGGCGAGATGCCTGTTTTAGCCCGTATAATGACTTATGAAGGCGACAAACAAGATGGTTCTCCCCCTATCGCCAAAGACCTGGCGGTGGTGACATGTATATTTCTTCGGCTAAGTCACCGTGGAGGAAAGCATTGTGGACGTTCATTTGGTGGAGAGACCAAGCAGAAGAAGCAGCCAAGGCAAGTAAGCAGCGAACATGGATGATTTTAGTCGTGGGAGAGAAGGTATCGTGAAAGTCCACACCTTCCAGTTGTGATGTTCATGTCAAAGAACCATCTCAATCCAATAACTTAAGTTATTAAATGAGGTCTTAGGATATGCTTTATATTATTATCTAAATATAAATCAAGTGAAAGCTCTTTGGGCTTGAAACTTGCACATGTCCACATTACCTTGTGCTTAATTTTTATCAAATAAATGAGAGTGGTGAGATTCGAACTCGTGACTACTTGGTCATCAAAGCTCTGATACCATGTCAAAGAACCATCTCAACTCAATAGCTTAAGCTATTAAGTGAGGTCTCAGGATATGATTTATATTATTCTTTAACAGCTTATCTAGCATCCCGATACTAATAAATTGACTGCACATTGATTTTTTTTTCATGGAAAGATATGCTTAGCACGAGAAACACTGCAGGATACATTGATATAATCAATTTTTCAAAGCATAGTATTCAATAGCTAGCAAGTCAAGCTGACCGTCGACCCATCCCTGGGGTTAAAGCTTGGAAGTTGGAACCAGTAAGAGCTTGCTCCTGTGCTGTAATTGTAATTGAGTGCGCGAATGCTGTCCCTTTCTGTATCATATTTAAGCGTCGAGAGTATACTAGCGGTTATTGTTTAGAAATATTTTTTCATAAAAAATGTATAAAAACGTTCTGAAAACAAACGGGAATGTGGTTGTTTTATTATTAATATTGCTATAGCAATATTCTGAAGAGCTTTCATAGATAATGGGATGCATCTCTAATCTGCATTCACACATCGAGCAGATATGGTTGGTCTAATTTAGATTTTGCCATCTAATTATGTTCTTTTTTTATTGCAACAATAAACTTTTGTAAACGTGGGGCTGAGCTAAAATCTTTAAAGCCACCTCCCACACAAAACAGAATTGGATCTACTATAATATGGGAGATTTTGTCTGACAGCATTGCATTACGAGAGGTGGAGATTGTAAACCCATATCTAATATTCGTGGATGAGGTTCACCATGTGACAAATTTCACACAGGCCACAGCTATACAAGAAAGGACCAGGTCCTGATGTCACGGCCCCACCACCTCAATTAACTACAGTTTTGTTTTCTTTTTCTTTTTTGCAGTATCTTTTGAATAGATTTTGGTATTCTTGTCCGGATTGTAAATAAATAAAGTTTATTTTAAGTCAGAAACTTCCACCTTTGTATACTCTACCTTTGTCCTTTAAATTCACAGTTTGATTGTTCAACACTTCACCTACAACGTGACCCGACTGACCTCGAGTTCTTAAATTTATAACGATTATAGTCAATTTCCAATTTCGTGATGAAGACACGGTCGTAGTCTCTCAAAAGATTTTTTTGTCGACAATTACATTGGTATTTTTAATGTTTTTAAATTGCTGAAGGAATGTTCATTGATGTTTTTAAAAGGAATTAAAACTGAGAGTTCCTTTCATCTTCCAATCTCTTCTTCTTCCCCCCCCTTTTTTTTTTTAATTCTTATTCTTCTTCATCATCATCATCATCATCATCATCAAAACAACAGCAATAATTGTCGCATGTGTGCGGCATCGCGGTGAATATTTCACTTCATCAATGTACTTATCTGGAAAATAAGGGATATTGGGGAGACAAAGAATTCTTGTCTTTATTTGTGAAAAGCGGGAATGGAAGTCGCCACCTAATATTTTAGTCACTAGGAACCTTAATTGGTTTCAGAGATCGGATACGAGGACTAGCTGTGTAAAGAAAAGGTATTAGCCCCCTAAATACGTCATACCTAAGGTAAGTTGCATTGTTTAATTGTCTGATAAAAAACTAAGGTCTTGTTGTATTTTCTAATTGTCGGTCTATCTAAGGTTTAAGAAAAATTCTTCTCTGTAAAAACATTCTTATCTTATCGGGTAAAAGCCTATCCGTTCTAATGTCTATATAAAAGAAATTACTTTTTTAATATTAGGAATACGTTTTAAATATAAATTCATAATCTCAGATACTAAAAGAAAACAAAATATTTTTTTGGAATTTTTTAAATATTGGTCTAGTTCTCATGACTCTAATAAACTTGTTATTAAAGTCAAAATGCATGCTAAAACATATTTTTGAATTTTTGTGTTTTCTATATATTAAAAAAATGATCTGAATTTTTTTTTTCTTTGAGAGACTTGGTCATATGCATGAAAATAAAATATTATTTTTTGTTTTATAATTTTTTTTTGCAATGTTTTGACAATATTCGTTCTGCATGCAGGAGGAGATGAAGATGAATATGAAGGAGATGTTGGAGGGGAAAGAAGAGTTGGCATGGAGGAGGCGGTGCCTTGTTGGTCAGGTTGTGGATGACAGTTTTGTTGGTGGTGTTGCGGTGGAGGCCGATGGCTGAGAGAGAGAGAGAGAGAGGGAAGAGAAAACGAGGGGGCTGCAGAGAGGAGAGGGAGACCAATGGTGGCTCTAGATGGTCGATTAGCAGTTGTGTTGGCTTCCTGTTATGGATATGGAAGCGTACAGGCTAATGGCAACGTGGTTTGGCTCTAAAACGACAGAGAACGAAAGAGAGGGAGGGTGGAGGTGGCAGGTTGGGTTAGGGAGGCTTGTTTTTTTGTTATCTTTGGACCCCCTAAATTTCCCCCTTTGGAGCATGAAAATCACATCTATTTATAGATCGTGGAAGAGGGACACTTTGTCTCTTTTAGTGCCAAATATCGACCATTGATTTGACCTGAAAGCACTCCAATCATTGCTTCAAAGAAGCAATGATGAACTACGAGTTTTGTGCAGGAAAATGGCTGGTCGGGTTGGCTATTTTAGGGCAGTGCCGCTGCCTCTATAGCCTCGATAAACCTGAACGGTTTATATTAGCGTATAGTCAAGTATCATAGGATCGTTTTTGTGCAGGTTTCATCTAATTTGGGGAAGAAACGAGGCATCAAATGCCTTGGGAAGGAGGCTCCTCAGGCAGTCTCACTAGAGAAGAAAATAAATAGTAACTTTTCTGCTAATTACGCTTTAGTCTTTCAATTTGTGACTTATATCTAATTACACCCCTGATAAACTTCAACTCAAACCCCAGATTTCAGTGCCCTTTCCCCTTTGGTCCCTAGTTTTTAATTTATTCAATTAAGTCCTTAATTGATCATCAAACTTCAATATTTATGCAATTAAACCCCTGATTTGATCAAATTAATTCTCAATAATTCTAATTTGATCCAAAACTTTAATTTCTTCTAATTAAAGTCCAAATTGACTTTAAAAACAAAATTTTTTACAATCAAACCCTCTATAAATTCAATTAAACCTCCAATAAAATTTAATTGAGTCTATAAATATTTATTTTTGGACCTTTCTTCTTCAATTTGAATTTTCCTTGTCAAATGGCTCTTCATCTGTAAAAACATATACTTTCAAATTTTAATCTTTGAATTTTTTAGCCTCCTTAACCAATTTATAGCCATTTTCTGGGCATTCCGACATCCTCTTTTCATTGTTATTATTTTTTGATTTTTGGAAGAGAAAAAATGAATTTTGAGGAATAACCCAAAAATGGGTTATAACAATAACCATTCTACCCCTACCCTACTCACACATTCGACGTTGATAATACCTCTTTTCTACCCATCTCAGGTTTGATTTCTTATTCTTCTTCATTTAATAAACTTAGGGATGCTGAAAAAACTTAGCCGTGATCATTTTTGGTTTGATTTTGGTTTTTTTATAAAAAAAAAAACCAAACCAAATTTTTTTTTTTATAAAAAAAACCAAAACCGGTTTTAAACCGACCAAGTTTTAGTTTAATTCAGTTCGATTTTTAGCACAAAAACTAGTTCAAACCAGTTTGGCTCAATTTTATCAGTTTGGCTAGGGTTTTTTTTTGGTTTTGGTCTTATAAAACCAAAACCGAACTTAACCGGTTGGTTTTGTCAAAATTTTAATCGGTTTTTTTTTTCATGGTTCGGTTTTTTCGGTTATTTTTTTTTGTTTTTTCGGTTTAATCGATTTTTCAGTTTTTTTGCTCACCCCTACTTGACATTGTTAAATCCTAAGTTTGGGTTATGGTTTTTACCTGATTTGAAGGTAATTTATTTGCTATTTAGTTTATGTGCTTTAGGTTTTTATGGGTTTTGTTAATTTTTGCATGTTGGTAATATAGGAAGATTGTTTTTTGAATTTTAGGTAGTGTTTTAAATGTTTATTTTTTTTTTTTACTTGGTTTAGTGGATGATTATTTTTGTTGATGATATGGGTTCTTGGTTGGTTGGTGAAAAAGTTGGGTAATGATTTATAATTTATAGTTTAAGTATTTAGCTAACTAAGAAAAATATATTAGTGAATTTTGAGTTTGTTTAAGTATCAAATATGGTTTTTTGGTTGGATAAATAGTGAAGTGAAGAGAAGATAATTTATGGTTAAGCTTAGGTCATTAGGGGGGGAGAGAAATTGTTTGTTTAGTAATATGATTTCTTTTTTATTGTTTCTATAAGTAACCTATTTGTTTGGTAGCTAAGAAAGTACAGGATAATGCTATATTTTTTGCTTGATTTGGATTCTTTATATGTCCTTATGTGGAGTAGCATAAATAAAAAGGTAAAGGCTTTAACTAATTTAGATGTGTTATCTATGAAAGGAAATGTAGTAATTGGTTTTTTGATGAAGTGACATGCTATTTTTATATGGTTATGAGTTATATTTGAATATTTTAGTTTTTGTTTTATATTCTATCTCTCTTTTTTTCTCCGTGTCAATTTTCTTAGCATGTTTATTAGAAAATTTGGCAAAATAAAATTTGGTTTATATGAGTTTAAAATCATAATTTTTTTATTTACCTATTAATATATATTTTTTAATTCATTGTATTAGACCTTCCTTCCTTAATTAACAAATTTTATGAGAATAAAAAACACATCTATAGTATAGTACATGCATATTGTCCTTCTGCTTTTGAAATTAACTTGGAATTCCACCTAAAGCGTGCATGGCATGGGTACTTCACAATTACATATGCATTACAAGTAGACACGATAAGTATTCGTGAATGGCACGATTATTGGGCACTAAATGGAAATGCTTCCAAACTTCCACGAGCATGGATGACTTTTGTAGCTTCAACAAGGCCAAAATTCCAAATTTTTTAGGGTTTCTTGATTAGTCAAATATTATAAATTATAATTAAGATAAACATCAAATAAATAAACGATGCCCACATGTTTCCCACGCATAGCCGTTGGACCCACATCATATAGTGACCATATTATAATTTGCTATCAAATCAAGAAGGGTCATTTGATGTATTTGTTTTTCTTCTTAAAAGTAAATTCATGTCTTGATACCTCAAGTTTTGGAAATTGATTAAATTGACCGTTACACTTTAATTTTAGGCACAACAGTTCAGTTTGTAGTCGCTATGATTGACCATACATGTTTGACTACAAATTAAGAATACAAGGGCTAACATCTCATATTAATTAATTTATTTTTTTAAAAAAGGAGAGTTGTAACTCAATTAGTATCAGTGTCTTCTCTCCTTCAAGAGGCTTTAAGTTTGAATCTCTCCTTTATAACAAAAAAGAGAAAAGAAATCCTAAAATAACTTGAAATAAAAAGGGTAATTTTGCTAATTTTTAAAACTTTAGGGATCACATGATGGATTTCTACTACACAAAGAAATATAGAATAGCAAGCATGGTCCGCAATATGATTACATAAATGTTTGAGAATATAGTAATAGTTTTTGCATAGAAATATATGAAAATAATATATTTTTATTTTTTAAAATTATTTTTAATATTAACTAATTAACTATTCAAAAATATAAAAAATAATTAATTTTAACTTATCTATATTTGTACCGCCAATCCCAAACATATTATATTAGAGTTCCTTTAACTCTTATTATTATTATTATTAAATTGTAGTAAATGCTAGCCATGGTCCTTTGCAAAAAGCTTAAGCACACCAGAGAATAATAAAACAAGCAGACACAAAAGGAGAGAATCATTCCTTACTTGAGCTTGCAAGACTGTTTAGAGCTTTTGTCCACTCTCTTGATCCTTGTTTTTTCATTACATCCTCAAAGCTTAATTATGATGCACTCAACTGTTCAAACCAGTTCCCGTATTTGGGCTTCAAGGTAATAACTAATATATGCTAACATCTTAAATCTGAATCTAAGCTAAAGCTTAAAGCCATACCAAAATATTCCACTACACCGCAGCATCCTTCCTTCTTTGTTTTTCTTCCCTGGCATGTGGGCTCCACAGCTTGTTTGTCTACTTTATTATATTTTGTTGCTATTCTGAATTCGGTTTTCGATGCTCATTAACACGTGTCTGTGCTTGTGTTTCATCATTGGCAGGTACTTATTACATTGAAGAAACAAAATGGTTGCTTGACGTGGAGAATCATTTATTTATTTTTAATTTGACTGCAAGCTTGGTTAGTTACCATGGATGTGTCTTTGAATATTGCTGCTGGTGGTTGTGCTAGTAGAGTATTTTTGATGATGAAAAGAGTGTTGCTGCTGCTGTTGATTACTGGTATTTGTGTGCCCATGGAAGTTGTTTTTGGTCAGGCAGCTGCAAATGGAAATGGAACTAGTGTTTCTTCTTCTTCTTCTTCTCCAAGACCGAGTGTTGCAAATATAGGAAGTTTGTTTACCTTCGATTCAGTGATAGGGAGAGCAGCTGGGCCAGCTATTGCTGCTGCCGTTGACGATGTCAATTCTGATCCAACCGTTCTTCCCGGGACAAGATTGAACCTTATTTCTCACAACACTAATTGCAGTGGATTTCTTGGAACTGTCGAAGGTATTTCTTCCTCAAAATCATTTTCACGATACTCTTCTTTTTGTCTTTGAATTTGGGATTTCTTTGCCTCTTTTTTCTATTTTAAATTCCGGCACTCCTGTTTTAATTGCATTCTCTGTTTCCATTGCCCGCTATGGTTTACTGTACAAGCTCCATTTCTCTTATTAGCTTTGCAGTTACAGTTTCCTTTGACTAAACATGAAGAAAGGTGTCTCTAGCACTAAAGATGCTGCCTAGTTCTGTATATGTGTGGCTAAATCTATTTTTTTTTTTCCTGAACTTTGAAAGTCTTGAAATGCTGTAATTTAATAATGCAGAACAAATTAGATGTTCATGTTCATTGGTAATTAAAGCCAAATTTAGGAATTGGGAGTAATTCTAGCTGGAACTTTGTTTAGATGTTCATGCCAGCTAACTGATAGGCGTGACTATACGCACCTTTGTAAATAAGAGACTAAAGGACATAATGATGAGAATTTTGATGAAAGTTTCCTTGCCCATGATGCAGCTTTGCAGCTGATGGAAAACAGTGTTGTTGCTGTGATTGGCCCCCAATCTTCCGGAATAGCTCATATAATATCTCATGTTGTCAACGAACTTCATGTTCCACTTTTATCATTTGCAGCAACGGATCCTACCCTTTCAGCATTACAGTACCCATATTTCCTACGCACTACACAGAATGACTATTTCCAGATGTATGCCATTGCTGATCTGGTTACGTATTATGGTTGGCGAGAGGTAATTGCCATTTTTGTGGATGATGATTGTGGCAGGAGTGGGATATCTATATTGGGTGATGCCCTGGCAAAAAAGCGTGCCAAGATCACTTACAAGGCTGCCTTGACCTCTGGAGCGCCCAGAAGTCAGGTCTCCGACTTGTTGCTTGAAGTTAACCAGATGGAATCTCGGGTTTATGTTGTACATGTAAATCCAGATTCCGGTTTGTCAGTTTTTTCCGTGGCTAAAAGTCTTCATATGATGACCAAAGGCTATGTTTGGATTGCTACAGATTGGCTCCCTTCGGTTTTAGATTCATTACAACCATATGACACTGACACAATGAATCTCTTACAAGGGGTTGTTTCTCTTCGCCATCACAATCCAGAAACTGATCTCAAAAGAAGTTTTATGTCTAGATGGAGCAACCTAAACCACAAGAAGAGCATCGGTGCTTCTGGGTTCAATTCTTATGCACTTTATGCTTATGATACAGTATGGTTAGCTGCCCGAGCTCTTGATGTTTTTCTCAATGAAGGTGGAAATCTATCACACTCTACTGATCCAAAGTTGAGCGACACAAAAGGAAGCGCAATGAACTTGGCATCACTGCGTGTTTTTGATGGAGGCCAACAGTTTCTCCAGACACTTCTCAGGATGAACTTCAGTGGTCTAAGTGGTAAAATTCAATTTGATTTGGATAAGAACTTGGTTCGTCCAGCATATGATGTTCTTAACATTGGTGGGACAGGGTCTAGAAGGATTGGTTATTGGTCAAATTACTCTGGTCTTTCAACAATTTCTCCAGAGGTCTTGTATACAAAGCCTCAGAATAATTCTTCCAGTAATCAACATCTTTCCAGTGTAATATGGCCTGGTGAAACTTTGCTTGTACCTCGAGGATGGGTATTCCCTGAAAACGGGAAGCCACTGCGAATTGCTGTGCCTAATCGCATAAGTTATCAACAATTTGTCGCTAAAGACAAAAACCCCCCAGGGGCTAGGGGATACTGCATTGATGTCTTTGAAGCTGCAATAAACTTGCTGCCATATCCTGTCCCACGCACATATATGCTACATGGAGATGGCAAGCGAAATCCAGTCTACAATGAGATTGTCCAAGCGGTTGCTCAAGATGTGAGTATCTGGCTATAACTTGTAATTTGGTTTCTTCATTATTTTGGAGCTATACCTTCTTTGATGATTACATTCTAGTAGTTTTCTGTTTGATCTCTTCCTCTTTAGCGTTATGATGCAGCTGTTGGAGATGTTACTATTGTCACAAATAGGACAAAGATTGTAGATTTTACGCAGCCTTTTATGGAATCAGGGCTGGTTGTAGTTGCTCCAGTCAAGGAACAAAAGTCTAGCCCTTGGGCGTTCCTCAAGCCATTTACTATCCAAATGTGGCTTGTCACAGGTGCCTTCTTTCTTTTCGTGGGAGCTGTAGTCTGGATTCTTGAGCACCGAATGAATGGTGACTTCAGGGGTCCTCCTAGTCAGCAAATTACGACAATATTCTGGTTAGCATGCTTTGAAATCACTTGTAGGCCCCTGAATTTATTAAAATTGCATTTCCTTCTGGCTGACAATTTCAGCTCAATTAGGCAAATATCTCTTGCTGTTGCATAGATGCGTTGAACTATCCTGGCGATACAGGGGAACTAATACAGAAATAAAAGTACATGCAATGAAAATCACTTTTTTAGTATGCATATAGCATTGATGTAGCTGAGAGATCAGGATGTTGGTGCATATTATTTCAAAGAATGCAGTCAAACAGATCATGATAGAATGTGGAACGTTTTAGTAATTAAGGCAAAGCAAATATATTTAGGCAGTAGTAGGCAAGGTGTAATCAGCTGTTTCAAAGCCTTTGTTTTACGCGTTCTCCTGCCGAGGAGGTACATTGCTATTATGCACTTTGCTTCACAAATATTGGAATGCTTCTAACTGACATTTGCACTGATCTTGCAGGTTCAGTTTCTCAACAATGTTTTTTTCACACAGTATGTGAGCTACGCCTATTCATTTATTCTTTCTTTACTTGTTCCTTCACATAAGCTTTCTAGGGAAACACCTAATAATCTTAGTTGCTTGGATGTGGTGTAGGAGAGAACACAGTGAGCACCTTGGGACGTTTTGTGCTGATCATATGGCTATTTGTAGTGTTGATTATCAATTCAAGCTACACAGCTAGTTTGACATCAATCCTCACAGTGCAGCAGTTAACATCACGGATCGAAGGGATTGACAGCCTGGTCTCAAGTAATGAACCGATTGGAATTCAAGATGGGTCATTTGCAAGGAACTACCTGATGGACGAGCTCAACATAGCAGGATCTAGACTCGTAATATTGAAAAGCCAGCAGGAATACAGTACTGCCCTTCAACTTGGACCCAAAAATGGTGGCGTGGCTGCAATTGTTGATGAGCTTCCTTATATTGAGCTCTTCCTGTCTTCCACCAATTGTAAATTTAGGACCGTGGGCCAAGAGTTCACAAAAAGTGGATGGGGATTTGTAAGTGCTATCTACTTAATTGTCAGTCCAAGAATGAAAAAATCATTACTGCAGAAAATCTTGCAGTTTGGATTAGCTTGATTTCTAAAATGAATATTGACATGAAAGTAGCATATAGGATGGTGCAAACTTGGTATACTAGCTAACTAATAATATTTACTTGAATCATGATATTTAGGAAGTATTAAATCATTATAGTTTGATACCTGTTACAGCTTCACACTAATAAATAGCTGCTGTATAACAACAGAGACCAAATCACCAAAGGAAATGGCAGGATATGTATAATTATATAGAACAGTATTTTGAAATAGTTATTTGCAAGTTAGCACAGAAACTCCTTCGTTATGAAGGGAGAGACCTGGACCAGAGGACCGGTGGTGTGTTTTCAAAAGGAATTTGAAATGCTTGTAGTAAAGTCCGGCATACGTTATGAAATGTCCGTGCGGGAACTCCATTAATTTTCTTACAATAAGACTTTCTTGTTGCAGGCGTTTCAAAGGGACTCTCCTCTAGCTGTTGACTTGTCAACTGCCATTCTTCAGCTATCAGAAAATGGTGATCTCCAAAAAATCTACAACAAATGGCTGACACATGGAGATTGCATGGAGCAAATCAATGAAATCGATGACAGCCGTCTCTCCCTGAATAGTTTCTGGGGTCTGTTTCTTATTTGCGGCATTTCATGCTTCATTGCTCTTACCACATTCTGCTGTAAGGTCATTTTCCAGTTCCGTAGATTTACTCCAGAAGGTGGTGAGGAGGCAGAGGTTGATGAGATTCAGCCAGGAAGGCCTAGACGCTCCTTACACTCAACTAGCTTCAAGCATTTGATTGATTTTGTAGACAGGAAAGAGGCAGACATTAAGCATATGCTTAAACGCAGTAGTAATATCAAGCGACAAGCTAGCCCGAGCTCGGATGTGCAAGCCAATTCACCAGCTTAGAGAAAAAAATAAAATAAAAAAATCCTGCTGAAGTTTCTTAGTACTCCCTCTATCGCAAAACAATAAAATCAACAGTGTCGGAAGTACTGATTTTTTCCCATCCTTTCCTGTGATACAAAAATGTTAGGCAGCTAGAACTGGTTATAGATAGATCGTTTTGCAACACACAAGGATGTTATGTATTCTATACAAATATAAATACATGCACATATATATATATATATATATATATATAGAATTTCACAGCTTTAACATCCTTCATTCTGAAATTGATCCTTTCCTTTTCAAAGTTGTTCCAGTAAATGTAACTCCGAGTTCAGATTGGAATCATTTTGATCAAACCAGTTGATTAAAGAGCTACTTTCTTAGGTGGGAATGTTAGGTACAAGTCTAAGAGTAACGATCTATAACTAGCAAGTCAGCAAACAGAATACGAATTCTGCTACCGATCCACGCGAAGGATTATCTTTAACAGAATATGTAACAAATGATAAAAGTTGCAGAAGAAATAATGAGAGAGCGAGAGATGGTTTGATTGTTCTTATGTGAAGAACACTGCTTAAATGTTTTCTGTATATTATTCTTTTTTTTCTCTATTACAAAAGAATGCAGACTTATATATGTATATATATATATATGTCAGGGCTGCTATCACACGAGAGAGGGATGACCTACTGCCCACGTTATATTAACATAGTAACAGACTAACAGAAAAGTAAAAAGAAGAAAATAACAGAAAGTTAAATAACAGACTAATAAGCTAATGGAAGAAAACCAGCCGAAGAGAATCATCCTTTTTCTTCTAGCAGCTTCTTATCATCGTCATTCTTCAACATCCCCCCACAAGATGGAGAATAGTAATTTACGATTCCCATCTTGGAGATATGAGAGGAGAGTAATGTTGCAGGGAGAGCTTTTGTAAATACGTCAGCCAATTGGAACTTTGTAGAAATATGTGCAGTCTTCAGAATTCCTTCTTGAATCTTGTCACGGATTAGATGACAGTCTATCTCGATATGTTTGGTCCTTTCGTGGAATACTGGGTTCGAAGCAATGTCTAATGCAGCTTTGTTATCGCAATGTAATGCAGCAGCATGAGGATGCGAAACTTGTAGGTCTGTGAGGAGATAACGTAGCCATGTAATTTCTGAACCAGTGGTGGCCATGGCTTGGTATTCAGCCTCTGCTGAAGATCGAGAAACAACCGATTGCTTCTTGGATTTCCAAGAGATCAAAGATGAGCCAAGAAATATGCAAAAACCAGAAACTGAACGTCTGGTGTCAGGACATGATGCCCAATCAGAATCACAGTATGCGATGAGATCCAAAGTGTTGATAGAAGGGAAGAAAAGGCCTTGCCCTGGTGCTCCTTTAAGATATTTCAGGACTTTGAAGGCAGCTGTTAAGTGAAGATTAGTAGGACAATCCATGAACTGACTTAAAATCTGCACACTATAAGATATATCTGGCCTGGTAATCGTTAAATATAGAAGTTTGCCAACTAGCTTCCTGTAGCAGGTAGGATCAGAGAGGATGTCACCTTTGTCTTTGCTAAGTCGCAGGTTTTGCTCCATGGGGAGTTTGGAAGGCCGAGACCCCAAAGTGCCTGAACTGGCTAAGATGTCCAGAGCATATTTCCTCTGACAAATTTGTATTCCTTGTGCTGTTCTGGCTATTTCAAGCCCAAGGAAATAACGTAATGTTCCCAAGTCTTTGATCTTAAATTTGTTATTAAGAAAGACCTTGATTTCTTCAACAACAAGAGGGGAGTCACTTGCCACTATAATGTCATCGACATATACCAGCAATGCTGTGAAAGAGGAAACATCTCGCTTGATGAAGAGACTGTAATCAGACTTAGATTGACAAAAGCCAAAATCAAGCAGGGCAGCAGAGAACTTGGAGTACCATTGTCGTGATGCTTGTTTTAAACCATAGAGACTCTTAAGTAGTTTGCAGACTTGGTGAGGGGACCCTTGGGTGTATCCAAGAGGACGCCTCATGTATATTTCTTCCTGCAAATCTCCATGTAAAAATGCATTATTCATATCAAATTGATACAAACCCCATCCTTGTACAGCTGCAATGGCCAAGAGGCAGCGCACGGTGACTAGCTTGGCAACAGGGGAGAATGTTTCATGGTAGTCAATACCCTCTTGCTGTGTGTAGCCCTTGGCAACTAATCTTGCTTTGAATCTTTCAATACTACCATCTGCATGATATTTAATCTTATAGACATACTTGCAGGCAATAGGTCTTTTTCCAGGAGGTAGATCGGTTAATGTCCATGTATGGTTAGACTCTAATGCCTCCAACTCCTTTTGCATAATTGTGCGCCAGTGTGGTTCAAGGACAGCTTGATCATATGTCTGTGGCTCGGTATGAGAGGATATCGATGCAGTGAATACTTGAAAGGGTAAAGAGAATTGTTTGTATGAAATAACATGACTCAAGGGAAATTTTTTACCTGGAAGAACCTTAATTGTCGTGGCCTGAATTGGATTGGGTGAATTGAGGGAGGCCAGCTGACAGTGAAAATCTTGCAAATACTTGGGAGCCTGTGTCATTCTACTAGACTTGCGAAGAGGAATATGAGGGGGAGAAGAAGATGTGGAAATGTGAGGGTGTGAGCTATGTGAGAAAGAAGGAGATGTAATACTTGTGTCACACGTTTCAGGTAATGTAGCAGAAGGTGGAGATGAATCAGCAGATGTGGAAGGTGTTGAAGAAGAAATGTTAGTTATTGGATCAAATGAGGTGTGAATGGTGCTTAGGGGGTCTAAGGTAGAGGAGTACAAAGGTTGGTTCTGTTGTTGTAGCAGAGGAGATATTGCATCAGAAGAAGGAGAGGGTGCAGATGTGTGGAAAGGAAAAATATTCTCATGGAAGGTGACGTTTCTGGATAAAAAGGTGTCATTGGTTTCTAAGTCTAATAATTTGTAACCTTTCACCCCAAATGGATAGCCAAGGAAAATGCATCTTCTAGCTCGAGAATCAAATTTTCTTCTTCCCTGACTCAAAGTGGTAGCAAAACATAGGCACCCGAAGACTCTTAAATGATCATAAGTAGGAGCATAGTTGAATATAGCTGCATAAGGTGTCTAATTTTGTAGCAGGGGTGTAGGGATACGGTTTATAAGATAGGTTGCTGTAAGAACACAATCATTCCAAAACTCTAAGGGTAGATTAGCTTGGAATCTAAGGGCTCTAGCAACATTTAAGATGTGTTGGTGTTTTCTCTCCACTATTCCATTTTGCTGTGGGGTCTCGACACAGGTTTTCTGGTGGATGATGCCATTTTTGTGATAGAAATCTGTCAGCTGAAACTCTGTTCCATTATCACTTCTTAGGTTCTTAATCCTAGTTCCAAATTGGGTGTTAATGAGGTTATAAAAGGACTCTATGGATCTTTGTGTGTCTGATTTATTTTTGAGTAAATAGACCCAAGTGCTGCGAGACATATCATCAACAATTGTTAAGAAATATCTACTTCCATCATAGGCAGTCACAGAACATGGTCCCCATAAGTCACAATGGATAAGTTCAAAGTTGAAAGAAGTTTTGTGTGAACTGTGATTAAAAGGAAGTTTGTGTTGTCTTGCCATGGGGCAAACAGAACAAGGAGTTTCAGTAGAACCTGAGTTTGTGATTACAATAGGATCTCTAATCAATTGCAATCTAGAGTTGGAAATATGGCCTAAACGGCAGTGCCATAAATGAAAGACAAAACTAGTATTTGTGCTGCAAGCATAATGCAAACGTTGAGTATCAAAATGTTTGGATAATTTGCACATCAAGGCAGTAGGAGATACTTGAATGTGCTGGAATTGATATAAACCATCCTTCATTTCACCCAATCCAATCGTTGTCCATGATGTAAGGTCCTGCAGAAAACAAACATTTGACGGGAAAATGAAGCAGCAACAAATGCTTTTAGTTAGTGCTGGCGCAGAAAGAAGATTGAAAGAAAATGAAGGGACACATAGAACATTTTCAAGGATGATCAAATTTGAAAGTTTGACGGTTCCTATGTGTGTGACTGGAATTTCTTGTCCATTAGGAAGCTTGACATTGTAGGACACTGTTGCTGTAATTTGTGTAAAGAATACAGTGCTACAGATCATATGATCTGTAGCTCCTGTGTTGATAATCCAAGGAGCATTAGTAATATCAAAAACTGTATGTGCAGAAGTGGAGAGACAAGTTGCGATACCAGACATAGATGGGAGACTTGTTGTGTTGGCCATAGGAGCAGGTGAGTGTGAAGCCATCGGATGAGTCTCTGTTGAGTTGTGCTTCTCATGGAGTAATTGTAAAATTTTCTGATATTGATTTGAAATCAAATCCATCTTGTCAACATGGTGCTTTGGAAAATCTTCTCCCATGATCATGTTGGTTTCTCTGGTATGAACATTTGGTTTCTTCCCTTTGTTGTACAACTTGTGTCCTGGAGGATATCCCACCAGCTTGTAACACTTTTCAGCCAAGTGACCACTCATATTACAATGGCTGTAAACAGGAGGTTTTGCATTTCCAGCTTTGAAACAATCTTCTAAAGAGTGTCCTTGGATCTTACAATGGGGGCAGTAGGGTCTGTTGAAGGTTTTGAAGTTTGTTGATGTGTTTCTGGTGAAGAGAGCCATTGAATCAGGGGTAGATGTGCAGAGTAACATTTGATGCTGTTTTTCTTGTTGTTGAACGAGGGAGAAAACCTTGTTGACACCAGGTATTGGATCCATCAGCATGATTTGATCCCGTATGTTGGAGTATGTTTCATTCAATCCCATGAGGAATTGAATTACACAATCTTGTTGGTACCGATCAGTTAGGACCCTCATCTGTCCACAAGAACATTCGGGCATGGGACAATGCAATGCTAACTCATCCCAAATAGATTTTAGCTTTCCATAATAAATGTTGACTAAATCATTTCCTTGTGTTAAGTTTGCTAGAGCTCCTTTTAATTGGAAAATCCGTGGTCCATTTTGTTGAGTCAGCCTCTCACAGAGTTCCCTCCATATTTCATAAGCATTATCTACAAGAATGAAGGAAGATTTCACTGAGGGACTTACAGAGTTATGAATCCAGGAGATGATCATATTGTTGCATCTTTCCCAAGCATCCAGAAGAGGATCGTTGGGATCTGTTGGTTTTGTTATGCTGCCATCAACAAAACCCAGCTTGTTCTTGGCTCTAAGAGCCCTTTTCATGGCTTTTGCCCAAGTAACATAGTTTTCTGTGGTTAGTAGATCGGTTACCAGACTGAGAACTGATGTATCACCGTTGTCAAGTCGATATGGATTATTTTGATCTGATAGGTTGTGGAAGCGTGAGGTTGAATGCATGGTTGAGGTTGGTGTTTGTTGGTTTTCTGTTTCCATAGTTTTCTAGAGAGCCAGAAGCTCTGATACCATGTAACAAATGATAAAAGTTGCAGAAGAAATAATGAGAGAGCGAGAGATGGTTTGATTGTTCTTCTGTGAAGAACACTGCTTAAATGTTTTCTGTATATTATTCTTTTTTTTCTCTATTACAAAAGAATGCAGACTTATATATGTATATATATACACGTCAGGGCTGCTATCACACGAGAGAGGGATGACCTACTGCCCACGTTATATTAACATAGTAACAGACTAACAGAAAAGTAAAAAGAAGAAAATAACAGAAAGTTAAATAACAGACTAATAAGCTAATGGAAGAAAACCAGCCGAAGAGAATCATCCTTTTTCTTCTAGCAGCTTCTTATCATCGTCATTCTTCAACAGAATATATTATTTCTTGCAATGAAGCCTGATCAAAACGAGTTGTGGATAATGCTGTGCTAAAATTGGATACTGGATATCGATCTTACTTGCTGAAATAGTTCAACACATTGTTGTACGAAGAAGAGCAGACCGTGGCTGCTAAATAACCCTGGCCATTGATGAGGGACACAATCTCCAACTACCAAACTTGTTATAGGGGAGAGACGAATGGTGCCTATCTGGAAAGTGGTTGCTACGGGGTGGGTAGAAGGAATATTAGTGGATGGTGTTACTGTGATGAAGTTGATAAGAACACGAACAAAACACAGATTGTTGCTTCCTGAATAAAGGAGTTCATAAGTTAATTATTTCAATCCTTGTCCTTTAGTCTGTTACAATGCACGTATATATAAAGCACTCAGCCTTCTACAGGGTTTTAGGAACCTTATAAATAAAAACTAAAATGGTGCGTATACTGACGTGAAGTTTATTTATGGAAAATAAAATGGTGCATTTGGCTATAATTGAAATGTTGCGGATGGATTTGCAACAGCTACTATGTTTTTGAATTTATAACATGGGTTTCTTCTTCATCTTCTTCACTTTCTTCTTCAGCGGGTAACAATTGGCCCTCCTTGAAACCAACCTTGTCCTCAAGGTTGAATCGTGGAAATCACAACTTTAATTCCTCCATGTCCTCCCAGGTTGCATCAGCAGGGGAGAGTCCTTCCCAAAGTACCAAAACTTGAGTGATTGCTTGATTATGTTGTTTTGCCATTCATCTATCTAAAATGGTTCTTGGTTGCAAGACAGAGGTTCGCAGCATCATAGGAGGATCACTATGTACTATGTAATTACCCGCATGCCTTTTAAGTTGAGATATGTGGAACACTGGATGAATAAGAGTTGTGGGCGCCATATTGAGTTTATAGGCCACACTTCCTATCTTGGCTATTACCTGATAAGGCCTGTAATGCTTTGCAGCTAATTTTTATTATAATCTGCGTGCCACTAACTGTTTCCTATATGGTTAAAGCTTGAGGTATACATATTCATTAATTTCGAAACTTCTCTCACTCCTTCTCTCACTTCTCTGGATCCTTGCCAACGACCACCTTTCCTTTCATGTTAAGGTGATCATTCACCCATGTGTAGTTCGGATGTGCGTTGGTAGACCCTAGCAGATTTTTTATAATTTCTTGAACGACACAATCTCCTTAATAGGACTTCCTGAGTTCGGCTAGGAGGTTGGTCGAAATGGTAGAAGTTGTTAGGGCGTAGACTTCATTGTTGGGGAACCTGGAGAGAGCATTTGTTGGCATGTTTTCTTTGCCTTGTTTGCATTTTATTTCATAGTCATACCCTAATAACTTCACAAACCATAAATGTTGTGTAGGGGTGGTCATCTTTTGTTGTAGAAGATGCTTTAAGCTTATGTGATATATGTATATGATGAAGTGGCATCCCCAAAGATAATGTTTCCATTTTGTAATTGCATGGGGAGAATGGCCATCATCTCCCTCTTATAGACTGACATGACTTGTTGTTTCAAACCCAATGACTTGCTAATGAATGCGATGGGATGCCCTTCTTGCATAAGGACTGCTCCTACTCTTGACATGGATGCATCGGTTTTGATTATAGATGTTTTGTTGAAGTCTGGTAGAGCTAGTACTAAAGCACTGGTTATTACTCTTTTCAACAGATTGAATGCTTTAGTAATCACCTCATTCCATCCACTAGCCTTCTTATTAAGCAATTGAGTTAGGGCTTACAAATGTTACCATAGCCTTTAATAAACCTTCTATGTAGTAACATGTCAACCCAAGAAACCCCCTTAGCTACTTCAATCATATGGGTAATGGCCAGTCTACAATGGCATGTATCTTGTAAGGGTCTGTCGCCACTCCTTGCTAAAAAATAATGTAGCCCAAGTACTTCACTTGCTTTCTACCAAAGAAACATTTGCTAGCCGTTGCTACCAGTTGTGTTCTCTTAACAAGTTGAGGACTGTAACTAGGTGCTTGTAATGACCTGTAAGTGTATAGCTATACACCAATATGTCATCAAAGAATAATAAGATAAATTTCCATAGATACTCTCTGAAAAATCTCATTCATTAAACTCTAGAAGGTGGCTAAAGCACTGGTTAGCCCAAAAGGCATAACCAAGAATTCGTAGTGACCATTATGGGTTTTGAAAGCAGTTTTAAATTCTTCTCCTCTAGCCATTCAAATCTGATGATAGCCGGACCTTAAGTCGATCTTGGAGAAGATAGTAGCTCTCACTAATTCTTCTAACAGCTCCTCGATCATGGGAATAGGGTACTTATCCTTGATGGTGAGTTTATTCAAAGCTCTGTAGTCTACATATAGTCTCCACGTAGAATCCTTTTTCTTAACAAGAATCACTAGCAAAGCAAAAAGGTTGTTACTGGTTTTTATGATTTTAGTCGTCAACATCTCTATCACCATCTCTTTCAACGTGTCCTTTTGAAGGCCAAAATATCTGTAAGGTTATAAATTAACCGATTCTCCACCATCTCTTAGAGGGATTATGTGATCTAAGAGGGGGCAACCCCTTAGGTTCCTGAAATAAGTCTGGATAGTCTGCCAAAAGACTCTGCAGCTGGTTTTCTTGACTACCTATAGGGTGAAAGGAGTGAGTAAATGACTCAAAAATAAACTCTTCATCCTCTTCTACCATTTGCAGATTACATAAATGATACCCATCCACTTGATAGTGGCTCCCGACTAGAGAGCTTAGATGTTCCAGCTCAATGTTTGGTGGATTTTCCCTCTTGAGCAACACTATTTTCCCTTGCTAGTCAAATGACATTCACAAGTGTTTGTAGTTGCATAATATGTCGCATAATAAAAATAACCATTGTATACCCAACACCATCTCACAATTACTTAAATCTATGATGAACACGTCAGTCATAAAACTTATCCCTTGCATCATCCACCTAAGGCCTTTGCATAATGATTTGCAGACCATTCTTTCGCCATTAGTTGCTTGCACAGTTATCGGCTTAATGGCAGTTAATTGAAGCTAGAGTTTGAGGGTCTCCTCAGCGTTGAGGAAGTTGTGTGTACTTCCCGAGTCTATCAAAATGCTCAATATCATTTTGTCCAATCTACCCATGACTTTCATTGTATTTAGCCCTACCGTACCCTTCAAGGTGTTCAAAGATATGTGAGGTGAGAGCTCTCTCAACTGGAATTCATATCTTGTAGACTCATCAGCAATGAAACCTTCCTCTTCTTTCATTATACTTAGTGAATACAACCGTTTATTTCGACATTTGTGGCTAGGAATGAACTTATCTTCACACTAAAAACATAACCCCTTAAGCCTCCTTTCCTCAAATTCCTGGTTTTTTTATATATTTGGTTGGTTTACTAGTGTTTTTTTGTAAATGGTGTTAGGAGGAGTATTGTTCTAGGGAGTTAGATTGGTTTGGATATGGTGGTATAAGAGGTCATTGGATTCTGTGTGGAGTTAGGTGGTGGAGAGGAGGTAAGTTGTGGTTGTGGGGAGATGATAGGCGTGGAGTATTGTTTAATGGAGCTGGGGAATTTCCTGAAAGATAGCGTGTCGGCTTGCAACCTGGCTAGATTATAAGCATGCTTAAGAGTTTTGGGTTCCAACATTTTTACCATGTTTTTGATCTCCAAATCCAACCCTCCTAGGAATATGATGAGCAATTGTTTTTCATTGATTTCAGCCTTGTTCCAGAGAGTATCAAAGTTCTGAATGTACTCTTCTAGATTCCCCAGTTGTTTAAGCTCCATTAATTACTCAAGAGGATAATGTTGCCCTCCAAACCGATAACAGATAGCTTCCACATACTCTTTCTAAGTAGATCATTGGTTTCCTGCGCCCCTTAAGAAGTTCTGGTGCCAGTAAAATGCAACTCCTTCTAAATAATATGAAGTTATTAACAATTTATCACAGTTGACAATGTCTTCTATCTTGAAATACTGAGTGCACTTGTATAGCCATCGATATACATCTTCCCCATTGAAGGTTGGAAAGAAATGTTTAGGTTTGAGTACCTTGTATGATGGTACTCTTCTTGTGAGCTTCTATGCCTTGAATCAATTCCTTCCATGCCTGAGACCTGCTTGTCTTTGTCTTAACTAAGGCTGTTAGAGTTTGGCAAGAGCCTATGCAGAGCCATTTCTAACTGTTGTGCCATAGTACCTACAATGCTCTGTATGCCTTTGATCTGAGCCTTATGGTTTGCAATGGTTTGATCTATTTTGACGTTTTGCCCCTTAAACAAGTCGGCCATCATCTTATACTTATGGTTGTAATCCTGTGAGACCGCTACAATGGAATCCTCAATATGTTTTAAGTTAGCTGCTCTAGTGATTGGTGGCATGGAGGTAATCCGTGGATTGCAGGCTCTAATACCACTTGTTACAGGGGAGAGATGAATGGTGCCTATCTGGAAGGAATCCAGTGGTTCCTACGGGGTGGGTAGAAGGAATATTAGTGGATGTGTTATTGTGAGGAAGTTGATAAGAACACGAACAAAACACATATTGTTGCTTCCTGAATAAAAAGAGTTCATAAGTTTATCATTTCAATGCTTGTTCTTTAGTCTGTTACAATACACGTATATATAAAACACTCAACCTTCAACAGGTTCTAGGAACCTTAAGAATAAAAACTAAAACGGTGCGTATATGAATGTGAAGTTTATTTATGGAAATTGAAATGGTGCATTTGACTATATTTGAAATGATGTGTATGGATTTGCAACGTCTACTAAGTTTTTGAATTTATAACATGGGTTTCTTCTTCATCTTCACTTTCTTCTTCAGTTGGTAACAAAACTCTTTCAACGGGGACTTTATCACCAAATTTCTTCCTCATTTGTTGTGCTCTCAGCAATCAATTGTTTCTCCAATAAGATTTTTATGCCCTATGTTTCTTTTCTCTGTTCTGCAACCAATGCTACTATAATAGTTCTTTCGTACAATAATTTCATAGCTATGATCTAGAGATGGCAAGCACTACTAAAAAAGAGGGTAATTAGCATTGGATGTTAGCATCAAAATAATTCAGATGCAATTTTAGTAACAGATTAACAACGGATTAAATATATATTAATGTTTTAATATTAGCAATGGATTCAGCAACAAAAAATCAGATACTAAAAAATAAATTAATATATTAAGAATCAGCAATGGATTTACCGTTGCTAATATAGTTGCTGATATAAAAAGGTTTAAATTTTAACTTTTGTAAAATAATAATAATAATGACGTGTTGCTTTTTTATTGGTCTATATATCTATACCTTGAAAACAACAAAATGAGAACCCCACACATCTGCAAAAATTCTTCATTCTCAGAAGAACCCAATATTGTGTCCCTTTCTATAATTCTCCAAACACCTAATTAACCCATATCTCTCCCTTTTCTATTTCTTCTCCAGGATCCAAACTCATATGTGTCTTTCAATTATACCTATCTCTGTCATGCATCATTTTCCACAAACATAACTTGTTATTTTCTTCTCCAGTTACTTTACGCTTCCAAAAATTCAATCTTGCAGGGAACAAACATGGTGTGAAAAATTAAGATAGCAAGTATAATCAAAAACTCATATTTAAGAGATTATGTTTGTAATTTAGAGAGAATATATATTGTTTTATTAATTAATTTTACAGAATAATTTCGTAGATCTATTGCAAATTATTTGTTAAATATGGAAGTTGTGAGACTTTTTTATAGGGTTCTGGGTTTTTTAGTTTTATTGGGTGTATGTATGTTGTTTTTTGGGGGAGAAATATGGGTAATGTGTCTTAGAAAAGATGACAGAATTTATGCAAAATTTATGGTAAAAACTATATATGACAGCAGGGAATGTGTCTTAGCCGGCTTCCTAACAAAGCTTCCCAACTTCACCATACAACTTAAGTTTGAGTAATGTGTCTTAGGAAGGTTGGCCACGCGGTAGAAATGCAAAAGAGGGCTGATTAAGGGAATGTGGGTTTAATTAATTTTGGGTTAATAAAAATATTAATATTTTAATTTTTTTATTTTAGATTTAATTTTGGCTGAATCAATTTCAAGTTTTTGAAATTAAAATTGAACTGGATAATAGTTTTTTTCGATTTTATAATCAGTTAGTTTAATTTTTTTTATTTCATTAATTTTTGAAGGCTTTTTTTTATAAATATTTCAAGGCTTTATCGATACTGCACGTGCATTTAATGAAGTCAAACGTCCAAACATGCCGAGAGAGGAGAAATTTTAAATTTTTCGGTTCAGGGAGAAGATTAATGACTCAAATATGTTAAAAATTTTAACTTCCGGCCGATATACTTTCCTGCTTTCTCTGATTTTGTAGAGGCAGCCCATCTCAATAGTTCCTTCATTCTCGATATGGCTTTGGCTTTGTCTCCTTTAACCTTGTCTTTCTTCTCCAACGTGCTACATTTTTCATTTATACTGGATGGAGACTCATTATCTGAAACAAATGGAGAAAAAAGTGATGCATTTTAATATTTTGTTTCTTCATGGTGCCATTATCTTAAGAAGTAAAAAAAAACAAAAAAAAATGACCTGCAGGATGGATCCACGAATGCTAACTTTTGTACTATTAATTGCTGGAGGATTTCCTTTTGTAAAGGGCCAGATGTCATCAATATCAGATTATTTAGCCTAAGGTTAAGCAGAAAGGTGAGTTGAAATCTACTCCAATTCTGTTCCCCAATGATTGCCAATTTTCTTTCCAGCTTGTTAAATGATTATTTTCTGACTTTATTTTTGGGTGGGCAAGGATATGTTACTGTTGGGATTCTTTTTCTAGCCTATTAAATGACTTTATTTGCTAGCCTGTTAAATGACTTTTATTTTATAAAGTCCTGATAAATCATAAATAAAATGGTTGGAAACATTATTCAATGCTATTCCTGCTCATTACATGCTAATTTACTTTTTTAATTTCTTAACACTATTATTCTTTTATTTTTATTTTTTTAATTTTAGATTGTTAAACCCATCATCCTCACATTAATTATTTGCATTTGGAGTTGCCAAGTTTTTGGGTTATGCATATTGGTCATCCAGGTTTGTTAATGTAGCTTAATACTTTTTATTAATTTTGGAAGATAACTTGATTTGTAGAAAAATTGCATTGTAATTAAATCTTAGCCTTTGTTTGCTAATAATGGTATAATTTGTCTCCAAAGTGTTTTTAGTTTGTTAGTATTTCTTTGTTTAATGTGACGATCTTAAGTAATAAATTATTGGTGAAATAAATATTCAATAGTTGGTTAAAAAAAAATAATTATGGCATATGTTTGCATGCAAAACTTTATTTCTACAATATTACTTGACAATGCAAATGATTATATTTTTTTTTCCAATAGAATAGTCTATATTAATAAAGTTGAAGAAAGAAAATGATGGTGAGAAATAATAAACAGAGCAATTGCTTGGTGTATCCTATTTAGCTAGCTATTTTGCCTACACCATTTTACTAATCTAATGGACAATCAAAAAAACATATTATATTTCCCTTTGATATCTTATAAGCTAGTTATTAATGAAGTTATTTTTGATAATTTATTATATAAAGTTTTAAATATAGATTAAGAAATATATTAAATAATATTCTAATTTTTTTTTGTTTAAATTATGTTAATTAGATTAATATGGACGATCGATCATGGATGTATCGCCGTTGTAAGGATGGTCATATTTGTCCAGAATTTATTGCGAGTGTACGGAGATTTATCAATTTTGCATTTTCAATTGATGAAAATGTATCTAGAGGTAAAATTAGATGTCCTTGTGTTAGGTGAAAAAATCAAAAAAATTTAATGGAAGAAGATGTTTATAAGCACCTATTTTCAAGAGGATTTTTACCTGATTATGAAAATTGAACTGTACATGGAGAGTCTTATATTTCAGAACCGATAATTGCTGGACCTTCATCAGTTGGGTGTAATCATGTTGTGAATGATGTTTTTAAAGAAAATTCATATAGGAATATGGTTCTGCATGCAATGGGGGTTAGTGATGCATACTCTAATAATATAGTTTCTAGTCCTATGGTAGCAGAGAAACTTCTGAATCCGAACGCAGATAAATTTTATAAATTACTTAAAGCTGCAGATGAGTCTTTATGGGATAGGTGTACACTTGTGTACAATTGCTTAATATGAAGTCAACTCTAAATTTCACTCAGATTGCCTTCAACAAATTTACTGAATTTACAAAAAGTTGCATGCTTGATAATGAAAATTTGGTTTCAAATTTCTATGATGCCAAGAAATTTATGCGGCCACTTGGACTTGGTTATGATAACTATGATGTGTGTCCTAATTATTGTATGCTATGGGCCCTTTAAATTTAGTTAAATGTTATAATGAGTATTATGTGAATGGTTTCAAATTTCACACTCAAAGTTATGGTCGAATAGTGGGGTTTGAGTGAAAGGATGTTGATATGATGCCAATGAATGTGACTATTATGGAATGCTTGAAGAAGTTGTTTGGCTAAAATATGTGGGGAGTAAGTGCAAAGTATTCATGTTTAAATGCCATTGGTATGATACAAGAAGAGGAATTAGAAAGCATCGTTCAAATGATTTGGTGGAAATCAAGCATACTTCTCGACTATATGGAAATGAAGATTTTGTGCTAGCGCAACAATGTCAACAAGTCTACTATATATGTCCACCTGACAATAAACCTTCTGAATGGTGGGCAGTAGATGATATTTCTTAACCATGTCGTGTCCTTCCTACTCAAACACTTGATGATCCAAATATATTTGTTGAAGCATCATATTATACAGAAATAAACCGTTGTGAATTGCTTCAATTACAGGCAAATTCAATAGAAGTTGAAAGGGTTTCAGATGAAGAATTTGATGATGATGGTAATGGTTATTACGATGATGATGATGATGATGTGGTTATGAGTGATGATAATGATGAGCAACATGATGATGATATACTGTAAAATTTATTTTTTATGTATTGTATTTGGACTTATTTTTAAGTGATGTAAGTTATGTTTGTATTAATGGTATTAATTAAAAATAATTATTTTGTTCATTTTATTTTCTTATTGTATTAATTCGTTCATATTCAATAATTACAAATAATTCAGTTATATTTATTCTATAATGTTGTTTATTGATGCTAATTTTTTATTCTATTTTAGGTATCTAGCATGCCTCGATGTGGTTCTATATTAGGTTCCAGGAGTAATATGACCACTTCATCTATATCAAATGGCCCTTCATCTGGGCCGAATAGCCAAGCATCCATTTCTTATCAACCTATTCATCATGAGTTGCATGATTGCTATAATCCTACTTGGAATGCACATCACACTCAGCAAGATTATAAGAGGATGGATGATTATCAATCGTACGAGGGTTTTCACTTTCAAGATTTACTTCAAACTCAAGAAGGTTTCCCTCAAGATCACCCATATGCTTTTGGAGGATATAATGTTGATGGGGGTTATTATGATTGGAGAGGTGAGAGAGTTGAGGAAGATAGAGGAGAACAATATGAGAGAGTAGATAGTGATAATAATGAAGATGAAGATGAGGGAGATGATGTTAATGCAAGAGGATTAGGTAATGAGGAAGACGATTGTAATGTTAGAGATTCAGAGGATCGAGATGACATCCCATCAATCCACGGTTCAACATCTTCTCCTTTGCATCATAAGCAACGGGTTCAAAAGCAGGGTTTTGACACACATAAGGATCCAATTACAAAAAAAAAAAAAAAAAAAGAGCTTCATTTATATGGAACAACAAAGTAAGTTGAAATTTATAAGGTTATTGAGTTTTATAATTATTTTTTAAGCTTTGTTATTTTAATGAATATTTGTTATTTTTTTAAAGCTTCAATAACTCATCGTGTGGGTTTGAGATCGAACTTATTTTGAAGTCAAATTTTAAAGGACCATGGCACAATTGGAAAAAAGTTGATTCAACTTATAGGGATGAACTCTTTAAAGAGTTTCAGGTATGAGATTATACATTTTTAAATTGATGAACTTATAGTGATGAAATTGATTATCTTTCAAATTGTTTTAGTAATACTTTTATGTTGACTTATTAATTGATATTATGAGACTTGAATATATTAATAAGTATAATTTAGTGTTAAGAGATTGTTTAATGAATGAGATGTGATCCAGGATGATTGGTCAAAATGGAAGTTGTAATGACATATAATAGAAGTGTTGTCGATAACTTGGTACCAACAAAAATAAAGGAAACTCTGCCGAAATTTTCAAAAATAAATCCATAATCTTAGATATATTATTCAATACTTTACATTAGTAATGAAATGTTTGAGATTTCATGGCATTATATTTGAGGGTGTTACATTTTTTTTTTCTATGCACACCATATCTTAGATGCAAGGAATATTAATATAAGTTAATTAGGTTAGAACATGTAAATTAATTATATTTTAGGAATATATTAAGAAATGGTAAGGTATATACCAAAAAAATATGTTCATTGTTTTTACTACTGATAATGTGATTGTAATTATATAGGCTAGTTAACAACTATGTTGAGCTTTTTTTTTTTTTTTTTTATAGAAAAAATATATTTTTTTTTTAGGATGATGAACCAATTCTTTGAAAGATTTGGGAGGATAAGACAAGAATTGCTTTGAACCAGTAGTTGACACGAGCTTGTAAGAGAGCTATGTCGAACAAAAATACCATAAATATTATGGATTGCATTAATAAAGGTCCGGTTTAGATAAACAATGATGATTGGAATCAAATGATTAAAGAAATTTGGTCCACCCCTGAATTTCAAAGGAGATCAAAATCTTCAAGAAATAATCGGCTAACTGAAATAGATGGTAAATTAAGCACTCATTATAGAGGTACGGTGTCATTTGCATCATATCGAGCTAGCATGGTGATGATTGTTTATATTTGTTATGTTGGACTTCAAATTTTCACATTTATATTGTCTAATATTTTTTATTTGTTGATAGCAAGAAAAAGCAGGTGGAAAAGAACCTCTATGGGATGATGTGTTTTCGATGTTGCATCAGAGTGCCAAGAAGCCTGAAACCTTCATAGATAACAAGTCTAAAAAAGTTGTTGTAAGTATTTTTTTTATGTAATTTAATTATTATTTAAAATTAAAATGAAATTATTATTATATTTAATTTTATTGTAGGAGAATTACAAAAAAGAGATGATTTCAAGATATGGAACTGATCGGGAAAATCATCCTTCATTTGATGGAGCAGCTTGGTGTGTGGTTATAGGAGGAGTTACAAAGGGTAGAATATATGGTGCACTTGGTATGCTGAAATACATGGTTAGTACGAGTGCTTCTTCACAATCCTATATGATGGAGTCAACACCTCTTAGCTCATCAATTCAAGCATTGAAAAAGCAAATAAAAGAAAGAGATTGTCATATTTTATCACTACAACAGGAGATGACTTCAATCAAAAACTTTCTTAGTAATATGAGATACCAAGCTTGGGCATCAAATATGGATCAAGGTATGTCGACACCTATGGCTTCATCTATGCAGTCACATATGGCTCCACAGATGTATCCCTCATCTAATCCAGTATATCAACCGAGGCCTCAACTATCGTATACCGGTCTCACCTCATGATGGTTAGCATTGATTTGGTTTGTTTCCACCCCCACCCCCACCCCCCACCCCCACCACCACCTTTATGATAAAACATATATTAAATTGTGACTTATCTATTTTGATGTAAGTTTGACGAGATTTAAAAATTTATTGTGAAATTTATTTTCTTTGACTTATTATTTTTGATAAAAATAATTTCTAGTATTAATTTATGTTCTTTGTATATTTATCTATAATTTTTTAAATACCCACAAATAATTACAAAAAATTCAATAAATGGAAAAAATAATTTAAAAAATTTATGTTACATCAGCAATGAATTAGCAATAAAATTTCTATTGTTAATCAGCAACGGTCATTAACAATGGAATATCCATTGCTGATTTACATATTCAACAATCGAATTTCAACAACGGAAAATTTGTTGCTAAATAAATCAGTAATTGATAATTCGTTGTTAAAAAATTAGCATTTATTATTTATATTTGAAATTATCTATTGCTAATTTTATCAGCAATAAATTTTAATATTATCTATAATGGACTAATTAGTTGCCAACAGGCACATTTTTTTGTAGTGAAGGGTTGCACCACACGAGAGCTAAGGCCGACCAGCATACGTAGAAAAATGTGAGGGACTTGCTGGCTGGACGTACGGAAAGGTTGTGGCTCCTAGAAATTGTAGGAGAAAATTAACTGGAGACTAGCAACAACCCAATAATAAATAAAATAAAATTACACCTTTCATTTCATTTCATGTGAAACGTAAGAACATACAGCAGCTGGCAATATGGACCATATGACCTTGTCTTGTCCCGTTAAAGTAGAAACATGATTGATTAACAAAATTGTTCAAAAAATAAAATAAAATAAGGTTTGGTGTTGTCAGTTGTCACTGAAAATTTAATTAGCATGTTTCCAAAATACCCGTGATCTTTGAAAAAATGGGTAATATACTACAAGCTATAGCTAGCGATTTCTTTCATGGCCAAAGGGATATACACATACAGTACTTCTCAAGGCCATCCCTTTTGCTCATAGAAAAACCAATATGAATCAATTTTGCCAAATTATGTTTCGATTCAATCCCAGACGAAAGATTCAACGCCACATTTCAATCATTAGACGATGCATTCTCCGTATATGGGATCACGTTCTCATTTGTTCATTAGGGAAGCCTGTTCGCTATCGCCGCATGCTGTCACACCGGTCTCTAGCTACCGACGAGACAATGCCGAGCGCAACACCACCACCGATATGTCATAACCATCACGATAATGATTCAGACTTGGTAGCTTTAAAGATTAGCCTCTTAGGTGATTGTCAGATTGGAAAGACAAGTTTTCTGGTTAGTATATATATTTTTTGTAGATTTTTCTATAGAATATTTACGTACATGATTTTTTTAGCCATACGATGGCTGGCTATAACAATTATTCTGTCCTCAAATATTTTGAAGGCAAAGTATGTGGGAAATGAGAAAGATGAGGGCGTGAAGCATAACAACGGTTTGAAATTGATGAAAAAAACATTGATGGTTAAGGATGCACGTATTTCTTATAGTCTCTGGGAACTAGACGGTAAGTTAATTTCCCCAGCATTTTGTGAATAAGCTCACATTCAAAAAAAAAAAAAAAAAAAAAAAATTCCTGCTCCTATCAAAATCTACAATTAATGGTACAAAAAAAAATGTTATTCACGGTGTAGGCGATGAAGGATTGGAGCAGCAAATTCCGGTGGCTTGCAAGGGATCTGTGGCGATTTTGATCATGTTTGATCTAACGAGTCGGGTCACTTTAAACAGGTTTATTTAGTTAAATTATTGATTGTCTATTATTCACTTTCCCCCTCTTAATTTGGATATTAAGGATTGATTAGCAGTATGTTTAATTTATCTATGAAAAGTCCATCATTATTGCAGTGTTATAAGGTGGTACCAAGAAGCAAGGAGATGGAATCAGGTATAAATCTGCATTAGCACACCTTTCTTTGGTTTGATATGTTCTTGGTTGCTGCCGGATTCTGATCATCTTGTGGTGATTTGTTTGCTTTCTTGAATTTTCTTAGACCGCAGTTCCTGTTATAATAGGAACCAAGTTTGATGATTTTATCCAGCTCCCGATAGATCTACAATGGACAATTGCAAGCCAGGTAACATTCCAAAGTTTTGATAAGGTTTTACTCAAACTTTTCATGTTATAATCCTGGATCGCATGCTCATGTTTAAATGCTTGTTTTTTATATATATATATTTAAATTAAACGATTAATCACCTCAGATTTCATAAGAGAACTATTTGATAAATTATTTATGTTTCTCAAGGAAGATGAAGTTTACACCATTGAAGAAAGCATTAATTATTCTTAGTTTTAAGATGAAAGGACTTGATTGATAAATAGATAGAATAACATCAATCAATCGATATTTTAATAGAAATTTATAGACCATAAAAACTTAACTGGAAAATATGAAATGGACCCTTTTGCCTCTTTCTTTTTTTCCTTACATATTTTTGTAAGTTGAATTCTTATTTATGACAGGCAAGAGCATATGCCAAGGTTCTAAATGCAACTCTCTTCTTTTCAAGTGCGACCTATAACATCAATGTGAATAAGATTTTCAAATTCATCACAGCAAAGCTCTTTGACCTGCCCTGGACCTTGGAGCGCAATCTCACCATTGGAGAACCTATTATTGATTTCTAAAAGTTATATTTAGCACGTAGCAAAGCCCCTTTATATATATATATATAGTCCTCCTCCTCCTCCTTCTTCTTCATCATCATCATCTAGTCTTGCTAGCTAGCTATAGAAAGCAAATCTATTTTTGCTTCTTTTCTATTAAAGGAATTGGGTGATTAATATATGATTTTGAAGTGAATTCTTTAGTTGATGAGCATGAGTATGAGAGTATGATAAGAATTGAGAGATGATATTGGTTATGAATATACGAAGACGAAGAGCACTCCCAAAGCAAAATCTAAACACATTCATTACAAATATTTTTTTTCCAAAGAGTATGTAAATGATAGACTAACTCAACCCCTCGTCTTCATCATTCACACTATTCATACTATAAAGAGTTATGAGTACGAGGAATGGGTAGATTTAAGTACTATAAAGGATGATCTCATTTGGTGACTATTGTATCTTTTTAATTTTTTGATTTATATGTTTTTTTTATATATATAGTATTAAAATTTTAATTAATGATCAAGTGATTAAGATGTTTTTTACCATCCAAAATATTCTAATTAAAAAAATAATATAAAATAATAATGGATTCGTACAAGTTTCAAGTTTAACGAAAAATTATTTAAACGTGAAATTATTTTTAAAATATCATCCAATAATAGAAGTTTTTAAATTAAGATAGGTAACCAAAAAAAATAAACCCCTTAATAAAAATAAAAAACAAATGTGACAAAAAAAAAGTGTCCTACGTATGGACAGCAGCCTCACAAGAAGTGTAAAATACAATGGATCTAATAAATGGGATCTTCTTAGGTTGGATGTACTATGATCAATATTAGCATGTTTTGTTTTTTAATATGGTACTTTAAAAATTCATTATGCTTAAAATTCTCATTTATATATGATATTAAGGAATGTTGTAATTTTGTATTGTTTAAGTCTGGTTGCTTGACCTATCTCTTTTGTTTCTAGATTGTCTAACTCTTGACCCTAAACTAGGAATTTTTTTTTTAATCACTCACAATGTTTGATATTTTACTTTTAGTGCACAACATAATCTTCATCGTTTTTCTTTAAGGATTCAACTTTATGTTTGTTGCAAATGAACGTGCAGTGTCGAGAGGTTTAAAAGAGTCACCTTCTAATTGTTTGATCCAGGGTGACTAGAAAACCCAAATGTACAGGTTTTATCAAAGATTTAAGGATAAGAGGCTGATTGTGGATAGAGAAGTTGTTAGCGCCTCTACTGCATCCTACCTAAGGTAAGCTGCTTTTTATGGTTTTAAATGTGGTTTAAAGATTTTGATAGGTTCTTAATCAATAGTTTATCTATGGCTTAAGATTGAGATTTATTCATGTAAATAAAATTGGTGTTAATAATTTATTATAGGCTCGTGTACCTAGATAAATTCTTATTAAAAAGATTTTTTTGTAATTTGAATATGTTGGGCGCGGAATCCGGTGACCGGTGATGTACGGATTATTGCTCATAGGAGGAGTTAGCACACTGAGACACAATATTTTACGTGGTTCGGCAAAACCGCCTACATCCACGGGAGAGAGTCCATTTTATTAGAGTAGAGAAAGAATACAATAAATACATGGAGGAGGAGGATCACATCCACTCACTCAACTCACTCATTGCTGCAATGGCAGCAGCTCCTCTTTCTATCTTCCTCTCTATACAATTCTCACACACACTCTCACGTTTGCTCTCATGCCTCTTTTATAGGCAAATTATGGTCAAAGTTGAGGGGCCAATATTGCCTTGAATTATGGCATGAATTGTGGCACAATTCATGCTCCCACTTGTAGTGGGGTAGGTAGTTACCACAATAATGGCAACATACCTAACAATCACCCCCTTTGCCATTCATGTGGGCAATTGTCCTCTTGCTTTTTCAGCACAAGCTTGCATCTTGCAGCTCTTCCAAGCTTACCATTCCGAGAGCGTCTGTGGCCAAGTTTACAGGTACTCGCCAAACCTTTCAATCACCAGAGTCACTAAAGCACACCCTTGCTTACACCAAAGGATCACTTCAACTAGATGGTCTCACACATCACATCTGAAGAGTGTTAACGCTTGTCTCTGGGACACAACATTCCCCTTCGAGCGTATCATCCATGCTCGGTCCGGAATGATTCATCAAGCCTCACACCAAGGCTTACAACACCCCCTCAAACGGATATTCCAAGTGCGACAGTCATTATCTGAGTATCTCAATATGATCACAAGCCCACCACTCTTCCAAGAGTCTACTCATCCAGGAGTTGCGCCTGCCCTCTGTTCCACCGTAGGAACCACGCCTTACTTCTCCATGAGTCTCTCGCTCTTAGTCGTAAGAGTCCAGGTAGCTCTCCACCTTTAACCATGGGGGGCAGCCCATTAAAGGTTGATCCATATCTATCTCCATACTCTGAGTATTACAATGCCATTACCGAGCTCACCACCTTGACAAGAGTCAACTCGTTCCCGGAACCTGCGCATGCCCTCTGCTCCTTCATAGCAGCCACGTCTTAATGCTCCACAAGTCACACACTTATTGTCCAAGGCAAATGTCTTCTAGCTCATTGATCTTTAGCATGGGGGCAATATCCATGAAAGTCAATCCTGCATTTGTCTTCATACTCATCATAGCCACTTCATTGGCTATCCATCTGTCCACTTATATCTAGCCATCACATCGGCTCTGGGGTGTTCTGAATTTGGGCTCCTATCCTGGCCCTCACACCTTCTCCTTAGGTGTCTTCGCTCATCGTCATGCAGCGGTCTGAAATCTGGGCTCATATCATGGCCCCCACACCTTCCATTTGGTGTCTCCGCTCGTCGTCATGCGGCGGTCTGAAATCTGGGCTCATATCATGGCCCTCACACCTTCCATCCGAGGTGTCTCCGCTCGTCTTGGAGCGGTCTCATCCTCCTTCATCGGGATGACTCCAGTGGCTCCAAGATTCTCTACCACCATGTGAACTTGGGAGAGATTACTGCCACTGACTACATAGAAAGAGAAAGTTGCGGTATACTCCTCGCAATCCTCCACCTCGATTTCTATGTTTGGAGCTTCTACGCCTTTCTGCTTGACAGCTCCACCTACACCACTCTCTTTGGTGTCTTCGCCTTTTATCATAGGCGGTCGCCTTTTATCACAGGCGTTTGCACCCCCTCAATTAGGTGCCTCTGCAACAGCTCTCTTTCCATCCTTGCATGCATTGGAAAGGTCTTCGCTTGTTGTCTTCATTAAGAGCATAAGAGACTTCATGTTGTACAAACTTTAACAGTCTCTGCTCTGAGCTTCATCTGGGAACACTTCTTCTCCTTGCACCTGTTGTCTCATTTCAGTACCTCGTTGGATCCCTCGGGTACTCTTGCACAATCTCCATGTGCCCTCGTGCAATTTCTGTTCTCCAGATTTCTCCCTATTCCTTGCTTATGTTTGACAGCAGCTCATCCTGTCACAACACCTGGCCAAGTCAAAATAGGGTGCCAATCTTCATTCCTTGCTGTATTTCTCTTCCATTATCAGGGTCTTCATCAAATTCTCCCCTCGAGAAATCACAGTCACCGAATCTAACTTCTTTGGAGAAATCACCACTCCATCAGATCCTTGATCATACGGAACCCAACTGTTCCTTTGTGCCGCCATCTTGCTAGTCTTCAACAGTTTCCTAACAAACTGTCACATATACGAAAATAGTACCGTATGGATAATCCTTCCACTAAGCAAGTTCCCAGGAAAGATTGGAGGGGTCACACTGGTCCCGCTTAAAACCCAATCTCCTAGACAGAACTTCTTAGGCCATATCTATCCATCGTACTGTCTCTCCGTATATACAACCATTTGCTAGCTTTGTTGCGGCTTTCCTTTACAAGTGATCTGGAATATACTGGTTTTATACCTGATTTCTCAACATCTAGCGAGACTACTAGTGCTTAGATTCGTCAAGATTGGTCTTCATCAGTTTTTACTCTACACCTCAAATCGTCCACATCTCGGGTGTCCTGAGTGTCCCAATTTTGCCTTCCATCAAGGCATTAAAATTTTCCCATTTAACAGTTCAGCACATGTAATTGGGTAAACATGTGCACCTTCTTCTTCTTCATCTCCATCGACCACCATGATGACCTTCAGATGCCTCCTCATCGGGCAATCTCTCTTTAATAATTCACCACCGCCATTTTCGGTCTCGAATCTCAATGATCGGACCGTACCATTGCATCCGGAATGATCAAATTAGCTGGAAACATGTCTTGAATCGTCCAAATCGCACTTCAGACGGCTAAGATATGATCAAAACAATTTTGGCCTGATCAACGGCTCAGATTCAATTTCAGATCCGGTTGCACGTAGGATCAGCTACACTGGATCCTATCCCTCGGCTCGCGGCTCGGCTCAGCTCCAACTCGGCTCGACTCAACTCGGCTCGGCGTGGCTCGCTCGCTGTGATGACGTGGCAGGTGGTCCCCCTATGCTGACATGGATGCTGAATAGTCAATTGCCTGCTGACTGTGTATGATGATGTCATCCTAAGAATTAATAAATATATTTAGAATAACTCTAAGAATTTTCTAGTCAATTTCTAATATTCAAATATCAACCTTATTTTTTTTTAACTATGTTTTACTCACACACACCCAAAATTATATATTTACAAATAGTACAAACTCAAAACTTAAAATAATTCAAACAACACATTAAAGAAATTTATAATTTATAAAGCATTCCCCCTAAAATTTAGAAACAATATTGGAACAGCGTTAGGAAGCTTCTAGGAAGCAGAGAAACAGTGGCAGTGTAGGGGTCTCACGCACCACTACCACTAGCAGCGTGTGAACCCATGCGCCATCACTAACAAAGTGGAAAATGGGTGGATTTAGAACTGCTTATTCTCCTTTTTCTTTTTGTATTGGTGGTAAGAGCTATCGTTACCTGCAAAAGAGTAAATCAAACACAAATAATTCGATTTGTTTTTTTTTTTAGATCTTTTTTTTTTTCTCAACAATTTCTTTTATTATAATATAGATGCATGATATAATTAACATTGGGCTTGCTACTAGGAATGAAAAGAAAGAAAAACTATGATGAGATCAAACAAAAGGGGCATTGCCTGTTGTTGCTGAGCTAGAAGCCTGGGGTGGGTTTAAGTTGTTAGTTAAGGCTAATAAAAGGTGTGGAGAAGAAAGAGAATGTCGAAGGATTGGCAATTCTGCTTGAGTCTTGTGATGTGTTTATTTTTTTTTCAAAGAAAAAGGGACTATTGATTTTTAGGTTAATGTGGCTGCGTCAGTTTGGAGGGTGGTTAGGGTTTGCCCAGCTGTGTGGTGATGGTCAGAAGGGCAAGCCCGACAAGCGTTTTCTTTAGGCTGGGTGTTGGGAGGTTAGCTCTCGTACATGATGAGAAAAAAGGAAGCTGACGATGGGGAATAGAATTTGTCACACAGAGGTGGGAGGTCCTCGATGGTGGAGGTTGTTGTGCTCTACTTACAGTGGAGGCTTGATCGCATGACTGGCTTGCTTGGTCTATGAAGGGCAGCAGTGTGATGAGGGATAGCAGAAAATGAAAGGGGCCAAATGGTTTGGGACCCTTGGGTGAGAGCTCATGAGTAGGTTGGTGGCAGGAAGAGAATAGCCAGCGGGAGATTGAAGGCGCACACGGGATGCGTTCCAATTCATCCTCTTTTTTGCTGTACCCTGTGGCGGCCGAAACCCTGATAACCCTACTGAGTATAATACTATGGGTATTTGGGTAGGATTTTTTATTTTACGTGCGTGGGTGCGACACTTCATGTGTGCTCCATGGGTAGATATACCTAATGTGAAAAAAAAACTACTCGTTCTATTATTCCTCCTTGCGTCGTATCCCTCCCCCACAATATCATCCTCTGGTTTTCGCGTGCCCCCGGCTTGATATCATCATATTTATAAGTAATAAGTCTGTTTTTGCATTTGAAGGCCAAATCAAACCAAAATCAACCATTGAATTTTTCAAAAAAAATGAATTCTCAATCATTCCTTTTTGAATAATATCGAATCACACAAGCCCCAAATAAAAATGGCACCCTTGAAAAATTTAAAGAATTGTATGTAACCCTTATACATATTAATTTAAATAAAGAGGTGGGGTTGCACCTTTAGTGAGAGCGTTTTTCTAAATTTTGAAATAAGTCATCTTCTCTCTCTCCAATTACATATTAGCAATCGACCTAACCAACATTATACTGTATTTTTTTTTATATTGTGAACATTCTTTGCTAATTTCAGCATGCCGCAAAAAACTTGACTGCATAAAACTGTCACAAAAACATATAAAATTCTTAGCGTTTTATTAGTTTTTTCTCTGTTCTTTGCTATCTTTCTTAGTTTTCTTTTTTTAAACAAAAATTACAATCAAAAATTAAAAGGCTAGCAACAATGTTAGTAAAATGCCTGATTTTATAATGAATCAATCATTCAATATCTTTTTTTTCTTCCCTTATTTTCATTTTTAGGATTTATTTGAAAGTAATGAAACATATGATAGGATGTTGCTACTACCACTAACCTCGTTTTTTTTTTCTCTCAAAAATGAAGGCTTTGATATATTATTCATCTATTGTTTCTAATACCTTGTTCATTTACCATCACAATCTCAAAGATTTTATTTCTTAAATTTTTGGTACAAAAAGAGATTGAACAAAAAAGACTTACCGGATATACTTTAATCTATTAATCCCACTAAATCAAATTACTTAACAGTAATTGCTTCACTCTAGTTGAGACTTACTGATTCACTAGCCACTAGCATTGATTAAAAAAAACCTATTTTTATTTAAAATTTTACTGTTTCTCATCAAAGTTTGATTTCAATCATTCCACTCATCTAGATAATCCACTTTTATATCTAACTTGATTTTCAAACTTGGAGGATGCGCTGTCGTGTTGATTTAGGAATCTTGTAAACTCCAGTAAATAGACTTTTCATTAAGAGAAATGCTTAATTTAAGGGGATACTGATATCATTTTTCTCTTAAACAATACATTAATTTATTTAATATTGATCTTGTACAATTAATATATAATATTTTAGAGAATTCTTTCTTAATATTTTTTTATATTAGCCTATTACTGCTGAAACCTTTAATTTTTCAATAATATAATTTTTTTATTAATCGTATCCTTGTCAGCCAAGAATAACTCCATCCAGATGCAACACGATTGCAATTTATTTGCACAAATACTTTTTATTACCTTTGGAGTTTATGAAGACTTGGAAATGCGTATCTCCCAAAAGGCCGGGGGGCTGGGAAACGGAACAATAAAACAAAACCATAAGAATAAGAAAACAACCCTATTCTCTAACAGTTATTCCTTTGTAGAGAACCCTTAGCATTGATGAACTTAAATAACATTAAATTAACTCGTTGGCCTTGATATCTCTTCGAGCGAATCTTCTTTCTTTATTTATAGCCACTCTTCTTTAGACCTTCGTAGGAACAAATCCCTGACATAGAATTACTATGAACTAATAAATGAGGGAGCTGAGCGGCCATCGAATTCCTTTAGCGTATAAACTCCTAGAGAGTAATTCAATGCGCGGCGCGGTGTTCTCGACCACTATTTCCTTCTGAAAATCTCTTGAAGATTTCTACAGATACAGTTGACTAAAGCCTACTAGCATCATGAATATTCCAATCAAAGCATGGAAAGTTGTGTTTTATATTAAAACCCTTTAGGACTATTTGGTTAGCAAGGAATAATTCTATTTAGTTTAAATGCGTGGCGCAGTCCGATTCGAATTAGTTGCCACTCTCTTTTCACTTGCTTAATGCTATAGAATTTCAAAACCATATAAGGAGTCTTTCATAATAACAGGGTTATAATTTTGACTAGAAGATGAAGGACCTTAAACGTATTAGAAGGTGCGACTAACCATTTGCCTAAGAAACGCTTCAGTTCTACCATTGCTCTGCGTCTCAGCCTCTGATCTGCCACAATTCTCTCTAGTTTTCGATTCCTTTGTTATTTTATAAAAGTGTTTGTGGCTGTCTTAAGGTAGCTGAGCCTCAAAAAACGCATCTAATCCCATCATTGCGCTGGGTGTTTGTGTCAAGTAGCCTGTGTCTTATATATACCTTAAACTACCTATAAATAACCCTATATAATATAATCTAAACGCTTATTATATATATTACGATATATAATATATATATATATATAACCCTTATATATTTAAAAGGAGGCTGCCAGGCTTTTGATAGTTTTTCTAATTATTGTATCCTTTCGTATGTGATGTGGGATTGATATTTGATAATCACTCAAGCGCATTGCAAGCATTTTGAAGAAAGTAAACCCAAGGTTACCAACCTAAACACTACGCCATAAAAGGGACAAATCAAAAGGACGAACTAATTCTAAACAAATTCATATAGGAGAGAACAAGGCCCTTAAACAAAGGAAGGTTCCTATTCCAAAAGCTCTTTTGAGGTGTGAGCTGCTTCTCCAAAACCACAAACAACATTAACACAACATAAAAATAGAGAGAAAAAAGACACCCCAGATCTAGAGAGCCCAGAAAAACTTGAAGTACTTAATAATCGGGGCCCACAAACCCTAACTAATAAGTTAAAGAAAGGGGAATAAGAAAGCCCTAAAAGGTAGCCAACAGGAGTAGTTCAACTTGGCGATATTAATATTTTAAAGCGTCTTTTCCTTTTTACTTTGTTTGCGGCGAAAGTCAATTCCCGAACGAACTCCTCTAACGTCCTCATTCTGATTTCCCCCTATGGTTTTTGCTTTTGGTTGCTAACTAGATAGTTTGCCCTTGTTCGCAAACCGATGAGGCATTTGCAAAAGAGTGCGCTCTTCTGCGACCACCTGCCCCATTTAATATTCTATCCATCGCCTAAAAAGAACGGACCAAAATGGCCACCCAAATCTGCTGTTTTTCTCAAATTCTTGCCCCCCATCTTATTTTTCCCTATGCTGGTTTAATTGCAACTGCAAAAAAAATATTATGGAACCCTAACCCAGTTGCAAAACTTAACTAACTTGCGTCAATAATCCAGACGAGATATCAAGCTCAGTAATATCTATTGATATTATTGAGAATAGAAGTCTAAAATCGTAGGACACACACACCACCGCAAGCTCACAGAACTTTACACCTCAACCTTCTAAACTAACCTATCAAGAGATCATGCCAGTATTCCGCCATGTTGCAAAAGAACAAGCCTTAATCCTGCTTTCCACGGATGCAGAGCCAAATCAAAAGCCAACTCTGTTAACAGTTGGATCTCACTGCAGCCACAGAGCATTAGTTTTGCTTGTTTAGTACAGGAACTGCCAATTATCAACCCAAAATCCATGCCCGAACCGCAACAACAGTTTAGAAGACGATCCAACCCGCACGCCCCCATCCGCCTCCCTCCGATGCGCTGCAGTTCATTTACAGCTCTCCAATCCGGTCGAAACAAGAACAGGCGAACCACTGACAGGAAGAAGTCGCATACAATAGTCTTCGGGATCGCCCCATAATACCGACGTTCATTGCCCAACAATTTCAACCGGTGCATAGATCACGAAGAGGCTGTCTTGATCAGTTGGCAACTCTCTTTGTCTAAAATCAGCATGTTGCTCTGGGCTCGAATTCCGCCTTTTTCCACGCTCTTATAATTATGCATGTATTAGCATCAATTAACATTATCGATAACAGCCCCATAGTAGACATAATTAATTGATTCAATAGAAGGACATAACTGCCTATGTCTCATTATGAACAAAGACTATTCGCTATAGATACTTACCCAATTAACTCGAAGTATAGAGATACACCAATTGCCTGTATCCCGGCATTAGCGATGATCTGCTGCCATTTCTTGGACAACCTCCACCATTTGCGATAGAAGTATCCCAACTTGTATTATTTAAGCAATCAAGTCTTAGAATGAGATCCCAATAATTTTAACTCAGGTAATACAAATTGGAAACTTAGTTTTATTCTTTCAGTTTCACTTCCCAGGAATAAAAGAAAAATTCAAAGCAAGAAAATTACCAGCGCCATCCAAAACTAATAACTTATTATACCTCACTTCTCGAGTGCCCGTCACGAAAAAATCAAAACCCTTTTCGGAGGAACTGAAGCCAGGAAGGAAGTTGCAGCCACTAAGTCCACAATGCCCAGAGACTCGCCTGGATCAATCTACACTCCTTCCTTGTCAGACCCTACATCGTCAGCTCCAGTTCCAATTTACATTCTTGTCCAAGTAATGAGCAAGTAGAGGCGCTCACTTCCAGCACAGAAGCCTTTATTCACCATTCTCGTGCCAGCCTATCATAACTCCTTTCTCCCTTCTTGCATTAGTAATCACTGTAATAATCAATAAATGGCGCCTGTAAGTCCGCCAAGCATATCAAAACTAGTACAAGCGTTACCTCTTAAGAATGGAAAAGCTACTACGTAGTGCCGTATTAGCCCACCAACATCGCCAGCCAGGAATATTTTGCCATGGCACTGGCAAGGCGCCTCGCATTTGCGAAATCTAAGGGTGCCCCCATCTTCCACTAGTTGTTTTGCCCAACCGATATGAATGCATGTCCTCTCATTAGAATGTAACAAGTTGCCTTGTACTAGATTATGAACACCTCTTATCATCCACCTCTACATGTTCAAGCCCCATGTTAAACCTACGGTATGAAGAAAATCGCATTACAAACGTAGCAAAAACAAATCAATTGGTTATGGAAATGGGTAGCTCCCCCCCCCCCCCGCAGCTTAAACTAAAGTAGAGTTCCGTATAGCAATTCCAACATACAATGAAAGTGTATACACCTTGAGTATCCATTGAGCATTCTTGAATTAAACATCCAGATGGCCTCCTTCGACACCTGGCTGCCGGACTAGGGCCGTAAATCAATGAAAGCATAACCACTGCCCACAGTACCATCGGCATGTTGTACAGTACTCACAAAGTAAGCTTTCTCGGGATTAGGAACAAGTGAGTTGAAGTTGCCAAATTCAGCCGTCATCTCGGACTAGAACCTCAAACAAATGTTAATATATACTTTGAAGAAGAGAATGATATCGATATAGACCTTCACATATTTAGCTTCATTAGATTCGGAAAATACCACACCTAAAATGTCAGGGATGTGAGAAATATAAGTAGGACTATATTTTAAATCAAAGTTATTCCGGTTATAGTCCGCCGTTAAATCAAGTTAGCGAAAGGGTGTTGCTAATTTGGTAAGATTAATTGAAGGAAAATTTACATATATTAACCACTTGCAAGGCCCATCACCATTATTAGTTCCCTGGCAACTCCTTGTTTGATAACACTTCCAAAGTCCAAAGGCTCTTTGAGACGCTATGCCGGAAAAACAATGCTAGACCAACTCGATTCTGAAAGCCCAAGACATTATCAAAAATTAATACTGAAATCAAAATGTATTGATATTCTCTTAAATGTTGTATACTTTTGCCCCCAAAATAATTAAAGGAACGCTTACCACACCATGAGATACTCAACAAGGTGATGTTGGGTTCATTGATAACAACAGCAGACTCTCTTGAAGCCTCACATTTAAAACCAGTAGGTTTAGGCCCGATGCCACGAGGAAATATCCTTACGTATTCATCTTCATCTAACACTGCATTGTCTCCCAATCAAGGCCTGCTTCATCCCATAAGGGTTCATCCATTTGGGCCCCCATTCCCTAAACTAGCTCTTCCATGGCTGAAACTGCAAGCTCAATTATCATGGGCTTATCAGCCTCAGTAGGAGCAGTTATCGACCTAAGTAGGTCTCCAGCTCCATAGATCTCCCCTCCAATGTCTGGCTGTCCACCAAAACTCCCAACACCAAGCTCAAGTGGACGTGGAGGCATCGGAGCCGATATTAGTGGATAGTTCACCACAGGCTTGCCAACATACTTAGCAGCGATTGCTGAAATACGGTCAATCTGCGAACAAAAGGAAACAAATTAAGTTTTGAAGATATGATCAGGATTTGTTACAGAATCCAACAACAAGATAAACCTAATAAATGGACCTCTTCTCTTAATCTGGCATTTTCAATTCTCAAATGATGTTCATCAAAGGACATTTCTCCAATGGCAGTAGGCCCTCCACAATTAGGACACGAGGCATTGCTAAGAGCTTCTCTGTACCGCACGTTGTCAGCCCTAAGCTTTTCATTCTCATTTCGAAGCTGTGTGTTTTCATGGCGCTCATGCTGGGTCTGTAATGAAAAAGACATTCAATTATTAGGAGGTTTGAGAAATATCCGAACCCCCCTAAAGAAAACTTTCCAAGAGAAGAGACCAAGATATTGTAACCGCCCCTTGATGTAATTAAGATAGCCCCACAAAAAAAGAAAAAAAGAAGGCAAATTTGTGGTCTTTTATTTTATGGTATAAATTAGTAAATTCACGGCTAAGGTTTTGCACAAACGTTATACCTTCATTTGGGTGCGCTTATTTTGGAACCAAAATTTGACTTGCAATGGCTCTAACCCTAATTCTCTGCTTAACTCCTTCCTTTGCTTGTCATCTGGGTGTGGACACTCTTTGAAGAAACTGAGACCAAAAACGAAGAAGAGTTCATTACAGGTTATATTTGTCGACAAAGGCAATAGAACATTACCATATAAAGAAGTATATAATTTGATTAAGGTGGAGCTTACGCTTCCATTTCTTGGATCTGATGCTGAGTATGGCGATGATAACGCTTCTTTTTGGGGCGTGGATCTTGATCATCGCCGGATGCACCATCTTGGTTCTCACTGCCTGATTTAGTGTTGGTACTATCAAATTCATCATCTCTGATCCGAGCCATGTCGCCTTCAGGTGTGTTTTGTGTCATGTCTAAACGGTGAAGCTGACCTTCCATCATGTTTGGCTGGAACATTATCTACAGATCTTTAAGATTCCTGAAACTTATTGTTTTTAAATCTAACAACATAATGGAAATTAATTTCCACACACAGAAAGCTAATGTTCTAATGCCAACATATAACTATATATATATATATGTATGAGAGAGAGGTTCTAAAAGGGTTTTTTATAATATTCAAAAGTCAAGGACTCGTGGGAAAACCACGTTTGAAAACTGCTCTTAAAAAGTAGAAAATTGTTAGATCCTGTGGAGGACAAGAAGGCCCATGTCAAAATAATAGATTCTCATGTCCCTCTCTCCCCCTCTGTCTCCGTGTGAAGAAAAGAGCAAAGCCTTTTACGCGTTTTGCAAGTATCGAGAAGGATTTTGCTTAAAGAAAACAAATTTGACCTTCTAAAAGCCAAATAACAAACATAATACACCTTTTTAACTCCAGAACAGTAGCAGAAGCAGAAGAAGAAGAAGAGATCTGATCATGTGTAGAAAAACGTTAAGGGGGTGTAAGGAAATTAATATGGGGTGGTTAAGAAATGAAAAATCCTGTATAATAACCAAACAAATATTTAAGAAAATTGGAACATGAAGCTTAAAAGGCACAAATAGTAGAGAGGAAGGACATGGAAAAGAACTCATGTGCAGACCTGACCAAGAGCAAGTCCTGAAGACGATCCAAACCCACCAGCATTTCCATTAACCCCAATCATTGATGGCATGTTTCTTGCCGGAATCATCATTCCCGCTGGCATATTTCACAACCCACAAACCCTAATGAAGTATAAATATGTAAATGTGTGTGTGTGTCTTATGGATAGCTTAACTCCCTTACCTTTCTTACTCTACTACATATATATGTTCTTGGATCAGAGGGAATGGATTTTTTTTCAAGGATTTTCTAGCAGAGTTTAGAAAATCAGACAGGGCTGACTATGGTTCTCTTTTACCGTAGAAATGGGTTTCTGTCTCTCCACGTTTATCTGGTTCTTACGTACATAGATGTAAGAGACAGAGAATATATAAGAAGTTTAAGTTCACAATTTTTGACAGATAAAAATCTGACTAAACCCAAAAATCCAAATATAAATCCCACATAACGCCCAGCTAAGATCACGGAGAATCCAAATTTGCCTTCCCAGTTTCCTTTCCTTCTTTAGCTCTATCTGTTCCATGGAAAAAAAAAAATAATAAAACAGAATGAGAGAACTACATGCAAGAGAGAGATATATGTTAAAATGGGTGGTTTTGCAAACCCACTGATTCTTTAAAAGTGAAAAATACAGAGAAGACTGTGACAATCTCCTGAAAAAACCTACCAATACAAGAAATTTACTTGCTAAAAGAATAAAAATGAAAGTCTCGACTGAGAAGATTTTTCTTTTCTGTTTTTTTCTGTGGATCTGGTTTTGAGGTTATCTTGTGGAAAAGAGAGCAGTATTTGGGTCTGCTTTTGTGGTTTCTCAGTAGATTTTGGTAAGAACTTCTATGGTAAGAAGTAGGAAGTAGGTGTGTGGGATATGGAGATAGAGTCAAGGCAAGAAAAAGACTGGGAAAAAATTAAAAAAAAAAAATAGAAAGCAAGAAGAAGATGAAGAATCAAAGGGACTTGGGAAACGAAGAAAGCAATGGAAGCGAAGAGAAAGAGAAAATTGTGGCAGCAAGGAGTTATTGCAGAGCGTATTGAGAGGGTGCAATAGCATTTAATGGTGGAGAGGTGTAATTGCCATGGAAAGAGAAAGAGCTCATTTGGTTTTTTTTAATTTCCCCCCTAGTAGAGTGTATGGTGCAACGAATGACGGCTGCCAAAATTTCTCTACATATATATTATATATATATATATATATATATATATATATATATTATATATATATATATTTTCATGTAAAATTCTCTTGTATAATTGTTTATTCTCTCTATAACAACTAAAATATAATTCAATTTTAGACTTAGGAGTTGTAGTCTCTTTCATTTTCCAGCAGATAATGAATGGGGCAACACGCTTTTCCAACTACCCCGCTGGGAGGCTGAAGATCATCAGATCTTGATCATTGCATGTAAAAAACTGTAACCTGCGTACAAAAATAAAATATTATCTTAATCTTTATTTATGAGATATTCTGTTGTTAAGTTTCTCAAGTTTATTCAGCCGTCTTTCACGATCACATGCCAAATTTCTGTGTGAAAAATGGACTCCTTCTGTAATTAATTTCCTTGACGAGAGGAAATAAACAACAATTCGAAAGAGTAGCATGACAGGCGGGTAGACGTCATAGAAAGTAAGGGAATTTATGATATTATTATTGATTTGATTATGAGTTGATATATAAGTTTCTAGCTTAATAAATATGGTTTGGAGTATGCTTTGTATTTTCTTATGCTTATTAAACAATTTCATGTAGGGAAACAGTTTTACTGATGAATTATTTAAATTTTATTATTTATCTAAAGAAAGAAATTTGTAGCAAATTTAAATAGTTCGCTTGTTTCAATCAAATCACGATTGAAGGTTAGTGAATAGTATTTTGTGGTATTAGGGTTGTGAATTTGGTGATTTTATGTTTAATAAAATTATTATTGTTATTGTTATTATTGTCTTTCTGATAAATGTTGTTGAAATTGTTATATTGTTGGGATTTATTTTTCATGGGAGAATTAATTAAATTTAGTGCTCATCTACTATTATTCCATAGCAAAAACATTATTACTAATCAAAGTGTTAATAAGTTAATTTCTTTTTCAAAGGAATTATTGGTGAAGTTAGCTTTCAGTTTATTAATTATGATTTTAGAGATTCATTAAGTAAATTAAATATTCAAAAGATTATTCAAGTACAATGTTTTGTCCTTAAAATAATTTCCACAAATCTCATGTAAGAACCTTAGCTCGCTAACATATTTTTGTGTCTATCTAACCCCAAGATCCATATATATAATTCTCACTTAAAGTTGAGAATAATGGAATGTGTTAGGTTGGGCCTTCCTATATCGCATCTTGGTCATACAACATCCTATATTAGAATCCTATTCTGATAGATACATGAGTAACTGTAATGATTACAACATCCTATATTAGTATCCTATTCTATAATATGCCCCCTCAAGCTGAGGGTGAGGGATCAACCTGAAGCTTGAATCGAAAAGCAGTGAAGGATGCAACAAGAAGCGGTTTAGTGAAGACATCGGCAAATTGATCCCGAGAGGGAACAAAACGAATATGAATTTCTTTCTTTGCAACACAGTCACAGACAAAGTGATAATCCACTTCAACATGCTTAGTACGAGCATGGAAGATAGGATTTGCTAAGAGATAGGTAGCACCAAGATTATCACACCAAATGGTAGGGGTAGAGACTGAGGGAACCTGCAAATCTGTTAACAAGTATTAAAGCCAAATGACTTCAGCGGTACCATCAACAAGGGCTTTATACTCAGCCTCAATAGAGGAGCGAGCAACAGTGCGTTGCTTGCTGGATTTTCAAGAAATCAGCATCTGACCAAAAAGACAAGATAACCGCCCGTAGACTTGCGATCATCAATACTACCAGCCCAATCTGCATCTGTAAAGCCATGTAGAGCAAAAGAGGAGCCTCGAGTGATATGGAAACCATAAGATGTTGTACCTTTAAGATAGCGTAAAATATGTTTGACAGCGGCCCAATGAGAATCTGTAGGAGCATGCATAAACTGACAGACTCTGTTAACAGCAAAACATATATCTGGACGGGTGAAGGTAAGATATTAAAGAGCACCCACGATTTGATGAAATTGTGTAGAATCAGAGAATGAATGATCTGGTAATAAAATGACTTTCAAAGGGGAGACTAGAGTATCAACTGGTTTGCAGGAAGTCATACCAGCTCGAGTGAGGATGTCAAGAATATATTTATATTGACGCAACATTAAACCCATATTGGTAAACTAAACTTTAATACCCAGAAAGTAGTGAACAACACCTAAGTCACGAAGCTTGAACTCAGAGCTGAGTAACTGTATAAGGTGATGGAGCATAGCAGAGTTGTTACTCGTGAGCAGAATATCATCAACATACACCAGGAGATAAAAGATATTAGTACCATCAGATAAGATAAATAGGGAAGTGTCAACCTTGGAAGCTCGGAAACCAATAAAGAGCAAAAAATCATTTAGACAAGTGTACCATGCTCTCGGTGCCTATTTCAAACCATACAATGATTTGTGTAATCTGCACACATGAGATGGAAGAAAAGAGTCAATGAAACCTGGAGGTTATTTCATGTAGACCTCTTCAGTAAGAACACCATTGAGGATGGCATTATGAATATTAAGCTGATGAATCTTCCAATTTCACGAAACCACGATAGAGAAAACCAATCGAACAATGGCCTGCTTAATAACTGGACTGAAGGTTTCAGAATAATCAATACCTTCCTGCTGGGTAAAACCTCTAGCAACAAGGCGCACTTTATAGCGCTCAATACTATCATCAACACGACGTTTGATCCGATATACCCATCTACTGCCAACAACGTTCATTGAAGGATGAAATGAAACCAAAGACCAAGTGTGATTTTCGCGTAAAGCGGCGATCTCATCACACATAGCATTATGCCAAACTGCATACCGGTCAGCATCAGAGAATGCAAAAGGCTCAGAAGAGGGAGAATACAGTACCCGTGTGGAGGTAGAAGTAGCAGCAGCGGAAGCAACCAAATTAGCTGTCTTCAGCTGCCGTGGTCTAAGAGTCATCGGATGTTTGTTGTGTGTTGGTGGAGACGCAGGGGAAGACAGTTGTAGCGAGGAGACCTGTTGCAGTTAATAAGAAGACAAATCAACCATAAGTTGCAGACCAGCGGGAGAGGATGATAAAGAAGCAACCTCAAGCATAGGACTGCCAGCAGAGGAGGGGCTGGAAGTAGAGACTGAAGCTGCAGAAGTGCTGGCCAGGGAAGGCGAAGCAGAGGAGGGACTAGAAAGTGCCCCAAGACCATGAGGAGAGGAGACCAATTGACAATCTAAACCATCACCAACATGCAAATTATCATTACTAAGATACGGTTCTGAAGCGATCAAGGTGGCAAGATCAGGTGTGATGTGTTGATTGGCACCGGTATCTGGAAACCAATCAACAGAATCGGTTGAGGAGAGATTGCGCTACACCAAGTTGGCACTAGATTGTTGGCCATAACCTCG